>NC_092523.1:6575000-7775000 GCF_037038585.1 Patagioenas fasciata | reverse complement strand
GAGCCGGTGAGCTTTGCTGTTCTAACAAGTTCAGGGTGGCACCCCTCTCTGGGTATTATGACATGTGTTGCCTTGCTGTTGTCCTGGGAGAAGAACGTTCACCAGGGTCACTGTTCAAAGAACCCTGCTGTTGGATGCTATTGTATGTGGCCAAAAGGAAACACCAGGGACTCACAGAGCTTTTTTGGCACCCCTGTATTCCCTAATAAACCTTTATTTTCTCATTATTGCTCAGTGTAATTACCTTTTCTGAACTCTCTGTTTACCTGGTGTATGGTGAGAACAAACATTAAAGACCCAGCTGATTTCTGCTGACTGATATAAGCCATTCCCTTCTATTTTAAAGCATAATTCAGATTGGAGGGGACCTCAGGTGGTCCCTAGTCCAGCTTCCTGCTCCAAACAGAGTCAGCTGTGAGATCAGACCAGATTATTGTATGTTCTATGTTGAAGAACACGTTTTTATCACAAGTGTTGTATTTGCTTGTGGTACAAACATGTCCAGAGTGTTTGCGTGCCTTCCCACGCACACCCACAGAATACAGGGCTAAAAGGACAGAGCGGGCTCCTTGCTCTCACCACAGCATCCCCACGGATTGTGCAATGTGGCATTTTGTTTATAAATTGCTTTGTATATCAGCGCGTTCAGTTGCAACATGCATTACCATATCAGCCTCCATCTATTGAGAAATGAAAAATTACGGATGCCAACTCCTCCTTCACTATTCAAAGCGTGAAGGAAGATGATGCTGGTAATTGGGTATTTGCTGTCTCAAGGAGGAAGTTTGTAATCCATTGCTATCGCTGACATGATGCCTCTGTAAAGCCCCAAGCCACAATTTATCTCAGCCATTTAATATCTGTGTGGAGGGACAGAATGGCACATTCAGGATGAACCATTATGATCTGTCTGTTTGGGAATACAGAGCATTTTATAATCTTCTGTGGGTGCTTTTTACTTCAAATGAAGGAAATTGATGGCTAAATTCTGCAGAGAAATAATGCCCGATGTGAAGCACCGTCTGAAGGACAGTGCTACATGAAAGCTGAAATTGTCTTTCTCTTTCAGCATGATATCTGTTTTCTTTTAATCACAGGAATGAAGGACTAGAGTTTCAGCCTTAACTGTTAATTTCCTGTCTATTGTCTATTCAAACAAGATCCTGCTGTATCTCTTATAATAAATACATTTAGAGACAGGGCTGAAACCTGGGCCTGCCCTCTACCCCTCTCCAAGGGCAGCTAATTCCTGCAATCCGGGCCACCCTTTCCACGCAATGCAAGGGCTAACGCAGCCTGCTGAGTGCAGGGAAAATAGGGGCTGAAGCACCAAGAAAAGGGCAATAGTGAATAAAAATGGCCAACAGAGCCATGTGGAAATTCAGGTGTCAGAAAGATGCCCAAACACATTCAGCAACCAGGCCACAGGCCACGGGAGAGGACACGTCCAAGCGGTGGTGCAGAGCCCTGGGCACAACTGCTGGAATAAGTATTTTGGAGCAGGTCCCACACATTCAAGAAGGAATTGCCTGAGATTGTTTGAAAAAAGGGTATTTATAGTAGCCAGAGGGTGCCTTGGGCTAGCACAGCACTCTGCCCTTGTCCCACATTTATGGCAGTGGTTAATGGTAGAGCAGGGCAGAAATATTCAGGGCAAATTGTTTAAAGTAATTTAAAAAAAATAAGGGTGATACTTATTTTTTATTTCTCATCGGAAGTTTTGCTGCCTCGTGGTTAGTAAATATTTCAGAAAACCTTATCTTAAGAAAGTACCGATTTTGGTCTGATGCCTACATCTGTTCTTAGCAGTCATGGGGAGCTATTGGGAGGATAATACTTTTTGTAAATTAGCTAAATAAGTGTACAAGGCTTGATGGTATTGTGTTAAGCTGAAGATTCTGAGAAAAAAACAACAGTGGTCTTATAGGAACACAAGACTGTGATGCTGAAGCTCTTGAATTATTCATATGATCTGATTCAGTGCACTGTGATTATTTCTGATGCTTCAAACTCCTGGATAGCTTTTGATGCCTGTGTGATTTCTATGTAAATACCAGCCATTAGCTGGTTTTATCAATAAGGTTCGGGTTGAATCATGCCTCCCCTGCAAATTAATGCAGGCTTGACAAATGGGAAAGAAGATTCAAACTATCAAACCACAGACTGTTAGACATGGGTTTAGAACAAAAACATATATAAGTTATTTCAAGCTTTAGAAGGTGGTACCTGAAAATATTAGCACGTATAGGGACATTTAGCAGGTCAGTACACATGGAAGAGTGAGCTAAACTGCAGGCTTGAAAGGCTTTTAAGATGTGTAGATAGAGTCCTGCCATGGACTCAGTACTTCACTGTTTCCAGGCTGGAGACCAGAACATGTTACACTGGCTATTGACTTATTGTCACTATATCTAATTAAACCACAAAAATTGTTTTCAAACAATGTTAAAGATCAGATTTAAAGCCATAAAAGCAGGAAAATCAGGATAGGGTTGAAATTGTCTCTCTAATTCACCCCAGTGTGCCTTTGGGCTGTGTTTTGCAGAGATGGCATGTGTCATTGATTAGAACCCACTGGGAACGGCATGGCACTCCGAACACTCAATTCTCATGCCCTTTTTGCATGAAGACTCTGCCTTTAATGCAGTTTTATTTCATTATTGTAGCATTAATTTATTTCAGACTACTTTTTTTTTTTTTTTTTTTAAATCACCCTTTCTTTTCTCAGCAAAAGAGGGGAAAGGATATGATCAGCTTTAATGGATGAAAAATTCTCTGGGCAGAGCGCAGCCAATGCAGTGACTGATTCAAGCCTGCAGGCACACACAGTTGTACCTGGAAATCTGGTCAATCAATTTGTTCCCCTAAAACAGTGATGAAACTGGTTTAATTTCTAATGAAAACTTACAGCTGGTGCGGGCCAGTAAACTGCGGAAGAAGCTGTTATGGAAAGCAGAGGAAACCTAATTTCCCCTGGTATTGACCAATACAATGTGTCAAAAACAAGCAGTAGAAGATATTAAATGAAGGCTGGAGCAGCAAGGCCAGTATGGACTGCCAGAGGAGCAGTTTTCAGCAAGATCCAGACACCAATCTGGTCTCCTCTAAAGCAGAGGAGACATTTGGATCCATCTGTACTGCAGAGACAAGGTCCACCTACCACGTGGCAGAACCAGAGGCATCTGTAAGCCTGTTCTCCCCTTAAAACATAATCCTTCTCCCTTATCCTCCCTCCGTCTACCTATTTTTTAATTAGATATTTAAATCTCGTTATTAATTTTTCAACACACTTCTTCCCCAGCTGGAACGAGAGCTGTTGTATGGAGCGCGTGGTAATGAGAACATGGAGTTTCTGGAATTTCGGTGGAGCAGCGACCCCTCGGCGCTGCCAAGACTGAGCACGGATCCTGCAGGCTGGGCTGGATGTCAGTCCTGTAAACAGGCAGTTTTTCAACAGGCTCCCACCAACAGATGCCTACAAGACCTAATCCCACTGCATTACACAGGATTGTGCTGTTGACAAGCACATTAGGAAAAAGGGGATGGGATAGGGAAAGTTGCTTCCAAGCTGCTTACACTGTTTTTCAGGGATTTAACAGAGTCCTACAGGCAAATACTGCACACTTTGCGGAAGATGGGGCTTGAGCTATCTCGGGTTGATTCAGGATTTATACCCAAGTTTCAACTGAATAATTTATCCAGAGATGACTGAGTAAATGGAGCCACCCCTCTCCCCTGGCTGGAATTTGTTCAAGAGAAGACCAGTTGCTGTGTAAGTGCTGGGACAGAGTCAGTGGATTCCATTGGTATATGTTGCTGGGGAGGAGGAAGAGGAGTTTAACCCAACTCTTCCCTTGATATTCCCCATGGTCAGTGCAGGCAGCTCTCCCTGGAAGGTCTCAGGTTTGTTGTGTTCTTAACATCTGCTGTTTCCCTTCCTGGGAAATGCACACGGGTGCGCGGATGCCGCTGGACCACACAGCAGACAGGGGCTAGAGATGCAAAATATCAGCTTACATTTGCTTGCTGTGGACTGCTGGGACTTGTCTCACCCCATGCACTTTTCTTTTTCTGCTCACTGCTGCTTGGAAACGGACTCCCGAATTTCTTTGGTCCAGCGGGGAAAATTCTTGGCTGCAACGCCGCCTCTCGCAATCTGGTCCACAGGCCAGCATGCCCTGGCCAGCTTCCAGTCACAGGATCTTTCCGATGTAAGGATTTTCCATTGAGAGTATTCTGCTGCCTCTTCAAATGTTGAGAGAGATACATTTCAAAAGTGGCTCCTGCTGATAATAACCCCAAAAACAGAGAAAAAAAAGCATGTGCTTTCCTACAGAGGCTGCTCCTAAACCCTGCAGAAGGCTGGGGACTGAGATCAGCCCCTGGACTCCCGCCCAGAAATAACTGGCCATTGCTGTGCCTACAGGGTTTTGGGGCTTGCCTGTCCAGCCAAAAGGGCAGCTGTTGCCTGTATTTCCACAGGCCAGAGAGTAAAATGTCTAACTGAACAAAAGAGCCAAAAAAAAGGAGAGATTTTCTCTTAGTATGTTTTTAGGCATATTGAAGAGAAAAGCTAATGCTGTTTGGTTCTTCCCAACTTGATTATTTTTATTATTTTACAGGCATCTAAAACACCCTTATACCTATTTGTCCCTCTTTCTCAAATGTCATAAGCCTTGTGTTATGAGGGAAAGGGGTGAAACTGGCATTCATCTTCTGCGGTGATGAGGGCACTCAAAGAAACACCTCTCCACGTGTGCAGTGTGTTGTTGGAGCACGATGTGTGCTGCAGTCAGCTCTGCTGGCAAGCACCATCTCCAGGGACATCAGCTGTCGCACTCCATGCCCCATCCTTGACAGCCTCCAAAAGGCACGTCCCTGCCCCACCAGCCGAAAAGGGGTCTCGTTTCTCTCTCAGCAGCATCACGAGGAGAGGCAACTACAGGCAAGAGAACAGGGTCAACCCCACAGGTAGCAAGGGATGTGCAGAACAGCCAGAAGGTTGCTCTTTCTCAGTTGTCCAGCTGTGCTTTGTCTTTCTAGGAATGAAACCTCAACAAGGAGCTCTTTAGCGACCATGAAGTTTGCGAGTCCCACCCCCTTGCAAAGATGATGATGAACCTCTAGCTCTTTCTGTCCATGGAGAAGTGGCAGCAGGTCCAAGAAGGGAAGGCTGGTATGGAGTAAGTAGTGCAGGAGAAGGGGTAGGTGGCTGTGCTGTTTTCTATCTCAACTGTCTTGCTGGGTCATTTTAAGCACTGGGGGATGCTATTCCAAAACCACAGTTGTTCAAATGTCTTCTTCTGGGTAGTGGATAAACACTTGTGAGTCAAAGCCTTATACGGACTAATTGCCATGTTCTCTGAAGTTATTGCATTTGGGGTTAAATGGCCCATCAGGGGAAGTCGTGTCTTCAAGCAAGTGCTTAAAATCTTACATGTCTACCCATGAAGACATGTCACTCATGTCACGTCAGAAGAGATCCAGATGAGCTCCCTTTCTGTGCTAGAGCATACAGAAGTGCTTTGTTGCACACGTGAGTCTTAAGAAGTTCAAGGTTAAGAACTTGGGCTTTGTCCACAGAAGAAACTGAAAGCTGTCAATGTAAATGGCTATCAAGAGTGTGTTTTAATATGGTTGTCACTGCTTAAGTGCCATTCTCATGTTTTCTGTATTGGCTGTACTATCAAATTCATTACTTTGATTTTTTTAAGGGTAATCACAAGAACAGAATTTTATGAGAGCTTACTGAAAAGAGGATCAGAAAAATTCTCACTGTTTTGGATGGAAACAATCTCCAAGGCTCTCTGAAGCTCCGGGTCACTTTGACACTACATGAGAACATACTGGTAGATTCCCATTTCTCTTAAAGCTTCCCCTCCTAACTACTGTTTCTTCCCACTTGGCAGATGAAGCTACATTTTGTTCCCATCATTAAATGATGGGGGACAGTTATACTTGATTTATTTATTTTTTATTAATCAATTGCCTCAGGATTTCTGTATCAGAAGGAGAAGGTGGGTGAAATAGTGATAAAAGCAATGGGTTTCAAAAAGACGGGTATCAATAAACTCAGATTTGGTAAATAAGATCTCCTAGAAGGTAAAGCTAATGGAAGAAAGTTATCAGTTCTTCAGTAAGGTAAGGGCACAATTCAGACTGACCAAATGCAAGAATAGGAAGTTCAGCAGGTGCCAAGCTGGGTAGATGATGAAAGACTTTTCTGTAACTTCAACACAGACAGAAACACACAGGGAAAAAAAGAGGAGGTCAGATTTCTAAGAATAAATCTGAAAGAACAGCACAAGTATTCAGGGATAAAACCAGAAAGGCCAAGGCACAAAATGAGACCTCAAAGATAACCAGAAATAATTCTATAAGAATCATTAATAGAATGAGGAAGATCAAAGGGGGGATTGATCTGCTACTCAATGGAGAATGAGAACTGTCTTCAGATAATTACAATAAGCTTGAAGAATACTGGAGAAGGATTTTATATTTTTTTTCCCTTCCCCAGTTTGGGAATTATCGTCCAGTCAGATTAACAACAGTTCTAGAGAAAAAAAAATCACCCCAATCATAACAAATTGTCTGTAACATTTACAAAAACAATTGGATGATGAATAGCAGTCAACATAAATTGGTCAAAAATAAGTTGTGTCCAACTGTTTTAATTTCCTTGCTGCAAAGCAAACCCTTGCAGATTGGGTTAGGAACAAAGGTCACTTAGCTTGCTTTAAAAAAATGGGAGTTTGCTTGGTAATTTTTGCAGCAGGCATAACGCTGAGAGGGACTGAAAGCATATTGGAGGAAGAGGTTAGATTTGTGTGATAAGTTAAGAAATATCTGAAAAAGCAGGGTTAAATTCAGCAGGGGACAAGTGCAAAGAAACATTTTGCTAAGCAAATAGGCTTGGAAACAACTAGCCAGAAAGCAGTTCTCTAGAAAAGTATCTTTTGTTATAACAGATCAAAAGTTAACTGAAAGTAGGCAATGGCACACTACTGCGAGAGAAATGTTCCACTCGGGTTCAGACAGGAGTGGTCTCTGCTCTGCTCAGCATGGGAATACTATGGCAAGTTCTGATTAATGAATTTTTAACAGAGTTGTGCATGGACAGGACAGAGTTCAATGTCTCCTTCTGATAAAATGTCACGGTTTAACCCCAGCCAGCAGTGAAGCATCACACAACTGCTCGCTCACTCCCCTCTAGTGGGATGGGGCAGAGGATCAGAAAAGTGGGAAAACTCCTGGGTTGAGATAAAGACAGTTGAAGAAGTGAGCAGAGCAGAGCAAAACAAGGAATTCATTCGCTACTTTCCATGGGCAGGCAGGTGCAGGTGTTCAGCCATGTACATGAAAGCCGGGCTCCATCACACATAGTGGTTACCGGGGAAGACAAACGCCATCACTTCCAATGTCCCCTGTTCCTCCTTCTTTGGCCAGCTTTATGTACTGAGCACAAAGTCATGTGCTGTGGGACATCCCCGGGGTCAGCTGTCCCCGCTGTGTCCCCTCCCAGTGTCTTGTGCCCCCCCAGCCCACTCGCTGGTGGGGGGTGTGAGGAGCAGGAAAGGCCTTGGCTCTGTGTAAGTGCTGCTCAGCGATAACTAAAACACCCGTGGTATCAGCGGTGTTTGCAGCACAAATCCAGAACACAGCCCCGTACCAGCTGCTATGAAGAAAATTATCTCCATTGCAGTCAAAATCAGCACATAAAGGATAGGGGGGTTTTACTTTTTTTTTTTTTTAAATTATTATTTTTTAAAATTTTTTAAATTTTTTTTTCTGCTCCGTGGGTAATAATTGAAAGACCTGGGGTTATGTAGTGGCAGAAAAAAAGGCTGAAACGAGGCCTGACAACAGCCTTGAGATACATAAAAGGCCATTTCAAAGAGGAGGAGAGGGTTTTCTGTCCCTGATGCTTAAATTAACATAAGTGAAATATAAACTGGGCATTAGGAAAACCTCTTGAAGGGCAAGGACATTGAAGCACTGGAAGAGGTTGCTTGGAGAGGTAGTGAAGTTCCTATGGTTGTGGGTACTCCAGGAACAGATTGGACAAACATCTGTCAGGAATGACATACGCCAATACCACCCTCAAGTAAAGGCATCTTTGATTCCTTCCAGGGCTATTGTTTTGATGACTCTCTGCAAATCTAGAGATGTAAGTGACTTACTGGGAGAAATTCTCCTGGCCATGTCATTATCTCCTTCCTGGGACGGTACTGCTTTGCATAATTCAGTTCATTTATTGTTATTCACTTATGTGTAATTAAATACCTAAGGAGAGCAGGGGGAGGGCAGTTGTCAGACCCTGTTATGGGAAGGCTTGGCTCCAACTGATCAAAGATGCTATCGTTTGGATGATAAACCTTCTGTTAAGGCAACATGATGCTGTCCGTTAGTCTCACTTACTTGCTATTCCCTTCTTTATATATGTTGTCTTTATCTGAGAGAGCCTGGGGAGCTGTAAATCTCTGCAGAAATTCTCCATATGCTGGTGATTTTCAGGGAACTCTGCCATACATAATTTCTGATAGGCATGTTTGAATAGAGAATTAATTTTCTTTGGGTCCTTGATTATTCTGTCTCGCAATAGGAAGAGTATTGGCATCAGGCTGGAAGTTAAACAAGGCTTTAGTTTCCCTTTTCCTTCTCTCTGATCTTCACATTCACAAGAGGACTGTTGGAGTCAGAAAGAAATGCAGATAGGATGTACAGTGATCACAGAAAATCAGCATTGTATAGCTGAAGTAATCTCTTTATTCCAGGAGCCTCTAATGAGTATTGAGACCATGTTTCATATAACTCCTGTTAGCACGGCAACATATGAGCATGTATCCATCTACAAGCAAAGAGGCTTTAATAACACACAAGTAAATTACCTCACGCATTTCTCTGTGAAACAGCAGGCTTCTCTTAGGAGAGATAAAAGGATCAGGCAAGAGCCCTGTGAATTGCTTAAAAGTGTCATAAAGAGAGGAGAGGGATGAATTAATCAAACTCATGACACTTGAAAAGATTTAGATTCATGGATTTTCCATCCAAAACATATCATGAAATTATAAAAAATCACAGCCCTGGCCATGGACCCTCACCTAGTGAATCCTTCCTCCACAACTTTTGTTTGATTTCTGACCAATATCTGTCTTCACCAGGGCACTGGAGGAAGCAGAATTTACCATCACTGGGAAACTTTTTCCAGCTGTTTGAAGACATATGTTTATAATGATGACAATTATTTTGATTTGACTTGTCTTCAGTTTCTGAGCAGTGAACCTTGCCATGTTGCAGTGATAAGCTCTGCTCTGTTTTCAGTCCTGTGGATGTATGCAGATTGTACCTCCGCTGAAGTAACATAAGATACTAGAGCAAATTATGGGCCAATTTCTGTGCTTTCTTTTAGGAAAAGGCTTACATGAAGCAAATGGGGTATCACCTGAGAACACAGATTGACAAGTGGTGGCCCTGTATGATACAATAGCCTGTTCACAGGCACAGGTTGTTCCTGCATGGTAGTGGTTTGTTGGTGTAAGAATTTGATGCAGGAATTGGGAAGCTCTCTAGGTAGTAGTTTTATAGTATGTTCTCCAAGGAATGATGAAAACTCCAGAGCTTGCAAGTGTTTTAACATTCCTATTCTGCCCTTTCCCCTTCTCCTTCCCCTTCCTTTCCTTTTCCCTTTCCTTTCCCTCTTTCTTTCTCCTTTTCTCTCCCTTCCTCCCTTTCTTTAAAAGCAAAGGGCTACAAAGGGACTCAGTTAAATCACACATTCACATTTTCATTAGGATTTGGGATTCTGCAGAACTAAATATTTTACAAGCTTCTCTTATGGTTAGCTCCACAGTCTCTTAAGCAGGAATATAATGTCACATCTCAGTCTGTCAGACTTGATTTAGCTCTGAACACTCAGGCCAGCAGCAGAAATACAACCACCTGTAGATGAACCAGAGGTATTAGCCACATCTGAACTTTAAACACATGAAGCAACATTTATTCAAAGTCAGTGATGTCAGCTGTTGCCATAATTTGGCAAGTAATGTGGCCAACTATATTCAGCAAGTATTACAGCACCTTTAAAGACAAAGCAGCCCATGGACTGCTTTCCAAGGCAGTATTTAATTTGTAAGCAGTACACTAAAATAGAGCGGAGTGACCTCTTAGCTATGTTAGAAAATATTTAGATAAAATTTTAAAGGAGCTGCCGTATTTGGTGATTCATTAAATGTATAAACCCATGTGATCTGTCCTGGCCCATCTGGAGACTGTGATGTTAATGAGTTAAGTGCCTGAACGTAGTCTCTACAGAGTCACTCGGATAATTTGAAGCAGTGTCATTTCAAACTAAGGATAAATACAGCTTTGTATAAAATGAGTTCTTGTTCCAGCAATAATTGCTTGTGCACTGTATAAGATGGTCTTCAATCACCCCATCGGACTTATTCCCAGAGCAGTAAGCAATACCAGTTTCCATAAAGGGGCATCTACTAGTAGATTCACTGATTTTGTGGGGGTGTTGGCACATGGAATCAATTTACTTTAGCAGTCAGAGACTCTTTTTATGGCAGAGAAAGCAGTTAGTGGGAAAAGAAAATGTACACAATTTATGTTGCACTTGCAAGTTTAGGGTACCAGCACAGCACATTTCCCAACACATAGAAGGTAATCTGTGGTTATTTTTATATCGTTGTTAATGATAACACTGCACAAGAAATAATTTCTTCCTGTTGAAATGAACTGTAAGTTACCGCACCTATTCTTCATGCTCATAACAGGACAGTTTTTATAAGTCTCAAGGTTCAAATATGCAAATCCAGATTCACCAAGGATGAATTTGACCAAAAATAAATGTCACCACTTCGGATCCTGTGCTCATTGTCAACAGGGAGTAAGAGGTACTTTATGGTATGAGATGTCTGATCTGTTTGTGAACGAGCAAGGAAAATATTAATATTTAACATTTCAAATAATGTTATAAGAAATGAATAATTTCCTATTAGTAATACTAAGAAGACCTATGAATTAAGAAGGCAAATGTAACTGATTGGTAATGAGTTGGCATTTAAATCTGGTCAAGTGAACTGGGTTACCTCAGTTAATCCATAAAGAAGAACTCCTGTGCTTGAGAATTCCTGGATGGAGGAATCTTATGTAAAAGGAGGTTTGATACAGTGGGATCTGGCAGTCAGACAAAAGTAAATTCCTCCTATGAGAGAGGGAAAAAACTGAAAGGTCTTCCTTGGTGGAAAGGATCTTTACTTTATAATAAAGGAGAAAAGTCAAATATATTCTGGAGATGAGATCTGGCATTGAACGTTCCAAGGTAAATTCAGATACAGTGCCGCTTCGCAGTCTAATCAGTGTTGTTTCAGATAGCTGAACCTCTGTTTTGATATAGTCTGGGGTAGTTGGGGAGCAAGAAGATTTCTCTTTCATATTGCTGCTTCATCCCTTTTCATTACTAATAATTACAAAAATAAAACTAGGAAATCTCTTGCCTACAAGAATTAGGGCTAGAAGAATCTGTTCTTCAAGGCAGACATCTTAAAATACCAGGAGAAGTCGATGAAGACAAAATTCAGATGGTGACTAATGCTCTTCGAGGTTGGAGTCTCTCCAGAAGTCTTGAAATCAAAGCTCCTTGTCAGTCAGTGCATGTTATGGCAAAATGCAACTAGTAAGTGAACAAGACAACCAATGTATTTAATGTGACAGCACCAACTGAAACACTTATGTCTGTCTTAAAAGAGTTCAGTCAAGATTGGATCAAGCATTTAAATCACAGGCAAACCTGCAAAACATTTCCATAACCTGCCAGAATAACCCTTTTGTCTCCAGCTAAAAAACACCCTTTATTGAGCCCAAAGTGAATTAAGCAAAACCACTTTCCATCAAAAGTAACCATGACGCAAATGGTTTTATCTGCATGTAACCAAGGCAAGAAAACATTAACCAGCTGGTCCCCGTTCAGAGGCATCTGTAACCATCTGGAGGGAGCCCCGGACTGCAGCGCAATGGCTCAGTGTGGGACCAAGCATGACTCAGTTTGTGCCTGCCAGAATCAACACTCAGCAACTGGAACATGTTCAGAAGCCCTTTTAACAATTCTCCAAGCAGTCTTTACCAGGCATTAACATAGCCTTACTTCCATAAGCCAAATGGGAGTCGTATGGTTCTTGCTGGCAAGGGTTGGTGTTGGGTGGGCCTGTGATGTTGGTGGTCTTGGCACATGAATGTCGGTTCTGGGAAGAAGTGATCTTGGCATCTGCTCTGCATGGTGGCTGTTCTTGCTGAGGTTCGGTGATTACTGATGTTGTGGGGTCACAATTGCCTATTTGCCTATTTGTATTTGCACTTTCACACTTTCATGCTCTGCCAGCTTTGTATTATCATTTGGAATACCGTGTCCAGTTCTGCACCCCTCAGTTCCAGAAGGACAGGGAACTGCTGGAGAGAGTCCAGCGCAGGGCAACAAAGATGCTGAAGGGAGTGGAGCATCTCCCGTGTGAGGAAAGGCTGAGGGAGCTGGGGCTCTGGAGCTTGGAGAAGAGGAGACTGAGGGGTGACCTCATTAATGTTTACAGATATATAAAGGGTGAGTGTCATGAGGATGGAGCCAGGCTCTTCTTGGTGACAACCAATGGTAATTGGTTTGAACAGTAACACAATAGGTTCCACTTAAATATGAGAAGAAACTTCTTCTCAGTGAGGGTGACAGAGCCTGGACCAGGCTGCCCAGGGAGGTTGTGGAGTCTCCTTCTCTGCAGACATTCAAAATCCACCTGGACACCTTCCTGTGGAACCTCATCTGGGTGTTCCTGCTCCGGCAGGGGGATTGCACTGGATGAGCTTTTGAGATCCCTTCCAACCCCTAACATTCTGTGATTCTGTGACTTTGTGATCATTGTTGATGTTTCAGGATAAGACTGAGGTTTAACTACATGTGGCTCCTGTTACTTCTGTCTTCATGAGGGTGATGAAGGTATTTTGCTCTGGCTTTACTATTTGGTAAATTTTTCTTATTTCTCTTTACGAATGCAGTTTGTTCATCAAATTAATTAAAATGCGAATCAGACATTAGCAGATACGTTGAAGTTCACCCAAACGTGCATCAAACGACTCAGCTAAAGTACGAGATCTGCCTGCTACCTTGTGTGAATGCATGGAGCCTTAGAGAGCATGTGCTAATGCTCGAGCACGTGAACGGTTTTCAATGCATCTTACCATTTATCCTAGTGGTTTTGTACCTGTAATTAAACTGATGATGGAGAACAGGTGATGAAACTTACAACTTAGTTATTCGTCTACATCATGTTATAATGCTTTTTGGTATCTCCAAAAAGGAACCTTCAAATGTATCTCTAAAATGTCAGCATGGAGAATGGCAAAAAGAGTAGTTGTGACTGGGACGTATCTGTTACATCAAGCAAAATGAATTAGGCTGAATCAGACCTGAAGAAATTTAGTTCAAATGATTGAACCTTTACTCACTTTGCTGACCAGTTGCTCACATGAGATATAAATCTCTATGAATCCATTGGGGCTGCTTGTAAGAGTAACTGGTTATCAATATGATTGAGAGGTTATCTTGCCTGACTTCGGAGAGCTTCTGTTTTCTCCAGAAACACACACCTTTATGTGTGTTATGGTCACTTTTCTTGGTGAATTAATAATCTTTGTGTATTTTCTCCTAACTCCCCATTTAAGTGAAGTTGAAAAGATATATTACACCCGAAATAGTCATAAGACTGTGGTAGAACACAATTTTATTCAAGAACAAAACCCTGTGCTGAAATCTCTTTACTCAAAAGGAACTAAATGAACTACAAATTGTTGTTTTTTAATCATTAAATATCCTGCTTACCTCCTTCCACATTCAATTATTCAAGACTTCCGTGTGAAGGACTGCATAAAAGATTGCTATATGAATGTTCTTTTCATTGTGCCACAGACTTTAAACAGGAAAATGATTGCTCCTAAACTGTTTGTTCCCTTTTGGATTTTTGAGTCATCAACTCAAATTTGCTCTGGTATTGCATTAGTTTGAAATAATATGGTCCAATTTATCTGTTGTTTGCAAGGGCTTCTGCAAACCAAATAACTAGACCTCTTAGAAAATTTACAAAGAGCTTGCTGCAACCTGTAATCATAGAAGAATTTGTATTATAACAGAGTAGGATTAATAATGCGTGTAATTATAATATAAAATTTTCTTTAGACTTTTCTAATTATAAAAAAAATTACAGATAATATCAACAATGTGATTCTAAAATGTCTCTCATTTATTATGTAGCTCTCTTAATCAATGCTCTGCCACTGGAAATCAAGTCAGAATGTTATTATGGTCTCTCCTTCTGGATTTAATTACAGCAGTAACTCATGGCTCAAAGTCTGAGCAAACATGCCATGCAGTTTATAGCGTTGAAGAACAGCTATTAATCCTGCCGTCTACCTCCCGGTGCAAGCCAATGAAAGTATTTTAAAAATCTTTATGCCTGAAGAGAAGCACAAGCTTACACACAGGCTTAAGGCGGAGGAGCAGAGGATCCAGCCGCCGTGTCTATTTTGCGCGCGTGCAGCAGAGCATCCGCTCCTGGGAAATAATTTCAAGGTGTACAAATCTCTGAACGTTTTGCCACCCAGACTGAGATATTATCTTGCACCATTAACATTTGAGAGGATGATTTCAGGATGCCAGCTGATAGCCTGGAGTCAGGACAGGGATTTTGCTGTGTAAATAGGCTTGCTGAAGATGTGCATCTGTGCCTCTTGTGTTATTTTGGAATCGGTTACCATCATGAATCTCTAACCTGACAATTAGCTGCAACTGGGAATAATGCACTCTTCCAAGAACCTGAATTAGTATCAGGAACTGCTTTTAGTTTTGGCAGCAGCCGGGGAGGATGTCTCTCTGTCCAAAGCAAAAACATGCTGAGCCACATGCAAGAGACTGGGAGCACAGAGCTGCCAGGGAGGGCTGGGGAAGGGTGAGGTGGAGCATGTGGAAGAGTGAACATCAATGCTTGTTTTTTGAAGTGAAGTCTTTTTAAGGAAGTGTTATCATCCAAAAGGACAGTTAAAATATTCTAGACTACTATCTACCAGTGTCTATGTCTTTCAAAAAAGAATCTAAACCATAATTAAAGAAGATTCACTTGTCCTCTCAGCTTTCTATATGCTAAACGTTTTGAGAAAGAGCCTAGTTATTTTATTGCGTGGTTTATTTGAACTCACCAGAGGTGCAAGGGCCCCAAAGTAATTTCTTCGTTTTCCTGACTGGCTGGAAGGACCAAGAGCCACTTGATATGTGTCACTTGGGAAGTTGTGGAAAGGAAACATTTGTACTTGACTGATGTAGATTATATCCGCACTGCAGTGTGCTCTGCAAGGTTCTTGGAATCGGTCAGAAATGTTTTTCTTTACCTAAATACTCTTTCATCAGGACCTGCCAATTGTTTGAAGTGGAAAGGACTGGCAAGAAAGGCCAAACTTCAGCAGATTGGTCTGTTTGAAAGACAGTGACATTTCAAAGTTGATTTTCTGAATTTGCCACATGCCTTCTGGAAATGAAAATAAATAAAAGACTGGTATTTTACTGAAACTTCTCAAAAACATAGAGATTTAATACTGTGACTGACCAGCCTGAGTTTCGTGTGTTGTTGGCTTCCTAGCCCTTTCCACATTGCAACATTTTGGCCTTCGTGGAACAAGCTTCTTTGGCGCTTATTTTTTTCCTTTAATTTCTGAGACTGGTCTGGGACAGCAATTTTTTTCCCAACCTTGGGTTCAAGCTTATTTTCCAGCAGAACCTGGGATCCTTCTCACCCCAATAAGCCAGACAGAAGAGGCTGAAGGCAAAGCAGGACTGGGTGCAAGATGTTTTGGTCAAACGGGAGAGGATAAGAGTAGAAAAAAGCACTTGGGTAGGAGCTCAGGCTAAAGTCTGCAGCAAAAACATCCCTCCACTCTCCTCTTGTCTAACACTACCCTTCCAATAGCAAATTCTCTTGTCAAGCATCTAAGAAGGTGATGAAATCTCCCAATGCACTGCCCAGGGAGAGCTGACTGCCCATCGCAGCAGTGGGCTCTGTGCTGCCCTTTAGAATGTCTCCTTTGGCTACAGGAGGGGCTCTAAGAAGACTAAATATCAAGGATGTTTAAATGCCATGAAATGAGGTGGTAGGAGCACTTTTGTGCTCTTTCCTCTTGGCAGTCTATTAATCTAAGGGAAAAGCCGGAGAAAATAAGGCTAATTAATCCCAGCTACTGTGGACAGTGTAATTTAAATTTTTACGAAGTTTGACATTGCTTAGGCTGAAACCTGCGTCAAAAACCCCTCAGCTCTTATCCCTAAGCACAAGGGTATTCTATGTTTTGTATAACGAAATGGAGAGTCAACTGTGTTTTCTAAATTTGCTTTCAAAGTCATCACAGGAAACAAGCCTCACAGGAAACAAAGGAAATCAATAACTGCCATATTCCCCCCAAAAAGCTGTGGGGAAAGCCTCCTGTTTTATGAATTGAATTCACTCTGCTGCCTGGCACTGGGGATAAGGTTACAGAAAAAGGCAACCTCCCCAGCCAGTGTTCAGATCTGCTGCTGTGTCCTTGATGGCAACGAGCTGTGGTGTCTGCTCGGAGCAGAAGAAGGAGAGGGCTTTTGCCTGGAATAGTGTGACACTGACACATGAGGCTTTCATTTCAAGAGAGGAAGCAGAGTAAAAAGAATTGCGAAATCGGGTTCCATAGCGGTCTGTGACTCTGCCTGCTGAGCTCAGTGTCATATTTGTGGTCCCGGAGGAAACGTCAGCTGGTCCTCCTTGGTTTGAAGCAAGATGAGGAGGTGGGTGGAGTGCAGTGTTAAAGTGAGAACAGAGAAAGTGGGGATTCCTGATGGATCAGCAGGGACACAAAGAGACCTTTCCTCTCTTCCTGATGGAAGGAACAGAAAAGCCATTCTTTGCCCATTATTTCATTTTTTTAAGGCTGTTCTATGTTTGTCTGTGCATACTGAAAACTTTTTGACATTTGTTTTGCAATATGCACACGAAGACTTACACATGCCCCAGGTCGCACATCTCCAGGTTCCTTGCAGATCCCAATGTTGAGTCCAGGGTATCCCAAAACTGCCTGATCAGGCGGCTCACAGGCTGCAGGAGGTAATTTGCTTTGGGAACTGAGAGGAGAGTAATGCATGCAGCATCCTTAGAGCAAAGCGACACAAAGAGAAACTATTGCAGAGTAATTACTCTCTTGTAATCCTCCAGACTCGCCTTGCCACAGCAAGGCCGTGAGATGTGTATGGTGGTTTCTATTTGCCATTCTCTGATGTGGAGGGGAAGGTTGTTTTCATATGAAGGCAATCACTTACCCTTTATTTACTCTGAACGATGAGGATGGGGGACTCAGACTCCCAAAGCTTTTCACAGTTGGTTTTGTTGTCTAATTACGTTGCAGAAGAGCTTTTCCCGGCAGCGCAAGGCTGCGTCCTCCGCAGCAGAGCCTGGGGGACTCCTGCCCTTGCAGAAGGTCTCTCCAGAAATGAGTCTTAATAAATGAGCAGTGGGATAATATTGCGGCCCACGTGGCTTTTTCACTTTATTTCTTTTTAATGGCATTGCATGAATAAAGAAAGGCGCCTTCCATATTGTCTTTTGAAGGCAGATAATTGTTTTGCTGTTGCATTTGCTATTGGCTTGTCATGCCCAAATGAATTTACGTATATCTGTCTTTCCTTTCAAAAAGCAGTCCTGCTGAGTTTTCCCAGTTGTTCAGTTAGTCACAAAATGCTGTTGTAAAGCAAGCGCTGCTTTATGTTGTCTGAATAGATGTGGGTCTTCTCTTGTTCCCGCTGTCAGTCTTATTGTTAAATGGCTTTGAATTTGCAGTGAATTGAAATTCTCCGTTCTAAGGAGAAAGAAGTTATTACTTGTAATTACAATTATTGGGTAGTAGAACCTTTCACTTTGGAGTTAACGAGGTACAATCAGAACATATTCTTTCAGTAGTTTAAAATATTTGCATCATTATTCTGATATTTTGATTTTTTTAAAAAAAATAAATTAAATAGCAGTCCACTTAAAACAGCAGAATCACACAAGGCTTTCCAGGCTACACTAAAGTTCTGGATGGCTAAACGTGAGCCTATGTCACCACTAGGGCTGAGAAAGAGTCCCACCATGATGGGTTGCACCAAGGTAAAAAATACACTGTAACATCAGTTATCACGTAGGGCGTCAGAGACCGAGCTTCACATGAGACTTCCACTTGGAGCTGACAGCGAGCAGGCCAGCAGTGTGGCCAACTATGTTTCCATCTCACCTTCCTCTCCCTGAAATGAAACCCCTCTCCTTCAGAAAATTTTCTGGCACCAGTCAAAGTTTTCCACTCGATGAGGAGACTGTAGAGGCATCGTGGCATATAGAAATGGTGCTGGAGAATGTTGGGTGCTACAGCCTGGAGAAAGTCTTCCTTGCCCCACCTGCTTTTGCATTGCAGGGTTCCAGTGGGATGGCTTCTGCAAACAAGGAGACAGGCACCAAATTTCATCAACTGCATTTAGTCCATGGTGAGAATAAGGTGGGCACTGGGCTCCTGTGGGTCAGGGAGAGATGCTTTGAAAAGCAGAATAGGGTCAGGACGTTGAAGAAACTCTTCCAGTAATTTGGAATGTAGATTTTGAAGTGTTGGGCTTCAAAGGCTGGAAATGATTCTTTGATCTTCCCAAGCCTGTAAATGAGAGCAGAGTCTGCAGGACACATCACATGTCCAAACAATCATGAGAGATCTAAATGGAGCTTTGAACCTTACGAAAGATGAAAAAGGGACTTAATTCAGACAGCCTGAACAACAACATGGTTGTCTCAGGTATTTTTCATAGACATGGTACAATAACTTATTAACTCAAAAATAAACTGTTTGCATTGCTAAGTGAATTATTGAAAAATGA
Source organism: Patagioenas fasciata (assembly GCF_037038585.1). Classification (NCBI taxonomy): domain Eukaryota; kingdom Metazoa; phylum Chordata; class Aves; order Columbiformes; family Columbidae; genus Patagioenas; species Patagioenas fasciata. The sequence continues at coordinate 7,756,048 of NC_092523.1, read as the reverse complement.
AGGAGATTATTATTATTTTAAAGATATGTGGATCTGGAGTAAGAAAGATTTCGGTCTGTGTGAGCTTCTGGAAAGATCACAGCCTCAAAAATAGAGGAACATTTTTAGGTGGGAGCAAGTAATGAAAAACATTCTGAAATGTTTTTGTTGTGGTTTTCTGACCTTTTACCAAGCGCCCCAGGCCTGTATGAAATGTCGAGCTATGAGGCAGATTTATTTCTCAGGCAAAGCATGATCAGAGAACAACTTTATGACCACAACCATGGGCAAACAACACTGGGAGTCCTTAGGTGGGCTCTGCCATGTCCGACCAAACTTGGGAAGGTCTTCAGGCTAATATTGAACTTGATAGATAAATCTGGGCTCAGCTCTGCAGTGATGCTTAGCTACCTGGTTCACAATGGAAGAGTGTTAAAAACTTTAATACCTCAGGAGTTTTGGTCCTCAGTTACCGAGAAAGTGGGAAGGAGAGTATGTATAAGTTCATATGTATACTCGTATTCTTTCCAGACATGTTTTTGGTGCATCAAAAATCAAATTGCCAAATTACCTATTTGCTTAGAGTGCAGTACACAACTGAAGGATATATCCTAGTCTGTGCAGCTTTCCTTTCTAATATCTTACCATCAACTGCAGCATTAGTTACCTATGTTTTTTGTTTCTAAATACATCTGGAGTTTTGTTTTTAATTACTCATTGAGACAGATATATATATTTTTTTTTAACCAGAGTTTCTGAATGTGCTCTTAAAAATCTTTGAGCCAACCTGTGACAGCCAGAGGAAAAACAGGACTGGACAAGAAAGTCTGGGATGTCAAGGCAGTCATGTAAAGAAATGAGGTAAGATTCAGCGTTTGCTTCTAAGGCACTGTCTCCGGGTATCCTACTGGAATTTTGTAAGACAATTGCTTTTTATAAATGGGTTGTGACAAGCAATTACACACTGCTCCACACATCTTAAAGAAAGGAAGAACAGAATAATTGAAAATAGGGCTGGGAGAGCTCTTGGGAGGTCATCCAGTCCATCTCCTCACCCAGGCAAGATGGGCTTCACGTTAAATACTCCTGGCATATGTTTGCCTCAAGTGTTTTCAAAAACCTCCAGCGACAGAGGTCCTGCAGCCTCTCTAGGAAAAGCCTTCAGGTCTTAACGTTAAAAACTCCTTTCCCATCACCTTGCTCATGCCCCCCTCGAGGCCAGCAGGACACCGATGCTTCTTGCCAGGCTCCCCGGGAGCGCCAGGGATGGTCACTTCCTTCTTCTGCAGCTACAAGTCCATCTGTTCGGAGACTGCTATCACCATTCCTCTCCATTTTCTCCTTGCTAGACTAAACAAATCCCATCCTTTTAATCTTTCCTCATAACTGATGGAGTTTAAACCTTCCCTCATTTTCACTGTTTTCCTCTGGATTCAGACTAATTGATCTGTGTGCTTCCTGAAAGCATTGGCCCAAACCTACATTTCAGTGGCTGCATTTTCTCATTCTGATATTTGTTTTGCAAGGGTTGTGTTGCTCATTGCAGCAAAGAGATTCGGGAGCCTTTGCTGAAAGACTCTTTGGTAAATCTCCAGTCTTGACGTGATCTGGTGTTTGGACAGGCAGCACAGACGAGAGGAGATTCAACGTCTTTCCTGAACTCTGGTGCCCTATGGAGTGCTAAACTTTAAATGGAAAGATGAGGTTAAAGGAAGACGGTAAAAATACATAGCAGCACCATTCGCAGAGATGTCTAATTCTTAGAAACGCCTTTTACTGATCTATATTGGTCTCCAACTATGTCAGCTGAAATTTCTCAAGCTGTGCATCCACAGAACTGACTTCCCAAGTGTGAGCCTCCGAGCATGAGAGCAGGTAAGGAGAGCCAGCTACGATGAACATTTCAGCTGAACAGCCTCACAAAATTCGTGATATATGTATTTTGGGGTTTGGTGAAGAGGATCCTCCCACCCTGGAAGAAATACTGACATTTTTGGCTTGTATTACACAACTTTTTAATCCTAAAACCTCCCTTGATCTTGGTGGCAAAACATCTACTAGGGGTCACGGCCAGGGTGTCTTACACTATGTTTCTAGCCCAGTTAGGTAGGTTTAGGATGGAAAAGGGTTTCTCTTCCCAAAGCTGCTGAAGGATTAGGTGACCCTTCCAATTACATAGCTCTCAAAAGAGCCTCCCAAACCCTTGGTGCTGGGCAGTGCAAACATCTGAAGTATTTTTGGGAAAAAATATCACCAGATAATGATTTGATTTAGTAAGAACTCAGCCATCTGTAATTTGAAGGGAAAAAAAGAGTTGTTGCTGGCTATTCTTGCCACTTATAATACTAACTGGGAGATAAGATCCCTTCAAAAATAAGCAATTATAATAGTATATATTTTTAGGTTCCTTTGCTGGGAACTGAGCTGATACTGCAGCTTGTGCTGGGTATCTGGAATACAAAATTTAAGGAAATAAGCTTGCTTTGAGAATGTGAGGTTAAACTTATTGCCACCTTTCTCAGTTTGGGATTTCTGCATCCAACAGATTGCACACTCTACTAAGTAAGCAGGGTTTCAGTGTTTTCTGCCATATAGTGTAATACCACGTAAAGCAAGAGAAAGAAAAGGAAGTTGACTAACACTGGAATTGTTCTGGTGTTTTCTCACACAACAGAATGGTAAATTGTTTTCCTTGGCTTTCTGGAAAATATCTGACCTTGATACTTCATATTCAATTTATGTAAACAATTACAAAAGCATCTGAGCCAAATAGAAAAGGCTATTTCTTGAAAACCTGCAGGGAACACACATGGGAATTTCCCACATGCTGTGGCAATCTTAAAAATACCTCCTTGTAACCCCACAATATTAATGATTAACTCCGGAACTGTGAGTTTTTCCAGACTTCAGTGAACTCAGTGATTTGTGTGTTCAGCTGCATGGATCAGGGAGAGGTAGTAAAAAAAAGTCATTTACCACTTTTAGTAACTTGCGTTTGACAAACAATCTGCCACATTTTCTTCTTGAAATTCAGGGATTTCTACAAATTGCATGGCAGATAAATGTCACAGTACGGGAAATGATGTTTTGTGGCTAAGCTGTGTGCCGAGATGCTCTTGCAAGAGTGAGCTGGAACCAGTTTTGTTCTTCACAGATTACTCAAAGGCAGAGCTGCTTTGCTCAGGACATTCACCCACACATTGCAGCAGAAACCTTCAGAGATGTGCTGAACATCACTGATATCTTGTTTACATGCATCTGAAATTCAGCATCAATTTTAGCCTTATGAATTGTTTCCGTTCTATTTGCTGAAGAGGGTGCCCCTTGAGAGGTGATTTCCCAGAACAAGCAGAGCTCCTTGTGCAAGGAAATTCACATCACACAAAGTCTGTTCAGCTCGTGGCGTGGTGAGCAGCACCACTGACAACAGTTTGCAAGTTGTTAGATCAAGCTTTCAAATGATGCTGAGTGCCAAACCTCACCTATCTACACCAACAGCCCTGTCCCACATCAGCTAAGAATACTAAGCCTCTTGGATCACTTTTCTTTATCTTTTACTGGTCTTGTTTGCTGTAGCAGTGTGGTCTATCAACCATCCCACCGCACTGCTTGTGATGGCGATCATATTTTTGTCATTAACATTTCTAGAGCGCAGCTTTTTAATTAATTCAGCTTGAGAGATTGGAGCATGGCTGCTAAGGGTGCCAAGTCAGTACTCATCTTTACTGGGTTGTGGAGAGCCACAATACAAGTGTTTTGGGGTACCTTATGAACCAACACACCTCTACTTCGGTCTGGTTTTAATATCAATATACATACATCATTTGGTTGTATGTATATATTTTCTCATTATCTATTTATTTATCTATTTATTTATTTGTATGGTGGCTCATCTGGGTGCTTCTAGGTGGATGTAAGTCTCTTTACACCAAGGCAGCCCCAGCATCCCAGTGACACAGTTCACAATCAGACCATTAGAGCTTTGCTGCAGTGGATGTTGGGGACTCACCTGCCTGCAGTCAGAAAAATTAAATATCTCTATAAACTGGACTGGGAAACCAGGCAGCTGGAAGCAGACTACAGCAAAAAAAAAGAATCAAGCTTTAGCTGCACAGAGAAGGGGAACTTGTTTTTCTTTCCAGATGGAAAGATGCATGTGTTGTGTGCACACGTGAAAGACAGGAATGATGAAGAGATGAATTTCTTTCCTGTGGTTATCTTCTTTTGGGCTAGCACAGAAATGAAACAGCAGACACAGCCTTGCTAGACCTTCAATGGGTAGAACTCTTTGTGCTTGTAAGGAAATAATTAACAGAGAGTCTCTCTAAACAGGCAGGGCGCTGGGTTTGTACCCACAGATTGGGTCACCAGCAAGCTGCACTTACAGCTGTATTCAACAGTATCGAAGTGAATAAAAGAAATCAATCTGATGAAGTATTGCTAAGCAATTATTCTAGTTATTAATCTTGCATTATTTAATTATTATTCTTTAAACTTCAGCTCCTGTAAGCAGCTCATTTAATGAAAACATATTGGTTTCTAAAATTGAGGTTGACTCCTGCTCCTTCCAGTCATGAGAAGTGACCTGGAAATCAGAACTGTGTACAACTGAAAGATTCAAAACTCAGAAAGTCATGTAGGAAGAGTAGATACCAAATCTTTAAAACCAGGATGTTTCAAAGACCCCCTCTCAACACCTTTTAAACAAACAGTCAGGATGTTCTCATCTTTTGTAATGTTTAAAAACTGTGTTAATATGAAGCTACAGTGGTTGTTGAAAGGAAGAACATGTAGAGATGGCAGGCAATGAAACCTCACCTGACAAGATGACAACCCTTTCAAACTTTATTATTCTTGGGCTCATAACATTGTGGGCATAACTGAGTGCTCAACATCTATCTGCACGCATATATATCTGCACATATATCTGCACATATATATATGTGTCTAATATACAGAGGATGTGGTTTTAACTCTGCTATGTCACTTACCTTTCCATCTGGCTGCAGATGGCTCACGTGTTCAGTTTGAGATGTCCCGGCTTCAGTTGTTGTTCTCAAGATAGATGTTGGTTATAATTTTTGCGGGGTTTGGTTTTGAGTTCAGCTTGTGCTGGGGCCGATGTGGTCGGGACATCTTGCCTCTGCAGACAGGAAGCAGATAACCAGCTGGTCAGGACGGTACATCTCTCGGTATCTGCTTGATTAATGCAGGATATGGGTCTGCCACAGCTTTTACTTCAGATCTTGGCTCTTCACTCAGGCTTTTATCCTCAGAGAGCTTAATTTTCCTCTCAGATATGATTTATTTAGCTGCCTTATTTTTTCTTTTTTTTTTAAAAAAAACCCAACAAAACTCACACAGGCTTAAAAGCGTCCAATTACTGGCACCAAACTCATGAACTTTTGCCTCATTCAGTGTTTTCCATTTCCCATTACGTTTGGTTTGACTGGAGCCACATGCTGTCCCCATTCCTATGCTGACCATTTCCTGCTGGAAAAGGCAGGGACAGGCCGCATTGACTGGGAGAGAAATAATACCTGCAGTTCTCCCTGTAACCTGTATGAATATTATACTACTGTGTTTGTTATTAACATCTGTAACCCCCTGAATTTTGAAAAGGCTTAAAAAAACTTCTTTACATATGGCACTCAGTGTACTACTGAACTATGGCTTATTATTAGGACATTATAAGAGCTTCACCTTACTGTAGGCTGATATGATGAAATGGTATCATACGGAGCTTGGAGTTCAGCAATTGGCTTTTGTTCTGTACCCTGCTACAGAGTGATCATCTCCATATGTTTTACTTCAGTTAAGATAATTGGAGATATAAATTTAAATGTCTACCCTCTTTAAAAGCTGTTGACTCCTTGTTTCCTCCAACATTTTCACAGCAGTCAGGCACTGTAGAAAATACATCTATGACTCATTGAAGAACTTTTATGATATAACCACATTGACCTATAGGGAAACCTCTAGGAAAAACTAAACACCTGATTTTACCCTATTTTTCCCAAGTTGTGCTTTGTATTACACACCTCTGTTCTGTCACCTTTTACCTGCTTCCCTCTAAATCCATGGCTGTTATACTGCTTTAAATCTCTCTGCCGATGGGAGTCTTTTTAGGCTGCTGAACATTGTAATTAACCACTTTGGACTTTCCAGGCTTTACTGCATGTTCGCTCTGCTAAAATTCAAGCCCAGGTATGGCAAACAGAGTTCCAGATGAAAGCCTGCTGTGAACTAACATAATGGCATTATTCATCCAACAATGCTCCCTTTTAATGACTTTTCTTTTTACCGCTGCTGTGCAGCAGTCAAACACACCTTTTTTCCTATGCGTTTTGGCAAACAACAGGCATTAACTTTGAAGCTCGAGGCACTTGAGCTTTTAAGGTTGAGCGTCCATATTTTATGAAAACCCTTCTACTTACCTGACTGTAGGCCTTGCAAGGACTGAGGAACCTCTAAATCACCTTTTAAATTCTTGAGCTATGCCTGTTATTCCTGCGGGAAACTCTTGACTAATGTGACTGGGGTAGCCCTGGACCTCCTCCTGCTGGCAGTGGGTACAGGTGAGCCTGGCTTCAACCCGTGCCACCAACCTGAAGGTGACACTGGCTGTATCACAGCACCATCTGCAAAAATACGGTGTATTACACAGACACTGGAGCAGAATTATGCGAAGGTGTTGCGAATTGTGATAAGGTACACATTAAACACACAATGCTCTGGGAAGGAATCTAGCAGTTCTTGCTGAAGGACTCTCGAAATGATCCGCCCAGTTTAGGGTTGCGATAAAAACACGCAGATAAGACACTGGTGTATCATCATACCAGGTGGGTAGAATATGGATTTGAAGAGTGGTGCTGTGCCTGAACATGAAGCACGGGCTTGCCAGGACTTATGAAAGCACTGTGGGTTTGCCTCTCTGTGGTTTGGTCATGACCATGAATGAGACAGCTCAGCCAAGGGGTGCCACAGAGATTTCAATGCTGATTTCAATGCTAGGGAGAAAACCTGAAATGATGCTGATATTAGTCATATAGGAATCTCTGATGACGCACAGTTACAACATATGAAATTACAAGGGATATGGAGTAATCAGCATTAGTATGAGAAGGTGATCTTCTAAGATGGAGCAACCACCAGATGTAAAATGAAAGCTTTGATGATGAATGCTCAGCCAGACCTATACTTGCATTAAAATTCTCATCTGTCCAGTTTTACGGTGAAAGGCATCACTGCCCTTGAACGAGTCTGGAGGGGCTGTGCAACGTCTGAAAGTTCATGATCTGTATCTGTCAGAAGTGGCTCTGACTTTTATATAAGCCAGCTGGTGATCAGATGCTGGGACTTGCTATTTATTTTGCAAATCATACCTGCAGACACGTTTCCTTAGCAAAGCCACTGATTGTGACAAATGTGTATAACAAGTGCAGTCTTCTATTGATTCTCACATTCTATTTTCTGCTTTTGGTGGAAACAGATGGAATTCCATTTTCTCACAATTACTATTAGCCAAGAATAACATCACTTAAATCAGTGCGGGGGAGGTGGAAAGTTGCAACTACAAAAATGTACAGCCTGAAAAGCTGGATATTGAAATGTGACTTGCAAATAACCATAACTGATGTGTTACCCAGGCCCCAGATCAGAAACACACTTAAGCGTTTTCTGAACTCAAAGTGTTATGTCCTACTGACATTTTACATGTGGCCTTCTGAAAAAAGGATGATCCAGATTCTTCTTGTAGGTTAGTCTCATGGCATGACTGATGCTTTAATGGTGAAGTCTCAGGATATTTTCCACTAAAAATAAACCCAGGGTAAGGCTGGATGTAGCTAATGCTAATGTAAGGATATATATAACTGTACAAAATCATTGCTTACCTTGCAAAACATCAAAGGAAACGATTAAGAAATTAAAATATTAATCTATAATTAGAAAGTAAGTCAAACATTAGACAAGCAATATATCAACAATTCCCAAATTTTCAGGCTATTTTAGATCAGAATGCTGTGAATTTGGAGAGGGTGTATTGCATAGCTAATGTATGAATACAAGAAAAAAATTCTATACTCCCTGAATGTTAAGTGTAAATCAAGTGCTTAAAGTTACGAAATACTGTAATTAAAGATTTTCTTGAAATCATAGTTTGGCACCTATTCTTTAGCATCATGCTGAACTCTCAGATGATGTGATCACAGGTATTTTAGTCCTGTTATTAAGTATGGCCTCTGGGTTTGTTTAGTAACTAATACGGGATTATTAGTTTCATCCTAGACTTCCTTCTGTCCTTTTAATTGTTACAGGATCTTGATAATACCCCCAAACTATTACATTTCTGTTCACATTGGCTTTGTGAAGCGGCATTATTACATCTATCATACATTTACTGAATGGAGCCAGACACTTCTGCATCAAAATTGCACCAGAATGATTATGATCCTCTATTTCAGAGCCTTTCATATTTCATAGTGCTTAAATATCATACAGTTGGTGTCTGTAGCAAAGCATCTGGAAAAATAAGATGACCTGCCAGTGGTCAACTGTGAAAGACTCGCCCCGTAATACATGTGGAACCTTTGGCCTAATGCCCAATGAACCCATTTTTAAGGTCAGCCTGCAATATCTGGCAGAAGCCTGAGAAACTCCAGTTCTGCTCCTGTGTCTATGGTTGGACTTGATGATCTTGAGGGTCTCTTGCAAACAAAATGATTCTATGATGCTATGACTGGAGCTATATTTCCATGGGTTTTTGGAAGTTGCACTTTTGAACCCTAATGAGTTGACTGAAACTGTGTAAGATGAAGTGCCTGTTCTGGCCAAGTTTGGGCAAATATTCATAATAGCAGCAAAATGCCTCTCCTATCCCTGAAATGATGCTTCTGTCATATTTCAAGCCCCAGAAGCATTAGGCCAAGCTAGAATGTTTCGCTTTGCTTTTTCACATGGTCAAAACAACATTTTTCCTTAAGAAACAGCAGAGCAGCTTTGGTGAAAGCTCTTCCCCAGAGATGTTAAGGTAAAAATAAAAAGACAACAAAAAACCACAAAACTTTTAACCAAAATTTTTAAAAAAGTGAAAATACTTATTTGTGAATTGTGAAGTGCTAATCAAGCCACCTCTGTCCGAGCAGTCACGTCTTGCTCACAGCCTGAATGCAGAATAGTTAAAAGACGGAGATCTGTTCTTCTCTCTGCAGCATTTATAACTCCTAAAGGCACTCGGACAGTACGAGGTATTCCTTTTTCAAATCAGGGAAGGAAAGCACGAATGAGATGGCTGCTCAAAACATACAGCTACCTCTGAGCGGATGATTTGTGGCATGGGAAGGCTGGGTGGTATGACAGAGCTTGGATGCCCGTCCGTGCGGGGCAAGGGTTGCATTTGGCCGGGGACACCACGCTCTTGCTCATGGCCAAGTTTGCGGCATTGCGGGAAATGATGAGTCAGGCTCTTCACACCGGACCTACCACGGCTAGTTCATCCAGTAAAGGAACATCCCCATCCCCAGCTCCCAGCTGGCATGGACGGTTTTCCCGTCCCTTTGCACAGTCATTGGTACCAGAGCGAGGTGGCTGGAATGGCGATGGGGTTCTGGGGCCATCAAAGCTGGTCTTTGCAGCTGCGAGGTGACATTTCTCCTGCAGCCTTCCTGCAGCCTCCTTGCCCCTGTGTTTGTTGTGGTGACACATTTTCCTTCTTGCAGCAACAGAGCCATGTGTTGAAAGGCTTTGTTTTATCTGAGATTGCATCTTTGCTCTCCCCACTGTTTTCTGTCATTTGAATGTTTATCAAGAAATTACTTTGTGGGCTTAAATTTCTCACGTTAAAACCTGATCATTTATCAGCATTTGAGGCATATTCAAATAACTTTCCAGTGCCCTTGTTTAATCCACAGGACTGAATATTCACTGAAGGCAAATTATGAAGCACATTGGCATCAGGATCTTTCTATACCTCCTTTTTTTATCCTTCCTCTTAGGGCTTCCAATTCTAACATCCTTGTTAGAAGAAGCAAGTAAGGACAAAACAGTTTGAGCAGTTCTTACTGGCGAGGTATTTTTAAGCAATGAGGTAACAAGCTTAGGATCTAAGTACACAAGACCTGCAAAAATGGGGATGTTACAATAATCACAAACCTTACAAATGAGACAGAAGCATAACTTTTTTATGGCTCTTGGCATTGGTTAAATCTACAGAGGAAATTGAAGATTTTTATGGTTCTATTAAAATTACTGTTCAAGACATTCGAAGGGATGATAGTGAAACATAAAGGGCAGTGTCTCATATGTTAATGTTAACCTGGAAATATCATTTATACTAAAATTTGACTTGACTTTCAAGCACCATTTGCAAGGTTATTGCATGTGAAACTGAATTCAGCAATACAGCTGAGGTTTGTCCTTTTATAATTTAAAATAAGAACTGCATTTTTCTTTCCTTAAGAAGTCCCCACTCAAAAGAAAACAAGTGCCCTAGGACTATGCCTTGCCCTACCTCCCACCACCAAAATCCCAAGTTTGTTAGGGGGGCGGAAAAACAAAAGCAGGTGAAAAAGGTAAATCCTTACAGCAAGACTCTGATGCCGAAACTGGCTTATGCCAGAGTGCACATTAACGAGGCTGTTTCACCTTTACACTGGAGTGCCTGAAATTAGATACTCCTCCACTCTCTCTACTTTCTAAGTCTTGTATTTCCCTCCCTGTCTTTATTAATTTCAGGCTGATGAAATCCTTTCCCATGCTGTCCCAACCTCTACCTCTCAGACTGCTCTTAGTTATTTGAAGCACAATGCCTTGTTTAGCTAAGCCAGCCTGCTACGTACGTATGAGCTGGATCAAATAACCCTGCTTTAGTCACCTCTTCAACTTTTCCAGGAGTTATATTAAAAAACTAACGCCCCTCTCCCCAAAGGTTTATAGTTCAGAGTTTAAGCAAGTCTATGTAGTTTGGGCAGATAGCTTGGAAATTTTAGTATTTGCAAGAAAACATCTTTAAACTGAGTGGGACCCCAAAAAATAAAATAAAAATTAAAAAAGAAAATAATAATAAAGAAAAATCCTAGTCATCCTCATCCTGAGATGACCCCGGCAAATGCAACTTTTTAATGAAGCGAGCTAGTTCAACAGAAATGGTCAGGCTTTTCTGAGAATCTCGCTGCTGCACTCCTGCCAACTCTGCCACTTTGGGCATTAATCTACCAGATTTCCAAGCAGCCGAGAACTGCAGACACACGGTCCCTGTGCACGCAGCCAGGAGCCAGCCCGTGCCTCTGCACAACCGCGACTTCAGACCCGCGAATATGGGCAGGTTTGTCCCCACTGTCACTAACAGGGGAGGCGGGAACATGTCAAGCAACCAGAATCTCTGACTCTTGCAGGGAAAATGTGCCTTCGACACAATGCAAAGACGGGACGGAGGTAAACACAGGGATTTATGGTCACTACAGCCAGACTGTTTCATGGAACAGGAAGGAGCTGTCAGGAGGTGTCTTTGTGAAGAATGATTTCTATTAAACCGGGAATGGATTTTCCTAGTTGAGGTGTTCAGCACGAGTGGAGGGAAGATTTGGAAAGAGGAAAGACTTTCCCTGAGGTTTATTTCGTTGCTTTGTGTATGGCAGTATTTTTCAAACAATGTTTGGGGAGAAAAAGAGGAGCAAGGAAGCCAGCTGGGGAAAGACTGTAAGAATTAGGTAAAATCTTCTTTTCCCCTAATATGTCCCTCATAATTAAAATATTTGGATTTGCTATTGCAAGATTATTCATATTTTTGAAAAGAAAGTATAGATGGATTGTATGTATTAAACTGTCCACTTAACTTCCCATCTCAAATAACCATGTTCCCATTGTGTATTTTTATAGCTGCAAGTGTGTATAAACTCATCTATCTCTATTCAACACATCTGTTTCACGGCGAACAGTCCTGTCTCCACTCCCACCAAGCCATGCTTCCTGTGATTCCAGAAGTAAACAAGTTCAGAGGACATGAATGGCAGCAAAAGATGTAAACAGGAATTCTCATGCTAATTGTAGCCATGCTCTGCTATACTTAGAAGTGGAAGTCAAGTCAGTGTTTGGTGAAGACAAACTTCTGCAACCAAGGAGGAAGCAGAAAAATAATCGACATGTGGGTCGCTCGGTCTGCAGAGGAAATCCGAGGTGCTGTTTCACAATACATTGAGTCCACAACAATATCGGTTCAAAAGTTCCCCTTCTGCCTGACCTTGGCCTTTTGGGAAGGGTTAGGAAGAGGAAAGGGTTTTAAAACCAAATAGACCATTAAACTGATTTGTAATTTGGCCTTACAAAAACATGTACTCATACAATTGGGGAAGTGATACAGGGAGGAAACAAGCCTTGGCATGGAAAGGTCTCCACGATGGAGTAATGTGGTCAGAGTTTGCTCTCAGAGACAGAAGAGTGCCAAGGTACATACCAAGACTACAAAGAGGACATAGCTCTTAGCATGCTCTTTGATTCTGGGCATCGTATTTAGCAAGAGCTGGTAGACTCAGAGTTCCTGGACAGCCTCATAGTTTCTGGACAGTCTCATTTCTGGTGGGATAGACTAATTTCTTCATGATGAAAAAGCTCTGGTGTCATCTCTGGTTGCTCCCTTCCAAGTGACATCATCATGCAAGAACCATCTGCCAAGTTCAAGTGTTGTACGAGTTGCTCTGGGACTTGTGAAAAGACACAAGGATTTGCATATTAGGAGAAGGTGGCAGCAATAACCATGTAGTTCAAGTTTTATTTATCATGGTTAATACCAAATTGCAATTTTCCATGCAGGCTTTTATTGTCTTAGTTGTGTGTGATTTATTTTTTTGTTTTTTTTAAATGAGACTATTGAATCCAGCCCAGTGTCCATAGCCACCCTCAGCAACATCTGTGGATGCTTCTTCTCAGGTAAGGATGTATAAGAATAATAACATTCAGCAACACTGACATCTTGTGGCTGATGAGAAATGGCTCAGACTTGCCAGGTTAGCCACAAAGATAACTTCATCAATTGTGTATTCAGCATCTACTAAAATCTGGTGGTGCCCAAAAGGGTAAGTACTATAAGTACCGGGAACCAGGAGGTTAAAAGGCAGAAAAATACATAAAGGTGCTGGTTTATTAGTTGACTGAGCTGTGTTTGTGGATAATCCAGCTGCACAATAATCCTTTTGGGTAATCTTCTTCGTGTGAATGATTCCATCCAGAGGATGGGGATAGAGTCTGGGATGTTTGACATGACAAACAGAAGCTGTCACTCTCTGCAGATACCTTGTGTTTTCCTCCTCCGCTGGGAAGCTGGGAGAGAAAATACCTCTGGAAAAGGCCTCAGGAGGAATCTTTCTCATTACCTATCGTTGCTGCCAGAAATAAGACCACAAAAGCCAGGCTGTGAGTCTCTGCCTTTCAGCTGGCAAAGATTTTCGGAAAAACGTGTGGTAGGGAAGACTGTTCATATGGAAAGATTTGTAGGAGCACAAACCTGGCTGGCTGGGAAGTTGTAAACTCTTCTGCATGTTTAGACCACTGAGGCTTCAATACAACCTGTATGAAATGGCCTTACCCTTGAAGTACGAGTAGAACAAGAAAATCAAATTTGGACTCTTATAGATGGTGGAAGGGTCAGATTTTTTTGGTCTAAAGATAGATGTTTGTGACTCCACAGCATGTGATGGTCAGCCTTGGACTTTTCAGTCACTAGCAGCTTCTTGGCTTGCTTCTTTGTTTGCGTATGTTTTTGTTGCTAATGAACAACTGTATCCACTTTATGATCTGAACCCCATGACAAAATGATTAATGAACACAAAATTAAATGCTATGCAACGGTCTTCTGCAAGTATCTAGAGAACTTCCACGCTTCCCTGTGGGTGCCAGGTCTGGGGTTGCAAGGAGCAGTGACCGTGAGCTCTGCATACAGCCTGTGCTCCTTGAAATCAAAGCAGTTGTCTGATTTGCGGCCCATATTGTGTACAATCTGTTACAAAACCTGGGGGAAGAACTGTAAAAGGCCACACATAGCTGGTGGTTGGGATTAAATCGATTAGGAAAATCTTAAAAATCCAAGACAGACTGAAGCTGGTTCAGGCTTGAGGTCATATTTACTAAATTTCCTGGGAGGTGGGGAATAACATCCTTTTCCTAGTCCTGGAATGAATTTAGTTGTGTTTTTTTTTCTCCCTCCTCTTGTTTAGAACTGCTTTGAGTAACTTTACATAGTGGAAGCGTGAAAACAAACAGTAGTAAAAGTGAATGATACTGTGAGTTGTAATGTGCTTGGCTCTACTGCATATTGTGCCTTGGTACCTTTTAATTCAGTGCATTAAGTCACCTTAACCCACTGACACGCACAAACACTGTAGTTTAGTATATGATGTAAAAATTCCAATTTAAAATGTTTGATATGATGTTTTGGGGAAAAATGCCCTTTTGTCTGCTCTGTTGACTTCACTTACTAAGAAAAAAGATTATTCTTAGTTGAAAGGAGTAATCTGGAGAGAAATCTATTATTCAATAAATTTACAAGTGGGTATTGTGGAGCTTGCAAGAACCATTCATTCACACTAATGTTTTTCTTGAAAACACATCTTGTTCTATTGTCTGACTATATTAAAATCTATCACACTGAATCACAGATGTTTGTTTCAAAGAATAAAAAGTGCTCGATTCAGCAGAAACTTGCAGCAGTATGCTGAGTTAGCACCTCTCAAAATGCCAACCAACTGGTGTGAATTTTGTTTACTTAGTCTCTGAAATGTATTATACTGACTTCAAGAGTAAAGATCTCTAATCTGTATCCCTTGAGCACAATTTTCATACACGATTCTTTTCCATTGATCACTAACGAAAATGAAAGATATGCTACCGTGTAGCATTTGGTGTTATGTAAAGCAACAATTTTTTTTCCCATTTTACATTTTGAAATATGTTTTTTCCTAAACCAGTGAAGATATTGCTGTTTCAACAGCCCACACTCCACGCTGGGCCTATAAAATTCATACGTCTTTTTGTGAGCTCAAATAAGGAACAGCACAAGCAAATTATGTTAAGCTTATGACTGCCTCTCTGATATTAGCATTTGAAAAAATGGCATAAAACAGTAAATTAGGAGTGAAGAGAGGGCTTCAGTCCCTTCCTAACTCATTTGCAATGAATTTGAATGGATGCATTGTTTCCAGAACTGTAAGCATGAGAAAACTGGGATTGATGTTGAAAATGGTTAATATGCCCTGATTTGATCTTAAACAGTTGCACTGGATTCCACTGAAACTTGGTGAAACAGCTGAAGATACAGACAAAATACAGTTTTGGTAAGCTGTGGGCATTTGTAATGTAAACTATTCTTCTCCTCATCGTCGGGGAAGGTGAAGCAGAGAGATCCATGAGGTTTCCACAGATTTAAACTGTCTGCTTAACTATGTGTTGGACACCAAGTCAGCAACGTTTCTGCCTTGCCCAGCAGTCTGACATCATTCACCCCTTGTTGGAGCAACACTGGTGACAGAATTGGATTTCTCTGAGCTTTGACCTCTGCTTATGTGTTCAGCGTACAACTATGTGTTCCCCTCTCACGCTACATTTTTTTATAACATATGGTCTTTCATCTGTAGGCCTAGAAAGCCAGATGTCCACAGCTCTTTTGGTCAATACAATCAGTTATAGTGCCAATCATAAGCCCTTTAAACAATGCTACAGAAAATTACAGAGAGTTTGTTTTCATATCCATAGCCTAAACCCATTTACCAGACTCATAATGATGCTCTAAAACAATATCTGTACATTGCCTAGTCATACACAAACTGCTGTATTTCAGTTGTTAAGTAATGGACAAGCAATGAAGCAGCTGTTGAAACACTGCACTGGGCTTTTCTCTCTCCCAGCTGAATGACAAAATTTACCAGGTCATTTAATCAATTTCATACTGATTTAAACTAGATAAAAATCAATCATCTTAGCTCATAGATTTAGTAGCTGGAAAGACTATGTCATCTACATTGCAATGTCATACTTCTAACACTTTTCAAATTAAAAAGGAAAAGATCCTTTCCAGTGTCTATAACATAGTAACCCAAAACCTGCTAAACTGTTGCATATGAGACAACTGAAAGTATAATCCTGAAATGACCAATTTGTAAACTAAGAGATCTTGTGGAATAATTAATCAAAATATGGATGTGAATGGTCAGTTGTCCTCAAAAGTGACTTAGGATAATCTAATCAGTAGCTTGGTAAGTGGGGAAAAATCCATGCAATATTTAGAGCTGTTATCTTTTTGTGTCTGTTTTTCAATAAGCCACCTGCTTTCTACATTTCACAGGTAACCCATGCACTGAGAAATTAAAAAAAAGGAGTTTCATCCTCTATCTACAATGTAAGCCAAACTCACTATAGATTATATTCACAATGAGATATAAAAACACTTGCTTCGAAGGCAAGTTGCAAACTTTGATTTGCGCAGTGGGTCGTAAGAGTGTGAGGAAGAAGAGCCAATAACCAGTCTTATTAATGTGACTTTTGTAAGACCTAGCCTCTGCAGACCTTCATTAAACAGGGTTTCCTTTTGGACAGGGGGCATTTTGCCCCATTTGAAACTCCGAGCACAGCCATTCCGAACCAGTGTGTGCCCTCACTGAAGGTCAGGTCCTGCTGACTCAAAGGGGTCCAAGCATCAGGGAGGTGTGGACTTGTCAGACATTTAAGCTTGAGAGTGCACTCAGGTACCTGGCCTCCTCGCACACAGTCAGCAGAAGTCATGTTCAGGTGCTTCAGTTCCCTTTACAATGGGAATTTATGGGGATTTGGGTGCTCCAGGGTGACTGCAGCAGCAACCAACAAGGTAACCACGAACTGAGAACAAATGTTGAGACAGAGATTGCACCGTGGATCCCACCTCCCAGGTGCCTTCAGGCTGCAGTGAGGTACGTACACCCATCCTCCAGGACCTGAACATACGTATGCTGCCCAAGAGTTTTGGGTATTTCAGTACTTTCTCGGTTGAAACCTGCTGTGTGTGTGTCCCTGTCTCAAGAACAACCTCAGTCCTTCTGAAGATAAATTTGCTTCCATGTAATGATAAGAGTGGGAAGACTTAGCTTTAAAACTCGTTCACTCAGAAGCTGAAATTTATTTTTTATAATACTATGAAAAAACTTGAGGTCAGAAGACAATTGCCTGGGAAGTGAGACACCCAAGTTCAATTCCTTCTTCATCCTCTGGGGTTCAAAGACCTATCACTTATCTCCTCCAAGAGCAAATAACAGAGACAATCTTGGCTGCTCTGAGAGATGGGACCATCACACCTCCTCCTTTTCACTTTTCCTCTTCCCCTGTCCTGCTGAAATTGTGCCGTTATGAACACACCTAGTAATAAAAGGAAGGTCTAAAAATCCATGGCTTTTTATCGCACCAATCAGGGCTTACATCCAAGAGAGGTTTCCTCTGCTGTGCCCTATTAGTCATGTCCCATAATTAGTATCTGGTTTTCAAGAGAAATTAATAATTTTTGTCAGAAGAATGAGGTCTGCAGGAGAAACTCACAGAATAATGGTTTTGTCAGTCATGCTTTTCCCCTACATTGTGTAACTTTTTACCCAAAGATCCATACAAGTGACCACATACCACTATGCTAAAGATTTTTTTCTACTAGTGTATTTCATACCTGTTTTCTAGTTTGATTTTTTTTTCTAAAACAACTAGAATTAAGATTCTGAACACTTGAATATTAAAATAATTTCACAAACTAGTAAAATATGCTCAAGACTTGTGTTTTAAGTGCAATCCTGTAGAACTGATGAAGCAGGAGCTTTCAGGGAACAGGTGGGCATGAGTTTCCAAGTCAAATATCAGGGCTTGGTGTGCTTTCTCCTACTTAATTTGACACTTATCCTCAATGTGGACTTCATAAAGTCTGTATTGCCTCCTGCATGCTTCATGAAGCCCACATCAGGGCACCACTCCAGAACAATGCCACACTTTGTAAAGTGCAAATTGCCTATGCAAACTTTATGAAGTATATGAAGCTGCTATTAATGTCTAATCACTCCCCGACAGATCTGCCAGACTGCTGCTCAAAGGCATTGCTTTTCATCACGTCTAGCAGCTTAAGATACTTTTTACTTTCCAATTCCAGCATTGCAGCGTTTCCTGAGCCAAATAAAACTAGGAAAATGTCAATGAGGTGAGAATAATCTGTTGTTCAACTCCCTTGGTGCAAATATTCAAACACATGGCTTGGCTTACCTCAAACTGAGCAGAGAAGTCCCATCATGGTGACGGGATTATATCTATGTATAAGTTAACAGATTTTGATGAGTTGAACCAGGAGCTGGGAATTTTTCAAAATATACAGCTTTGTATTGAGGATGGTAACGCCTCTTTAAAGATCAGCCTCTGGCACTACATTCACAAGAGAATGTAAATCACATTAAAGCTTCTACTCTCAGCACCTTGAAGACCCATTTTGTTGTTGATTGATATGTCCATAATACCTAATTTCATACAGAAAATTTCACAGACCTCCAGACATTTACTTGTAGACATGTACAGAAGAACTACCTTAGTCTAGAAAGAGAGCCATGCAGTGAAAAGAGCTTAGCTTACCTAAACATGGGCTTCCTCCATCTCAGACAAGTTCTCTAACCCACCTGGATATGGAATAAAAGTGAGAAATGACACAATTCCTCCAAGCTAATTTTGTGCTAAGCCCAGCACGGCAGCTGCATCTGGAGAGTACCACCACTTGTTAAGTTAAGGGATCGGCTTCTTTGCCGGTCTTATGGTTGCAAGCTCTGTCCTGAGTTTCTTGGGATTTTTCAGACTTAGAAATTTATCTAAATGTTTGAAATGTTTGAAAATTTCTTAAGTCCTAGGAAGAACTGTGAGTGTTCCATATCTCAGCATAGGACCATTTGAGGCTCCACATAGTCTGCTAATGAAATTCTATCTTATATTTTTTGTCGGAAATGTTATTATTTGTAAGACTGGATAGTATATGGTGGCACTTTGTGGTTAGTGGCAGAGAAAATTTTCATTTTTCGAGTATCATCTGTCAACTCTCCTTGATTTTGGTTTTCCACCCTACAGGACCATCTTATTGCTACGGCTGCCTGGAAATGTTCCTTTCAAGTTGACAGAGATGAGGAGCATCTAAAGCCATTGCCTGCTACCTGCTGCTTTTCCGTTCTTACAGTAAGTCTTAATTTCCGTTTCCTCTGTCCTGCTATTGAGGACTTGGTGTATTCTTAGGATTTTATCTATGAGTATGGTCAACACATATTTACAGCAGCATTCTTGGTGCACAACTATGGTATTCGTAATCAGCTCTGATTACAAATATCCTGGAAGGATGGGAAAACTTAAAATTAAAACACTGGAAGATTTTGAAAGCATCCTCTTACTGTGAAGTAGGATGTGGAGTAGTGTGTAGTTTTGGGATCCCCAGGTAGAGAAAGGCATGGACATACCAGAGTGAGTGGGGAGTCCAGGATGGTCAAGGGTCTGGAGAACATGTAGTATGAGCACAAACAGAGACAGCAAATGAGAGATCTTACTGCTGTGTCCAGCAACCTTATCGAGAGTATAGAGAGGACAAAGCCAGACTCTTCTTGGAGAACTGTGGCAACAGACACAAGCTGAAACAGGAGAAGTTCTGATAAGATAAAAGAAGAAAGGTTTTAATCTTGAGGTTGATCACGCAGGAGCAGGGACCTCGAGAGGTTCTACAAACTCCCTTTCTGGAGATACATAAAACTCAACGAGTCCCTGTGTAGGCTGATCTAGCTGGACCTGCTCTGAACCGTTTTTTTGGGGCTAAGTGATGTCCAGGGCACCTTCCAACTCCCAGTTCTGTGATTGTGTAAGAAAAAATCGTTATTAATTTGATATTTACCAAGTACAGAGTTACACAGAGTACTATACAAATACAGAGAAAGGTGTTGTCCAGCCTGAAGAGTTTACAGTTCAAGTAAAGCAAAGCCTTGTGCGATGAAGGGACTGGAGGTTCACTGAGGTAAAGTGATTTGCTGAGGTTCTACTGCAGTTCAGTGATGGAAAAAGAATTATTTCAGCCTCATTCTTTCCACTGCCTCAGTTCAGACCATGGTGTATGCAGAAAGAATTGTGAGGTTACAGAGGATGGAAGGATTGCCAAAGTAGGATTCATATTATTTTTTTTGTTTGTTTTTCTTCTTTTTTTTTTTTTTCCACTTACAAAAGATATTTCTGTCTATGACATTTTGTAGCAGTTAGGGAAAAAGTCCCATTCGCAGCAGTGTAATATCCAGACAGACACCCTATCAGGGTTGCACAAGCCTTTTCTGCTGAAGATGCAAAATCATTATTTCTATTTCTGCAATTCCTCTGATCACTCCAGACCAGTTCCAGGCAATGGGCTCCCAGACAGTTAGATCTGAAATCCCTAAATGGGTATATTTAGGCAGTTCTGGTATTACAAGATGTGAGCATAAGTTGGCAAAATTTTTTTGAACAAAATAACTGTATCTGTATTCTCTCTCAATGGGCCTCAAGTTAAAATATAGTGCAAATATTGAATAATTAATTTCAAAGGAGATTCACAGTGGCTTGCAACAGAAGACAAATAAAAAATGACCCCTTTACATATATGATGCATTTGTATCCACTCTCCCTTTTAATAATTAGAAACATGGTTTCACTGATATACTTTAAAAAACCTTTCTGTGGATTCATGAATTTAAAATAAAATAAACTAGACTTGAATAATTCATACTTAAATAGCTCTGGGCCAAGGTATTGCTTCAGTATTTCCAAGTATGCAGGTTTTATTATTCTCTAAAAGTATGAATAAAAACAAGGTTGTTTTATCACACTTTGACTAATCAATGATATGCCCGAAGCACAGTTGGCAGTAAATGATCCGTTTTAGTTTAAAACATTTTTAGAATCAATGTGTATTGTAAGGGAGTAATAAAATTCTTCAAATTAAAGGTTTTTGAGCCATAAAAACAAGTAATATATTTAAGGCTTTTTAAAGGCAGTAATGTTTCCAGGTAAACAGGAGATGGACCAACCAGTTCCTTCTGAATTACTGTTCATCAGGTTTTCACACTCTATTAAGGTAACCTTCATGAAGTATTTCTACATTACACTTCATGATGTAATGTGAATGCATCAGAATTAATTTGCCAATAAACTGCAGGGAAAATATGGAATATGCTACCCCTAAAAGCTTATGAACACTGTTTAGCTTGGGTCACATTCACAAGGGTTTCCAATGTAAAGTTTGCACGCAAAACTGACTCCTGTGACCACAATGCTGTATTCAGGAGTGAGCTCTTTGCCCAGGGAGGGAAAGCGATGTTGTCCGTGGGTCTCTGCAATGGGTTCAGGGCTTTTAGTTCACTCAATGAATGAACTGGGAAACCAATGAGCCAGTGCTGACTTTGTAGGGTAGAGATAACTTCAAATCACCAACTTTTTGGCCACACAGCTTTCAGCAATGCATGTTGTGCTGCCAGCCCACCACTGAGCCCTCTTCCCTGCCTAAAGCATGGCTTATTCATTGGAGAAAGTCCAGACCTGGCTCTTGGCCATATGGGTGAGTTTTAGGCAATGTGAGCTCACCCAAAGCCATCTGCGAAGGCAGGTGTGAAATAAGATTTACAGAGCAGTGCCCTTTAGGACAGGGATTTTTGCCTTGTCAAATTTTTATCCAAATGCTTAAGGTTGTTTCTAATCACTGCCACATACCTTTGATGCCGAGTGTCTAACAGGACAGCCAGGGAATCACCCAGGAACACAGAGGAGAGAGGTTATGAAGTGTTCTGATTCTTTACTTCTAACTCTCATTCACATTACTGGCAGCTTTGCTGTCTGCATTTCTGAGGAACCCCCCACCATAGCTTTTACATCAAAGGCAATAGATTTTCCATATGCATTCACGTCAGACACGTTGTAGTGAGGCCTGGAGAAAGTCCACCAAAGGTGAGCCTCTGCGTCCAGTATTCATTCTCATTGCCTTTGGTTATAGTCAATGGGAGTGAATGGAAATACTGATAATAGGACGTATTTGGTAGTGGAAAAACTGGCATGTGATATCTCGTATTCATAATTATGATTTCCTTTTTAAAACTTACATAAATTATATCAACTAAGCATGTCAAGAGCTGAGCTCTTCTCAAAAGCTGAGCGCTATTCCTCAGCATTTTATGCAAACTAACTGGAAAAAAAACAAACAGCTCAGCAAGAAATCTTTCTCACTAAACAGGACCAGAACTGGACTTATCCAAATATCAGGAGACAACATTCTGTTTTGTACAATCGCCATACATTAGTGGAAATGAAAGCAGAGAGCGCCTCAGAACCAGGACGATTCTCACAATATTTCTGATTTACTTACAGACCCAAGAGGTCTGCATCACCAGAATGAAATGGAAGTCTCTTTTTCCTGCAGTACTTTTTTTACACTACTCTTTCTTCCTACAGCAATAACCAATTTCCACAGCACCGAGGTCAGGCAATCAAACTGTCACAATCTCCCATTTGTATGGAGATTGTGAAGACATGGCAAAGCTTTTGGGTAGCTGGCTGCCTCTCTGTTTGAGATCCAGCTCTGATATCCTCAAAGCCTGGATTTAGTCAGGGCTAAAGAGTTCTGGGGTGAGCTCACCAAACCAGAGCATGCTGACCTGTCTCATAGCTCTCTGAGGGTGCTATAATTTCCCAGTTTCCCTGGAAATCTGGGTTATACTCTTTGCCCAAGGTCCCACAGGAGATGGTGGTAGAACAGGCAGCTAGAACTTGAAGGCAATTAGATTATGCTACCTCAGGCAGAACAAAGGTCTGGAAGCTGAAAAAGGCTAAAATCTGAGTGATGAGGTGACAGATGCCAAGAGTTACCCAGGCTACTGTTTTCTAGGATGGATTTGTGTGCACCATCTGTCATTTCACCAATAGGTCTAAGAAGCTAGAGGACCACTGTTTCTACAGTTCTTTCCTCCTGCTGAAGTCAGAAAGAGAATATAGGATGTGTTTCATGTAACATTTGAACAGGTAATGGGCCACGGAGTGAGGATCCGAGCTTTTAGTCAAGTCAGTGGGAAATGTCAAGGAAGCAGCTGGCGTGTGTCTCCTGGTCAGTCTCACCCCAGTCTCTCCCTAGGGTTTGCCACCTATCGCCTTCCCAACCCTAGCAGAACACTTTCTGATTTTCGTATCGACAGTCCTTTCATCTAGAGGATGTTGTGCAATGTGAGAAGATCTGTTTTATTTTGGATGATAGTAAGTTTTAGATGAGTTTCTTAGGGACATGGTTTAGTGCTAGAGTTAGGTTAGGTTATGGTTGCACTTGATGATCCTGAGGGTCTCTTCCAACCAAAATGATGCTATGATTCTAAGTTTAAAAATAAAGAATGCTGTGTGATCAGAGGAGAGAGCTGATGCTCTTCTCCATTCTCTTCTTCCTCTGGTGAAAAATCTTGGCGCTATCTTGAAGGAACATTATTATGTTTCCAGTGGAAGGAAATAATTCCAGTCATTCTCACGTAATCCCTCTATCCACTACTGCATTAATACTACAGGTCCTTAAAAAGAGACGCATCTAGCTTTTTTTTCTAGCTAAAATGTGGTTACTGAATAAAGAAGCAGGAAATTAGGGATTTGTTTCTTTGAATTTCAAGAGAGACCATCTCCTCACACCAACTGCCAGAACTCCTGAGAAAAATTTCAAATTAATAAATAACTTTTACTTTTATTGAAAATTTTGCAGAAATATTTGGCAGTAAAGACAGACCAGTTGCAGATTCTTTACAGTAAAAAGTTTCAAATGGAAAATCCGACACATTCTTTAGCTATAATAACACAAATGGGATCACTATAATTTTCAGTTCTGATTACAGGTTATAAAAATCACTGTCAAATACCCATATATTCACAAGCCTGCAGAAAACAATCTGCAAAATGAAAAATGGACAACTGCTAAAGGAAAGTACAGGCAGCTGTAAATGTAGGAGATATAATGATAAAGCCAAACCTAAAATCAAGATACTGTTGATAACTACTCAGAGAAATTTCACTCATACCCTATCAAATTGAATTTAATTACTGACAATTTCCATTATCCAAGAATATAGTGATTTATTTGTACACATTTTAAGACAAAAAGCTTCACTAAGATGGGATTAATTCTGAGAACATACAGAAGGTACTAAACAGGAAAGAAATTATAGGGGTTTTATATCCAAACTGAATAATATAAACCATGGAAATTCAGACTCAAGGTTACATCAAGGAGACGGAACCAAGATCTTAAAACTGTATGTGGAAATATTCATTAGTTTTGGTCACATTAAATGTAGTAATTGTCTCATTGGAAAAGAACTGTTTTGTTGATAGTGAGGTCAGAATACTAGGATTAAACACACAGAGAAAAGGGAAAACTGAGAAGAGTTGGTTCAGCACAAATATGCTACCACTGTTAAGAGATAACACGAGCGTATCTACAGCTTCATATTGAAGTAGGTGAGACTGCAAAATGGATGAACAAATGGACCTCTTCCCACTAGATATCATGTTCCTTTGTTATTGTGTGTAGGTTGAGTTTGCAACGGGTTTGTTGAGACAAAAAAGGAAAAACATGAGGCTATTAAAAGATGAAGACCTGACCTCTTTGTGGGCAGAACAGCACAGTAGACCACTAACACAAATTTCTACTATTACTAATAAATTGAGACAGCCTCCCAAATGTAATGAGACATATAACAAAACGTAAGGACCAGAAATTTTTCCAGTACAAATTAACAGAAATTTAGAGTTTGAAATGCAGTAGGTATGTTATTTTGAGCAAAACTCTCTCTGGTTTGCAACTGTCCATGTCACGGTCTTGACTGAGTTTCCTCAAGATCGACACATTCGCATTTCTTATTTTTCTTCTGTCAGTCTGTAATTTCATTTCAGTTTGTGATGGCTTGGCAATGAGCATCCTTAAGAAGTGACAGCTGCAGGAATATGGCCACAGAAATGTGACTCATAATCTTTAGGACACCGTAACTTCTCTGCTTAAGAAACTAAGCAGATCAGGAGCCAACAGCAAAAGAACTATGGAGCTAAACCATTGTCTATGTATTGATGTCCTTCCCATTTCCAGAATTTCCATTTCTCCTTTCTGCTTGATTGTTTGTAGACACACTATACACTCAAATTCATAAGCATGATACAGGGTGTTTAAAAAAAACCTGATCCAATCTGTAATTGCTGTGCTATGGAAATTGGGTTCATCTTTTTGAAACATCCTGCATATATTTTAATAGGTGTAATTATTACAGAGCTGTAAGCCTTGGTGGAGCTCTTCAGCCTAAAGTTTTACAGGTTTCCAAACACCCAAGTTAACCTCAAAATTTTGTGCCTGGTGGGTAAAAGTAATCTCATCATTTTACAGGGTAAAATAGAAGTACCAAGAAAAGCAACCTCATGATTCTGAATTTGGGCACTTGAAAGGCTATACTGGCATCTAACAAGGCATGCTTTTTTTTTGGAAGCAGAATCAGGCTTGTGGCTCCAGCACACTTCATTAAAAAGGTCTTTGGATTTTCATTGGAAGGTGAGGATGTCTGCCAGCTGCTACCGTAAAAGCATCTTATTTATTTTACTAAATGTGGACGTTGCTGTTTAATATTGGATCTTCAAATAGTTTTGAAGGGAATTGCCCAAGGTCATGCGATGCCTTTGGGAAAGACCTCAAGCACTTTGAGTCACTTCTTCACTCCGTAATGCAGTGAGCTAAGCGAATTGCTTCTGTTTGGGAGCCAGGAGGTCATGCATACAAAAATTTCCTCCAGAGCAAAGCCACCAAAAAATGAAGTGTGCACACAGACTTGGAGACCAGCCTTTTTGGTTTTTACTGTCCGGCTTTGAGGCTGCAATCTTCTTCGTAGAAACAATGTGATTCCAGAAACACCTCAGTGCTTGGTTGGCATCATTTGTTTAGACACTCACTTTTTCAATACATATGAAAATGCTGTTAGCTAAGGAGAAGCCCAGACCTCTTCGTCTCCTTTTCAAAACGGTAGTTTGGGGGAACCCTCTGTTATAATTTTTTTTCAGTGATTTTTCAGAAAGAATAATTTAAGTACTAATTCTGTACCTTTGACCAGTTTGAAACACCAGATACCATTCCCTCTACTGTATTGTGTAACCTATGGAACAGGCTTGTTGTTTCTTGTATTTACATGTAAAACCTGCCCTTTCCAGACCTCTTCTAGTCATTGCTCTGCTCTTTTTGTGGGTGGCAGAGAAGGGTAAGGAAGACTTCAAAGCGAAAAACAGGGGATTTTGTGATCGCTGTGGGGCAGGCGATGCTCCAGACCCAGATGCAATGCAGAAAGAGGGGGCTGGAAGAGGATGGAGATGGCTCCTCTGCATGCCAGAAGTTCAGCCAAACTGGACTTGACTGGAAAGGGCATCAGGGTTGTTCAGTAACTATTAAGCAGATCTGGACTTGAATCACATAATGACTGAATCACAGAATGTCCTGAGCTGGAAGGGACCCACAAGGATCATCGAGTCCAACTCCTGTCCCTGCATGTGACAACCCCACAGTTCACACCGTGTGTCTGAGGACGTTGTGCAGTCTCTTCTTGAACACCATCAGGCTTGGGGCTGTGACACCTCCCTGGGGAGCCTGTTCCAGTGTCCAGCACCTCCGGGTGAAGAACCTTTTCCTCATGTCCAACCTAAACCTCCCCTGGCACATCTTCCTGCCATTCCCTCAGGTTCTGTCATTGGTCACTGAAGAGTTCGGTGCCTGTCCCTCCTCCGCTTGTGAGGAAGCTGTGACCATGCTGAGGTCTCCTCTCAGTCTCCTCTTCTGCAGACTGAACAAACCAAGTGTCTTTAGCCACTCATATGGCTTCCACTTCAAACCCTTTACCAACTTCGTAGCCCTTGGTGATCTTGAGATCAGTCCTAAACACCAGGGAAAGCTTATCCTTCCTGTGTTTATGATTTCATTAGGTTGCAATGAGCTGAACAAGGACAGCATCTTCTATGGAACAGAGAGAAAAGTGCTTCTGGTTATGAGATTTGGGGCATTAGAGCTGAGTGCTTGCCTACCAGCTACAAAACTTTCTCTATTGGCCTGAAAAGAATAACCTGCTGCTCTCAAGAGACCCCCAAGCTCTGTGGCATGGCAACTGGGGCACCACATACTTTGCTCTGGCAGCAAAAATAGTGGTGGGAGGCAAGAAGTTCCAACCCTTCGATCTGGGCGAGGTGTGAGCAGCCAGTGCTAACCAGCCTGGAGGGAGAGGTGTGAAAAGTTTTTAGACAGAGCTCTCCAAATTCCAGATCCAGATTTTTTTTTTTTTTTATGGCATTTTCAAAAGTATCATAATTGTCAGAAGTTTGTATGCATTCTAGAAGGATTAATTTCAGGAACATCATTAAGATTGTGACCTCCACAAGACATGCATAGGGGAGGGTTTTGTGTATGGACTTTATCCCACCAAATGCAGAAGCAGACTGAGGCATTGTCACAAGCATACTTATTAGAAATAAGAGATTTTTAAAAACAGAATTCTGAATGAAAAAAATAAAAAAAACAGTGAGAAGGGAGTCTTTTCACTTTGGAAAAGGAGGAGAGAGATGGTTCAGAGTAGAGTTTCAGAGACAGACAAAGCAGGCTCAGCTTACCACGTTACTTGTGGAGGATGATCCTGAAAAGTAACCCTCAGGAAGTGAACTTCTGCTGAATTTTGCTCTCGACCAGCACAGCTGGGTGCCAGGGGAAATCCTAAATGACAAGTTAGGGGAGGAGACTGGATTCTCTGTTCTCTATGGGACTTGTTTCCAACTTTATCGTCATGTCTTTCACTGTTGATTCACTGGGATGAAACTTTTTCATCTTTAAGCCACCTGATGATAAGAATTGTTGGAAATGAATCTCAGAAGCATGAGACCCTATTTTTTTTTTCCTATGGGAGTAACTGTTGCAAGTAAGATCTGTAAGAAAAAAGGCTTCAGGATCCTCTGCCCTTGCTGACATCTAGGCAATCTCCCACCGAACTGCAAGGATCTGTTTGGCTCTGATTTCAGGTACCACAATGTGATCATTTATCTTTACAAGCATATAAATATAAGAACATAATTTCCTGTGGTCAGTGGTAGTCAGTATCTCTTTGGCAAAGTACATATGGTGGAGAGATATTCCCAAAACCTGGGTTCAAATCATCGTAGTTCATATCTGCAGAGCTTAACACTCTCGGCATCAGTTGCTGCTGCCATTTTCCTTTCTTTACCCACCAAATCCTTGCTAAAATAAAACTACTATTAGACTAACCTGAGCTCTTTAGACTTGAGCTGCTCTCCAAAGTTGTTTGAGTGTTCACTGTATGACACAGCCTTTATTTAGCTCCTTTATTTAGCTCCTAAATCACAGTACTACATCTGAGCTTTTTGGGACTCTATTCCTTTGCACTTATTCCAAAGCCTGGGTCTGCACTGTGGTTCTCTACCAAGAAAAAGGAGACAGATGTTAGATGAAAGGTACTCTAGAGAAAAAAAAACAGTATTAAAGCACGATGGATATCAAAAGATGAGAGAGCATTTCTGAGAGCAATCAGGCAACTGAACTCAAAAATGATACAATCTTAAAAAAATGTACCTTCTGTTTTCAGTTATAAAGAAACAAAACCAGTAACCTTATTTTGAACTTTTTTTTGTTTTTATATTTAGAGGTGCTATGTTTAGGGGAAGAAGAAACAAGAAATTTTATGTAGCTTCCAGCAAGATGCCATGTGTTGCATACAATATTTTCCCGTTCATTCTTCTTTCTTTACAAATTTTTTTTATATAGATTTTAGGTTTTGGGTTGCTCATACAAATGATTTCAAAGGAAACATTCTTCAACAAATCTCAGCTGTGCCTCTAGTTCCTAGCATTTTAAAAACAAAAGTTCTCTGTCTTGTATATTTATATAAAGCCTGAATGCCAGATTTGGAAGATGTAATAAAAATATGCTTTTCTGGGATTTGTTCTTAAAAAAAGAGAACTCTCCATGACCAAAAATACCCTAGTAATAAGCATTTGCTCTCTGCTGGCACCACTGTGACCTTAAATTATGAGCTTGCCCCCATTTCTAGCCAGTTTCCCCTCTTTAAATGAACAGTTAAGTCATTTGTAAATATCATAACTAAATCTGGAAGTGTAATTTAGTGACTCTATTCGAGGATTAAGAAGAAGAATAACATTACTTAGACCCATATGTAATCTTTTTTGCTTTGTTTAATTTAGTTTATGCTATGCATGCCTTATCTTACAGTCATTCTTCACTCCAACTCACTTGGTGTATTAGCAATGCTGTTGATAATACCATCAGAAAAACAGCTAAATGTTAATTTCTTTGTGAAACAAAATGTATCTACTGCGAAATGCATTGAAATAACATTAGTGATGTGGGATCGTTGTCCCTAGGAAAGGAAAAAGGTTACTAGATTATACTGTTTGTTTTCCAACCAGAAAAGATTTAAAACTGTAGAAAGGAGGCATTAGATGTTACATTTGATCATACTAGCTGGCTTTATTAAACACTTGGAGCAACACTCTGGTTTCCTTTACCAAGAATGCCAGAGAACTGAAATTCTCTACGGACTACAGTTTACGTCATAATATTTTTTTTCCTTACAGTGTTATTCACGTATATTTTTTCAGTGGGACTGCCCCCTTGGGTGCTGTGGGTCTCTGATGTTAGATTACTGTGCTCAATTGACAACTGCCGATTCATTTGTACGTATTATTATCCATTACGATCATCATGGGTTTCATTCTTGCTGTGCCCACCCTGTAGTTCCTTACGGTAGCTGAATTCACAACTTATTTCCTCCAGAAAGTATGGATGGTGAAATAATTTTAAAGTCACAAGTAGCTGGTTTTGGAGTTATTCTGACTGCTTTTTGAATCAAACAGTCTTAATTTGTAGCCTTAAATTTTCTTATTTTTCACAGAATCACACAGGATCACAGAATCAACTGGGTTGGAAAAGACCTCAGAGATCATCAAGTCCAACCCTTGGTCCAACTCCAGTCCATTGACCAGATCATGGCACTAAGTGCCATGGCCAATCTCAGTTTAAAAACCTCCAGGGACGGTGAGTCCACCACCTCCCTGGGCAGCCATTCCAATGCTGACCACTCTCTCTGTAAAGAATTTCTTTCTAATCTCCAGCCTCAATTTCCCCTGGCAGAGTTTAAGCCCATGCCCCCTTGTCCTATTGCTGACTGCCTGGGAGAAGAGACCAATCCCCACCTGGCTATAACTTCCCTTCAGGTAGTTCTAGAGAATGATGAGCTCACCTCTACGCCTCCTCTTCTCCAGACTAAACAAGCCCAGCTCCCTCAGCCTCTCCCCATAGATCTTGTGTTCAAGTCTCTTCACCAGTCTTGTTGCTCTTCTCATAATTCAATGGATTGTGTAGCGTTATTTCAGCTTTGAGTGAAATTTTGCAGAGACACCTTTATCCTTTGCTCAGTGTAAAGTCAAGGGAGGAACATGAGAGGAAGCACCTGAAAGATTACTATGAATTGGGCAAAGCAAGAACATCTCCTAAAGTAGTGGTGTCCCATGTCATTGGCAGCTAGTCCTGGAAAATCTGAGAGTCAGGTAAAAGGAAGACTTTGGAAACCATGCTCTGGAGCTCAACAGAGCTGACACAAAGCTGTTCCCAGCATTCCTTACCTCCCAAACTGCTCCTCTAGGAGTCGAATCCAGCGCCCTGAAACAAACAACCACACATAAATAAATCCTCTGGCACAGCAGGAGCTGAGGAATAGAAATAGCTGCGTCTCAGTTCCAAGGAGGACAGATCCTCAGCCAGCAGTGGCCCCCAACCCAGAAGACAAATTAAATGCAGAGAGACAAAAATGAAAAAGAGAGAACAATGTTTCATTGAGGGGGAAAAAAAAAATATATATATCGACCATCAAAAAACAGCTGTTAAGAAAAATTACTGGGAAACACATACACACACACGCATGCATGCACACACATTAATGCATGGGACCAGTTTCATAGTAGAACATGAAATATGTATAAAAAAGAATTTATTAGTAAGTTTCAGCCCA
Source organism: Patagioenas fasciata (assembly GCF_037038585.1). Lineage (NCBI taxonomy): Eukaryota > Metazoa > Chordata > Aves > Columbiformes > Columbidae > Patagioenas > Patagioenas fasciata. Next base: position 7,724,969 of record NC_092523.1, on the reverse strand, counting down.
ATATAGGGTTCGGTTATCAAGTGACCATTTTCCACAGTAACATGAGAGAGTCATCATGATCTAAAATCCTTGATTTTCCTTTTTATTTCATGTGTTTATTTATTTTAGGTCTTCATCTCTCTTACCACAAAACCTGAAAGAAGATGCATGCTTGTTTTGGTGAGAAGTAAATCCAAGTTCTAATGAAACATGATCATGTACCTGTAGTCCGGTCCAAAATTTTTAAGAACCTTTACTATTATTGACAAGGGAAGAAATATGACTTAGAAAACGGTAATGTATTTCATACTTAAACCAAGAGAACTGTAATCAGGATTGCTAGAATCCTGTTGTGTCTGTAAAGCAATTTGACAGAACTGGTCATTAGTGTAAATACTGTACCAGTGATTTTACAGTTTTAGAACACGTGGAAGATTGTTCTGGTAGAAATGGAAGTGAGACTGCTATCTAATTAAATATCAGTGTGAATTAACTAGTGTTCAATAGTGAAATTAGTTTTAATTAAATTTAATTTTGACAATAGAAATTAATTGTTTCACTGGGTACAGGATTGAAAAGTACATTATAAGGACATCTAATCAACAGCAGTTCTAACACCAGAACTGGCATACGGAAAGCATTTGTCGACATGTAATTAGGACTCAATCCAACACTCATCGAAATAAACTTTCCATTGATTTTAATAAGAAATACATTAAACTCAGGACACCACAGTTCACCATAATGTGGTATCTCTGCTTTTAGAAACTGGCAGCAGATCAAATTCTGTAATTCAGCTTACAAATCTGCTACAGGGAGTGACCTTCCCCATGTTATATGGTATGACAGCTATGAAACAGCTGCTATTAGCTTTGAAGAATGGGAGTTTTATAAGCTGGGAAAACAGTTTATCATGGTAGATTGTTATACTGAAGTAGATACAAGTTCAGGAAACATGGGAAAAAGATAATTGCCCAGTAAAAAGAACACTGAAATTCTCTGGTTCCCTACCTGTGCAAAAAAAGCAGCAGTTTCAATGATTAAATAAACACTCTGAGGAAAGTTTTCAAAGCTACTCATAGCATAAAAAAATCAAAGGCAAGTCGCTGAAGTTTTTTGTGTTCCTCCTTCTCACAGTAATTGATTGGTTAGTAATCAACTGATAAATCAGTTATTTGAATCAGCAAGAAGGGAGATATCTCTTTTACAATCTTAATTTAGTCCAAGTTGAAATGATGACTTATTATTAATACATGTACCCAGTGTGCACTCACATCTCCGTGAATACAACACTTTTACTCGGGAGCTACTTTGCAGTTCTTCTGTAGGACTGGCCATTCTTCCAAGCTCAGCGTTTAACCCAGTGCTTGCCATACTTCGATGCATGGAAACAGGTATCTGCATAAAAAATGGCTTCATTTATCTCTAGGCCACCTACAACCACCCTTCAGAAAGTCAAGGCGCTTTTGCAGCACTTAAACATCTGCTCCGTAAGTGACACTAGCTGCCTGCATCATTTTATTAATGCTATTCAATAATGATATTTTGGCACACATCCTCTCAGCCTGTTCAAATGGCAATTGCTGGAGACAGCAGCCACACAGGCTGATCAACAGGAAAGGTCTGCAGTGCAGATGTACACAGCTGAGCCACCTTTAAAAGTTGTTTTAGAGCCAGTGGGGAGAAGGGGACACTTCTAAGGTTGTGATTCATCTCGCACTACAGCAGACATCTAAAATAAGGCAGATGAACTCCGTCTTCAAATTGTGTAGTGACATAAAAGGTACAGAAGGTGACTGGCTTTGATACGGGTGCTCACGCTGTAGATAGATACAGTTAAGTGAGATGAATCTTGCCATGCTGGAGGGATTTTGACCTGGCAGCACTTACCATCTCTCTCTGATGCAAAGCAACCAGCAGTAGTGCAATAATATTATATAAAATACTTTGTCTAGTATTTTTCACGCAGGGAGAGGATTTTAATTTACTTTCTGGCCTCATGACCTGCTGTAGGTTTGAGTTTCTGTAAAAAGACGCATTTTCGAGGTCACACAAAAAAGTGTATTATTACTTCACTGTTTGTAAAAACTATCCCTGCAAATAGGATAACATTATAAATAACAATGTAAATGTAAATGAGGGTAACACTTACAATTGCTGCTGTCTCTTTAAATTGCTTATTTACCCAAATATCAAACCATTTAAACCACTTGCCTGTCCCAGGGACTGAGTAATGCACGCAAAATTATCAGTTTAGTCTTATCTCTGAATAAATGTTTTCGTAGATCACAGTCACAGTGCAGGAGAAATTTGTGTGCACTGAAGCCCATGCTGCCGCCCCAAGGTACTAACAAAGTCTGAAGAAGTTAGTTCATTGCCGACTTGGGTGTTTCTCTACTACCCTTTAGTTACTCCTGCAATGAAATGTAGAGGCACTTTAGGAAGAATGGGGTATCTGTGTGCACCCAAATGGAAAAGGTGTCTCAAATGTAAACTTATGGTGAACTGGCTATGAATGCTGAATAATGGCATTTGCAAATTAAAATATTGCTTCTTGAGAAAAAACAAAACAAACCCAAACCAACCAACTACAACAACAAAACAACCACAAAAACCACAAACAAACAAAACCAACAACAAAACAAACACGCAAAAACACACAAGGCAAATATTACTGAGCCATGAAAACCTGATTGGAAGAAAAAACCTTTTCGCTAAAGGACAACCAAATCTTTGCTAGTCTCTTGCAAAAACCCGGAGTGTATAAATCTGTGATTACTGGGGACAGTCAGTGAGAATTATGCTAAAGTTCAATGTTTAAGTGATGATCACATTCAAGCATACTGAGCTAAAGTGGATTGGCTTGTGGCTAATTTGTGGGGGCTCTATGAATAAATTACCATCCATGCTCAACCTGGATTCTTTAAGAACACTTTGAAATTCAAACCACACATAATTCGCAGATTTATTTGAATTTGAGCTTGAGAATGGGCTACAGCCACATTTGGTTGTCATTGCCACTGCAAACGTGCCCCACAATGTGGGTGATGCCCCAATACCCACAAGGATTTTCCAGGACTTGTGTTCCTGCTCTAGGATTTGGGGTCTCCCTTTAGACGTTGTGCTGGCATCTGATGAGCAGATGTCCTGCACATGAGAAATGACAGCAGCTAAATGAGCTTTGTGGGGGTTAATGGTATTTTTAATAGACCTGCCTCCTGTCTGGGTGCCTGAGAAGAAAAATCTACAGGAACTCAAGAATTAATTACCTCTGATACTGAGAAGAATAGAATTGAAAGGATGATCCTAGAGAAGGGAGTAGAAAGATCTAATTAATAGATTGCAAAGCTAAAAAAGAGTACCGTGACCATCTGATCCCATGTATCAGAGGTCATAGGTCTTCCCTGAATTAATTTTTACTTGAACTTGAGCATTTCTTTCTAAAAGCCATCCAACGTTGATTTATAAGTTGCTGGTGATGGAAAATCTTGCAGGCATCTTTAAGCTGTGCCAGTGATTAATCATCTTCACTGTTGAAAAAAGAAAAAAAAAAAGCCATAGCTTTATTTTTGGTCTGAATTTGTCTGTTTTCAGCTTCCACAGATCTCAACTGTGAGTTGTTACAGAACATATTGAGTCAATTTCCATTCTTTTGCTCCTCTTCCAGCAAAAGATATGGTTCTGTTTTACTTGGACTATCTACATTATTTCAAGGTCATAGAGAAAAAAGGAAAGAAAGGATGAAGGGAGGAAGGAAGGAAAACAGAGAAAGAAAGAAGGAAAGAAAGAAGGAAAGAAGGAAAGGAAGAAGGGAAGAAGGAAGGAAGGAAGGAAGGAAGGAAGGAAGGAAGGAAGGAAGGAAGGAAGGAAGGAAGGAAGGAAGGAAGGAAGGAAGGAAGGAAGGAAGGAAGGAAAGCTGATGGTCAGTGCCAGTACAAGACTTGAGATTTCTTGCTCTGACACTCTCCGCTTCACCAAGCTGACAGAAATCATTCAGAGCCACATTTTGGGAAGGTGTTAGGCACCGCACGCTGCATTAGGCATGCAAGGAGAATTTACAAGCATTTCAACCCAGGTCCTTGTGTGTCTCCTGGATCTGGGCGGTTCTGAAGACCCAATAACAGTGCTTGGGTACTGAAGAGTCCTCCCTCCCCTTCCCCCGTGCAACCTTTAATCTCTCTGGCTCGGTTGCCCAAGGAAAATCTGTGCAGAAATGGAGAGAAGTGCTGTACAGTTAAACATTACAAGACCAGGAGATGTCCATGTGCAGGAGGAAAGGGGACTGTATAAGTACATAAATTCGAGTGTTGGTTGGTCACTGTGCAAAGGAAGGATCACTTCCACATCATAATTCTGGCTGTGAATCTCTGATATCCACAGCTTTTAGTGAGCTGTTGCAACTCTCTACTCAACCATCCACTTGCTTTCTGAATATGTGAAGGAAGGAGCACAACCACCACCTGCTGATCCACACAACGGATTTGGAACCTGCTCCACGGCCCTCTGAAGTTGGCAGGAAGGCACTTCTGGATGGCAGGTGGCCCTTTCCCCCGGTGTGATCCCCTGATGTCCTCCCACTGAGGTGCTTCTTGCAGCTAATCATTGGGGCTGTTGACATCTCTTGGCCGGCTGGTGAGTATTTGAACTTCACTTCTTGCTCTTGGCACCTGAGACCATAATTCTCTTACGGCAGCAATGCCAAGTCTAAAGGCAGCATAACTGATGTGATTATTTTTTGAGTGGACTCAAAGAAATGAGCTCAGGTGTGATTAAATTGTTCCAATCAAGTTTGCTAGTTTTCTCCCTCTTTTTCATTCTCTTTTTACCTCCTCCCCTCCCCCCTTCCCCCCCCCCCTCATTCTTTTGGGAAGAATAAAGTTGCCCTCAGATGTGAAGAATTCATGTGTTGATTTTCTTTAATGAAGCTCCAGTACTTCTAATGAGAAGCAAGAGCTGTAATATTTAATGGAGATTTTGTGATTCTAACAATTACTTTTTTGAATAGTCTGACACTATGTTTTCCTGCATCTGAAACAAAAAAGATTATATGGCAACGAGATGCTAAAAGTTGTCAGAGAGAAGTTTCATACGAAATAAAGAAATTATTTAGAACAAGAAGACATTAGCAATTAATTTCTTGTTTTTTCCTCTTCAAATTCCACTCTGAAGGAAATGCTGCTTATATAGCTTTTAGCTCAGCTGTTTCATTTATCTGGATTGTGCTGCAATGATACAAGTAAGGAAAGAGGTGTGTCGGATTTTTTTCTTTTTACAAACTTTATGTTGTGAACTGCTTTTGATTATGAAGCAGAATGAAGTATCAATTTTTGACCGCTGAGGATTATCGAAAGAAGTGGATTTGTGCTGCTTCTTGTCATAGATTTTAAACCCAAATGTTTTAGGGTTATTTAATGTAGAAACTTTGTGGGCCCAACTGTCAGTTCCTAAGCACTCAAAGGCATCTGAAATCCTGCTTACTCCTCTTAATCCCCCTTGGTTACTCAGGAAAAGGTCCTGTTTTTCTTCAATGGGAGCTTTGCCTGGGCATCAGCTTCAGGATGGAGGTCTGTCTTTTTATTCAGCTCTCAGTTGGAGTCCGGTTGACTAATACTGCAAGATAGTATTAATACTTTGCTGTCAGAACTTGTCAATCCAGAGAAAGCAAGTCTGACTCATTGGAAAATATCCCCACGAGAAAGAGACTTTCACAACTGCCTATCTGCATCCATGGAAAGATAAATGCTACGGTTCAGATTTTCCCCCCAGAGAGACACTGTTCTTCAGGAAAAGTCAAAGCAGACACATGCTTGAAGTAGGCTCAACAGATTTTACAAGATATGACATCAACGACAAAGAATTTCTAGCAGTGGCCCTCTGCAGACAGATTTATGGAAGATTGAGGATTTGAGGATTAAACTCTCTGTTGGCTGGGGTGAGACAACCTGGTTATTCTGTCCAGCTGGAAAAAGAGACTCGTAGCAAGGCCCATCTCAAGAAAATTAATCTATTTAAATGATGCTATGCTGTCTTCAGCTGGTGGTGTCGGGGTGACACTGAACATAAACACTCACAGGTTGTGGCTCGCATTGATATCCTTAAGAGAACAACAAGAGGTATGAGGAAAACGATCCCAGGTGTTAAATTCATCACCTCAGAAACTGAACAAAGTGAGGAAAAAGTAAATTGAAGGGATGACTTTGTAGAGCAGGAAGCTACGCAACTACAAGCCATGAACAAGATGTACCCACTATGTGAAATGAAGATTAATGCTACATTTACCTCAATATTTCTGATATAAAAGTACACTGGGAGAAATATACCTCAGAAGTTTTCATTGCTAATATTCTGGTTTATATTCCATGCACTGCTGGTTTTTATTTTGCTTTTTCACTGAAAGTCACATGGCCAAACAGATCTTTGCTGGCATCTAGAAGATTCATGTGGAGAAGCAGGGGGCTGCAAGGACAGGATGGGAAAAATTATGTGAGTAAAAATAAAAGGGGAAAAAAATCAGTATTATGGTATTTTAAAAAGATGCAGATGAACCTTCGCTTCATATGACATGCTTTCAATTTTTTTTTTAAACAAAATCACCCTGAAAAACATGAAGATCTGTACACTTTTTTTTAGGTGTCACCTGACAGAATGTCTACAGTATAATTAACTTGTGGATGCAGAACAAGAAGATGCTAAAGAGAAACACATTTTCTTAAAAGCAATGAAGGTCATGTCCTGAATATATTTTTATAAATGTTTCTTTCTAGCACAACATTCTGTGATTCTGTGAACTATGGGAAAGCTGGCCCAGGTCAATACTGGGATGTTGACATTGAAAAGTCTTGCCTAATTTTTCTGTGAGTAGTCCTGCTGTTTTCGGTGTGCCTGTCCACAGTGGTGGAGCACAGTAAATCTGTTGTCCTGCTCCAAACTGTGCAACACTCTAAATACTTAAGAAAGTTGCAAGGATCCACCAAACAGTAGCTCTGCGTATAGACCCCGTACATAGTTCTCCCCAATGTTCCCCCTCCTACACATCACCCCATAGGAACTGTTTCTCTAAGGATCATTCTTTGATGCCATTGAAGAGCAGTATCATCATGGTGATGCCATCTGGACACATGCTCTTTTCTCTGGCTTATTTCCATGGTGGCACTACCAAAGGTCACATCCATGGTCCTACCTATCCTGCCTCAGGCTGTCCCTCTCTGTCCCACGTTTCCATTTGTCCTACTGCCTTTACCCCCATCAGAAAGGAAGAACTGCAGACTGATGGAAAAGCTGAACTGCTTTTGGGTAAGCTTATGAACTTTTACATTGATCAGGTGTACTATTATTTGGGGGGTTTGGGTACCTCCAAATACCACCATAGCCCCTAAAGCATCCCCCGTACCTCTCAGGTACGCAGGGTTACTGCTGCAGGGGGGTGGGGGGGACTGCCTAAACCCCGTTTTTATTATTCACTACTGCTGGGATTGGACTGTCCTAATGATGTGGAAAAGGGAGAAGTCCCTCAGTCAACTTTCTGTACAGCAACAGGAAAATGTAATGTGCAGCATTTCCTCCACGTGCTTATCTGGGGAAAATGACATGGAGTAACTATAACGAGTAATTTCTCTTTTGAAAATGATTTACAGAACTTAATTAAAATTTTTTACCTTCTGCTCTTCACCAATAAACCCCAAAGTGCCTGATGAAACAACACTGGCATCATTATCCCCATTTTATAATGCAGATATCAATGCCTGGGTGTCACATGGACTAGAGTTTAGAATTTCTTCAGCTGGAGTAGAGGACTGCGTTGCTTCAGAGAACTGAGTCCAGCCTTACTTAAACAAGGCCAAAGGCAAGTCACAAGCTGTTTTAGGTTTATAATAGGAATTTCCTCATTTTCAATGCTTTGTTCATTCCACTCAACCATACTGGCTCTCTGAAGTGCTAGCGGTGCGGAAGGAAGAAGATGCTTTATGATCCTTGATGACTATAATGCAGCAAATAAAGCTCTAGGGTGCTTTCAAACCCACAGTGATCTCGTGGGGTGGAAAATTAATCATGCTGCAGCTACTGGAGAATATACTTTTTTTACATTAGCTGCTTCGGTCTTTTTCCAAACCAGAAGATGATAAAGCGCTTCCCACTACTGGATGAAAACAAAGGAGAGTGTCATCAACACAAGCAGTAAAATAAAGCTGCATAAGCTTGTTTGGACTCCTGGTTACTAATCTAATTCTTTTACAATCCTTTTTTGGCTCTAGAAATAAGAACTATTTGCAAAATAAACAGATTTTTTTTTTTTTTTTAAACCAAATCCAGTCACATTGTTACAAATGTGAGATCTCAACTCCTCAGTCTCATCTTTCAAACTTAGCTCCCAGTTTCTCCTTATTACAGCATATTGGTATATTGTATATAAATGTATGGACAAACTTTTGGAAACTGCTTAGAAAATGCTCCCTGTAGTCAGTATGTACCAGGAGATGCAGTTAAAATAAAACACAGTGGTTTGAGGTTTCTTGAGACTTCTGATAATTACTAATGAAAATAAATAAAAATAAAACTTAGCTTTGATTTTTCCACTTCTTTCTCACCAACCAAATTTGTTTTCTTACACCAGACATCTTTCCAGAGACCTCTTTCATACTGGAAATATGGGGGTTGCGTGCCCCTTTAGGGTCCCAGATCACTATGTGTAGGGTGATTCACAAATGCCCCACGTTCATACTCACAGGGTTTATTTTCCAGCTGAAAGCTCTCCCTTATCTAAATGAGGCCATTTGGGGTTTCCGGCATGGTTACAGTCTCCTTGTAAGTCTGTAACAGTCTCCTTTCCATGGGCTGCAGCAGCCCACGAGCACTGGGGATTTCACATGCTCTGAGCAAGGTCAAGTTCAGCATTTTCCACCTTGGTGTCATTACAGCAGGGTTAATAAAATGGAAATCATGTAGTTGTCACAACAAATCCAGCTCTCTGGTTTTCCAGGGCTGCCACCCTTTCATCACATTGCATCTCTGCCAGCTTGTTGTAACCTGTAAGTCAAAAGCTATGTCAAAATCTTATACTGAACTTGGAAGGGAGGACAATTTTCTTTGACTAACACCTGCCTTCAACCTAACCAAGTGGTTTTTTTAAAGACAAAACAGAGGTCTGTTGCAAAAGCATTGGTATTTACCTGGTCTTTGTATTTCAGCAATGGAAGCATCTTTCTACCATAATTAAAATGCTAGGATTGGGGTTCTGTAGTAACTCATGATTTTCTCCTTTAATTGCAGTCTGTTGGTCTCAAGAAGTTGCTTCACATCATTGTCTCTTTCCACTCTCCAGCACCAGACCACTTCCACTGCAGGTTCCTTCTAAGGGGGAAAATTAGAAGTTCAACAAGAACAACTTAAAACAGGAGGAAACAAATGATCATGAAATGAAAGAAGTGTGACAAAAACCACACTCGGAAAAGCCTGTTGGTCATCATTAGGTTTTCCAGCTCTTCTTGTGCAAAACTGTAGTATTTCCTAGAACATGCTGAGGAACCATGTGCAAGAGAAAGGTCAAGACTAATTGTGAGGGTTGGCACCTGCAGAGTTATAAAGGTTTCCATGAAGTATTCTGTCTTGCAGCCAGCTGTTTCCTGACATAAACTGGGCACAATCCTTGTCAGCCCACTGCTCCACCACAAATTTAATGTGGAGACTTATGAAATAACTCAGCAAGATGAGAAAACCAAATCATTAATTTTTTTTTGATAAATTTATATTTTTGTAACATATGGATGCAGAACAAGAACTCAGGATGTATTTTATTTTGGACATTGTGAAAATGAGTAAAAGCAGTTCAAACTGCATAAAATTCTACAGTGGTCTATGAACTGCTACTACAGGGCTTATTTTCACTATCTATCAGGCCTTTTATGCTTCTCAGAAGTGCAAATGGTCTTTGGAGTTGAATAAAAAGCCTGGAGCTCACTGTCATAGCCGAATTTTTGACCAAGAAGCAAGCGCAGTTCAAGTGCAGACCCTTATCCAAGAGCTTACGGCTACCATTTTTTATTCTAATTTATTAAGTCAGATGAAAGACTCTGCCTCAGGGCTTGTTTGTGCACCCTCGTTCCTTGTGGTATCTGACCCACCAAGTATTCACAACTAGACAGAGATGCTAGATACTCTCACTCAACCCTCCATCTACTCGAAGAAACGTGGTTGCTTTAGTGGGTGTGTTGCGGCTTGAGTTCTTGTTGGGGTGCATTCCCAGATTGCACAGTCCTTGAACAGTTCCCAGCCCTGCCTAGGAAGTGGTGCCCCCATTCACTGGTGCTTCCACAGAAGAGCAGATGTCCTTGGACAGCCCTTAGTGGGAAGGGAAGTGCTCTTTAGGGGAAAACCCAGGGAGGACTTTGTGTCAAGGCAAGATTCAGTCTATTCTGTGCACTGCAGGGAGCAAGTGCAGAGGATGAAAGACTCAGGTGGCGCCTGTGGTCACTTCTGTTGCTTTCTATACTGTTTTAAAAAGACCTCAACCAACATGTTAGGGACAGAGATATGACAGGAAATAATATGTGGGAGTAAAACACCTTCTGTCACTAAGTGTGGGTCAATATCTGGTTTCATACAATATTCAGTGCCCTTTTAGATGCAAATAAGTGAGTCTTATGCTGTCATTTGACGAACTTTTAGAAGCAGAAGGAGCACAGAAGGCCTGAAGAGATACTTAACAATCCGAGGACAGATGCCTAAGTATTAGGTGATGCTGTACAAAGTATTTGTTTTCCTTGAAAGGTATCTCATCCGCATCTAATGAGATGGTCCTCTCTACAGTCAACAGTTTCAACTGCCTTCCCTCCAGGTACATACTGAAAAATACAGACAATGATATTGTGATGTGAGGCACAGAGAAACTTGAGCAGCAGTGCGTAATGCTGTCCTTCTGATCCCATCCCCATGGGATCTGTGTGTCCCTCCTCTTCCCTCTCTACAGATGCTGAATAATGCTGGGGATAGGAGTGTGGTTCAATGGAGTTTGCCACTAAGTGCTCTGGAGAACTGAAAGGAAAGATCCGAGACATTGCACGACATCTTTTTAATTTGTGCTGTCTCCTGGCGGTGGAGTGAAGTACAATGCCAGTAAATAACAAGATTCTGCAATAATTTGTCCTTCAGTGACACAGAACCTTTCCTTCAAAGTTGCTCAATATGCCGTTTTCTTTCTCATGCTCTTGTGATACTATATTGAATTTCTGTTTCCTCCCCACTTCCAATTAATGCAAGATGAGTCTTTTTTCAAAGTCCCTATGGGAGTCAGGCACCCATTTCTCAGCAATTTTCCATCTGAGCTGGCACCACACTGACTTGGACAATCCTTGAAACCTCAGGGTAGAGTTTGATCATTAACTAAAGAGTCGTCGTTGGAAAATATGATTATTGAAAAGGTTACCAGTAATAAACATTTACTTTGTTACGCCTGTGACTTGTGTGCAGTTGATTCATAACAATAATGATACTTTTCACCTAGGTAGCACTTTTCATCTGAACTGAAAGATCAGAGTCAATATTTCCATTTTGCTGGTGTTTCATATAAATCTCTGTGTTTGTCATTGACAAATGAAAGAGCTTCAGAAATGTTTTCCCCATCATTTGTCTCTTGGAACATAAACCAAACAAGGAAAGTTCATGTCGTATCACAAAGAGTAGGAAAAAAAAAAAAACACAAAACAAACAACCAAAAGCCAAAACGAGGTTGTTGGCTCGGGGAACTTAGTAATGGCAAGATATGATGAAATAGCTGGGGGACATGCTGGGCCCCACACTAAGTGTAATGGAAAGCATGCGGACGGCGCGTGGACCACAGCGCCCTGTGTAGGTCCTGGGGCACTGTACGTGGGTCTTAATAGCAGAGCCTGCCCCTCGCCTTTTCAGTGCTACGGTACGTAAATAATAGGGTTTTGCTTGTGCACTCTCCGTGTATTCACTCAAAATCAGCATGTAACAGTGAATCATTGTGACATGATGTTCCTTTTTCGAGCTCAGCGAGACAGATATTTTCCAGATAGAGCTGAGTTTGTTTTCTTTTATGTGTGATGGGAACCACACTTGGTATTTACAGACTTTTAACATTTCCTTGCAACCGCAGCTATTCAGGCTTTTATCACATGGGAATAAACGTGTCTGACAAATGCCTTTGTCAGCAAGAATGCAGGTAGAAAGAGGAGTAAGCACAGGAGCAGTTCTCCAAGTAAAGACGGTGTAAAGTACTTCCTATGGCACCTATCCTGGGCTTTCTTCCCTTTGCACAGCAAAAATATAGTAAGTTTACAAGTAGGCTTTTTGTTTCAGGTTACTCTGTAGGTAAAATTTAACATGACAGCCTAAAAGCCCCCTTTTTTTCCCCAGGCATTAAAAAATGAGTTCCTAAAGACAACACATCATTTAATCTGTTTGTTAACATCCCTAAATCTGTTAGAACTGGCTGTGCTAGGAGGTGTACAGATGCACAGTCCAAAGAGACATAACTCACAAGTCCGGGAGGGAGGCGGGGTGATACGTTTCAACATCAGGAACTGTATAGAAGAAAAGGTTGCAAACTCTTGTCTCAATGTGAAAAATCCTTCCCAAGGTTTCTGGCAGATTGGTTCTGCTTCTCCTTTCCTCCCTGGCTTTTCACATAAAGAAGTGATGTCACAGAAGTAAAAGCTACAAGAAAGCCAGAAAGTAAAAAAATATAAATGATTAAAAATATATCAGTGAATGGCTGTACTGTGGTTTCTGTAATGTGGACCCCATAGGAGAATGCAGTGTGTGGGACTCTGGGTGTAGCTGTAACTCTGGAGCTCTTTTTTCTGACTCCAGTGATGTGTCCTCAGGGCAAAAGAGATTCTTCCTAAGGATGGTTTAAAAATATTAAATAGAGGTTTTCCACGAGATGATTTACAAGAAATACCCTTCAATAAAATGAGTAAAGAGCTCATGATGGGATGCTCTTACTGAAAAAAAAGACCCCAGTAACAACAAAAACTGGCTGTGGAGACAGCGGTGAACTGAAGCTCTTCAAAAGACTAGAAAAATAAAATGATTCAAAGACTAATGGGTCACAAGAACTTTAGCTGCTTGCCATAAACTTGTATTACAAGTCAGATTTAAAAGACTGCTGCTGTTACTGCACAGATTCTATGGATTTAGGTCCTTACTCTCCTGGCTGTGTTCTGCAGAAATCGGATTTGGATCTAACCAAACCATCCATTGCCATCATCACAGTTACTTCAAGCAAAAGAAAGTTGTAAATTTTACCAGTTTTCCTTATTTTTAGTCACAGTTTCTGGAAGAAGACAGTTGCAAAAGGAACTAGATGCTTTCTTACAGGATATCAAAAATGAAGAAGGAATAAAGTATGACTTAATGAAGTTTGGCATACGAAGATCCTTTAATGTACAAGATTTTATTGGTGAAATTTATCAAGCCTGTTGAAGCTTTCTTTGCTGAAAATAAAAATGTATGTACCTGTAAACACATAAAATGTAAATACATAAGTAATATGGGTGTTGGAAGAACAGCCTTGATCCTTGCTTTGAAGCCACTCTCACACATACCACCTTAACAGTTATAACAGCAGTTGTAACCAAATAAACTACAGTCAAATACCTTTATCTGCTTCAAAATAAATCAGGAAAGAAACAACTCAATGAGCTTATTTGCATTCTCTGAATTTGGTCATTTTCCTTATGATCATCAACCCCCTTGTGGAAGACTGGAAGGGCAAAGAACTACTGGTCTTTTTATAACTGATGGTGAAAAAAAGTCCATCTGAACCAAAATTTCATTGTGAAGAAAAATGGTTGTGTGGGGGTTTAATGTGTGAGACGAGTTGTCAGGCAACTGCAGCTTCTTCTGGCAAGTCTAGTCAGTGCAGGTGGACCAGCAAATGGTCATTTCTGTGGTGCCTTTCTGGGGGGACTCATGTTGTGGTTAATGCTCTCCTAACGTTGTTTTACCCTATCTGATGGCACTAGTCCCTGAAAGAATCCAAAAAGCTTATTTAAAAATAAGTATAATCTAGCTTAAATGGAAAGTCAAAATATTTAATATCCTGTTTTATTTCTCTTAATCTGCCTGGGCACCAAAAAGGAGAAAAAATCCACTTTCTGGCCATATGTTACACATCTAGATTTCTGATTTCAGTGGTGCCTATGACAGGGAAAAGTTCAGCTGGCTCCATGAAGTCTATTAAAGATATTGTTGTGCAGATATATTTTACCTGGAAAGCACATTAGTAAATGGGTGGAGATAGCTAGAACTTTTGGAATAAACTATGCAAACAACTTGAGTTTTATTCTGAACTCACTTTTCTTTTGCACATTGGAATATTTTTATTTTGCTTCAGTTTTTTCTCCTGAAGTGATTCCTTGTGATATTTTTTTGACTTTTTTTGTTTGTATTTTTCTCCTTCTCACTCACAACTTATTGTCCTTAAGATTTGCATATCTACTTTCTGAATATAATCTGTGTTCTAAAAGACTATTCCCTAATTATTCCCTGTTTTTCCTTAGTGTACACTCAAACCCCCCACATGAAATGGAAACTGTCTTCATTTCTTTGCCTCTCTCACTTAAGCACTAACTTCCTACACACTGGGTGAGAGCTTTGGTTGTGGTTGCTCAGACATACATCACTTCATTTCTCTTTGTATTGGTTATTTTTACATCTTCTTGTACCTTTCTCTGCTCATCTGAGAGAGATCTTTGCAGTTCAAAACAAGTACAGTTGTGCAATTTGTTTCAGAGTTGATTTGTGGTAGTTTGGAGGGGACTGGGAATTGTTTCACAACATTGAGTAGACACAGATATGTGTGACTTTTACCTTTCTGACCCCTCTGCTCACCCGTTTCCTTTATTGCAAAAGTTAATTTCATTAGGAGAAAAATAGAACAATATCTTTGAAAAATAAAACAAATGTTTCCAAGCTTCTTGTTTTGGTTTTTTGGAGATGACTGTTTCAGACAGAGCTACAGAATAGAAATGTCTTGCAGGATGTCTGATGTTTTGGAAGAAAAAGTTGAGGAGAAAATGTGGATCTGCTTTGCATAGCAGTCAGGTCACAAAATGTAGTATTTATAGAAGAGCAAAGAAAACTTCACCAACAAGTCCTGGTTATGGATTTACAGTGATTCTGCCTTCCTGAAATGACACTGAACTCTTGTGAGCCCACTCCACGTTGCAACAAATTTTATGAACGCAGGAAGTCATCAGTGGTACTTCCCAAGCTTTTTACCATTAAGTACACATTTTTCTAGATGGATGTAAGAGTGCTTGAACTTCGTGACATTCTCCTTGATTTACCCAATTTTTTGCTTAATATTTGATAATCCACAGTTTTTAGCAGCTACCAGTTGCAAGAATTTGCTGTGGGAATTTGACAAATAAACCACAGTTCAGTGGTAACTGGGAGATGTGAAAACCCACAGTCCTCGAGTATTCGTTCCTTTAAATTTCCTTAAGAAAAAGCCTCCTTAGACTTGTTGGCTTTTGTATATGGAGAAAGCTACAAGTGAGATAATCAAACATTCTGCAAATGCGATTTTCTGAAACAGCTGCATCTCTGGATAAACTGTTTGATAAGTTACCAAGGACAGATTCTGGGTGGTGTTTGTGCTCTCTACGCGTTGTACTCAGTGCTGTTCAAACTGCCCTTGACTCCCAGCCAACAGATGGGAAAGTCATCAGCCATCAGATTAGAACAACTGTTGCTTTCTGTGTTTACGTGATCTGTATGTTGACAAGTTATAACCTGAATGGGAAAATATCTAATGCCTTCTCAATGCAACTTGTGTAAAACACAGTGGTAGTCAGCAGAGGGTTAATTTAACGTACTGCAGGTCTCTTGTCCAGCACAGGGTTGAGGGCTGGAGCGGCCACCTGGAAGAGGGACAAGTACAAGGTGGGACAACAGGAGCCATCTGGAGCAACAGGACAAGGCCAGTTTGTGATCAGGACACAAAGCACATACTCATGAAAGCACAGGCATTTTCTGTGCTGTCACCAAAGTCAATAATCTTAGTAGGTGTAAGAATAGCACCCCAGGTACATAAATCTTGCCAGTCCTTAGTCTAATTTATGCATCTGGAGCACACAATCTGTGCTCTCCTCAGTCTTGGCAAGGTTGCTAGGGTAATAATTTCTCAAAAGTAAACTGTTGTGGACAATCTCTAGAAAGTATGCTGCACAACCGATACATTATTGACACAAAGTTTGGCATTACCCTATTATTCTTATTGCCTAAGCTTCTCAACAAATAAATGCATGATCAAATTAATCCCACCGTTCAGGGGTTTATATTAGGGACAGAACTGGCTCATTAAATTTAATTTATGGGTAAAGAATCTCCATCCGTTTGTAATGTTTCCCTGTGCTATAATAATGTGCTCTACTTTCTGAACTACTGTCCAGAGGCATAAGCTGGTTAATGCAGAACCAATATTTTCTCAAGGTACCTGGGGACTGACTTGGTAGAAGTAAATCAGTTTGGATTAGAATTACTTCATCAGTGACCATTAGAGATCAGTTATTTATTTTTTGTTACTATAGTATTGAAAATATATATAGAATGACTTTTGTATTGAAAATAATTCCATGAGGGGAGGATTTCCAAATAATTAAATAGGTCAGCTAACAAAAATTTTCAATGAGACTTAAACATCACTTTGCTCCCCTATAATTCACTTTGTCACCTTGTAATACCCTCATATATGACTTAGATCCTGTGAGGATATGCAGATCAGGTCATTCTATTTGCAAAATATCTAGCAGAATGGTCAGCTGAGACAGGTACAGTTTGGAGACTCATGATATAGAGGCCCTATGAAGGGGAATTAAAACACTCAAGAGGTCATATATGTTATAATGTAACTTTGAATCAATACCAAATTAAAAAAGCAGCATTTCAGCCTGCTCAGTACAGTGACTACAAAAAGTACAAGGCAGAAAGCAATCAGCAGCCCGGAATTTCTCAGTTGTTTCAGAAAATTTCTGCAGATATTTTTGTACCTTCCTAGCAAAACATACTACGAATGCACTGCTGTAAACATGGATTTGCCTTATTTAAATCAACTGGGAAAGACCAGTCTTCCGTTTGTCACGGATGTTGCATGTTTATTAAAAGTAAAGTCAATTGCAGAAAAAGCATTTTCATTTTCCTCTTACATTTTAACGGGCTTTTTTTAGAAGTGAGACCCTGTAGTATCTTGGAAAATGTCACCAAGCTTTACGTTCTTTCTGAGAACCTAAAACATCAAAATAAGTTTGTGGGCATGATAGTAAAAAAAACAAAAGCAAAACAAACTGGAAAGAACTACAAGAACTGCAGTATTACAAAAGCAGAAATGTATGTGTAAAATAATTTTCATTTATTAAAAAATATATATATTCTAAATGCTACTGTCGTAAGGTTTGATCCTTATACTTCACTGCTGAAGTCAATGAGTGTTTTTCTACTCGACAGAGCACGAAGTCCTTGGTCAGAAATAATTTCTTTTCTCTCCATAAATATACATACACAGAGTCATAAATGTATTTCCCTAATACATGAAAGGCATTGAGAACACAGATACTAAGTCATTATCCTGGCCTTTTGGTGAGATGGGGAAATTTTTTAACACTTTCTATTTTTCAAAGCAGAAGCCCAAGCCCAACAATACCCACCTTATTCTCCACTCATGAGCCATCATTTACCTCTGTGAAAAATGAGTGCAACATGCTACCAGCATGAGTAAAGCAATATCTGACTTTTTCACATAAGCATGACATTATAAAGCATAAGGAAGTGGAAAAGCAGGTCCTCTGTGCTGGCAGGATCAGATCTCTAGATGCTGTTCCCTCATGCGTCAAATTCTTCTTGCCATATTTCTCAGGTGATTAAGTTTGTTTACAGGAAGCCTGTGCCCATTTTATAGTGATTTTGCCCTGAAATCCCATGCTGAACAGAGAAAGGTATCAGCACTGCTGTACCCCTCTTGCAAAGCAGCAAACTGAGTCAAAGATGCAGATAGTTGACATCATTGTGAGCTGAATTAAGAGTTTCTCATTTCATGCTGGAGAAAATCCTTTAACACAGATCCAAGGACTCCTTTCCTAACTGCTGGTTAGTGGTCTAAGGGCTCTGCATTTGCATCTTCAGCACCTTTTCTTTAATGTATCCTGTGACCACAGGCTGACACATCACATCCAATACTGTGAAAAAGAACAGCTAGAGGACTGACTAAGGCAAAATGTTTAAATCAGAGGCGTTTATTTATTTAATGAAAGAGTGTAACATGGGAATATTTCCAAAGTAAACCTCTCACTTCATAAGCATTTCTATGCAAAACTTCAGATTTACCATTAGTTTTCTTATACAGCTTAAACCAACATGCCCTAAAATTAGGACAAGTTTCTGTCACCAACTAGATATAACATGGCATCATTTTTGTCTATTTATTTCTTTTTAAAGTTATAAACTTTTCAAAAATGCTGATCTTATTTCTTCTTCATGCTTTTACTCCTGAACTTCCTAGTTCAGACAGAAGACCCTTCTGCTGATCCTTCTGATGTTATATGAAGGAATTAGGCTGTTTTCTTTAGGTATAAAAAGTATAGGAAACTACTCAGCATTTAGTCCCATATAGTGCTTAATGTTCCAGCCACTATCTAGCAATGCACTTAAGCACACATATTACTTGCAGTACCTCGGGAGTCTCATTCATAACAACGAGTTTACTCAACAATTTTGGGGGTTTAGGGCCAGAATTCTAAGGATTCTCAGAATCCTAAAGGAGGAGATTTGGATGTGAGGAACTAAGGGCAGACTAATGAGCAAAGACCTGCTCATCTCTTTATCGTTGAGATATTCTCATATTTTATGAAAAAGAGAGCGAGAGCCAAGTACAAGCCTAAATAATTTGCTCATTTTGATGAGGGGTTGTGCAAGGGCTAACAAGGATTATTACTGCTTCTAGGAGACATTGATATCATACACACAAAAACGGCAACAAAGCAAAGCCTGTATTTGGATGGCATCAACTTGGAAACACAAAAGGAAAAACTGCAGTTCCACTGAGCAGGGTGGGGTAAAGAATTGAAAAGAATTAAAAAAGTCAAATTTCCTTGACGTGAAATTCAACTATATTTTCCCCTGGAAAAACGAAATGTAATACCAGTAATTTATAGAGACAGTTGAACAAATTGAAACCATCTACAGAAAATTAAGTTACATTTTTATGGAAAGAACAGAACATGTTTAACAAGCACTACCTAGAGCCAGCAGCCTTTCACTATATAACCTGCAGTGTGTTGTAATTATGCTGAGGTCAGAATGCCTGTTTCCAGCTTTAATCAGCTAAGTCAAATTTTTAGTTGGTCTAAAAAAATCTAATAAGCTTTTTATTCTTAGATTTTTTTTTTATATTGCAAATGTGAATTAGAAATAAACCACAATATATCCCTAGATTTTAAAAATGCTGGGTTACATTGATGGAAATATCCTTGAGCACATTAAAAGAGATAAAACGACATACTTTGGTAAAATTTGTGCTTGAATTTTAGTGTTTTGCAAATTCCTTGTTCTCAAGCACTGTATTTAAGCCTAATTTTATGTTGCATGGTAGCTTGGTTTGTATTACAAAGAGACAGTTAAAAAAGAAGGGAGCAATCTCTAAAACCATGTGTGGTCAGAGTGGGGTCTTCATTGTAGGAACTGAGCTATATTCTGTCAGTTGCTAGTGGATATTTTTATTGCCTCTTTTCAAATGTTGGCTCCCTAATAGCAAGAGTGAGTTAGATGTAGATGAATTCCATGCTTTTTTCCGTGCTGTTTCTGCAAGAAGTGCCATATTGCTATACTTGTGCCTGTTTCCTTACACGAAAATGACTAAAGAATGAAAACTGAATGGATAATTTGTTTAAATGGCAAATATAATGTGAATTCATAATGGTAAACACGTTTTAACTGAAGCAGACACTGGATAAAATGCAGAAGCAGGTTGTGACACTGGGACTGAACCTAGAACCTGAAAATCTTCCCCTCCCATGATGGTCCTGAACACCAGGATGAAGAATCACTCTCATTTTTTGCTTTTGCTGTTCCAATGCATCTTGATTTGTTTATTTCTGTGCAATAGAGCATTTTCAGCCAGGGGAATGGGGAATGTAACTGGTTCATAGCTGCCTTGTGTTGAAGATGCCCTCCAGAGAAGTCGGAGGATGTGGTTTGAGATGTCCTCAGATGGAGGAGAAAATCTGAGCCTGTCTCTTCCATATCCTGGTTGAGGAAACTAATCAGATTTGTACTGAGGGTTACAGTGTGAGGTGAAGGGAGGAGTAATGGTAGGGTAATTTGGTCCCATTGGGCAAAAAAAGTAAAGAATAATTCTCCTAGTCTTTTTGACAGAGAGAGGGTGTAGATACCTGTGTTCAGCAAATGACCCATAACTTAGGAAGTACTCTTCCACAGGTTTAAAAAGCAGCAAGATTTAAGACATATTCTTCTTGCTCAGTTCTAGATGGTTCCCTCCCCAGAGACTTCACTGTTTTGAATCTCATTTTGAGATGTCTAATACTTCCCTGGCATCACTTCAACAGTCTGGTCACCTAATACTGCCTTGTGAATGTGGCTTGGCCATAAAAATAAGATTTATGATGCTTCATTATCACAGTTCATAAATCATTTGGTGGCTCTAGCTCAAACAGACTACTTTTTTTCCTTCATACCTGGTGATTCTCTGATTTAGATGTTACTTAAGTGAAGTAGCATGGACAGGATACCCCCTAAGAAATAGACTCAATCAAAGTAGCGTTTGAGAGTAATGAAGATATCCAAGAGTATTTTATATCTTGCAGTCAGGATGTGTTTGCTCAGATCAGACCCAGGTTATCCAGAAGGATGCCACATCTCTGGCTGATTTCTGCAGATCTGAATCTTCACCAAATGTTTGAGCCTTTGTGTTGAAACCCTGCATTTTTTGTTACCTGCTTTCTCAGCTTAGGTATGTTCAGAATAACAATAGCTGACGTGTATCTGTAACTCTATTCCCCCTTTATAAAAGTAACGATCTTGCTGTTACTCAAGAGTCACTGGCCTTACAGAAGCAGCATTACTATTATTATGTGTGTGTGTATATATACGTATATCTCCCAAAACAATTCCTAATAATTTCCATTCCTTGGCTGGATGGTAGCCATTTGGTTAGTTGTCATTCAAGTGCATGGAGACCACGTAGCGTGTGAGAGTTGTATTTGTGACAGCAAAACTGCCAAAAACATCCAAGTACGTAACTTGAATATCCAATTATATTAACAAATGACGACGGCTAGAACTTGAGATGGTGGAAAATGAAATGTAGACCCAATTTTCTATTAGTAACAGCTTCTAAAATGACACTCCACTCCTTCACATTAGCTTTTCCCCTCCCTGACCTTTTTTCCCCCTCTCTCACTTCTCCAGAAGCCTCGTCAGTCTCAGCTTTTGTGCCACTGAATGGCCATACTGTTGAGCTTCATCTCCATAGATAAAAATCTTTACCACCACAGAGGGTATTTATTTTCATTTCTCCATAGTCTGAAGTAATTTTTATTTGTGGCTTTATTCCCCACCTTTGGAATGTGACCTAATGTCCATCGCACTTGAAATAAATAGAGCCTGGTTCAACACTATCTGCAAATCCTGGCTTGGTAAAAAACAATGAAACAAATTTTAAAAAAATCAGCATGTAGCAAAAATAGCAAATTGTTCAGTCTGCTAGCAAGAAAATGGCAACATTGTCAGCTTTTATTATGATACTGTGACTAGTATGATTCTCATTGTCTATGCTCCTGAAAGGAAGGAGATAGATAAACTTTTGTTAAAAGAGGTTTATTTATAGTCTTCCTGTTTGCACAAAAAGTTTGAAAATTTGACCTCAATATGCCCTACAGGCTTTAACCCAGGAAATGAAATGTCCTCATGTATATAATTTTAGATTTCATGGTTTTAAGCTTCACTGTAGGACTTCTGGCATTTCACTCACAGTGTTGGAGTGCTTGAGGTTAGCAGCACTACAATGACTAATAAAATCATGGGTTTTTATAATCAGCAAAATATAAGATTACGTTCAAACTACAAGTCTGAGTGCAGAGGATAGAGAACAGATGTATTTCACATAGCGTTTTTTTCCTACTCACAAGCCGTATCTTAAAATACTTCACAGAATTAAAAACACAGAAGAAAGTCTCACCCCAACACTATTTAACTGATATCCTGGGGAAACAGAAATTAGGAAGATGAGACATGTGATTTCCTCCAAGGTTAGAAATGTCATGAAAATAAAACCAATATGGGTGCAATAAAGTTATATGAAACAACATCCAAGAAGATGCTCACATTCACAGTGCCTAGATTCTATAAACAGACAGAGACCACAGAGCAGAGGTCAGAAAAGGTGACAGCTCCATCTGCGAGGAAGGCTGCAGGCAATCAAGGCAGCTGGTTTAAAAAAGAAAGTAGAATGAAAAAAAATGGGATTGGCAATTTTTACTAGATCATGGGATGCCTGCTTGTGACTAGGGGTGATATGTTCACAGGGTTGCTTGTTTAATAACCATTTTGCTCTTGTGAATGAACACATGAATTATAACTGCTACATCATGGAGATCCTGTTACCACTAACCGGTGTGCAGCACCATCACCAGATTCGCATTCTGCAGGACACAGGTGTCTTGAAGTTAACTTGTTATACACCCTCTTTATCTCAAGTGAGATGTAAGAGGCAGAAATCACAAGCTCCAGTCCTCCTGAGGTGGGAGAAGATGGTCTCCTCGCCTGCAGGAGCTGTGCACTGGTGGACGAATGGTGTCCCCACGTGAAAGAACCATGGGAGGAGGTCAGCAGACTGCACAGCATCAGAGATGATGAGAAAGGGATCGATCAGGGCTTCTCAGAGATCCTGCAGAGACAAAAGCCTGAACCCCCATGTACAGTGAAAGAGGGACAGGCAGAATCTGTGCTTATCAGGTTGGGAAATGGAGACACTCATGATGCTGAAGGTTAGAAACTGATGACTTGTGGCATCAGTAGGATAGCTCATATTCCACCTGCAGATCTGCAAGTACAGAATATGTTCGGTGCCCTGGTTTCAGGAAAGGGACTAGGAGCAGTCTCCAACAAAGCAACCAAGCCTGATGAGCCTGAGTCATGCACCAGGAGGAAGCAGCAAGTGACAGCAGCAGACAGTTCCCCACTTTAGGGGATGGCAGCCTCCTCTGATGACCAGACCTGCTGTCTAGGGATGGTTGCTGGTAGCTGGCAGTTCAAATCTGGGACATTCCAGAGAGGCTGCCTAGGCTTGAATGGCTCTTGGATTATTATCTCCTGCTGCTCCTCCACATGGGCACCAATGACAGTGCCAGGGGAGATCCTGACTGTTCGAAGCGTGACCGCACGACTAACCATCTGGAAAGCAGATTTGCAGAAAGGGACATTGGGAAGAGCTGCATTGGGAAGACCATTGCCAGCAGGTTGAGAAAGGTGATCCTTCCTCTCTGCTCAGTCTGGTGAGACACATCTGGTGTCCAGAGACCAGCAGTGTGCTCCCCAGTAAAGAGACATGGACATACTAGAGCAAGTCAAGCAAAGGTGAACAAAAATTATTACGGATTGGATCACCAGACACTTGAAGAGATTAAGTGACCTGGTTTTGTTCATCTTGGAGAAGATAGGCTTCCTGGGGGATTTTTTCAATGTTCATAAAGACCTGATGGGATGATGTAAAGAACTGGGAGGCAGAATCTTTTCAGTGCTGCACAGCAAAAGGAAAGAGGAAACAGACACAAATGGAAATAGAGGCAATTCTGTGAGGGTTGTTTATTTTATCTTTTAATTCGTGAGAGTCTTTGAACACTGGAAAAGGTTGTCCAGAGGTTGCAGAGTCTCCATCTTGGAGGAATTCAAGACCAAACTGGACATGGCCCCAAGCAAGATGCTTTAGCTGGTCCTCGGAGGCTGGACTAGATGATCTCCAAAGGTCCTGTCCCACTTGAGCTATTCTGCAAGTCTCAGCCTTTGATGACAGCAGCCAAAGATCTGTTCCTTTCTCAGTGTTCAGGGCAGTAAAATTTAGCTTAGTTTATAGTCAGCTAACGGAAGTTCTTCAGGACTTACATGTCAAAAGAAGAATTTTCTGGGGCAGATTCTTCATTTTTTTAATTGGAGAAGGTGATAAAACACTTGCTCAACACATCACCAGGATATTGTGCTGAAAGAAACTGATGAGAAAACTGGATATGGATGGATGGGAAAGGGTGAGAAAAAAAGGCTTCTGAGGCTCATGTGGTGGTAGAGAGTAAGGATCCTGCTTTTTCATGTTTTCTGTAAATCAGAATTCAGGACAGATGTGTACAATGCAGACAGCAGCAATGATCCATGTTCCAGTTTCAGTAGTGTGGAGAGGCCCTGGATACCATTGCAAAGTATCTGCTTTCTTCCAGTACTGTTGAAATCTGCAGGATTTCAAGAACGCCTTGAAAATCCTTCAATTAGTTGTGATATTTTTTCCAATACAACCATTTTAACAGGACAAACTGATCAGTGGAATATTTAATAATCCTGATTCCCAGTACTACGGTACTAGCTATGTCCCACCACAAGTTTATTTTTATTTTGTACACAATGGGCTACAGTTTGGTTGAAAACATTTTATACCAGCAATTCTCTTGGATAAGCTGATGTGTATTAATAACAGAGTGGCTTTATGAGGCAAACAAATGTTGTCAATTTTCAACTGACAATATTGTCTCATTCCTTTGCAGAGCACTGTTGAAAGAAAGCTGAAATGCTGTTGCCTACTGGTACTGACAAATGCCGTAAGAAAGATTCTGTGCATGGACAAGTCATATAGACATGGCAGCTATAGTGAAAAAATTGTGAAGGTCTTAGCCATCTCTTTTATTCAGTAAATGAGGCTGAGCTGAGAAAAAAAATGCTCCAACTGAGTAGCCTCATACCATCTATAAAGCATGTTTCAAAATACTGATGCTGGAAACAGACCTATACTTGATGAACTCCAGATGATTCCACTGATGTTAATACAGAGGAAAAACCCCAGCATCTTCCCTCCTCCATCCCCTTCCCCTGCCAGAGGTAATCCAGAGATTCTTGCACTGTGAAAGTCATTATGACATACTTTGGAACCAGCAAAAATGATTCATCTCATCTTTCCTATGATGTTTAAAAATGTATTTTGCAGTAGCTCTAAGTACAAGGCAGCTAGAAAACTTTCAACAATTTATATAAATAAATATCATAGGAAAAATCTTTGAAGTGGGAGATCATGAGCAAACACATCTGCTTAACAGAACTGAAAGCACAAGGGTTTGAGACCTTTCCCTTCTGTTCTACCAAACAAAATTAAAAAGAAATATGTGCTTTGTTTTAATGTTTTAATAAAAATTTCTGTGTTGTTTTGCATTTCAACACTTACATGGCAAAAGGAATGTGTAGATAAACAAATGTCTCATTTCTCTTAGTAGCAGAAGTAGTCTGGTTCATATTTATTGACATAGCATAAATGTCACCTTTGATAGTAAGGTTTTCATTTACTTTTGATTAAATAAAGCCTTTAGGAGATACTGTTTTGTTGGGGTTTTTAAATTTATTTATTTTTTAAAGAGAGCTTTGGTTCTTTAATTTCACTCATGAGAAAATTTTTGAAGGTACTACAGCTTAAACAGCTCAATATAGTATCCAAGAATCCTACCTTGCTTTACAAAGAATCATCTCTTAATCAAAAGTATGAAGCACATGAATTAACAAGTCTTTTCCATCTTGAAATACTGGGATTCTGTGTTTCATTCTATTCATAGCACAGCCTGAAACATTTTTCCATTATTAACCAGTCAGTAATGCTGAAAAAAACACCCTTGAGCCTAATGATTTTGTTCAAATATTTAAGTGGAGGAAAGGATGAAATAGACAAAATCAAAGCAAACTCAGACCTCAGTAAAGATTCCCTCTGTAAGCGAAATGGAAGAACTATTTTATAACAACTTTTCCGCCTTTTCCATACAAATGTGTCTTTTCATCAGACAAACTAAGTGCAAGATCTTTATAGGGTCTCGTGTATGTTCCTGTCTGCTAAGGAGCCTGTGACTAATGTTACTTAGAGCAAGACGTCTCGTCCAAACCAGTAATGACCATGAGCAAACCTAGAAGTTTCTGTGCAGAGAAGTGCATGAACTTCCATTATCTCCTGAATATTACATCAAATATGGAACTGTACAAGAGTGCTGTGGTCACTGGCCTTCAGACAGTGCCACACTTAAAGAAATGAAGTGTCTAAGACATACCAGATCAGTTAGAGCCAGCTTTACCAACAACCAACATTTTAAAACATTTAGAAATTGCTTACTATAAAAAAAAACAGAGGAGTTAAAAACGTAACAAACAGATTTTAAGTGATCTTAACCCACTAATGCTATGACTTGGATATTGTGAAATCTGAGCTAGTTTGTCAATTGGCTGCCTTTTGCAATTGATGGTAAATGTGACATGTGTTGGAGGCTGCTGGTGCGACATTTTCCTTACCAGCATTACTGATGGTAACTGCTCTAGGCACTCCTGTAGCCCCCTAACATTCTGTGATTCTGTGAATGATTGCAAAATGGAACAGTTCAAGCAATTGCTCTTTCATAATTTCTTGTGCTTGCACATAATATTTCATGTCCTTGCCTCTTCCTTCTCTTCCTCAAGTCTTTCACAGGAAGTTTTTCTATTATACATCCTGATTAAATTATATATTTCGCTTTAAGCTGCCTTTCTTGTGATTACAGTCTATTTAAAACACTGTGGTATAACATCATGAAATATATATCATGAGAAATACAAAAGGTACACATTTTTAAAGATTTGTAATATGAATTTTGAACTATATATGTTTAAATAAAATTGACCTAAATATGAAGTTGCCAAGACTAAACAAGATAACTTTTTCTGAGATTGTGTTAGATTTAAGGAACCCTGTCAAACTGTTGAATACCTATTATCTTCTTATACCCATCTAAACTTGCAGGTTCTTACCAAACAATAAGAGGTCTCTTTTCTGGCATTAAATATTAAGCATTAATATCACGCATAAAGAAAAATGTCATGTGAACGCATTTCTTAATAGTGCTGTACATCTTTTGTCTTTATGTTTCCTCCTAGTGTGTCATTACACGGACATTCAAGAAGGTCTTTGTATTTTCTACTTTTATAGCCTTGTGTTTTAAACAAAACTGTAGTCAAGATAATTTGGCAAGAAGTTTTTCTTATGCCCAGTAATGCTACTATTCTCTCAAGAGAGAGGTTAAGCTGAAGTAATATAAGATGTTGCCTCTTTAGCGTATAGAAAGATGAAGAGGATATGTATTTTCATTTCAGTTGGGAAGATGAGAAATGAGAAAGACTGTGACACAGTGTTTCATAGCCCTGTCACAAATACGGTGCAAGATTTGTGTATGAATTTTAATAATGTAAACAACTAATACTCAGGTGTTTGGAAGTGTTTTAGTTATTGCTTCTACTTTTTGAGTGGTTAAATGTAAAACAGAACAAGAATAAGACTAGCAACAATACCAGGTTTCTGATTGTTATTGTTACTGTCCTCTGGATAATCCCTAGCTCAACTTCAGCCTTCTTGATTTGCAGCAGCCAAAACAGAAAACAGTGAAGTGGTACTTTATTTCCTTAAGGCTAGGATATAGAGGAGTGAGTCCTACTCCCACAAACATGAAAGCAATGGGGAAGCAGGACTGGTGTCTGTACAATGAGGGATAAAGACATGAAAATGAAGGAAAATATGAAAAGGGTAAGTCAGTGATGTATCTGGTAAAATACCTACAGATCTGGGAAAGACATTTATATAGGGATCAAATTTCAGGCATCTATACCTATAGACGCATCTATACCTATAGACGCATCTATACAAATCTATACTATAGTTAAAGGTGTTCTCCAAAGCAGCCCTCAAGTCTAGACCTCATGTCCAAATGAGTGACTTTTCAAACGTGACTCCCAGTGTGGATGCAGCACAGGGGATGCTGCAGGCTCAGCCTAATACCCTGTGGGTATGAGATCAAGAAGGAATGCTCCCAAGTGGTGACAAGGTCCCCCATCTTTATTTGGGGTGGATCTAAGATCATCCCAACTTAACAACATGCACCTACTGAGAGTATGGGGAAAACACTGACTTCATGGCCACAGCCAAGAAACTAAAAAGGGATTTCTCACCACTGAGAAATCAAATTTCTACATGTAACTTTGAATATATTAGAAATACTTAAACAGGTATATGGTATTAGAAAAGAGATGTCATTCCAAGTTATGTGACATTAAATAGAAAGCCCAGCAAAAGGGTCAAGACAATGAATTACTACAAAATATATATTAACAGCAACATAATTACATAGATAATAAATTCAAAATACAAGGGTTCAAACCATGAGAATCAAGAAGGGCAACACATGACCTGAAATACAGGTATATTTATGGTGGTGCACATTATGTGGAAAACAATGAGCAGAAACGCAGAAAAAAAAAATGGCCTTTCTTCAGGCAATAAAGCACAATGTGTAGGTAAGAGAATCACTTCATTCTCTACAGTCATGCTATTTCAAGAAGGAAAAATAAGTAACTATCACCAAGGCCGTAAAGATTTCTAGAAAGGGCAAGGATAACTTCAGTGTAACTTCAGTAGACTAAGAGACGCTGAAGATGTTTTCCAGAAGAATGCCAATGATTCCATTTCTATGTTCACAACCACACTGTAAGATCAATGACTAAATTCAATTGCCACTGGTTCATGGAGCCAGGTGCATTTTAATGCCAAGAATACCAGGAAGCAGCAACATTAAACTGGAGAAGTAAGGCCAAGTGTTGTTCATCCACAATAAACTCAGGAGCCAGTGGCCAAGTACAGACTCTTGGTAAGAAGCCCATGAATCAAGAGACAAGGAAACAAAGGAACTGGTACAGAGGCAAGGGAAATAGTTCCTCACATGGTCTGTAAAGCTACAAGAACACAGAGCATCTTCAATGTTGATGTAGCTAATAAAGATGGATGCAGCTCCCTACAAAAAAAGCATCATTTCAACCCTTGATATTTTCAGCACAGGTATCTACAAGTGGTGAGAAATCCTTCATGTAAATCATCAAGGGTTCGAAGTCCAGATATTTTAAAGAAAAAAGAAGAAATTACCACAACCCTAAAATGCTACCATCCTGCAGAGTTAGAGTGAAAGTGTAATTTCCAAAAGCAAATTAGGAAAAATAGTCACCTAAAACTAGCAGGCCGAAGCTGTTGCTAGTAGATACCTAGTATGCTCAGAAAATGCATCCAGAATAACTGTATAATTTGAGCGAGAGTATTATCTCAGAGACATTTTAAAATGACTATAAAAAGCACTTCCAAGTGTAGCTGAATGGTTACAATATACACTTTTGAAACTTCTGTGCTGCGAGGTAGAATAAAAACTCCAAAAAAAGCTGCTTATGGTGGAAATACAGTGCACAGCAAGCCTGCCAGGGCATGGAAAACACAACGGAACATGAGATAATGTTACCAATCCTCTATACTTTCTATGCAATAGTGAAAACCTCAGCAGAATAGTGGTGGCCAGCCAGAGGGCATCAAAAAATGACCAGGAAGAGTCTTGGATATTGCTTGGTTTTGCGTACGAGAAATAGAAAAGCTGACTGATATTACGAACTACTAGGATGCTACCAAACACTTTGAAGACATAACGTGACTTCCACTTGCAACATTACAGATGTGAAACCTTTTGGAGACTGTTGGGTTGGGAGGCCTGTGAATGCTTAATATGCAGTGTCAATATGCTTCACATCATCTACATTCCAGTAACCTGTAGTCGCAACAACTTATCAAACACTTGAAATAAGACACAGTAAAAGCAGTATTTAAAAGATAATAAAAGGAGGAGCCTGCATATATATCAGGAAGTCTTAGTCTGCAGGAGGCAGCTGGAAGTCAATCTTTATGTGACTGGATTAACAGTTACAGTTGTAACCCTCTTGTAAACAAAGCACTTATTTAGGTTTTCAGGCATTAGTCTTTATGTGATATTCATCAGTCTGGGGTCCATAAATTAGGTTTAATTTTTTTTTTTTTCACTTTCTTTTGTAGAAATAAATATCTATCATTATTCCAATAGGATGAACAGCTGATGGGGTAGAAAGGTTTGTCTTCTTGTGGTTTTTTTTTTTCATGAACCATATTTTGAGACACTTGAGTAATTTTCCAGAACCTGCTCTAGGCTATTCTATTGATATTTCCAATTCCTCAGAGGTTGTAAGAAAGGATTAACTGTTGGACAATATCCATATGGGAGACCATGAACACTAGAAGTTAAAGGCTTTGCAGCATAATCATCTGTGGAAATGTCATCTGAAAAGCTGCGATAATGTCTGAAATTTGCCAGTGGGCAAGAATACTGTATCTGGGGATGTAAAAAAGATAGGCTTGAGATTGATTCTAAGAATTCAAGAAAGATGGAATTGCATCTGAATAGAGGGACTTGTGGCTCTTTGGATTACGTCTCACAGGAGATAAACACTTGCTGACCTTCAGTCCCTCAGCGCTCTTCTGCCCAAACTTTCAGTGCACTTGAATGTTTATTTCTTGACCTTGAGACCTAACAAAGCAAAGAGGTTTAGAAATACTTGAATTGGTTTGGTTGTTATGATGATCTTCTAATGAATATTTTTCTGGTGAGGTTAGTGTAAATCTGGATGCTCTTCATGAACTGTAAGTACTGCAAGGTACTGAGGAAGAAAAAATGACTGATTCTTTGAGAAGAGCAAGTGGCAATGTGTTGTCAAGGGTAGGTCCTTATCTGCACAAGAAGTATTTTTATGAGCCGCACAGTCAGATATCTTGCAAGTCCGGAACTGCAGAAGGCTCTTAAGGAAAAGATCATGTTGAATTCCTGCTCCATGTAGTCCATTATAGATAACTGTGGACAGAAGACAATTCACACATGTAATATATTAGCTACACTTCCTTTGGTTTGGGACACTGAGTCCCTAGAAGCACATCAGTGTAGGTCTGCATGCTGTCAAATTAAGGCCAAACAGTCATGTCAGGAATTAGAAGCAGTGGAGCATCAGGATACACATAACCATGTGGTCTTCCCAATCCGTAGCTTTGTTGAACTAAAGGGTGGGTCAAAAAGATGGACCCAATTGGAGATCACTACTGCTTTGAAACTGGGTCCATCTTTTTGAAACACCCCATAATACATGAAAACCAGGATGTAACAACAACAAATGAGGACTTTGTTCAGAAAGCGGTGAGGCATGGGTTGTGTAACTTTTTCATGTCACTGCATGTGTTGCAACGTAGAATAAGTCTGGCTGGAAGACATCCTTAAGATCATTAAGTCCAACCATAACCTAACTCTGGCACTAAACCACATCCCTTTGAGCCTCACCTGTATGTCTCTTAAACAGTTCCAGGGATGGTGACTCCACCACTCCCCTGGGCAGCCTGTTCTACTGCTTCACAACCCTTTCCATGAACTGTTTCCTCATGTCTAATCTGAACCTTCCTTGGCACAACTTAAGGCCATTTCTTGTCATCCAATTGTTTGTCACCTGCGAGAAGAGACCAACACCCTCCATGCTACAACCTCCTTTCAGGTAGTTGTAGAGAATTAGAAGGTCTTCCCTTGGCCTTTTTTCCAGGACAAACAACCCCAGATCCATCAGATGCTCCTCATAAGACTCATACTCCGGACCCCTCACCAGCTTAGTAGCCCTAATGTTTACTATTATCTTACAATTGTATATTATTGACTTCACTATGATTTGTAGTCTGTAATGACACTTGAGCTTTATTTCTGAAGAGCTGCTCTGTAACCAGTTCTCCCTCTCACATTTGCACAGTGCTGCATTTTCTCTCTTCTAAATCTATGTGTTCAGACTTTGTTTTCCCCACCTGAAAAATATTATCTTCAGAAGTGTCATTCTTACAAAGTAAGGTGAACAATACTGTACCTTGCAGCTCAAGATATTCAGAGGCTTTGGGTTCTTTTTCTTTTGATATCAATTAAAGCAGGCTGTACTATTTTCCTCTTTTTTGTGTTTATGTTTCTGAAAAATAATCAGAAGCAGAATGAGACCTGGAAAGT
The DNA here is from genome assembly GCF_037038585.1 of Patagioenas fasciata. Taxonomy (NCBI): domain Eukaryota; kingdom Metazoa; phylum Chordata; class Aves; order Columbiformes; family Columbidae; genus Patagioenas; species Patagioenas fasciata. Next base: position 7,692,831 of record NC_092523.1, on the reverse strand, counting down.
TTCCACTCTTTTTTGCTATGGTAAAGATGTATTCAGTTATACACCAGATGATTCATGAGGTTTCTAGTAGTGGGCACTACTTATTCCTGCCCACTCTCCTTACAGGACTTGATAAGTGTCTCTTCTGGGAGAACACAAACTGTCCAAAAGACACTCCAGGAAGCTTTATGTTTCCAGGAAAATGTTGGGTGGGTTGTTTCTCATCCAATCAATAAATTTGGCTTAGAGAGCACTGGGGACAAGGAGGCTGACCTGATCTATCCAATCCTGGATGAAGTACATCTCAAAGGAACATTCAAGCCTCCAGGGGCTTGTCATCTCTAGTCTATATTTTGTATGTTTTCAGGGCTGCCTGACAGTCAAGATGCATCAGAAAATGTTGAGCCCATCAGTCCCACCACACTGCAGACACCAGGCAGGTGCAGAGACATTTCAGTTCCCCCAAATTCTGAGCACTTCAGCACAAACCCGGCAGCTGGAATTCTATTAAAAACCAGAGCTGTCTAGAGAATGTCACTGGTTCACGAGTGGGAGAAATACTCAAAAAAAGAAGCTGCTAGGAGCCCCTGTTGACCTTGTGTATATTCTCTTATAGTTTGAGAAAGGTACAAGTTTCAGACCACCTATTTTACAGTGATGGGATTTTCAAGTTTCTTAACCTAAATTACATCCTTTTCTAGGTCCGTCCTTCCTTCCAGTTATAACTTGGTCAGCTAGCACAGTTATGAAAGTACTAAACTGCAAACATAAGAGCTGCTAAGAAGTGCCTCAATTAATTTTCTGACGCTTGAGCAAACCTCAAACTTTTATACTACTGTGTTGCCAGGATCTCGAAAAGGTTCTTATAGCCTCCGCAGAAGAGAAAAATCTGTTGTAAATGCTTCTAGAGAAAAAAAGATGTTAAGAGTTAATTACATTTGCACAAACTTTGTTTGGGGGTGAATGAAATGTGACTGCAGCTCTTCTCCTGAGGAATGAGTTAAGACTTCCAACTTACATTGCCATTCAAATAATTTCCTCCAAATTTAAGTAAAAATCTCGATCTTTTAAAATTGTGTGACTCATGTTGAATATACAAATGAAAGTTTTTTAACGTATTTGATGTTGCTTGTAACAAAAAACTTGAGCATTCATATCATCTGAGTAATTTGTACTGATTGTTTACTGGGTTCAGCTATTGAAGATGTGAAGTATTTTGAGAATTTGTGTACTTTTTCTGTTGCCTTTCTCAATTATCTTTGTTCTTTAGGGCTGACATAAGGAACCATAAAATGTTTTAGAGTGACAGATGCTACAGAGAAAGATCAATTGTCATAAAAAGTGTGTAGGTTGATGCTTGAAGGCTTTAGCAAAAGCTGGGGGGAAAATGTATTTTCAGGTCATTGGATGCAGTCAAGAGTGCTGAATCTCATTACAAGTGACTGGGCTATTGCTTAGGAATGCTGGAGCAGAAGCTATTAAACTGTTTAATGTAAATAAGCTCATTAATGGACTATATCAGTTTGAGTACACAGAGAATAAGGCTTTATTCATAGAGATTTTTGCAGCTAATGATACTTTCAGTGCTCAGCTCAAACTTTTGGCTTATGTTCAGAACTTAAAATCCTAACTCATTAGGAAAAAGAACAGGAAGTGCTTTCACGGGCAAGGAACAGTTTCTAATCAGGTGACCTGCAACACTTAAAGCCTTCCTCTTGTTAACAGCATTTTGCTTTTTTCCATTCTTCTATTGCGTTATTCATTAAAAAAAATTGACCTACACTGTCAGAGTCCTGAGTACACCAGTAGGTGCTGATGTCCCTGAGCAGCCTCACCTGGGACCTCCAGCCATGCCTTGTTCATGGGCCCAGGACCCCATTTCAGCTCACCCTGAAGCCACCAGCCCCTGCCCCAGCGATGCTGTAGGATGCTGGTCCCAAGCTCTGCCAGAGTCCTGCTGTCACCACCTTGGGTCCTGCTGAGCTGGGCTGGACCTGCAGGCTGGTGTCCCAGCCTGGCCTCAGCCTGTCCCTGTCCTCAGGGAGATGCCTGATGCACTGGACTTGGGGACACCCTCAGCCTGCCCTGCTCCCTGGCAGTGGGATGACCCCATGGGGACCCTCCGCTGCTCTCAGTGCCTGAGGGAGCTGCTGGCCCCAGTGCACCCTGAACTCTCTAATTTTTCAACTAAAATCCGCTAATTTTAGTTGTGAACCAAAGAAATATCCATCCATCCATCCATTACACAATTATATGCTTCTATGAATCTTAATGTCCATCCCTGTAAAGTAAGGGTTTTGTAAGCTTGATGTTTTAAGATATAAACTATGGAGTAGACTGATAAGAAAAACATAGCTTTGAAATTGCTTAGCAGTTGGAAAGTAACACTTGAATAAAGAAGTGCTTTACTGGTCTTACATTCAAATGATTTCTATGACGTATTAGCCTGACCATTTCCTAAGAGATTTTGAAAGTAGATCACACTGTATATTTGCTATTCAAACAAAAAGAAATCTCTCCTTTGCTAGGTGAAAAGTTTCCAGTATATAAAGTCTTAGTATTTACACATTTAATTTAATCACCCAGAGCCATCATTTTTGCCAAGCAGCGTAACAAATCCCCTAACATATTGTCATCCGCCAGAGGATTATAGTTCTCTTTTGGGAATTCTGCAAAATTCGAGATAGCGTCGAAGTATTTTTTCACTTTTGAAATATAGTCTGTTTTTTCTGAGGATCTCGGTGTGCCTTGAAGACAGCACTTGAAGACAGCTGTATAGCTGAAAGAAACCTAAATGCACTTAAACTTAACACAGTTAAATTTTTGACTAGACCTAGTCTGGTTATAGAATGATATCAAGATTGTTTCACGCAATATATTTTTCATGAAACTTCTTGACCAGTATTGAAAATATTTTAATTCTTTCTGAAAGCAGTCTATTATCTTTCAGACTAATTGTTTCTCCTTATATATAGGACCACCTTCTAGGAAATGAACCCTCATGTATGAAAACACAGGCTCCAAAAAAGATCACTGAATGTGCTTGACTGAAATTGAGCAAGTGATATTTGACAAAAATCTAACATGATCTTTGATCTAGAAGGATTTTTCTTAAGAATGAAATGATGTTTGATGAGACTGATAAAGGAACACTGTGGTTCACTGTGGCATCAATAGCATGCAAAGACTTTTTATAGGTGTTAAAATCTTGGAGAATATTAGAATAGCTGCAATTGTTTGGTTTATTGCATGATTGCTTGAAAATGTTATTTGAATTTAGTCTTTCAGTATCTGCAGAACCATGTGTGATACCAGAATACATACATACATGTTTCAGCTAAAGGATAACTACATAACAATATCCAGTTGCTGGTACCCAAGGTCAGTGAAGTTCAAATTTAAAGTAGAAGGTATTGTTTTCCAGGTAAACGTGGAACATGTATAGGAAAAACCATACAGGCAGTCAAAGCACTGCGTGTGCAAGTGACAGGACTAGATGAGCACAATAGTTTCCTACTAAGGCAGAACAGTATGTGTTGAACTTCGTGCCATAATAAAACCGTTCACTTAAAGCTAGTATTGAGATATACTGCTAGGAAGACATATAACACAACCACATTCTAAAAACAGTTAGGGTGGAATTACTTCCACAGAACTTCGGAACCCAGAAATTGGATGTTTAAGTTTCAGCTGGTTACCTCAAACTCCCTTTGTCATCAACACGGAAAAACAGAACTGCACTGGAATAGAGACTTGCTTTTATATGACCAACTTCAAACAACTTCCGCTTCTCTAAAAAACAGGGTTGAAAGGGGTGCTTTTGGTGACCAGGTAGGAGTTATGATGCTAAATCTAAAATTATTACATTAGGATCTATGACTAGATTTCCAACTTCTGCTTTTTATACACTTCCAAAAATTAGTTCTTATCATTATCTTATAAAAATAGTTTATGCATACCAGGAAGTGACTGGAAATTTTATTCATAACAATCTTAAAACCTTTTTCTTCATGCATCAAGTTCTGCTGTTTGGGGGATGTTTGTGTTTACTTGCTCATTTCTACTTAAAAGCTGAAAGTCCACACTACATATAAAATGTTGCCAAGGGTTTATCTTACTGCAGTACCAGATGTCATCACCCGTGTCTTACACTTCAGTAATTGGTTGGATATTTGACAAAAAGATACAAACATATCTACTAATATTTATAAAATATACTTTATAAATTAGATAGAAGCTCTGGGGAATATTAGACACCGATGTTTTTGAGCAGGCTTGATGAGATACATATTTGGCAAGCTTCAGAGTAACTTAAGAAGAGGAAATCATACAACGTTATCTTGCTCCTTCCCTTTTCTAGTTTTATACAAAACAGGACATAAGGCTCTTGTTACCAATTGAAACTGACATTATATGAAATTTAGTTACTGTTTTATTTAATAAGAACCCCGACTTGTAGCCTTGTAGGAAGGAATTTAGTTTCATTTTGTTTTCCCATTTCACTTTAGCAGTATTTGCATGTGAGCTTCTAAACTGAGCAAAGCTTTAACTTTCACAGTAATTTCGTAAAGCTGAATACCATATTTCCATCAAATAAAATAACATTCATGTAAGACTAGAATAGTAGACATTGCACAGCAGTTCTTCACCAGTAACCTAGTTCTAAAATAACCTAGTTCTCGATATTTAATTGCCTTTGGATAGGTGGATGTTTCTCAGGCATTGGACAGTCATGGAAAAAACACTGAACCGGTGCTGAGAGCACCCAGAGTTTAAGACTCTTCCATCCTAAAAGTCTGTTTCCTCCTTGCTCCAGGCATGTATGACAGAGCAAATGGTTAACATTGACATAATAAATTTTCATTACAGATTAAATTTAAATGACACATTAAAACAAGACTGTAACCACTAGAGACCAAAGCATACTTGTTTAAGTCCCAATGAGTCTTGCATTGTTTGATTGAGTCTCTTCGACCAGATAGATGGAGAATATTAAGCTAGCCAGAAGCTTACACAACACTGCAGATTGCAGTATTTTTAATCAGTCAGCATTCTTTTATTGCTGCTAGTTCACAATGTCACAGAGGCACCCCAAAAAATCAATTTAGGCAGGTGATAAGCTCCAAAGAGAAAGCACTTATCCAAGATTATTCAGCATTGCAACAACATTATAAAACACAGATTCAGACAGCATTTAAAAGTTCCATTACTACACAGCCAACTCAGGCACAAGGAATCCCAAAACTCTAGAATGATAATTCAAAATGTGCATCTTCCCTCTCATACAAAGTGAGGACATTTAAGGGTACCCAGAAGACCACTTACCAAGAAGGCAAGGTGTGTCAATTCTCAAGGAACTTTCCTGAAATAGTGCCCACATCTAAGGAGGAGAGTCTCCCACTGCAGCCCCACTGGTCCAACAGAAACCAACTCAACAGGAACCTCCACAGAACTTCATCCATACCCTAAGCAGATTCTGGGCTGTGGTCATTTATGGCAGTAGTCTGGAAACTTCCCTCAGCTGAGGTGTTTCATTGGTCAAGAGTCTTGTCTGTCAACCCGAAGGGGTGTGTGCATGAGCAACCTGGTGGGTTGGTCCAGAAGTTTCTGGTGCTCTTAGTAGGGGGTGGTGTGCTTGACATCCACAGGCAATGGATTTCCATATAAGAAGTTTTGCATTTATATTTACATGAATATTTGCATATGTATGTGGACTTATGCAATACAAACTTCATAATAGATTTAGTATTATTTTTGGCAGAATTTTGTTTATGTGTTTACTCACCATTTTTTGAACAACTGCTAAAAATCAAAAATTTTTGGTACTCTAATCACTATAGCACAGGGATCTTCTCCCTAGAATAAAAAATAACTTAGGTATATGAAAACCGGAACGATTTATTTCACTTGGTGTCAGTTTGACTCTATTAGCAGTTGTTTTTCTCTGAAACGTGTTATCTCTATTCCATGTATCTTTGAAGTCCATTACATTACCTTTAGCTTTGATTAACCCAAATTGTTGTATCCCGTGTGTGCTTTTTGCACATTTTCGCTCATTCCTTTTCCCTAGAGATAGATAATTGACATAAAATTAATACAGACTGAAATCTTTAACAGCCTTATTCGGCTTTTGTATTAAACAGAAAAAGCTTTAAAATACATTTTTAGCACAGAGAGCAATACAATAATGAATTCCAATTTGTGTCAAATGCTTGTTCAAAATACATGTAAGCCATTACATATAAAAATGTTTTTATTGTTGTAATGTGAAACATTTATCTTTTACATTAATAAACAGTTAAAAGTCAGTGCAAACTAAGAAGTCCATGTATAACATTATATAAAGAAGGATCTTTTGTTTGTGCATGTGAATATCCTTTCTATATAGGAATATTGGGAAATCTGATAGGACCATACATTTTAATTAGAGTCTTCCTTGCTTTTCCCATTTTTTTCTTCACAAAAGCATTTCTTATATTGAAATGCTCATCTGCATTCATTCCTCCCAGTGATTCCTCTAAGATTGTAAACTTTTCCTAAAGGTCCAGTACCTTTCACTCTACCCAATAAATTACAACTCCCTTGTAATGAGTTAGTGCTCTAATGAAAACTCACTAGCAATGCAGTGTATTTTAACAGACAAATTACTCTAAATTAAGCTCAAACCATCTGTTCAATTTTCTTTTATGATTCTAAAAAGAACATATTTTAAAATTATATCATTTAAAAATAATGTAAGTGATTGAAGTATGCAGTAAGGCTTCTGCATATTTGTTCATTCAGTGTAGCATACTTATGATAATAGTGGTGTTTCTTCCTTGCTCCAGGCATGTATGAAGGAGAAAGTGGTTAATGCTTGATACAATAAATTTGCAGTTATTATGACGCATTAAGGATGTCAAAAAAGATATTTTACTCCTAGAGAGTTACACTGAATGTAAATCTCTGTATTGGAGCATCCTGATGGGATACCTAGAGGCAAAGCTTTAGCTAATTCCACAACTTGTAGGGGGTTAAGGATATCAGAGACATTAAATGCTGACAACTGTAGTTTTAATATGCTGGGGAAATGGAGCTATTCCATATCACTTTCTGTATTTGTTAACAGTTATGCCACCACTGAGGATCTCACTAGGATTTATAGAGAAAGAACATGCTGGTAGCTATTTAGGGGGAAAACAGTTTTTTTTTTTTCTCCTGCAAACTCGTTCAGTAGTAAATTGTGGTACAGATTGATAGAAGAGCAAGAAAAATAAGAGAAAAGACATGGTATTCTTAAAGGGTACAATTGACAGTCCAAGTAAATCCTTTTTCCTCCCATTGCCTCTCTGCTCTGTGTCCTCTGTGTTTTAAAAATATTGCATTAAATACTTATATTGACCTCATAAGTGAGATAACTTTATTACTGTTGATTTTGGCTTCAAAGTGAGCATCGTCAGTCTAAGAATATTTATCTCTGACTTCATGCGCCTGCTGAATTTGATTGGGAGGCCACCTGTGGAAGTGGCTGAGAGAAGTATTGCCATGAAGAAAGACCTTTCCTCCTGGCAACAGCTGGCAGGTTCCTGATCTTAATGAAACATCAGCTGAAACTACAAACTGCCTCTGACCTGCAGCTTGTCATCCTAGTCAGCTAAAAGATGACATCAATCTCACCTGTTTGCTATTTCAAAGGCAGCAATTTTGCCTGGGCTAGATAGGCTGCCTCTAGAGATGGTGAGGAGTGTGATGTGATTGTTTCATCTGTGTATTTTTTAGCAGGATGAATTCACTTTTGGAAGCGTCCCTGTTGATGGAGACAGCCTGTTTTGCTGAGGCAGGCCAGATGCACTCCTGTTAAACAGCTAAACTTAGACAAGAACGCCAAAGTTAGCGTTCAGCACTCCATTTACCGTCTCCTTTTCAATCATTTACGGAATGACATCAATGATTATAAAGGGAACATCTGCTGATGGCTTTAGGAGGTATTAAGTTCGGAATGAGCCATTTAGTCATATAATTAACAGAAATATGGTTTGTTTGGCAGAACAGGAAAAACACACTATAGAGATACTGATGATAATTGTGAAGGCCAGTAAGAGAAATCAAAATGTATCACTTCAGTACATTAAATGTCTGATTTTGTCATTCCAAAGTAAGTGCCTCTTAAAACCAGATGCTCCCTCTGCAATATTTGATGTGTGTCTATAATGGATGGACAAAGGAAATATTACATCTTTTGTTATCCCTCAGCACCAAGGTCAAATTTGGTAAGTAAGCAGTGGTTTCAGAGTTTTAATTAGATACAAAATAATTCTGTTTAATTCATGCAAAAATGTGTCTGCCTTTTGGGGATTTTCTAGAAGGCAGCATTTTAAAATAGGCGATCTTTTTTCGTTTGCCAGCAGAGAAAAAATTCGAACGTGTTTTATTTTTAATCTTGTAAATATTAGGAACATAACTCGTATCTCTGGTTTGGCTGAGAGTGTGCTGGAAGGATAATAATAGGATGGATGTTGCTAGTTTTCATGCTGTAGCATAATGAAACTTGAACAAAGATGTTGCTTCTCTAGAATATTAATCACTGGAACTACCAGATATATTAATACAGGGCACAAAGTGGTTTTACTTTATTTAAATAAAACTTCTTGACCTTTAATTATTTAAGCTATTAAAATTTTCGTTTTCAGAGGAACTAACTGTTTTCTGGTTGCTCATTTATTATTTAATATGTGATCTAATTCAATTCCATTCAAATTTATATACTAACCTTGCAACACTGAGCACTTCCCAGTATACAGTTAAGAGCTGTGATTAAGGCTGGTTAACTGCTTATTTGTGGTCCATTCTTTTCCATTTTCTGCGCCAGAGTTGGTAGTATTTAGTCTTGACAGGATTTTAACATTTATTTTATTTTACGTGTTTTAATAAGGAAAAAAAAATCCTAAAAAATGAATGTTCCATTTAGGAAAAGAATGGGAGAAACCTTCCCTCCCTTTACTCTGCAGAACTTCCCTATAGATTTTTTTTTTTTCCCGTTATTTTTGCTTTGCAAATCAAGGTTTTGTTCAGTCTCGTAGAACTCTCACTTTTGGCGGATTTCTGACTGTCTGGTACAGTTCCACTCGTCCCAGGAGGAATGGTTTCTTGAGCAGAGCAAAGGTGAGGAGTTGAAAGTTCATGATAGATCAATGTTCTTATATTATTCTGTAATTTATACTGTGGATATTACTGCTATCTAGATGGAATATTTTAGTACACATACGTATTCCAAAGAATTAAATGGTGGATTTTTTCCTCTGTGGGAGCTGAACTTCTGCTTGTATAGTTCTTTATCACACAGACTTTCCTGGGGAAAAGGAAAGAAAGGAGAAAAGGAAAATCAGACCTTTTCAAAATTACTTGAAATGTATTATTTTATTTTCTAGAATTTGGTTAATTAACAATGGCTTAACTATTTAATTTAATATGTGTTTTTTCTTTAGTGAAAGTTTTTTGCTAGACAAGAAACTCAATCTTGTTTTCTTCCTGTCTAAATTGGTATTTCGGAGGTGATAAGTTTGGGGCCATAGTGGCTGTTATTGTTCCTTTCTGTGCCCTTTGAGAGCTCAAACTATGACATAAAGCCAAAGCTGCAGCTGCCACAGCAAACACTCACTTTTAAAATGAGAAACTTTGTGCTCTTTTTTCCTTCCCCACAGTAAAATTTTGCATAAGATGAAAAAAATACATCACATTACAATTAGGCCACAATCTAATAATAATTGTTAGAGATAAAATTAAATACAGGTATAACAGATTTTTTCATAGATTTTGTTTTTGCAAATATGTAACGTAATGTTGTATGTAGTACTATGCATTTAGAAGGAAAAATACTTTCTGTCTTTTCTCTAAGTTCTTAATCTTCAGTTTTACATTAATATTTTCAATTGCTAGCAATTTTATACACAAGCATTATCCTGATATAAAATTTTGGTACTATTTCATGTAACACTTTTATATAGACAAAGCTTTGATTCAGTGTCCTGTCATGCCAGCTTTGTGCACTTCTTCAGTTTTGTTAATTCGAACATACGTCTGTTGAGGGGGTAATGATTTATTGTGTATGGAAATTCCACAGTACCCTATTTTGCTTTGAAAGCTATATTTATCCCAGTGAGCTAATTAATGGTATCCCAGTTGTTAAGATGATTTTCTGATGTGTTGACAAAACCCAAAGAAATAGCTGACGCACTTTTTTTTTGTTTCCCCCCTCCCTGCTTTTCAGGTATAGAATACAGGGATTGTCCATTGGAAAGAAGAGTGAATCCAGGCAAATGTTTCAGTTTCACTTTAAAATCTGTTTTTGTAATAGTTCCTTTGAAGATTTTTCTGTACTATAGCTAAGCTAAAAAGAAAACCAAACCAGCCAAAGCTAAAATAATTCTATTATTTTCTTAGCTGAGCTACTTCCCACAGTGAATTAAGCGATATGATTAAAGTGATTAATTTTCTTTCATAATCTCCTTTATACAGCAATCTGTGATCTGAGATGTAGGAATCTTTAATCTAGCAGTCGAAGGCATTACAGCGTATTACTGTGGCTGAAATCAGAAGTCAGAAACATTTAAGCCGTCAATTAAATGCAATTTTTAAAACTAGGATGAATCTGACCTCATTTTTGAACATCTCACTACACTGATGGCAATTGATAATTGACATTTCTTCTCATGGAAAGTGACAAATTCATCATCATTTGGAATCTTGCAATCAAAATTAGATGTCTTTGAAAAAAATGTTCTGTAGCTTAGTAAAAAATTAAGACTGCTAATGTTAATTTATGGTAAAAAGAAAAAAATAATTTCCCAATATGAAATAACAATAAATTCTTTGGCCCTTATTATTTAGAGGTTGGATAATGTGATTTTAGTGGATTCTTCTGGTCTTAACAGTCTGGTGATCCACAAAATGCTGTTCAAATGATACACGAGATGAGTAGAAGCAGGAGACAGAACATTTTGAAATGGATGACATTAGGGAGGCAGTCTGGTTTAGCAATTAGTGCATGGATTCACAAGTCAGAAATTCTACATTCTATTCCCATATCTGACATTGATTAGCAAGTCACATTAGGACTTATTATCAAAAGTCAGATATGCAGCTGATCATCTAATTAGGATCATCACGCTATTAGCATAACTGCATTTGCAAATCATGCATGCAGAGCTTTAGCCTTTGTTTAACCTTGATCTGAGATATGAAAGCAATCTATGTTATGGATTGATTCAACCCTCTTATTTCGTGATTTGAGCAGCTCACAATTTTTGATCTATTTATCCTCATCAGATTCTGTCAAATTGGATATTATTACTTATCCTCATTTTAAGATATTGGAACTGCAGCACAGAAATATAAGGTTCTGATTTTCAAAGACACTTAGGCATTTAAAGATGCAGATAAGCAATTAAAGACATTTTCTTAAGTCCCAAAGAAGATCACATCCTTAAATCCTATATGCATTTTAATTACATTTTAGGTGACTAAATCACTTTAGAATTTGGTTCTGCATCTTCTGAGGGTCTGTGAAATCAAAGACCAGTTAGAAACTGTGTCCACCTTAGCAAGTAGCGCAGACCAGTATAAGCAGATTGATAAAATGAAAGAGTCTGTACTAAGGATCTGGCATTCACACATTTCAGGAGGTTTTAATGCTGGGCTGGCTCTAGTTATGGTGTGGGCTGAATTCTTGCCAGAGCTCACCTTCTACTCACTTTCATTCCAAAATCCAGTTTGTGTGGGGTCCAAGTCCATAATATGAACAAAAGCATTATTGAATGGGATTGAATGGGAAATTTGCTTCCAAAGATGACACCTGAGCTAAAATGTTGATGTCTTGATTCTTAGAATCAAAACAAGCTAACAAGTTTATAAGTAATTGGATTTCTCTCTGCACAGGTGGACAATAGTGATGCCCTTGCTTGAAGAGTTAGTATTAGCAAGCAGATTTGGTCATCTGAAAAGTATGGTAAGACTTTTTGAAGTAGCTCACTGAAAAGCTGGGTAGAAACAGTTAAAACTAGCTTGAAAAGGCATATACTTGATTCCTGGAAGGTTAGCCAACTTAACAAAACAAAATACTTAGCACCTGTCCAACTTTGAAAAGATTGCTGCATTCTGGGATTATTTTTGTAAATATTCCGAACCTCTCTTGGCCGGGTTTATAAGACAAAGCAACAATTTTCCATGCGCTGCATTGCTCTCACATTTTCATGAATTTTCCATACGATGAGAAAATGAAAGATAAAATGTCTCATTTCAGTCTTACTAAGTATGTGAGTAAAATGAAAAGCTGTTGTGAAATTAGATACACTTCCGTGCAATAAGGTGAAAGAGAGATTAAACTTTTAAAGAACAAATACGATTGAGAGGTTCAGCCAGGTTTCAAAGATCTCCTGGAACTACTGAATCCACAAACTTCTGTTTCATTCTTTTGAGTGAATCGATTTTGTCATTCTTACATTTTCCAGAGAAATATCATGGGCATATGAGAAGTGCTCTGGGAACTGATATTCTAACCTAAATATTTACTTTTCCAAAATATGAAATGAACTACTTTTATTGCTATATCTATGGAAAAAAAAAAAAATCAAAAGCCCAAAACACTCCATGTGACAACTGTGGACGTCCAAGATTTTTGAAGCTATCTAGCTATCCTCCCTATTTTTCTGCATTGGTAATGCTGACATACTTAAGTAATAAACACACAGGAGCATTAATCAAGAGAGGTCAGCGAAAGAATGCTGGAAAAAAAGAAGGCCCATTGTTGCTCTAATAGCCTTTTAATGTCCTGAAATATTACATCAGAGTTAAAAATACAGGATATAAACAACAGATACTGAAAACACCCACATGCATTGGATAGGGTCAGAGGTTAGTAATGCAACAGGAAAAATGTATATGGATTTTAGACCAAAAAATTGTTTTGTTGTATCTGGATTTTATGTGTTCTTTTATTTGTTTCTTTTTTTTCTAGAACCTCAGAGCTGAGATAGCTGTAGTAAGTTTCTAGTATTTTTTGTCATGTTCCTGAGAGAAAAAATCCTCAATCCACATCATTTCCCTATCTTTTTCTCTGACTGAAAACTTAGAGCTTTGATGACTTGTATCAAATACTGTGGATGACTCAAGAGAGTCTTCTTTTACTCTAGAAAATTAAGATAGTTCTTAATTTTCCAAATGTTACTGCCAAGAGGATTTGTGATATCATAATACAACCCTTCAGAGTCTGCTAGTCTGATGGATAAATCGAAGGAGGAAGGTTTATAAAAGTGTACAATATTTGTGGTGTTCTACCAGAGATTTCTGTTCTAGTTGCTCTAGAGAAACACTGTTTCAGGTGGGGATAAAAGGTGGGATGTTTTCTGTGTTCTCTGATCTGAGATCTGAAACCTCTCTCTTGGATTTCCCTTGAGAAATGGGAAGGCTGGGAAGAGAAAATAAGATATCTACAGATCTTACAAACGTCTACTTATGGGGATTTTAAAAACTTTTTAAATAAATAATCTTTATCTGTTCAGAAGTGTATGGAGCTAATGAATGGCTGTTATTATGTGAAAGTAAGAGTTGGAAAACTGTTTCATTAAAGGCTGATGCAACCTGACATATATCCTAAATACTGTCAATGGCTTCCTAATGGCAGTACCACAGTGGGTTTTAGTGAAAAATCACTATAAATGGCATGTGGAAAGTCTCTATAGAAAAATAGAGCAATCCATGGCATTTTGTGCATGAACATCAATGACTTGGTATATGGCAAGATATTTGTTACCGTGAATAAAAAACCAGTAGAGCAGAATGGATTTTCAAGGTAGCTTCAGGAAGACTTTACAATGTATCTGAAGGAAAACAGCAAGGAAAAGGCCTTTCTATGAGAAGATGTCATGAAGACATGATGAATCTAATTTATCCATTGTGTATGGATATGAATAGGGTAAGGACTGACACACAGGCCACGGTGAATCCCACCATTGGTAATGTCTTTCATGATTAAGCGATGTTGAAGATGGTAAACTGCAGAAAATAGAGTTTGTAATTTCTCAGTTTTCTGTAGATTTTCATAACTGATAAAGTTTTTGATATCTGACAGAGCCAGAGAAGAGCTTACAAAAAAGGTGAGGTGTGGTTATGGGAGAGCCATTCATATCACCAAAAGGGTTAGTTTCCTATTTCTTGTTTATTTTCTCCCCTCGCATCCAACAGGGGCACATCCCAGGGACTGTTCCTGCTTCAAGTGAGAACTTCAGCCCATAATAACATCATGTTCCTACAAAAAAAGGCCTACATTCAGTAATAGCCAACTCTTTCACTGAGTTTTCCTGAAGAAACTTTCTAAAGTTATGCTTTGCTTTTCATCTGCGCAGATTGGAATTAATCATGTGATTTATTATTTTAGGAAGCAGACAGGTGCCATGGTAACAGTTAACAGTGTTAGAAGGTGGGCAGACAATTATTCAACAACATCTTTGAGAGGTGACTCGAGAGGTCAGACAAAGAGGTGGACACATTTTTAATTATTTTGTAAGATCTATCCATCTGCTCTATTCTATATTGCCTAATACAAGTATTTGAAAAGAAGCTTCTTTTCGATGAGGGTGACAGACACTGGCCCAGGCTGCCCAGGGGGGTTGTGGAGTCTCCTACTCTGCAGACATTCAAACCCGCCTGGACACCTTCCTGTGGAACCTCATCTGGGTGTTCCTGCTCCGGCAGGGGGATTGCACTGGATGAGCTTTCGAGGTCCCTTCCAATCCCTGACATTCTGTGACTCTGTGTGATTTATATCATCCTTGTTCTGGGCTATGCTAGTGCCATCCAGATTCCGAAAGATGAGCGTAAGCCTGAACCATTCTGGCTCATAAACCTTCATCTTCTCTCCCCAGAAACCAGGGCCTAAGGAGAGCTGATGAGTCCAGGTCTCATTTTAGGTCTTACATGAAGCAGGAAAATGAATGGGGTGCACGTCTGAGCCTTAAAAGTTTGCAGTTTAGATGGAGGCAGTACAGAGCGTCTCCAGTTTGCACTGTTTCTTGCCTTCATGACATGACAAAATTGAGTCTTTTGTTCATGGCTTAGTCTCTCTTTTATGGTGGTGGGTTTTTTTTTGCTTCTGATTTGCTTTTCCTGGCTGTGGCAGTCGTGTCAGGTGGCCGGGAGGGAGGGAGAGGAGGAGATTGCAGTGTCTGCATGTGGACTGAGAGCCTCCTGACCGAGCACATGGCTTGCCTGTTGCTGAGGAGCAGATCTACAGCCAAGCCTCAGAGGTCAAGGAGAGGCTGCATTCCTGGAGCCCCCGAGGGACCCTGTGGAGGTTGCTGCAGCCCAGGAAGGCCTCTGGACTCCAGAGCAGCTGGAAGGAGAGGCTCATTCTGAAAGGAAATAGAAAACGGGGGGAAATTTGTTTTCAAAACTTTTATTTATCTGCATCATGCAGAAGATCTACATTTGCTGTATATTAAGGGGTTGCCTGTGCTCTAAGAAAACACAGAGATTAGAATTACTGTAGTGTTTTGGGGTGCACTCATAATAAGATTGGTTAGTGGTACCTCAAGGCTCAGACCTCAGAGACTCCAAACCTCATAAAAGCAAATGTTTATATATCAACTTTCTGGGATGGAGGGCTTCTCTTCCTTCTTTGGAAATGACTACAGAAATATTAGTAAATTATCCCTTGCGTAATTTATTTGGCCAGTCTTGCTAGTAGAAGGAGACAAATAGCTACTACAAGGGACTAGAAACCATGGAAAAAGGAGCTTGCTGTTTAAACTCTTGAAGTTGATCTAATTAGTGATGACAACTAGTGCCTGGTTAGTGCGAGAGATTTAAGAGCATGCTATAACGCTTTTTCTGTTTCCCTCAACTTTTGCCTGCTTTTCTATCCCTAGATGCTAAAATCAAACATTTCTGTTCTCCAAGAAAGCAAATACCATATAATACATGCTGCAAAGAATATTTTCTATTCTCTTTAAGACATCATTTATTTATAAAATCTGTGTTTTGACAATACAAATTCATAGACGTGTGGGCCCCCATACAGTGAGCCAGGTTCTCTGATGTTCTATATCCTTGAGCAATACTAGTACAATCAAGGAAAACAAATGTATAAGCTACAGGACCAAACTGTCAACAAAAGACATTGAACCCTATGTAAACTGAGCAGAAAGGATTTTGCATTTTTATTTTTAACCTGCTTTCCTCCCTGTTTTGGGATAATTGGCAGTGTTACTGAACATGAACTGAAGTCCAAATGCCACATGCTTTGCAGCAGCATTGTATCCTAAATCCTATCTGCGTTGTCTTTATTGAGCCAATCTGTTTGCTTTGTTAATATCTGTTATATTACACTAACTAGCTGAGATGCTGATGGATTGGTGTAAGAGAGTAATGGTTGGTAGTAAGTATAGTTCTGGTTGTCTGATTTGCAATATTTGATGGCTTTTTGTTGAGGTATCCAAAAAAGAAAGTGTTTAAATAAGTTGGTACTGTGAAATTATGCGATTCCTGTGATAATGGTTTGAGGTTTGTGATGTAACGTGTAGATTTACCATCATAAATTACGAGGCACTTGACAGTAGATTTTACAAACTGTTGTTTTCAGAAATATTTTGTTCTATAATAATGGGGAAAAAGGCAGCTCAGGCAGTACTGTCACCATTGTAAGCATCTGTAAAGGCAGCTTCTCACACTGAGAGTCAGGAAAGATCTACTTACCTGCAGATGCAATGAAATGGCTGTTTGTATTTATATCAGTTTTTATAACACTGGGGTAATTATTAAAGGACAAATATTGATATTGCTGCTGGGGATGATCCAAAGTTTGACAGATTGATGCTTCTGAGAATTCTTTCGCTGTCGGCATTATGGTATCTCTGACTATTTTACTCACAAGTAGTAAGCTGCTTATACAATCTGATTTACATAAAGTTACTTAGCCAAGAGAAGTGTCAAAATCACTAATAAGATAAAGACATCTGCTTCTGCACTACAACAGCAGGGAAAGCAAATGCTGATGTAGTTTTCAAAATAGTGAATGTGAAAAGTAGGAGATGCAACAGAAATGTGTTAAACAGAGTATTGGTACCTGTCAAAGGCTTGTTAAAAGGAGAAGTCCCAGAGAAAGGCTCTATGATTTCCAGAAAAGGCAGAGGATTCACACTTAACAAAAAGGTAAAAGCTTTTTCTTTATATCATACTAGAGTATTCTATAAACGTATAGCACCTGATGCAACAGGGTACCCATAGTGAATTTGATGACAATACTAAATCAGCAGAGTGGCTGACAAGACAGTGAATCTGCTCTCCAGGTAGACCTTCATGGTCTTGAAGAGGCAGCCAAAATCAAAAACTTCAATAAGGAGTCCATAGTTCTGCCCCTGGATCAAAATAACCCTGTGCATTAACTCAAGATGAGAACCACCTGGCTAAATAGCAGCAATGCTGAAGAGAAGCTGGGGATTACTGAGGACACCAAGGTGAATGAAAGCAAGTGGCATGCTCTCATCGTGAGTAAAGCAAAATGCAGACTGGGCTGCATCAGGAGCTGCAAGGCCAGCAGACTGAGACACCTTGTACTCACCACTGGTGAGGCCACACTGAACACCGTGGTCATTCCCAAATCAAGAGGGATACTAAGAGACTGGAGAGGGTGCAGTGGAGGGCTGTCGAGACAAGCCGGACTAAAGTACATGGCAGATGAGGAGAGGCTGAGGGATCTGAGCTTGTTTATTAAGAAGGAGGTCAAGGGCAATCTAATAGCAGCCTGCAAGCACTTGAAGCAAAGACAGCAAAGCCAAGAATCTGCTTGGCGATGGTAGATGCTGCAGTAACCACAGACGTCACCTTGGGAAGTTCAGATTGCGGAGGGGGAGAAGCTTTTCCACAGGAGTGTGGTACCGCACCACTGGAACTGGTAACCCGTGGAGGTGGTGGAAATCATCACCCATGGTGCTTTTCATGGCTCAGCCAAAGGTAGAACCGGCCTGGACTAGTGAGGTGACAGCCTCGCTTTGCGTAAGAGGTTGGACAAGAGATCTTCAAGGTGTCTCCCAGCTGGTGTTTCTATGATTCCATAAAATAAATTTGTTAAATATTGTTCACAAAACATTTAGGAATAAATGTTTGTGCTGATCACATAGATTTACTGAGTCAAAATTAAAGAACATGATTTTACATCCTATATACATCCAAGATTAGGGCTTAGTTTCTGTTGCTTTTACTGAGCATTCATTACAGAACTTTGGGCCCATTTTTTCGATGAGTAAATCAGTGCTTTTATATTTTTGATTTTGACTGTTCTGGCTTTTTCTATTATAGTAATTATAGCGACAGTTAGAAATGTGTCATATTCTAATGATCATATAGGGCATAATGATCATACAGGGCTACTAGTGCTCATATAGTGAACTAAACATGAGGACTGAGAAAAAGAAAAATGTAAATGATCACTGAAGTCTTGCCCCAGTTCTTTGCTTATTTACTCTTAGTTTTAAGGGTAACTGTAATACTTTATTGCATTTTTTTTTCCTTTGTTTCGAATAATGCATTTTATTCAGAAGTATGAAATGTTTTCCTGACAACTGCTAGAATTGCTTCTCAGAACCCACAACTGAAAATATATTCAGTAAACTGCATTGTAACTTTGAAGAACAGGTTAGGACATGAAGTGAAGAATAATATCTTTTCTTAATTGAATCTGCAAACAAAATTCAGAGTGGTTATTTAAAATGTGTTCTGGGAAATGGCTTTTCTATTGACAAAAGAAATTACAATATGAGCTTTACATCTTTTGGAAGACTAGGTCAGACTCTGATTATGTTCACATTGGCATAATTGTAGTGTGTTTCTGCTGATGCTAATTCATATTTATACCAGTGCTTCAGAATTAAAAATCCATTTGAGCATTTCTGGCAATACAGTGCCTCCTAGCATGATACTCGACATTGATTTAGTTTCAGAAGTAAAAGAAGTAAATGAGCACTATGGCTTCCTGAAATACAAAATGATATTCATTTATCCTTAATTTGTAGTTAATACAGAATATAAAGGAGAAAACTTAAATTGGTAATCTCTTTAGGTTCACTTTTTCACTGTAATAATTGATAAATAAAATTCAGGCATTTATGATTATTAATAATGCAGGAATCTGCAACAGCAGTAAAAATTACAATAAATTATATAGCCCATTATTTAAACAGCAGCTTTCTTCAGTTTCAAAAGAGAAAATGTCGTCTTCTTGGCATTTTGTTGTTGTTGTTTGTTTGTTTTTTTTAATATCATTTTCTGCAATACTGGCAAAAATACTGAATTAGAAAAAAATTGTTCCTACATTTCGCATTCACCTGAGTTTTTGTGAATGAAAGGGCAAATAGAACATTTTATTTCATCCATTATTTCTGGAGAAGAGCAAGTTGTTTGTAGTAGACAAGACATACTGGCCTGTGGTCAGAAACAGTAACGTCTTATTTCTGGTTTCTTCTGCTCTGTACTAATTTTAAGACCTTTTGTGCTATTGGGTATGTATGTCATGAAAGCTACTTTCTTTTTCTGCTGTCAGAGTTGGTAATTCTGTCAGAAGTTTCCTTCTGTGCATTGAAGAGAGATTGGTTGGCGCTAACTCAGGGAATCCTGCACTAAATTCCATTGTATGGCATAGACATGTATTCATGTCATCCATAGAACTCAGCACTACATGCTCCTCCTTTATATACCTTACTTTTGCAATTATATTCCCGGTTTTACTTATGAAAAAGAAATCCCAGATGTGGAGAAAACCTATGAAATTATTAGACAGGTCAAAGCTTTTTGCTGTTACCTGAAGCATTGAAATAAGATCAGAAGCAAATTTTCTTAATAATATAATATACAATAGTTCAGGTTATAAGGGACCTCAGGAGGTCTCTAGTCCAATCTCCTACTCAAAGCAGGGTCAACTTTGAGATTAGATCAGGTTGCTCAAGGCCTTATCCAGTCTTGTTTTAAAGCCTCCAAGGAGGGAGATTGCATTGTATCTTTGGGCCAACTGCTCCACTGCTTGACTGTTATGATGGTGAAAACGTTTTTCCTTCTATCCAGTTTGAACCTCTCTTGCTTCAATTTATGCCCATTGTCACTTGTCCTCCCTCACCACTGTGAAGAGTCTAGCTCCATCTTCTTGATGACCTCCTTATAGGCACTGGAAGGCCACTGTCAAGTTCCCTTGGAAGCCTTTTATCAGTGTCTTGTATGGAGGTTAAGTGGGTGGAGGACAATACTGGATATAACATTCTAGATGAGGTCTAACAAATGCTGAATGCAATACTACAAGTGCCTGAGGTCTTTATCTTTTGCTTTCAAATGACATAATCTTTTAAAATCACCTGTCATTAAATTGGAGAGTCATAGTTTTTCTTACTGTGATTAGATTGTGTTACAACCAAGCTAAAGAATGATGACAGAATTATACATGTAAACAAGAAATTTATACTGATTACCCTAAAATTCCATGGTGGAAGGTAAGAAATTTATCTTTGTCCCAAAAATGTGGTCTCACTGTCAGTGGACAATGACACCTCATTCCAATTCTATTCTGAAGTCTTTATTGATTCCTCACCAGTATTGGGGTGGGAAGAAGATACTGTGCTATGGTGGCAAATAATGGATCTTTTACTAAATTAGGGCTATGTGCAGACTGTGTTATATGGATGGCTTCCCAGAAAAGATCAATGCATTTTTTACAGTATCTCATTATTCACATGAATTAAAGATGTAACTCTAATAACTCCACAAATATCACTTAATATATTTAAGACCTTTGAAAAAAATACAAGAGAAATCAACAAAACTGACTGTGGAGCAGTAAATAATGTAAGCAAAGAGTGGTCTTGATAGTGACTATTTTAGAAATATAATTTGGTGGTCTTCTACAGTGTTGCCACAGAGATAGAGGACTGACATTTCTACAAGGCAAAGAAAGCATCAAATTGGTCTTAGAAAGTCATTCTTTGTAGTGGTATGAATAGAATTATTTAGTGTTCAAATCCAGTGGAATTTCAATGGCAAACAAAAATGCAAACATCAGTGGTACAGGTTCCTTCCATTTCACAAGTGAAGTGAAAGATATAATAGGAAGATTGGATTTGTTGGCAGATGCAATCCATATTTTCCACATAACAAGAACAAATTTTTATTCTTCTAATTATCCTGCTGTAGTTTTGTCCCCATTTTCCTTAGCCAGTTTTCAGTTTTCTTCTTAAACCTTTGTATGGAAAACTATCTTAAATACTATATATGATGTAATAGAAAACTATTGAATTTATTAACAAGTGAGGGTTGGAAATAAAGACAATTCCATTAGAAACATCAGGATGTGAGAAGAATTAAATCCGACAAAAAACCCCCAAACCTCTTCATATTGGAAACGGTGGAACAAGAAATTAAAATAGATATGCTAAACAAGTCCAAAGAGAAGCATAGTCTCTAGTTGTAGGGAGCCTTGATTTGGTTATCTAGTGCTGGCCCACATAGTAGGTTTTTCAGTACTAGAAGTGACTTAATTACAGATGACAGAACAATGCAGATGACAGAGGAGCTTTTTGTTGCTGATTGGTGTCATCGTGGTCAATAAAACTGTGATTTTTCTTTATCCTTTTCTCATCTTGGCTTGAATTCACAGTGACCTCTGAATTAAAAAAAACAAAACCCAAAACCTCAAAAAAATCACCCTCAACCCCAAACCAGACACACTTACAAAGGGAATTTCTAAACTCAAAATACAGAGTAAATTTGCAATTCCCTACTAGCAGGTTGAACCTTGATTATAGTGGTCAGAGGTAACATCTAGTGGAGTCTGTTTGGCTTGGGATTCAGCAAAAGCCAGAGGTGTCTTATTTACGTGTAGATGCTTATATGAGAGCTGGGTATCTGATCAATGGAGAGCTTATCAGTACAGTTATTGGAGACCAGAGAGCTACTTAGCAGTTATTCTTTTGGTCAAATATAGATATGGGTTAAAGGGTTAGCTGAATAGTTCTCTAGATTCTATTGACTCCATAATATATTGTATATAGTGGCAGTTTACATATCTAGTTCGTACGTGTACACTAATTTTAAGCACCTCAATCTGGAAACTAATTTTTTATCCCAACAGATAAATAGAGACTAAAGCTGCTGTCACTACTGTTGCACCATCCAATATTGGGAATGCTTAATTCTCCTATGTAAATACTTAATTTTATAAAAACTTCTGAACCAACACCACAATTTCTCCATAATAAAATATTCTACTCCTTGCCAATTTGGTACTAGAGATTTTACAACTTAAAGCTCAGAGGGTGTTAAGTGAACATAAACCTTTTGGCATTGCTGAGTGTCCATAATCATCTGTGTATCCATGGTAACTACAGGAGTGAAAGTATGGGTGTATAATCCTTCTTAAGTAACACAACATTATGTTTTTCTTGGTAGACAAAGAGGTGCTAGCTAGTCATAAGCATATTAAACAGTCTGTGAATATCAAAGTTGCAAATATACTCCTTACCAGCAAAACAGAAATTGGTTTTGTAAAATTGTAATGTGTGCTAATACTTCAGGAATATTAATACGGAATTTCTGGAGCTTCTGTTCTGAATAAAGGTGGGCAAACTAACTTCAGATCAATCATTTTACTGAAATCTCCTTTCTCTTCACCTTACAGTTTAATAGAAAAGTCATAACTAATCATGCCAATCTTGTTGCTTATCAGAGAAAGGGCTAAATTATTCTCTGACTAATCACAATGGAATTTACACCCTTTTAATGTGGTGTATTCCTGTGTGATAGCCTAAATGTGTTCATATAAATGTTTTGTATGCTGTAAATGATTTGAGAATCAACATGCTATTGACTGTATATTTATAAATAGGGCTTTTTTTCCTTGTTTTCTTGTTTTATGACTTCTTTTTGGTTAGCAAAAATACAGGGCATTTTAGACACAGTTATGACTGTTATTTGAAGACCAAAAATAACTGGATACCTTTTTTGTTTTATACTTTCCAGCTTTCATCTCGCGAATCTTGGTAAAGCCTGCAGGAACTGTAAGACCGTTGTATGATTGACGAGAAACAGAAGCAGCTGCACACTTCTGCAAGCAAAATGAAACACAAGGCACGTTAGCACCGATGCTTCTGTAAAACAAGCTTTCTATGCCTGCTGCCTCTAGCATTCAGACATTATAGAGGTATGCATGTGGATAGAAAGTAGGTGTACCTGAAGAGACACAAACTTGAAAAATAAAAGCTATTTTGCTTTGAAAGAGGAAGGAAAAACTCTAATTTTGTATATGGGCAAAATAGTGTCTAAATTGAAGGGGTTTTTTTTCCAGTTTTCCATGAGTTTTCAGCTGCTTTCTAATGGGACATAGAGACTGAAGAAGGAATGCAAGCATAGGTTCTTATCCCACAGCAATTTTTTTTCTGCAACTGCTGGCCCACAGAAATTTGGTGTCTGTGGTTTCCCAGCCATGAAAGTAATTCATTGAGTGGAAATCTGTGGAGAGATATTTTATTTTATTTTATTTTATTTTATTTTATTTTATTTTATTTTATTTTATTTTATTTTATTTTATTTTATTTATTATTTTTTCCTATCTATGAGATACATTTGTTGTTTTAATGTCCTTCACAATGTCAGAGACTGATGATGCTTAGCACAGTTTCCATTTAAAGAAATAGGACTGGGATCCTCAAGGTGGTGGTTTCTGACAACATTACTCTGTATGTTTTTCTCTGTTTTCACTTTCCTTCAGCTCTGAGGCTGGGGGAGTGGGGAGAGAAGATAATTAAATGAATTTACAGTCACTATATTTTGTCCAACAATTTCCTTATGAATCCAACAAAGAATGAAGCTGTCAGTCCTGAAGATTTTAATCCTTCCTGAGAAACTGATCATGGTAGGGCCCTCATGGTTACGACCCTCCCTATAAACAGGGAAAGGTCCAATGCAGGAATGGTAAGGAAGAAAACCTTCATTTTGGACTAGGATCAGAGAACAAGTATAAGAACTCTAATCCAGTTTCCCTGTAAGTATCTGCAGTCTTTGAGGAAAGAATCCATCTTTGTTTTTTCAAACTAAAATGCTTCAAAGTATCTCGTTCCCACACTGGTAAGGTAGGAAAACAAAAGTTCTAGACTCAGTTGTATTCCATTAACCTCGTATTTGATGTTGAAGACCACGATAACCTCAAGAAGTTGGAGTAATAGAGCTCTAGAAGGATAAACCGAAAGCCACTTGGATGCTCAATACAAAGCATCATGTACTCCTATTCCAAGGGAAGAATCAACCACAACTTTTGTGATTTTTGATATTTGTTTGTCTACTCTGCACTTGGAAACCTCAAATGACTTCCCAAGTTAATGACTTCCAATGGTTCAGTTTCTTTTATCACTTAGTAAGTTTTTCTTGTAATAGCTGTGCCAAGTTATGCAGCCTGCATGTATTGTCCTGTTCCTGGACACATTCATAACGTGTAGTCATGGAACCAGAATGATCTAGTCTGGTGATGTTCCTTTTGGCAGTAATTTTTCTTCGAAAGGAAAAGGCTAGTTTGATATATTAAATAATTCTGTGCTGGATCTGGAGCTAAATGATTTGTTCTCATTTTAAGTGTTGTTTTGGAAGTGTGACAGCATGTTTCAACATGTGAAGTTAGCTGGTTCAGTCATTGTGAGGATAAACAACAAAACCTACTGAAGTTTAAATCTACTTAGTAATAAATAAGTAAGCCTTAAGTAATTTTAACAGTGAGCAATATACTTTAAAACTTGTGGGACTTTTGTACAGTTCTTCTAGAAGGCTGCCTGGGCTGGAAAGATCATCCACTTCTCATATAAATAGACTCGGAACCTGCGGATACGGAATTCTGTGCACAGGAGGGAGTGAGCTGGATGTAATTCAAATACCATCCTTCAACAAACACTCAAAGAACTTGTATAAAAGTACCCACAAAGTCTCCTTGCTCTTTTTCTTGATGGAGTCTGGCTCCTGGGACAGAAATAAATCATGGAAAATATTGCATTAGCATAGGATGGAGGAAAGAGCCTTAGAAATAACGGGCATGCCTATGTCCAGATGCCTTAACCTGCTACAGAATTCCTATATTATATCAAGATATACAGGAATTCTGGTTATGGGTGTTCAATCCATCTATGTTGAAACTTGCAATAGATTCCATTTTGCCAGGAGAATAATCAATGGAAATTTCAGTCAGACATCCTCTTGGCTTTTCTTGTTGATTTACCATGGGGTATGGGGCAGAAGGGAAGGATAATTTTCCAGTTAAAGTGCCACAAAGCTCAAATTGGTTGTCTGGTAACTCCCTCCTGGTGGATGATAGCATGTCACTTAATCTATATACCTATGATGGCCTGGGACTTTAATCTGAAGAATGACGGGGTGTTTGTTTGTTTGTTTTCCCCATATGCTGTACCATCATATTGGAGATCTGTGGAAGTAATTAAGTGACATTCCTCACAATTTCAAAAGAAGCCTGGATGAAAGACTTTCTTCATGGCTCACTGTAAAGTTTTCAACTCAATTTCCTTTTCTGATCAGCCTTATTTAAAAGTTGGTGGGGAAATAATTGAAAATAAATATGAAACATTATTTATTAATTGGGTTACTGTATTATGCATAATATTTCATAGACAATTTAAATAATATTTGTGATGTATGTCTATGTACTGCACTTCAGAGGATGTATGTTTTAACTGTAATAATAACATTTTTATTTGGGGTTTTTACTCTGAAGACAGCTAAGAAAAATTTCAGAGCTTCCCAAAACCACTCTTTCCAAAGAAACCACAATGTTACAGAGCCCTTTCATCATCCAGCATACGGTACTGTAGAACACAAAAATATACACTGTGCTACTTTAATTCACATTTGCAGGAGACACAGTCTGTGTGAGTATGTGCAATTATGAAATGCTAACTTTTTTTTCCTCTTGACTTTTTTAGCTGCCTCACCCCTTTTATTTGAACACATACATATGGTGTGTGAGAGTGAGCAAGCTCTCTGTAAATGTTTGGAAGGAGCATCTGTCAGACAATAAAACTTACAAGAAAACATGCTTCTCATTTAAAGTGTATTCACCAGAACTATTTCAGTGCTGGAATTGGTTCATTTGTATAGCTTGGAGGCATTAATAAGAGCAGAGAACTGTAAAGGCACCAGAAAACTCGAACTGTTGCTAAGAATCCAAGGTATTTTTTTAAAGCTTTTCTTCTATTCGGCATCACAGTCTTCTGATAGGAACCTGAACCAGTTGACAGACAGGAAACCTCTGGTAGTCCATCCAAAAAGATTGCAGAGGAGAAGATGGCATGCTTTTTGCAAACCTGGAAAGTCTAAAGATTACAATAATTGTTGGACCAAAGGGACCCTCTTCAGGCATAAATAGCAAGACTCCTACTGTCTTCTCTTGCAGACCAACTCAGCTGCCAGCAAAAGCAGGTGCTCTCCCCCTACCAGTGCTCCAGAGGAAACATTTAGTGAGTATTCACAGCTCTTTTTACAAATTAATATATTATTAGAGTTTGAGTTATATTTTTACAGTTTTCTCAGAGGACAAAAGCATTTAAAAGTAAGTTTTTAAGGCTGTTATTTTAAACAATTGCTGGAGTTCAACAGTCTGATGCAATTACCATAGTCATTTAAAAGCAAAATTTGTACAACCTATGACAGCAACTTTAAAAAAATATTGTTTTTTAACAACTATGTAGCTTAAACAATCTGAAGTAATTACAATGTATTTTTAATGCACAAGTTATGACAGCAAAGTAATTTATATAAATATGAAATGTATTTGACTTTAAATGTTATGCCATAAAACAGCCTTTGTAGAATACAAAATTAAAATAAATCATTTCTTTTGGCAACGTAACCTGCAATTTAATCTTTAGAAGAAAATATATAACACTAATGTTTTCCACAGAAACAGTTGCTACTCTAATTAATTCAAGATGTGGCTCTAATAAGATTTCAAAAGAAAATCAGAAACAGATTTTTCTCAGAGGTAGTACTATGGACGAGGTTAAGATATTTTTATATTCATGAGAAACACTTGTCCCAGGTAGAGTTACAGATTTGTAGTATATAGCATGGAAATATCAAACCTGAAAGCACTATAATAATGTTTTTAGAAGCATAATAATTTTTAATGTTTCAGATAAATGCTTTCTTTTGGGTTATAACTTACAGTAGGTTACATTTTATTATGTAACTCTTATTCAATTTTGAGTTTAAAGTGACTAATATGTCTTTTTTTGTGTGTGTGGAAGGGAATGGAAAACCTGATGTTTGTCTACTGCTCCTGTAAAGTTATCTGGACGTTCCTTGTAACAATCCTGGGTTATGCCAGCAGCTTGCCTGTGGGTGATGATTCTATTTGCGCGACAGAGGAACTTGCCAAGTACAGCATTATATTCACAGGGAAATGGAGTCAGACTGCTTTCCCTAAGCAGTATCCACTTTATAGGCCCCCAGCACAGTGGTCATCAATGTTAGGTAAGTTTTAAGAACAGATAAATCTGTGATATTGTTTTTTTTTCTCTTCTTCTTAATAGTCAATTTGAAGATAACTAATGAAAAGGGGAAATGAAAAGGGGAAATAAATAGCTGAAGTTATACTGAAATGCAGAAATTGAAGTATCCACAATGCTTTCAAAAATCTCCAACTGTTTTCAATTGGATTCTGTTTTCAATTGGCTGCAGCTGAAATAAACAGTGATAAGCCAAATGTTTCAGTGTTCACTCATTTTTATACACATTTTTCTAAACCTCAGAAATAAAACCAATAAATTGAAGAAATAAAGACAATCTAAACCAGACTTTTATGTCATGCCATGTATTCACTCAAATAGGTGTTACTCATAGTTCTGACTACAGCATGTGGAAAAAAAATGAATATGCCAGCAATGGTGTACGGGATTTTGCTGAAAAGGGTGAAGCGTGGGTATTAATGAAAGAAATAGAAGAAGCTGGAGAGAAAATTCAGAGTGTACATGGAATCTTCTCTGCTCCTGCCATTTCCAGTGGTACAGGACAAACCTCCACTGAATTAGAAGTGCATCCAAGACATCCTTTAGTAAGTAAATGCACATATTCATTTTCAAAGTTTATTTTATGTCACTAGCACACAAAATTAAATATTTGAGTTCTCGCTTTTAGAAACAATATAAAGCAAAGAGTTACTAAAAAGGATGGCACGTTGCAGGGAGCACTTTGCAGCTTCTAGAAAGTAGAAGAGCATAATGACCTTTCTTTCAAAAATTTTAAGTTAAAATGACCATAAGCAGGACTGGAGCATTTCCTAATAAGTGATGCAATCCTGATGGATTTTGTTTCATTAGGTCTCATTTGTTGTACGAATTGTTCCAAGCCCTGACTGGTTTGTGGGTATTGACAGCCTAAATCTCTGTGAAGGAGATCACTGGATGGAAGAAGTGGCAGTAGATCTATTTCCATATGATGCTGGAACTGATAGTGGTTTCACATTTTCCTCCCCAAACTTTGCCACTATTCCACAGGACACAGTTACAGAGGTAGGTGCATGTACATAGTTTAGAACTTCATACCTGTATGTTTTGGGTCCTCCATTTAAAAAGACCTTATGACTACAGGACAGACTCTTGTGAAACTTATTTCAGTATTTTGGAGTGCTGATAATGTCTATGTATGGATTTATTACATAGCTGATGACCTTATTGCTTTGGTTTATTTTCTATATCTTTCAAATGTATCAGGTATATGCAAATGGTTCATGAAAATTTTCTCTATATTTAAAGTATTTTTATGTAAAAGCTGACTATTTTAATATTATTTTAACGATTCTTAAAACACCAGGAAAATAAAAATATTCACAAAAGTCCTGGCATTCCTAAATATGCATCTAGACAGGAAAATTCTTAGTAGTGAATACTGTTGTGGGGAGGAGTTTTTAGTTCAAAACATTGCTGAAACCTGAGACTGTGACATTTCAGGGGAAGGAGCTGAGGGAAAGCAGAGATCTCCATCACTACTGCAGTGACCCCACTTTCAGTCTCTTTTGCTTGTTTGCTACTCTATATGCCTCATACTTGCTTTGGTCCATTAAGGATGGTGGGGATTCAAATGTTTTGAATGCTATGAGCATTCCATTAATCCTTCCTTTAAGGTCAGTTTTTCTAGAGCTAAATGCTGTGCTAATGAGTAATGAGAAAAGGAACAGAGAAGCTGAGAAACAGTACATTTGGCCTCCTTTATACATGTTACAGCTGCTATAGCAGACATAACATTATTATGTAATACTCTTGTGTTCTTCCTTTCAGTAACATTTTCCGCTTCCTATCAAACCATTCTGTACATTGCTGAGTTTCAGTACCTCCCACTGCAGTCCTCTATCTAAAGGTTGGCACAAATCATTGTGCCCAGTCTTAAAGCATTATGCATAAAAATTAAAAATTCTGGGATTACCAGCAGTAGTTGTGTGAATTGAGGTTCATATAAACCGGTTATATGCATTTTACTTGCCAAAAAAGTAATAGCATGGTGTGTAAACGTGATTTTACAGTTATCTTCTTGTTAATATGATGTGGTTTCTATAAGGTTCCCCTTTTTACTTCACAGATCACTTGTTCATCTCCAAGTCACCCAGCAAACTCATTTTATTATCCCAAACTCAAAATTTTGCCACCTATTGCTCATGTAAAAATGGTGAAATTAAGGAAAAACCAGCTGGGTCTTTCTGCACCTTATTTTAATCTTCCAGCTAAAAGCAATGAAGTAATAGACTCTGTCTCAGGTAAGTGCTAAGTACTTTGATATGCTCAATGCCGTTATTTTCATTCTCTCAAGAAAATACATTGAAATCTGGCAGGTGATTGGGCAGAATATTATCCTGTCTGCACAGGAATAGTTTCCAGACTCAAACATGGGAAATAAAACAAGCCAGTTGACATAAAAGAGAATCCTGGGAAGAATGAGGAAAGGATTGCATGTTTGAACTATGGTTCAAAGGTCCGGGTTATATCCACAGTGAGGGTTACTTAAGCCTTATTATTGGGGTAGATCAGTGAATTTTATGAGAAAGAAACAACACTTGGTCAGAATCAGGGTTCCCAAATGCTTTGCAACTTTGAAGTTAATATTAATCCTTTAGTTTTTACATGATAGAGCAAAAGAACTATTATTGTTGCATCTTTCTGGGTCAGAGGGTTTGATAGTTACGTGCAATAAGAATCGGTATAATTCAATTGATTTGGACATATTTGTGATAGAAACACACATCCTGGCAACAAAAATAATGTTCTCACTCATTTTTCTTTCTGAAAAACATTTGCTAATAACTTTGTTTAGGTAGGAAGACATGTAAACTACTGATTCAAGTCAGTCTTAAGGGTAATATTCAAATCTTCGGATTAACAGACACATAACTAACATAATATTTGCTCTAAGGGAAATAGAGCAGTTGGACAATGCCCACCAAAATTTTCTCCTTATACTTTTCTTGTGGATTTTTACAAAGTGTAAGACAAAGGGTTAAAAATAAGAAGACTGACTTCCTAAATACTGGGAGACAGCAGTAGATGAAATCTCCACTGTATTCCTAGAAGAGCTGCTGTGTTCCAAGAGCTTCTCCAGAATGTCTGAAGATTACGTGTCTCTAGCTCTGTGCTGAGGTCACCTCACAGCCACTAAAACTAAACTCATTCCCTACACAGTGAATAATGCATGATTTATACTTTAACAAATGTATTTCTCTATCAATGTATAGTTTTTGAATGTATTTCTATTAGTAAACGAGAAATATTCAAAGTGAGTGCTACATACCTCATTTGCAGTCATGGACCTTTCCCGCAATTTTTGAAAAGAATACTTGGCCCTCTTTAGCATGTAAATTTAAAATAACACGTGTAAAGTATGGTGTTTCAAAAATAGTTTTTAATCATATATTCCCACTTGATTGTATATTCACCAGTAAATCAGTCTATTTTAAAACATATTCCAAAATCCAGAGTACAGGTGAAACTGTCACTCATTCCCTCTAGAAACATGGGAACGAGTGATCACAATAGAAGTGGGGAGTTCCATTGTAATACCAGAAAATTATACCTGAGGTCACACATTTAGTATGGCATTTAAAGCCAATTTTGTGGACACCTATTTTACCCACAAGTTCTGTAATTCATAGTTTTCATGTAATTTCTGGTGACAAGCAATACCCTCATTTAACCTACTAAGAAGTAGTCACCTATGTTTTTACGAAAGGTATTTTAAATGGAAGCATACATTATGGAAAGTACTTCAGAGTTTCTGACTTATTTTCTTGCAGTAAATTAAAACTACATTGAAAACCCTTTTAACATTAAAAAGCTTCTAGTGATGGAACATCTTTGTTGGCAAAGGGAACTGTAACATACACACTAAACAAGAGGAAGATGATTTAATGATTACAAAACTGGACTTTTCTACTTCTGAAGTGGAATGGAGTTCAGTATGAACAACTACAGGAACAATCTCTATCTGCAAAGAAATATAAATATACCAAAATAAATGAGAGAAATGCTTTAGACTCAGTGTTTTTAGTAAGCCATGCAAAGGCAAATTAGTTATAAAATTGACAGTAATGTTTTGTAAATCGATCTTTTGAATGTAATGATTTTAACCATAGGGGTTTTTTAAATAGCAATTCTATATGTTCAGATTAATAATACCTCAGTGTCTCGACTGCAATAATGATGATAATAATATAATAATACCAGTGTTGATGAGCTTAGGAGCTGAAAACAAACATTTTTATTTATGAGACAACATTTGGATTGTATTAATATCACATGCATTTTTTGATAGGACAGTATTTGATCATCATCCCTTAATGTTTTGCCAACTATGTATTTGCCTTAAGCACAAATTTATGTAAAGTTACCTTTTTCTTGTGTATATTGCAGAAACACCACTGGACTGTGAGGTTTCCCAATGGTCTTCCTGGGGTCTCTGTCGAGGTCCTTGCAGCAAAACAGGGACCAAGATCAGAACTCGTTTTGTACTTCTTCACCCTGCCAATAATGGGAACCCTTGTCCAAATCTGGATGAAGAAACAGGATGTGAACCAGAGAATTGTGTCTGAAATAAAGAAAAGATGATAATTTAGATAATTTAAAAGTAGGATAAGTTTAATTAAATCTAAACTACATGTCAGTCAATGTTCCTTATAATTTGGGTATGCTGCACTATTCTGCTGAAAAGGTATATTAGACTGGTTTTGAAAGTTGTTGTTTAATATAAAGATTTTGGGGGGTTAAATTCCTAAATTTTAGTATGACAACAGTACTTGATCATTTACAGACCGAGAAACTCCAGATAAAGCCTGGCTATAAATATACTATAAGTTCTTGGAGTACCCTCTAGTGGCAGAAGAGAAGACATTTGGAAATACACACATAAAAATCTTTCAATGACAAAATCTAAACTAGTAACGTTCTTAAATACTGTAATTTGTTGATCTACAGCTATTTATACCTAGACATTAAGCTTTTCTCTAAATTATGTTTTTATAATTTATTGGCATTTTTGTTGTCTTTCTAAACATGTTTAACATGCATTTCTTCAGAAACTACTTACATAAATCAGAGTGTTCAGATGTTTGTGGTGTGGCAATAGTATAACTGAGCAAACTTGTCTTGAAACTTATGAATACATGAAAATGTCTCTTCTTTTTTCCTCGAAAAATGAGAATAGCTGTCATGAGGACACTCAGCCAGCAAAGTTACTAGAAAAATTCAGAAATGTGGATACTACTAGAAAACCTCAGAACTTAATGAAGAGTGCTTTCCGAGATTTTAAAGCCGACTGGTTGTATGTTCCTCATGTGACAAATATCTCGAAGTTAACACTGCTGACCATAATGTAAATTATATCATTGTCTATATATATGCAGTAAATGTGTCTATGGTTCCTCAAATGTGTTTGCTGCTATTTCTGTTCCTCACCTTTCTACAAAGAAAACTTACCAATGTTTTAATATTATCTAAAATTGAGGTGTACACACATATAACAAAACACAATGTGCCAGAAACTGTCCTGACTGCAAGTTTTAATGCTCAAATAACTGTTATTATGAATGAATATAAAATGAATGAAACACATGGCTTATAAAAAGTTGTGGCTACCAACTAGGAAAAGGATTTTTGAGTAACGCCATTCAATAGAATATGTTTACAGTCAGCCCACAAAACTTTTACAGCACACTGTGATTTTACAAACATGCAGCACAGATATTGAACAGGAGGGTTGATTGGAGTAGGTTCCTTTTGGAATGAACGAAATATCAGAAATTTTATTATGCACACTGTATTCTCTGTAGGGCTGAAACATTTAAAAGGTAATTTTCTTCCAGGAGATAAATCTTGCAAAGACTCAAAGACATTTGCAACGTTATCACACTAGGCTAGGCTGGTCCTGCAAATGCGGATAAACACAGAGATGTTAGAGTTAAGTTTAGGAATATCTACATCTTGCATTCTGCAGCTTCCCACTGTTGCCTGTTTTACTTACTCCTTTTATTATACATTTATATTTTTTTTCCCAGGTTCCTCTGTTTCCACTTTATAATAGGAGCAGTGTTATTACAGTATTATTTTTACATTTTGTGTTTAGTGGAATTCTCTGCCTTTTCATTTTTTTCTTCTTTTTATATTATTTTTTACCCATTCTATGTTTTCTGCTAAAGTTATTTACTATATAGTTACGCAATTATCACCGTCTCAGAAAACATATATTGAAGAATATATTTAAATGTTCTCTGAGGACAGGAACTAAACTCAGGAAAGGTCTTGGGTAGAAATCAGATGCAAGTTTAAACTTATGGAAAACAAACCTACAAACCACAAGGTATCTTTGGAGGAACCTTCCCAGCAGTTCTCTGAAAACTAGAATTTTACTTCTTCACATGTCTGGGACATGGATTTATCTTAAAAATTTTGGAACAATGAAGAAACACAGAGAGACTCTCTTTTTAGCAAGAATTTTTGTAGGAAGAATCAGCTTTGGTGCCTTGGCAGATATCCTTGCAGAATGGAAAGTATGGTTAAAGGTAAGTGTAGCAGCAAGAATCACTACAGACTTGAACTGTGGTCCTACAAAAAGTGGGAACACCAAATTCAATTCCCATGATGGAACAGGGTACCTCATTACTGAGAACAACTTGTCCAATACCTTAAGAAATTTAAGGATAGTTAGCTGTGAGCAAACAAAAGATCTTCCTATTGTCTCCTGGGAGGTTAGAGTGCCAGCTGAAGCTGTCTATATATTTATGGTTTTCTACAGGCTGTGGGTTCTCTGCAGGCAACCAATACAGCACTTTGGTGGCGAATGATTAGGAAAAAAACCAGGGTAATATTGTAGATAAGTCAAGGCACGTGAAAGACTGATTTGATCTGTGAACTGAACAGCTCTCCCTGGTACCACAGCAGAACGTTCTGCTGTGTGAGCCTTAGGTGGGCTAAAGGAAAGGGCAGATATTTCATTCTAACAGATACACCAGAATGCCTGGGATGGATGCCCAGGGTATGTGTGTGCCTGTGAGAGAGAAATAGACTTACAAACTGAGACCCTGTTCCATTTTGCCAAGTAAACATGCCTTCCTACAATTGAGGAGAGGCTGTATCAGAGCAGGTAAGTGAACCCACCACACGTGACCCAATCTCATCCACCAAGTCTACTATGAAATGTTGCAGGCAATTGTCAAAGTAGTGCAGAATCTGCTGTTAAAGATTATTCTGGAGAGGGACAGTCTTGGATTCATTGAAAAATAGCTCTAATACCCTAGCCACACTGCCTATATTGAGCATGGTCATGGAAAGTAATGTGTTCCAAACTTGTAGAATGGAGGCAAAGCGTATGCCAGCCTTTCTGATCACTGAATGAGCATTGTCCCTTCTGGAGTGTGAGCAAAAGATCTGAGAGTATTCAATGGTATTAAAGGCAAAGAAGTCCATTTCATAATATTCCCAGTACCAGGTAACAGAAGTACATTGGGAATATTTGATCTGTCATGAATGATTCAACAAAATAAAATAGCTCTGACTGCTCCATGACAATATTTAATGTGCTCAGAAAATAAATCTAACACTTGATACAGGAATCCTGGAGTCACCTAATCCGGTTTAATGGGATGTAGCATACAGAAGTTGTGGCCATGATAATTCACAAGTACTGCGAATGCCTGAGACAAAAAAGCTCTCAACATGCGGCATGAAAACCCAATCACCGGGAGGCTGATTATTTTTATTTGAAGCCCAGCAGCCCTACTATGTTAGTGTTTGTTAGCCAAATGTACAGAAGTAATGTGTCTGTCCCAAGTGGTCTGGACAGGGTGAATCCTCTTGAACATGGAACCTCTTGTACATCTTGTTTGTGTTCTGCCGTTGGAACATGGAATTTCTGAAACTTCAAGTAGTCAATCAAAACCTGTATTTCCTGCAGGTGTATGTAGTAAGGCATGAGCATTTATGCAGGTGCATGTCAGTCAAGATTTCCCCATTGTGGAGGGTTAAGAGTCTAGTTATATGATGAGATTCTGTAAAATCTAAAATTATTTCTGATGGATAAATATTGAAGTAGTAAAGGAGCCCTAATATCACCCTTGAGACTCCCAAGGATTCAATGGCCATGAGATGCAATTTGTGGATCCCTCTGTCCTTAACTACATGGAGTCAAAGAATAAGAAGTAAGGTTTAAGGAATCAGGTCTGACAATCTCTTTATCAGTATAGGGATGTTGCATTTTGCTGGAGTTGAACTAATACTTGTGCTAGAACTTGTGTGAAGATACTTCATGCTGCCAAATGGACTGAACTGATGATGGTTTTCAGCCTGTGCCAGTGTTCGATATTTTTACTGAGATAACTTCACAGGTAGCAGGCGCAGATACGGGCAACAAACATAAATCAGTATTTTTTTTTTAAGATGTGAATTAATCCAATAAGAGTTACTTTCCTGAAATGTTAGATATTTAGGTTGCAGATGTTGATGATGAGTCCTTCTTCCTTGCCTCTAGGAAAACACAAGTACTTGTGCTATGATGGAGCCAGTTCTACAGCTACCAGGGCTAGCAGAATGCATCTCCTACCAAAGCAGATTCTCAGAAAGACTGCTCAGAAATGGACAGGAAGACCGACATAATTTTATTTACTAGTACAGATGTAACCAAAAAACAGTAAATACAAATGGGACATTTAATGAGGTAATTGAAAGAAAAGTTCAGAGGAGGTGTTGGACAATATGAGACAAGGGCTAATCATGATCCCTTGGTGCGTGCATAGTGTCGAGGATGCAACTTACGCAGCTGAGCATTTGATGGCTATATAAAACCAAACCATAAAATAAAATCCAACTTGCACTTTTTCAAGCAGAGCAAATGCTGGTAAAATTCCAGCAAGAAAATGGTGTTTTCCCTGTTTGCAGCACTGTGAGCCACATACATGGCATGTGTGTGTGCAGTGGAGGTGGATTGTATCCCATATCCTGAAGTCAAGATGGAAGGACTCTGAAGTGAACTGAGAGGTCCATAAAAGGCACATTCAGGGATATCACTGAACAATTTCACCTGCAAATGCCACGTGCTGCTGAGGAATATAGCAGGGTTGGAGAGAGTCAGTGAGCAAAATACAGAGCCTCCCACAGGAGTGTAGAGAGCTTGTGGAAGCAAAAATGAACTCAAAGATGGGTCCCCTCTACTGGAAATGATCCCCCAGGTGGGTCCTCCCTGCTGGATAAGGACCATGTATTGTCTCACATCAACATCAACCTTTCAGACCCAGTGGTCTCAGTTTATAAGACAAGGAACACTTAAATGGTAAACGAGTTAATCATCAGACATACAGATTGGTCTGTATTAGTACAAAGGATAAAAATAAAACCTCAGTCATTGTTTGATTTACACTAGAACTTTCTTTAGAGAATTTATTAGGCAGTATCTAAGAAAAAGACAGTCTTCTGTAAAAAGTTGTTTTCAGAAAGTGTTAGATTTTTCTTATTTTCCCTGTGGTATCATATTCGTTAGTGTTTCAGATTCTTTTATTTTTCGATTTCTTTTGGCTTTCTTCGTATTTCTTTCAACCCTTTTATGTAGTCCCTCTGGGTTTTGTACAG
Source organism: Patagioenas fasciata (assembly GCF_037038585.1). Lineage (NCBI taxonomy): Eukaryota > Metazoa > Chordata > Aves > Columbiformes > Columbidae > Patagioenas > Patagioenas fasciata. Next base: position 7,655,698 of record NC_092523.1, on the reverse strand, counting down.
GATTGTACAAGATTTCTTAGTAGAAGAGGAGTGAAGCTCTGGAATAATCACCCAGAATAAATGGGAAATGAAAGTTAACAAATTCATTTAAATTGAAAATCGTGCTGTTTATGGAAAGAGACAATGTAAAGTAATCTAGGGAACTGATCTCAAGTACCTGAGAGGTCCTTTCCCGTTTCATGTTCTTCTATGTATATAAAATACTTTTTTGATCTAGGTGCTGGGAAATAAGAAGGCTTTTATAAGTTATCTTTTTCATGTTATCTCATTCTGCAGAACATACTGTAGTTATTTATAAATGTGTAACCACCAGCTGCCTTTTCTCACAGTTTTTTTTCTCTCTCAAATACACACTGAGGAGAAGCAAACAAGGAATGACCACAGGACTACATGCATTTGTAAATAGTTTTCTTCAAAAGCAGCACAACTGGGATACATAGAAACATGAAAAGCCAATTAATAGGATTTCTAATGAATTCTTGGATTTCTTTTTCACTTGCTTTGTATTTTCACAGCGGAGAAAGAGAAGAGAAATGCATAATTGAAGACGTTCCCAGTGACACACTGGTAATCGGTAGGTACCAGTCAATGCTATATGATGATCTAACCTATGCAATGATAAAGATAGCTTGTAATGTAACAGGAAAATCTGTGATTGCTGAATATAGCAAAAACATGGTGACAAGAAAGAGGGCACACTGAAAATAACTCCCCACAGCAGAGGCAAGTCATAATGTTCTCACACATTGTGTACCCATCACACAAGGAAATGATGGTTTCCAGAGCGCTTAACTGACTAGACAAAGAAAAAGAATCTCTTCTAATTCTACAGCAGCAGAATTGCTGCCTCCATAGTGCTTCTACACATTTGGACAGATTTACTTGTTCATACCAGAATTTCTGTAACATGGTTTTCCCCATGTGAATGGGAAAGCTACTTTTTTTGATTAACACTGTTCAGGAAAGAAGCAATTCAAGGTGTGCTAAAGTTCCATTTCACTTGTGATACCACAAGCACATTAAATTCACCTCAAAGACTATAAATGTAGTACTGAAAGGGGGTAGCAAAAATAATATCTATCTATCTATCTATCTATCTATCTATCTATCTGTCTGTCTGTCTGTCTATCTATCTATCTATCTATCTATCTATCTATCTATCTATCTATTTTTAATAATGTCATAAATATGAAAGGAAATCCAGTAAATGTAATTTGAATACAGCTCACTTATGCTTTTGGAGGTCTCAGCATACTGTCTGTATGCTAATCTTGTCAGAGCATTAGGAGTAATTAGAAAGTATTGTTAATCAACTGTTTTTATAGTATTCTAGAACATTATCTAGTATAGTAAAACTTTATTGCATTTCACTCTGTCATAAAGTGCCCCCTGAGCAATTTCAATCATTAGCTCATGAAATACATAAATTGTTTTATTGTTAATAATTTATCTTTATATTTTTGCTGAAAAAGCAATAAAGTTGTTTAATATTAAGCAATGTTTTATTTAACATATTTTCATCTCTGTTTTTATTCAGGGAATTACAAAGTACAACGTTGGAACATACATGAACAAGACTTTCCTGAATCTGCTCCTGGTTTGGGAATGTTTGTGACTGTCACAAGTCCTTCTGATGAGGTAAATGTGCCTTATGAATGTTTCTGTAGGATTTATGAGTTGACTTTTGGCACCGGCATGCAGCACTATCTAAAACAATAGGCACTTTTTGGGAAACATAAATCCACAGTCTACCAGCTAGTTCAGTATTTTGATGCTGAAAGGTATAAGGACCTTATGAGTGCTATCAAAGTAAACAGAAATTACAATGTTTGATATTTGTATGGACAATTTTTGCATCACTAACAGATTCGGGAAACTCTGTCATTAAGAATAGTGACAACTGAGAAAAAAAAGGTTTAGATTTTAAAAAAATGAAAATTCACTAATGAAGTAAAATGGTACAGAATGTACTTGAGCAGCAGAAAGGAAGTTTGATGATAAACTAAATTGCAAAAGTCAAGAGTACCATGAGGCTACATAAAGCCATCATGCATAGCAACTGTCTGCATTGCCATGAGGTCCTGAGCTTTTTCAGCAATAGACAATTTATTTCTGTGCCTAGACAAGGTCTTAGTTTTCCAACCTTAAGTGCTGTAGAGAGCATTGGTTTTTGTACATTGCAGAAATCTATAGCATTTCAGTTTTTACTGTGAGCTAAATTTATTTTTCACTAAATCTATTCTGAAATTCAGATCAACCTGATGATTTCAGGAATTTAATTGATTCGCAGCACTGTTTTTTGATTGTTTTATTGGCATTCATAATGTACATAATCAACATATATTACATCTAAATTACAGGTAATATTGTCAAAACTGTATGGGCCACAAGGAACATTTTCTTTTACATCCTATCTATCTGGGGAGCACAGTATCTGTTTCCAGTCTAACTACACAAGACTTGTGTCATTTCCAGGAAGTAGACTGGTAGGTGTATTTCTTAAATATTCTTTGTTGTCGTACTAGCAATGACATCCAAACTGCAGAGCTTACAAACTAGATTAGAAGCTGGTCTAACTTCTAGCAGATAATTCAAAATTTCTTAGTGATTAAAGAAAAGAAACCTAGAATTATGAAGATGAAGAGATAAGAAGACTCTTCTGATATTTAAGAAGTCAAGATTAAAGAGGCAAGATTAATAGAACTATAGAATGATTTAATGTTTGTATGGTGCTTTGAATATGAAAAATTCTGATCAATAAGATTGGCTACTTGCTTCAAACAGACACATACATAAGATTGACTAGCACAAGCACTTTTCATAAGGATATTTCATATCTTCACTAACTGAGACTGAATGCCTGAAGAAACTATAAAATTTTAATGTTTGAAAGATATTCAAATTAAGAGCATGTTACCATACTTTACATTGTCTACTACCAACAAAGTTAGTCTTAATAGAGATTTTGAAAAAAAAGAAGACATCAGAAGTGATATCATTAATCTATTTCTATTTCAGCTAAAATGTCATTAGTACTGTTTAGAAAATTGTAGCTATATGCCTCTTCTCCAAAGGTAGTTGAACAGACGAGACGAAATATTGTGTAGAGGTGTTTTTTTTTTTCCACTTGACTGCAAGAGTTAGATAACCAGCTAGATATAAACATCTCATAAATGTGTTAAGTGAGGTAGACCCAATTTAATGCTAGATGTATGCATTGAGAACGCGTAGATGACAGAACCAAGAAGAGCTAACAGCACTGAAGTGGGGCTATTACACTGGAATATGTAGGTGTTCTTATGGGCTGATTTATGGAAATTACTGGAAATTTAATCATAGAAAGTGCAAAAGCACTTAGGTTGTCATAATACAAAAATTTGTGGAGTTCATCAACTAGAAAGGGTAAGGCGGATAAGGCATTGGTTGGTCATAGTTAACTACACACCATGAATGTGTTTCTGAGGATGCACCAGGAGATTTTTGTCTGGTATAGATGAGCTGTATTAATATAATTTTACATGACACATGCACCATGTACAGTTCTGGTGATCCTGATTAAAAGAAGGGAAGAGGTACGGGGAAGAAGAACATTGAAAACACAGATATTAAATAGGGTGCTTGTTTAGCTTAAGAACACAGAAGTAAAACAAGGAAAATATTATTCTTCACAATTATATCTGCAGGAATAAAGATCACAAAAGAAAAAAAAAATTATTTAGCTAAATTAAATCTTTAAGTGGTCTTCTGTAAGAACCAGATGTAATGACTGCTTCAAAACAAAGTCTAATAAATTAATGGACAAAGGCTACCATAAGGTTGTAAGGTGGATTTCTGAATGTTCAGTTAATTAACTCTAAAAGAGCTGAAAGAGCTGAAGGTGGATGTGCTCTTCATTTGTGGTAGATGTCTGAATACACCAAGCTTCTGTCGTGGTAATACCAAACTTGAGGATTTCCGCAGATGATCTCTTTGGCTAAAACTTTTCAATCTCCTCTTAGATTCAAACCGGCTACTAGAAGAACTTTTTCCTATTAATTTTAGTGAAATTGTTAATTCATGTCAAAATAAGTTGCATGATATTGCAAGTTGCATTCTTTCTCTGTGTTTATTGCTTGGTGAGTTTGGGCATTTTTGCTATAGATCATTCAATAGTTTATAGGATATTGGGAGGTATTTCATACTAAATAAACCAGGTGCAGAAAAAGAACTGCAGTAGTATTGAAGAATGTAATTTCTGCAATAGTAGAATAGAATGTGAAATACAATGGGCAGTCCTAATAGTGCTCATTCTTTTAGTACATTTGGACAAAGAACAGAAAACATTCATGGTGGTTTAATCAATACTAGCATAAAATAATGCCCTAACAGGACTGAAAGTTTTAAATGTATATTTTTAATTAAAAAATAATATTAAGAAACACTTTAAATATCCCACCTGATTCTAATTTTAGGAAGGATTTCTGTAAGCAGTTAAAACTATTTTCCTATAATATGCTTAAACAGAAATTATCCACTGTTTGTTTGTTTGTGTATTTTAATTTTGAAAAGAAGACACAGTAAGGAAAATATTTTTTCTGTTTGCAGCGTATCCATCTGGACATCAGAGTTGGAGAACATTTTTTGGATGAATCTGTTCTTCAAGCCAAAGACAAAGTGAATGAAGTTAACATGAGACTGGAACATCTAATTGAGCAAATTCATCATGTGTCTAAAGAACAGAACTATGAAAGAGTATGTGTGTTGCCAATGGAAATGTTAAATATATTGTACATAGGCTGATTGATTTATAAAGTATTATGAGATTTATTATTTGATTGCAGTGTTATTTTTAACTAACTCGTTAAAAGCTATTTAACCAACATACCTACATTACCTTGCAAAATATTTTTAAGCTGTCACTTAAAAAGTAATTAATCACTGTGAACTCATGCTTGTAGCAACAGGTGCTATTTTAAAGAAGGGATTTCCAAATATAGTTTTCTTGTTCAGAGTCGGTAAGAGCAGCTGAGCAGGTGGCAGGTACCATTGCTGGTGATGATGCCAGCTGTTGTTTCCATGCTGGTCTGTGTGGATAAACTTTATTAGAGTGGTTAAGGAAATGACTGAGCACTTATTTATATATCTCTGCATAGTTAGAAATAATGCCTTCCTTCAAACAACTGTACACCCGTTGTCTTCACTTTTCTATACATATGCTGGCAGTCAGACTGTATTTGAAATGTACCAACTAATTTAAAAAAAAAAAAAAGTATTGCCTGCAACGAGGTTCTTGTCTGCAGTATGAAGATGACTGTAAACCTAAAAATGCTTAAGCATGTACTAATGGAATATATTTAGTACAACATATATTTCCTGAGCAAGGGGAAGCTCTGTTTACCTTTCAGCTTCAGGTTACAGTGTGTGTGATTCTCAGTTTTGATTTGTAAATGGATAGGAATAAGCTTTCAGTTTTATCAACATGAAAAACATGTTTGTTCTCTACCATGCAGAAGAGTGATGCCTGTCTAGTTACCCAGACAGCAGCATGAAATATACAGATGCCAGAAGGTAATAATGCTTTTCCTTTTTTTTCTTCAGGAGCGTGAAGAAAATTTTCGGAAGACAAGTGAAGAAACCAACAGCAGTATTTTGTGGTGGGCTATCGTACAAACAATAATCCTCATCTCAGTTGGAATCTGGCAAATCAAGTCTCTCGGAGATTTCTTAATATCTAAGAAGCTTGTTTAAGTCTTATAAAGTAAATGCACAGATTAAATAATTGAACACCATCTAACACCTAACCTCCGAACTGACCTCGTATCTAAGAGAAAATTGGTTGTAGATAACTCTCAAGCTTCTCTCATCCTCTATGCTGGTTCTTACTCTGGTTTCTCAATCTGTATCGCAGCCTCTGGTATCCCTTTATGTTTTACTCCGTGAATCTTTTATCCATTTCTTTTCCTCTGCAGATGTGAAGCTAAATCTAGAAGAGGGGCTTAATGAGTAAGGCAACATTTAAGTTCAACTCAGGATTGTGAAATCTAAAATAGAAATCTAAAACAATTTTCCTAATTTTTCGAAGTTCTCTACTGTTGTGGTTTAATCCTTGCTGGCAACTGAGCACCACGCAGCCACTCCATCACTTCCACCCCCAGGGGAATAAGAGAGAAAATTGGAAGAGTAAAAGTGAGAAAACTTATGGGTTGATATAAAAAAGTTCAATAACATAATAATAATAACAACGATAACAACAACAATAATAATATGATGTAAGGGTTAACTTGGTGAGAGTGTCTTGAACTCGACCTATGTTTGTGTAACACCTAGCTTTTCCTTAAATATAATTGCGATTTTTTTCTTTTAAAATATGCAAAGTTGAAGTGACAGTGGAGCTTACCCTTAATATTATGACCAGTGGTTGCAGCAATTGCCATGTAAGAGAGAGACCCAGACAAACCATTTGGAATTACACTTACTTTTTTTTTCTCCCACATAGGCCCCAAACATTAGTGTATAGAGTTAAGATCTGACCTTTCCCACAGTGTTTATGTAAATTATAGTATTTATGAAAGATGTCAAAGTAAACCAAATCACAGGTTTCTTGCTAAACATCGAATTTGTGCCTATATATTTTATTTGAAGCTATTCTGACATGGAATTCTTCAGTCTGTTTCTGCGTTCCATAACCATTTTTAATTATCAGCAACTGTAACATGACTGCCTAAGAAACTTACCAGTTTTTTACTTAATTGTGTATCCGATTTCACTTATTGCAGCTTGGCTGAATATATCTTTATGCCTTAATTTAGCTAGTTTGTGTACAACTAACATAGTAGCTACAGTATCATGCAGTTACAAGTCAAAAGCTGCAGTTAAAAATTCAGATAATTAGCTTGACAAAGCAGTAATTGTGTAAGAAGAAGTGGGAGGTGGTTATAAAATGACCCATCTCAGCAGCTGGTTAAAATGTAAAGGGATGTTCTTTAAAAAGTTTCTAGAGAGCACTGTCATAGTAGAATGTTGTGGTTTGGCTTCCTGCTTGTATTTCCAGACCCTTCACTAGTCTAAAAGTTAGTGAATGCTGAAATCTCTGTAGACTGGTTATTATTTTAAAGCCACTGCTTGCTTTCTTTTTTCTGTCTTCTCACCTTTGTTTTCATTAGCAAGGAAATGACATTGCCCTTTAAGTTCATTTATGTTCACAGTACGGGAATGAAAATATAGCTGTGAGTGTGTAAGAATCCATAAAGTTGATACAAAGTTGAGACAAAAAGTGATGCTCTACAGAACAAATCAATCAAAACAAAATCTCATAAAGCTACTCACTGAGGTTTGTCTTACATTTAAAAATGCTGTGACTTTAAAATTGTCACTTGAAATGTCCAGTAAATAAATGTTATTAAATTCACTTTTGCAGAGCACTCACAACATGTCTTATAATAAAATCTTTGGTGGTAAGAAACAAGGAAAGATGTATTCCAACCATATGGTATATGAAATCCTGGAAGGAAATTTAATAAAGTGTTGCCACAAGGTTGCGATTCAGACTTTAGCTGATATTTAGTGTAAGGGTCCTAACTACATCCCAATGACAAACTTATCTCACAATACACTTACGCTTTTAAACCAAAAAGGCAGGTTCCATGGCAGAATTTATAAAGGAGCTGATTATGTTTCTTTGTATTAACTAGGTCTATACTCAAACCAGCACTGAGACTTGGAACCTTGAATAGAGCTTGAGAGCCCTTCATTCTTTATCTATAATAATAATAATTAAATATCTTTGCTTTGATGAAATGTTTTCAGTCTCCTTCAAGATTTTTAATTAACTCTATAAAGCAGAAGCTGAATCATAGCTCTTTTGGGAAGCACTTTAGGGGCAGCAGTTTTTATGAAGTTAAAAGCCGTAGGTTCCTCCTATGCAGTCTGTGGTTCTGTCACACTCAGAGCTACAGCCTGCACAGCAAGTCTGTGAGGGAATTCTCTCTTAAAATCTTCATCAAGGGAAATTAGCATTTTTTTTCTTCAGTCTGAAAAACGAAAATCCAGACTTCTTCCTTTGTACATTTTTCTCCACCAAAAGAAGCAACAACAAACCTTGGATGGCAAACTAACAACCTTCCCAGATTCCTGCCTTTAGAAGGGTGAAAAGCCCCTGCTGTTCTCCACACGCCTGCTGCCTGGATGGCGGCCCCCGCTCCATGGCCACCCCTGTGAGGAGGACGGGTGCAGCTCAGTGACCCACGTGTGGGGAAACCTCTCAGAGGTGATCCCCCGTGTGGGCACCCTGTCCAGTTTGATAGCGAGGGGCCAGAAAAAGCATTTTTTTTTAGGGTGTGGAGATTAAACTCTGCTCGCATCAGCCCCCCCGGTGGGGGAGGAGAACAGCCACCCCTCACCTCAGAGCGAAGGAACATGGCGGCGGGAGCCCTGTAGGCCTCACCCGGGGAGGCGGCATCTTCCTCAGCCTCCTGCTCCCTGCCAGGCCTCTCTGCCCATGGCCTTCCAGGTCTTTTGCAACGTTTGCTTGTGCGAGCCGCAGAAGCCCACCCCGCGGTTCAGCCTCACGAGCTGTGGCCATGTTATCTGTGAGATCTGCCTCCAGAAAGGTAATGGCAGCTGGTGGCCCAGCCCTCTGTGCCAGCAGGTCAGGCAGCTCTGGCGTGTACACATTTACCTTAAACATTACCATTTCAGTGGAACAAAGAAAGGCCTGAACATTTCTTTATCTTATTGATAAACCTGTTCAGTTCTTGCTATTGATTTTCTTTAAATAGGAGAAACCACCTCTGTGTGCCTCCAGTTGAATGTGGCTGGAGCAAGGGGGCTCTGAGAGCAAGGCTTAGGGACAGAAAACTCCAGGCTTTAATAAAAGTTGGGTCTGGATGCTTAGAATCCATGGTTACATTGTAGAAAAAAGTCAGATGGCATTCTGTTCTGTCTAAATTTGGAAGGGACATGCTTTTTCCTTAGTGAAATATCAGTTTGGAAAACTTAAGATTTGTTTAGGGCAGGTTTTGCTAAGAGTCCTAAGACATTTAAAATGTCAATATAGTTGATGAGACTCTAGAAAAATTTCAGCAGCATTAGGAGGACTGGAGGTGATGTTGTGAACCTCCTGTGTGTTGTATGTAATTCCTGAGTCATATTCTGGGCCTCCTGTGATGTGCTTAGAATCACTTGTGGAAAAGATAGCAGAGTAGGGAAGCTGCTTATCAAAAGAAAAGAATAACAACCAAATATCAATGTTTTTTTCCCTTTAGGTCATGCTAATTGCCTTGGTCTTTGTAAGGCCACACAAAATCAATGACCAATCAGTATTTCAGCATTAAAAACTTTTGACTAGAAGTTTTCATAAGGTTGCTGTTGAGGAGAGAGGATCATAAAATGCATTGTCTAAATGCAACTTGCAGGCTCCTAGAAGCTGAACAACAACTTTCCTTTCTGCTGTTAATGTTGTTTGGCAGAAAAAATCCTGACACATGAGATGTTTTTTGCTGTTAATTAAATTATGTTGATATCAGGCTTAAAATGTATTTACTCTTTAAAGATGTTTATAAACATGGAATCTTAGAACCCATAGAAAAGAGGTAGCTAGTAAAATTATCTGTTACTATTATTGTAGTCATATGCATCTACTAGAACTATTTGCTACTACGTTTGCAAATTATCAAAGGTACATTTTAAAAAATGATCAAGTTTTAGAAAGTGATGTGATGAATTTTTCACAAGGTAGAATTATTAATTCTTTGAAGTTAAGGTTTCATATATTTTATCAAGAAAGCCAGACTAGGCCCCAATCTAAAAAGTCATATATCTAGTTGACTCTAACTCATTAATGCACTTAAGCATACATTTAATTAAACCAGGCAAGTACTCCTATTTAAATCAGAGGAACTAAAAGTCACCTGCATTCAGTGACACTAATGATATTCATAAAATCATCTACATGAATCCTTATTTGCAGTAAGACCTGATAATCGTCACACACATTTTCCCTGTGCAACTGTGTGTAATGGTTATAGAATAAAATTCTGTATTCATGTTTATTTGCATTTCTTGTTTAAACTTCGTGTTCCTTCCACAAGCTCCAAACAAAGATTTAGGCACCAAATTCTATTAAAAATGTATCTGAGATCTATTGAGTTTAATGTATATGTTAACTGTGTCTCTACCTTACAGGCAAAAAAGATGAATGTTTGATCTGCAGAACTCCTTGTCGTACATTATTCCTCTCAAAACAGGTAAATGAAGCTTTGTTATTGTATTACATCAGTCTGTAGTTTATTTAACAGCTACATTATTTACATTACAACATACTTCCCTTTTGTTTGCCAACTGTGACATGAGTATTTACTAATGATAGGTAACTTACATACTTCTGTATTATGCACCTTTTATTTTTATGGATTTCTTACAATGAAAACCTATGGAAACTCTTTAGGTTTTCAGATTTAAGTTGGACTGTAGATCACTCCAACCTTTTCAGGAAATATGACTGGCTAATGTGTAACATCAGGGACTACTTTCAAAGTGTGGTATTTATTGACTTCAGCATTTGTAACATCATGGAAACTGGACTATAATGGATTATTTCATGTAATGAATTGAATTGAAAATCTGCATGGCGGTGCATCAATATTTTCGAGTGTTTTTGGTTTATCTCTCCATTTGCTCTTAAGCTTAGCTATTTTCCTCATGGCTATGTGATTAAGAAAGGATCTAAAATATTGTTAGGAATTCTTGTTATTCACTAGAGAATGAGCAGCTTCTGAGTCCCTTTCTTGAGAAATCATTAGAAAGATTTAATTTTCCTGTTTCTCCCAGGAACCATCTTCTCCTTAGCTGATTTCATAAATGGTTTGTGAAAACAGTTATATTTTCCTAGACTGATGCCTACCTGTGAGACAAGCTTGACTTACAACGATAAAAGAAAAATACTAGGAGCATTCAATACATCTAACACGTAAAGTCCTACAAGGCTATAAAACAATAATGTATGCAAAATAGAGGACAATTTGGGACTAAACCTGAAGTGGTGACCTTGAAGGAGGGCACCATTTCGCTAGATGTGTTTAAAACTGAGATGATGCATATCTAAATATAGAAATGTCTACTTCTACATACTGCATACAAAAAAGTAAGAAATTGTTACACTATATTTTGTATTTGTAAACACAGAATCTCACAGAACTGAAACAGGATGAAGAAAATACCAAAAAATTACATCAAAACAACAGAATGCAAACATAATACAAAGGAACAATGCACACAGTAATAAAATAAAACCAAAACATAACCCTCTCATGAAATTTCTGAAGGAGGTATTTTAGTAAGATTTCAGTATGAGCCTACCCTGGCTACAAGAACAATTCAGATTGTCATGGACCTCTGGAGGTCATCTTGTCCAACACCTTGCTCAAAACAAAGCTGATTTTGAAGTTAGATCAGTCTGAAATAGCAGCATTTGAACAGAATTTGACGCTTTGCTTCAAAAATACAGAAGGAATTAAAAAATGCGGTGATTGGAGTACTAACAAAAATATTAGGTGTTTCATTAGAATCTGCTGCTGCTCTGGAGGACTGGAAGGAAGCAAATTACCATATTCTTTAAAAAAAGACATTAATGATGATTGCTTAGCCTTGATTAAGAACAGATAAAATGATTGGAATGATAATTAAATATGCATGTAAAAAAGTCATAGCTCTATAATTCAGGAACCTGAGTGGAAATATACCTGGTAACCTTTATGAGCTTGATGCTGTGGAAGAATTCCCAATGAGTAGAAGGTCCTATAAATGTGTTAAAACTCCTCATTAAATTGTATGTTGGGGCAATCAACATCTACACATTAAATATTCTCATCTTTACAGTAATGTATGCTTGTCACCTTTATATCTTCCTTCTGTGTCTCACGATCCTCACTTGCTTTTTCCCAGAGGATGCTTAAGTGCTACGATAAATCAGAATATCGCTGTTCATTATTTCAGAATATCATGTTAACATCTGCTACTCCTCCATGCAACAGATGAAATATAAACAGTGTTCAACAAACCTTCATTTTAAAGAGTTTCCAAATCAGCAATGAAACTGGTTGGTTTTTATTTTTCTGAGATCTTATAAATTCTTAATCCGAGGTCATGGCTTTGTTAGGACCCTAGATAGGTTTCTAGAGCTTGCCTCCTCTGAGTACATTATAAAGACTCCAAATGTATTTTTATGTATATGTTATTTTTTCTAGATTAAATTTTATTGTCTTGTTTGTATTTTCTTTACTTAAATACTGTCCATGGATCAGACTGTGGTGTCTATCTGCTTTTCTCTTTCTCAGTCTACCAGTTCACCCTGTGAATGCTTTGGCTAATGTCAACTAAATTCAAAAGAGCAGAGGAAGTCTCAAATACAATTAATTTCCTCCTGCGAGTTCTATAAAAAGGAGTAGCTGGGGGAAGCAAAGAAAAGCAATTTAGTTCCCATGGTGTTGGGAAATGCAAGAACAGCCCATTGATAACCAGAAGGGCATTTGGCAACTACACAAACAATTCTACGGTAACCAAACCTCATCTCCTCTTTGCTCAGATGAGTTGCTGTACAGGACATTGGAGCAGCTGATGTCAGAAAATGGGGAAATAAATACACAAATCTGTTATTAATTTAGCTCCTTATGTAATTATTTTTCGTACATATGAGACTCAGTTCTCTCTTATTATTAAAATATAGAATATACTTATAGATAGAAAATAGGTTTGGCAAAGGCAGCTGTTATGTAGTCTTAGATATTTGATTTCATACTAGTGTTATGCCGGTTTCGGAGTAGGTAAAAATATTGTCTTACTATGTGTTTGTGCATTTCCAAATGTAACAAAGCTTTTTGATTTCAATGCAAGATTTTTCAATTAAAAGTGTTAATACTTATCTTTCATTTTCTTAGTAGCCTAGAAAACTGTTACTTTATTCACAGGTGGTCTACTTCCTATTTCTTTCAATAATTCACCTTTCTCTAATTTTTCAAATTTTTAAACTTTTTGAGATTATTTAGTACTTCTGGGATTAATTTACATTTTGCCGGCAACAATTTAAGTTCTTTTTGATTGGATTTTGAAAGGTGGTTCCTTACATGAAGGATGATTTTTTTTTCTGGGACAATCATCTTTTATCATCTAAGTATGTTTGGATTGGTTTTGCCTCTTATTCAGCTTTTGGCTGGTTGTAAATCTACCTTCCATTACACAATCACAATTTATCAAAGAGAACCTTGTAGTTTACAGTTTACAGGTATGTGTCATGGTTTTTTTGGCTAGATTCTTCATTTTTAAAAGATGTTTACTCTTACAGTAGAAGGTGATTGAAATGTGATCACTGTTAGTTCTTAGTAATACAACAATTTTAACTTAGCACTATAACTAGTGTGACTATTTTGGGGCTGTCTTTTGTTTGTTTTTTCTTATGAATAAATTAGGAATACATGTATTCTGGATTAAAGTAGCACTTAACTAAGCTGTCTACATTGCTTTGTAGATTTGGATAGATGTCAAAATGTCACTATCATTCTGAAATTCACTTTACAGTTCGTAGCATTTCTTTCTCACTAGAAATAATAAATATATCTTTATTGCAATGATAGCTTAGCCACAGAGCACTTACTCAGCATTTTCTAAAAACACAGATGGCCATTTGCGAGGTCACATCATGGTGTCTGATTAAAAGTCTCAGTCACAAAATAATTGCAAAATTCAGCTACCATTAATAGCTCTTTCATTATGCTGGGATAGCATTCTGCTGCCCAACAGTCAGGAGAGATAAAGGGATCCCAGTCAGCATTGGAACCATTCCAAAAAAGGACTTTGAAACAAAACTGATTATAAGATGCATCCATGTGTCTGGGGGTGGTGAGAACCACAAAGGCCAGAAGGGGACTGCCAGAAACCTGGCTGCTGGTCTGAAGGCAATGCCTCCTCCAGGGAATCACAGCATCTCCCCTGAACGTCCTCCGTAAGTTGTTATTGTCTTAGTTACACGAAGTATAAATGGGTGTAATATATTTAAACAAAAGCACAAAGCTTTGCAGATGGTTATTAAGGAGACAAAATAAAAATGGGCTTGTTTTCAGTTTCTGAATCATCCTACTCTTCATCTGTGCATTTTTTATTTATATGCATCAATCAATTTAAAGAACACTTCATAAAATGGTTTATTTAATATAACTTGCAAATAAAAATGCTAACCTTGGTATACTTTCTTTTCTTGGTAGACAAGTCCTGATATTCAATCACTGTTCATGGGAATAGATACGCTATGCAAGAAATACGCAAAAGAAATAACACAGGTGAATCTGCCTTAAAGCTTTTTAACTCTATAAAATAGCAACTTCTACTGTGTTTTATATAAATGGGAAAAATACATGAAGAAATGTTTGAAAATGAATGTATGCTCATTACTGTCTTTACTTCCTTAATTCCACAGGTTCAAAAGTACTTAAGAAAGCATAAATTATTCAGCATGGTCACTGTTTGTGTTTTCAAGTTCTCTCTCAGGACTCCTAGTCTGGCTATTTTGATGATGTAAAATCACTTTCAATGCCATGCAATGAAATATAACATCTACCAGAACCTCAAATGTGTCCAAACAGCATGTCCTAATTATAGCAATAAAAAGTTACACATTAAAAACTGAGCTGAAGCCCTGACCTGAATGTACTTTCTCTTTATTTTATTTTATTTTATTTTATTTTATTTTATTTTATTTTATTTTATTTATTTTTTTAACCAAAGTGAGCAAGTTAACAAAGATCCCTGATCTCAAAGGCTGGTCTTTATTGAAAATAAGAACAATCTAATTCCTGAAAAGCAAAAGATCTCAAGGCAGGTCTGCATTTTTTACCACTTCTAAGGTATTATTTCCTTTTTTTAGACTGATGCTGAGCACTGAATTGACATTTTCATAGATTTCTCCTTTATAGACCCCAGACCTCGTTTCTGTGTGGTGGGAGGCAGCTCAGAGCCATTACTTTCGGAGTGCCTCATTATTCCATCAGTGCTTCTGAAGACACTTCTGATCCTTTAATCAGTATCCAATGGGAACCTCCCAGGCTCCTCTACAGCAAATGAAAAGTAACCATTTCAATTAGATCCTCCACCATGGGTTCATCTTCTCTGAGTGTTTCTCTTGGTTGTCTCTATCCCTACACATTTTCTTGACAGTTTTCTTACACACGAGAAGAAAGATTTATTAGTAAGTTATTACCTCTTGTAATTTGTCCCTCAAGCTCTTGTCTTGCCTGCACTGTATATTTTTACTTTCAACCTGTCAGGGTTTATGATCCTCATTTGGACACAAGAGGTGCTTACACACCACCAGAGTGTCTAACAATTATTTTTTAATTATCAGGATATTTTTACAAGGCAAATTATAATTGTCAGTAAGACAGATAACTTTTTATGTTGCCATTAAATTTATGTGTTTGCCTAGCACTAATGAATAAGAAACACTGCAGTGAAACTGGTTTTCCAATGTCTTTACCTTGTTCTTAAACACAGTGTTAAAACATAAATTCAGCAAAATAAATCTACCACCTCTAGGATAGGTTATACTAGATTAAATAAACTTTATAAGGCTTTCTCTATCAGTGCTAATAACTTTGAATGTTTTTTTTTGGAGAAGAATTCAAGATGTGTTAAATACTTATTAAAATATAGAAAAAAATTTAATACTGTGAAAGTTTTTCTCCATCACCTTTTCTTTTTTCTGAGGTTGCATAAACATAATCAGGTGAAACTTGACATAACTGTATTTATTTTTTAGGTTGCAGAATTTCAAGAAAAACATCGTAAACATTTATTAGCATACCAGAGACAAAAGGTAACTATAATTGTTATTTTCTTATTTTTACTGCTTATGTTTACCTTTTTACTTCATTTTGTTTTTAAAAACTATTTTCAACTTCCATTGGAATACTTAGAATAATTTTTCAGTATTGCCTCATTTCCGTCATTATAAATACCAGGTTTTAATTGCTTAAAATCTGTGAGGACTTTATTAATTATGGTTACTATTATTTAATAAAACATATTTTAGTTGTGGGGTGACCAAGATTAAATGGAGAGTCAATGGACAAGGAGAGAATAGACTAGTTCACTGTATGGAGGAGAAAGTGGAAGATGTGTGGAGAGATTGGTACTCAGATAATAAGCCCAGAGGAAAAGATGACTGGGGCTGACAAACTGAATGGGAAACTAAGGGGAGAACAAGACAAAGGGCCAGTACCCTGAATTAGGGATAGCTCAATAGGAAGGGGAATAGAATTAACTATTCTGTGGAAAACAGGTACTGAATTTGTGACTCTTCCTTTGTAGGCTGGAAAGAAAATTTCTTTCTTTCATCTCTCTGCTACTTCTAAATATTTGTTAAAATAGTTGACTGTTTCATTCATTTCCAAGGACATGGCCAGGTATATCACTAAAGCTACTTGGCAATACTGGTGAATCAACCCATCAGTAGGTGCCCTATGTATGAAATGATAGACGCAAACTCATAGAGCTGCCCAAATGGCTATCTTGAGTGTGAAGAGAGCACCTGATGTGGTTCTCATGGATAGAACAGCTTCGAAACTTGAGTTCTCTGTGGCCCATTCTCCCCTGTTTTCCATGACTGCATTTTGGGATCAGTCCTAGTGTACTGGGGAGTGGGTAGATCTTTCAAGGTCCTGTCCTTCTTGGAGGAATTCTGATTTTATGCTGCCTTCTAATTTATTGTAATAACTCTGGATGGTAAAACTGAAACTGTAAGTAAAATAAAGCTCTTCATAGAATTTTGCATAAATTGAAATATTATCTCCAAAGAACCTGGGCAGAGTTTTGACGCTTTTCGTTGGTAAGTTACTAAGTTATTTACTGTCGAGATGTTCATTTAAAGTGGTTGTAAAGTATGTGACCTGAGGCAGGTGTTTAGTCTTCAGTACTGAAACAGCTGATGATTTAGTTGGATGCTGTTTCAATGGCACACTGTTTTGGGTGGTTTTGCTGTTGAAGGTGAGTGGAAAAAGAATGGAGCAAGAATCATTTATGGTATAAACAGTTTGGCGAATGGCAACACCTCCAGGGAGGTGAGGAAGCACAAACCTACCCTTTGATACAAGTGTTGCTTCCTGCTGCTCTCCACTCTGCAGGTCTTGGCCTTTGGGAAAGGCAGAGTACTGCATAAGGAACTTCACAACCAGGTTTTCATACTTAGCTCTCTAGTTTGTGGTCCCCTTCCTTATTTCTAGTACGTCATCCTTGGCACTGTCAACCAACAGCTCTCATGACCTTGATAAAAGCTCCTTTGTTGCTGTTTCTGTGCATTGCAGAGATCACAGGATGCAGATCATGGTGTGTACTGTGGGCACATGTTGTCCATATTCCTGGCAAGTCTAGATCCCATGTTGTGTTAGGACCCAAAGATATTGACAACCAAATAGTTATTCACCTTCTTTAAGGCATTTTGACCTTGGAATGATTCAGTCCTATAGAGTGACAGGGTAACAGGTAACAGTACATTGTTCCTGCTATCCGTACTGGTCATTTTCTTACTTAAGCCTATCTCTCATTAGGAAAAAGAAAAGACAAGAATAAAAAAACTCCCCAGATCTCATGTAAATTAGATTTTGTCTTTAAACTGTTTTGCAGAGTTTCACATCTGCAAAAAGAGCATAATATTTGCCACTGACAATATGACTTTACAAAGGTATATCAGGTGACGTTATTAAAGAATTCAAATAATATTGTGAGGAGAAGCATGAAAAGTTAACAAGAAAATTAATAATTTCTCTTCAAATCAAAATATGAATAGCATGAAGTAATGGAGGACTAAGGTCACACAATGGAAATCAAGGACAAAATACAGATGCAGATTGATGCTATTGAGTAAATTTTTATATCCTTCATAAAATATAATATATGCTAATGGAATGAAAGACTAAAAAATGCACATACTAGGAAGTCGACCTAGCGTTCCTGACCTCAATGTTCTTCAATTCTGCAAGCTCATAACATTCTTTAATGGAGATTTTTGGTTGTGTCCATAACATAATAGGAAATACTCTTCATGTAAGCTTGTTAGAAATGGATACTGCAAAGAACTGAATACATTTTGAATTTGAAATGAGCAGTATGGGAACATGGTATTTGGTATTTTGTACAGTTATTGGTATCTTTGCCAGATAATTCCATATTAAATACATCGTAAGTTTTATACCAGACAGGGAAAAACAGACGAAAAAATTAAGCTATTTTAAGTACTTTTCTTAGTATTTTTTTATCCAATACTACCAGCACACTTAACAAAAGGTGATCGAACTAAGTCTGTAACTGCCAAAAATCAGCATATCTTTTTCAAACTGACTGTTTCACGGATCCATATAACAGCTATAGTCTTGCCCCAATAAATCTGGAATAGCAATGACATCTCAGATTAAAACCAATAGAAAACAGCCTTTCAGCACTTTAGAATACTAGTTGTATGAAAATGAAGTTATATATCATACGAATAGATTTTGTTTAAATCTACCATTATGTCACAGACAATGAAGCTGGAAGAATCTCTCAAGGAGGTAACTCAGCAACTTCATCAAATGCAATGGTAAGAGGCTTAATGCAACAGAAGTAAATGATAAATAGTCTTTGTAATGAGACAACAGTAATTTTAATTGATAAAACAACTTAAAAGCCATACTTTGTGTGCCTTTCTCATATATTGTGTTTAATGCGTAGAAAAAGCATATTTTTACGGAAATAAATGAACGATGATTTCTGTCATAAGGTCAATTTTCTTCACATTAATCAAGCCTGCCAGGAAAAAAAAATCCTTTTAATTTTAAATTCAAGACAGTAATTACTTTAAAAATGAATTTTTAGCAATCTCTGTCATATAGATATTCAGTTTTAAAATTTTTATTTGCATTTACATGAACATGCTTGTGTTTTTTGACAATAGGCTTCCCAGCCTGGAAAGTACTATGATCTCTTTCCTATCCCACTGGCAAAACTAGGAGAGTTTTGTAACATGAATCTCATTTTATCTGTTTCTAATAAAATTCAACTTCTTGACTTATCTCAATTTAGTCTTTTCTCAAAAATGCATCAAAGAGGTTGCCCATCATTATGCCTCCACACATTGACTGATATACCTTAATCTTTTCATCTCTTTTCCAACTTAAAACCAAATTTCTTATTGACCCCTAAGTGCACTGTGTGCTATTAGTTTTCATTTAATTAAATTTTATTTCAATTATTTGCTTGAAAAGATCACGTTTTTAAAAATCATTATATAGTTCTCAGGGTTGCTATAACTTTCCGTCTTGAGAACTTTCTCTCTTCAGATTTCACAAGCTGTGAGTTATCCCTGAGTCATCAGGGAGTAGATTGAACAGGATCAGTTGCAAGTCTAAACTGAAGGGGATGTGACTAATAATATTTTTTGCACTCTCTTCACCCTTTTTTGTTGTTTCCCTTTAAAAATTATTTATGCTATACTTATCTGAATTAATTGCTCTTATATCCTGTAGCCTGTACAGCACTCTAATGTTTAAATTGAACGAACACGGAAAAAATGTATTATACTATATTACCACTGTTTAAAAAAGTCTGCTTAGCAGAACATAAAACAGATCAATCTACAGTGATCCACTTATGCTGAAATTATAACATTTTCCATATAACATTTGTTTCTCTGTCCTATTATATTCTTCCAATTTTCTAAGATTTCGAAAGCTACTGGGAAAAAAACCCCACCAGGCTTTGTCTGCTTTTTCCGTTTTAGAGAATATGGGTATAAAGAGTACTTATAGTTACAATGTACTTCTCCCTGTAGATAGATCTTCTTGAGAGAAGCCCTTTACAAACGTCCCTTTATGAATACCAGTCTTCAACCATGATGAAATCCCCTTATTAGCCAGTCCATAAAGCCAGCAATTTAATTGCAAAATTTTGTCCTTTTATGTGTTTTTTCAGTATAGACTTTCTTTTGACTCTGACATGCACATAATACTGTATTATTCTCTCTTCTGCTGCTCGGTGTAATATAACTGAAAGAAAAACAGTATAAAGGAAACTACGTATCTGGTGGATTATCATAGTTTATATATTTTTACCCACTCCCTCCTTTTCCTTGTCTACATCTCAAATAAATAACATCTTGCTTATACCAGATACAGAGTTCTTACTGAATTTCAGATTTTCAGAATTCTACCAAGAAAGTGTGACCCAGGGCTTCTCCTTACATGCCTAGTAGACACATTCCTCCTATTTATGCTTCTTGGCAAAGATACCAGTTTTACATTGCTGTTGGTGAATTGCATAAATATGCCAACATTTCCTTTGATAATTATATTTTTACAGTTTGGGAAATGTATGCATCAAAATGAAGATTTTTGACTGAATTGTAATTGACAGTTGTATTTTAACATCTGTTGTTCCATAAAGTACTTTGCCATAATGTTATCCTAAATTGAGACTATTGGGTGTGTAATGACTAATACAATATAGAGAAGTTAATAGCTTATCAAATAGATTGTTATCTTGGTTCATGGCAAATAGTATCATGTTAAAACCAGCTATTGATGGATAAAAGACTTTATTTTATGCTTTATTGACCAGTTAGACTAATGAACTAATCAAACCAGCTTTCAATTTATATCTGTTGTTTCTTCCATTTTCCCTTTAGCATGAAACCTCCTGAACAAACTCCACAACTACCATTTTCCAGTACAAGTAGAAACCCACATTCCAGTAAGAAGTGTTGGTTTAAGATGCTAGCTATGCAACACGTATCACTGGATATAGCTTTGTTCTAATATTAAATTTATTAATGACTTTAGTTCCTTCAAGAAAACAGAATGGTTATTCTTCATATTCTCTTCATCCTAGTCATCCTTCCACTTCTGAAATGTAGGTACAAATCTGTTAGTTTTCAATGAAAATCTTAACAATGACAACATGTTGATATTTCATACACTAAGCTTTTCTTTTTTTGTGTGTGTGAGTTTAGAATGAGTATATTTTCTTAGTTCATGCTTTGTTTCTGCAAAGTATGTAAATAAAAAGGAGGGTCTTATGTATCCAAGTATACATAATAACTATTAATACTAGTATAGACTGACTTTGTACTCACTGGAAAAAATTCTAAGGCAATATGCTCCTGGACAGGCTGGAGAGTTGGGCGGGGGATAACCTGATGGAATTTAACAAGGGAAAGTGTAGAGTCCTGCATCTGGGCAGGAACAACCCCAGGTTCCAGTATAGGTTGGGGAATGACCTATTAGAGAGCAGTGTAGGGGAAAGGGACCTGGGGGTCCTGGTGGACAACAGGATGACCATGAGCCAGCACTGTGCCCTTGTGGCCAGGAAGGCCGATGGCATCCTTGGGTGTATTACAAGGGGGGTGGTCAGTAGATCGAGAGAGGTCCTCCTTCCCCTCTACTCCGCCCTGGTGAGACCCCATCTGGAATATGGTGTCCAGTTCTGGGCCCCTCAGTTCAAGAAGGACAGGGAACTGCTGGAGAGGGTCCAGCGTAGGGCAACAAAGATGATTAAGGGAGTGGAGCACCTCCCTTACGAAGAAAGGCTGAGGGAGCTGGGGCTCTTTAGTTTGGAGGAGACTGAGGGGTGACCTTATTAATGTTTATAAATATATAAAGGGTGAGTGCCACGAGGATGGAGTCAGGCTCTTCTCAGTGGCAAACAATGAAAGGACAAGGGGCAATGGGATCAAGCTGGAACACAAGAGGTTCCACTTAAATTTGAGAAAGAACTTCTTCTCAGTGAGGGTAACAGAGCACTGGAACAGGCTACCCAGGGAGGTTGTGGAGTCTCCTTCCCTGGAGACATTCAAAGCCCGCCTGGACACATTCCTGCGCGACCTCACCTAGGCGTTCCTGCTCCAGCATGAGGATTGGACTAGATGATCTTTTGAGGTCCCTTCCAATCCCAAACATACTGTGATACTGTGATACTGTGATAAATTGCGCATACAGCTTGCTCAAGCTAAAAGACTGTGACTTCATTTTTTATAGAAAGTAAAATTTCAGATGCCCTTCTTGTGGAGACAAGTAACAAATATATAAATATACATATTTATTCTGACTTGAATAAGAGAACAACAATGCTAATAATAAAATAAATTTGTCTGTAAATGTCTAAACCAAAGCTCAGAATCAATTAATAGACTTTTCTTACTGCTAGTGGATTTTGGAACAAGTCCTTAACAGTCATATATGTATGCATTATGTATTATGCTTTCCCATTATTAGTCAAATTTAACATGAAGAATATAATGTAATTTTGGCATTATAATGAATGTGTTATTTTTGTTACAATTTCATACTTATTTTGACCTTTGTTGTAAGAATGGAGCCAATGGAGATTGACCCTGTACCTTCACCAATGAGGAAAGTAAGTGGATTTTTTGTATATATGTTTTAATATATGTATATATACACATATATGCTTTTGATTTCTCCTACTCTGTTGATACTGCAAAGATAGGATTCTCCCTACCCTTATCCCACTTTAAAACAGCTGATTTCAGCTATGCTTGATGCTTAATAGAAGTCAGATGCTCCCCAAAAAGGACCCAAAGGGAAATAAATCACAACATTGTTTTCTGGAATTATATTCTCCACATGCCATATACAGGCTTTTAAGCTTCTGATGCTGAATTAAATGGGAAATTCTTGAAATCTCACTAGGTTTATACTATAAAAATATTGTAACTGTTTCCAAAATGAATGCTGCTAATATATGAAACAGAGAGTTGCCATTAAATTTAAGTTCTAATATATTAAGAAATTGAAATATATGTAAGATTTCGACCTTCACCAGGTCTGCAGTGCAGAGCTATGCTGTCATCTCAGGGTGTCCTTTATAACCTATAATTGGTTATATCCATAGATAGAACTACATCCATAGATATAACCTATGGATTAGTATGTGTGATTCATCTCATTCTGAAGGACACTTATTGGTCTCATTCTTGTTTCTCTGCCTTGGCCATAAAGGGAATTTCAGAGGACCAGGTGAGATGTAAATGCTGTTGTTGCATTTGAATGGGGAAGGTGAATCACTTGGCACTCAACTTCACGTTACACTGTTTTTCAAAACTCTCCTGAAATTTCATTTAGGATGGATAAAAGTTTCTTATAAACCACAAATTGAACCAATAATTATTTTTCATCTTTCATAAACAGTTTTGTTTGCTGCTTGACTAGGTGATCTTGCTTTTGCCAGTGCTCAGAGGCATCAATGTGTGTATAGTATCTTCACATGTTAAGAAAAGGTGTAGAAATCAATGATCTGAAAGCAGTTTCAGAACTTGACATTTGAATAGGGAATTGCAAGCTTTGAATGACATCTCCAATATGAGAATAAAGGCAGGAGCTTTCCACTGTATTAGTATTCTGATTAGGAATACAATGTAAATATCCGGTATTTTTCTTATCTGAATGTGACAGAGACAACTTCTTTCAATAAAACTAAGATTCATCTATTTTCCTGCTCACCGTAAATCTGTAAAAAATAGTAACTTCATTCTGAGGTTTTACATCTTATTCCTATGAACAAAACTGCCAGCGGAGAGCTCCAGAAAAGTGAAGGCTTTATAGACCTCAAAAATGTAACACCGTTGCTTAAAATACTTTAATAATTAGGACACTTACTACCCTGTAATTAATACATTGCCATTCATTTAGCCTGACACACCAACTGGTCCGACAAGATTATCATTAATATCTCCACCACGAGATGGACACATGGGTGAGTAAAAATACTGTTCATAGCTGGATAACATTTGCATTGCCTTAAGAAGATTAATACATTTAAATCCATACATCAGCAAATTTGCTGAAGAAACTTCAATTGTTTTGAGGCATAAGAAACTTACAATGTAGACATCAATCCAGCAGATGGGAAATGGTTAAAAATGAAGAATGAAATAAGTCGCCTGAGTACTGACCTACTCTGTTCTGTGAATAATTACTTGTAACCACAATGATTTTTGCTGAGCAATCATAATCAACGGTTGCAAAGGAAATACTGTAATGATGTGTATGGTTGAATAGAACAAGCATACTTGCAATATATGTTGTTGACCTTCTATTAACCTTCATACTTATATTTGCTTATAATTACCAGAGATTAACATTGTCCATAATGTCATGTTAAAAATGTCCCTTTGTTATTGGTTTTACATTCGGCGTGTGTCTGTAATGGCCCATTCTCAGGCAGACTTTCCACTGGCTTCAGCAGTTAATAGAATCCATCTGCAATGCATAAGGAGCTTTTAGCACTCTTATTTCTACGTGATGTAAACGTCCCAAAACAAAGACAAATGAAATTGCAATGAAGGAACAAGAATTGCTTTTCTTATGTTGTATATGATTTATATGTTCAGATCCTTCCCAAATGCATGCTTGACCATAAATTTATGGATAGCAAGATAGTGAGAGTTGAGGTTAACTGTTTTTTGTTGTCTAAATATAAATAGATCTTTAATTGGATAGTAAAATTATATGTAGAACAGTTATGTATTCAGCACATTTCAGAATCAACCCATAAAGTTTTGTAGTGGTCAAAGCTGAATGAATCAAAGCATATTTGCAAAAGTAAGGGCAAGTGGGAGCAATGATTTAATGGTGTGCTAAAGAGAGTTTCCTTCTCAGAGCTTAATGGGGCAAAAAAAACAGCTGAAGAACTGGAGCACCTCAGCAGAGCTATCTTGATAATAGTCTAATAACTGATAGAATGTGAAATAAACAAACATATGTGTTTAACTTGATAAAAATTTGCAGGAATGGTACAATATCATGTTTTTTGTGAAAGCCAAGCTCTATTGAGACTAAAGAAAATTTTTCATCTTTACCATCTGTTGGAGTGCTGCTGAGGACTTCTGATCGCTCTCACTTCTGCTGGATCTTCTTCCAGCAAGAGCCTGAAAGACAACTCATGCCTCAGCAAATATCTGTGCAAAACTGTAAAAACGTATTATTATTTTTTATGCCTATTTTAATCCTTTATCAACTGACATGGTGACTTGACTTTGTCAGCCAGTTCCTTATCTGTCATTGTCTATGGTAATTGTGCACCATTTATATTCTTGAACAAACCAATCATGAATTTGTCCCAAATAATGCAGCTGAAGTACTAATCTTTGTCTCCAAAGTTCTCTCTTAAGTAAAATGGGTAATTAATGTTGACCCTGTTTTCAAAAATTCAATTTGTACAGGTAGCATATCTTACAGAAGCTCTCAGTCATGCGGAATTATGTCAAGTCAAAATAGTAGAGCAGGATCAACAAGGTAATTAAACACGTTTTCAAGATGTTACTGTCTCCTGTGAGAGACTGAAGTTTCTCTTGTCTGGCCTGTAATAATCTGCGCATTCGAAGATTATAGTCTACATCTGAATAACTGTCATTGTGCAGGCTGTCACCTATAGGAATGTGTTTGTTATTGCTGGAAGGTTTTATTTTGAAATCACTTTCTTCAAATGCAGGCAGAGATAATTTGAGTTCCTGTAGCTGTGGACATCTACAGTCACAGTACTTTCATACAAAGAGTAGTAATTTTATAGTAAAGAGGTGCAACAAACTGTCTGCTTTATATTTGTAAAAATCAGAGATAACAACAAAACATCTACACAACAGCTGTTCTCTGAGTAACCTGAACATCTTAATGCAGCATGTAGCAGGTGTTTCAGGTTTTAATCTAAACATTGAAAAGGTCTCAAATTGTGAGAATTCTTAACATAAAGAAAAAAGTTAAAATGGTTCCAGAAAAAGTAAACTCTTGTTCTCTATAATCATTGAACCAAATATGTATTTCTAGCACAAATTTAAAATACACAGAAAAAGATATTGCTGCTTTTTTTTTTCTCCCTATCTCCGATTCTCATCTAATTTGTTTTGTCCTTCTGCTTTTTAAAATATTTAAAAATTCTAAAGAAGTAAAAATCTGATAAGGAACATGTAGAACACCAAAATTTATAGCATTTTCTATTAAAATATTAACACTATGAATTTAAGTGGGTTTGAAATCTCTTGTACTATGAAAGTAGCCTCAAATCGTATCTATGAATTAATTTCATTGACAGATCCACACCAATAAGACTACCGCATAGTGGATGTTCAGCTACATCATCATCTGGATCACAAAGTAGTAGAAGGGGATCATGGGCTCCTCCTGAATTCAGAACCCCTCAGCTGTACACATTTACATCACCTTCCCCACAGCCATCAGTAACCAGACAACCAATCACCATCCCTGGACTTCTGCAAAGACAACATTTAGGCAAGTATATTTTAGAAAATAATAGCATTTAAGACTTCCTGAAAAAATTTCGGCATAACATATGCTTATTACTTATTTACTGGAGAATTGTAAATAAGAAATAAATTAGGTGACAAAACCCATCTTTGAGCTGTATGTTTACAAGTGAATTGCAGTTCATATGCAGAACAATGCTTTGGACATTCGCCTGTGTAACTGAAATTGGAATATGGTAAAAATGTTTTTACAGGAAGAGAAATGTAATCTTTTAATAGAAATACAAAGGAGCATATTTAGATTCATAAAAAGCTATACAAAAATTCTCATCAAAATGCATAGGTTTTATTTTTAGTGTTTGCTAGTTTTAACTTTCTCTCTTCCTTGAATGAGTTCCCAAAATAATTTACATGAATAAAGCTTTCCTCTGGTCTTACTAACTTTTTTTTTTTTTTCAATTTGTACTTTTATTCTTATTTTAGGATCAACTAATTTTGGAGGACATTCAACACAAAGATAAGCAAACAACTGTGAATGTTTTTGGTCAATAAGCATCTGGAGAAGCCCTACAAAGTCTTCGGACATCAAAGTATTTGTAATTTCAATAAAATGTCAAACTGGCATAAACCAGTCAACTGTTCAGCATGAATAATTGACTTAAAATATGTCTGATCTCGCTGATTAACATCTACAGTATTTTTAAATGGAAGTACAAAATGCTTTTGCTGTTTTTAGACATTTTGGCTTAAAATGTATTGTATAAATAAACAGGCTTTATGAACTAAGTGTTAAGACAAAACATGATTATATATTCAATGAGCATTTTTTTGCTGTGAATGCACTGAGTTGCAGCAGAACTACGTTTTTTAATGGTTGTGCCTCTACAGTATTACAGCTGTGTCCCATCCCTAAAAAAATATTGATTTATGGATTTTTGATTGCAGAATTTCAAATTTTGGTTCTTACTCAGCAGATGACCTTTTATTTGCACTATTTAAAGGGGTAAAGTTTGAGGGATATTACATTCTAGCAGGTTCTGCCAAGCTCATAATACAGTACCTATTCTGAACTCCAAGAAGTTCACCATTGGATGTAGGCATCAGTGATTTCTTCCCAAAATGGAATGAAATGGGGGAACTGGGATGAAGAGACAGTGGAGATCACCTTTGCTCACACAGTAATAGCAACTGGAGACTCTGAATGGAGGGTGCCAGAAAAGAACCTTTTTCTTTCAAGAATAACTCTTGCCTTGAAATTCCCACTGTTACTATGTATCTGTGGCAAAATTTTGGTATGGCTGAGTCATCAAATATGCACCTTTGTTTTGTTTTGTTTTGGCCCTAACTTTACATGGAGTATTTTAAAAATAATAAAATTGAAAGCTGTTTTGTTGAGATAAAGTCCCCTGAGTACACGATACATTTCTTTTCGGCTGAAAAGTTTCACTTGACCTAAAAGAAAAATTAGAATAGAAAGGACTATATAAATGAGGAGGGCTTTTTTGTGATGCTGAGACAAAGCATTAATTCACCCAGAAAACAGAGAGGGAATGATTCTTACTATCTCTGAATTTGATTTTATGGTTCTTACATCACCTCCCGAGCTACCTACTGGGATGAGTTTTAACTGTGCCCCTTGAGTAAGAGTAAAGTGGATGGAGAAACACCTGTTTTGTGAACATCCCTGGAGTACGGGCTTCTGTAATAAATGTTAAGCTTCACATTTCCCTTATTTCAACATAAAACTGGTTTTGTTTTTTTACCACGGAAAAGTTTGTGTTTTCTCCTCTTGATATTCTTATACTTCCAATTTTAGATGGGATTTCTAAGTAAATTTCCTTCCAAGCCACCTTTCATTTGAAAGATTTAATTTTACAATACCACAAACATACAAGTATAGGAGCGTGGAGTAGCTTAAAAATTCCTATTCTCCTTTAGCTCCAGATGATCTAGAAAGCTTGGGAAATGGGGTGAGGAAAATACGATTCTCGTCTTCTACCTTCATTGTTCCCCAATAGTTACTATTTCTTTGGCTCACAAGATATTATTCTTTCTAATTTCTATATTATCACACTGTGGAGCCATCATCCACAACTGTGAAGCTGTATTATACCTTTTATAATTGCTGAAAGTTACATTTTACGATCAGGTGAAATATCTGGGTTTGAACAATTCTGTTTCTCCTCCCTTGCACTCGCCCCCTGCCCAGTTGCACGGTTGTGAATGAAGACAGAATTTGACGTTGATAAACCTGCCAAGTTGTGTCTAGAAATGAAACCTGTCTGAAGATTTCCTAGAAGGATTTGTATAGGAAGGAGTCATATACGTAAGTTTTACAGCACTAACAATAATAAAAAGTGCATCCTTTTGTTGAAAGATGTGAATAAGTGCACCCAGAGAGCTGAATGATTTCTGTATTGCTGCTCACCACAGTGGTTTCCACACAAATTCAGTAACGATCTTCCTGGCTTTGGTCATTTTCACCAGTTCATCTTTTTGTCTTTTCATAGAATCATTTTGGTTGGAATAGACCTTCAGGATCACTGAATCCAACCATAACCTAACTCTAGCACTAAACCATCTCCCTAAGAACCTCATCTATACAGCTTTTAAACCCCTCCAGGGATGGTGACTCCACCACTGTCCTGGGCAGCCTGTTCCAATGCCTCTCCATGAAGAACTTCTCCTAATATCCAATCTGAACCTCCCCTGGTGCAACTTGAAGCCATTTCCTCTTGTTCTTGTGATAAAAGCTCAACATGGGCAGAGAGTGTTTTATGGCTGTAGGCTGAGAAAAGAACTTGGAACACCATATGAATAAAGAAAAAGGAATAGTATAAAAATGCATGTTTATATAATTTTACTTCTGCTCTGAGCTACTTAGCAGTATCTACTAGTATCTTCTACTTAACAGGTACTACATAGTGAATTTGAGCCACAGTCCGATCCTAGAGAAAAAGAAGAAAAATGCTCATCTTTGGAGATCTTACAGTTTTGAAATACATTTCAAAGAGAAAAGAGAATGTAATTTGAATGAAATAAAAAGGCACAGGAGCTATCCATGCTGAGCAGAAATACCTTTGAATGATACCTTCATGCTTCCCAGTTCAGACAAAAGGAAAATTTTGAAAACACAAATTGATGAGAGGACTATCATGTGAAATTTTTCAAAACTTACATCTGTCTGTCATATCATGAAACATAATTGCCAGGAAAAAAAAAAAAAAAACCACATTTAAAAGCCATTTGAGGAATGTAATTTGCTAAGATAAATGCTTTTATCTTTTGTTCAAAACCAAGTTATGATACTTAATTCAGAATTTCCTTCTTTAAGAAGAGAAGGAAAAAAAATCAAAGCTTCCTCAATCTGCCAATTAGCACAAAAGTTTTTGTATTAATCTCTTAGTATCCATCTTCACTGAATTTTTTGCTTTAAAAGAACTCATGTCATTTAATCTTTAAGGAAATTTGCAGTACACTAATGATGCACCAGAGGGTGCCAACTTACCTCTTATACCACCCTTCTGGGTAAATTGAGGAAAAACTGTTCTGTTCTGACCTTTTCAGTTTGGTATTTTTATAGAAAAGCTGCAGATAATAAAAAGAAGGGCAACAAGGTGTTATATGTAGAGTCTGAAGATGAAACATCAGAAAAACACTTGAACAACAAAGGGGAGGGACTGAACGAACTGAACTGCAAGTTAAAAGGGTAATTCAGATACAGCAGGCCACAAATATGAGAAACAAAAGTAATGGAAGCGGTGATCAGTCCTGCTGATGGGGTAAGCAGCAGTGTGTGAAGGAAGAAATTATTTAGGCTTGATGCTGAGAAGTTTTCTTAACAGAGCACTTTGGCAATGCGCTGGTCTCTCGGGGCAGGGTCAGCACACAATTGCAGAGGATATTCAGGACTTCAGAGATAAGATCCCAGTCGTAAAGCTGTAATGTATAGCTCTGAGAAAGAGCCTGAACTGGCCTCACCTTCTTTTCTGTGTTTCTGCTTGCAGCTTTCTGGCTTCAAGTCATAAGATGGCACTAGTATCTCTTTTGCAGTTTTCTGGGACAGAACACAAAAGTATATATTTCACTACAAGGGCATTTTATGCGCATACAAACAATGGCATAAGATTTTATTACAAGTCAGGATCGTGCTATTCATGCAAGGGGGTCACCACTAATGCTTAAGGTATCCTCCTGTTTGTGTTATCCTTGCCAACTCCAGCTTCATTTCACAGTCATCACGTATCTTTTCACAAGGTGACGTTTATACCATATAAGGTAGCATCATGTCTATTTATTGCTTTGTAATACAAAGAAAGTCTGTTGCAGACAAATGCTTAGTCTGTTAGACATAATACCTGATACTTGCCAAGTAGCATTTTCTACAATTGTGCCAATTAAAATGTGAAATTGCCACCACTTATTTTTGAACTCTCATGTTCTGGCAGTCAGGAAACAATGCTGTAACTTGTCAAGAAGCAGCACTGTTGGCTTATCTGTGATAGTCCTATTTTTCCTCTAGACTTTAACCTGCTTGTGATCTGAGGAAATGCAATTTGATAATTCTCTCCTTCTGTGGTGTCCGTGTCAAAAGTAGCCACATACCTCATCCTGTAGATCAGCGTTTTCTGCCTCTGGAGTGTTTTTGATGGTCAGACATGTGCCATTGTGCCGGACTCTTCCTATAAATCTCTTCTGGGCAGACAGAAACCCCAGTGTGGATAGCTGCTCGTGTCCACACTGTGAGCATTTCCATATTGCACCTTCAGGATTGCTGGCTATCCCATCAGCTCCAGCAAGCTTTAGGACTAGACAGTCACTAGAACCTTGAACTGCTACAACAGTTTGGAAGGAACACTCTGATTTGCATCAATGCACACGGGTGCCCTTCATACAGAAGGACTGGTTTGCTGAATGTCTTCATGGAGAAGGTTAGTGATCTCCTGCCCCAGGGATCCTTTGGCTGGTGTACCTCATGAGCTCTGGTCAGCTTTTTATTTGATTATGTTTAAAGCCCAGATACTTTGTCTCTTGGAGAGATACCAAGAATTTGTCATGGACTCATGAGAGTAGAGCAGGACCAGTGACTAAGGTACCAGCTGTCTTGAGAGGATTGGGAAGGAACTTTCTAGGGACAAGGTGGTATTCATGTGGTGATGAAGGACACAACTGTGAGTGTTAAAGGTCTTTCAGGATTAGGAGCCAGTGAACAAGCCGTGATATCAAGTTACTCACACTTTACTACCAGCAAAAGAGGAAAATTCTTTCTATTCTACAAGTGAAAAAAGGGTTTCTTTCCTTTTCTGTGCAGGACACGGGAAAGGTCCCTCACAGCCCTGCCCATAGCAAATGACAGTTCCCTGGCCTTGATGCCCTAGAGCTATTCAGAAGTCACCAAATCTTGGAAAGAGGCTGCTCTGCATCCTAGCCCATCTTGCAATCCTCTGAAACAAGGCACTTACCCCAGCTGTGCTGCCAAGGCCCACAAGCAAAAAACCCCCAAACTCTGCAGACCAACAATATGAAGAGAATCCACTTTAACTTTGGCACTCTACAGAATCACCCCATGCAAGTGGTATTTTGTTCTTACCAACATAGGGCCTCTCAAAGAAAGGCATGCAACACATTTCCTATCAGGGCAGCCTCCATAACAAGATCAAGGACTGTCTATCCCCATGTGAAGTCATCTGGAGGAAACAACACAAAAGAGAAGAGGAAAATCAATCCCACTAGACATTCCTGAAGGCTTTTTCTGGCCCCTGCCTTAACCGCCCGCACATTTTAGCCATGTTTCACATCCTTGCCCAGCTCAGTGTTGAGCCAAACAGAAGCTGACTTTGGAGTTGGTCTAAGTACATCTGTGTCTTTATGCATTTGGCTGCACAGAATATGGTGAAAAAACATTTCAGCCATCTCCAGCTCCTCCATACTCAAGTGATTTCAAACAGGCCGACAGAACTCCCAGAGTCCCAATGGGTGATGGTAGGCAAAGCTTTGTGCGATGGGAGTAAGGAACAGATGGGCCATTTGGGATCATGCAGTCCAGTCTCAGCTATGTTTTTGACCTCTCAGGATTCAGCCTGGGTGGGGGACAGCTCGGTGTGCCTTAGCTGTTATGTTAGCTGCTGTCTGTAGCACAGGGGAATTATAAATTGGGGGTGGTGAAAGTGAGGGTCAGGAAAGCCTAGCTGGGAGAGAGAGGGAGGGATAAAGGGAGAAAGGAGAAAAGCAGCCTGGAGCATCAGGCAATGTTTTGGACATGAACAACCGTGCTGCAATATTGCTCAGCTTTTCTACTTGTGCATTCTCAGATGTTCATGCATGTTCTCCTTTCTGCTGTTGCCCATGCAGTGTTATCAGTGGATTGAGTCTGGGAGGTGCTTAAAGCAAGGAGAGACTGTGGAAGACCTAAAGAACAGCTGCTTGAATGCCCCTGGTCAAGACTTCTGCTGTGTTGTGGTTTGGTATCGTTCCTCTTGCAATAGATACATAGACCTGTTTTGCCTTATCCATTTCTTGCATTGTGCACTCTGAAATGGGCAATTCCAACTTTCTGTGTATCTATTTCCCCTTCTGTTATCATCTTTGCAGTTTCTAGTCATGGCTAGCAGCCTTTCACAAATTATGCAGCTTTTCTAACTAAGGAATAAGTAGATTAAGAGATAAGCAAGGCCCATAAACCTCATAACAAGCAAGACTTGCACTTTTTCACAAGCGTAGTACAGTTACTGTTATTTCTAACACCATTTCACAGCTTACCAATAGAGTCTATAGAGCGTGTGGGTAAAAGTAACAGAGCCAAGTAAAGCTGCAACACCATATATTAAATCTTTGCTGAAACATAAGAAGAGAGCTCCAGTTCGTGTGTGTGAATTACCAAGTTTGCAGATTATTAGCATGAATGCAAAAAGCTTCTAGCACAGCATACGGTAAATACATTAGTGGTATATTCCAGAAAGCATCATTTTCCCAAGCTATAGGTCTTGCTGACATATGTGGTGGAAAGGATAATTCTGCCAGTTGTCTGTTTGCTTCATATCCTCCGATTTTGGAGCAAGTTTAAAGCAATATGCTTAATAGCCTTTGAAAAATTGCAATGCTATCTATCTGTGTGGAAAGCCACATATCAATGACATTTGGTTGGCACAGTGGGTTTTGAGAAAAATGGCAAATGAAACAGTTGGCACTAAGTTTTGAGAAAAAATATATATCAGAAAGTGTGAATCTGTATGCAGTAAACTCACATTTTATTTGGTCATACATCACTTCGTCAGGGTATTCAATAATTCTTTTGGAAAATGTGTGAATGACATGTAAAGCAGTTTTTATATAGAGCAAGGATTTTTCCTTTAACCTAACCGATGTTCTCACAACCTATGCCATATACGATATGCTGGGTAGTACAGTATTGTTCTCCTAAAAGAATCACCTGAGCCTTCAAAGTAATTTCTTTTGTAAAGTCCCCATCCATTCGCATTTTGAGGACATCTGTGAGGCAGGGGCGGGTGTTCATATGCATAGGCTGAATGACTGGTACCCTGCCACAGATGCACGTGGATGTGGGGGGTCTGTATCTTCATTTGATCACCTAAATATTGATGCCATGGTTGCAGATTGTAGGGGAAAGCTGCTGCATATTTCCAGTTCAGCACCAACTGGAAGCTAGCAAGTGGCACCCCAGCTGCAGTCCCTCTTCTTCACACCGTAAATCACAGCCAGTTAGAAATCACAGCCCTGTGGAGAAGGACTTGGGAGTACTGGTGGATGAGAGATGGGACATGAGCTGGCAATGTGCGCTTGCAGCCCAAAAAGCCAGTTGTATCTTGGGCTGCCTCTAAAGCAGCGTGACCAGCAGATTGAGGGCGGTGATTCTGCCCCTCTACTCTGCTCTGGTGAGACCCCACCTGGAGTCCTGTGTCCAGCTCTGGGGTCCTCAGCACAGGATAGACATGGACCCATTGGCCAGAGGAGGCCACCAAGATGATCAGAGGGCTGGAACAGCTCTGCTACGAGGACAGGCTGAGAGAACTGGGTTGTTCAGCCTGGAGAAGAAAAGGCTCTGAGGAGACCTTTTTGCAGACTTTGAGCACTTAAAGTGGGCTTATAAGAAAGATGGAGAGGAACTTTTTAGTAGGACCTGTTAGGACAGTACAAGGGATAATGTTTTAAACTAAAAGAGGGAAAATTCAGGTTAGACATGAGGAAGAAATTTTTCACAGTGAGGGTGGTGAAACACTGGTTGCCCAGAGAGGTGGTGGATGAACCATCCCTGGAGACATCCCAGGCCAGGGGCTCTGAGCAACAGATCTGGGTGAAGATGTCCCTGCTCATGGCAGGGGTTGAACTGGATGAACTTTGAAGATCCCTTCCAAACCAAACTATTTGAAGATTTGATGATTCTATGACTAAAACTGCTAAGGCATCAGAGTGCTGAAGCTTTTTTGCACACTGGACGAGACAGCAGCCTTTTGGGAATAAGGAGTTCAGCGTCTCACTGGTGGGCTGAAGTTGGCAGCTTTTGGTAGTATTTGTAGGAGTGTGCGGATGGGGCAAAAAGTTGTCTCTGTGCCGGTATGCGGAAACACCTTTGGAGTCCTTGTGTGGTGGTGGCCCTGCACTTCTCCTCCCATAACACTCCGAGTGACTTTCCTACAGCCTATGATTAACAGTTGTAACACCTCAGCAGTGAAATCCACTCCACACGTCCTGGCCATGTAACTTAGACCAAGGGGTGACTTCATATGTATTTTTCATGTGCCAATATTTTAATGCATTGCAACTCAAGCTCTCTTTCTTTGGGGCAATCTTTGTTTCAAACTACTATTCCCTTAAAACTCATGCCTCAGTTGTTGATGACAGAGCTACAACTATTACCACTAAAGATACAAGCTAGAAAATAAATATCACAAATATGTACGCTGTATATAAAGTACACATACGTTGAAAGCCTTGCTGTGATTTGCAGTGGTTAATTCATACACTGTTCCTTGAGAATCAATTGAGAAAGATATAAATCAGAAAATCAGCTGCCTACAATATGCTGTTGAGGTAATTGCGAAGTTTCTACATTGATTGTTAATATGGCAACAGAGTGTTTTACAGGACAAAAAAAAAGGATTGGAGAGAAGGGAATAGCTCTTGTAAGACTCAGCTGTGCCTGTCAGAACTGTTAAAAGAGTAATACTTTTTGTTAGGCAATAAACTGGAATCCCCGTCGTGCTTCATTTAGTTTCCAAAATTCATAATGCAGCCTGTTTCCAAAAAAATTATTGGCTCGTGAGTAAAAAAACATAGAAGTTTATGCAGAATGCCTTAGAGCTTTCTCATGATATGCTAATTGCTGCTTCACTTTACCTGAATTACCATTCAACAGTATTGAACTGCTTGAATATACTGTAGGTAATGTCATATTGCTGCACAGATCACATTTAATGAGATAGTGCTGTACTGACTATATATTTTCCCCAACTTTATGCAGTGTTTAATCCACATTCTTTATATTCTAAGACAGTGAAAATTGTGACTATTCAGGGAATACAACCTCTTAGTTTTCCCTTTAAGCACTAATAAGCAAATCTGAAAGAGTATATTAACAGAGCATGGCGAAAACCGAGTCTATGGGCACGGGCCAGATTTTGCCATCGAGGAGCCCAGAACCCAGCAGTGAATTTACCCCAGCAGAGACCGTCAGCAAACAGCTTGTGAGCCCGTGGTCTCCCACTCAGGCTCCGAAAACACAGCCAAGCAGGGCAGGAGCGATACGTGAGCCTGACCATCTGAGCAAAAGGGGATTCTATTCTTTGTGAAGCTTTTTGGGCAGAGATGCCTGGAATATAACTATTCGCTGCCAACAATTACTTTTAAAATAGAGCAACAAGTCTCTTTTATATCGAAGAGGGAGAAACAATTTGTATGAACGTCAAGCGGGGGTGAAACACCACCGGTCACACTCATAGTTCCTACACACATCCCAGGTTTTGGTGGTTTAAAAAGAGGCACATGCAGGTTTTTTTGCCACATAATTTCAGAAGTGACCGAACCTCTGGCAATCAGATTGTTATAAATGGGAAGATAACAAATACAAATGTTTGATCAACAGTTAGTAGGCGTTATGTTTGATTTCTTCTCTGTGAACCTGATATTATTGTTTTGGCAATACCAAATGTATCTTTCACAACTGATTATTTAGTCTAAAAATAATATTAAAAACAAACAAACAAAAAACCAAAAAAACCCACAACTCCCTCCCCCAAATGCAACTCACTTTAACTTTACAATTTATTTCAAAAAGGCAGACAAAATGTTACACTAAATGGTAGTAGCTATGTATATCTTTTCTTGGGGTCTTAGTTATGCCTCGTTATGTGGTTCTGTCATAAATATTTATAAATGTGACATACAACTCTGCTATTTTTAACAGAATTCTCAGTGATTTTCCAGTAAACATTTTGTGCAGACTGGGAGGGGAGAGACAGCACTTGCTCGTTCACCACTGAGGGAAAGGCACCAGGTAGATGCAATAGTGTTGGGGCAATGGAGAAACCCCAGGGGCTGGTGACAGTAGAAGTCCACGTCCATGCAGCTCAGACATATCAGACATAAGAATCCACTCTGCCATCAAAGTTTCTTCGCTGTGAGAAGCCTGGGATGTCTAATTAGCTGTGAACTCTGTCTGAACTTTTCCTTGAGCTGAGTGCTACGTTGTGTAGCCTCCCTGGTGTCTAATGAGGGTGAAATCGCACTGCAGTACTAATCTAATTCAGGTCAAAACAAACAAAGCAGGAGATAGCGGGCTGCTGGAGGCCAGCCTTTTATTAGTTCCTGTACTCAAAGAGGTGCTTGTTCATTTAACCTCAAATAGCCCTTTTTGTCTTGTACTTAATTTAAAAAACAAGCAGCAAATGATTTGCGGCAGTGATCTGCAAAGCAGCCTAGGGAAGTTAGGTGTGCAGGTCCTATATCTCAAAGTAGCTTTGGTCCTTACATAGTTTTTCAGCAGCGGAACTGGTTTTGAGTGAGAAGAAGTGAGTTTTCCAAGATGGGTGATTTTTTAAAAATCCATGTTCATTGAAAAATATGTGGGGTTTTCATATTTTTCCAACTTGATAATCAGGAAAGGGAGATCAAAACCACAAAATGTTTTACCTGAAATAGCACATTTTTCTTTGGAGGATAGTAAACCAGGTACCTAGGAGACCAAGTGGAACTAAGAAAACCAGGCGGTCACATACAAGAGCTTGGTCAAAAAGCTGCTCACCCGACCTGCTGCACATGAGCAGGATCAGGTACACAGCAGGTTTCCCAGGTGCTGTGGGGTAGGGCCTTCCTGAGACAAAAGTGGCATTTTTACATACTGGTTTTACCTGGATTTTCCTCCCAAAAATATCTGTATGACATAAATAGGGAAATGAATTCAATTGTTCATTCTCAGAAGCAAAGAAAAACTTCCTCTTGTTTCTTCTACATCCATGAAAACATGGTGGGTTTGCAGAGGAACAAAAACAAAGCAACATACATGAAAAATAAAAACATATTTTGTTATTAACATAAATAGCATTTCTGAACTAATTTTGCTATCTGATCAGATGTTAGGCTATCCAAACCATGGGCCTGTTTCTATGCAGCACAGAGTGAGGTCTTAGGAACTGAAATGCGATAACCAAATAATTTACCTTATTTTCATTTCTGTTAATTTAATTTAATTCCATGAAACTTCTGATACTCAGTACAGCAGGGTGGATCTAGTCTGAAACGAGCTGAAACTTCACAAAAACCCTTTCCACAACCCAAACTATGAATTTGCAGCCTGGTGCAAACCTGAACACAACTTGCAAACCCTGCAATAAACCGGAACAGCATTTCCTTGCAGCCGTGGTAAGGAGAGCAGGGCTGAGTTGATGTAAAGGCAAAAAGCACTCTAAATAATGAACTGCTGAGTAAGAGTCAAGTCCGGCTTACAGTACATACCTTATGGCTATCAGCAAGCAATACCGGGAATGGAAATGGGCTCTGAAAAATGCATTCAATCAGGGAAATTGCCCCACCTGTAGCTCATTAACAGGATTAAGCCCTGATACAAAGTGACAGTCAGTTTTATTTGTTTAGGCAAAAAGCTTGCTCTCTTTGTAGGTTTTGGCATATCCAGCTGGCTTCAACAATATGGATCTGAGACAGCTAGCGTAGCTTTAATGTTAAATTAGCCAGGGTGAAAGGCTTGCCAAAGCCAGGCAGAAACAAAGTGTTCTTTTTTGCGAAGTTGGCACATGGGTCGGGTTTCATTTCAGTAGCACCCATGTGGTAGGTACTCCATTTCCCGCATCCACGACACCATTGCTCCAGGTATTAAATGTCATTTTGTCACCGGCGCTGCACGCTATTGCAGTGCTCTCTGGGGCTGAGAAAACCGTGTAAACGCCCCATCGCTTGTTGGGAAATGGTTTTCTGTACTTGCAGCGCTTGGAGCGGCGGAGCAAAAGGGGAAACCCAAAGATCAGCCGTTTGTTTAGAAGAGACTCACGCTGCAGAAATCTGAGGTCTGCTCTGAAGTCTAAACAGGAGATAAAGGCTCAAGTCCTCAGCTGGTAAAAATTAGTGCCGCTACTGTGAACTTCTGGAGCTGCCGCGGTTTAGTTTATTGTACGACAGCTGGAGTGTGGTCGGCAGCGTGTAACTGATTCATTGCTGCGCCGTTCCAGCTCCGTGCGGGGGAACGGGCGCTGGAGAGGTGGCTCAGGCTCCAGCGTTTGCTAAATATGGCTGGTGGTCTGGATTCAGCTTTGGAAAATAAATATATGAGGCTTTTTAAAGGTTTTTACATTGCTATTTTAAAATCCAGCGAGTCATAGTTTATCTC
Organism: Patagioenas fasciata; assembly: GCF_037038585.1. NCBI lineage: Eukaryota > Metazoa > Chordata > Aves > Columbiformes > Columbidae > Patagioenas > Patagioenas fasciata. The sequence continues at coordinate 7,616,576 of NC_092523.1, read as the reverse complement.
ACTTCTTGTGTTTGGAGGCAAAGGTGTGTGTTTATGGGTGTTAGACAGCAGAGCTTGTGTGAATGCATGTAGGCGAATTATTTGTGTATTCCTGTACAGCAACATAGCATCCAAAACACAGAAATGTGTTTGTTATTAGTAATCAGAACTTTCCTTTCTAAATGCAACTGGTGCATGTTGTTCCCTTGGCACCCCATCACCATGCTGCTCAAGGCCAGCGCAAACCTCTTCTTGCATTGAGAAAATAATATGGAACTAAAACATTAAATAAACAAAACAATGACCAAAAACACCACAAACCAAACAAACACCCTCCCCTCCATTTCTCATTCTCCATAATTATTTGCTATGCACCTTTTTCAGAGCTTATTCTAAGGCCTAGACCTGGTGGGTTAGGAAAAACATTTCTTTGGAAATTTCTATCTGCTCGTTTGCACCTTTTTTTCCACGGCAGCTGGTGTGAGAACCATGAGTCGGAGCTGGAGCAGACACAGCGGCCGTTGTGCTTCTCTCCAGCAGTGCTGCAGTGCTGGTGCCTTTGGGGTTGTCCAGCCCAGTGACGCTTAAAGTAATCTGGGATTGAGAAGTGACATTTATTGTATTTCAGAAAAGTCAGCATTAAACCCTTCAGCATTCTGCTAAGTCAGAACACGATGTACCGATATCTTAAATAAATTGCGAAGTAAACATGGTAATTTAACAGCTACAAACCATTGTGAACTTTGGCATTAAGGGGGCAGAAAATACTGGAGAATTTTGCTCATGTCACAGCTGAGTGAAATTCTAATCATTAGGAATCAGGCACACATGATAAAAGGAGCCATTTTGACAAAAGTGAAGACTGGTACCTTCAAAAATTTGAATCAAAAAGCAGAATACAGTACTTGCCAGAGAGGAATGCTGAGGTAGATATGTGAATCAGGCTGTACCAAATCTTTACAGAACAGACTTGTTTATGCCTATTGCTCTAGCACTAAAAGTAAATGGGCAATATAGCTATACAAGGCACCAGAATCTGTCATCACTTATAGCCAGAAAACGCCACAGATAATGGACTATAATGCAACGTAAGTAGTGCTGCCATAAAACCAGAGTAATTTCATTTAGATCAGAGGATTCGGTTTGTGTGGTGGAGACTTATGAATATAATAATTCTTAGTCATGATGGATTATCCTCCCAATGTACTACAGCGCTCTGGGCTTTTACAGAAATGCCAGCCTCAGTTACACGTTTTGTTTTAGTCTGTGCCCTGTGATATGTATTAGGCTTGTGATAGATATGAGCCACTAAAGACCAAAATGAAATCCCTAAATCCAGCATAGTCTCAGAGATCATAACATAAGCTACCCAAGACAACAAAGAAAATTGTACCATTAACTCAGATGATATAGGTGATCATAAGTAGTTTTTTGAACAAGTGAGAAATAAAGCCATGAAAGGCCCGGGGAACTGGCAAGATTTATCTGTATTGCAGGAGAATGTCTATAGTCACCCGGTGAAACTAATGTCTTTCTTGTAAACTATTTTTAAGAGTTCTGGAGAACAGTGATTCCACACACATTCATTCTTACATGTGGGAAGCAAGTAGGAAACCCTGAAAACTTCCTTCTCTACCCGCTAGAAATGTCCTATTGCAGATCCTATAGGAGTTAAAAAGATCACGGTTTCTCTTCCTTTGCTTTATGTCTGTTTTGTGTTAGCACTTGTTAAACAACATGTAGACATTGTGTATCTCCTTTTGCATGTATACAGTCTCATACTGTCAAAAATGAAATAAATTCCTCTTCCTAGGCTCAAATATTCCAGCAGGAAGGATGGTGGTTGCCAACCAAAGAAGATAATGCTCTCTTCCTCAGAAGTTCACATCATCCCTATCTGAAAACCTTCACTGTTTTTTTCTGACAGATCATCAGTCTTCCAATGAACTTTATTTTTTCAGACATCTCGTTGTTTGGAAGGTGGTGCTCAGAAACAGTGTTGTCAATGGGGTCATGTTGTTGTTTAATATCCCTAGACTAATCTTCACATGCATGACATAGGCTGGCACAGGTCTTTGCCTTGTGTGTTCTTCAAGATGGTTTGAAGCATTTTAAACTCCCTTAGGCTGCAGGACAAGTGTGATTAAGGCACTCACAGTCCAGGGATCTTGGTGGATGTCTTCCTTTCAATCCATGCACCAGGATCTTCTTCCTAGAGGCCAGATAGTGAAAGCAAACTGGGAGAGAGTCAAATAAGGAGGTAGAGATTGGAGATTTATACCTATGGTAGTTTCTGTATTGGAGCAGAGACATAACTAGAGCTCATACTCAGAGAGTCCAAGAATTGCTTCAGGTTCCTGCAGCTCACACTCAGCTCCGGTTACTCCATTCTCAATGTGTAACAGAGACATCAAGAAATGTAAGCTGACACTTCTCAGCAGGGTCTTTCTTTGGAGTGTCAAATCAATTTGTGGTTTTAAGTCTTGCACTGAAGTATAAGGAAGACACTAATGTCCATATTCATGTTTTATCATTGCAGTTGTCCAAAGGTTTTATAACTGTAGAAAATAGATGGCAAAAAAAAATCTTGAGGGACCCGGGGCTTGCACAGAAAAGAAGCCAGTTGGATTTATTTAGCTACTGCATGTTGGATCATTGAGTAGAAATTTGATAGTAGCGCAGGAACATAGTAACATCTTTTAAACTAGTTTTTATTCCACGTATTTTAACTCCACAGAGATCCATGATGCAGTCACTGTGACCCAGAAGAGCAGTTAGTTCTCAGCTTGTAATCCATATGTGAAAAAAGCATTTGTCTGCTTAGCCAAGGTTCACTTGCATTCACGGCATATGGAGCTGAACTTTTCCTGTTTTCTTTCCTGGCCAAAAAAGCTTTGCCTTAAACTTATATCTGGCGTAATAGTGCTGATTTCAGTTACTTCAGCAATGAATAAGACCCATAGCTTATTTTTAGGCCATATAATGATACAAGTAAAACAATGCTGATGACTGTAAGTTTGACTCACATTAATAGATTAAATGTGGGTAGATGCAAACAGATGGCATTGGTTGCTTTGTCGCTTCCTGGCAGAGCTGGCCTCATTAAAACAGCAATTTTGCTGAAGCTTTTGTGCATGTGATTAAAGTTGCCAAAACTTTTAAATAGGCAGAGTTTCAAAGTGATAGTTGGGAGGGTTTCCAAATGTATCTGGCATAGCACAGCTCTCCACATTAGACTTGTAAAGCTGGATGTTTTTAAGAATAAAAGCGATCTTTCATTTACCCAATAGGCACTTTTATCATTTCATATGTCATCTGTTGTATTTGTAAGAATGTTTGTTTCCCTCCAAAGAAAACAGTCAGTGGGATGTAATGAAGAACTATTCAGTAAGCAGTATGCTAGATGGCTCTAATATCCCTGACACTTCTCTGAGCTTTGTCAGAAACAGAACAGGGTGGAAATGTTCTCACAAATGAGAATTCACAAATGAATGTGGGCGAGAGGGAGAGATGAGTGCGACATTCACTGCTGTGCAGTGATGCAGAGTACTGACAATTACCAGCAATTTGCTTTTTTTTTGTTCAAACTGCAATTTGCTTCTCTTGCAGTGAGAGATGGTTCTGCTGGTGGGATGAATTATAGAATTATAGATTCATTTTGGTTGGAGAAGACCTTTAAGATCAGTGAGTCCAACTGTTAACCTAACACTGGCAACTCCACCGCTAAACCAAGTCCCTAAGAGCCTCATCTATGTGTCTTTTAAACACATCCAGGGATGGCGACTCAACTACTTAGCTGGGCAGCCTGTTCTAACAACGTTTTTGGTGAAGTTTGCCACTGTTCTTACGTTGAATTAAAGTGTATTCGCAAAAACATTAGTATTTATTGCCCGAAGGAAGGGTGACTTTCAGTACTGCACTGGCACTCCTGGAAGACATTTTAACCACAGAGCTCCAGTCCAACCATGACCAAATTGTTTAACCTTTCTGTACCCTGTTGCTGCAGGATGATAACAAAATAAAACTAATTGCTCGTGGCTGTAAAATGGATATAAGGGCAGAGGAGAACAGAATTGGTTTGATGTTCATGAGCTGAGGCTGAAGCTGAAAGATTTCTCTTAGCAGAAAACATTTTGTCTACCTGTCATTTTGAGCAAGTTGAGAAAGGGGGAGTTGCTTTTTGCTGGTAATTAGCAGATTGAGGCTTGATGGTGGAAGGTACTGAATGAAAACTCAGATGAATCAGTTGAGCAGCAAACCTATTTGGAGAAATGAACCCAATCTTTGAGAGGTCTCAAATACGTAGTGAACATTTTAATTCCCTTGGTTCCAAGAATATTGCAGCAGGCCGCATAGAAAAGCCTAAAGTTTGATATACAGTATCTGGCTTTAGGAAGGAGATTATGCTTGTGCATGTGCTGGATCTATTGCAGTTAATGACACATGAGAAATATGGTTTTAATGGGTTCACAGATGATTTATTACAGGAGCAGAACATGATAAATTTGATAACCAGATTCTACTAATTTGAGAAAATATGTAACAAGCACATTGATGTAATTGTGTTTGTACTGTATTCACTTGTGTGGAATAGTTTAATTTATATTTGTAGGAAATTTCCATTCAAAGGCAAATCACGCAATGGTATGTGCTTCTGTACATACATATACAAGATCTTATACAGAGATGCCAAATTCTACTACAAAATACTGGTATCTCCAGGCAAAAAAAGGTACTATTTTACAATTACAGAATACAAACTATTTATAAATTGGCAAATCTCTGAAAGAAGAGTTTTGAACTTGGCTGTATTTCTGCAAATTTATAGACAAACCTTGCCCTAGTAATGAAAGGAGAAACTAACAAAATACCTAGTGAGGATCTGTTCCACTGATTTATTAACACCGGTCCTGGAGATGTGAAGACCATTCATGAATGATGAAACCACTCCAGTTTTAAACTAAAAGCAAGAATCTAATTCAAATTAGTGTAATGAACTGCCACTAATAGATAGTCTCATGAGATTATTATTATATCGTTTTTCGGAAGAATCTGTCAGCAGAAGGGGGTGGAAGAAGGAACTCAAGCTGTGCAAAACCTCCTATTTCTATGCAGTGAGTGATTCTTACATCTGATTCCTTCCTACTTTTACAACAGAGTTGTGAATTATTTGATTTGGACACCGTGCTTAAGGAAAAACCATGGTGTCTTCAGGGAAGACCTCATGCTCTCCTCAGGAGGGATCTTGTTTCCTTTCACTCTCACAAAACGATTTGCCTGGCTTACTGGATGTGTGTTGCCCCAAACGATGGCATGCAGGGTATTTTCCCCAACAGAGGAGCACATTTGAATGCGACAATATATAATTATTATCATGGATTCCCAGTTCTTTTTCCATGACTGCTTTTCATGAGCAGCAGCGATGGCTTCCCCTTTTCTTCAGAGGAAGTGTTTTCTCTGTGATGTGAAAAAAGGCAGGAACTCAACCAGATACAGCTGGTTCAGTTATCTCAGGTCTAGCTGTGATCAACTCGGTCTTGGGCCTACATTTCAAAGACAACCAGCTTACCCTCTCACGATATCCAACAGCCCACCCATGGGAAGAATTATGCTGATGTATTGTCAACAGCGTAGGCTGCTTCCAGATTTCATGAAGGAGACGGAAATGTACATTCTGTTCATCAAAAGCCAAAAGTCTGGATCTAGCAGCAACATAGCTCTGAATGATGCGACTCCAACTAACCGGCACTGCATGGGGCTTTGCACAGACCTGACCTAGGATCCCAGGCTTGGTCTTGCATGGAGAAGGTGACAGATTACAGGGTGCAGATGACCCACTCATCTTTTCACTGAATTTTCTTGGAAGTTATGCACTGGATAAATAATTGTTTGAAGGGTTATAAGAAGTCACAGATGAGATATGATTCCCTTACTATTTTGCTCCGAGAAGTATGAAAGTACTGGCAATTAGGGAGCTGACCTGTCATATCTGAGGGCTGCAGGGAAAGAAGGGCCAGGAACATGGTAGCATTTCTCAAAGGTCACTGAAAACAGTGAGTCCTGTCACTAAACTTGAACACCTGAAGGAGTTCTTCGAATATTAAGGCTGAAATCATTAGCCTGGAACTGCTAGCAGAGTAGCTGGCTGCCCTCCATGTACTTATTTGTATCCACAAAGATATGGATGTGTATTTTCAGATTTCTGAAAGCCAGTTTATGTCATAGGTCTTGAGCAAAGACTATTCTGTATGAAAGTGTGAACTGAGAATTAGGAGAAAGACTTACTTCCGCAAACAACTACAGATAAAAAATAGACCAGAAAGGAGAGCAAGAGAAGCTGAAAGTCCATTTGTAGTGTTCCTCCAGGCCTCGAAGGCCTCTCAGTTTAGGAACCCTGTGCTTCCTTTGACAGCAAATGTCCCTTGATCTTTGTGGTGTTTTGTTAAGTTGCTATTTTAGATGTATAGTATTCCAGGAAAAAGAATGGTCCAATGACCAGTCTTTCTTACATCCTCTTTCCTAGAAAATATGATGGTTCATTTGACACATGGTTGTGGTTTCCAGCAGCTATTATATGCTGGTTTTATTTGCTGCATTTTGAAATGATTGACTGATTTCAGAGTAAGCCTCCTCCTCTTACAAACAGAGAGTTTGTAAATCTATGCAAGTAGATTCAATATTTAAATACTTTCTTATCTGATTCTGTCCCTCAAAAGCCGTATGTCAACTTATGTTTAATGGGTTATATTTATCTATCTCAGTAATGGTTTCCCTGAAGTACAATGTGGGAGCAGAAGGGACAGCTACCCAACAGAGCTGTTAAAAGACATAAGGGATGCGTTGTATCTCCACCTTCCTTTGACCAGGCATAATCATGGCTTGCCAAAAAAAAAAGCACAAACAAAGCATTTTAGTCTGCTCGAAATAAAAACATTTGCTAATGGGGAAATAGAGCCCTTGGTGGAAAAATGAGACTCAGAAACAGCAGTCAACTGTATAAAAGCTTTAATCCATCATTCTTCTGGTGTGACAGAGTGCCAGGTCAGGGAGACAGGTGGGATATTTGCTGTTTGGAAATGCCATCCCACCAGGGACTTGTTTTTTTCTGCTAAACAAGAAACAACCTCACTCCACTGAAAAAACACACCCTGTTTTGTAATCCTATCAGTCAGAGACCTGCAGATTTTTTTCTTACACTGTTTGGCCTTTGAAGAAAAGTGGGTATTAATCAAAATCCTGATCCTGGAGGGTTATAATGGTGCAATTTTCCTCACTCTAGCTTAAAAAGATGTGAGAGGTGACCAATGTGAGGAAGCCACAGCTGGTCTAAATTAGCTTCCACAACCATTATAGCAAGTGCAAGATACACTGGTCTAGCCAACTGCTTTGGACTGCTGTTCCAGTGATCCTAAACCTTGTATTTTTAAACCAGTATAGGTGCTTTGCGTCACCATAGGATTATAAAGCCACTAGTGTACACCAATGAATAGGAAATCTACCTCCTGAGCACCCAGACACTTACTTTATTCAGAGAAATCCCTGCCTTGAGCAGTGTTCCTCTTTATGAGGATTCCTTTCTAGGTGGATTGACTTTCATAGGAAGCAAAACATTTTTTCCAGGTTCACTTCCATTTATTTCTGTGCAGGGAAGAGGGCATCCAAAGCAACTTTGCAATAATGTGCATATTAAGGCCTTGTTCATGCAAAGGTCCTTATACATGCTGGGGGAAGTCTACAGAGCTAAAAATGGATTTAATCCCTCTCTAAATTGCCAGAACAGTGCAGAGGGCCACAGTGTAAATAAAGATCAGTAGACAGCTGGCAAAGTTGTGTTTCAAGATGTTCCTTCCCAGAAGAAGCCCTTGTTCTGTTGAAAGCACCAGAAGAGGGGAGCTTGGAAGAAAATCAAGAGGGCAAAGCAGGGAGAAGAAAAGAAACATTTTATAGATCAATATCCCTGTCAAAGGCAAATATTTTCTCCTGTTTTTTCTGGCACAGAGAGTTTTGAAGGGGTTATTTTTAGAATATGTTACATGAAATTTTGATTACCTTAAGAGATTTATTTTCTGCCAAAACAAAGGCATCGTATTGCTCTAACCAGAATGTGGCACTTATTGTGAAGAGGGCCAAATCTTGCACATAATCATTGAGGTCATATGCAAATAAAAGGCACTATACTTTGTGTAAATTCTCATTTTAGCCAGTCTTACAACATTTCTCGTTTACAATATTGTAACTGTTTTATGAAAAGCTCTCTGGGACTAGTCTGTTAAACCATAAGCAGCCTATTTTCCTTCAGCTCCTGCTGAAGAACTGTCTTCAAGGAATATTTTGAGGTTTTCAAATTTGAAATAAAAAGCTTTTTAGCAGTTTAGTTTCAACCCATGCTTTAAATGCAGTGATATCAGTATCTGCTGCTGTCATGGTCCAGTGTAGCAGTGATGGCGTCTGTGGGGTGGGAGATGCAGGAGTGGGTCTCTGTGCTGGTTCTTCTCATCCTTTAAGTGACCAAATGCTACCATGTGCTGTAAAAAAGGGGCTGTCCCAGCCTTGCTAATCCTGCTGCACAGCCAGTGCTTTTCCGTAATCACCATTTTATCACTCCCCATTCGGTCTCCTTCCTCTCGTCTCCTCTGCCCCGGCCTTCGTCGGATTTCCATTTTTGTCTTTTCTCTGGAAAAAAACATTTGTCTGGCATGTTGAAAGGCTCGTGGGAAGCGATTTGTCTCATGTATTTGTGCATGAGGAGACCAAGACAGGGACTGCTGCATTATAACACTATTTCTTGTGTGTAAGTACTGTAATTAGGGTATGGCATGTAAACGCTTGCTAACGGTATATTCCGATTACACTGCTAGGCTAAAGGGAATTACTATTAGGTCTAAAAACTTTCAGATTACTGTCCCTGCAAACTCCTTTCTGCAATCATACATTACAAAACTGTAACATAATGTTCTTCTGAGCCGTTTTATTCTGGCCACTTACTGACATCAAGCAAAAGAAAGCACTTCAACAAGGAAATTAAAACCAACTTTTTCATGTGTGCAATTTCAAGCAAATGATTGCTTGTTTTAAAGCTGTGCTGAAAATGCCTCCCTTTTGTCTGTGCAATAGTAGGGCTGAGAGCTGTGGGAAGATTTTGCGCACTTGATCTTGTATGGATTTTCTGTCCCTTCCTTCCTGCAGGAAATCTTGTAAATGTTTTTTCAGCTACCTTCCATCTCTGCTGTGTCTTTTAGATACTTTTTCCACTATCCACACTTCAAATGTAACCCCACCCGCACCCCTCTGCTGCCTTTGCTCTTGCCAAGTTGCAGACCCTTGTTTAACCTGCACTCTTCCCACAGAGCTGGACCTGGTTCTTTGTCCTTATCTGAATGACAGGGCTCAGTAAATTATTTTTCACATCAGCCTGCACAGCCTGCCAGCTCTTCCAGTCATCACTGGCCTCCTATTTCAACAGAACTGATAATAAAGAAGTTCTGGCTATTCCACTGTAACTGATAAAAATCTTTATTTCCTGAGTAACAGAAAGAAAACCAACAGGTAAAGTCAAACACTTCCAGGAGAGTGAAAAGAGACCCTGTCTAAATTACTTGAATGACAGATCCACTTTCTTCATGAGACAGATAAAACATACCACACCGGTGCCATCTGGAAGCTGCTCAAAATCACCCGCCCTGGTGCGAGGCCATTGCTGCCTTACTCCCTTGCTCACAAACCTTCTCACACACACAGTGGTGACAGAGCATGGCAGAAGTGATTTTATATAGGTAATTTCTACCATCATGCTCTTTGAGAAATTTGTGGCTTGTTTTCCTGACATGATCTGAAGGCAAAGAAAATTAACCCCTCTTGGAATACACCCTCCATCCCTTATCATGGATAGGATAGTATGGAATGGAATGGAATGGAATGGAATGGAATGGAATGGAAGAATGGAATGGAATGGAATGGAATGGAATGGAATGGAATAGAATAGAATAGAATAGAATAGAATAGAATAGAATAGAATAGAATAGAATAGAATAGAATAGAATAGAATAGAATAGAATGTCAGTTGGAAGGGACCTACAATGATCATCTAATCCAACTGCCTCACCACTTCAAGGCTGACCAAAAGTTAAAGCAAATTATTAAAGACATTGTCCAAATGCCTCTTAAAGGGTGACAGGCTTTGTGAATGCATTGTTATTTTCTGAGTTGCACCCTTTTTCTGTTTTCCTTGCTTTCCAGCTGTACACAGTGTGGCAAAGTATTCAGGGCATCTAAGAATATCCTTAGTACCTTCCCTGAGCACAGCCATTCTGCTGAAGGAACAAGGAATTAAAGGACAAAAGTTTCCCTTGTGTGCAGTGGTAGACAACCATCTCCTACCGATGTGAGATTACAGACCCTTTCCACAATGGTAATCCTTAATTTCAAGTGGATGAAGAGAACACCTGAACATGATGATAGCAGACAGTGCTGGCACAGAGGGCTGAGAGCCCGGTGACATGCAGGGCATGTCCAGTGTGTTTCCAGTCATCAGATCCCACATTTATGTTGCTTACTTACTTTGTAAATGCTAATGAAGAAAAAGGACCCTCTCACTGCGTAAGGATTCTTTTCACTACCTCCCCACATTTGCATGCAGACACTGTCTGTCTTCAGCTTGTAACAGACACCAATTTGCCCAAATGAATCTTCACTACAAAGCCACCCTTTAACTTCTGTTTCTCAGGCATCCCTTTCCATTACTGACCACTATCAGAACTGCCATTTGACCAGAAAGAAATAAGCAGTAATTCTGCAGCAGATACAAGTACTGGCATTGCAGTAGAACATTATTTACTACCCCAAGTAGTGCAAACTGGTTACATTTGAACCAGAGGTTAAATCCTTCCAGGGAATTTAGTACAGAATTACATCCTCGATGTGGGATTTTGAGGTTTGTCGTAGAAAGGCTTTCACTCTCTATGATATTGTGTTGTTTTACAAACTAATTTCCAAGGATTTTTTTTTTTTTTAGCCCTGTTCAGTACTAAAAGCCTTTGTAATAAATATTAGGGCTCCTAAGTGATTCCAAGACTGCTGCTGATCCTCTTCAAAGACATGTCAACGCAAGTCTGGAGATGCAGGTTGTCACTGCTCATTCTCAAAGGATTCTGGAAGATTGTAGTTTGGATTCGTCTGTGGCTCTTCCTGGATTGTTTCTGAGCACCTGCACATAGATTTTATTTTCTATAGGCCTGCACAATGTTACTACCAAAGAAGGATTGTTCTAAACATTAGGCATGTACTTCGAGAAAGAAGACTATGTTTTCCATTACCTTACTGTGATGTCTCAGTGCTATTTCTGTCGTGAACGGGATGGCTCAAGGGGCTTGTTGAAAGATCCAATTTTCTTTTCCAAGCCCAGCTGAAGTCCAGTCCAGCTTGATAATAAACGCAGATGGTATTTGGGCTGGTGGCCCATTCAAAATGAGATGATTAGCCTCCATTCTGTCCTCAGTTACCAGGTGTTCTCATGACACAGTTGTAGTGCAGCCGTCTCGACAGAGCTGTTAAAACCAGACAACCCTCTCTTGCCTTAGCAATGATCTACAGGTCAGTGCAGTGGCATGGGATCGGAGGGATACGGGGACCGATGAAACTTTCCTTTCAGTTGATTACTTATATCTCCTTTCCCTTACATCTCCAGCTGCTCTATACAGGGGTGACTTCCTTGGCTTCAAACTAAGCAAGGTTTTGGCTGAGAAACTTCCAGTTTTCAGAATTACAAGCCACTCCAATATTTCTCTAGAGTATCAAAGTCACAGAAGCTGAAATAATTAAGCCTCCACATTTTACCAGCCCTACCTAAGGAGTGTTGGGAGGAAGACACTCATGGGAAGGTCCTAATCCTCTGTCTCCTTCACAGGATCTGTATCCATCTCTATTTTCCACTGTCTACGTGACTTCTTCAGTCTCACATAGCTGGCACAGGCATTTTCAATGACTGTGACTAATAACTGAAGAAATTCCCTGAATTCTCTTCCTTGCCAAAGATTTTCATCTAGGGCTAGGTCTGTTCTCCCAGTTCTGCCTAATCCAGTTGCAGGTGGGCTCTGAAATGTTTCTTTGACTGGTCATTGCAGGACCTGTATCTTGTGTAGCATCTCTCTAGGTGCTTGGTACTTTGGGGTAGTTGAAATGGGATGCGTATATATTTATTTATTCATTTATTTATTTATTTTGGATTTGGAACTTTTTTTTTTTAAATTTATCCTTTCCTCAGGAGAATGTCTCTCCTTTTCTAAAGATGAAGAAGCTATTTGTCCCAGTCACAATCTCATTTTAAATCTGTTTTGGAACACGTTTCTGTTTTAGGTCTAGAGTGTCTGACATGTGTGCTATTTGCAATTCATTTATTAACCTGTGAAAGTTATTCATCCAGTTTATTATTATTGTTTCCCTCCCAGTTGCTCACAGGCACCCCTTTGTACAGTGCTTGTAATAGCTTTTGGCAAAGCTTTGGCTATTTTTTCAAAAGTTCATTCTGTTATTTAGTCTTATTCAAAGACACTCCAATATTCTACTGCTATTCCAGCTGTATGAGGTGACGTTGATTAGCAGTGATGGGTGTAATGTTCATGCTAGTCAGTTATTCATCTCTTCCATTTCTGCATATTTGGTGAGTGGCAGGATCTTTCCATCTAGTTGCCTTGCAAAAGATCTGTTCCTCTCAGAACTTCTTACTTTGCATAGGAAAACAGAATATTCCTTCCCATGGGATCTTCAGCAGATGCCACTTCATGGAAGTTTTGTGTTCTCATTTAAAGCAAGAGAAGTGTCTTTGTCTTTGTCACATCTTATTTTTGTGGTGTTACATCCATGCTTAGGTACCGGTGTTGTTCTCAAGATGTCAAGGAACTCGTGTTTTCTGCTCACATAAAACAACGCGGGATCTCTGAGGTGGGTTTGGTGTGCTGATTTTCTGGTGTCTGTGTGTCACATACATTGCACACTGTTATAGCTCTTCGGGAGCATGACGTGCGATAAAACTTCCTTGTGAAGCAGAAGTCCAAAAATCTATTTATGAAGAAACTTCTAAAATAAACTTCGAAAAATCACCTTTCATGTATTTAGTGTTTCCCGAAAGATCTGGGTGATTAGTTTTTACTGAATAGCTTATCTATTAAAAATACAATCTAGCTGGCCCAAAATAATTTGGATACTTCAGCTAAACTCACCAAAAAATTGCAATTGGTTAATATTTGGGGGACTGTTTTCAACATGCAAGCTTTCTGACAGAGTAATTCATTTCATCCCAAAGGTGAAGTCTGCATTTGCTTAGGTGAACTGTTCGTGCTGTTGTTCCTCTCTGACTGCCTGGGAAACTTAAGCAAAAAGCTCAAGTGTGGCTATTAATGGTGTAAATGTCTGTGGTTACAGGGGATATGTTCATGCTGAGCCAGCCAATGGGAAAATAGGGCCCTTTTATTCAAGACGCTGTGACAGAACAAAACAAAATCCCAGGAGCTTACATCTTTTGTTGAAAAATATCACAGGATGGGACAGTTTGGGACAGATGAGTTTTAAACATTTATTCAAGGTCATTTAGCTTGATGGTAGGACCAAAAGCAAAGTCAGTGCCTCATTCTCCAAACCAAGTTGCATCCCCTTGTTGTCTATGAAGTTTATTGATGTTGGGCAGGACATTTTAGATACAGAAGCAACAGAGAAGAGAGACATGAAAATGTGAAAGGACCGGCAATCTGGACCATGAAGAAAGGAATGAAAGGAGAGGATGGTGGTAAATTTGGAAGGGAGTGGTACCAGCAGGAGTGTCCAAATGCATATAGCGAAGACAGGGAGAGAAAAAAGAAATTGAAAAGTACAATTGGGTAGTTTCCGTGTTGTCAGGACTTAAGATCTTTAAGATCAGAGAAAACTACAGCTCTAAGTAGTCCTCTGGATTGTCTTCCAAAGGTACAGCCACTTCAATTCCTGAGGGTTCAGAACTGACCTTGCCACCTACGCATGGACATGAAACCAACACTGTTCTTTGAAAACCATTCAGCTTCAGCCTGACTGATATCTCTGTATGGTCTGAGTATGGCAGACCTTCCTAAATGTTTAGATTGAGTACTTCATATATTTTATATATAATGGAAAATTGCAAGAATATTTTCTGAAGGACGGTTTGAAAAAATGCATGGTTGGAAGAAAAGGTGGGTTCTGCACATTCCCAGTATGAAGAACACTGTCAGAGAAGAAGAGTACAGAGGGGGAGCCCATGACATTATTTTGAAACTGAAATTTAGGAATACAAAGTAATCTCCAGTAGAATTTACTGCCAAATTCTGGATTTACACATAGAACCCACAGTTACACACATACAAAATTGTTAATTCCCCCTCCCTCTCCATGAGGCTGGCACTAGGATTTCAAGTGTGATTTCTGAGCAGCTTCATGCCCAGGAACAGAGAATTGGCCCAGGTTTAGCATTAGCAAAGTTGCCTATAGAGAGACAAGTGATTTTAATATGAGTTCAGAAGAAAATCTGGTTTAAAATATATTCAAAGGTGTTAAACAGGAAGAGAGAGAAAAGCTCCTTACATTAACAAAGTGTTTTATTTTCAGATGATTTCATAGCCATCAAAATATTTTTCTAACTTCTTCCTCACTGCACTTTAGCAGTGGAAACTTATTTCTCTGTGCTGGGCATTCTCTTTTGTTAGCTGTACTTAGTCACAAGTGAAAAAGGTTTCTTTGTATGCATTCCCAAGTACACGTACTATCTGCATGCATGTAAATGGTGATCCAGTTTTAAGAATAAAGAGATCATTTCCTCACCTGCAAGGAGACGCAAGAGAGGTGAGAGACAGCCTGTCTACAACTGGGCCTCTATCCCTGTTCAAATGTGAGATCGTCAGAAATTCTGGAGAAGCACATTAAAGTCCTCAAAATCTCTGCACACAAAATTTCTGGGTGGAAAAAGCAGAAGTGTGCAGGAAAATGCAAATTCCTGTGGGTTTTTGCAACATGGGGAATAATGTCTTTCTAGTGCACAAACCAACATCTGTTTAATAACTTCTGCCTATGGCATAATTTCTGAGCCGAGCATCTGAAACGGTTTAGCTGTTGCACACACACATTGGGGTGCTCAGTTCTTCTACCTGAGGAGGTACAACCTGAACAGGAGAGAGAGAGGGGCAGGATTCAGATTAAACATAAGGGGAATTAGGTAGTAGCAGGTGAAAAAACTCTGCAAGAGCTTGATATTAAAAGTAAGGGATGGCTGCCGGTGAGGACTGTGCTAGCTGAGGGTGCTCCCAGTGCTGGTACCTTGCTTGGATTCCAGTTTTCACTCTGCATGAGCAAAACAGCAGATGAGAAGGGACAAAACAGTGCAGACTGAAATCCTGGCTAAGGGATGAACCCCAAAATATGAATTAATTCTGAGCCATGACTGCTGTCCTAATCCAAGGCTTTTTGAGAAAATAAAAGGACATCTTGGGAGATAATGTTGGAAGATATTTCAAAGAAGTGCTTTATCCTGCAGCCCATTTCTCTAAGGCAGGATCAGTCATAATCAGGGACACTTAAACCATTCCTGCATCAGCTGTGTGTGAGACCTTCCAGTGGTGGATTTTTTACAGATTCTTGGACAAGAATTTTAGCACAAAATCAATCCCATCAAAGGAAAGTCTCCCTTGGTAGCCAACCTGAAGTTCTCTTAATGCCGTTGAAACCAATCTCTTCTTGTCTTATCATCAGTGGGCATGAAGAACTGCCTGTTTTTCTCCTCTGCAGCTACTTTATTAATCTATCCTGCTTCATTTCAGTCTCCTGGTGTGAAAACTAAACAAACCCTATTTCTGCACGTTTTCCTCAACAGTCTTGTTTTCTACAGCTCTGATTGTGCTTTTTGTTCTTCTCTAGACATCCACAATTGGTTCAATTGTTAAAGCCGATTTAGGGAAGAGGATAAAGCAGATGATATCTTGACATACACTTAGGACCAAAATGGATTGAATAGTAAGAAGAGAAAGTATATCAGCAAAGTCAATACTAAAACCCTGTCCACCTCTTCTCCTGCCCAGACATGCTCTGTTCGTTTGTGCAGCTCCTTCTCCTTTTACTCCAGCAGCTGTGAGGTTTGTCAGCCCTTTTGTGGCAATTATTCTAATTCCCTGAAATCAAAGCACCTGCCAGAGAAGTGGCTTGTTTTACAAAATCAAGGCCTATTGAAACATTTTAAGGAAAACAGTTGTTTCATTCTGTAAAGATACTGATCTTCTCTTAAGTCAAGGAGAGAAGATAAAGGGGGAAAGTTTGACATTTGACTTCACTCTGGAATGCAGGTAAAGACTTGAAATATAAACTCCAAGATGAACAGATTTGATTCAGATACAATTTCAAACTACTGTCCTTCTTTTCCTTATTTATTTGTAACTGTGAAAGAAAGACAAATAGCCTTATCTTTTCTATTGGACAAAAAAAAAATGCAAGCTGGCAGCTTTGCCTGGGAAAGTCTCAGTGACTTTGATGGCTACCATGAAAGTGTGTTGGCCTGTTTGATCTTTTGTTGACTAACTGCAGGTTTGGGGATGTTACAATACATGTTTACATAGTGTAGGCTAGCTGCAAAGCCTCACCTCAGGTGAAAAGACACAGCTGGTTTTAAAAGCAAGTCAGGTCAGGATAAAAAAGAAAAAGAAATTACTCAACAAGTTATGAGGTTTTAAAGGTAATGTATGGGTTATATGGTCAGCATACAGAAAGACAAAAAGACTGTAAACCATCAGAAAAGAGTGCAAATAGACTGGGATTTGATGGGATCCCTTGTAGTTTGAAGCTGAGTGTTCAGTATAGAGCCAAAAAGCATTCCCTTTGAGGGTTATTTGTTACAGAGAAAAGCTAATTTAAACGTGATCATCTAAGTCCTAGGTTAATCCTTCTCTTCAGGAAAATCTGCTTTTACAGTTGCTGTCTCATTGCACTGTCCCAGACTCAACCTGCTACCACCAGCTAGATTTTCTAATGCTAGATTTTCTAATGCTGATACTAGCACTGAAACCATTAGTGCCCTAGGAAACAGCAAGCTAATCACCAGTAACTGTCACCTGGATGCACGAAATTCAAGTGTCCAGCCACCCTCCGCCACCACTGTGTTCAGCTATGAAAAACAACGGAGTAGCATGGACGGTGGGCTAGATTCACAGAATTCCTGTGACATTATATCAGAGGAGCATTAGGTGATTTAGGAGGTCAGGCTCCCAGCCTAACTGGTGCACATGGACCTGTAAGCACCTTGGAACTGGATTCACAGGAGCCAGAAATATAAATGAAGTAAAACCTATAGCAGAGAAAGTGCTAAGGACAGAGACAGACCTTAAGCCTTGCTCACAATAGTCTCTTTAACCCTGTTCCATTGTAAAGGGGCAAAACTCTGAACTAAGCATGTACAAAGCAGTTTCTACAACAGCAAGCAACTTGACTGGAAAGGATTTGATGGGTATGTCCAGGGGGTTGCTGCTGAGGTCATCACATCCACACATTAAGTGGTTCAGGGTGATTATTTCCTTTTCTAAGTAGTCTGGGCTTCTGCACAGAAAGGCCCCACCAAGTGCGTGGATTGCAGCAATGTCCAGAGGATGTAGTTTGGGACCCTCATGTCCCTGTAGGAGAACATCGAGGGTGTGCTACAGCAGAGGGTTTTGGTTTGTCTCCCACACAAGGAATCTGGTGCACTAAGACCAGTCCGCAATCTGCGTAAACTCTGTGAACTCTGTGGTAAAGGGAGTGATGGAGAGTTGCTTCAGAACTGCACAACTGCTCCAAACCAAAATTCTGAAGAAACATAGCCGAAGTTTACAGAAAAAGAGAGGAGCCAGTCCAGTTCTGTTTAAAGGACAGAATGTCCCATGAAACCACAGTGGTGAGGGCTCTTGCCAAAGTCTGTGACCCCAAGTTGCCCCCCCTGTCTGAGGTGAACCATCACACAGTAAATGCTGTTATCTCCGTGCTTTGGTCCATGGGTGGAAGAAGTGGAAATCAAGCCATTATACGTCATATCAACTATAACGCATTGTTGTTACTTCTGGGACCAGGGAAGAGCACTGATTGGACCACTGGGTCTGCTTAGTGGCTTTCAATTAACCACATCCTTTTGAAGATGCAACCTTTTGCATTGATTCCAGAAGGCCTTTGGATTTGGGTCTGACTTGCTGAAATAACCAAGAGAAAAACACTCTGATTTTTGCAGTGTTGATTTTAAACCACAGCTGCTGATTATATAGAATTTTATCATAATTGGTAAAATCTTGTTTTTCAGTGTCTTTGTGCTATATTGAGTGTTTTGTGGATATAAACTGTCTGTTGGTGTATTCATAAAAACAACAATTACATTTTACTGTGTTCTTTGGAGAAAAAGTAAGATTTAAGAGACCCTGTATAGTTTGTCCATGCTTCATTCTGAAAACTTGTTATGCAAGTGGTAAACTCTGCTGGTAAACAGAGAGGGACAAGGAATAATTTTCCAGTTGTGAAGAAGGTTATTTTCAAATTTGCTGTATGGAGATGAATGCGGTGATCTTAGCTCAACGGAGATGGCTTCTGTCCAGCTGAAACATTCATTAACCTCCATATAGAAACTGTTTGTTTTTTTGGAAAAACCATCTAGGAGGTCATCAGAATAACTGCATAGGTCGCTCTAAAATTTCAGCTTGATCTGTGGGCTAATACAATTTACCCCTACAAAGTTTGTTATAGAAATGCCCATGATTCAGCTTTGGAGGCAGGTGTTGTGTAGAAATGTGCTATTAGTGGGGATGTGCACACGGTTCTGTATATCAGATGTTTCCAAAACAGTAAAGGGTGCATCCAAAGGGGATGGGGGGACAAGTGAGAGGGTGGAATCTGTGAAGACTTTTTAATGAGCACTGGTTTTCGTTTCCCTGGTGGGTTGAGTCTAAATGTTGCTCAGACAATTTTTTTTGGCAAGGTGGTTGCTGTCTTGTGGGGTAAACACTTGGAGGAGCAGTTAAACCAGTGGGAATACATTTGAAATCATTGTGAGAGGTCTCAGCAGTCCCAGCAGACGTGCTGAAGAGCAAGAGCAAAATGAGCGCACAACAAAAACCCTGAAAAGTTTTAAGTTAATCTAATTCTGTGATATAGACATTTTACAAGTGAAGAATGGGCACTAATGCCAAGAAATCATTAAATAATGAGGGAAGAGGCAAAAGAGCTTTGTTAAATACAGAAAATTCTGTACAAGAATTTTTTTAATATAAACTTCTCAACAGAGTCATAACTGTCTGCAAGACGATTCAGAGTGCCTTGGCTCTGCTTTCCCATTGATACGCCTGGCTGAAGGCAGAAAATACACCTTACTGTGAGCAAGGATTTCCCTGAATAAACACATTTGTGAAGTCACTCCCGTCTGTGACTACCTTTCATGATGAAAATACAATTTATTTTCATGAAACAAAGTCTTGTTGCCTCAGGGATAAAGACAGTTTTCAGATTACATTTCATAATTCAGTCTGCAGTAGACTGGGTTTGACCATGAGGACCCTCGTGGGGACCATTTTTGTCTCCATAGCCTGCAGGCTCTCTCCTCTGGGCAGGAACTATTTATTCAGCTTCCAAAATAAGTGAGGAAAGAAGAGATGGGACCAGGGCCCCTGAGCTAAAAATGCCCAACTGATGGATTGTGAACAGGGGAACTAATTTCTACCTACTGCTCTCGCTGAATTTCCAGCTGGCTGGCTTGCCCAAAATGTAATGCAGTCTTAGCAAATGCAAAAAATGCATCAGAAAACACCATTTAAATTAGGCTCAGTTATGGCTTTGAAAGTAAAACATATTTTACGCTAGTTTAGCTGCAGTCTCCTGTTCCCTTGCAAAGTGCAGAGTATGCAAGGGCTCTGATACCAGTTTTCCTTATAGCAGATTTACCCCAAAACACTTTTACTGATACCATGATGAGCATCTTGTTTTAATGACCTGAACCAAAGCCAGGTAGAATCAGCGAGGAAAGTGTCCTGGCTTAACTGAACTCTGGCCTAAGAGAGACATCATAGTTGTTCCTGAGCCTTTTAGGTGTTATTTACAGTGGTCTGCTGCTAGGGGAGTGCTAAATCATGGAGTTATTTGTCTGCTGGGGAATTTAAATGGCAATCTGCTATGCTGCTGCTGCAGCTACAATACCTTTTCCGTTGCCATGATTCATTATGGGTCAAGGAAGCATATGTAATGGCAATATGCTTTATTGTGTTCTATCCCTTGTCAGATCTTATAAACACAACATTTTTATTTTGCAGTATTCTCACTTTATTTTGACTGATGTCCATATGCAGAACTGGTGAGAATGTATCTCTGTATACAAAAATATCACCAGATGCCCTCCTCATCTTAAAATTGAGTGCATTTTTCATTTAAAGGCTGATCCTGCTTACATCTCCCAGCCCCAGTAGCTCTGGGAAATTTGCTTGAGAAAGAAATTCAGCACAAGCCCTTTCCAGTTCCTGGTGGCCAGACTGCTATGGGGCTGGAAAGGGATAATCAGCCTTACAAAGAAGTCTGTGTAACTACAAAAAGGGCCGGGTTTAGGCTCCAGGAGCAGGAATCTTCCACCCATGGGGTCTGTCCACACCACTCCTGCTGTGCTGCTGCTCCTTGAGCTTTTTCCAGAATCCTCCAGAGTTTTCTAAAGCACTTTTCGCTCCTGAGTCCTGACTCCAGGACATTGTTCCCTGATTCTTCACTTGTAGTTGTGTTTCTTCCTAGACAAAGTTTCCACAAGTTGCTTGTCAGGCAAGGTTTGATTAGTCCTTTTGTTTTTTGCGTAATGCAGACTGCTGTTCCCTGTGCTGAAAGCTGGTGTGAAGAATATTATTGTCTGGGAACCAGCTGGCAAAGAGAGCAAGGCAATGCATCTCATCTGCCAGAGACAGACTGGCAGGATCTCTGCATGCTCTTCAGAACACCATGGTGAACATCACTGGCTTCACATTTTTCTCCGTAAGTAGCAACCTAGAGCAAAGTGCACTGCAGTATCATGATTTAAAAGAGTCAAGGAGTGATATACAGCCCTGCAAATGTATTGGAAAGACATTTGTTCAGTCGAGGGAGTGGGAGCAGTAGCCACTTACCTGTGGCTTGTATTTCAACCTGAGCTTATCCATGCTTTTAAGCGCATCTTCAGAGACGGGCCCTGTGCAGCCCAGCCAACTGTTGCCTTGCTCCTGAATGACTGTAGTGCTGTGGCATGTAGTGCCAGACCTGGTGAGCCATGGATTGAGTTTTATCTGTCTGTTCTTACCAACACACACAAGGGTTTCCAGGCTTTGGTAAAAATCTGTGATTTTCATGGCTGTCTCTGCTGAGATTCTCACATGGCAACACGAGCTATGGCACAGTTAATGTGTTACCAACTATGAATTGTGCTCCAGAACAAAGTACCACATGATGATAACTATCATCAGACACCTTCAGCACAGACTCTGGGTTCAGCCTAGTGCAAGACCTTGATTTGGAGTCACCCCACCAAGTCAGAACCCTTTAGAAACTCAAGCAACTGGTCAACAAAACCAACCATTTTCTTAAGAAAGGAAAAAGCAGCTTATTGTCGAACTCCAGGCCATATGTAAAAGTTCAGACATAATTTGTTTCCTTACTGGTTTGCTTTCACCTACCTCACATAATATACTCTTTCCCAGCTTTATGAAAAACATGTGTAAGATATATCTAAAGTACAGGGAACAAAATAAAAGCCAGACTCAACCTCTTGTTTGCAGCAGCCTTGGGGCTGTCAAACTCAGCTGGAGGATTGTCAGCTCCCTCTCGTGGGTAGAGGAGCACTAAACGGTACAGGCTGATGTTTCCGAGGCAGCTGCATTCCCCCTATCAGACCTGATTTATTGTGCAATGGGTCATATTTGTGCATGACAGCGTCCACAAAGCATGAGAAGATATATGAGAGCACACACACCTGTGTTGGCTTGCACATACATGTGCACAAATGTATCCACCATGGGCAAAGCAATTAAAGCTCAGCCCTCAAACTGCTTGCAGGAAACCTGGTCTGTTCCACACTTCTGGTTTTGGGCAGATCATCTGTTTCAGTTCATTTGCTTTAATACTCATCTGAGGCTGTGGGTAGCGTGGGTAGCATGAGAGCAGGAGCACTGGAGAATGCTCAGCTGGCAGTGTCACCCAGCTCTGACAGTGGCATCCAATGCACCCTCAGCAAAAGGGTTTGCTCAGCATTAACCGTCAGCCAGGGTGACAGCAACGATACGATTCCTGCTATCACCCAGCCATACTTCTTAGCAAGCAAGTGGGAGCACTCTCTCCTATTACTGTGGCTTCCAAATGTATTATAGGTTTACCAAGATGTCTCAGTTTGTTTTTCTGCTGCCTCAGAACTCCCTGTGCCTGCCCTTTGGCTCACCTAAAGCTGGATGAAGCTTTGGGAATGCTGCTCATTTCTCCAACGTGCAGATGGAGATCTCTCACAGAAGATATTACTGCAACACTCCCACTTCCCCTGATGTTGTATCCAGACTCTTTTGACACTGATGGTTAAGCCTGGAAGTGATGCCATATATCCGAGCATTTTAAAAGTGCTGCTAAAAGGATGGTGGTCAGGAAGCAGTTTTGTTTTGGACCTTCTGGTGGTGGTTGTAGGTCAAGGTGTGATCTCCAAAGGTCCAACCAGTCCTCCAAATTAGCTGATTATATGAGAGAAACTTTGTGCTGTATTTGGAGCTGATAAAGCACACAGAAATCTAAATCACAATATGCAGAATATTTTTCCAGGATGATTTTTCCACACAAACAGTTGATTTTATCACCTCTTAAGTGATCTTGAAGAGAATATCTGTCAATATCCACTATTTCCACAGCTGCTTAGAACCTAAGAGCACTTTTCATGTTGGGAAGCATAGAGCTAAGCAATGAGTTCAGGGATGAGAGGATGGAAGAATGCCTTAGATCCTCTACTGCCACATATTAAAGAAAATTCTGAGTTTTTACAACTCAGAATCATTGGATAATAGACTCAAAAAACCTGTAACTCCTGAAATATTGATAGTCCTATAATAGAGATTTGTAGACTGAACTTTTACCACAAGTGCTCTTATTTTTCTTCCTTCTCAAATAAAATGATCAATTAGGGGGTAAGATCTAATAAGGTGCAGAGACCCTCTTGAGCAAATGCTCTTAACTCCTAACAACATGAGGGGGAATGAGGAGACACAGCAGCATGCCTGGGGTGCAAAAGGTTTTCCAGGAGAAGGTCCACGTAAAGAAAAGGGAAAAAATCTCTTGGGAATCACACTCAAATATAATGGGATTTCAGGGCCCATAGCCATTCATCATTATAACGTGGATTTATGCTCAAAGCCTGTTATTGTATATGATGCCAGTTCTTAAGCTAGGTAAGGAACGTGGGGCAAATGCTAATGATGTACTTCTACTGAAGCAAAACTTAGACATAATGTTTCCCTGACAGGTGATCAAAACATCTCAGCAACTATCAAACTCCGTTTCCTACTGTCTGAAGTAATGGCGTTATCTAGACTGGGAGCTATTAACACTATGTTATTGCACTGCCATTCACAGAGCCCAAGGGAGGATTTCTTTTTTTTCCCTTAAATTGCAATCCGTCAGGCGTGAATGAAGATCTTTATCGGCTGAAAGATAACAGCTGATGTCTTCCCTCCTGCTCTCAGACAGAGAAAGTAATATCCTGCATAATGGAACAAGGGAGCCCTGGTAGCTCCAGTGAGAATGAAGAGAGAAGGGAGTAGATTGTGTTTCAGGTGTAAGTGTTGAGCTATTATATTTCATGGAGTAATGATGTCCTACCCTGTAAGACAGAGTAGAAAGAGGGTTTTATTCTGCCCTTGGGGGCACGGCAGGGCTGTAATCGCATTCCCATTGTGTGTGGGGACCAGGGGATGCAGAAGCCACAATCTGTTTTCCTATTTCAACTTATCTACCAGAAGGGGAAAAGTTAACACTCTGATAGTCAAGACAAGCCTTTTTGAGTGTGGTATTTGTTTTGGCTGGTAGAAGTAGCTCCAGTTAACTGAAACAGCAGAGTTATTAAAGAGCCACAGGAATGGAGTGAGCAGGGCATGTCTTATTTCAGTCAAGGCTGGTCTTAGAATAACCAGTTCCTGTAGTGGTTATGGAGTGGTCTTTAATAATTTGTGTTTCTGGAATGGGTGAAAATAATGCTTTGAAGTTTCTGGGGATTCGCTGGATGTCCCCAGTCTGGGAGACAGTTCTACAGCCCTGCTGCTGAATTCATCATTGTCTTAGCAGCCATGGGGAAGGTGAAGGAACAGTAAATTTGGACCATTACAAGTCAACACGAGTGGTTCTGCTTTGATCACGGCTCAGATGGATGTGCATGGGGTGGGTTCGGCCTAGCACAGGTGTCCCAGAAATGTCAGCAGGCTGGAGGTCTGAGGGATCTTGCAGTCCTGCTACTCTGCTTCCTATGTAGGCTTTGGTGTCTTTCCTGAGCTGTGTGCTGCTATTGCTACATGGCTAAAGAAGATAAGTCAACAACAATACAGTGTATGACGCACAACTGGTGTCAGAAAAGCCTCACATGATTCACACTGGTGAAAGAAGTGTGAATAACCTGGGTTATCAGAAAGAACTGCAGTATTTTGATGACATTTTTCTGCCTTTCCACTTCATATCTTGCCAGAAGCCCAAAATGCAATGAACACCACTGCCAAAGCACCGCTGGCATGTTCACACTCCAAGATCAAGCTGAATCTGTGCAACTGCTTAAAAATTCTTTTAGATATTTCTTTCTCTACTTGTGGTATCACTAGTGAATTGTTCCACTGAATAGATACCAAAGAGAAGGTTGTGGTTTTCCTCACAAAGGAAGTGATATAATAATGAGAATTTGTTCTGCTCTTTCCCATAATATGATGAAAGGCTGTAGTCAGGTTAGTTCATTACTTCAAAATAGAAAGCTTTCTTTTTGCTCTCTGAAACACTTTACAATTACCTTTTGCTGTAATTTACCTGTAAAATTACCTTTACATGTAATTTGAGACCCTTGTTCACCCACCCACTCACTTACTAAAATGAGACACAGTTAAATACTTTTCTGAACAGGAACACAAAAATGTGTTTCTCTAAAAGTGAGAGAGTGAAGAAATCCAAGGTCAGCACACAGGGGTGGGAACAGCTGTATCCTGCTTTGCAGGCTTTGACCTTTCATCCATCTTTAACAAAGAGCTCAGAAAAACTGCTTTGAATGCTAAATATGACCTGAAGTAGACATGGGAGAAATGTGCAGGCAGAAATATTTCCTTCAAGTAGATGTGAAAAAACCTGTTACATTCTCTATGCAAGTTTCTCTTGGTGCTACTCCAGGGGGTCCTTTTTCATCAGAGCATTTTAAGACTACCTGGCAAAAATGGATTACATCCAGGACGGTCTCTTCAAGACGGATGCTCTCAGACTATCACCTGGTGGTGCCTGCAGCCTGTTTGCACATAAATAAATGAGCAAAGTCTGCAAGGTTGATGACAGAGTGTGCCGTGTGGTTCAGTTGTCTCTATTTTTCGTGCCTGCTGTGTTGCTCTCATATGCACTATAGTCTAAATGGAGTGTGAAAAAAAATCTATTCACGTTTAGAAATCCATCACCTTGACACATTGGCAGATGGTTTTGGAGCCCACCTTTTATACTGTGCTTCTTAAAACTCATCAGATGCTGCTGCTTCTGTTTCAACCCTTCTCACTCCCTTTTTCATGCCCCATTCACTATCATTAACATTGTCATTAAATTGCCAGACATATAAATGCTATTTTCCATTAAGGTTTCCATGTTACCAAAGAAGTGCAAGTTTGAAGGAGGAACATGAATTTAATTCCTGAATACCAGTGAGACAGATGTTTCTGTTAGAAGGAATTAGCACCTGGGCTTCCTTTCTCTTACTCAAAAATAACACTGGTGTTGCTAGCACTCTTTTGTAATTAGTATCTGCTTACTGTGTATATTCTTGGCGCTAAACATTTTGCACATTAGGGATTGTGTCATTTTTCTGTTTTGGAGCATTGTTTAATAGAGCAAAAAAGCTCGCTTGCCAATAACTGCTTGTAATGTCTTAAATAAATAAATTAAATTAATTTCTTAAGTAAATTCTGTGCTGTTCAAAAAGGGGCAAGAAGTGTTCTGAACCCAAAACATTGGATGATCTAAGGTCTATGCAGCTGGAGGAGTCTACAGAGCTAGTCAGCTGGCAGATGTTGGCATCTGCTGCAGGGCAGCTGAATCACTTGCTCTCCTTTTACTGTGCCAATTGTACCTCTGCCTGGCCCGAGCTCTTGATTCACACAGAGACGTCGATGTTACACACTTAAATTAGGTGTCAACCCACAAGCTGAATCTCCCCTTGGTAGAATTATTTGGCTACTTCAGTGAAGGGACCTTTGCAGAGCAGTAGGGTGCTCAGACAACTCACAGGACTAGTGGAGGTAGCAAGGGATGTCCTGGAGATGTGCGTCCATCTGGGGTGGCAGCTGGAGAACAGCTGGCAGTGCAAGAGCATCTCAAGTGACACAAACGCCGATATTTTGGCAGTGGAATGGAGTGCCAGGTGTCTACTGTCAGTGGGAAAAATTATCCTCTGGAGATGCCTGTCTCTGTTGCGTATGGCTGGAGTCTAGATGGCCAGTTTAGATTAGACTTCCAGCTTTTCGCTGGTGAAATGAATCCCACTTCACGAAAAACTGGAGTGCTAATGGCTCAAATGTGTAATTTATATTTGCATTGTAGAGACACTTAGCAGTCCAGCCAAGACAGCTCCTTTTTACTGGGGCCTCCACAAATTAAAAAATGAGTGCTTTTTTGTCTAAACAAAAGCTCTAATACATTTTTATATGCATATGCACACTCAAGAGAGGTGAAGAACCACTGCAGTCTTCATCCTAGAGATTCAGACCTGAAACAGAAAGGGGTGCAGCGATTCGCCTAGAGTGACATGGAAAACTTTGAACAGAAGAAAGAACTTCACCTGACTTTCCTGCCCTTGTCCTATGTCTTAATCTCAAAAATGTTTTTTCTTTTCTTCAAATAACATTCTTAAAGCAAAGTCTTTATATAAATCTTGTCTGAGTAAATGCCTGTTCTCTGTAAACTGTATTCAATTACCCACGTTAGTAGTCTAAAAATTGATGGGTAATAAGAGAGCCTTTTCCTTTAATGGTATTCTATGTAACATGGGAAATGCAAAATTGTGCAGAAGTTACACATTTTTTGAGCCTTGATTTCAATCAAATGGTTTAGATTTAATGAAGAGGAGTCTGACCACACATAAATGTACAGTACCATGACAGGCTGTGATAGACAGAAGTAAGCAATAACTAACCTCAAACAACATGCCCTGAATATCTTTTGTGAAGAAAGCAAGTACATGGCTTTATTCTGGCACAGGGTGCTGCCTACAGAGCAACCCCAACCTTTTGAAAAATATGTGCAAAGGTCACATTGAAAAAGTATTTGATTATTATCTGTTTATTGCAGCAGATCATCAGGTCATGTTCCTTGAGGTGCTTATGAGTTTTATGGTGCTTTTCATTTGAATTAATCTGAATTTCTTGTTGTATTCCCAGGCATCACAACACCCATCGCCTAAATCCTAACGGATCTTCTCTGCTAAAGTCTGACTAAGAACATCAGAGTCTTGTGAGATCGTGTAGCTTTCCATCAAAGGGTGCAGAGTTCCCTTGATACTTTAATGGATTTTTTAGTACTTTGCCCACCAGGTGGTATATAGGTAGAGAAACATACATTGGGAAGACATCTGTGATAATGGAAACTTTACCTGGCTAACTTTTTTCCAAGTCTGGACTTGACCGTAAGAGACCTTAACCATAATGTTTTGCGAGTGCCGGTGTGAAACCTGAGGTCCATAAAAGCCAATAGTAGAGCATTGACTTGGGTTAGGCTGATTTTTACCCCAGGTCTCTCAAGGGAATAATTTGCCTGGTACTATTTTTGGTTCTGTCAATGATGTGATATCTGTGTTGTATGTGCATGTGTGGGCGGTCCAAAGCTGTCCTGTCCTTTCTTAGCACCAATATATATTGCAAACACATTCTTGTTGAGTTACTTGTTATCACCTCATTGTCTCTCTGCCCTCATTTGCTTTCCTGCCTTCTCCTTTCAACTGCTGTAATTTTAAAAGTTGCGGGGAATTGCCTTGTCTCTCTGAATAAGCAAGCATGGTAAGGAAACTTTGCTTTAAGAAGATATAATGTTTTCTTGCACAAAAGACCCTGATGTGCCTTATTTTAAAAATACTGGCACGGATTGCTAAAGAGATCTTTCAATATATCCTGGCATGCAGTGGATGCTTAACACTCATTTCCTCTCATGAATCTGAGTATCAAACCCAGATGATGAAAGTTTAATCCTTTGGCACAGGTACTGCACATTGCATCTTTCAACACAATGAAGTCCATTTTGTACAGAGAACAGGCAGTGAAAAATGCCTTGTGTGGGACTTCAGCGCAGGTTGTTGGGTGGAAAACAGGAGAGGTTAGAAAAGGTGCAATTTCTGTAAACTGAGTTCCATCTCCAAGATACGCATCTAGCAAGTCAAGTCATTGCTTAGCAAATGTAGAGTGCCTTAAAGCCATCTGCACAATTTCTTAGAACTTTGCTTCCCTGATGGATAACAGACGGAGAAGGAAATTTATAAGTAAAAGATTAGAGCCACTCTGCTTATAAACAGGAGTACTAATCACTCTGCCTTTGCCCTGGAGACCAGATTTAATCTCAGGGTTTAACTTAACGCAACTGTCTTGTTTCTGCTGCCAACTGAGAATGTTCAAATACTTCCATGATAAGAGATATTTCAGGATGATACAAAGCTAAACATTGCTTGGCAATTGATGATCCAGCATTTAATCAACGATTACACTCAGCATAACACGGTGAAATAATGGACTGGGTAATTTGTGCATTCAATGTTTGTCATCTCCCAGTGTTTAAATCTACCTGCTCAACAGTGCTGTGCTGCATTTGTGTTGTGTCAATAGTACCTGAGCTTTGTACCTTCACCTGGTGGTTTTATTCATCACCCTCTGAAACACTAAATGAAAAATGAGACCTCTGAACATGCTGGGAATAGGCATGGGGCAGTGGATTTGCTGCAGGAGAGGTCTCCAGAATCTTCTCACTCTTTGGAATAAATCTCTGTGTGCTCTGTAGGTGATAGGATGCGGGAACCAAAGGCCTGGGATCTCGTGAGATGTCTCTGACAATAACCTTTGCAGAGACCTGTGGTGGAGCAACAGCAGCTCATGTCCCAGCACACAGTAGGGAGTGTAAGGGTCAGCTAAGCTTGGTGTCCTACCTACCCACCCATACTTCTAGTCCTCTCAGCATAAACTATTAGGTTTTCCATTCTCTGTTCTCTATTTCTATACCTCAGTTTTTGTGCTGTGTTTTAGAGTGTTGGGTAAAAGAACAGAGGCAGTGCAATTAGACCCATGATGAGAATTGGTTTTTCAATTTGATGCTCGAAGTGGAAATTAAAAAGGAAAACTGTCCCAATCTGACCTGAAATAATAACATAATAATTTTCTCATGGGAAAGAAACCAACCACTGTGCCTGCTTTGCCCCCACTAAAACAAACGGTCTCCAGGCTAAACAGAAGAATTCTATTCAGAATGGAATTGTTTGTTTTGCTCCTTGTTTCTGGTAGCTTTCTAGATGTTAGGTTGTTGCATACCTAAACTTAACTTCACAGCACAACAAAAGGCTAAATAGTCCATCTTGAAAAAAACATAGTTGTTGTGATACTTTCTCCTTGACTCTCTCTTGTCATGTGTTGGAAGACCTGACATGAGTTTCCTGCTTTATTGCGAAAGAGGGTTTGTAACACAGGTACAGAGAGGCATATACACTTTGGAAGATATTAAAGACTTGGCCTTCTTTTAGTATTTTCCGATAGCTCATTTAGATTACTTTCTACTCAGCTTGTTGGCTTCTGTGAACTAATTTTTCCTTTCTGTGACATTATGGGAAACCCTAAGCACCTATACACAGAGTGCCTAAAAATTAGAAGCTGCAACCCACGTTGGCAACATTTGAGTCTGCTGGTAAGTCCCAATTAATCAAAAGCTTGTTAAAAACCAGTTTATCTAAACTTTATGGCTTTTTATGATGAATAAGCATGAGGTTTACCTTTACCGTTTAGGAGAACAGAGTTGGGGACATTGTATTATAGCTGGGGCAACTGGTGATACGCATTTAAGAAATCCGAATCTTTCTTTGCTCCCCAGAAATAGTACTCCAGCTTAGCTGATCAAAAGAAAATGAATTAGTTCAATCTCTAGTCGTTCTGTCTGTGAATAATAACTTATTCTCTTTTTTACATCTTTTGTTTCATTTATTGGAGAATCAAGGGCTTAGGGATCATCTAAGACTGTGTGAAAATGTGGCCATTTAAATCTTTCCGAGATCATTTGACTGGAACTAAAAGGAATAGAAATAAAATTCTCTGTGTCATTAAAAGATGTGTTCACGTATAGGATGTGACGAAGGACTGGCTGCAATGCAAACATACCCTTTTCAGTTTAGACAAAAGAGTTTACACATTATAGGAAAAAACTCACCAAGAAGTGTCAGCAAGACCCTGCACCTTGTTTGACTCTTGAAAATCCAACTGCAAGACACAAACTCATGGGAAAGCAGATACCAGTAATTGTGTTGCTCATGGAATGAGTTACTTTAAATAAGATTTGGAGCAAATTAGTATTTGGGGCCTGTTTCCTGAAGATTGGCAACACTTGGTGGATGAAGAATGGTTTGTTGATTATACTATCCACTCGTGATGGACAGACCTTTCAACATTTGTCCATTTGTTTGTTTTTAAAGGACAGTTTCAGAACAAACTGGGATGTCTCTGAAAGTAAAAGGCAAGGGAAAACAGATTAAATCTCCACTTTACAAAGCCATGGCACAATCTAGATTGGAGATCTGCATGGATTAAAGATGTTCCCCCTTGTAAACAGGAACCTAATGAGCGCAGCCTTGAGACCTTTGTCTCTGAAAAAATGATACCATTTTAGTAAGCTAATTTGTAAATAGCATGTGCGTATCCTACTGCTAAGGATCTCAAAGACCTCTGTATCAGGTAAGTTTTCACATCCAGTGAAGGGAACTTTTGAGGTTTTTCTTTTATGGAAGAATGGAAATGTGTATAAGTATCTGACTAACATATTTGCTTTCTAAACTATTTTTTTTCTTTTAAAAAAAGAAAGGGAAAAAGTCCCAACAAAACCCAAGTTTGTCTTTGATAATCATGTTTATGTAGAGTCTGAACACTAGTGGTTTTGTAAGAGAGATTTTATTTTTCTGGATTTCTGGCTTGCACATTTTCTCCTGTTATGAAGTGTGTTTCTTTTAGACATCCTGGCCTCATAAAAGTGGCTTATTTAGAACAGACTTGGCCATCTGGGGCTGCTTTGCTATAGGCTAGGCTTAACTTATTAAGTATTGTTGTCCAAAGGCAAACAAAGAGGCTACTAATGTTTTTCTTATGAACTATTCTGTGTATTTCCTATTCTGTGAACAATAATTAAAAAAAAAAAAAAAGGAAATAAAAATGGAATGAGTTGTCTGGAATTTGCCTGTATTAGGATGAGCTAAACTGAGTCTATGGAGTTGTTCAGCTTTGTTTGCCTGCTGAGGGGGAAGAGGGAAAGGAGGAAGAAGAGCATTTTCAAGTATCTGATGAAAACGTGCCCAAAAATATCTTGCCTGTGCATACAGAAAGGGTGAATTACCACATCTGCTTTGGCATGTTTGATTTGAGAAATACTTCTCAGCATCCAGAGCAATAATGGCTGTTCAAAAGTGAGTGGTGAAACTGGGATGTCAATCTTTTTTCAGCAACAAAACTAATTCCCTTCAGTGCTGCAACACTTGGAGTGCATGGAAAAGTGATTGCTACTGGGTCTTCAACAGCACTTACCCAGGTATTAGTTAGTGTAACTCCTGGGAATCTGGGGGTTTTAAATGAGAAGTGTTTTCTCATTGCTTCAGGTTGCTTTTGACCACCTTGTGTTCTCTGCAAGATCAGTCGCAGACATTTAAACCCCAAATATCCAAGGGAGCACCAATGTAATTTTGTACAGAGGAGAGCTGGGGACCGATTGCATCACTTCTCCTCTTTCTCCTTTTCTTTGCAGGACAGTAGTTACATCCATCTTTCGCAATGTGCAGATATTATTTCAGACATTATTATCATCTAGAAACACATTAAGTAGGAAGAAACAAAGTAGGAGGTTTTATTAGATGCAGTCCCACATCTAACCCCTGGAGACAGGAAGCACCCAGGGTGCAGGGAGTGCTGGAGATGTCTCACTGCGCACATGTAAACTGCTGATTACAAGAGATTTCTCCTCTCCTGAAACAGCCACAAGTTGCTTAGATTGGACCAGGGAGCTTTTAGAGATTTTCTTTGATAGTTTTGCTAAGAAAATGGCCCAAGTATCTCTTGTTCAGAATACCATCCAGCTTGTTCGCCTCTTTACTTTATAATGGACTTTTGACCCTTGAGGTGCTGAAGTCAATTATAATTACCACTAGCGACACGCGGGACATTGCAAAAGTGTAAAATTGTGTATATTTATGAGACTATCTGCATTCAGGCACTGTGTAGACACTCAAGCGTCAGAATCAAGTTTGGATCCAGTCTGAAATACATTTTTCCATGAATCTTATCATGTTCTCAGACACAAAACTCCTTAATTTCTGCCGGGACCTCCTTGTTTCTTGCCTCCCACATTCTCTGGGAGCATTTTCCAGCTGTTCAGAAACAGGTACCACTTGCTCCTAAACGGACCTTCGTAAAGAATATCCTTTGAGAGAAACAAATTCCTTATCCCTGATGAACCTCCCTGTCTGAAACTTTATTGCCTTTAGAAAGTGGCAGAATTCTGGAAGAAAAGTATCTGCTGTTGGTGTGCGGTTGCAGCTTAATGTGTTATGCCTGAAATAAAACACTGAGGGAAGATTCTTTCCGCTGCCTCACTGTGGAGGAAGAGTTTTTTTGGGAAAAACCTAAAGACAATACTGAGATTAGGCTGCTGTTGTTTCAGCTCAGTGGCAGACGTTGAAGCTTTGGCTGAAAGCCATCGACAGGACCAGATGTTTTAGTCTTGCACTTCCTTTGCAATGGGAAATAATGAAAACTGAGCCTTGTAAATGAAATGGGAGTTTGCAGATTTAATTCATTTGTCATGTCGTTGTGATTCATATCTTCAGACAATCTCTCTGCCAGGGGTTCAGACTGGCAAATCAGGAGCTTGTAAGGGAGCTGCTGATGGGATTTCACAGGTGCCCTCCCATCTTGTTTTCACTTCTCAGATGTCATCTCTAGTAGCTCCCACCCTGAGAAACTATGGGAAACTATTAGTTTTCCAAAGGCAGGTGCTGTCTAGGAATTTATTTGCTATAATGTGTGAGATACAACCCTTTTTCTTTTATAAACCGGTTTATAAGAGCTCATGATGACTTGAATTCAAAGCAGGATGCTCATAGAAGCTGATGGCCTTCCCAGAGCTCTGCCTTGGGTGTGATGTTGAACATCACTGTGCTACCTGGAAACTTGGATCATGCTTCACATGTTTTAGCTCTGATTTATTGCCAGAGCATCCTCTGTGCATAGTGCAGAGAGAGATGCCTCCAGGTGTGATTCAGATATTTTGGTGGGGCAATCCTCTTTTGGAAGTGTGCGTATTTTGTCACGACTTATTGAGCTCTGCTGAAATTAAAGCTAGAAGGAGCCATCATGACCCCCAGGTTTGATATCTTTGCTCTCTGTTTTGCCCAGAGGCTTCTGCACTGGAACATTTCCACACTGGGAGCATCAGCAGTGCTGCTTCCAGACCCACATTCCCTCCAGGCTGACTCTCTGTGATCACCAGCGCTGACGTTCTCTACAAACTCAGAAATTTGTCACAAAAACCTTGTGCATCCTGGACCAATAACAGCAAAAGCAACAGAGTTAACGCCATTGTGAATAACTGAAAGGTAAACCAGAAGAAACATCATAGAGGAAGAGAGAAAAAAATATGTTATTAAAACTTTGTACTTAGCAGCAGTCAAAGAAAATTCCTTAAAAAACCCACAACACTGGAAACAAGATGAAATATCTATATTGTTTTCCTACCAAGAAAGACTAATTATATACATTTTTTTCTTTGGTTATTTTAATTACTTGTATGTAGTTTTACATCTATTTCACTGTGTGTTAAAACAGAGTTTTAAATATAACATATTCTAACAATACAACATTTCTAAGCAGAAAGCCAGACTTTTACAGATTATGCTGTTGTAACAGAATAAAAATTGCAGTGCTTCACTCCTATTAAACATAGTTGGAAGTATGTATCTACTTAACGGGGTCAAACGATATCCTGAAAATATGCTTCAGAATATCCAAAATGCTAAAATCTTGAAACAGAGACAATAAGCTGTCACAGATTCAAAAGAGGGAATATTCCGTAAATGAAAACCAGGGAAGAAAGACTACAATAACAGAATATGACCATGCACAAAGCCAAGCTCTGGCAAATGTTAACCAGTTTAATATAACAGGCTGCCACTTGTGATCCTAAGCTCGGTAGCTTAGATGAGTTATTAGAAGGTATGCTCCGATTAGGGTCTGGTTTATGATAGATATGAAGAGCAGGATTTGTAGTGATCCTTTAGCTCTCGCCCCCTAAACCTTCAGCTGGCTTCAATAGCTGCAGAGTTCACTGGAAACTGCGGTTTTTGGAAATCCCATCCAAAATGTTTTGTGTCTGCACACATTTGGTTACAACTGATATTTTGAAGGAGAGGAATCTGAAGACAAGCACAATCACTGAGGCTTTGGAGTTCTCCTATTCTGCATGTAGTAGGAGGGCAGATGCATGTTAAATACGGCAAACAGTCCTTAGGGTAAAAGAAACGTGGGGTACAAGTTCTTCCATTAACTGTGTTTACAGCAGTGTGTAAATGTCTGTGATTATTATGTTCCTCTTTACATTTGCTTGCTTTCCTAAATGCTTATATCTGCTTGGAATTTGCTTGCAAGATGTTCTGAGCTTCTGCGGAGTCCCTTTAGGTCCAGTGAAAAATAATGTGGCTGAAGGGGGTTTTTCTCCTGGATGAAATGCAAGCACCCTTAGAGAGAAGAATTTGGTTGTGTAAAGGTTATCATGTTGTGTTCTGCACTGTAGGCCCTATCATAATAAAAATAATAATGAATAGCAGCATAGAGTTTGGTAATCAACAGTGACAGTTTCCCAGGGAAAAGAGGGTATAGGGCATAGATTGATCAGCCTTGCAGTTACATATGGTATGGTGAAGAGGAGCTATATTTGTCTCTACTCTGCACTTAGTCATGACAGAGCCATCATATTTCACGGAGTGACTTCTACACACAGGCAAATGACTTGTTTGTATGAAGCTGACAGCATCTGTGAGATGCTTCAGGAGGTGGGAACCCACCATTTCCTTGTATAATTTGTTTGCTCAGACTCACTGTAGATAATTGGGCCATATCTCTTGTTGGGATGTCTTTGCCTTTAATTTTCCTTCTTTTTTTTTTTTTCCTATGTTAAAAAGCCTTTTGATATGTGATATATGCTGTCTTTAAAGAAAAGAAGTGCAGGGTTTTTGACACTGAAATCATATCCCCCTTGATCTTTTTGAGGACTTCAGAAGAGTGCCTGACATTTCTGTGTAAGACATTTTCCCAGCTCTCCAACCCTCTAGACCTGTGTCTATCTCTATGCTTTGAATTTTTGTGAATGTGATATTGAAAACATGTGCCCAGTATTTGGTATTACACCTCATATAATAATGTGTTTCTGTACACACAGACCTGTAAATGCATATGTAGAAAAGTAT
Source organism: Patagioenas fasciata (assembly GCF_037038585.1). Lineage (NCBI taxonomy): Eukaryota > Metazoa > Chordata > Aves > Columbiformes > Columbidae > Patagioenas > Patagioenas fasciata. Next base: position 7,580,665 of record NC_092523.1, on the reverse strand, counting down.
CTAGCTAATCACAAAATGTGTTAAGGACATAAAGACAAAAAGAACATCTTTGTACCTATAACAGGTTGCACATTAACTTTCCAGCCTTAGAAGATGTTTTTTCCTTACATCTAAATCTAGTAGAGCTGAACAAAAAGACACCAGACATTGTTCATTGTCACAGAAATAAAAAATGAAGTTTGTCACATTCTTTTCCCCCAACAGTTTAGGTACTTTTCTGACTTGCATCTTTCCTCTCTTCTTCTCCCCAAGCAATTTACTTCAATGATGTTTTGGCAGCTTGTGGTATAATCAAAAGTTTTATTTGAATGGCTGACAAAGATTTGGGAGAAAATGTGCCATTGTTAAATATTTTAGATGCCAAACATTCTCCTGAAGAGCTGGGCACCTGCCTGGGAGTCCTCTGTGATTCCCAGGAGATGTTGACAAAAACAGGACTCAGACCTGTTAATTAATCAACATTTAAATAACAGAAATATAATCCTCATAATTTCTCATTGCATTTCAAAGAAATAAAGAAAGCCATAGAGCTGTCCTCATTACAGTTAGCTAACCCCATGTGTGGGAACATTATGCTGCTTCTTGCACACAATACGGGTTAGAATGTTATTGAAAATTGCAAAGCCATTTACATCCTGTCTGGCAAATGAAATGCTGCATTTTTCTTTTTAATGTAATCTGAAACATTCCAAAATAGAGACAAATACAATGGAAACACTGACAAGCCTTTACTCACAGTGTCACTGGCACATCAGCGATGATTTAACTGCAACTACAAGTGATTAAATATGCCACTTCTAATAATTTTTCATAACATGGTATCTCTATAATATTGCACACAGAGACACATTGGCATGTGTAAAATTTTACCTCCACTAAGTGAATGTCAAGATGAAAGTGATTTCTTCGGTACATAAGGGACAAAGAGAGGAGCAGCAAGACTGAGTGGGGGAAGTGTCTTTACCTCCATTAAAAGCTTTAATTAGACAGATCCTGGAATATTGTGTCTGTTTGTAGAATCCACATTTTAGTAAAGATATTATGAGATGAGAGAGAGGTCAAGAGGAAAAAAAAAAAGATTTTATTGCAGCAAATTTTTTTCACAGCCAAAGAAAATAATTTGTAATGAGGGATTTATGAAGCAAGACCTTAGGTTATCAGAAAAAGACTGAAAATAAAGGTCAAGAGATGAATTAATTTCACTCTGTACATTCTTTCACACACAGAAAAGTACTGAGGCCGATAGTCCCTCTGCTCTTATGGACAGAGGCATGGCCAAGTTGAAACCAGACATGTTTTTATGGAGGAACAAATAAACTTTGGGAAAATTTCCCATGAGAAGTGACTGGATTCTCCACCTCCTGTCATTCTTGGTAAGTGTCTTATGCCAGCAACAGATGCAACAGTTTCAACTTGTGATGGTGACTCCAATGGGATGGCCAAGTCAAACGTGGGTTTATGTTCATGCTCTTACGGGGGAACTGCAGATGTTTCTCAACTATTGCAAATGGCCACAAAATAAATCTCAAGAGGACTTTTCTGAAGTACAGAACTTGAACAAGCACCCCACTCCTTCATGCACTTACAAATTAACTTCAGCACAGGGCAAAGCCTGCTACATTTCGTTTGTCAACTCTTCACTGAACGAGAGCAACCCCCATATCGAAGGAATATATCTTAGTTCTTGACGTAAGGATTTCTGCAGTGGCTGAGGCAATGGAAGAGAGACATCCACAATGACTTGTTTATTCAGTAGAAGAACAGTGATTTCTTTCTGTCAGCAACAGAAAATCTTTGCAAGTATACGTGTATACAAGGCAACTGCTTCCAACCAAGCAACCTGAGTGCCAATATTGAGATGGGATACAGGGCTGCCTTTTGTAAGTCTGTTAAAACACTGATGCAGCTCCTAAATAAGGCTGTTATTTTGGCTATGAGATCTCACAAAAAAACCCTGGCTGGGCAATGAGTGTGATACTCATCTGATTTCTACATACGAATAGGAAGAAACTACAGCTCAGAAGCAAAATGCCCATGGAAGTGTCTGCACTTTGAAAGTGCCTATTCTAATTAAATATTCATAGCACTTTGAAAAGTGTTGGACTAGTGTCATACAAGCAGTTTTCTATGTGTCTGCCTGGGGTGCTTCTAGTCTTTACAAATTCAAACAAGCAAAGAATGCTGAATATCAGATCTTTATTAATTTTGCTGTCTGGTAGAAAAGTAAAAAAATCAATGGAAGCGGACTTTAAATGACAAATGAGGTCTTGTCAAGGGGACTGTAATATCTCTTTTTCCATGTCCAGTCTGTGATCGAGAGAAGCTTCCTGGCTTTGGAGTAATGTATGGCTTGTAGCACAGTCACACCCACAAAAGACCAAAATATGCATCTGCTAAATAGGATTTTCAAGTTAAACACACAGGAATAACTGGTAGGAGAGGAGTGCTACCTTTGTGTTTTATGAGTGGTAACTGAGGCAGAGAGACCAGTTTGTCCCAGGCGACAGCAAAAGGCTGTGACCAGTCTGGGGTGCAAACACAAACCAGAGCCAGGTGACTGCAGCATGGACCAGATGGGCTTGTGGCCTTGTCCCTCTGCAGGCTCCAGTTTCAGCTTGACCATGTTATCCAGGTTTGCTGTGCAGTTTGGAGCATGAGGGAGATGCCTTCAGAGAGTGAGTTGTTCCTCTCCTGTCCTCCTCATCCCACCTTACTACAGGAGATGGCCAGCACATCCTGCACCTCATGTGCAAGGGATGAAGGCAAAGCCCACCCAGCACCTTCTCTTCGGGTTATGTTGAGCACTTGCTGGTTCCAAGACCACATGTTCAAGCTATGATGCTGTATGCTGGGGAGCTCCAGGGCAGATGGGAGGAGGCAGAAGAAGGTTTACATGGTTCGTTGTGCAGCTGTGCTGGTATGACACTGAGAAACTCCCAGGGAGGCAGTTATGGACCCTAGCCTGTCAGTTTTCAAGAAGACAACACACTCAGACGCATGGTGTGAATTTTGGGGTTGTCACATGCAGGAGCAGGAGTTGGCCTCAATGATTCTTGTGGGTCTCTCCTGACTCAGGACATTCTATGATTCTATGAGATGCTTGGATGAGCTGTGCTGTCGCTGTGGAGAGATATCCTGGAGCAGTGCTGCCTCGGAGACGTTGCCCTGTGATCTAAACACAGCCTGGATTTGGCACAGATAAGGGAAAACACCAGCTTAAGTTGGACTACGACCTCAGACATCCTGAAAAGTCCTGCCATTGTAGTTTGAAACTCTTATGTCAAATTAGTACCTGTGCTTTTGATGTTTGCAGTCAAACGTTGCACACAACAGTTTCATTCATGCACATCGAATTTGAAGTTGAGGTGAACAGTTGCACAACTATATTCTTAGTACAAATCTGATACACACAGCAGCCCACAGCAAAAAAATACGCTGTTCAAAAGACTGCTTTTTGAAGACGTGGGCACGTGTGTATAACTTGGCTGAAAGATCACTAGGATGTTGATACAATAGCCACTGTAAATATTTGAAAGGTGTCAACATCAAGGTCTAGATTTTACCCACAGATGCCAGCACAATGTTTCCATTGATTAGCTGTTCTGTAATATAAGCCTGTGCACGGAAAATGTATGTTAAAAAGAGTCTTATATAGATCATGCCAGGATTTCACTTACCCTGCTTTGTTGTATCAGTCTAACCTGACTAAACCTACTCCAAGTTTGGAGATGTTGTTATTACAAGTTAAAATCAGCAACTTATTGTAAAAAATAATAATTAAAAAAACTGTTCTGGACTGACTGAGGCTCAGCACAGGATCATTATTTCGGTCCATCATTTTCTAGATAATATTCTCTCTTGATTAACAGCTTTAATTACCATAACACTCATTTTGGGTGTTAATAAGCGGATTGCGAACTGGAGGTTACTCTGTCTAGTGAGCTATTTGCCTTGTGTAGATGTGCTCAAATCTCTTCTCTAAAGAACGTTTATGAATTTCAGATCTTTGTTATTATTAATGTATTTAAGCTTGGTTTGATGCTGTGCATCTCTGTAGCACTTGTACATAAAAAAGTCACCTGTGACATTTATGGTAGAGGTAGAAGCACAAACCAGATCTTCTGAGCCTCTGGTCTGATGTTCCAATCCAATAAAGCATTTAGCACATGCTGCCTCATTTTATAATGGAAAAGGGTCTGGTTCGTCCCATTAAATTTGTGATGCTAATTCTGTGTTTGAAGTTAGCCATGTGCCATATTTAATGCCATATCTAATAGAAATAGGTCTTCAATTATGTTGTTAATTATTTTCAGCCTGTGACGCTCTTCACCGTTAATGAAAAGCATTGTCCATGCAAAACACTTTCCAGATATGCAAAATTAACACAGCTTTTATTATGAGAAAATTGATCAGAGAAATTTTTAAGAAATAAAATTAAGTTGAAACAAAAAAAATTGTACATTTCACAAAGGACAGTCCATTACGTGCCTAATGGTAGAAAATCATTAAAATGTTAGAAAACAGTTATAAATTTCCATTTGGAGATTTAGAAATGGATCCCACTAACTCTTTATTATGAAGCACGTTTTTATTTTAAATTTTTTTCCTTTGCATACTAGTAGCCTTTAAAAGTTGAAATTAAATGCTGTTTTTTTAAAAAAATGAAATATTTCAGTGAACTAAAAAGATCAAACTTGAGCTAATTTCTTCTTCATGTAGAATCTTGAAATTTTTGTGGTTTTGCTCTGATTCAGGCAGAAGCACGCCTGGAATTTCCAAGCTCCTTCACACAGTCTGGAGCTTCTATTTCCATGCAGCTTTATTATGAATTTACCTGGTAAAGCCCTGAGAGAGGAACCAATGCATTTTTCAGTTCAGTTTCCATTTGAATTGAGCCATGAGTGAAGCTGCTCCAGGTCAAATTGAACAAAACGTCAGACCAATGGTTTTGGTTCAAGAAAAAAATTGTCATTTAAAGTTTGTTTTTTGATTGTTTAAATCCCCTTCCTAAAAACCAACCAAACAAAAAAGGCAAAAAGTCCCATAAAGCCCAAACAACAAACAAACAAAAAAAAATAACAACAACAACAAAATCATACCCCAACAAAACCAAAATACAGAAAACTTACTCAGAATTTTAGTGCTATCAGCCAACAATAATCTCCATCTAGTGTTATGAAGCTGCAGGTTGGGCTGAACTGAGCCCACCCCTCCTGTTTAACCTATTCAGCACTGAAATTGCATCCTTAACATGAAAATATTAAAGAACTGTTTGCTTTGCGCTGTTTGTTTGTTTCCTTGTTTTGTTCTATCTTACAGCAGTTAATACACCCACAGATTCATACCCAACAGAAACAGCATCTGGCTTTCACAGAGGTAGGAAATATTCCATAAAAGCATTTCATTAGGTTACAAATAGTCCAAGAGTTGTTAATATTTACCTTGTAGATGACGGCCTGCCTTTGTTTGCAAGACCTTGATGTGAAAATTGCTTTGACCCCATTAAGAATAATGGTAGTGGTGTTTTTTTAATGGTATGGGCACAGGGACAGAATACAAGTGCCTTCTTATTGAGCCGTGTCTCGCTGGTGGGTGGCCGGGTGACACATGGTGGGTGATCAGGCCCGATTTGTGAGGGATGAAGAACCCATGAGCAGCCACAGGAGGATGCAAAACGAGAGCTGCACAGCTGCAGACTGCAAACCTGCTCAGATCACAGTAGCAGGCTTTAATTTAACAGGCTCTTTTGAAGAACTTTATTTGTCTGTTAGCAAGGAAACTCTCAGCTGGCCTCCAGGTGATACCACATTGTACCACACCAGAGAAAACCCCAGGTAGGTCCCCAGTGGTCTCTGTATTTTCAGGTGCAGAACCAAACCGGTTTTGGCATTTTTATGTGCGTTGTGTGTTGTTTCAGGTTGTTTTATTACCCTTGGAAGTGCCTCACCTTCCAATAAAAGGCAGAGCTCCTTGGGCTTTGTGCACATGTTGTAAGAGAGTGAGACCATCACCATCAGACACTTCTGCAGCTTCTGTGCCCAGCAAGGGTTTCCTACCAAAACTGGGAGCTCTCAAACCAGTGGGGACCATGATTCTGGCCCCACCACATCACCGTGCCCTGGGGGACTGTCCTACCCACATGTCTGGGCTGCTTCACTCCTGGGGCTATTTATTCAGTGGGACCTAGATTAATGTTGTAGGTGCTCTGGATGATCTGGGTAGTTTGAGATGTTCTGTGTTCATATTTAATCCAGAAGAAGTAGAAAACCTCTCCTGATCATTAGAGCGATGAGAACAACCTTCTACTAAAATAGATAGAAGAGCAAAGCAGTCTGCAAATGAGGCACAAGTGATAGTAGAGGATATTACACATGACTTGGGCCTGTGTCAGGAGTTGGGCAGACAAATTCTCTTGGACTTTCATGCAAGATGAGTATAACCAGGTAGATATCTCTGTTATGGCTGGCTGTAGGAGCAGACATCTCTGATGAGTGGTGTCAGGGTAGTAATGCTGAGATGATACCACATCTTTTAAGCAGTTGAATGCAGTAATTCCAGATCTCTTTCTAAATCTTCAATCTTCCTTCCTAAACCTCTGCTCACTAGAGCAAGTACTTGAAAATGATGCCACTCACCGTATAGTACATGTAACATCCACTCCATCTGAATCTGCCCTGATCTCAGCTATTAGGCAACCTAGATCTTATAAACAGAAACACTTTCAGAGAGGAATACTAGCCTCTTTCCAAGATTAAATGTGCCCTTAAAATGCTGTTTTCGGATGGTATTTTGTTCTGGGGTTAAACTCCGCAATTAAAGGTGGTGTATTCCCTTACTAAGCACAAGGACTAGGCAAACTTGTTCTGAGGAGTAATAAATCCTGGCAATAAATACTAATCTTGAGGAAAAACCAAGAGCTTGCTGTACTCCAAGGAAGCAGAAATAGCAGGGACACTGGAAAATGTATTAGGAGAAAATTATTATGCTGCCTTGGGGAAGAGGGGAAGGTGGCCTCTTAAATCCCTTCCTAACCTTTATTTCTGTGACTCATCCAGATCTGCCTGTAATGGGCTGTTGCATCGCTGTATTGTTAGTTTAACTTCTTTGTATCCTGAACAGCCAGTGGGTCGGTAAAAGAAACTCTTTGTGCCTTTGGTGGGAGAGAATGGCACCAGGGTTGTTCTTGGAAGAGACCCAGGGAAAGTGTGGGGTGAGGATGGAGAAGGGAGTGGAAAAAAAATCCCCAGAAAAGGAAAAAAAAAATTAAATAAGGTGTCTGTTTCACAAGCCCTGACCTTCAGCAGAACTGCCATTTCCTGAGACTGCACAAAATGTACCGACCGGCAGCTTTTGCAGGCCTGGCAAAGAAGGATAGAGCCAGGCTTCGGCACCACTACAGAGCTGGCTTCCCCGGGTCCCTGAGATGGGCAGCCAGGTCAATGAGTACCTGGTCCTGTCTTTAGCACGAGAGCAGCCCAAGCTGAGCAGTGACACTTGGCTTGGCTTGAAGTGGAAGGAGGAGCTGCATGCAATAACCATCGCTGCTCACACGAGAGTCTGAAATGGAAGCATTTCCAGCAGCCACATTTTCTTTGAAACCTGTTGTAAGCAGGTGAGTGTGTTGCTAAATAAAATTTACCCTGCCTAATTACTACACCTCCTGATGAGGTGAGATGTTGTAGAGCTGTTTAGACCTTCCTTCTCTAGTGAGCTTTTCTTCTTTGGTTCTTCATGGGTAAATGTGCTGCTGAGAGAAGAAAACATGTCAAATTACTTGGAGTATAGAGAAGATCTGGGGTTATTCCAAGAGGAACAGCCAAGTCAGATGGGGACCATCTTTCTAGTAACAGAGTCCAAGCAGGGAATAATCAGGGAGGAGCCTTATCAGTTCAGAATAACTTTATTCTCTTTGCTTCAGGCAACAATGCATTTATGTGGGTCAGTGACAACACTGCTAATGCTGGGAGGGAATGGTGGGAGGGAATGGCTACGTGCCATGTTCCAACAGCCTTTCTTTGGTGCCAACAATGGACAATAGTGGATTTTTATCGCCAACCGTTTTTCTGGAAAATTTTGAGGGGTGTATTTCATATTAAATAGAAATGAGTCTTGAAATCTTAAAGAAATGGAAAGCTTCATGGCTGAGAGTGAAATAGGGTTATAATTACGGAACAAACATTACTCCCAGAAAGACAATGGAGCCAGCAGCCGTTGCATCTTAAGAGCAGTGAGGTCTTTCTTCCCTCCTGCAGACACTGGGCACAATAATGTGCTCGAACAAGAAACTGAGCAGAATATCATCGGAAAGATCTCTTCTTTCTTCCTCTGTTTCACAGAAATGTGCTGCTTTTCCACATAAAAACAGGACAGTATTTTGAGGGAGGAACACAAACCACAACGTTCCTAATGGCTGGAGGTACTGGATAGCGAGGTCCCTCCAGAACGTGAGGTGTCTGTGTTCCAGTTCCAGCTCTGACTCAGAAAAAACAAATTCCTCATGACTTGCAAGACCAAGCAAACAGAGAATAGTTCAGATGTCTTCCATGCTCTGTATTTTTTCTTTTAGTGTGAATCCTACATTTTTTCCATGGCTCAAAATAATGGTGAACATCTGCTTGGCTACGATATCTGGGACATTGCAGGAGAGAGGGAAACATCTTGAGAGGTGTCATAATCTACATCAATCATGCATGTAATGTTGCTATGTTGTACTTACATAGTTTATGCCAGATTTCTCACCAAAACCCTCCAGAAATTGAATGGATCCACCCAAAAGGTGGGAACATTTCCCAGCTTCTGGGTCTTAGTCTGCGCTTACCCCATCTTCACTATGCATTAGTAAGAGAAATGGGTGCACATGTGTCTGATCGTCTGCCCTCCTTTCCAAATGAGGGTAATATGAATAACTGGGCAACTCAGAGTGGCAAAATGCTATGGAGCTCACTCTCCCTGCAGCTGAGACACAGCCAAAGTCAGCACAGTGGGAGACTAGCAAATTGCCATTGGCACAGATATGCTAATTGTTATATCAGCACCAAAAAAGGGATGTGCCTGTAAACGACAAATTGGAATTTGCCTGGTCCTTCCTTTATTCCTCTCATCAAATAAGAGACCTCTTTCCTCAGATAGAACCTGAATAACCTATTTCTTGAGGGGAAGCACTGTGTGTATGGATCTTTCGCCTTGTGATTCCAGACCATCTGGATGAAGGAAGATTGGTGAGAGCTGAACTTATTTTGCTGTTTGTTTTCCAAGCGTGTTGAGTTGTTAGTACTGTGTTAGCAGTGTGTTGAGTCAGTCAATCAGTTTTGTTGTCTTGGCTTTAGTCTGTCTGAACGGTTCTGCAGCTAACAAGTCACGTCTCAAGTGAGTGCTTTGGCCATAGCTATTAGTGGGTTGACGTAGGTCTGGGAGTATGACTAAAGAAGGTGGACAGTAGCCTACAGATCAGGGCAGTCAGATGGTATGGGGAAGATCTGAGGTCCAGACCTTTCTTCTTGGTCACATAACTCTTTCTTGACAGGCTTTTTTGAAGCACAAGTTCAATAGAACATATAGAATATGACCTCTTTTTCCCTGTCAACAAAGATCTTCTGCTTCTTGACAGCTCCTGAAATAGGAAGAAGTTGATTAGAGTTAATAAGTTTGGTGAGAAAACTAAATTTAATGAACTAAAGCATGCACTTCGCCATGGGCTGGGTGGTGAGTTTTTTCTTAGAGGTATTCAGTTTAGTGTTTACCTGGGGTTGTCCACCCGGCTTTGACTCCTAAGTCAGCAGAGATGACTCAGCCCTGCAACAAGTGGGGAGACACAGGAGTTCAAACCCGTGTGTATTTAACACCTCCTGTTAGCTGTAGGCAGTTCCCTGCTCTGCATCTCGCTCTTCTGGGGTCCTAAATCCAAAGGGACCAATGATTTTACTCTGAATTGATCTGAGAGGCCCTACCATTCATTAACAGGGTTTACATTACCCAAATTTGAGTTTCAGTACCCCTTTAGTCTCCCTGAGATGTGCAAGGCCATGTCACTCTGCCTGGTCTCCTCAGGAACTCATGCAGATGCTCTGAGCTGTGCTTCTGTCACTGCAATGTTTGCTACCTTTGCCCAAGCATTGCATTTTCCCTGATATTTATGCCAGCTAAACCAGATAGAAAACATACAGCTCAGCATCCTGCCTCCTGGTTTAGGTTCCGCTGGTGCTCCTGTGCCATTGCACTCTGAGAACCAGAGCCACGCCAGGCTAGAGCCCGAGGCTGGGCACAGCAGATCAGTCCTCAAACCCAACTCCATCTTCAGGCTGCTCCTACCAGTTAGTCCTACTGGCTCAACAGCCAAATCATTAATCACATTTTGGTGTGGCTTTCATCTCCAAAACACACCATAAACATTAATCATAACATCCCTGTTAAGTACCAGCAGGTTAAATGGTCAAAATTTAATAACTTGCAGACATTCTGTTATCCAAGACAGCAGTTTCCCACTGTGGAGAGCTGAAAATAACCTGGCACGTAGCTGATATTTATTGCATCAGTGTTACTTTCTGAGACAGATCCTGACTAGTGTCTCAGGATGTGCATCAGTTTGGTGGCAGCAACCAGAATTCTGTCACACATCTGGAGTACTAAAACCAGGTACTCAAGTTTGTGGAGACTGAATTGTTGAGAAAATAATAATGAAAAAAAAGACATTTTTAAAAACTATACAGGTAGATTAGAATTTTCTATTGATTTATTTACCAAAAAACCATTGATTTCATGCAGTGCTACATGTGGAAAGGCTGTTGTTCATAACTAAGGGAAAGCCATAACACCAGAAGTCAATCTGGGTAAGTGCAGCTTAAGGCCAATGCTCAGGCTGCTCATCCTGGGATGCTGAAGTCTGATCTAAGGCAAACTAGATCCTTGTTCAGCACCATGTGCAGCAATGCTCTTCAGTGAGGGAGAGACCAGACACTCCTCTGAAGCTAAAATATATTTTGATGCAACACATAGAAACTCATCCTGAACAAAAGTCCACAAAAAAAAAGGGGGTTTCGGCACTCGCTGGATTGCAAAATGTTAACCAGCTGGATTTTGCTCACGTCAGGCTAGCAAGATGCTTTGAAAACCGCTACTTCTTTGATCTCAGTCCTCGCAATACTGTCGGACCTCTGCTGCACAATGAGCTTGAGGTCAGTAAAACATTTTTCAGTTGTGGTGGAAGCATTGAAGTTGGAATTTGTTAAATCAGGGGCACAATTCCACGGGTAGAAATTGAACTCTATGTGTGACATTCCTCTTCTTATTACACTTTAAAGTATTAAATTGTGAAGGTTTTTACTTCCATTAAAAACAAGTTGCCAGATTTAGCATTTTGTTACTTTGAAGTCCTTCTTTTATTCTCCCCCAAAGGGCTTTAACTTTCAGACATGGTTATCCTTAAAAATATTTTTTAAATGTTGGTTTTGAAACCTTACAAAGGATATGGCATTGGAGAAATTTAGGATGGAATGACTTTCTCAAGGGCAACAGTCAGGGAACAGCAAAATGTCTCCATTTTCCTTCCACCCCCACATTTCCCTTCAGTTTCCAGTATATTTAATTGGTTGTCAGCTCTTTTTACCTCCTGTACAGAGTTTAATGCTGAACTTTTAGGTAAGTTTTTCTTAGGATTAGTTTCTACTGAAACTGGTTCCAGAGTATTCACCCGTTCCCAGTGGCAATCTGAGTTAGCAACACCTGTGGTTGCTCCTCTGCAAACAACCATAATTAATGCTTAAACAACATTCCTAAAATATTGAAAAGTCAAACTCTTGTGAACCAAATTGTGATTTGTAATGGATAAAAGCAGTGAAGACTCACTGTGAGACCACAGAAATGTGAAAGACACTTTACTGTACATGAATGCTCCTTAATAGCTGTAGGGAGAGGGAGAGTCTATGGAGAAAGTCTCTTCCAAGCAGCCACCTGATTTGGTTTTATATCTTCAGGTGGAAAGCTGCAACATTGGGAAATGCATGAGAGAAGAAACAAGAGTTATCAAAGGGACATTTACAGAGCTTCCACCTACTTGGTCAATCGTAGGAGAGGCTACAGACGTGGCTCTTACTGCACTGGATCTGGAGTCCATGTGAAAGTCATCTCTCATTGCAAGGACATCCAGAAAGCAGTTTGCCATCTCTACTGTGACTCTCTTTCTCCCTAGCAACCATACAGTGCCTTCAAATCTTATTCCAGCTCATTCTACATGCTAAGAGGACACAAGACCAGGACTGATCATCATCTTGCTTGCATTATCCTCTGTCTTCAGTGAAAAGAATAATCTGTCACTCTGTTTTTCTCATAGGTTATCCTGGCTTAGTCCCAAACTTCTTGCTTCTGCTGGAAGTGTGGATATGACTGCAGTGGAAATAGCTAACCAAAAAGCAAATGGAATATACATGTTTGTGAGCCAGTGCATGTCCTTCTACACAGCCTGGAAAGTCTCAAGCACCATCGATGACATGACCATAAAGCCAGCACAAGGAGACAGAACTGCCATACACCTCTGGAGTGTTGCACAATGATCAGCTTCAAGCAGAGCCCTCTGTTACAGAGACCCCAGTGCCTCTGCCCACTGGAAGACAACCTGGTAGGGAACTTAACTGGAAAATTCTTACTGCCACCTTTCTTTCCGTTTCCTTTTTCCTGCCAGTCCCTAAGTCTTTGAGGGAAGCAGAAATCTTTCTTTAGAATGATCTAGTCAGTGACAGCTATAGCCCTCTGTCTCTATGCAGTTACCACTATCATTCTCTATGCAGTATTTATGAAAAAAATAACACAAATGGTTTCTGGTTACACCAACACATGAAAAGAAACATTTATATATGGATGTAATTTATGTTTCTTTTAAGATGAAATAAGTTTATAGAGGTACATAATTTTGAATTGCTTTAAATTCCCCCAGGTAACATTTAGAGGGGAATGACTTTGCTTGTTGCCAGTTCTCAGTCATGAGATTTCTTCACAGGCTTACAGTGTATTAACATGTTTTTGTTCTTTCAAAAATAAATTTTTCAGTTAGCTGAAACTAACTCCCAATTCAGAGAGAGCATGATCTCTGCTGCTCAGACTTGCCAAATCAAATTTCCTCTGCAAACTTAAAGTCCCATGTAATCTCCTTCTATATCCAATTTTCCTTTCTGTTGTTAGCTTCCTCAGTGAAGCTCTGACAGATAAGCCTTGCAGTCTTCACATTCTTTGACAGGCACAAGGTGGCACATGTAGAGCTCTTGCTTTTTTCTAGACAGTCCTTCAAAGTCTGGACTGCTCTGTGACTTCATGTGAAGTTTGAGTCAAAAGTAAATATGCCAGTAAGTATGCCTCACCTGATGGGGTAATGATTTTGGAGGGTGGAATGGTCTTTCTCAGGATGTTTTCTCTTCCCTGAGTTCTTGTTCTGAGAAGTTGCAGATCCCAGGGGCCCCACTTGAATATGAGGCTTTGAGTTTTGCAAACTCACCGTGATACTAAATATGGCAAGAACTGCTAAAGAAGAATGAGCTTAAAACTGTGCAGGAGTAATTTAGCAAAGAAGGCTAACATTATTCAGGTTGTGCTTTGTACAAAGGCGCTTTATGGCCTTCATAAGCATGATGTCATTGTTACCAATATTTTTCTCTTACGTGGGCATCTGCAATGCATCTCTTGCTGTATTACAGTTTTTTATATGTGCAAGAAGAGGAGAGGTTTGCTGAGCTGTCAGTTTGTTCACATCTTTGTCCACTCTGCTGACAAACATCCTGGTGTGTCCTCAGTCTTTTCAAATTGATCCACCACAATTGTGCCATGGCTGGAATGAAATTTTCATTCTTAATTATAGGTTTGAGCTACTGAGTGATGTAGAAAATTAGAATAGTAAGACAACTGAATAACATGCAGTATACAAGAGTCTGACCAAGAGTATGAGGAAGAGTAAAAATTGACAGAATTTTGCACTTGGAAGAGAAGTTAAAGAAACCATATGGGAAGCAGTAAGGGGGAGAAGAGTCCAAAGTTAGGAGAAGATCAGATATGGATGGAGTCATGCTTGGAGACTTGGTAAGAGTTGTCCTCTATGGGTACCAGCAGCACACAGAGCCTTGGGAAAGCCAGAGGCTGTTGCACTAAATCAAAGGAGAAGGCCTCCTGTTATGTATTAGGCACAATGAAAGGACAATGTGGTGCTATGCCTTCATAGCAGTACTACAGGAGATGTGCAGCTCCTACTCTAAGGATCACAGAATCGACTGGGTTGGAAAAGACCTCAGAGATCAAGTCCAACCCTTGGTCCAGCTTCAGTCCATTTACTAGATCATGGCACTAAGTGCCATGTCCAATCTCAGTTTAAAAACCTCCAGGGAGGGTGAGTCCAGCACCTCCCTGGGCAGCCATTCCAATGCCTGACTACTCTCTCTGGAAAGAATTTCTTTCTAATATCCAACCTAAATTTCCCTTGGCAGAGTTGAAGCCCATGCCCCCTTGTCCTATTGCTAACTGCCTGGGATGTCTCCTATTTGTCTCTGAGGACTGTCATGGTGAGCAAAGCGGTCACACTGCCACCAGCCTGCTGATTCACAAGAAGACAGGGCTAAAGTTCTGCTTTCCCGAAGTCTATCCTGGGTGCCCTGCCTTGCAAGAAGACAGGGAAGTGGCTTGTCCTGGGACAATAATAGTAATATGTAAAATTGCCCTTTAAGAGAGAAAGAACTGGAGCGACAGCAGATTCAGATTTCAACAAAACTGACCTTTGCATGCTGCCAAAGGTAGTAAGGGGGACTTCCAAAAAAAGTCAAATGAATCTCCCGGATAGGAAAAATAAATGCATTTATTGTTAAGAAGAATTACACCAGGATCCAACTCCAATTGTTTAGAGTTATGACAGTGAGTCAGTCTCAAGGAAATCAGGTTAGGGTTTTGTAGAGTGATACTCTGGTCCTTATCACTCAGGATATTATCACCAGTCAAGGAAATTACAGGCTCTTTTATATTTTTCTCATAAAGAATCTGAGGTTATGATTGTGTTGGTTGGATGATTATCTAAGGAACAATAGTCAAGATTCCTTTTCGTCTCTAAGGCTCAACCAGTATGTACTCCCGCCAACTTTGTAAGATGGTTGCAAAAAAATAAATAATAAAAAAGTCAGTTCTAACACAATTTAATTGCATCCGTTCTAGTTAGAGTCTCAGCACTCAGAATACCTGAACAACAATATATCTGCTCATCCCAAGTCTTTGACCTTGTAACTCTCCCACTCACTAGAAGCATGAAAATGGCAATGCTGATCTTTTTCATGGCCGTGTCCTCAACTACCATTATCCGCCATCCAGAGTGAGTAACATTTTCAGGCCCTCACAACAGTCCCCATCAGAGAGCATGAACCGGCTAACAAGGAATTCCAAAACCTCCTGATTCACAAGGAATATTTCAGAGAACGTGAGATAAATTACCGCCCATAAATGCCTTGTAGGTAGACACCTTATGGCACCTTCACACAAGATAGTTGAAAAATGGCTGAGTGAAAAGACAACGGGTACATTCAGATGATGTTTCCTTTTTTTTAACATGGTACTTTTGCACTTTTTTAGAAGAGAAACCAGGAACTTCCTAACCTTGATCTTACAAATGAAAAATACAGAGACAACAAAGTGGTGGATTTAACTTCCAAGTAAGTATGATTCTACTCTTCCATGTGTTAATTTCAATTCCTAAGAGTGTGCCCCATTTAACAGCTCTTGACAGAATTTAGCAGGAATTTTGGATGTTATACATTAATAAATAAGTACTACCTTTGTTATTTTAAGTGCAGTGGTTTTCCTTAGCTGAGAAAGCCTGGCTCTCTCACTTGATTTATATGATGCTATGTTAAAAAAAGGTAGTAATGATACGTCTGTTATTCATGTACTTGGAAGTCTCAAAGGATTTTAAATATATCTTGACACGTATGCTCATAAATTGAGTCTAAGGTAGACATTTTGGCAAACTGGATATGGAATTAATGTCCTTGAGGCTTCCAAACACCATTGATCAGAAATACTTTCAAAATTCTCCAGAACTCTGAACTTATTTCTTTTGAACCTGTCTGTGTGGTCAGTATACGATCCATCAAATTGTCTTCAGTTTGGAGACACAGTTCATGGGCCCAGGCTGCCTTTCCGTGCAAATTCTTCCCATTGCAAAGGGTTGATTTCACCAGTTTGAGACAGAGCAGTTGAGTGTGAGTCTCTAATGAAGCAATATAGAGAGTGAAATATGAGTGAGTACAGAGCTCCGTGCTCCAAATGCTCATGTCTCTGTGAGTTTCTGAGTGATGTTCTTTTTACACTCGATCTAATGTGAGATGCAAAGGCTTATGCAAACAGCATGTTTACTATAAACTGTGAGCCACACGTTTCTGTGGGGTGGGTTTGGAAGGATTCTCTTGAGAAGATTTGGAGAGGCAGAATCGAACACAACCTGAGAGCAGGATTCTGGTTTTGCATCCCTTTCTGTATATGACCCTAACGCCTCTGGACCTTTTTCTACAAGTATACTGTTTTGGGCACCAAGAGTAATGTTTCCTTACTGTCTGTATAGTGCCGACAGCTGTTGTAGCCTTCAGGTAGGAGTATAATCCCAGTAAACATTGCTGCATTCTGGTCTATACAGCTAAAGCAAGTGGGGGCCATGAAGGTTATTTTTCCTTAGGAAAAGCAGATGGCAACCTAATATTTCTTTGGCAGAAAGCATTATTATAGATGCAAGAGTAACAAAACTGGAGTCACTTCCCTTGCTTACAGGTCCAAGACCATTCCAGGCCACTGTCTTTCCCAAAATGTGTCCTTGATGTCTCCCCAGGTGTGTTGCAAGGGCTTCCTTACCTACTGCCTTTTTGATCCTTTCTGCAGCTGGTATTTCCAGCTTTTGGAGACTGGAACGCTACTGGTCCTGGCTGCTCATCTCCATACCAGAGAAGATAGAGATTTAATTATTTATGATGAGGTTTACCTTTTTTTTTTTCCAAATCTCATTCAAACCTTCTTTCCTGATCACCTTTTCAGCATGTGGGAAGGGTCTTTCTGTGGGTTTGACAAGTCTCCGTTGTTCCTTCAACATCTGCTCTGTCTGGTTCCTGGACATAATTTCTTTCTAGTGCACGAGTTTCTGTCTCTGTAATGATACTGCTTGATTCTTGTGACAGAAACCTGAAGTAGCCCCTGAAATATCTTTTTAGGTGATCCCATGGCATTCAGAGTTGTCTTCCAAATTTTATTCAGCCTGTTCTTCCTCAAAGCTCTGCCCACACCAAACAAATACCTCTTCCGAAAGTTCCCCGATAGAATGTGCGAGAAACGTTTTATAAACCAAAAATATCTTCTTCAGAAGAAAGGAGCATTTTTTACAGTTTTGCCATGTAGAAGTCTTGTACAAGATCCACTCTTCTGTGCTTCCCTTCAGGAACCGCATATGAGAATTTATGAAGGACCTGAGTTCATGCAGCACTGTGGAAAGTACCGCAATATATTTTACTGTCTTTTTAGAGTGTTTGGGTTGGTTTTGTTTTTGTGTTTGTTTCTTTGTTTCTATTCAGAAGAGTGGAATATGCTGTTCCCAGTCTTTTTTGGGAGGTTTGATACATGTAACCAGATGAACTGCTATTGAACCTTACAACTACCCAGCCAGATTGCTGATGCAGAGGCGAGTGTGGGATGTTTAGATTCACAGAATCTAATAAACCAGGCAAAATGCTTTGAATTCAAAGTTTAAAAGGCTCAGGGGGCACCTCCAGTATCAGTGTACCTGTGGTTTTGTATTTCTTTGAGGGAGCACACATGCTAGTGCTTACATTGCAAGAACAGTGCTGATATATGAACAGAAAGGACTGGGAGCAGAATTTGATTTACTGCAGGGAAGTAAATTTCCCGAGGAGAGCTTGTTACTTTACCTGGCAGTGCCAAAGACTGTATCACATTTTTCTCCACATTTTGCATGTAAAGTCAAAACCCCATGTAAGCCAAAATCTGCACAGAAAACTGTGTGTTGAAAAACGTTTGTAGAGCTGATTCTTCCAGAGAATCTCTGTTTTCTTTCTCTAAGAGATTTATCCCTTACACAGGGTTTCATAGCAAATATGTTTTTAAACTAACTCATGTTTTTGCACCCACTGTCCTGTTGACAGCCCACTTGCTTTGGCATCAGAGAGCAGCAGTGAAAACAGCAAGTTCTGCTCAAAGACTTTAAAATGCTCCATGGTATTATATGGGTTTAAGAAAATATTATGACAGTGGCAGGCTCAGACATCCAAAATCTGTCTATGGACCTCCCAGATGGGACAGGCTCTTTCCTCAGGGTAAAAAGCTGTCGCTTTAGGTCACTACAGGTCTTGTTATGGTGGTCAGTAGATCGAGAGAGGTCCTCCTTCCCCTCTACTCCGCCCTGGTGAGACCCCATCTGGAATATGGTGTCCAGTTCTGGGCCCCTCAGTTCCAGAAGGACAGGGAACTGCTGGAGAGGGTCCAGCGTAGGGCAACAAAGATGATTAAGGGAGTGGAGCATCTCCCTAATGAAGAAAGGCTGAGGGAGCTGGGGCTCTTTAGTTTGGAGAAGAGGAGACTGAGGGGTGACCTTATTAATGTTTATAAATATATAAAGGGTGAGTGCCACGAGGATGGAGTCAGGCTCTTCTCAGTGGCAAACAATGATAGGACAAGGGGTAATGGGATCAAGCTGGAACACAAGAGGTTCCACTTAAATTTGAGAAAGAACTTCTTCTCAGTGGGGGTAACAGAGCACTGGAACAGGCTGCCCAGGGAGGTTGTGGAGTCTCCTTCCCTGGAGACATTCAAAGCCCGCCTGGACACATTCCTGCGCGACCTCACCTAGGCGTTCCTGCTCCAGCAGGGGGATTGGACTAGATGATCTTTTGAGGTCCCTTCCAATCCCAAACATTCTGTGATACTGTGATACTGTGTGATTTTCCCTTCATTTGGGGCATTTTTAGATTTTTAAGATCAACACAATACAACAGACTGGGTGTCCCCCGTTCCTAAACATGAACAGGAGATCTGTACCATTTCGTGGGGCAAGGTTTCTGTGCTCCAGGTTGAATTGACCCCTGCTGCTTGTTCAAGCCAGCTCCATTTCCCTATGTCCAGCTCTCTGAGTAGAAAAGAAGCTTCCTTTGAAGACACACGATGCTCTGTCCGGCCAGCCAGAGATATATAACAGTCTTGGCCATGAAACAAAGACATTTCATAACAATAACTTCTATCTGCTTCGTTTCCTGAATTTTGTGCATTTGCCAATTTTTCTCCTCTCTCTTTCTCTCTCCTGTAAAAATGAAAAACAAAACCAAAAAAAAAAAAAACCAACCAAAAACCGTATTGAATTTCATTGTTTCCCTGTTAGCTCAGAAAGCCACGGGCCAGGTTAGAGTCCCTTTGCTGTAGACATGAGAGGGATGGAACAGTCTATCTAGGCTCATCTTCAGCCTTCTTGCTACAATGGGCCCTTCTGCTTAGAGACTGTTGACTGGAAAGCTGGAGCATCACAGCAACTTCTTTCATGTCCCGAGGTATCCTGGGCCTTTCTTTGATTTAAGAGGCATGTTTGAGTTCAGGCAAGCATCCTCATGTTAGTCTTTTATGTCTTGCAATCTTCCTCTGAATCCGAGCCTACGTAAACTGAGATTGCACAAGTCTCCTTGGACTTTCTCCCTTTCACGTAAGGTTTTCTTCTCTAGTGCTTTCCATCCAGACCTAATGTGTTCTCTGTTTAGTTCAGACTGGTGACAGACCTCGGGCAGATTTAGATGGACAGCACAGTAAGTGTGTTGTGTATGACTTTCAAAGCAGGATGCTCAGGGTGATCCTGTTTAGACTGGCACATAAAACCCCCAACCAGCTTTTTGGGCTGTGAGGTCAGGTGGCATACATATGCTTTCCAAAAAGCCTGACCTTGAGCTGACACATACCTTCTCTCCTATTTGGTATTCACAAATAGAAGCTGGACCAGAAAGAACCACCAATGCCATCTCTGTGAAAGTCCTTTAGATGACTTGAGACCACATCTGATTTATTTAACAAACTGTTTTCTTTGTTGTTGTTGTTGTTGTTTCTTTTTCTTTTCAGCTCTTTAAGCCCTTGTTTCAGCTGAAACATATTAGTAAATTCCAGTTGAAAAAGGCCTCCTTTTTTATGAGGAGGTTTGTGATCCATCTTATGCCATTGCTCAACACTGTGTTGATCCATTACTGAGTGCAACTTGGAAGTACCTATAAAATTAAGTGCCAGAATCTGTGACAACAGAGCAGAGCCAGAAGAATCACCTTATAATTGTTTTGTTTTAGTTTTTTTGTTTGTTTGTTTTGTTTGTTTTTGGTTTTGTTGTTGTTTTAACACTTTTACCCTAAACTTCTAATTTTGGCCATTGTTAAAAAATACTGTGCTACATTAATCTTCAGTTTGTTTTGGTGCAGTTTTCTGAAGTTATTTTTATGTGCTGGTCAAAATTATATTTATTTTAGCAGGGTTTTTCAGTCTGTTCAGACACACTTTATGCTGCCCCCAAAGACCTGGTCGTATTTCTATCTTTTCTGGGAAGCTACGGAATTTTGACTCGGTTCCTTTTTAGAGGGCTCCAACAATTGTTTAGATCTTGTTTCAATTATTTTCTGGCCATTGTTGAGTTTTGTGAGTACCTCGATTATTTGTTCCAGTTTGATTGCAGATACCAGCTTAACCTCTCTCTCCTAGGAAACTTGATTCCTCTGCTGATATTCGCCTGCCCTATAGCAAATCTTTTTCTGTGCAAGATTATTTTCACTGGAACGAGAAAATGGTGACAGGTATTTCTTGAATGAAATCATATTTGCTTATGGAGAATGTTCACAGAGACCTGCCACAATGATATAGGTGCCAGTGTCCTTGCTCATAATGCCGTTTTTCTTCTCCAGTAATTCTACCTGGTTTTGGTGTTTCTATTTTATAGGTGGCCCTTCTGTTGTTTTCTATCTGCCACTTCTTGCTTCTGTCACTTGTGCAGACACATACAGGTCTCCCAAGGCATGAACAGTGTTCATGGTGTGTATTCAGTTCCCAGACAAACTATCAAAATCAGCTTCATGAATAGATCAGCCGTGTCATGTGGATTAATGATATGAACAGTAACTTCTGTTGTTAAACAAAATAGCATTTTTTTCTGCTCTCCCATTTATCCTCAATAAAAGGCTGCTACCAGGTCCATCAGCTTCAGAGAGGTTTGGAAATATAATTTTTGGTCCATACACCAAAGATACTACCCTTTGAAGCACTGAATTTTCTAGCAGAATAATTAGAGAGATTTCTGTTCTGTCCCAATCCTTCATCCAGACCTTTTGGGTGGCTGCTAGTCTCTTAGGCTTATATGCCTTATTTTCCCCTTCTGAGGTTATGAGATCGCAGTAATAAATTATTAGTTAGTCGTAAAGCTATAGATATTAATACCTATGAAAGGTATTTGGGTCCTTCACCGGAATCAATCTAGAAATGTAAAGCTAAGCTAATCAGAATGGTAACAGTCACACTTTGTAGGTTACAAGCAGGTACACATTTTCTTTTTTCCCGTTTTTTTTTGTTTTTGTATTCTTTGAACTGGAGGAGATAGTCTGAAGACTTCTGAGGTGCCATTTTATTCCTCAGGCTTCAAATTGTTCCCTGTTGAGCTTGTGTGAAATCAGTTCTGCAATGTTGCTTCATCTGCAAGAAGTGTGCCAGAGAGTCAGGTCTGAGGGACTGGCCTTTGCATGTATTTCCCCCTCCATGTTTAAAAGTTTTGCTCTATTTTAGATATGCAGGATAATCATGTAGCTATCAAAGAAGGAGGAGTTAAAACAATTTATCTAGGCAACAAGTGAACAACAATGTCATTAAAAGCACAACTGGAGGAGTCTGGAAATTTGGAGAAAAACCTTTACTATAGTGAAAATTTGAGTTTATGTTTGTGATGTAGGGAAACCAGGACGTGTTCCCTCAGTAGCATTTTCTCATGTGCCGACAAGAATAAAAATAAACTAATATATAGCTATTTTTCTAATGGCAGCAGGAATTCTATTAAAGTTTCCACCCCTGCGCTGACATGAGGATTTGGACAGCTAAATGTTGATGCTTTGCCCCCAGAGATGCTGCAGGAAAGATGTGATGTAGTTTCCCACCAGGTCAGCGCTTGCTGTGCTCATGCAGGCAAGTCCTTGCTGCTGACCCGTTCATCTGTTGGCACCAGTGGACTCCGTCTCCTCTGTGCTGCACGTCTGGGGTCAGCACAATCTGGGCTGTGGCTGCAACAGCATCTCCTAGTTACCCCTGCCCCTTGGCCTCAAACACACCCTTTGTCCCTGTAGCTGATATTTTTTCTGCTTTGAGCTGGCAGGTCCTTCTCTTGATGAATCTCTTCTCTTGACCCTTGTTCTCTGCTCCCTTGTTCTGAACAGAATATTTTTTTCTCAGCTAATGATAGAGGATGATGTTTTGCCTCCAGCTCTGGTTCCACCCTTAGTGCCCTGCCTCAGGTCCTAAACTTCCCCCCTAAACCCTTTGCTCTCTCCTATGAGTGTTTGAGGTCTCCTTCCATTCATTTTATTCCAGGTTTTCAGGTTTATGTCTTTTCCCTTTTCTAACATGTTATTTTCCACCAAACTGCAAACCCTTTCTTTGGCTTTACTGTTCTCTTTTGCTTCTTCAAGGCCACAAGCACTCGCTCACCCATCTGCTCTGGGGCTGGCTCTGAAACATCTCTCCTTCTTCTCCAGAGTTATCTTCTGAACAGGCTCTGAACTGACACTGACCTTTTCCCAAGGGGCCAGGACACATATTCGAATGTCAATCTTTTTATATCTTTTTCTTTCAGTGACATTGCTTGTGGTTAATTGTCCCAAAACATAGGCAATTTTTTCTAATCTGCCCTCCCTAATTGTTTTCAGATATAAATTATGCATTTTAAAACTCGCAAGTCATTAGTAATTGAAGGAACTTTTGGCATGTGAAAAATGGTGTTTAAATGCTGAGAGGAATCTGGCAGAACATTACTGCTCTACCTTTCCAAATGTTGCAAGATATTCTTGGCTTATTGCGTATTATATAAAAGAGCCTTTAAACACGGATTATCTTTAGAAAGAAAGTTAGCGATTATTGTCAAACCACAGTGATGAATTAGCTGAAGCTGATGAGACGCATTTGCAAAAGGAACTGACCAAGAGAAGTGAAAAGTAGCCAGCCTGTTTTGGGAATAACAATGTTCTTAAAGATAACTAAAGAATACGCGATCCCACATTTACTGTTCTCTTGGAATGATTTTTCTGACTTCAGAATAAACAGAAACTTTATTTACATTATGGCTGTCTGCTTTTCACGGGGCTAACTAAGGACTTCTGCCTGTCAGTATAGCAAAGCAATTGACCAAAACTGGGGCCACTGCTAGATAAAACATCTCTAGTTTTCTGTTGGAAGTCCTGCCATACAAGTAATTTCTGACCGATGGAGTCAGTGTAACTCATGTTTTTTCTAGGACTCTTACTGGTATCAGGAAAAGACCTATATTGTGAGCAAAGTTAAAGGAATAGTATTTTATGCCTTGGTTTGCTCATGCGTTTAAAATAGATGCCGCTTTTGAGCGCTAAGACTTTAGTCTTCAAAAGGAATAGAAGAATATGTCTTGGATGAACAGTATCATGCTCCTTGTAGGGATATTTGTGCACCTTACTCTGATTCTTCTTTTAAAACTGGGAACACTTTACCCGATTTCTTATTTGACTTGTCATTAGAGGCTCACGATTTCTGGGATAAGTTATAACCTGCTTCTTCCATGAATATTTAATAAATTGATCTTTTGTGAATATTTAATGTACAGGTTAGATGTGAGTCCAGACCAAACTCTCATTTTGCTCTTTTTGTAACTAGCAGCTTGTCAAAGAATGTGGTGGATTCTTCATTGCATATAGTCGTTAAATCAGGCTGAATGTCTTTCCAAGAAAGATGCCCTCAGTCAACTGCAATTTATTGGAACTGCTTTAGGAATTGCTGGGCTGCCTCCTGTGGGCTACGCTCTGCACATGTCAGAATAGGTGACTGTAAAGTTTCAATATAATCTTAAAATCGACAAATATATGGCTGATCTTTGAAATATCGAGGTCTGAAAAAAAGGTTTTATTTTTTTCATCAGGGAGGTTTTAAGACCTTTGATGTGCTAATGGTCGAAGTCATCTGGCTAGATGATACATCTCGGATGAAAGAAACAGATGATGAGTTAAGACTTCTTTCTCACCTCTGCCCAGGAGCCATGGCACATCTTACTAACTTCCTCAGTAAACATTTATATGCATGGGATTGAATTGGTTCTAATTGCAGCTCAGTAGCAATATATTTTCCTATTTCATGAAAGCTCTCTTGATTTTTCCAAATGCCCTCATGCTTCCTGCAGCTGAAATAGTACCAGCCTTTGACCCCCTTCTAGATTGAAGCCCGGGGTTTAGGGCTCTGGGATTCCAATGTCGTGTCCTTGTTCTGGGTCAGATGGAGCAGGAGACTGATCTTTTGTCTTCCAAATATTTCTGAAAGAGTTGGACTGGGGAATGGGAACTGTTCCATGGTGAAAGTCCATCTCCTCCTCATTTTGAACAGCAACTCTATCCTGGAGCCTGAAACTTTCCCTGTGGAAACTGGACAGTGCTTTCTGATGAAAACATCACTTCTGACAATATGATACTTCTTGGCAAACGCTTTCATCCCCAAATAGTAAAACATTTTGTCATGATCAAGTCTAGAATCATAAAATCGTTTTGGTTGGAAGACACCCTTAAGATGATTGAGCCCAAACATAACCCAATTCTAGCACTAAACCATGTCTACTAACAGTGATTGTGAATAAAACAACACTCAGATATGAAAAGGATCACTTAAAGCTGTGATACGTCAAGAATCTCAGAAGTTCTGTGGACCAGAAAAGATAACAAATCATAGCAACTGTGGAGGTCAAGATCACTATCAAACAGAATACAAATCGTGTCTTCTCTTTCAAGTGTTCAGAATATGTTCACATACTTTAAAATCAGAATTTTCTGTCGATGCCAGTGTATACATAGTGGGAACAAAAGAACAAACCTTTTTCTTCTCAATATCAGATTTATTAAGTGTAAACAAACGTCCTTCCTAGTCTGTCTGAAGCCGGCAGTGCTAAATTTTAACTTTGCAGAAAGTATTTAACATAATGTGTGTAAATATTATGTTAAAGGTTTCATGTCCTGTTTTGAACAGTGGCAAAAATTTCCTTTCAGCCTTTAGGTTTTCCACTAATTTCTTTCATATTAAATCAGAGCAGGCTAAAAAAACTGCTGATCAGATCTTTACTGAGCTTTATTGTAATGTAGTTTAAGTGGATGCAGACGGCTGGTTTTTCTTTTTCTTTATTTCTTCATTTTTCCCCTCCATGTCTGAAATATTATACAGGAGACTGAAGTTCTTGTGGCATTAACATGAGAGTCTCAAAATGGGCCAAAATATAAATATTGCAAAAATATGTCATCCAAATCAAATACTGTGTGAATAAGGGAAACTGGAGAGGTTACAGTTGCGGTTCAAGGTTTTACATGCAAGGTATCTCAAAAGTTAGCTAAATACATTTCAGATGGATGTAAAATGCAGAGGAAATGTGCTAAGTATCTTCCCTCAGTGGGACCTCAAGCCTGGCTCAAATAACAACCTTGGAGGTCAAGTTCCCCTGTGGTTACCTATGGGGTGATGGAAATAGGCTCAGAACCTTCTTTCCTTTTGACAACAGCATCCACTTGGTAAAAAGGTGAAGGGTTTTCTATGGCCTGAGTGTGCACTGTGGACATCTTTATGATCACCTGCAACCAAAACCCTGAGGGTGCCCAAGAACTGAATTACAGTATATGGAGCTTTTAGGTTTCCTTACACTTGGCAGAAGTTTTGGCTACTGTCTGCTCATGGTGCTTAACTGTATAATTGTCTTAATTGTGCTAAATTGCACTGTGTAGTCCCTTAACAATTATGTGGGTTGGCAAAAGTATTAGATGACAAAAATGACATAAATGTAATCACAGCATTGTCTAGCAGAAGCATGGAAATCGGTAAAAAACAGAGTCTGCACAGGTTTCCCATGAGGAACCGCCCTCTCCATTGCGCGGTCTGGCAGCTGCAGGCGACGTTAGCACAGGGGGTGATCTTAATATCACTCATTATGTAAAAAGTCTTTGCTTATGGGACAACTGTACCAAAATGCTTATTTCTAAGTAGTCACTAACTAGCGAATATTTGGGCAAGCAGTTTAAACCCAGTGGTTTACATCAAAGAGCTATCAGAACTTGACTGAAGTGTTTTCAGCTGATTTTGAGGATTGCTGTGAAATCTTACCATTACTTTCACAAGGTGGGTTTTTATGAATAGATTGGTTTTAGGGTGTCATTTGACCATATTTCTTGGCCAGGGAGCCAGGAACACAGAACCTAAAACAAGTCTCAGCAGTGAAAACTGAGGAAGAACTTGCACAGAAATTCCAGGGTCTAAAATCTCAACTTTTTTTGCAGTTGTCTAGTTCGTGACTCTGCTAAGATCTTCCTGTTGTCCAAGGCAACAGAGCCTCTCTATACAAATGGGCTCTTGCTGTCAGGAAATCCCTTTTCCTTTCCCAGAAAAGGTCAGCCTCCCACAGTAATTCCATTTATGTGATGAAGAGGTTACTGTTGAACTATTTGAATAGATAATAATGTTATCTATTTGAATATGTATCAATTATATTTAATAATGTAAATATTTTAAATTTACTGTTTTAATAGACAATAATATATATTGCATTTCTGCAGCAAGCTGTGAACTCCAGATGTGGCTGTTCTGCCATCCCCTACTTTCCATAGGACCTACCTGAATCCTGCATTGCTTCAAACCCTGCAAGCAGCAACAAGAGAGTAAACGATGTAGTTCAAATGAGCAACCAGGTTTGAGTATGAGCTTCAGGAAGCCCTAGACAGCTACAGAACCAAGTGCCATCTTTTGTGCTGTAGTGTGTGAAGACCAAGAATAAAAAAAGGTTGTACATGGATTATTTAAATACTTGACCAGCTCCACCATGAAATAACATCAGGAATGAACAGAAACTAGCTTGTTCTGATCGAGTTTTCATGTCAGGGTTCTTTAAGATGTTCTGTAGGATCAACAGCTAGCAAGCTTATTACGCGTCTATTTTTAAAAATATGATTACAGGTTATGGGTACAAAATAGCATGGCCACATCAATGAATCCCATCTTAACTATTAGTGAAGCATTTATGCTTCTTGTCCTAAAGTGCTGCTAAAATCCAGAGCAAGGCCCTTAAGCTAAGCTACTTGATTGATGGTCTCTGCCAGTGAAACCATTTGTAGAAGCTAGGATTACTTTATATTATCTCAAAGCAATAAAAAGCTGTGGAGAAATATTTTTTCAATTAACCATCTATGGAAGAATCAGTGCATTCCTCTTTTCATATTCTGGGGTAACCTATAAATTAGTTCCTTAGGTATTTACAAGGATAGCTCAGTGTGTGGGATGTGCTAATAAGCCCTTCTCAATTCTAGTTTGGGTTTCCTCTGGTGAAGTGAGTGTACATATCCCCAAGTAAGCCAACGGGACAGACGCTGTTCAGCCTGAAGAATTTAACACTCCTGTAAGGTTTAAGCATTCCTAGAAATTTTGGATTCCCTTACAAATCGTATTTACTTTTTTTTGTGAATAGTGTGTGTAGCCGAGATGAACTCTGTCTGGAAAAGGTCTCTCATTTATCAACCAAATACTTCTCTTTGATTAGTGAAGAGAGTGAACCCTAGAAAAAAATTAAGAAAAAAAATCAGTTTGAAAGGAGGAAAGAGAGGTATTTTCTTAAGACTGCATGCCTTCTTGCATTTGAAGTCGTATCTTATAGAATATATGACCAAAGTTCAACATGGTGTGGTTTGAGCTTGGTTTCCTTTGGTAAATAAAAGCCTATATTCAGTTAATGGACCTTCCTTTCATTAGAAATTCAGACCCAAACTCTCCCCAGAGTTTGGGAAATTGTGTTCCCAGGGTTATGACCAACAATCTGAAAAAGGAGAGACCTGTATGCAAAGCTCCAGGATCTGAGATTTTGGGTTGAGGATATCTTTACCGTCTAAAAACCCATGTACAATCCCTCCACAACAGACTAACTAGAAACCTACAAAGACTTATGAAAATGTATTGAAAAATAGTCTTTTTGTATCTGGGTGTTAAGGTTTTTTTTAAATCTCCCTCTCTCCTCCTGAACTCATTTTCAGTAGTGTTTCTGAAAGCACTCAAATATAACTTTGCAGCTAAAGAATCGCTTTATCAGCCAAAACAATCTATTAAAAAACTTGAAGAATTTTCTGGTGAGTAAAATACTGTACTGCAAATATTTGCTCTGCTTTAACCTGGCATCGTTCCTGCTCTTCATATGTTGACAATTCTAAAGGAGAAAGACATGTTATCGTTTTGAGCTACAGTATTCCTGATCCAATTTCTTTACAGAATATGTTACAGCAGCAATGCCCTAAAAATGTTGATACTTTGGTACAAGTGGAACAGTGTGTCGGCTCCATTTCTTTGCAGAATAGCTCTGTTGTGGACACAAATCTCAGTGAGTGCAGCTCATTTCAGGCCAGAAAACTTTATCTTTTCCCAGCATTACCCACCTTCCACACACATTTCTTGTGTCCATCGGCTGCACACTTGAAAGTTACTTTTGTCCAGAAGAAAAGTAATAAAGAGAGAGAACTTACTGGTTTAAAAACTGATTTACATTAAAGAATGAATTCTCACAGTGCACTATAGGTGTAGCTGGGGAGGGAGCATGGATTAGGAGCCTTGCCAATGTCCCAAACAGTTCCCATGCAGTTCCATGCCTCATTTCGGCTGCAGTTCTATATATCTTTGTTCCATAATTTGGGTGTCTGCTGCAGACTGTGGTTCCTCCTGGGCTCTTGGCAGCTTCAGGAGGACAGTGGTCAGCCTCAGCACCTGGGGCAGTCAGTACAGAGGTGCATTTTGCTTTTTTCCTCTGGAAGACACAACCTCCAACCTGAGAGAGAGGAGAGCTGTACAGTCTGTGCTCTCTCTTACCATACCACTCTCAAATTTTAATTTTTAAGGGCTCATAGAATACCTTATTTGTTTGCAAGGGACATTTCCTTGAGAGAATGGGTTGGATTTGTGTCTCACAACCATGCAAAGCTGGAGTAATGGCTCTCTTCTTGGAAAACACTCAAGTTTATGCTGCTGCAATAAACCAGGAGTTGGCTACTGTTTTCTTCCCAATCATCGTTTTGATGCCAGCACATATTTGTATGAGCTCCGCAGTAAAAATAGAGAAAGAAACATCTGGCAAACAAAATGATTACCAAATACATGTTGCCCATTGGCCCTGATTTCACACTCAGGATATTTAAAACGAATGTTCTGGTGCTATTGAGATCTTGACATGTTTGTGTTCAGCTTGTCGGGTCAGCTGAAATAGCCTGTGTTCACAGTGATCCCTGATGAGAGATGCTTTGAGTCACGGATTATTTAGACTATTCTCAGTGTGGGGTACAACTCAAAGCTCCTTAGCAGCGTGACTCTCATAACAATGATATAACCCAACAGCAGGTCCTCTGACCTGCCAACAGACCCGTCACTTCCAGGGAATTTGTGTAGCTAAACAAAATATTTGTGAACTAGTGGGAAAACAGGAGTCATCTGCAATGAATCTGTCTTTGGTTTAAGGACAGACAGCACTCTGCGGCCTGTTATGATTTCCTGGTATATTGTACCCGGGTTTTGTGTGGAAATGGGTCACATCTCAAGAGATGCCAACAGTTTCTTTTCCTTTTGTCTCCTCCTCACTGGGAGATGAGCACATGCACAGTTTGGTTTGCTGCCTTTTGTTCCTGCTCTGCATTTTAAAGGTAGGATGGAGTCAGTGTCTCTGCTCAGCTATTAATTAAATGGCAACGGACTAGGCAGTGTAGTCCATAAAAGAGACTCATATATATAGTGAAAACTGGCATTTTTGCTACATCAAGTCAACAACGCACAGGTACAGAGATGTGGGAGGGAGAAGAAAAGGGTAAGAGGGTGCCTTCTGTTGAGGGCTGATATTCTCCAAAATCTGAAGACAGGTGACTTCACCAGGATTAAACACATGTGCGTGCTCCAACCTACCTTAGATTTGGCCCTTGTTGAACCCGCTTCTGCATTCATCCGTTCTTTTCTTCCTCTCCCAGCACTAAACCCTCCCATCAAATCCAGGTCCCCCAAACAGGACTGCATTTTCCCCAAATCCCACTCTTCCCTCTCACCCAGTCCGAGACCAGTTTGTCCTTGTTCATACAAACAGGAGCAGGCAGCTGATGTGTCCTGCAGAAAATACTTGACTTTTCCATTCATGATTCATTCCTCACATGTAGTATGCACCTTAGTCTCTAGACAATCTGCCTTTTCCTTCATCTCTGTCCTTTGTATGGTGCTTTGGAGACTGCCAAGAGTAGGCTGTACTCATTAACTTCTGGTTTTATAACACGTTCTCACCTGACACCTCTCTGGTTTTTGTTGTATTTTTTTACTGTCCAGCTAAGGACAGCTTTCTGGATGAGAGTCACAACAATTTGGGGTGGTGTTTGGGTTTTTTTTCATTGGAATAATTTCTCCATTCAGGAAATACCAAGTCAGTCTTGGGAGGCTCATAGGGGCCTCAACCCAAAAGAAGCAAAGCACTCAGCCTCAGACAGTCAGAATCACCTTAGCGGCTCCATATTCCATCAGAACACGCAAACTTCGTCAAAATGAAACACTTCAGAAAATATATTGATTTTGTCAGCACTTCTGTTTAAGAAAATAAGAAGGAGGAAGAATTTTAGTCCTGTTGAAATGTGCTGTTTTTAAAATACTGCTATTTTGGTTTTGTTTCCATTTTGGATAAACTTTTCTTTGGCATTTTAACATTGTGTTGGTTTTTTTTTCTAACAAAATCACAGAAAAAATCAGAAAAGAACTGGTCTTCTGTGTTCAATTCTGAAGCTTGCAGGTTTCATTTTAAAATAAATGAAAACATGTATGTAGATCAGCAGCAATCAGAAATCATTTCAGCAGCTCAGGCAATGTCCATACCACATCCCATCATCCAGCTATATCTGGGGAAAGTGGGACTGCGGAGGATTCAAATAACAAATTAACGTGGAATCATTACAAGTAATTTAACTTTTGAAATTAGATATTTCTGCAAGAACAATAGATACAGCTTGAACCCCCTTCTTTCCCACAACTGTCAAACATGCTTGTTTTCATGGGGCCTGGGATAAAATTGTTTGACCTCTTGATAACATCTTTTTGGTATCAAAGCAAGTGAATGTGGCATAGCTTCTGAAAAATTACTATGTACATGCAAAATACAAACTGACTTTTATATCAGCTTTTTGCTTTCTCCCTGAATTCTCTTCACCTCTCTTTTTACATAAAGATCTGAAGAATTTTTCAGTTTAAATATTTTCATCTAAAAACCCATACTTTTTTGGTGAAAATCTGTTGATGTTGACAATATCTGATGACTTCTGAGCGATCATTTCTAAGTGATCAGTTCTAAGTGAGGCATTTGATAATTTTTTAAAACTGCACATGGGGAAGGTAGACACAGTCATATCAGTAAAAATGGAAAGTATGTATCTAATTTTCTTCATGCCATCACAGCAAAATCAGTCCTTAATAATAAGATTACAGCAAGGATTACAGCAAGATAGACAGTTTTATTATGCTTAAACAACATGGCAGAGCATGGGAGAATAAAGGACGGAAAAAGTTGATTGAATCTGAGAAATGTCTGCTCTCCTTACAGTTTAAAAAAAAGATAAATTAGGGAAGTCCAACAAGAACAAGGTAGTTATGTGTCATCTCATTTAGTCTGTCTGTATTAATGAGCAATTAAAGTATAATCACATGCATGTAAGTGAACGTGATTAAGAGTGAAAATTTGCCATAGCCCAGAAGGAGTTTTGTTTCAATTTGTAAAAGGAGCTGGTTGTTTAATCATGAACACTCAGAGGACCAGAGTCAAAATCAGATTTACTGTGTGTTTTGATTCATGAATCAAGCTTTTGTTTAACTGAGAGAAAGAAAAGTTGTGATTTAATTAGTGGCATGAGAGTTGGACAACCCGATCTCATCAGGACTAATCACTTCCCAGGAAAGGCTGAGCGACCCGTCTCACACAGCATCTCCCAGAAATGATCACTATTTTGCAGGGCTGAGCTCAGTGTTTAATACAACTGTTACAAGAAGCTGTCATTAGCTGTGCTAGGCAGGACAAAACGGGGACAGAAGGCTACTATTCTTGAAATGAGTGTGGCAATCCAGGCTCTCAAATCTTCCTCTTGCTCATTAAAACCAGAGTTTGCCATCTCCACCCGATACAGGCTCGAAGAACAAACTGGATTTTATTACAAAGGGAAATAACAGAGAATAACTCCAAACAAACAAAGAAGGTGGGGAGTAAGAGGTGAGGTTTGGAGAAGACAGTGCGCAAATGCTTTTGGGACTTAATACGTCCATGTGGGAGCAGCCACAGAGGGAGGCGCGCAGGGCAACAGAGGGTGCCATTGTGCCATTGTGCTAATTGCGTCCGTGTTTTCGGGTATGATTTCCCCTTGTAAACTCTGAGATCTAGTAGATAAAACACAGTCGGATATATTTATTTATAAACCTTACAGAATTTCTTTGCATGGCAGTCCTGGCAATGCAGGCGGGAGTGCATTGCACAAGTTTTCATGTATATATGTACAAATAAATAAGTTTATTGTTGCGGGGGTGCATAAATACAAAAAAAGCACTCATCCTACGTGGGTTATGATGAGTGACTACAGCACACATTCTTTCCTAGCTTTGTTTGCAATCTCTCCACTAATTTCTTGATCCAGCAATCTATAGGCTCCCAGCTAAGCCCTGTCTCTTTCCCCCTCCCCAGTACTTCGGCACTGGAATATTTCCCCACAAATCTGCTCTGGCTTGTGGTCCAGCAGATCAAAGTACTCAGTCATTGACAGCATTTGTTTATAGTAAAAAATGCCATAGCTTCATATCCAGATTTAGCCCTCATCTCTTAGTGCTGTAGAAAAGGGACATTTTTAGATATTAATGCTCATTCCTAGCTCTCAAGTTATCAGAATTTACAGTTGTAATGTTCTTAAGAACAGAGAAGGCTATTTTTGGTCAGAATGAGGCCTGTGATAGACCAAAGCTATTAAGGCCCCTTACTTTATTAACAAAAGGGTAAAATATAGTCCTAATTAAATATTTTTCAGCTCTCCTAAACATTCCTAAAATAGCCCCCTCTGTAAGGGAAGGGGGGTAAGAAAAGGGTGTGATGGGGTGGCGCAGTTTTCATGGCACTCCTTTAGCTCCCTGAGGAATTCATACTGCTTGTTATGTGCCCAGCCCAAAGTTCATCTGGCAAAACTCTCTCCCCCCTCTGCCACATGCTCCTTGCCCGTGTTGCAGACAGGCACTTGCACACTTCGCGCAGCATTCGCTTCACACAGCAGAAGACACTTGGTGAGGAAAATCAGTGATGCCCTTTAAATCACTGTAAAGCAGGTCGAGGTCTTAAAAGCTTAAGAGGAGAAGCTGAGCCGTGCAAATGTTGGTGTAAAAGCTCCGTTGTACAAACAAGAGCTGCGTTCCAAGGATGCTGCCACCTTGGATTTCGCTAAAAACGACACCCCCCCCCTTACAACTGGTGAATTATTTAGACTGTGAATCCTCAGGACAGGCAACCTTTATTTTGAACCTTGTCTTCTACGAGTCCTGCAGGCTCACAGTCCCTTCTCCCACCAGAGCACAGACTCAAATCTGCTTAAGTACAGGTCGTGTTGATGCAATACAGATTTGAATGCAAGTTTATGTTTCTGATGGTGTTTGAGAAGCGATACGGACCCAGCTAAAGACAAATCCCATTTGCTGTCTATGGAATAGATGTAGTAAATAGAGTTTTTTGGGCACTCAGAGGTAACACCAGTGAGCTCAAGTTTAGGAGCATTAAGGTTTTGACCCTGGAAGATTTTTTTGAGCAGAAGTGTGTGTTTAAGGGGCAAAGGTGTGTGACATGCAAGTTGCTGCTGCTATAAATGGAGAGTCCCATCACAGTGCCATCTGTTACAAGAGAATGAAAACCATCCACAGTGTTTCTGTGAACATCAAAAAATAACTGACGTCTCTTTTTGTATAGGTTCATCTGGAAATACTATTTTCCCTTGAGTTTTGCTTTGAAGGTGAAGAGGATCAGGCCGGTAACAAAAATGTCTTATGGACAGAGAAGTAGAATTTTTCAGTGTAAGAAGGTCCAAAATACACGCAGGAAGGACCTCAAACTGGCAACGGGCTGGAGGTAGAGGGGTTTACTCCAGATCGCATGAACTGTGGGGTTGTCACATGCAGGGACAGGTGTTGGACTTGATGATCCTTGTGGGTCCCTTCCAACTCAGGACATTCTATGAACATCCACCTACTGCAATTCACAGGAGCTGCCATAACCGGCCAGATTTTTCTTCAGAACAAAGGAAACGCGCCCCTTCAGGCTTTCAAAAGTTAGACCGGTGTCTAATGTTGCCAACCTCACCCTTCCTGTCCCCTCCTCACCTGCCTTTGATGGTAAGCCAGGTATTGTTTGTATTTAAATTTTTTATTTTTATTTTTATTTTTCTTTACCTGAGCACATCGTGTGCATGAAGACCGAAACTTTCAGGCTTTTTCCTCTTCCGTAACTCCTGTGGGGTTTATGCCCACAGATGCTCTCTGGAAATTATGTGGTAGTAAGGAGTCACCATGGTCCATCTGAGCCAGCAGCAGGGACGATCAGTGCAAGAGGGAAAATTGGCATCTTCTTGGGCATGTACCCTTGAATGAGTCCTGAGCACCTCTGTGATTTCCCCCCACACCTAGAAATTGTTTGAGGTCTGAAGTGCCTGGATTTATCCCTTCCAAGTGTTTACATTCTTCTTTGCTATAGCTTTTCATCTTCATTTCTGTCCTAGGACTGGGTCAAACCTGGAGTTTCTGTCCTATGGAAAATTCTGGTATTTCAGATTCTGCTTCCATTCTCAGTCAGAAGTAAAAGAAGATGTTTAGAAATTCCAGCTTGGAAGAATAAACAAAAACTGTTCCCCATCACCTGAGCCATCCCCATTTGAATATAGGTGAGATGGCTTTGGCAAACTCTCTTTATTTCCCCTTTCTATCACAATAGAGAAAAGATATTTTTTTTAAAGTTTCCTATAATTTATTAAACCTGTTAAACAAAATTATCAGAAGACTCTTTGTTTTGACAACACAATATTATTCTGATCAAAAAAAAACCCCAACACATACTTAACCAGAAGTTACAATCTAAGTCCAGCTTTTTCCTTCCTTGATTTCTGCCAAGCTGATGAGCACAAAGACACAGAGGAGACCCACACTTCTCTTCTAAAGGTCTTTTTGCCACAGCAAAACCTTTTGCCGCAAAAGTCTTTTGCTCTGAATGAGGCCATTCACTGATTTGAGACGTCAGCACACTCTGACCTGGTAACAAAAGACTTAGAGACAGTCGTTCCAAATCATAGGGTTTCATATAGGTTCATGTAGTTCGGGAAAGAGCTGGCTGTGGCCAAGATGCTCAGACTTTCTCACCTACAGAACTGCACCTTCACTTGAAACTCTAACATTTAACACTATGCTTAGTCTGCTATGCTATATTCATCCTATGATGTGGAATGCCACAAAAACCTCAACAAAATGTATTGCTGCTTCTGTGAGAAATGCTGTGTAATCAGAGACATTTCCCAGCAAGGGCTGCTATCATTCTGTGCAAAAGCACAGTCAGACTGTTGTTTTTATCCCAGAAGTGCTCTTGCCCTTGACCTCCAAAGAATATTTTGGGAAGAGTGGTCAGAAAAAATAGAGGTTATGTCATAAGACAATTGCACAGCACTGCATTTATAATCTACTTGTGATAATTTTCAAATAGGATAACAGTAAATGACACGAACAACATGCTAAAATTGCAAATCTGCAAACAGTCACCACTCAATCTTTTTATTGGAATATACATCTGCACATACATCTAAAATACACCCAGACCATGATGCCACTTCCCACTAGCACAATGATTTGGCCTTATTACTACTAGAATTGAGAAAGGAAGGTTTAGCCTGAGCAGAAGAGAGAAGATCCATATAAATCATCTAGGCAGACTGCACGTCTTCATTTTTCCTAAGGAAAGGATATTTAGGAAATAATCTATGAGCCCTAATCATGAATTTTCTCCAGGACATTCAGGTGAAATACTAGACAACTTCCATCTCTATCGAATGGGGTAGGAAAAAAGCTTACTTAACCTTAATGTGTCCATTTATGTGCTCTTCCTGCTGAAAAAGCTGGTGGTGGATGGTGGTGAAGTGATACCTCTCTGCCTTGCTACTTGTTGGATCTCTGCTGGTCTCTCTAGATTCCAGAGCTTACTTCATAAATTTATCTAAAATACCTTTCTAGCCAAAGCACACTCTCTTTATCTTTTTCTCTCCATATATATATATATACATATATATTTGTGTACATGCACACATATAAGTGGCAGGGGATCACACACCATCTAAACAAAAGTATATTTTTCTTTTCTTGTGTGGAAAACCTGTTTGATTTTGTCCAAGCACAACACAGTAAGACTTAATCTCACCATTCAAAATCCATCTCCTCATCCAACTTTCTCTCCTACACAAGTGCTGTGTCACCTCCTGAGCTGCGCAGGATGGATGATCGGCTGTAGAATTACAACACGAGCCTGCAAGGTACAAACCGGCCATGTGAATGCAGTTGCCTGGGGCAGGGGGAGTTATTACTCGCTCCGTGGGATCTGTCAGCATCTTGCCATGAGCTTTTCTTCTATATTTATGAAAAGGTACTGAGGCACAACAAGCATTATGCATGATCTTGGGCATAAAAAAGGATCATGCCCTCATCAGTTTTCTGCAGTAATTTGCTAAATGTCACTGCTCTTACCCAGGTCTCGTTCTGCAGAGCCCTGGCACGCTGCGGTCCTGCTAAAGTGCACTCTGTCCTCTCACGCTCCTGGGAGCGTTTGCTCTGTCATGAGATCTTCTCAATACTGGATGTTTGATAGGCCAGTTAGCTGCCTGAATAAATATTTTCACTTTCTTTTAGCCAATGTTAGTGCCAAAATTTCAACTGAAAATAGCTTGGGGTAAGTATTGTCCTTTTAAAATCACTTTCGTAATACATTATGTTCATGGAATCATGGATGGGTGTTCCTATGCTGGTTTTTAAGTGCACTATACAATATTGCAGAGAAATAACATTTTTTATTACTTTTTAGTATTAATATTTAGTATTTAGTATTACGTTTTAGTCATATCTATTTTTGAAAGGTTATCCTGAACTGTTCGTGGAAAAGTAAAGCAAAACATTCTAGCTGAAAAATAGTGATACATGTCTATAGCTAACAGATTTGACTGTCTGACTTAAATGGTTGATTGCAGCTACTATCTACATTTGCTACAGCCCAGAGATTTTAAATGAAAAAAAGAAATACACTCTATCAGCTGGAGATTTAAAGAGAATATTTTAAAACCTTACTAAGAGTTTTAAAAATAAATAACAAAAAGGCAAGAACCTAGTTTGGATGGTGAGCTATTTTGGACATTGTTTGATATAAGAACTCAAACATGGATCTTTTTGAAATATGGTTCTTATTACCATTTGGATAGGGTACATTTCCTTTTCTTGATTCAATCATGAAAAAATTCCACTTACAGATAGTCCGTACGTTAGTGCAACCTCTTTCACACATTACTACATCATAATACAGTTGGCTGCACGAACAGGTCCACTCTACCCATATGGCCTGGTTTTATTATATCTCGCTCCCATCTGTTTTAAGTTATCTTCTTTGAGCTGCATTTTTTTAAGAGATGTTCTTCAGCTACATGCACAAAGGCTGTTTCTGAGAGAAAATGTGTACAACAGGGAAATTTTACACTCTCACATCTGTGCAAGGTTCATTGAAATCGAC
This sequence comes from Patagioenas fasciata, assembly GCF_037038585.1. NCBI lineage: Eukaryota > Metazoa > Chordata > Aves > Columbiformes > Columbidae > Patagioenas > Patagioenas fasciata. Next base: position 7,542,582 of record NC_092523.1, on the reverse strand, counting down.
GGAACCTACTGGTGTAGATTTTGGCTCTGCAGAGTCTGTTAAACTCCATTTCATCTGCATGGTCTAAACTTGCATTACAAAACCCTGGAGGCCTGGTTTTTACATCTTTGATTCACATCAATGTTCCTGCTGGAGAACAGCATCTTGCAAAGAGATGTCTTTCATTTCCACTTTTCCATTCACCTGTTCCCCTCCACATCTCTCCCCACCAGGTCCGTGAGTACTGACCACATCCTCCACGCTGGAGAAGTAAAGAAACAATCCTTGCCCTGAGGCTTTTTCATCCTTAGCAGATGGGTGAAAACCTAGAGGAGACTTCTGCTGACTTCCCCAACCTTTCAATGAGTCTCAGGGTGGTCTGGGAAGCCAGGAGGAGCAAACCCAGCTCACAAGACCTTCTCCTACCATCCAGCCTCGCTCTATGCTCACTAGGTGATCAGACCATCAAAGTCACTTCCTTGTTAGGAAGTCCATAATCTTCTCCTTTCTTGTTCTCTCCTGAAACTCGATGTTCCCAACATAGTGATGCCATTTGACATTACTGATCCCTCCTAAACACCTGCTATCAAATGCATCAAATCTTTTCTTGTCAGCTTGCGTAATGCCCCAGGTCTTCGCAGCATCGAGCAAAACTGATACCACACAGCTGTTGTAGAGTCTTATTTTTTGTTTTGCGGACATGTCACTGCCCCACACTTTTGCCCTTGAATTTATTTACATTGATCTTCACCTTACACTGGTCAAGCTCAAAATGACATCGGGCAAAATCTAGGCGGAGTGGTTCAGAGCACTGGGAATGGGAATAACACAAAAACGCGAATGCTGCCATGACAGCAACTGACCTCAAAGAGGAAGGACAAAGCCAGGATTTCTTTTTCTCAATAGACCCAAGGCTGTTATTTGATCAAATGCTTTATTGTATGTTTCTACTGAAAGTTTCAATTTTTAGGATTTTTTATTTAAGGTGACCACCGGCCTTTGGGCTCATCAAAGAGGACCCAAAGGATTTTATAATTCCTGTTAATATCTGGACATAATGTATCTATGAAACCCCTTAGAAGAGAGGGACGGAAGGCAGTGGATCTTAAATAATGTATTAAATATGAAGGATGGGTTTTCTGTTTCAGAAGGGAAAATTTATGATATTACTGAATTTATTGATGAAGTTCTGCACCAAAATTTAAAAAGAAAATAACACAGAGGAGAAAAAATTACTATAAAAGCTCTATGCGTGACTATTTTCATTTGTCTAGAGGTAGGTAACATGATTTTTCACAATTTTTAAAATACTTTGTCTTTTTTTAAAGTTACATAGACAGTGTAGAAGAAAACAGACATAGCCTGATGCTGATGTTTTTTAAATTAACCTTTCCTTTTCTTAAGTTTTATTTTCAAAGTTTCTTCACCTGTGTGAAGAAAAATAAAAAAGTGTGTGCATTTGTTCCCATTATATAGAAAATGCTAGAATTATGTAGAATGTATTTTTCTTATATACAAATTCCAGGGAACGTCCACACAGCATACAATCAGACTACAGGAGCCCATGTAGAGGATCGCATATATTCAGTAAAGGTAGCATTATGTCACAACATAAAGTTTCTTTCTAGAACTATAGAATTTTATGGGGAAAAAAAAAAAGAATGCTATATCATCTAGACATAAAAGCATATAGTAATCATATGCCATTAAAAACCAAACCAAACCAAAACTTATTGCTCAGTGTTGAAGAGAGCATTAATAATATGAGCAGTGTATGTTAAAAAGTATTTTGAATAATAATATCTAATATAACTACAATCATACCATATTTTATTATAGTAATAATAATATTTCAGTAATATGTTTTTGAACAGAATTATTGAAACAAATGTAGAAAAATAATTTTCACTTAGTTGTTACAATTCTACATTACTAATTATAATGTTTTTACATAGTGTAATTTCAGAACTGTGTACATCATATATAATATTTTTATATATTACATGTAGAAATAAACTGTTTAAAGTTTGCAATGACACCTTTCTGGTAATTAACAATAAACTGTACAAATAAAACTCTGATGTATTTTAATTTTTTCCTGCTTATTTAATGTCAGGTGAACATAAAAGTATCCAGTATCAGATTGATTCTGTATGTAATTTTAAAATTTTTGCTTAACTTTCATTAACTTAGAGAAGGCATTATATTTATACTATAATATAATATAAATATATAATAATAGTAATAATAATAATAACAACAACAATAATAATAACAATAATAATATATTATAATATTATAATAATCCTTAAATATTTTTATATTTCAAAGTAATAAAGTCAGCACACAAGTAAGGCACAAATCAATTAATTACTGCACTCAACCGTTCAACATGTGAACCTTTATCGCAACCATTTTGTACTTGTTCCAAATATTGCCTTTACTGTTTATATATCTAAATACATACAAAATATATAAATCAATAATGTGTCATTAAGAAGCATATTTGAGAAGTTATGCCTTAATTGCAAGATATTTAAATAAATGTAAGTTGAAAATAAATTCAGTTTGCTATACAAAACTTCTACAGAACAAAGATTTCTATTCACAGGAACATGCATGGTTATTTTTAGGGTTGCTTCTAGATTTTGGTTCTGATGAAGCCAGGAGAAATAGATTAATCATAACTGTTGGAATAAAATCTGTCTGGAAGCAGGTATCAGAATAGCAGTTGTATTTTTTTTGTGCTGGAGAACAGTCTTTGCCATCCAAGATTTATTCTTTTGAAGTTAATAACAAAAATAATCTTGATCAGAACTAAAAAGAAATAATAATAATAATAATAATAATAAATGTTCAGACATTTGTGTTGCAATTTAAAATGGGAACAATTTAGTGGGCAAATATCGATTTCCGCGTGACTATGAGTAACCACTACAGCAGCTCTGATTTACAAATAAGTACACATCCTTTCTTTATGAAAAATGAATTGTTTTATAAAACTGACATTAATTTTTTTTACTCTGCCAGGTTTTCTTTAGAAAATGGGATTCTGTCAAGTAGATACTTAAATCCTGTGTTAGTTGAATTTGCTTTGAACCCAAGAGTAGCACAGTAATGAGAAAAGAACATTGTAAAAGCTTTAAAACATGGGCTGGACACTGTACAGAACGTGACATTTTATAGCAACAGTGTGACAGAAGATAGAGGTACCTGTCTTTTTTTTTTGTCAAGACCATGTCAAATGAAGTAAAAAAGACCAGCTGACCATGGGCCTTTGTGTGTCTGAGGTGATTATTTCTGGGGACTAAGGTAACAAATTCTGAGCAGCGCAGTTACCTGCATAAAGAGCAATAAAACAGAGTTGATTTCAACTAGAGCATTAATAATGATCTTTCTTCATTGTAAACCATGCGGGTTTTGTGTGTGTGTGTGCTTTTTGGTTTTTTTTTTTTTTTCTCCCTTGTTTAATTTTTTTAAATTTCAGGACTGCTTGCATGTGACCAGCCCAGATGCCATGGCCTGCTTTGAACCTCCCTTAGCCTGGAAAGATGTCCTGGCATCCAGCAGGACTGAGGACTAGCTCAGCATTGATAGAAAAAAGATATAGAAAAAAGAGATTAATCCCATCCCCAAGTGTGGGAGCAGTACAGTGAAGGTGACACAGAGGGTCAGTGGAAAAACACCTCAGTCTCCAGCTCAGGAGGATGACTGAGCTGAATTCACTGTTCCACCAGTGAGAGGAAGATGTTGTACATGAGAACATGAGGCTCCATGAGCCTGAGCACGAGCAGACCTGATTGTCTATCACACAAACTTGTATTTCTTGTAGAAACAAGTTTGGAGACACACAGATGTAGGGACACTATTCCCAGGCTGAAAACTTTGATCTAAAATAACCTTAGAAGAATGAACTTAGAACAGGCTGCCCAGGGAGGTTGTGGAGTCTCCTTCTGTGCAGACATTCAAACCCGCCTGGACACCTTCCTGTGGAACCTCAGCTGGGTGTTCCTGCTCCGGCAGGGGGATTGCACTGGATGAGCTTCCGAGGTCCCTTCCCATCCCTGACATTCCGTGATTCTGTGATTCTGTGATTCTCAGGGCAGAGAATGTGACATTGTCCAGCTGAATTATTTCCCAGGGCACAATCAGCATGGGCAGAGGTCCTCTGAAGAGGCTGGTGACAGCAAAGCGGGTGAGCTGAACCATTGCCCATCTCCCCATGTGATGCCCTGCCAGCTTTGATCTCCAGAGCTGATAGCTCCCCTGGCTGACCAGCTGCTCATAGGGAATTTTCCGAGATGGTTCTTGTCTCTGAGCTCGTTAGCCATTCTGAGCTCATTAGCCCCTCTTGGCCCAAAGCAGACAAGCCCTAAAGACATTTACTGTTTGTTGAAAGATCCATGAGTTACATGGCCCTTCTAATAAAGGTTGAGTTTTAGGAATTTGTGGCATAATATAGCCACATATTGCCTTTGGATAGCCAGCTGGAGTAATTTGGGGAATAACACCCTGTGTATTAATTATGACTTTGTACTTTGCACAAGAAGTCTGGTGAGCTAGACGCAGATAAATGGAGTAGGTAGACAGATATGACACCAAAAGAAAAACTAAGGTCCCAACACTATTTTTTTCCACATGAATAACACCAGAGCACATGTTCAGGCAGGTTTCACTCACAAAAGCAAAACACAAAGCTTCCCTGTCTTTCAAACTGCCAAGACTTCATCTTCTCTTTGTCTCAAATAGGAATATAGTTCTTTCTATGTCTGAAATTGTACCTCCCATACACAGGCGAGCACGGTGTGTGGGTTGCAAAGAAGTGCAATAATAACTGGTCCTAAGCTATGACGGCAGAAGGAAGGTCAATGAAAATTTGATTGGAGCAAACGGAACAAAAGTTGTCAATGCACAAAAAAACCCCTCAAACACCAAACAAACAAACAAAACCCAAACAACCAAACAGAACAAACAAACAAAAACCCAACCAAAAAACCCCCCACCACGTTAAAAAGCAGCTTCGAACACCATTACTTGCAGCTAGATGACAGATTAAACTACACAGCTCTATAGAGCTCAAGCTCAGGACACAAACCCTCTTTTCCTTATTCTGTGTCCCATAACTCTTTACCCACCAGTGTCCTCCCCTTGTGCCAAAGACATTGGCAAGAGCTGAACCTTGGCAACACTCTGCTCCAGAAATCACACAGGACTGGGACAGGAAAAGAAATTGGCCACTGTCCTGGATGGAGAAGAAAGCTCTGAGGTCTGAAGGAGCCAATTTGGTGCCATTTCTCTTAAATACAAGAGACAACAGGGTCAGCAGGGGGGACTCCGAGGGGACGTGGAGCAATTATGTTGTGTGAGCTCTGCCCTGCAGAGCTTACTCAGGTGGACAGACTCATTAACAACAATTAACATCCCATTTCCAGGCTCGGCTTGTAAAAGTACAAGTGTAATCACCGACCCAAATCACCGACTGAAGTAACATTTAAAAGTCAGTTTTACTGCACGTCCAAGTCAAACAAACCAGATCTGAGTTTCTGCAGACGCTCAGTAGTCCCATGTGTTGTTTCTGGGCAACAGGGAGGCTGTTACACAAACAGCCTTGCTACAGCTCCAGCAGACTGAAACTGCTCTTTATTCAAGCTGTGTCTGAATGGTGCCTAATTGCATTCTGCCTCCCTGCTTATTTATTATTTTCCATTAGGTGACCCTGTTACCAGTGCAGCTTTGCATGGAGAGCATCAAAGGGAGGTTCAGAAGTTATCAGAGCTTTCTTATCTTGTAGCCAACACGATTTCCCAATCAGCGCACATCTGCCTTGCATTTTGCAAATTTTAGCACGTTGAAATCATTGTGGCCCAGAAAAGCTTTTCTGGAGTCTGCTTGGTTGGTATACACTGAAATCACTGCTGCTTCATGTCCTGGTCCTCCAAACACTCAAGTACTTGAGTTACTTTGCACATCTGAACGGTCCCATTGACCCAGTGGGAATATCTGAGTGCGTAAGTGTCTGCAAGATCCTAAATCTGAAGTGGGGCTGAAAAGCGCAGGTGAAAAGGAGTCAGAGAGAAGGAAGGACGTGATAAAAACACACTAAGTAGTGAAGAAACTTGGGCTGTGAAATCGGGTGTTGCTGTTTACCTTCTCACAATAAAACAAAAAGGAACCGCTTGTAGCCCAGGGGAGATAACAAACTGAGAAATTACAGAAGGGAATAGTAGCTTTTAATCAAGTCATGTAATTCTCTCTTGATCACAAAAAGTAATTCATGCTGGAAATTAATAGAAAATGCAACAAGGGAATTATTGTACTTCTTGCTAGCTTGGAAGAAGGATACCTGCATTGAGTCATTATGCAAGGAAAAAGATACAGTGACAATAGTGGGATGATTCTGCAGCCCAGCTGGGAAGATGTTGCTAAACTGATCGACACTGATTTTAGATGCTGGCTGTTGCGTAACAGAGATCAAAAATTAAACATCACAAAGTTTAGTTGCTGGATGCAGCAGAACAGTGGAGCTGAGACAAAGAAGTTCGTACACGGTAGTCTGAAAAGCTGTTTTGGGCAGGGATTTGTGTTGTGATACATTTCTACAGTACCCCTGCGTCCTATTACCAAGAAATATTATTAAGCCAGACAAAGCTGGTTAAAAAAGAAAAATCAATTTTTTGTAAATAATACTGTTTGAGACCCGCACACTTGGGAGTACCATTGCTCATTCAGGGTTTAAAGTGAGTTACCAGGATTAGAGACACAGAAAAATAAGCCCTTCCATTAACTCAGCACAGCCCGGCGTGAGACACAAGCCTGACTTGCTCTTGACCTGCCTGTCTCGGTTTTGGCATCGTTCCCTGATTTAAGTGAATGTGACTCAGTAATATTCTACAAAAATACAGTTTCCTGGTTGTTGTGTGATTAACTATTTGTCCTGTTGCAATTCTTTCCACTCACCCTCCCTTTACAGTGTGGCAGTAGGGATGAACTGTAAATTTGCTGGAACAACAACACTGGCAAACCCGGCACAAGTTCTCCTGCAACTTGCACGTTCTGAACCTGCAGCGTGCTGAATTTAAATAATAATACTTAAACAACGACAATCAAAATAAACAAAGGAAACAGAATTAAAAACAAAAGTAAAATGAACAAAAAACCAAACAAAAATCCATCAAACAAAACCCAACAAAATAAAACAAAAACCGTGACTTTCTTCCTCAACCCCTGCATCAGTCCTAATGATTACTATAATAGAGTCACTGAGAAATTAACGACGAGTGTGGCTTTGGATGGAGACTGAGCCTTTAGTGTGCCATCGTACCTCAGTTTGCGGGTGTTGCTGCAGAGCCCTCGTATTCGAGAGCAATCAGTAGTACAGCTAGATGGGAATACAAAAAGCAGCAGCCTTCCAGAGGGAAAAAACGCCTGTTTGTCCCAGCTGAAACACTTTGCAGCAGCTTGCAGATTTTGACAACTGCCTGGGAAAGCACAGGGTGAATTTGGGGGAGGCCCATCGCTTTACCTCTGTTCTGGCCCCAAAGAGTTACTGACAGGTTTGTGCGTAGTGACCGGAACAAACTGCAATTTTGCAAGTGATTTTTTTTTCTGAGAGGAGCTGTAATGCGGGTGGCTTCATGCTTTGGGGATCACGTCTGGGTGCCCTGAGCATCAAATCTTCGAGTAATTGGAGCCCAGCAGAGCCAAGCAAATTCAAATCCTTTCACTTACTTGTTCCTGAAATCCTCAGAGGACTCCCCATTAGAACGGGTTCATGGCACTGCCAGTTGTAGGTTAGAAACTGCCAGTTTCTGTGCATTAACATAGATCTTCATGGACTTATCAACACACCAATATATTAGCAATTCTCCTGCTATCTCTTCTTTCTTTCCACTGCGTGAATTTTCCAACATGTCAGGATTTTGTTTCTGCGGATCATGCTGTCATTTAACTATTTAAAACTGCTGCATGCCCATGCCTACAAGTTTCTCGCACCGTCTTCCACATTGCCCGAGATACTTCATAATTTTACACTTAAATTATCAATTGCTTTGTCAACACACCATTTCAGACATGACTGAGTAGCTGAAATACAGCATTTTAAAGTCAGGACACCTGAGTGGTATTTTTTCGCCCATCTTGAGCTCTCCTACTGCTTTATGTGAGGTGCTGGGCAACTCGCTATAACTTTTTTATTTTTATATATCTGTTTTGCAGAGCTCCAATACTTTATTTCTCAAAATATTGGTCTGTAGCTAAATTCATTAGCTTCCTTTTGGGTGATGAAACGCAAACTGTTACTACTTATTGAGCCTCATAATCAAAGATAATTTGAATATAATGTGGCCTCAAAATTAATAGCCCTGAAAGAAATAAGAATAATAGACTCTAAGGAAAATTATCAAAATAGGAGCACAGCAGGCTCTCTTTAAAAGTGTCTTTAAAAATAAATTGCATACTAATAATCCTATTATTCAAAGGAAAAAAGAGTATCTCTCTCTGTTTAATAGATACTTCAAAAAAGCCACAGTCTTTTACAATAATGCCTCTCACAAATCACTTCAGTTTAATGACAAGATACTGTACACTTCATCTCACATTTAAGTAAATATGTTTATTTCATCCTGGAGAGATATTTTATTTTAACTTCAAGATTATAATTTCTTATAAGCCTGTCACAAAACAACATGAGCACTGCCAAATGGGAATACATATGACCCCCCATGGTATGTTTAAAAATTAACATTTTTTTCCTCCAGCACAGAAAAATACTTATTTGTTCTGACAAAGAAGCAAAGGACAGCGATCGGGGACAGTAAAGTTAACTGCTGCCTGAAGTCATAAACATCTGGTGGCTATTTTAATTGCATTGTGAACTAACCACAAAATCCTTCGCTAAAAGAATAGAAATATTTCCCTCGTGCAATATTGTATTTTAGAATTCCTCTCTTCTGAATCAATGTCAGACGTGATTACAGCACAATGAAGTCTGTGTTTTCATGCCTGCATCTTGAAAACGCTGCATACCCTTATTACAATTACAGCGTTACTTGAAGATTCACATATGGAAAATTTATTCAGGTTATTACTGCGAACGCTAACTTTAAACATAATGCTTGCTTCATTGTCATATTTTTGCAAATAAGTTAGATAGATTAGTATGTCTATACACAAATACTGGACATTGGAACGCAATACTGGACATTGGAACGCACACGGATAATCATACAAGTGCTTAATTTTTGCCTATAAAGAATATATACATACACACAGGCACACAGATATTCATACATATATAGGCATACACATGTATAAATAGGATGCATTTAGTAAGTAGTAATATAACCTACCTAAATGTGAATAGAAATTGTTGTTAATAAAATACTTGCATGAGTTGTACAGGGACCTTCTAAATGTCTGTGCTTCCTGGGGAGACCAAATGACCTCTTTTTTACAGATACCAAGATCAAAGCTCTTGGTTTAGATACTCCAGCTGTCTCTCTTGTTGGCATTTGACATGCAACCCGGTCCATTTAAAATCAGGGGGCATGTAAACATTTTAACCCTTGGCAGCAGTATCTGAGAAAGATGCTAGCAATAAATGGTCATAACTGTCTGGGCCAAATCACATTTGGTGTCCTTCCTTTGAAGTCCACGCAGGCACCATACCCTATGGTTTTGACAAAGAGCCAAGTCCAAAAAAAGGATGTAGGCTCTCGAAGCTGGCCGGACGTGGACTTTGGGAGCCAGAGTGGCTCCACGCAGCTGAATAGTTGCTTCCAATCTTGCCGCGGGCCTCCCTGTCTGACCTTGGAGGGTCTTTGCCCACAGCTCTGCTTTGCTGTGCTGCCCGCATCCCCCCAGCTCCCACGCCCAAGTGGAAAATTTTTGCCCAAGCAGAGTGGCACCTTCATCCTTTGTGAAACCTTCTTTGGTGGGTGTGCACGTGGGTAACACATGTTGACAGGATTAGGCCCTACACTTAATACCGTCACAGCTACTTTCTTTTTTTTCAAAAGTCGTTGCCACAGGAGGGTGCCATTTTTCTGTTTAAGCTCCAATTGGTCAGGCCAATTGCTCAAAATAGAGTAATGTGTTTAAATCCCCCTTGAGATCCATCCTGTCCCAGAAAAGCAGGAGATGATGGATGCGAACCCAGGAAAGGTGTCCTTGCATGTCTGTACCCCTTCCTACCAAAGTCAAGCCAGGTCACAGAATGTCAGGGCTTAGAAGGGACCTCAAAAGCTCATCCAGTCCAATCCCCCTGCTGGAGCAGGAACACCCAGACGAGGTTCCACAGGAAGGTGTCCAGGCGGGTTTGAATGTCTGCAGAGAAGGAGACTCCACAACCTCCCTGGACAGCCTGGTCCAGTGCTGTTCCAGGTCCCTAGGGACAGGTGAGCAAACCATATAAAAAAAAGATCCTGTGTGTAAAAGCACTTTTTCTGGAAATGACTTCTGGTCCTCACTGCCAGGTTGATATCTGTCACATTTTTGAAAGATAGCAATGGAGGGTTTGTTATCCCCATGCCCAGACAGGGAACAGCTCAATTAAGTACCTACCTTAGTGCTGTCACCTCCACTCTCGTGGCTCTCTGGGCAGCACTGAGGCATCCACACGATCATTCTGGAGTGTATTAGGAAAAGTGTGATCAGCAGGTCAAGGGAGGTTCTTCCCTCTCTATTCTGTCCTGGTGAGGCTGCATCTGGAGAACTGTGTCCTATTCTGGGCTCTCCAGTTTAAGAAGGACAAGGAATTACTGGAGGGAGTCCAGCAGAGGGCTGCGAAGATGATGAGGGTTCCGGACCATCTTTCTTATGAGGAAAGACTGAGAGAGCTGGGTCTGTTCAGCCTGGAGAAGAGAAGCTGAGAGGGGATCTCATCAATGTTCATAAATATCTTCAGGGTGGGTGTCAAGAGAATGGGACCAGACTCCTTTCAGTGGTGCCCAACAACAGGATGAGGGGCAATGGGCACAGACTGAAGCACAGGAGTTTCCATCTGAATATGAGGAGAAACTTCATTCCTTTGAGGTGCCAGAGCCCTGGACCAGGCTGCCCAGAGAGGCTGTGGAGTCTCCTTCTCTGGAGACATTCAAACCAGCCTGGACACCTTCCTGTGTGATCTGCTCTGGTGAACCTGCTTTAGCAGGTGGGTTGGACTGGATGATCTCCAGAGGTCCCTTAAAGCCCAACCATTCTATGACTCTTTGATTCTCTGATCCCTGTGCCTGACTCCCAGTGTTGATGGGCAAATGTATCTAAATACAGACATTTTAGGGAGCGATCCCTGATTTTCACACTGAATAGTGCCAGTTAGTTTGTACCTGCACTGCTTTCCTTTCTGATCTTACGCCAAAGGATTCATCTGAGGTGAAAGCTGTTTCATCCCTGTGTGTGGCTCCTCATGGCGTGCTCATGACTGCTCAAGCTGTGATGGTTCCTCCATTACTAAACTCACGAGTACTCAAAACTACATTCAGAGATGAATTAGTAATATTTAATCTAAATTTACTTCAGTTAACTTTCAGTACGTTTGGGTATTTAAAGGCAATGACAATCATTATCAACTGCAAATAAAGCTATTAATGGCATTGTAAGCACTGGAGAATGTATTCACATTTGACATTCATTGTCAGCCATGAAACAATTATTTTATACCAACAAAGAGCTCAGCAAACATAATCTAAGGAGGTCACTGAAAGGGGAAATTATAAAATAATGCTAACCTCTGAAGTTTTCTTCCCATTGTTCTTTCTAATAGAAATGCAGCTATTAAAGTGTCTTCTTAAATATGTGGCTTTTAAATAAGTGCCCACTAACTCAAAATTTACTGTGTCTTAATATTCTTTGAAAAGTTATGCATCATACAAATAGATAAAATGATCTAACGACACCATTTCAGAGTTTAAACAAACAGAGTTCGAGATGTAGTGGCAAGATTTGGTTGTTAACTGACTGTAATTGTATCAGTGCATTTATTTCCATTTTCAGATGATGTTATATAAAACCACTGGGGAAGAATTTCTTAATAGTGCAAGTGTAGGCAGAAACATTAAAAGAAGTGAAGTTCTGTAAGTAATACAGAGTAGACTACAAGTGTTTGTAGTAAAAAAATTGAAGAAATCAACATGAAATTTTTGAAATTGATGCTGTTCAAGAATTGCTACCTAACCAGAAAGACTAAAACCTGGATTCCAAGCGTACCAATCCTGCACTTTGCTATCAGTTGCTGATATGGATCACCGGTCACAGCTCTAATTGACTGATTACACAAAAGCACTTTGCAAAATCAAGACTAAGCCTCTGCAATGTATGACCTGCAGTTCCTAGCGACTGGCTCCAACAGAGCTTCAAAGTTTGCATAGAACCACTAAAATTTAATTTGCTGACTTAAAAGTAAAACTCGGGGGATTTGTCCTGTGCATTTACAGAGTCTGAAGGAATAACAAATAGAACCGAAACAGCCAGATGAAACATTAATTGCTGGGGTACAAACTGAGCAGCAGTGTTTAAAAATGTACTTTGTGCCTGGTTTTAAGTGAAAAAAGGATTTAGATCAGAATTAGTGTTAAGGTTGGAAGATTGGCTCTTGATTTGCTGATAGGAAAATTCAGATGAATTTTGGGAAAAAATGATAGCACAAATGAGCATGCCTTTGGAATATGATTTCATTGATGGGGTTGTGAGCTTGTTTTCCTTTTACCTATTTCAAAACTAATTCAATTAACCGGTACTGCATCTACCTATTTACACTGTAATCTCAAATCTAATTCTGCAGATGTCCTTAAGACATCTTTTTGTCTGTTGCCTTGAAAACAGAAAGAAAAGCAGAGGTAGAAAAAGGAAAGCATAATCAAAATTGCTGGTAATAACTAAAGATATGAATATCAAACTATTTCATTGTCAAAGATACTTAGAAACAAGCCGTCTCACTTTCAATGTGTGTTATGATCTCACATAGCAAATAGCGGAATAACAGATTGGGAGTGCAGAATTTATGTAATAAATTAGTCACATCAAGCATAATAAGATTTTGTGTTCTATTTCTGCAACACCACACTATCCATTTCATGAAGGCTAGAGTAAGATTAAAAAGACCCTCAGAGTTTTCATGGGCATTTCAGCAGCCCCAAAACAGAAGCCACTATACCATTGCAACCTAATAAATTCTACAAAACCGGTGGGTTTTTCTTCTTCTTGTGAGATTCAGAGAGGATATAAATGAGTTAGAATAACAAGGAGGAAAATTACCTTCCTGTAAATCTTTGCTGACTTCCAGTTTATAGAAAAAGACAAATGTAATTCGGGACAGCAAATTTGTATTAAAATGTGACCCTTTACAACTGGAATATCCATAATGGGTGGCAGTTGAAAGATCTGTTTTATAACCCTGTCACTTTTTTAACAGCCTTGCATGCAGTAATTTCTGCATTCAATTTCCTGTACATGTGTATGACAGCTCGCCCAAGGGAATTGGGCTCCCCTACAATCCTCTTCTTTTCCTGAGCACTTGCAAGTTCTAGCCACTGGAGGAAAATAAGGGGAAAAAAAATAACACAATAACACTCACTCACTGTATTTATGGACCAGCGAACAAGTTTGCAATTCTTTGCTCCCAGTGATGTGGAAAAGGTCATGGCCTGATCCCACCAGGCTGTGCCATAGCTCTCCCAGCTGGTGGACAAACCCAAAGCTCTCCCTTATGGCAGCTGTCAGATCCAGATACAAAACACCATATTCTCCTTTCCCCTTCCATCTCTTCCAGCTGAAAGGAAGGAGAATGGGAAGGAGTAGGGGAAGAGTTAAACTCAGCCCTGGAGCTAACGGGGATAGTCCTGAGCCAGCTATGAGAAGAGATAGTAAAGATGTCATTCAGTTACCACATTAATTGTGTTCCCAGTAGTCCTGGACTGTCATGGCACACACTGTATAACTTACGATGTACTATTTGGCATGGGAAATCATAAGGAAATCCTTTACTTAACAATGGAAAGTGTTTTCAGCCTGTTTGATAACTGACACTTCCTTGTCTATTGTTTTTGGGGTTGATGCAGGAACTGCCGGAGGGAATCGGTAGCCCAGGCTGTGCCCAGAGGACTCACTAGATCATTCTCCTCTGGCTGTGTAGTTCATTCAGAATAATAAAAATAAATCACCTATTGAGCTACATAATGGAAATTTTATACACTCGGTTATCTCTGCTAACTAATGCTCCAGGCTTCTAGAGCTGGCTTTTGACAGATAAAGAGCCTTAATGCTTTCAGGAAAACCATTAATGCCCTGTGCTAGGCATGAGTGTTAGCCCCACCAGCATCATGGCTCTGAAGGGACATGTCATGCAGCATTTGCAGATTTGAGGTCATCTGTCCCATGGTGAATGACAGTGCTTCCACCCAACCACTGCCTGCAGATGAAACAGTAGTCATTCCAGATTGTGACTGTAGCTCATCTATATTTAAAGTCTGCACGTGCATATAGCTCTATATCTATATGCATGAAGTCCATAATATTTAACAGCTCCTCAGCCTAAAGTGTAATACTGGTGTTAAGGCTTTGAGGTAAGACTAGATGTGGTTTTGGTTTTGCAACAGATATCTCCTCTGTTTTTGGCATAGTCACATTCTCCTGGAGTTATTTAATGCCCCTTTGCCCTTTTGGGGATGAGGATGGTCTCCAGGATGCCTAAGCACTGCACTGCAAGGGACTTGCAGGTGTAATGGGAGCACATATCATGGTAATAGCTCCAGAAAATTAAACACATCTCTTGTTTTTTGTTTTTGTTTGTTTGTGGTTGTTGTTGTGTTTGTTTGTTTGTTTGTTGTTTTTGTCTAGTTTATTTTCTTCCTTTTTTTTTTTCAACAGACAATAACCATCTTAGAAATTATGTAGCCAGGCAACACTGCTCACTGCACCCAAATACAATAAGAAATTCAACAAAGCAGTCAAGATATTAATAAATTTTTCCAATTCTTTTAAAAAACATGGAGCAATGTGGCAAAATAAATTCCCATCTGGATAATTATTGTTGACACAGTAGCGTACATCACCTAGAGAAGCTGTTTTCTATAATTTGCTTCATCAAGCAATGAAGTAAATGGGCCTTTGCTCTCTGGTTATGTTATCAGCAAGACCATTAGCATGTCTGCTGTGCCATTTATCTCCTGTTCTTCCTGACATGTCCTTCATCCTGCTGTCACAACAGATATTTCTGCAGCTGGAGACACTCTTCAGGGAGCATAGGAGCCCAAAGCAGGTACAACTACAGCAAGAGGGAACCAGGAAACATAGAGCATCCTGAAATAAATGGTGGTTGTTTCACCTTTACCTCCTGGGAAAGCAAGAGCATGCTCACAGCAACCTTTGTGTCACAGAAATTACTTCTGCACCCAGGAAGGTCATCGCTCAAACACGTCTCATTGGTGTGAGCCAGAAGATGGTGAGAAGTATTGTGCATAAAATGCTTTTTAGTTTTGAAGAAAAATAAGCAAGCCCTGCTGAGTGCTTTCATTTCCCAAAATACCCTCAAGGATAAAGAGACTCCAGATATCCCATCAGGAACAGGGCACCAATGCAGCATGGTTGGCATCTATAAAACTGCACAAGAGTCTTCTAGCTGGCCAATCACAGAATCACAAACTGGTTGAGGTTGGAAAAGACCTCAGGGGATGATCTTGTTGAACCCACCTTCTCAAGCAGAGCCACCTGAAGCTGGTTGCCCAGGAATGTGTCCAAATGGTCTTTGAATATCTCCAAGGATGGAGACTCCACCACCTCTCTGGGCAACCTGTACCAGAGCTTGGTCATCCTCACAGAAAAAAAGTGTTTCCTGATGTTCAGAGGGATGCTTCTGTGTGTCAGTCTGTGCCCACGGCCCTGGTCCTGTCACTAGGCACCATAGACAAGAGCCTGGCTCTGTCCTCTTTGCTCTCTCCCGTCAGGTATTTATATACATTGATGAGATCCCCCCAAGCCTTCTCTTCTTCAGGCTGAACAGTCCCAGCTCTCTCAGCCTTTCGTCATAGGAGAGGTGGTCCAACTCCTTAAGGATCTTTGTGGCCCATTGCTAGACTATCTCCAGTATGTCCATGTCTCTTTAGTACTGGGGAGCTCAGAACTAGACCTAGTATGTCAGGTGTGACCTCACCAGTGCTTGGTAGATGGAAGGACCACCTCCCTCAGCCTACTGGCAACACTGCTCCTGGTGCAGTATCAAAGTGATTTTAACCAACTTGTTATCCTAGTAGCACAGCAGCCTTTAAGAACAAGATGGTCTTTCCTTCCTTCCTTCCTTCCTTCCTTCCTTCCTTCCTTCCTTCCTTCCTTCCTTCCTTCCTTCCTTCCTTCCTTCCTTCCTTCCTTCCTTCCCTTCCCTTCCCTTCCCTTCCCTTCCCTTCCCTTCCCTTCCCTTCCCTTCCCTTCCCTTCCCTTCCCTTCCCTTCCCTTCCCTTCCCTTCCCTTCTCCTCTCCTCTCCTCTCCTCTCCTCTCCTCTCCTCTCCTCTCCTCTCCTCTCCTCTCCTCTCCTCTCCTCTCCTCTCCTCTCCTCTCCTCTCCTCTCCTCTCCTCTCCTCTCCTCTCCTCTCCTCTCCTCTCCTCTCCTCTTCTCTTCTCTTCTCTTCTCTTCTCTTCTCTTCCTCTTCTTTCTACAGGATTTCATTTGGTGCACTGCAATGATGGGGAAGCTCTAAAATGCCAAAAACTTCTCCCTTCTCCTCTGTTCATAACACTTGCAAGCTGTCATCCCCCCTGCTCGTTTTTCTTCTCAAGGACAGTGGTGAACACTTGTGTTGGCTAAAGAATCATAGCGCTTGTTGCCAGAGGCAAACCTACAACTGGACTAGTTAAAGCCCTCGAGTTTTCACACCAAAAATCTCCCTTTGCAGAATCAGAAGCATGAGGTGTGCACCCCTCCATGCCATCCTGTCCATCCTATCGCTCCTGTCTGCATTTCCATGGTGATTTTAATGCAGTCAGTGTTAGTCCCTTGCATCGTTGAGCTCAGCATCATCCAAACCCCTGACAGCAGCCCAGAATCCAAACCTGGCTGAGATGGACTTTTTTTTTGCCATTTTTTTCCTCTCCAAAATGTACTAACTGATAGCTGCATTCAGATGATCACCAGACAAGTTTCACAGGATGGACATGTGTAGCTGGTACACTGGCACAGCTGGATGTGTTCTCACCACCACATCTGGAGCCACCAAACCACAGCATTGTTGGCATGAGGCTGCCATTGCATGAGGATTCAGCTGATGTCTCCATAGTTTGCACAATCACAGGTTAAAGTGCACGGATTTTTTTATGCAACTGTGTGGATAGAGGATGTCAAGGTCATAACTGTCAATTTTATGTCACCAATCAGGTAGTTTAGCACTGATAGTTATTGGACACATGTTTACCAGATAGGTTCCTGAACAAACCAGTACTAGATTTTACGTTTAAATAAAAAAAAGCAACTTGATAAATATTTTTATTTCTGACTTTTAAAACCTGGAGCCTGAGAACTACAGATATATTGAGGAGCCTAGGTCCTGTTTAGGAAAGCGGTAGGGATTAAAATGCCTGAATAAGTGACAGGCGCTAAGCACCTTTTTGCTCCTAGGCCTAAAATGTTATTGATACAAGGGATTGCCAGCAGACTTATTCTGGGAAACTATTTGTTCAGTTATTCTGAATTGTTACATTTTGTTCTGGTTGTGGATGCACTGGTGAAATCAGAAGAGACAGCCTGCCCTTTCCATAATCAATTAAAGACTGATATGCTTTGAAAAGCAATAGGGAGGAATGGTGGGTTTATTTCAGTTTCATTCCCCAATTCTTTATACATTTGTGGGCAAATAATCTTATTAGTTTGAGTCTTTATTGCCTATGTGTGAAGTATAAAAATATTTCCTTTCTCTGTTCTTTGTCTGTCTTCACCGTTCAGCTTGTAAGTTTTCTCTATGTAAATACAGTGTGTAGTAGCACTAGCAGGACTCCAATATTAGATCGTGATTCTAACACTATTGCAATAGAAACTGTAGCCAGCTTGCATTAAATCACCATATATTTGATGTAGCAGTGACAGATTCAGTGGCGTTAGGCTAGAGAGAAATTTATCCGAGAGTCT
Organism: Patagioenas fasciata; assembly: GCF_037038585.1. Lineage (NCBI taxonomy): Eukaryota > Metazoa > Chordata > Aves > Columbiformes > Columbidae > Patagioenas > Patagioenas fasciata. The sequence goes on along the minus strand of NC_092523.1, from coordinate 7,524,496 downwards.
TTAGCAGTGATTTAGACATGAATGCCCTTTTTATGTAAAGTGATAGTTGGAAGGATTAAGATTGGGAGGCTGATCTTTCCTAACGGCTAACTCATTGTTTTCTCACGATTCCAAAATTCTTTGGTAAGAGACATGGTCTGGACGGCTCACCATTAGCAATTTTGGAATGGAAAGTTAACCGCAGAACAGTCAGAGCTGGATATCTTGCAAAACTCGCTGAAATACTGATTTCCTTCTGAGCTTTTCTTCTGAAGATGCCAAACACATTCCTATCCATGTCCAACAACTCTGTTTTCTGAAATAGGAACGCTTACACATACACAAATATCCATGCAGAGACACATACACGATCAAAAGAGACAACTTAAAGTCTCTGCCAAAGAACACGTATGCTGGAAAATATACTGATTAAATAACTTGTTTTCTTATCATAGGCTAAGAAAGATCACCTTTTGCAAGACAGGGTGCTACTCGTAGGGGAGGCTAACATCAAAGTTAGTATTAATTAATTAGTAATCTTATTTTTTTTTCCTTTGGTTTCTGAAATGGGAAATCATCCCACCCCAACAAAAATTTGCTACAGAAAGGAATTGTGCTGCTAGTCCTTCCCAGGAGGAGAAAGACTTGCTGTCAAAGAACTGGTGAAAAGGAAAGAGGGAAGGTGCCACGAGTACTTTTTGACTTAAATCCCCATGTCTGGAATTCCAAATGAGACCTCTTGGTGTTGTGCTAATACATACCCAGTATAAATTCCTTTTCAACCTCCATTTGTAACTTTTGTCCTCAAATTCAACTATGTAACAAGTTAAGGAAAGTTGTTGTTTGTCTGTTTGTTTGTTTGTTTTGTTTTCTCCCAGTAGTTTTCTCCTTGGTCTGTCTGTTGGTCTACATTCCATTTGGGACACTTTTGTCATGTCTCTGCCATTTGGTGGTTGCATGGCTGTGATGCCATCAAGGGAAGGCTGCCCTTGCCAGAGGGAACCTTCCTCCAGGAGGATTCAAGCATATTTATAGGCAAATATAGAGAGGCCTGGTGGGGTTTTTTTGTGTACCTTTCACATACGAATGGTGTGAGGACTTCAGGGCAGCTTGTGCTCAGATGAGTAGAGGATGCTGCTCACGCTTTCATGTATCAGTCTAAACCATATGGGAAGAGGATTTATGAAACAGCCTTGTATTAGGCAAAATCTGCCCCTGTAGAGATATCCGAGTGGTACACACACATAAACAGAGCAATGCTAGGCCAGCGAAGAGCTTTTTTGGAAAAGTGCCAGAGTACACAGTTGGGGGATGACATTTCTCAGTCACACCCCAAATTCTTCTATTCTTCTGTCCTGTTAGAAATGAAAATCCTCTTACTTGGAAGTTGTTAGTTATGCTTCCAGGTCCTAAACAATTATTTAATGGGCTATCTTGGATTATTTATGGCACAGCTGTAATCAGAAAAAAAAATGGCTGTCAAAGTACCATTGTACATATCTGGTTCAGAAGCAGCTTTTTTCACTCTGTTTACAAATCAGAGGAGTTGTCAGCCAGGGAACGGAGATTTAAATGGGGTCATTTCTGGCTCAATAATCATTAGCAGTACTGACCTTCCTGCACAATAAAGAGTCCTCCATCTAGGCACAGATTTATGTCAGTAGTACCAAAGCCTCTAGCACATAAATTCTTTTGAGGTCAGCACTGCCTACATTTATGATTTCAAAGTATCTCACTGAAAGAGGCCTCAGAGCCATACTATATAGGAACTAAAAGTTATTTTTAAATCAGTGTGTTCCTGAATCAGTTACGTGGTTTTGGCCAACCCCAGATGTTACTGTTGGTAGAAAAACAATATAATTTTATTGCCTAATTCATTCTGGACACCTTTAGATAAGGCAGTGACTTGATGTCCTCTGAGGATGGTGGAGTGACAGAGAAAATACAGGAGAGAAAAATCTTTAAAGCTCTGACTAAGAAATCCAAATTTGGAGGAAAGGATTTTGTGCCGTACAAGTTTGGTTATTGTGAGTTTGGGACTGAATTGTATCATTATTTTTTATAGTGCTATAAAATGAAAAACTCTTTTTAACAAACCCAATTCTAGCTGTCCCTTTTGGGTTGTCAAGTCCAAGTGTGCTCTGCACAGGATATAATTAGCCTGATGCACAAGCTAGTAAAATAAATGGACTTTTAATGATGCTCAGGGTGCTCAAAGAAAAGAGTAGCCAATGCAAAAAAATGCATTAGAACTGGAAGTCAAATAAAATTACATTTTGCAAATGACTTTTTGGCTTGTTTTCTCATTTCACCACTGGATATTCTTGCCTTTTTTTCCTTTCTTTCCCCCCACCCCGCTTCATTTTCTTTGGTTGAATTTTTCTTCACAGCTTCCAGACAGGCAAACCTGCTGCAGGCACAAACTTTCCTGTCTATTTGATCTTCCCACCCTGTCCCAAACAGCTGCTATTTCCTATGTTCCTTCATCAAAAACAGCCTTGCCAGCTCTTCCCTGGTGCACTGCCGTGCACCCTGGGCTGTCTGATGAGGATGCCCCTGGGTCAAGTGGGATGCAGGCTGAGCCTCAGCAGAGGTGGGGATCAGGAGACCTCTGATCTGCCCCCTCTTCCTTGTGTAGAAATATTATCCCGTTTTTTGTCTTGCTTTATTCTCGGAAGTTGGAAAACCTTTTCTGGATCCCACTGGATTCTGCTTCTGGCTCTTTCTCTTCTTCAAGAAAGAGCAAGTTCAGTCCTGAGCTTCAAGAGCCCTTTGCTTAGGAGCTGTCATTTTAAAGAAGAACTTGTATGGCTTTAGATGACTTCAGTTGTTAAGTGCATCTAATTTGTAAAGAGCATGAGTGTCATGCTAACCCTACACATCCTGTGGATGTTCACACTGAAAAGCCAACTTTCTTCAACAATGTACTGAAAAAGGGAAATTAATCACAAAACACAAGCCTCCGTGGGTTGGACAGAGTGCAAGTGTCTCCCTATCTTGGTTCAAAGAAACTTTTGACTCTGAGCCCTAGCTCCATTTGGACTGGTGGCAAATTTCCACTGCCTCCAGTGGCACCGAATTTGGCCCTTGGACATTTATGTTGTTAAATGAACTAACAGTCCCTGGATGAGCCAGGAGAAGGGTCCCCTCCAGCCCACAGGGTCATGGCGTCTGACTCTCACTTACTCAAACATGCAAAACAACACCATCAAAAGCTCATGAACAGTAGTGAATGTGGAGGTTAAATGAAATGTCTGCATGCTTCACATAAAGCCAAAAGCAGTTGTGCAACTGCAAACCCATTAAAGCGTGAGTCAGCCAGGCGTTTGGAGGGAAAACACGTCCCATGGTGGACAGATACAGTGGGTAGATGGACCACATGGCTTGCTGCCATCCTAAACTGTTGCTCTTTTAGGTCTCTTATAATAGAATATTTGCAAAACAAGCCTTTCAAACAGACTTTTGTGTCATGAAGTGGGGTGTAACTTCCCTGGAGGTTGGGTTTCTGCTCCGGATCTCATTATTTCTCCTGTTATACCCTCAGTTTTCCACTTTCCTTTTCTATGACTCCAATTTTTCTTAACACTGCTCTTTTTTGAGCTGCTGCCTCCTCCTCCCTGCTCACACCTCCTTAAACCCAATGTTTGCAGTTACTCCCTTGTTACTTTCCCATTGGTTGGTATACCTCTGTCCCATTAAATAAGTTATTTATGGAAATCTGCTTAAGTGTTGTTTTCTTCTCATCTCATGCCACACTTTTCTTAAACTCTGCCAGTATTGGTGCTTGATTATTTGTGTTATTATTATCAACTAGTCTGGTGTGTGCCCATATTTATGGTAGGTTTTTTCCAGTTCAATCACTAGCCTCACATATCCAGTTTGAAGAACTCTTCCTTTGCTTTTCTAAGGAGCGCCTTTTCTAAATGCTCTTTTCTTTAATACATTTATGGAAAATCCAGCCTGGGGAAAGCTCAGCTGTTAAAGGTCTTTTTATTTGAGAATAGTTGGAAAAGTCAAGGTGAGTCAAGCCACTGATGCAAGATTGCTTTGAATGCAGTATTTGGCTGGTCACCTTCTACTGACAGGTAAAATCAGCATCCCCGTAACTCATTGTACAGCTGAAACACTCATGTAGCTTGTCACAACATCTACAGCATGTGGGAAAAATACAATTTCGGCTCTAAAATTTTACTTACTGTTGTTATGAACTGTGAAACGATGGCAGTTTTCCATCCGGAAACAGCTGGAACTGCATGCGGGTGAAGTAAGCTCTGTATTTTACATCTATACTTGTCTTATCTACCATAAGGTAAGGATGTTTAGAAAACAGAGCAGTCACTGCATTAATACACAAAAGCATGTTGCTATCCTCACAAGAAGTATCATCAAAACTTGCGGAATTACCACACATATCCCGTGATCTGTTTGCATGTAGATTTTCTAACACAGCTTGGCATGTTTTCTTGGAAAATGTGAGTTTTTAGGTGGGCAAGCCATCTAGTTGTTAAAACATTGCCGTTTTGCAGAGCGTGATTGAATGTGTCTTGGATGCCAATCAGCTCACTCAGTGAAGAGAAAGAACAGACAAAACTCTTGGAGTGTTAAAAAGCTCTTCAGCTGCCATCCCCTTTCCTGCTTTCCAGCCAGCCTGGTGGGGAGCTGGTTTTTCTCTCCTTGCAAAAACACTTGGGCATGAGCAGAGCAAGGCTTGAGCAAAGAAGCTTCAAGCAGAAACAAGTCATTTCTTACCTAAGAGTACGACTAAACTCAGTGGAGACAGAAATGAAAAATGAAAGGTTAATATTTTGGCTCCAAGGTCCTTCTGGCAGACTTGAGATTATCTTTGGACATGTCAAGAAAAGCTTTCTGGACAGATCCCAGAGCCAAATCTTGCTGAAGTGATTAGCAGTTTCGGAAAACTCAGCTGTGTCGTGCCCGGTTTGAGAAAGAGGCTTGAGAAAACTCACCTTGTGAGAAATCGGGCCCCTTTGCAGGGCTGGAAGGAGATAATTCAGCCCTCCAGACCCAGTAAATCCTCACACGTGAAAGCATGGAGCGGGTCCTTCTCAAAGCTGCCTCCATTTATTTCCCTGCAAGACATCTCTGCAAGACAATTCTCATTTCATCATGAATGTCTGGACAATGTTAGTGTTTGAGATGCTTCTGAATTTCTGTTATTGAGGTCTAATTGCTCTCAGCAAAATCACTCCTGGTGGAAGATCGATAGAACTTTTGTCACTTATTCCAGTGTCACCGAGAGTTCTCACAAGTGAGAGCTCAGATGTCAGTCTGCTGCTTCAGAAAGGCCTGGTAAACCACATGAGGAGGGCACAGTGTGCTCAAACTCATGTTTATCGGTCAGACTTCAGAGCTGGCTCCGTGAAGAGAAAAAAGAATCTCCGCTCCCAGCAAGGCAAATGAGGAGTTTCTCACTGAAATCAGTGGGATAAAAATACTCTAACTGAATGGAAAGCCTGTCTCAAAGAATCAGTCCTTTAAGGCTGTATTCTGATTTTACATATGCTAGCTCCGATTTGGAGAATGCCTGAGACAAAGACTTTGCATCTTAAAACTTGTATTTAAATGCGAAAAAAATGACGAAGCAAATTAAATTTTGCAGTGCATTTAGGTACGCAACTCAGCTGTGAATCTTCTGCTACTGTAAGGTCTCCAAGGCTGGTCTGCCTTTCATCTAACTCTCTTGTACAGGCGTGGTGTGAAAACATACACCTGAAATGTAGGAAACTGAATCTGAAATTTGAAAACCATATTCCTCCTCTAGCTCATCTCTCTCTGTCTCCCCTGACCTGATGGATATTTAAATGTGCACAGAAAATGCAAAAACAGGAATTCATTGCTTCTGTAGCTTAAAGTCTATCTGAGCTTGTATCAAACCATGAAGTGATAGCCCAGCTTCAGATGATCTGGGGGGGATGTTCTCCACATGGCCACATGTGTCACTCAGCCCAAAAGGCCATGCCATGCGTTATCTGAATACCCCTGTACTTTGGTCCATAGACAGGAGAGGGAGAAGAATGGTTGGTAGGGGAATCTCTTGAGGTTCGTGCACACCTCCAGGTATCTTAGCTCTACCAGGGCCTGGTAAGTTTGCTTATAGTTTCTGGCAGAAAGTTAGGCACGTGCTGTGTCAGATGGCAGCTGATGTGAAGTGTGGAGCACCCCAGCAGAGCCCATGTGCTGCATTCAGACACTTCATCATCTAGACATGTTCACAAGGCCTTTCTGGAATCTAATCCCTTCATTTCCCTGAAACGCTGCTCTGAGTTCAGACTTGCAAAGTGGCAGAGCTCAGATTCAGATGGAAAAATACCCGAGGAATTCTGCCGCACCACCACTTCAAGTACCATAGCCCAGAGGTCTCCAGCATGCAGATGTGTGAGATGCACACCTCTCCTAAGTGTTTGTGGTCTTCCCAGTGCTGTGCAAGCTAATTACATTTCTTTCACTGAAGAACATTCCTTCCAACATCTCATCGTGGCAGGGATGGCTGTATTAAGGAGAAAGCTTTTATTATTGGCCCTTTATGGATGCATCGGGGCAATAGCAACTCAGCTGTTGCAGCAGCACACAAGCTCCAGACTTCAAGTTGGCTGCTGCCCACTTCTACCACACTCTCGACACTCAGCCTGTTTGGGCCTTTTTTCACCCCCAGACATTGGCAGCAGAGCAATGGAAAACAGAAAAAGTTCAACATGTAGGAGTGTTTACTCTTGTCATGACAGAATTTGGGATTTTCCATTTGAGCCTGAAAAACAAACCCTAAACAGAATTTATTAGGAAAATAGTAGCCATGAGGTAAACTTGTGTCAACAAATGCCAAGAGGTCAAATAGACAACGCATGACATTTTCAGTTGAATATTCTGTGTGTTCCTAGAAGCAGTGAGAAAGTTGGCTCGCAAAGTATTGCTGGAGCATTACAGTGACTGGGGAATAGGGCAAATCCAGAAAGTTTCTGAAAGAAAAGCCTTATTCTGATTTGTTTTAACAGAGGTCTTTTCTTCACACACTGAACCCGAGCATTCCAGATGCCAAGGCTAGGGAATGGCAGGAGATGCCGACACTGGTGCATCCACGTCGCCAGCAGGAGCCGGAGGATGCAGCACAGGTTGGTGCCACGGGCATCCCCGCTCCAGCCTGGGTGGAGAATAACTCTGAATTTTCCCATGCTGCACCCAAGTTAATAAGTCATAATTCCTCCCAAAACCAGTACTAACCACCCCACCAAAGTGAGAGATTCACAGCCTTTTTTTTGGTGAAGGTGCTCTGCTCTCGTTAACAGAGACAGATATTTGTTCAGCCAGCAAGAGTGGAAGGAAGATTAATGGTAAAAGCTGAATATGAAGGAGGATATCCATTCCTGCTTCAGATAGGGTTCTTACACTGTCCTCAACAGTCATGAACCTGTACGATGCACCTCACTCATTTTTACATCATGCCTGTTTTCTTTCTTGCCTCACTTTTAACTGCAGGAACTGTGTTTTGAAGAAGAATTTCATATGACACGACATTCATAAAAAACACCACAAATTAAACCATTTCTTTATGTAGGCAGCAGCTGGGGACTTGGTAAATCCAGTGTTGTCGGATCTCTTGCATTCCTGGGTTATTAGCTGCATACCAAAATGTTACCATTGTCCATCTTCATGGTGCCTTGGCATCACCTGAATAGAAATACTGAATACATATAATACCACAGGTAACAATAGGTTTTAACAGTTACTCTGTCTCAATATATTCCAATAACGCTGCAAAATTAACATTTATCCATGTTACTTCCTCTTTCTTCCTATTGTATTTATTTTTTCTGTACTAATAATGCCATTTCCAGGTGTGCAGTTACAGAAATTATTCTCCCTGGTTTCCATTGCAGCACACAGTGTTTGCAGATGGTGAATAAAGCTAGAATTTACTGATATTATGAGAGAGGAATTAGAAGAAACTCACTGAGACAAACGGGGTAAATTATCATCACAAAGAAGTTAAGTCTTAAGTGTTGTGTAGAACTATTTTGCAGAGATGCAATACACTCTGAAATGCTCTCTCCTCTCAGAAAATAGGGACAACACTCATACAGACACATGTTATTCTTAGACTATGGGTTGAAACCAAATGATTCAGGACAAATCACATACCACAAGTAGGTGTGTGAGTTTCCAAGGTTGTGGTAATTGCACTGATGGGCATATCCCAACAGGTCACTTGTAAGCTACAAATACTACATAACACTGTGGTGTGCACAGGGGCCCCTGGAAGATGCCATGACACAACTCAACATTTTTCTGTGTATCTCTCATATGAGCTCCAAATTCACATACTTTATGGGACTTAATCTACAGCACAAAAAAAATGGAAAATAAGTTGCACCACAGAGAAGGAGAAAGATGGAAAAGATAAATATTTTACATGATGGAAAAAGTTTCCAGCTGCATCTGTGTGACCTTGAAGGGTAAAGTCACAACTATACCAGCTCATTCCCATGGGCAAGGCCAGAAGACCAGGTGTACAGACCATGGGTCATGTCATGACTGTGGGAATACTCCGATGTGTCTGCTAACCCCAACTCCTTTGATCGACCTCATACTCTGTCATGGGTAAGAACAGGTATTTACCAACAGTCAGTGAGGTGAAAGAAGACCATCCCCTGGCTCACTCTGTGATGACTTGTTTGTGCAGTTATACCCTAAATCTCAAGTCATAAAGCTTGAGTAACTTTGAAAAACAGGAATTTGGGTATATATTGTCAGTTTTTTACAACATTTGTGGCACCTGAAGATGCCCAGTAAGATTTCAAAGTTGAGATACTACTAGGATCACAGTAGATTAGTGAATCCAGACTCCAAAAGAGTCCAGGTGCATAAGGTGTGCCTACGTGCAAAATTTATGCCCACTGAGCAATTCAACTATAACTGCAAAGCTTCCCCCTAAGCATTTTGACTTGTATTGTCAACTACCTCACCAACAACAGCTTTTCTGCTAGGCATGTAATTCATACTGAAAAGTGATAGGGAACAACCACCGGTCTAAGCAGAGATCCTGGGGTGAGCTCCCACTCAGACCAGGTGGGATGAAAAAGTGCAACTGGCTTCACCTGATAGCTCAGCAGCTGGAGAATAACCTTTTACAAGAGGAGTAAAGAGGATAAATCCTGTGATCTGGTCACATTTTACAAAGATGTATGTCGTGTAGATTGAGATGGAAGGGTCTCCAGGCTTTTGGATGAGCATTGAATGGAGATGTTTTAATCACCAGGCAATCACTACCCCAAGTTTCAGGAGGTGTAAGATTGCAAACACAGATCCATATTTATCCTTTCTTCAGGGTCAATTAGGGTGGCTTCCCATATGTTGCCTGGTCCACACCCTTTCTTAAGTGATTTTTGAAGTATATAAGTCACAGCTTGCAGCTCACAGGTCTGGATCCCTCAAGCAGTTAAGCACCTAAGGCAGGTTCTTAAGTGACTGACCTTTTTCAGTCTAAAACCTTTATTAGTTCTAGCTCTGAAACTCCAGCTATCCCTAAAAATTGGGTAGTTAGACACAGGGAAAATCTTATTCCTTCCCTGTGAAGACCCACTTCACACATTTGCAACACAAGCACATCTTTGCTGCAGAGATTAAGTGCTTTGGTGAGGCATCTGTCAGTGGTAAATTCTGACATCCAGATCTTAGGCATTTACCAGGAGGATTGAATTTTAAATACAGGGAATTTAGAGCTTTAAAATGTCAATTTTGAACCCCTAGATTCAGCTACTGCTGACATGGGGTAGCTTGGAGCTGTAGGATGGAGATGAACAGGATAGAAAAATCTGGTCCTCTCCAGTGCATGGGAGCACAGACCTTCCAGCAGAGCCCAAATCCTGCCTTGGGCACCCTGGCCGGAGCTGGTTGGTTTGTGAAGCCATTCCTAACACAACCCCACAGCAAACCCTAGCAAAAAGACAAATGGAGGTCAACACACTTCCCCACCCTGCTGTTCTTTGATGCTGCCCTCCCTGCTCCATTCACCCACACAACCCCTTGATGTAAATGGGTCAAGACTCAATTTCCATATGGGGTAGTATGTGCTATTTTTAATTTTTGAAAGTTAAACCAGCTCTGAAGCTGGATTAGTGGTGGCAGATCCCCCTAAACTATAGGCACGTAAACTGAGGGTGGACAGCTGCTCCGACGTTCCTGGCGGGGAATCCAACCCTTAAACACACTAGATGCACATACATGGCTTCTTGGCTGCCCCATTTATGCCCATCTGTTACAATGGCACACTGCCTGCTTAGAAGTTGGTCAGATCTTTGCCCTTGGGTAATGTACCAGGCAATAATGGATATATAAGGACAGCCTGCATGTGGTGGCAAGAGATCTCTTCCCCAGGAAGTACCTTCTCCTGCTCTGCCTGAACCTTGCAGTTTGGTGCCTTGGTACATCCTTGCACTCCAGGCACACCTGTTTTGTCACTGGCTTCCTAATAAGTAAGCAAGCTGAGGAGAAGAAAAGAAGCCTGTGGACCTCATGGAAAGTTCTGGCTGTCAACAATGAGGCAGGTTGTATTACAGAGCATTCCTGAAATACATGTGGTCACCAATGGGGACATCAACATGACAGTTCTGCCCACTGCCACTCTGCATAACAGGCAACTGGACCAGGGGACAAATCAAATTTCAAAGGATTGCATAAATCTGAGCCCAAGATACCACTTGTACATTTGCCTCAAGAAGAGAGCCAAGGGACATAACCCTTCCTGGTCTTTAGTAGGGTACATGATGCCCTTTTACTGGGAACATTATGACATGAAGAGCTATGTCAGGGCAAAAGTCAGGATTTTCTTGTATTCCTTTAAGATACGTCCAATTCCCTTTGTCCAAAGTGGGAGAACCTCCTTAAACTGAAGACTGAGGATTTTATGGGCTTCTCTTTCCCCTCACCCCAAAGATTTTTTTGTCAGAAGTAAAGATCTTGAGTCTGTAGGACAGGTAACATTTAGCTTGATGTAAAAGAGGGCATGCACTGATCTGCTTTTGTATTTGCAGTAACATGCAGAGACCACAGCTGAGATTGAAGCCCTAGTCAGATGTCAGGACAGTTTCTGTCCTGGGAAGCATAAAATATAAGCACATAATGTGAACGAAGACAAAAGAAAAATATTAACCTGAAGCTAACTACCAAGAATTGAATAAAATGACTTATTTGTGATCACAAAGGGAAGTTCTATTTCAGCAAAGCCCTTATAAAACCCTCACCCACACTTTATCTATGAGTTAAGTCCTCCTATGTTAGAATCATCTCAAATACATTTGTGCTACTGCAGGCTGGTAGCAGTGTCTCTTTTGCTGCCTTTCTCTCTGAACATTTTGACAACCTCACGATTGATTTATTTAGTTCAGCAAAAGCTTAAGGGGAACAAAATTATCTTGACGTCACCTTGGAAGATGTTGTTAGGGGAATGATCCCCCAGGATAAAAGATCCTGACTCAGGAGACCAGGAGCATGTTTGATTCAATGCATGGTGCCAGTGAAGATGCTACAACGCTCTCACCCTACTCTACTCTCCCAGTAAATCTCACATTTTCTCCTACACTGTCTGCAAAGCAGCTTCCAAACTCTGTGAGCTCTGGTGCCCAAATGAGCGCAGCAGGTCATTGCACCAGTGCAAGTGCAGTCTGGCTCCACCACCTCATGGAAAGGCGGTTGGCAGCGCTTCAGAGGCCATTCTTGCATGATGATACACATGTCCCCAAGGGTAGGTCTTGGAAGGGTAACTGAATGTCTAGATCCTACTGAAATCCTATAGTCTCCTTGTCCCTCAGGCCTCCATATAAATTGGGAATAACAGGAAATCTCTAGCTTAGAGGCATGCTATGAAGCACTTAGATACTGATGTAATTACAGCTATTTATGTACTTCAGGTGGATGGATCTGATGTATTACCCGCAATGGCGCCGTTACTGTCCAAACCAGCCTCCAGCATGCACACATTTCTCTGCAACACTCTGGCCCACATCCCATCGCTAACAGTTATTCAGAGCATGCTTTGAGACCTTCTGGTGAAACCTCTTGTCATTCAGTCACAAGGATGAGATAAAATTTTAACAAACGAGACAGTCTACAGTTTTCTCACCACCACCAGTGAGAAGCCCTTGGTGTGAACTCCTGTGTGGGACTGAGGTGCTGTCCCACTGACCTCTGAATCTGGCTCAGCCTCAGAAGACAGGAGTGGACAGTACATGCAGTTTCTGTCCGTAGGCCATTTCTCTCAATCTAATTAGGTCTGACAAGCCCAGGTTTTCCTTACACATTGAGCTCACATGTTCTCATATGAGAAAATTTTATTTCAGCTGCCATTCTACGGTCAGAAGTATTATAAGTTTTGTTCTTTCTTGCCAGAGAGTGTTTTTTCTATAATTGGATCCATAAGAATGCCCTTATTCCTGAGATGAGGCAGGCTTTTGCCAAGACTAATGTCTGCAGAGAAGAGCTAACGTTATTTATACCTTACAAAGTCATGCTTTTAATCCAGCAGAAGGATTTTATCATTGTGCTATTTGGGTGAGTGATATGGGGCGGAAACCAGCTAAATGACTCTTAAGTAGTTAGTGGCATAAACTTTTCATTCTTTAAAATCTTCCTTCGTTCTTGTGTCTGCTGGCTGCATTTTGAAAAATGCCCAATCTGACAGATGCACACCAGTGGGTGCTCACCTAACCAGGGAGATGGCTGGAGAAATGCCTCTTGCGTGCCCTCTGGCAGGCTTTAGTTGTAGGTGACGTGTCAGTGTCCAGCATGGTCAAAACTTGTCTGGATGTGCACAGGGTATCCAGCAAACCATTCCTAACTTCTGGTAAAATTTGCCAGGTAGTTCACAATAGACCTGTCCCAGGTCTTCAGTGCTGCAGTGTCCTTAGGCACAAGAATTATTCATGTAAAGGACCCTTCCTCCCCTGCAATGGTACCTCTCTGGTCTGGACCACTGTGAAACGCATACAGTGATGTGAACAGCCAGGTCATTCACACACCTGAACACCTGAAGGTCCAAGTCCCCATGCAAATCATGTCCTGAGACTTCAGTATTACACACAAACAGCAGCTGAGACAGGGCTGGAGAATCTCAGTTTTGCACTTCGGACCACAGGGAGTTTCCTATTCATTTCATGGATCTGCATCAAGAGCACAGATACTTCTTTTATATTTCTGTTGGCAACTGAGGGCCTTTGACCTCTCTGAGCAGCATGTTCTTTCCAGAAGAAAGTTTATGTGTAGACTGGCTAGTTCATTAACACACAAGGGATCAGTTCTTTGTTAAGACTAGACAGTACTTCAACATGGTTACAAATGAAAACACAAAGGAAACTGGCCCTTTTGGGGCAGGAAAACATGGACGTGGGTTTCAGCTCTGAGTGAAGTCACTGAACTGCTGCTCCTTATGGTGGTAAGAGATAGAAAAGACACGATAAAAACCTTCAATGTGATGCTGCCAGGTAATTTCTAGGGTTGGAATCACTCCCAAAGCAAAGACTCAGAGAATCAAAGGCTAAGGACTGTCAGCGTTGTCTGAACCATTTCTTAAAGGTTTAAATGCCAAACAGATCTAGCAAAGCTTTTTGAGCTAATGTAGGTTTGAGAAACTCTGTCCTACAGAATACTTGAATGCAGCTATGCCACAACTTCAGGCTGACTATAGGAATGACACAGAGGGGAAGGGGGAAAAGCACAGGGATATGTCCAGGATGTCTGCCTTGCACAATACCTTCCAGAAGAAAGGCCAAGATTTCTAACTTCTTGGACGTACTCACCCCAAAACTTGCCAAAGCTTTTCATTCTCTGTGCTGTGAACAGGAATAAGGTAATGGTAACGGGAGGTGAAATTCAATTAGGTGGAACAAAAGGGACCTTTTATGGATTTTCCATCATAAATCGTGTACTCAGATTTTTTTTTTTTTGGGGGGGAGGGAAATCATACGGTTTAAAGAAATGAGGCATAACATATAAACCAGTAAAGGTGATTAAATAAACATAAATCAACACTTAGTGAAAAGTTGATGCAAGCGCAATAGCAGCACACTGTGTCATTGTGCTTTTGCCAGAAAGACTGCTTAAAAGTAATGAGTGAAAAACTGCTCTTACTTAGGCGTCATTTAGGCAGCAGATGGATGCCAAATGGCATTTGGGATTTTAAATCACAGTAGATATTTAATGCACTAAGTTTAATGAATCTCAGGCAAGGGACCACTTCCTTTCCTTAGACCCTCCTCACCGAATTTGTGCTGACTTCCATCTTTTCCTGTCCGAATATGACGAGGAATTACAAGGCACATATCTGATTTGCCCACTGATATTGACTTTGGTCCTCCTGATAGCAGAGCAGCTGCTGGAAATTTAGATCTTGACTGGCCTCTCCATGATATTATTTTGAACTTTTCCTTGGGACATCTCAAACCCCTTTACCAGTATAAATATTGTCACACTGGTCTTGGTAAGCCATTTTATAAATCTGTGATGCACCTACATCACAAATATTACATCTTCCTCCTCATCCTCTGAAACAGGAGTGACTGAAGGACAGTGTGATTAATGAGTACCCTTCCATGTGAGCCAGGAGTGCAGGAGGTGACCATACAGGATGTCTGTTTTCCCATCTTTCCTCATCCTTGGGTCATAGGTCTAGGGAGAACAGGGTCATGATCCCACCAAAGACTTCTGGCAGGTGACCCAACTTTAGCTGGTAGCCCTTCCAAAGGCAATGAGGAATGCCTAGGGGCTTTGGGGCTGCTGGTACTGGAGAGTTTTCTCCCCTTTTCTTGAATAGGTCTCTTCTGGACCAAAAAGGATGAGACTATCACCTCCTACATCTCACCAGCCAGTTTAGCAGCTCTCCAAGAGCAATGATTCTCCTCCAAGAAAATTATGTCGGAGTCACGGTCTCCATGCCACTCTCTGGAGCCTTAATGGCCTTTGGGTCATAGATTTTCCACTTTAGCTCCAGTCAAAGCACCTTTTGCACAACAAGGTCTGCCAGATCACCTGGCAATGCAGTGAACACTGGATCTGTTTCTTCAGGTGGTGTATGAACCAGAGCCACAGCCCTCAAGGAGTTCACAGAATCACAGATTGTTAGGAATTGGAAGGGACCTTGAAAGATCATCCAGTCCAATCCCCTCACCAGAGCAGGAACACCCCGATGAGGTTCCACAGGAAGGTGTCCAGGAGGGTTTGAATGTCTGCAGAGAAGGAGACTCCACAACCCCCCTGGGCAGCCTGTTCTGGTGTCTGTCACCCTTACTGAGAAGAAGTTTCTTCTTGTATTTAAGTGGAACCTCCTGTATTCCAGTTTGTACTCATTGCCCGTTGTCCTATCCTTGGCTGTCACTGAAAAGAGCCTGGCTCTATCCTTGTGACAATCACTCTTTACATATTTAGAAACATGAATGAGGTGACCCCTCAGTTTCCTCTTCTTCAAGCTAAAGAGACCCAGAAGAGCTGGAATGGTGGTTCAGGTGATGGAGATGTTCAGCAATGGTAAAGGTGACAGGGTCAGCTTCATCACCACCATCTGCTCCCCTGCAAGTGTTGCATAGGTGGGTAGGACTAGAACCTGCAAGTATATCCCAGTGTCATTGGCACCTAATGAAACAATGAGCAGTGCTGTCAGGAAAAGCTGTTTGCATGGTTAATTAAAATTGTGATTAGACTCTGAGAGCACTCTATGTCATGAGGTTGGTCTGCCTTCAGTGAGCTTCCAGTTTTCCCCTGAGACTGTGGTTGATAGCAGTAAAGTAGAAGACATCTGGAGCTTAATGAGGAAGGGCCCAGGTCAGTGCTGAATGGATACAGACACTAGATCATGGGAGAGAAGTGCTCAGAGACTTTGGCTCCATCTATATCAGCAGACAAATTAGCCCAAGGAGCATCTTGGTCAACGCAATTCAGTTGTCTTTATGGTGCAGACACTGTCATGTTTTTGTCCAGGACTGTCTAGCATTGCTGCAGAAAATTTCTGGGCATAGGTCGTGAGTCAGCAGTTCTCAGTGAGCAATTTTCTCATGGCCACCACTTGGGATACTTAGAGGCAGTGATTGGGATCATTTGGTAGAGGCAAGGAGAATGGATACAGGACAGCCCTGAGGAGAAGGACTTGGTGGTGTTTGTTGATGAGAAGCTAAACATGACCCAGTAATGTGCACTTGCAGCCCAGAAAGCCAACTGTATCCTGGGCTGCATCAAAAGAAGTGTGGCCAGCATGTCAAGGAAGGTGATGCTGCTCCTTTCCTCCATTCTCCTCAGATCCAACCTGCACCCTTGCGTTCAGCTCTGAGGCCACGCAGCATAAGGAGGCCATGGATCTGTTGGAGTGAGTCCAGAGGAGGCCATAAAGATGATCAAGGGCTGGAGCACCTCTCCTGTGAGGACAGGCTGAGAGAGTTGGTGCTGCTGAGCCTGGAGAAGAGAAGGCTTCAGGGAGACCTTATAGCAGCCTTCCAGTACCTAAAGAGGTGCTACTAGGAAGTTGGAGAGGGACTTTTTACAAGGGTATGTGGTGATAGGACAAGGGGTACTGGCTTGAAACTGAAAGTGTAGATTTAGATTAGATATAAAGAAGAAATTCTTCACTATGCAGGTGATGAGGCACTGGAACAGGCTTCCCAGAGAAGTTGTGGATGCCCTATCCCTGGAAGTGTGCAAGGCCAGGGTGGACAGTGCTTTGAGCAGCCTGGTCTAGCATCCCTTCTAACCCAAACCATTCTATGATTCTATTGCATGAAGTCTCAATGCCAGACACAGATCACACACATACTTAATTCACCAGTACATACACAGTGCCTGAGGCCAGTATGGACCGTTTTGAGCAAGAAAAGAATGGCTGGAGCCCTCAGCACTTGAACCATTTTTGTTATGCCAGTTTAAAACAGGTTGTCCCAAGGCCAGAAATGCGTATGTGACTCTCTTCAACTAACAGTATTGTCACACAAAGCCCCATAAAAGCCACATCCTGGTTGGAAATGCAGGTATGCATGTCTATCTTAGATACAGCAGCACCAGACTCTTCCCTATTTAAGATGCAGTTCCTTGAAGGTGGCCCACAGCTCTCTTCTGCCAACCCCAAGACCTGAGTCAAGAAACTTCATGCTTTCTGAGTGATGGAAAACCTGCACAGAGGGAGTTACTGGGCTTTTGAGGAGGTTTTACATGAAGGCCAATGCCTAAAGGCTGTGGAGGAGGAAGAGCTCTCTGTATTGTCTCTGCTTTTAGTCATATGGTTTAGTTTCAGGTAGTCCTAAAGGAGCAGGGAGTTTGACTCGACGACCCTTATGGGTCCCTTCCAACTTGAGATATTCTGTGATTCTGTGCTTTCACCTTATTACCATGCTGGGTCCTGACAATCTGTATCTTCCCCAAGAGAAAAGAAAATAGATCCTGGGGTGATTTGGCAGCTTAAATTTCTCTTCCCTGACAAAATGAATATTGCAACAAGAATATCTGTCTTGTTGTAGGGTAGAAATCCCTCAGAGAAGGTTTTGTACACAAAAACAACACATCAGCTTTATTCCAGAAAATCACACCCCACAGACATCAAAAGAAGGGAACCAAGTATTTTGCTTCTCCTCCAGGAGCCCACAGCAACCCAGGCCTTGGATGGAGAGGATGTGGGCACATCACCAGGCAGCATTTACTGGTCCTGCCCACAGACAGAGACATGTTGGTCACACGTACGCAAGAACCCAGAGAGCGGCCCAGAGAGAAGTGTACAATTTAAAACCCATCTAGTAACGTTCTTGGAAACATTCTCCCCCAAGTCAAATGGAGAAAAATATGTATTCAAAATACCAACAAGAGGCACAAGGAATTGCATCATTCTCCTACAGCTCCAGGGCTGCAGCGTGGCCAAACAAAGGAGGTGCAGGAAGGGCAGGATGCAAAACTGCAGCCCTAATTGTTACTTTAGAGGAGGCTTGAGGGTCCTTGGGTTCAAACAGGAGAGGTTACAGCCCTGCACCAGAACTCTTAATCCTCCTAAATTAAACAGTATTCACTGAAAATAAAACAGTTTCAGAACAAATACGAAGCCTTAGCACTTATTCTAAAAATGTTCTTTTAGCTTCAATGATTGTTTGCTGCTACCTTTATCTACAGTCATGCTGAATCAAGCTACGGGTAAATGGAAAGTTTAATGTATTCACAGGGTGCTATTGTCTACATCTTATTATTTGCAGTCTCTCAGAGAAACTAAAAGTAACTACAACTAGCACTATGCCAGAAGCTGTCTTCTTGACCAACAACGTTGCTTCAGCATGCAAAAAAATGCTTCTTTCTAAAGCAGTCACATTTGTTGACAACAAGAAACTCTGTGTTTGAATATGGCATGCCTTTAGGTCCATGTGAAAACAAGTTTGAACTTTGAATATTTACGAATGTTGAATGCTTTTCATATCACCCACGAGGATGGCAAGCTGATTTCATCCAAGACACAGTCTTGCTTTCGATGAAATCAGTGCTAAGACTTCTCCTGGTTCTTACTGAATTAAGGCTCATGCAGACCTAAGAGCAGCCTTGCATCAGTGTGTGCCCAATGCTCTGTTGTCTGCACAGCAGCACCCCAGTGCACTTGTGACACAGTGAGCCCACAACAGATAAGCAGTTCTGCATCTGTGTATTCACACATTCACAGATGCTACATGTGCAAATCATCTGGTTTTAAACATCATGATGTAAATGAGAGATGTATCTTTAAGAAGGTGGGGGCTTCTTTTGGAGAAACTATGATTTTTTTTCGTCTTTTGAAAGCATGAACAAAAGAGTGGTAGGTTTAATTCATGTTCTTCTTTTTTGTTTTTTAGGGGTCATTATTTGCGATTTGAAGAATAGAGATCTTTAAAAAAAGGAAAAATCAAATTCAACCTGTTCTTTAATCTCACCTTTCTTTGAATCTCTCCTTTCTTTGTAGACATGTCCACTAGTCCTTAACCTGATTTATGTGATTGGTCAATTGTGAGTTAATGAAGGGGATAAAATGATTTCTGGAATGCTGGGATAATCGGCAAATAGCAATGACCAGCAACTGGACCACAGCCAAGACAGGAACTTAATCCCCTGAAGTCCAAGGGTATTATGAAGCTGCACTGAAGTGGGAACTGAAAGAAACCAGTTACATCATCCCATTTGTTTCCTTAGGTTGGGACAAATGCTCTCACCCCAGTAAGCGTATTTGAAGACTAATTACATAAGGAGAAAACAAGTTAGGAAGGAATTTCTCTACTTCTAGGCATATGTGATTTCAAGTGCGGTTCGAGGAGTTTAATCCTCTCCTTTTCTGGCAACATTTTACTGTTTGATGCATTCAGAGCGGGTTGTTTCTTCCAGAGGTCACACACTCTAGCCCTCTACCTCTGCTTTCCCTAATGATGCGGAGCAGCTCCCTCACCCTCTGTCAAACACTTCGCCTGAATTCTCATTGCAACATAAGAGCTGAATGGTTCAGCTGCAAGGATTAAAGAGGTGGGTTTAAAATGTATGTATATCCTTCGAGTGTAAAATTTAAATTAGAATACAGAGACACCTTTGCTTGCTCTGCCTTGGATTTTGTATAAAGGTCAGAATTAGTCGCTGCTGGAGTCCCACTGAAGTTAAGCAGTTTTGATGAACTTGGGGCTACTCAGTCCAGCTGAGGCTTCTCAAACTGGATCTTTCTGCTTTGGAACACACACCTCAAGACATGGTGGATTAGGACAGGGAGAGAGGATTTTTAGGTGGTTAGTACACAGTCACTGAAGTTAAAGGTTGAAACTATGCACACGAAGCCCTGACCAATACTCATAAGTTCAGCACCTAGACAAGGACTGAAGTACAGCACCTGTAAGACCACCAAGAAGTGAGTTATCAGGCCTTTGGTAGAGGGAAAAGGGTAGGCTATGGCACTGGTTACAGTGAGAGAACAAGGGGCACTCTAAAATATCCCCCCTGGCTGTTGTGCGTGTCACTAGCCCTGAGGAGCTTGCCAGGAGTAGAGGCATGACAACCCAATTGGCCCTGAGTTAGACCAGGTCCCTAAAGTGTTTTACGTGATATGTGCCAGTGCAAGGAGGTTGGTTGTCTCAGTCCTTGTACTGACACTGTGCAACCCATCTCCCAGGAAGGGATTTCGGGGATACTGCAGGATGATCCCTGTGCTCTGATCAACAGCCAGATGCTCAGTTACATTTCCTCAAACACACATCATTATCTCAGATCTTGCTGGCTTAAAAAAAGAAAACAAAACAACAAATTTCAAAGGAACTAAAGTGACAGAAACTCTTCAAAGACTTGGAAGTTAACACCCTTCCATATGTTTCTGTGCTGCTTAGGCTCAGTTTTCCTTCAACGAGTACTTAATTTTTACATAATTTTACAGATAGTTTTTTGACAAGAGACCCTGGAGAGCTGATGTTGCACATGCAGGTGGATTGTATTTGCTGGGGAGAGAACTGAGTTTTATTTGACTCATTTGCACCTCAGACAGTGGGTCCTGATTGGATTGCTACACTAATTCATGTAATTGATGGGCAAATAACTGAACAGCTTAAAATGCCTGGGAAGGCCCAGGAGAAGGTTCAAATGGAGCCATTGCTTTTCTTACAAGAACAGTTGGGGTCTGTAATGATGTGAACTTTGAAGGGAGTAAGAGATGCTATTTGTTATAATGAGATTTCCAGAGCTGGAGACCCATGGGGAATCATAAAGAAGAGAGTGAAATGAGACATAAGGAGCGAGGAGAGATTAATTAACAGTAAGAAACATCCTCTTGATACTCTTTAATAAGCTGAAACACTCGAATATGTAAGAACTATGTTAATAGTCCATGGTGAAGTACTGGATGGGCCAGCACCAGGGTCTACACCCAAACGTAGGAGCTCTGGGGCAGCCCTGCTGCTCCTCTCCCAG
This sequence comes from Patagioenas fasciata, assembly GCF_037038585.1. Taxonomy (NCBI): domain Eukaryota; kingdom Metazoa; phylum Chordata; class Aves; order Columbiformes; family Columbidae; genus Patagioenas; species Patagioenas fasciata. Next base: position 7,503,592 of record NC_092523.1, on the reverse strand, counting down.
CCTGGTTCTGATCCAAATTTACAGATGCCTCAATACCCCATGTCACCCACCGCATCTCCCATGGAGTCAGGTTCCTCTTCCACCTCCTCCTGGCTCCCCTCCACCGGTCTCTTTATGCCTCTGGCCCTGCTGTGTGTATTTCTTCAGCAATTTTGCCTCTTCATTAGCATTTCAGCAAGCTAATTGCTGTCCTCCCACAAGCTGGCTGAATAACTGTTTCAGCCAGGCAGCTGCATCTCTCTTGTGTTTAGGGATTTGTTGATTAAAAAGATTAGCTCATCCAGTTTGACCCTATCAGCTCCAGCTTCCTTTGCTGCTGATGAGAAGCACATGTTGGTGGGCCTGGAGCATCTCACAGCAGAGCTCATCAGCAAGACAAGGGGTCGGACAACAAGCAGGTGGGTTCTGGCAGTTCAAATTCTTTCTTGCTGTGGGTTCAGGACAGATCCACAGGGACCTATGGTAACCACCAGCATAGAAAACACTGCCAGTAACCCAGGATCCCATTTAAGACAAAATTCAGCAATGGGTGGCTTCAGAAGAAAAGGACCTTCTAGAGAAAGATTGAAAAAGATGTTAGTTGGATGAAGTCTGGGAAGCTAAGGGAAAAGAGCTGGTTTTCAGCTCTAATTTGCTAGAAAAGACTTACAAGAACTGTTGTATAAATGCCTTGTGAAGAAATAGAAATTTTTATCATCAGATTTATGTGTAATGTGCTATGGACATCTGCTAATACAATGTATAAAGTCAGGAGAGTTGTGTCTGCTCTGTGTGTCCCTGGTTTCAGATGAAGCTGTTGTTACTAGTCAGTTTTCCAGCTCTCTGAACAAAGACAGATCGGATTAGTTTACAGCCCAAGGTGCTAAACCTCATTTCCATACCCTCTCAGTCATAGAAAAGACTTGGAGGAGAGGTCCAGAAAGGTTTTACTTGTTCATTTACCTTCAAATGTTAAATGCTGTATTAAGGTATAGACTTCTCAGGTCTAATCTGAATCTGGTTTAAATCAGGAGGGCAATAGCTCTTAAAGACAAAGATATACAGCAACAAATGTCTACAATAGCTCAGTTCAAGGCCTGATTCACCTAAGGTCTCCTAAAAATCCCCTGTTAGAAACCTTCCCATACAGTCTATTCCAGCCCTTGCCTATCCATCGAGTTACAGAGCTTTCTGGTGTTCAGCACATCTGATTCTTTCATTTGTCCACAATTTTTCCATCTATCTTCTCTTCTGTGATTTGGATCTCATGTGTCTGGAGTATGTATTACTTAACCTGTAGTGCCTGAAGCTGAACAAAGTGCTACACATGTCTCAGATATGCCTCTCTCAATTAAAACCATAAACTAGAGATGCCAAGTCGTGACTTAATAACATCAATTAATAGCGACTGTTATCAGGGAAATAAGAAGAATAGCAGACAGATAGGAGAAAAACTGTATCAAATTAGGCATTTCTCTGGAAACTTCCCTCCAACTTAACCACAAAATAAAGTCAGATAACCTATGTGAGTGATAAGCCTCTCTTTAATTTTTGTACAGGTAACTGTGTTTCAGACTTCAGATTTTCTCCTACATGCACAAACGCTCACACTAGCATGCTTATGCATTGCTATGGGCAAAGCACCTTCCAGACACTCAAGGCTGTTTGCTCCTCTAAGCATTGTGCAAACCAAAGGCCGTTTTTGTTGCTTACTGGGCTACAGCAGTGCTGATTATTACATTTGTAACAAAATCTCAGGTAACGTAAATATTTAGAAACAGCAATCCAGTGGGATTAAACAAACACAGAGCCTAATTCTTACAGGATTTACCCTGTTTTGTTATTCAGCTTGTACATTTCAGAGACAGGAAAACCGAACTGTGTAGGGCTGTGTTGGTTACTTCCAAAGACTAAATGCTTATACATATGGGACTGAATTCACGGGAAGGATTTAAAGATCAGTATTAGACCCCGTTCCTAAAATCTAATTAAGCAATTCCTAAAGATGGTAGTTCACAAACCCCAGCACCCTGAGCATTGCTCTGTCTAGTATCAGACCCTCTATTAAAAACAGCAAAATGCTGAAGGCATGAAATTTCATATGGGATTAACAATTGGAGGTTTCTTCTCAAATCTAAGCAATGAATCAGGTCAGTCGTTAGTCTCCCTCAAAAAACATACTGGAGTTGGGGTATCTTGTATACAGGTCTCCTGCCCCAAATATTAACCTACACATCTCTGACATGAGAGACCTTCTTCAATGTCCACAGCCTGTGCTGAAGACCATCTTAGAAGTTCAGTCATTAAGTCTTGTTGTGTAATTTATTAAGGGGTTTTCATGCAGAGGGGATGGGGCTGAGTGCAGGGAGAGGGGGACATTCTTTCTGCAATAGCCCGTGGGATGTGCACTTCATCTCTGACATGCTTTTCCCATCTGTGGCCCAAAGAAAACCTAAAACCCAGCTCAAGGTGGGAGGAGGCAGTTTCATGTGGTGAACCACTGGGTTTATACACAATTAACCCTATTTTGGATCGAAAAGCTTCAGTTCCAGCTCCAGAAACAAGCTAGCATCGGGGGACTGACCAAGTTATAATTGAATCTCTTTGGGTTATTGGTCCCTCAACCTTCCTAAGCTGAAGCAAGCTACATTTGATTTCTTTGGCATCGTTTAGCGTGTGTACTGCCAGCGCACTGCCCTTGGTGCCTTGTGTAAGCCAAACCAGCCACTTCTGTGACCTCTTGTTCCTTCTATACATGGAACATATTTCAATGATTTTATAACTCTTCAAATAAGGTCTCTTTTATTCTCATCTGAATGTCCTGTTAACTTGGTTTTGGATCCTCTCCCAGTCTCCAGAATACCTGATGCTTTATAATCTGGATATACCAGACTGCCTGTTGCTTCAGGTTATGACAGAGGGTGTCTGGATCGTATACTTCTCCCTTTAGATGTTAGACTGCTTATTCCAGCTGCCCATCAATGCTTAAAAATAAAAAAGGGTGTGGGGAGGAAGAGTATAATCACCTTCCTTCAAAATTCTCACTGCAAAAGCTGCCCATGAGCTTGCATGTGCTGTCTCATCAGGTAGCAAAAGCAAGAAGTCCCTCTTGTTCTGCGTGTCCACCCTGTGTAAGTAGACAGGTTTTGAATCAAGAAAGCTCATTGTGGACTTTTTCAGGACAGGTCTAAGGGCAATATCTGAGGTCACAGAGGTGAGGATCTCCCAGGGAGTGCATGAGAAAAGCCACATTTCCTGGAAACTGGCTTGTGAGAAGCCAACCTGCTTGCAGGAACATTTAGGTAAGGAAGAATCTCCAGACTAAACATTTTAAAAATATACTTTTCAATTTGCCATAATGTGCTTGCTCTCTCTTTTCTTTCAATGAAGAATTTCTTTTGATTCTAAAGCATCTTCAAAATTACAGTACACTAATCTTTTCAAAAGTTTTTCATTTTCTTTAGATATCAGAATTAAAATAAACCGTTCCCATATGATTCAGAATAAAAATTTCAGTGGAACCAATCTGAAACTGGAAGGGGAGAGTTTAGCATGCAGAGTTCTGCTTGTTTTTCATATGTTTTGCAGGAGAGGAAAATCGAAAACTCTGAAACTTCTCACAGGATGGGGAACAAGTTTTCTGATCACTTGTGGGGGCCAAGTTCTCCAGGCAGAGCTGCTCTCACAGCAAACCAGCCCTGGTGAAGGTTTCTTTCCATCAATACATGGAGAGGAAATACTCCCCTCTCAAATATAAACTGGTCGTGGTGGGTATAATGAATATTAGGGGGTAGATTAAGCTGAAGTAATCAACACTTTCTCTCATTCTCAACTCAGCTTCCTCCTCTTCCTCCAAATTAGCTTGGTTCTTTGTACAATTCCTGCTTAGTATTAAGCATGTAAGCTGTATCTCTTGTGCTGGTAGAAGATAAGCATGTAGTTATATTAAATAATAGCAATTGACCCCAAACTTCTCCCAATTTTAATGCTCCTCTGGGTTTTTTTTCACTTCTAACTCTCTTCCTGGCCTTGGCCATTTATTCCTTGAACTTCACCCTCAAAAAGGCCTCTTAAATCCTGAAACAGCCACTTGTGTCTCACTCATCTGCAGATTTTCCAGTTGAAGCATCCCAGATCGTGACGAACTGGATATCTTTCAGAAAAGCCTCCCAGAGGGAAGGTTCAAGTGTTTCTCCCTGCTCTTCCCCCGCTCCTCTTCACACCTTTTTATTATGGTTTGAACTCTGGGATCTATCATCTCTGCAGCCAGTAAATCATCAAGGAATTCAGCACAAATATGTTCAGCAGCATATGGATTCCTATTCTTTTGCCATGCTCTACCACAGCAGTCAGTGGCTTCAGCAGAAAAAAAATAAGATGAGCATCCCTAAATGCCTAGCTGGTCCTCTTCTCCTGTGGTGTTGGGAGGTGCTCAGCAAAGGTTATGGGACGTTCAAGCCTTCAGCTTCATTATGGAGACAACTGATGAGTTTCCAATGGTCACAAGGTCTTGGAAGTGTGGACAAGACTGTGTGCCACCCTCGTAAGCTTTTACAAAACCAATGTCAACATGTCCTCAGGTTTTACCATGAAAGCATGTGGTCAGTTCTTAATTCCTTGTCCCGCATGAACTTTCTTTTGCACTCAGATTACTACAGCAGGTATTTTTCTTCTTATTGCCTGTCCCAAGCCTTCAGTCAGGAATAAAGCTATTAGTCAGGAGCCAAGGAGATGTGACCAAGAGAGTACACCATTCACCAGCCCAGGAACAGCAACCGAGGCAAAATGGAGCCCAGGCTGACTGCCTCTACATCTACCAGGAGAGTAAATGAGGGAAATTGCTCCAGGTAGCAGATATCATAGAATCATAGACTGTTAGGGATTGGAAGCGACCTCAAGAGATCATCCAGTGCAATCCCCCCACCGGAGCAGGAACACCCAGCTGAGGTTCCACAGGAAGGTGTCCAGGCGGGTTTGAATGTCTGCAGAGAAGGAGACTCCACAACCCCCCTGGGCAGCCTGGACAGCTCCAGGCTGTGCTCCAAAAGTTATGCCATATTGTCAGAGGATGACTCAATGGCACGTGAAGTGTTGTTCTATGCACTGGGAGCAGGTGCTGCTTGCAGAAATCCCTGTTGTGATTTACATACATAATCCTGGGCACTGGAGAAGATTGGGTTCCCAGGGGAGTAGCAATGGAGAATGTTCAATGGCCAGGACAGGTCAAGTGAGGTCCTATGAGCAGTAGGAAAATATTTCTGAAGGTCCTTCTAAAATCCAACTTACCTTTTCAGCTCTACACCTTTTTCTTTGCAGCAAGGCAATTTTTCTGGACATTATTGCAAGGATGATCCCAAATGGGCAGGGAAGTGTGAAGGGCGAAGAGGAAGTCAGGGAAAGAGTGAGATGGCCACACAGGACTGGCATGTGGAATGACAAGGAATAGATACCTTACCCTAATCTCCCAGGCAAGGATAATATCCAGGTTTTCCAAGCCATTTCCATTCAGAAATAAGAAAAAGAGAGAATTGCAATCAATCTATCCCTGTATGTCACTGATGTTCTGAAGCTTAAAATAATGGCCTGTAATCCCAAGTGAGGAAGCAATTACTAATTTAAAATGAAACATAGAAAACATGTTTAAAAAAAAATGCCAGTTCCTCTTTCCCTTTCTCACAAATCATTCCCTGAATTTTGTACAAGTGCTTACTATTCATAAACCTTCATCAAAATTTTGAGTAATAACTTTCAGGCAGTGGAATGTCCATGAATTACTCTCTTAGATTAGTTTATGTAATTTCCCAGTAAGAGATGGCCACACTGCTGTTTGCAGTGTCAGAATGGCCAGCTAAACATTCCAGCAGTATCCATGTACTGCTGTAAAAGGAACTGTACTACAGCATGAGGTGTGCTAAAGGCTGAATGAAATTATTCTCTTGTCAGAAATTAGTGGTTAAGGAGATGCAAACATTTTAAGAAACCCCCAGTGGCTGCCCCATACACTTGTGAATATGTTATTAAATTATTTGATGGGCTTTAGGTTGCTATGGGAACTTCATGAACATGGAGATACACAACAAAATGAGGCACTTCCACTTGGGACCACGATGTCTTTGGTCCCAAGCACTTCACGATGTACTGCAATTATTTAAATGCGAGCAGAGCAGTGATATCATGCAAAGACATGACAGATCACACTTTCCTCATATTAGGAGAGAGGGCTGGAACATGTGAATATGTGTACAGGAGTCTGTTTGTAATGAAACTGCCATTATGGGGCCCTTGTGTGCTTGCAGTCTCATTTCATCGAGTTAAGAGTACTCACTTTTCTTAATGCTTGCTTAATGTGTTTACTTAAATATATTTAATAGCCTATGGAGTCCATTTCCATCTACTGTTGGAGTTTTTTAAGAGCGTCATAGCGGGAAGGCTGCATAAGATACCCATGAAAGACATCAGTAACTATAATACATCGAAAGCGCTGAGGAGTGCACGTCCAGGATTTAAGAAGGCAACCTTCAGTTTTGTTATGAAAACAAGTAAATGAGGAAAACTGTGTGGATGTATTAAAACAGAGCAACAAGTCAGTAAAGTAACAAGTTACTCTATGTACCCAACGGGAAAGAGTGAAGAAGGCCAGTTTCTTTTTTTCAGATACTGCTTACTGTGGAAGCAATAGATGCCGATTTTGGAAAAAAAAAAAATAATAACAGTACAAGGTCTCTGCTCCCTGTTCCCATCTGACCTCATCACTATCACATTCCTGGTTGCAAAACAGCTCAGTTTCAAGGAAAAGATTGGGCAGCTCTCAAGAAACCCTAGGACCTGGTGGTCAGGGCACTTAGTCTGAAGGAAAGGAAGGTTTAGTGTCCCTTGATCTGAATGACAGCCTCTTTCTTCCTAGATGAATGCAAACAGGAGTCACTACCAAAAGCAAAGGTAGTGGTTGTCCTGACCACACTCTGAGACCTTCTCTGGGAGGCCTTGGGTTGACATGGCAGACTAGCTGAGACTGTGATGGAGCTCTAGGTGGGAGATCACCATCTGGTTTTACTAGAACACGCTCTTCAGACCATGTCTGAGGACTAAAGACAAGCATCTAGGGACATTTCAGGCAAAGTTGCTGCGAGTCCTACAGCTATTCTTGTTTCTAGACCAGTATACAAGAAATTCCCTGCTCAGTGACCTGAGGAACGAAAGAAAGAGGCTAAAAGCCTTGAAGCAGAGACACCGAGTAATTAAGAATCTACCTTTAAATTGCAGGAATGGCAAGGTGATTTTGCACTCACCCCTTCTGTGTTTCTGTACCCAGAGTCGTCTTATTCCTGCTAGAGACATCTGTATGTTAGAAAAGCAGGTCCCAGTGGCAAGGGACACAATGATCTCTTCAGAAAGGTCCCAGCTGCCTTTCCCTGTTCAGTGTCACTCATACCGCTGGGCCCGGGAAGCCAGCGCTCATGCATGTAAAATCACTCTTTTTAATTTTCTGTTTCTGTAACATGACCTGTTACTATACTACATCTTCATGAGGCAGAGCTGTCTGGAGAACATCTGTTGCAGTCCCAGCTGTTCGGGCACTTCCTCTATCTGATGTTTCAGCCCTGATGTGTGCAAATCACTGACAGTATTACATCCCCCAGTTCCTCCAACAAATCCTGTTTTCTCTGCTCTCACAGAGAGATGGGAGGAAAAGGAAAGGAAAGGAAAGGAAAGGAAAGGAAAGGAAAGGAAAGGAAAGGAAAGGAAAGGAAAGGAAAGGAAAGGAAAGGAAAGGAAAGGAAAGGAAAGGAAAGGAAAGGAAAGGAAAGGGAAAAGGAAAGGAAAGGGAAAAGGAAAGGAAAGGGAAAAGGAAAGGAAAGGGAAAAGGAAAGGAAAGGGAAAAGGAAAGGAAAGGGAAAAGGAAAGGAAAGGGAAAAGGAAAGGAAAGGGAAAAGGAAAGGAAAGGGAAAAGGAAAGGAAAGGGAAAAGGAAAGGAAAGGGAAAAGGAAAGGAAAGGGAAAAGGAAAGGAAAGGGAAAAGGAAAGGAAAGGGAAAAGGAAAGGAAAGGGAAAAGGAAAGGAAAGGGAAAAGGAAAGGAAAGGGAAAAGGAAAGGAAAGGGAAAAGGAAAGGAAAGGGAAAAGGAAAGGAAAGGGAAAAGGAAAGGAAAGGGAAAAGGAAAGGAAAGGGAAAAGGAAAGGAAAGGGAAAAGGAAAGGAAAGGGAAAAGGAAAGGAAAGGGAAAAGGAAAGGAAAGGGAAAAGGAAAGGAAAGGGGAAAGGAAAGGAAAGGGGAAAGGAAAGGAAAGGGGAAAGGAAAGGAAAGGGGAAAGGAAAGGAAAGGGGAAAGGAAAGGAAAGGGGAAAGGAAAGGAAAGGGGAAAGGAAAGGGAAAAGGAAAGGAAAGGGAAAAGGAAAGGAAAGGGAAAAGGAAAGGGAAAAGGAAAGGAAAGGGAAAAGGAAAGGAAAGGGGAAAGGAAAGGAAAGGGAAAAGGAAAGGAAAGGGAAGAGAAAGGGAAAAGAAAAGAGAAAGGGAAAAGAAAAGAGAAAGGGAAAAGAAAAGGAAAGGGAAGAGAAAGGGAAAAGAAAAGAGAAAGGGAAAAGAAAAGAGAAAGGGAAAGAAAAGAGAAAGGGAAAGAAAAGAGAAAGGGAAAGAAAAAGAAAAGAAAAAGAAAAGAAAAGAAAAAGAAAAGAAAAAGAAAAGAAAAGAAAAGAAAAAGAAAAGAAAAAGAAAAGAAAAGAAAAGAAAAAGAAAAGAAAAGAAAAGAAAAGAAAAGAAAAGAAAAGAAAAGAAAAGAAAAGAAAAGAAAAGAAAAAAGAAAAGAGAAGAAAAGAAAAGAGAAGAAAAGAAAAGAGAAGAAAAGAAAAGAAAAGAGAAGAAAAGAAAAGAAAAGAAAAGAAAAGAAAAGAAAAGAAAAGAAAAGAAAAGAAAAGAGAAAAGAGAAAAGAAAAGAAAGAAAAGAAAGAAAAGAAAAGAAAAGAAAAGAAAAGAAAAGAAAAGAAAAGAAAAGAAAAGAAAAGAAAAGAAAAGAAAAAAGAAAAGATGCCTTGTATGGTTAAATATGGGTTAGATGCTTTTTATTCTCACCAAATCGGCACCAGTAGGGTCATTGTGGACTGACTCATACCAGACAGACAGTAAAAACCATCCCAGTGTTTATTCCCTTTGGAGCCTGTATAATTAAAGCTGCCCACCTGCTCCTGAATTTTGCTGTCATTTTTTGATGCTATGGGCAACGTGATACTCAGTTATTATCATAAACTATGTTAAGCTCTACCCACTATGGGGTTTATAACAACAATCCTTGAGAAAACTGTAATCCTCTGTGCTCAAGTATATCTCCTTGTTATAATGCTTATGATTCTTGGCTTGAGATGATGGCAGATGATGGCCATGAAAGACTTCCAAATATGGGTCTTGGCAACTGGCTCTCTCCCTAACTTGCCTGCCTTAGATGTGTTAGATGAAGCCATTTTCAGCCCATGTCTTCCAGCCTTCCAGCACAGCCGGCATTCCTGCTCCAGGATGAATGACTGAGAGATGTGATAGCCTGCCCCAGGGTGATGGTTCTGCTCTCATCTCCAAAGCCAACCTACAAATATCTGCTGAGAGTCCAGGGTGAATCAAGGTGGCTGCAAGGAGCTGGGAGGGCTGGGGTTTCATCTGAGCAGCTCTCATGCAGCTTCACCCCAGACTTTGAAATAAAGTCGCTTCCTTCCTTTCCCTGCCTGGTCTACAACTCTTGTTTTCATCCCCACTCAAGAGCGAGCATCAGGGTGTCCAGCTGAGGGTGGTCAGTAAATCAAGATTTGGGGCAATTTCCAGGGATTTGGCTGGAAAATTTGCAGGGACTGGAGTTTACAGAGCCCTTCTCACTCACCTCGAGTGAGAGTTACAATGAGGTCATCCCATTAAAGGTGGCGAATCCTCTGGGAGTGTTTTAAAAGGAATCATTCTTTGGATTTTGGGAAAAGGGTTGTAGAGTAGAGCACTTCAGGCTGTGGGTCCCATTTGGTGCTTCCAGTGTCTGGTATTTCCCCTTGGAAAAATGCGAATTATTGACTAATGCCCTTTACACACTGCACAGGCACCACCAGAGGCGAAGACCAAAACATGTCCCCACTGTTCAACATTAAATACACTACAATTTAAAAAAATAAATCTAGCTTCTGAGTTCCAAATACAGTGGAATAACCTACAGACATCAAAGTACAATATTACAAATACAGTCATGGGGCAGCTCAAACGTCTGACAGTCTTGGAAACAATAAAATAGGTTTCCCTGTTTCCCAATACTGGTGACACATATATTAAAGCAACCATCATAAAATGATTACTGTAACGTCATGACTGAAAACAGCAAGAACATGTTTTGTCTCTATAAACACCCTTCATTGGTTTCTGGAAAATTAAAAAGCAGCAAGAATATATCTTTATACTATTAAAAAAAAATAGTACAAACACTGAAGATTTTGGAAATTCAATTTTTTTGTGTGACTTTTTAAAAAATTCTGAATAACTAGACATCCAAAATTTGACACCACATGGTTACAAAAATTAGACATCTGATATAGTTTTCCCTGTACTAGTGCCTCCAGCTAAAATCTGAACAATGAGAAACTATCAAGATTAAAAATCCAAACATGTTTCCTAGACAGTCTGGTCATCCATAATTGTTGGAAGCAGCCACTTCTCCTCACTGCCAAAATATTGTCTATCATTTGTTGCCTGATACTCCTGGAGGGACCTATCAGTGTTTATTTAATAATTTGAATCTGGTTTGCAAAGTTTCCATTTAATGCTAGTTGAAATATGAATTATTTATGATGCCTTTTTTCCCCCCCAGCTTACTTAAGGACAACGTATATTTTTTGATAAAAGTTTTTGAAGGAACGTGCATGAGCTGGAACGACACACAAGTAACTTTCTGTAGTAGCTGTAGGACAAGGCTTTGATGTTGATGCATCTTGCACAGCTCCTCCAGGAAAAAAGGAAAAAAAGAAAAAAAAAGAAAAAAAAAGAAAACAGAAAGGGTGCTTCTCAGTGTCAATGACAGCAGTTGTCAGAAAGCTGCTACCTTCTTGAGGAAAATGAGCTATTCTCCCATGAAGACCAGTATAGGGAAAGGGCAAGTGTAGAGTCTTGCATCTGGGTAGGAACAACCCCAGGTTCCAGTATAAGCTGGTGAACAGCAGGATGACCATGAGCCAGCACTGGGCCCTTGTGGCCTGGAAGCCCAATGGTACCTGGGGTAGATTAGAAGGGGGGTGGTCAGTAGGTCAGAGAGGTTCTCCTGCCCCTCTGCCCTAGTGAGACCACGCCTGGAATATTGTGTCCAGTTCTGGGCCCCTCAGTTCCAGGACAGGGAACTGCTGGAGAGAGTCCAGCGCAGGGCAACAAAGATGATGAAGGGAGCAGAGCATCTGCTGTGTGAGGAAAGGCTGAGGGAGCTGGGGCTCTGGAGCTTGCAGAAGAGGAGACTGAGGGGTGACCTCATTAATGTTTACAGATATATAAAGGGTGAGTGTCAGGAGGATGGAGCCAGGCTCTTCTCAGTGACAACCAGTGATAGGACAAGGGGTAACGGGTTCAAACTGGAACACAGGAGGTTCCACTTAAATACAAGAAGAAACTTCTTCTCGGTAAGGGTAACAGAACACTGGACCAGGCTGCCCAGGGAGGTTGTGGAGTCTCCTACTCTGGAGACATTCAAAACCCACCTGGATGCCTTCCTGTGTAACCTCATCTGGGTGTTCCTGCTCCAGCACAAGGATTTGACTGGATGAGCTTTTCAGGTCCCTTCCAATCTCTAACATTACGTGATTCTGTGATTCTGTGAGTATAAGACTCCCAGTGACTTCCATGAGGCCAAGACCAACCCAAACCACTCTGACAGTCTCACCCAGTGGCTCATTTAAGAAGTATGAATCCAGGCCTTGAAACACATTTCTCTTTGAAATCCAGGCAAGGCAAGAACATGTGTTAAATTAAAGATGTTCTGCAGTGGTGTCCTCAAGAGAAATTGGTTGTTATATTGAGCATTGAGTGCTCTGGTTTGTCCTGGGTCTGGGGGGAGCACTCCACAGCAGCCCCTGGCTGCCTCCTGGGCTCCAACCCATGTGGACCAGCCGAAGCAATGACTTGACTAAACCCTGGAAACCTCCTGCAACGTAACACCTCTCCCCCTCTTTTCTTAATTGCTCCTACTTGCCATTCACATCTCCCCTATTCACATTCACCTCCTGTCTTAGGCAGCATTAGTGAAAATATTAATATTTTCCATTTTCAATATTAATAGCATTAATATTGAAGTAACTCAGTAAAATCTGCCTTAATCCCTTAGCCAAGTCCTCAGCAACAGAATCACAGAATCATAGAGCGGCTTGGGTTGGAAAGGACCTTAGAGAACTTCTGGTCCACCCCCCTGCCGTGGGCAGGGACACCTTCTACTCGACCAGGTCGCTCAAAGCCCCATCCAGCCTGACCCTGAACACTTCCAGGGACGAGGCATCCACAGCATCTCTGGGCAGCCTGTCCCAGTGTCTCACCACCCGCATGGTGAAGAATTTCTTCCTTATATCTAATCTAAACCTACACTTAGTTTAAAGCCAATACCCCTTGCCCTATCACTACACACCCTTGTATAAAGTCCTCTCCAGCTTTCTTGTATTTGAGATCCCAGCTCCCACTGGTTTCAGGATTGGGCCTCCATCCTTATCTCTCTGATTAAATAATTAGCTTTAAAATCCTTCACCATTTTCAACCCGATAATAAAGCACAGGAAAACGTGGCTGTAAGCTTCATGAATATTTATTTTTTCAACAGTGAAGGAGCAAGTTTACCTAACAGCTTTGCTAACCGATTGTGTGCAGAACAGGGAAGTTATGGCCATGTTAAAGCAAGCAGTAGTAGTTTATTGTTTTAGTAGACACTTCTTTTTCCTTCCTTTTGAATAAACACACCGTGGGGTCTGGGAAGACGTGTGCCAAGAGCATTACTGAGCACAGCAACAGCCGAACAAAGTGCGGCAAAAGCACAATCCTAATCATAACAGAGCGAGCAAGTATTGTTACAAATGTTCGCTTTAGCATGGAAATGAGCCAGGGGTAATAAAACCACCATAAAAATGTCAAAATGACCGATGGCCGTGAAGCACTGGCCTTTTTATAACCAAAACTTGCAATGAACTTAAAAAAATTCCTGTGTTAAGAGAAATGCCATTTTTACTTAACTTTGTTGTTCGACTTATCCTCACTTCATTGCACAGTTAAATGATTACAGGAAAACAACCGGAGAAGGGCATCGGTAGAGATCTGATTGATATTGAATGGTATTCGAGCATGATGGTGGACTCCGTACAGAAACAAACTGCTAACTAGGGCATTAACATTAACACTGCTACTGCCTCCTTATGAGAATATGGGGCATATTTAGGTACTAATTGTTTCAACAGCAGCAATAAAACATAATGCTTAATAACATACAAATGAAGAGCTGTGTAACTCGTGTAATTCCATCAGAAAACACTCAGGAACAGCAGCTTGACTTTAATTACTCAGATCAAAAGAAAAAAAAGGCATTTTGAAGTCTGTTCTAAAGTGTTATTTATTACTCCTCTCACCAAAGCATAGATCAGCTCAGACAGAAATAGCGCTTTGGATTGGATTTGGTTAGCGAAAATGAGAAAAAATAGAATATTCAGTGCTTTGCTGATGTCCACGTATGTTGGGGGATATGTTAAATCCTAATTACAATAGACTGGCAGAAAGGAAAAGGCAAGAGAAAGAAAAAGTGTAAAATCTAAAATAAGGACAAATAAAGGTTATAGCTCCACATATTGCTCTCTGAGATCTGAAGGTGGTAAACACACACAAAAGTGTCAGGGCTAAACACAAAACATAAAATGGGCATCCTCTTTCCTCCAGACTTTACGCACAGACAATATTTATGTGTCACTTAACAGTCAGTATAACACAAGTATTTTAAATATGGTTTTATTAGTCATTACTTCCTATTTTCAACTACTATAATTGACTTTTTTTTGTTTGTTTGTTTGGGGGGTGGTTTTTTGTTTGCTTTTGTTTTTTACCTTTGTAGAAAACTTCTAAAAGGTGAGAATCTTTGCCCAAGAAATGCTTTGCTGGTAAGTTACAGTCAAGAGAAAGTCTGAAATGCCTACAATTCCTAATTATTAGCATTTTCTGACAGGTCCAGAATACAGAACCGACCTATCAGGTGTCCTGGGTGCATCCCAGCGTGTTTGAATGACAGACACTAACCCTGGCTGGTATCTTCATGCCTCATTTTTTCCTCTGTGAAATTCTTGCTGAGATCTATAGGTGAAATCCACTCGGTAGAGCTAGGCGCTTTTGTCACTATACCCCTCACACCTTCCCTACATCCATCAGTCCACAGAAAAATGTACATGAGTGTCCTCTCTGTGGGTCTAACACCCATTGGGATCTCACGCATGTAGGAGACCTGCATGGCCACTTTGGCCAAACTGTACAACCCAACATACAACCCCTCATGTCCAAATGAGTGTGCTGGGGGGGAACTGTGTCCAGCCCATGGCGAGGGCAGGGCAGGATCCCAGCTGGCTCTCATCCATGGCAAAAGGGAATGGAAGATGCTTACACCAAGAATAAGTTTATAGAATCATGGAATCATTTTGGTTGGAAAAGACCCTCAAGATCATTGAGACCAACCATTAACCTAGCTCTGGCACTGAACCATGTGTCTAAGAAGCTCATATATGCGTCTTTTAGACACCTCTGGGGATGGTGACTCCACCACTGCCCTGGGCAGCCTGTTCCAATGCCTGACAACACTTTCTGGGAATAAATGTTTCCCAATATCCAATCTAATCCCTGGAGCAACTTGAGGTCATTTCCTCTTGTCCTATGGTTTGTTACCTGTGAGAAGAGACCAACATCCTCCATGCTCCATCCTCCTTTCAGGCAGTTGCAGACAGTGATAAGGTCTCCCCTCAGCCTCCTTTTCTCCAGGCTGAACCCCCAGTTCCCTCAGCTGCTCCTCATCACACTTACGTTCCAGATCCCTCACCAGCTCCGTTGCCCTTCTCTGAACTCGCTCCAGCAGTTGAGCAGACTGTTAACCGCATGTGTTTACATTCAAATTCCCACGTAAATCCTTCGTGACACTAACTGCAGTGGATCCAGTATGATTTTCTAAAACGCGGACAGCACAGAGGAGCAGTGTGTGCACACACCGGGCTTCACTGCTGGTAACACCAGGGGCTTCTTGCAGACACAGTAAATGTCGATGCACAGCTCCAGTCTATATAAATAACACCGTTACTGTAGTAATAAGCTGGAAAGTGCTGAGATCACATACTTACAGCCTGGAGGATAGTGGAGCTGCGTGTGCAGCCTGAGCAGGGCTGTCCTGTGCCAAATGTTGCCGTAGGGCCTATGGTGCAGGTGTGCTGGGTGCAGGGGACCTGCGCTTGCGTCTCCTCTTCTCTGCAGCTGGACTAAACTTCTTCAGGGCCAGAAGGGACCACTAGATGACCCAATCTGGACTAGATGTATCCTTTCATCCCAATAACATTCCCAAAATCTTGCATCCAAATGAAACACCATCTCCGCAAAGCACCCAGCCTTGTTTTGAAGATTGTGAGAGATGCAGTGTCTACCCCTTCCTTTGTTAATTCCTTCCAAAATGTGTGCGTTTCCCATTTAAATGTGTCTGGCTTCATACTCTGGCCATTAAGTCCTGTCATATTTTTCTCTGCCAATGGGCCAGCCAAAAAAGAGATGTAAAAACCTTGCACTGACTCCATGCATCCAACTGATTTCCCAATGGACATTGCAGGGATTTTTTTCCCACTGGCATCTGCAAGAGCTGGAACGGGTGCTGTATGTGGAATAAAAATTGACGTTGGGACATTTGGAGTCCTGGGCACACTCAACATACCCCATGTAGACAGAAGTGATGCCCAGATAACAAAACCATGATAAATTCCCCATTAACCTTTGACCACCTCACAGTTTTTGCTCACTGCTACATCTCCCCTGGGGCTTTCTTCCAATATTTCAAACCCCTGAAGAGTTTCAGAGAGACACAGAAATTAAGCTGACAGAGAAATATTTCCTCTTTCCCACCCCAAGTGTGCAATTTCTGCACAGGGCTCTTTGGGTCAAAGGTTTAGGTCATGTCAAGATGAAGTTTGGGTGACGGCCAGCTTTTCTTAACTTAAAATTGTCACAGCTTGTATATCTGCTGGCTCTGGGGTGAGTAGTGAGACACATTCGCCTCAATGGGGTGGAGGTGCTGGGCTTGACCCTGAAATCTCTGCTCTACTCCAGGCACTGAACTTTGGCCATCAGCTCCAGGGATCCCAACATTTCATCTTGTTAGTGCTATTTTGGGTCCTGGTGCAACTATGGCATTTGGCTCTAGAGGCAGAGAGAGGAAAAATAGTCTCTTTTCACTAAAAAAATAGAAACATTTTCCAAACTGTATAAAAACTAATGTCTTTTTTTGGATTCACAGCACCTGCACAAAATATTAAACCGAGTTGTGGTGCAAAGGTAATTCTGCAATATTTTCTACTTTGTCTTGCCAGCACATATCCCTGATGCGTGCAAACACACCTACATCACACCTCACACACACACACAGACATCTTTCCCTTCAAAACATGGGAAGTTTACAGAACTCTAGCATCTATTAACACATTTCCAGGCTTTTATTCCTTTCTTCTGTAACTTTTATTACACGGCCATAGACATAAGCACACTCTGTCATTCTATTTTAAATGTCTGATGAATGGGGTTTTTTTTAGTTTGAAAGGGGCTGACCATACAAAGATTGTCCATACAAAGTTTAAAAATGCCACACACATGCCTGCATGTAATGCAAATAAATTAAACAAAGATGGTGAGTTTTAAGCCTAAAATGCCTTTGATCTTTGAAGTCACATGGCTTTAAAAGTACAACTGTCTTCTGTATCACAGCCTGGCATGTATATCTGTATGCCTATATGTACACATATAATTATAGATTACATAAAAATTTCTGTGTTCAAAATAGAGTAGTTAATTGCAAGACTATGGTTTTCTTCTTTAAATATCCTCTATTCATGAGTGAAGATCAGTCCAAATCTTGTCCCACTGACGAAAAACAAATTCAAAAACAAGCAGGACCTGGCTGAATTTATTTAGAGTAAGGAAGACTTTGGAGTACATGCAAGGCACAATCAAGCCTCAAAAGTAAATGGCATGAAGTAGGGCATGGGACAGAGTGACTCTTAAGAGCACTTACAGATTCCCTCTGGAGGCAAAATAACTCCTCAGAAATGCAAAACCCACCCAGGCACAGCAAGCCAGCACAAGGCCCAGACAACATATAGACCCCATCTTAAATAGACCACATGATGATATTTTCCTAGGGGGAAATTTCACACTGATTTAGGTGCCCAACAAGAGATGCTCAAGCAGTAGCTGACTGATACCCAAGGCATCATGAAAACCCCAAGCTTTCTGCAAATCAAGACCTTTATAGCATCTCACACGATGCATCCAGAACCAGAGCTGCCTTCTCAGCACCGTGGCTGAGAGCTGCAGCTGCGCTTGGCCCTGCACTGTCCATGCTGGGTGGTTTGTTGTGGTGTTCCCTTTTGGCAATCCCTCTATCAGCATCACCAGAGATTTGTGTCTAAAGGTAGGAGCTATAAACAGCAGGAAGAAGTCACTCCTTCTGCGTATCTGGCAATACATGAAGTGTTTTACTGTGTGATACAACACTAGAGCTGGATCACAAAGGGTAGAAGGCACTGCTGGAGAGCATTATGCTCAGCGTGGAAGACTGTACTGTATGGGCAATGCAGAATTGCTTCTTTTAACCCACTAACCCCCACTCTGAGGGTCAGTGATACAGCTGCAATTTTTAAAAGTGCAATAGGACATAATGTTTGCTTAGAGCTCAACCACACAAAGCCAGTGTTCACCCCCACATTTGATGCTGGAATCAGTACCGCCACACAGCAGGTGTTAGAAGTGTCCTCTCGCTGCAGCCCTGGCACAGAGAGCAGAGAAGGGCCAGAGGGTTACAGGTACATCCCCCCCTCTGCTATGTCCCCAATGCTGCTCACACCTGCAGTAGCTTGGGACATACTATTGAGCAGTAAGTTGGCTTGAGATATGAGATGTAGCCCTTAGTATCTCTCATGGAAAAATCCACTTATTGCCTTTATCAAATGAAGGTGATGCATTTAGTGTATAAAGGCTTTTTAGTGTTTTTTTGGGAGTTTTCCTTTTTTTTTTTTTTTATATATATTAAATGAAATCACTCAATAAACTAGAGCCATTAAGAACTCCTGCCTAAATCATGCCTTATATCTAAACAAAGCCCACAGTGCTCATAATGATGTCTCCCTGAAGCTGAGAGGATGCATGCAAAGATACCCATGATCTGAATTTAGCTATTTTGGACTTCATAAATTTGTGTTAACAAAATGTAACTGAACCCTCCCAAGGAAAAAAAAAAATTAAAAATCAGTGGATTGCTTTATTATTATTATTTCTACAGGAAGATCATAATGAGGGATAGTCTTCCAGTAGAGGTTATAACATGGAGTTCCTACTACAGCTTGCAGGAAAGCATCAGAGTGTGCTATGCAGTGCTGTATTGCAACAGCACATGTTGGCAAACTCCAGGTGATTAGGAAGGTGTCCCTCTTCCACTTTCCCCCCCTCCTCTTCCCTTGCACCAGCACTATTGCTAATGTGTGGGTCCTGCCAGCACTGGCACAGTGGGTAGGGATAGAGCCACCAATCCGGACGGCTGAGGCAAAAAAAAAAGGGACTTTTAGTAGCAGCATGAATTGGTGAAAGAAATTAGGAGCTCACGTGCTTCGCTGAATCGCGGCTCCATCTCAGAGCACCACGGCTGAGCAAACAGGGAACTGTTTGGTTTGCTGGTGACTCAAAGAAGTCAACAGAAAAAATCACTGCAGGTCAACCCAGAGCAAATACCTTCAGAAAAGTCCAGGGAAAAGCAAAGCCTAAAGCATTGTTTTGTTTCAGGTTAAATGAAGTGTTTCACTTTGAAACGCAGCAGCTGGTTTGCTGAAGATCTCTTTTGCACAGCAGGCTTGAGAGGAAAGCAATTTCAAACTTAAAAATTGGCATGTTTCAAATTATCAGGGCTTTTTGTTTTCTTTTTTTCCCCAGCAAACTTTAAGAGAAACCGCAGTGAACAGCAAACAGTTGCAGCATTGCTGAACCTGCCTTTCTGAAGACAATTTTGGTCGCTGAAAGGCTGGACGCCTCTCCTTGGCATGCAGCAGAACAAAGGTGCAGCCCCCTTGGTGCTCTCCTGCACTCAACTCACCCGTCACCAGTCCTTCAGCAGCTGCATTACAAACACAAGTGTTTCACCTACATTTTCCCCTTCCAAGCACCCTGAGGCTGAAGTTCATTTTACAGGCTCACAAATTATTATATTTTGATTTACAAAATTTTCTTTTAAAAGGAAAACCCGCTGCAGGTTTGTGCTTCAAAAACAAATGCATAGTGAAACAGATTTCCCCATAAACAGAGAACTTTGCTATTGAAGATGACAAGGGATCCATGAGAAGTGATCTGGCCCCTGCAGGCCCTCACACCCAGAATATGAACAGTGGAAAAGATCAGTTTCTGATGGAAAGGATGGCACCAGAGGTACCTGCGATGATGTTAGGAGGTTACGTGTGGCTAGTGTAAAAAGGCATAGAAATAGACGACCTCCAGGTTAGAAGTACAGTTGGTCACATGCTACACTGAGCATATTCTGAGCATGGCATCTATAGAACCTGAAAAAAAAAAATCTTTATTTTCTTTGATCAAAAATATGTATAGAAATGCCTGTTTCAAGGAAAATATCATACATTTTTTTCTTGTTTAACAAAATAAATTAAATATACACGACTTCTGTTTAAACTCTATATAGAATTACAAAGGTTTTATATTTGCAATTGGATTCATTTCCAGTCCATATAGGTATTTAATATGGTCCTTATTTATTTTCTCTTCTTTCTGTTTTTACTATTGTTTGAAGTGCAATGAAGTTGAATCATTTCCAAAAAGTTATCTGAGAGGTGGGGACAACCACACACAACCTAGTTGAATATTCCTCAAACGCATTTTTTCCTACAAGATTATTATTTCATTCTCCTTGTTTCTTACTTTTTTTTTTCTAATGTTTTCATGTATTTCGCATTGATGTAGAAAATCCAGTAGCTTGTCACTGTGAGCCATCAGAGAAGGACAGCATGTTTTACCTTCTTCACCATCAGCAGTTCAATTATTATTATTATTAATTATTATTATTTCTTAAATATAAATATAAAGGTGTTCTGTACAATGTTCCTCTTTCCTTCTTTCCATTTTCCTGGTAGTGGTACTGAGTCCTAGGACCGGGGGAGTGAAGCACTTGCTGTGTGATCTACAGAACACTCCGTGGGAAACACGATGCCTTCAACTGGCAGAAATTGAACCAACCAGCTTGGTTATCATTTCAGATCAAATGACTGTGATTGAGAAGCATTTGGCGTTTCATATTGCGAATAAGAATTAGCTTTTCCAGACCCTCTTGTGTTAGGTTTTTTTCACCAGGTGAAATGGTTATTCAATTGCCATTAAACCTCAGGTACTTTGCGGCTCGAGTCACACGGAGCAGGATGGGTCTGGGGGCTTCCCACTGAAATGAGTGATGTGCAGCAGGCACAGGAACAGTTGTGCCCATCCAGAAACACACCACAGTCACCTCTTGCTCTTCTCACTCCTTTTAGCAACACAAGCAAGGAAGTGATGGTTCACATCCCTGTGTCCTGTCTCATTTGTCACCACCTTGATTAAAAAATCCAGGAAGGCTCTGCTGTTGGAGATGGCTGCTTCTCTAGTGAGATTTGAAGTTCCTTCATATTCCTCAGCTACATCCTGATTGCAATAATTAAAAAAAAACCCCTCTTTTCTCTCTTTGTCTATTATATATACATTTATATAGATAGATATAGATATATACACATATATATACACACATACACACACGCATATACAATTATATATATATATATATGTATATATATATATTTAAAATTATATATATAATCTTTTCTGTCTGCTTTGCCTATTGCTGGCAGTGTGAGCTGACTTGGAGCAGTCTCTTCTGAGGTACCACGAGGAAAAGCCCAAACGACCTACTACTGAACACGGCCACCCTCTTAGCACTGGTACTGGATGTGCTGGTGCTGGTGGACTTTGCCTTCCACGTGCGAGTGGGTGTGGGTGTGGATGTCCGTGTAAATCTTTGGGTACATTTTGGATGCCATGGCCGGGGCGAGTGCAGGCCCTTGGGACAATAAATGCTGCTGCTGGGCGACATATTCCTCATAGTTTATGGAGGAGATGCAGTCTTTGTCGGGGACCTGGGAGACGCAGATCCTGTCCCGGGGCTGTGGCCGGTGCACAGGGGCAGCAGCTGGAGGGGAGCAGGGTTTCTTCTTGGTCTGGCAAAGCCACAGGAGGATCGTCCCAAAGATGAAGACAGCTCCGGCCGGGATGCCGATGATGACGGGCCAGGGCAGGCTGCTGGCCGAGGAAGGGGGCACAGGTGCGCTCGGGGGCTTGGGATCTGGACATGACAGCAGGACAGAGACAAAAAGAGTTAATTAAATGCAGGCAAAGTGGATTCAAACCAGATGTCACACCCGGGCTGGCTTTTGTACAGGCTGTCTGGCAACCATGCCAGACCAAGTAACAAGGGAGAAATCAAGCCAGCATATGATGTTTGGTAACTGCTTCGCTTTTCAGTGCTCCTGGAAGAACAAGCAACTCATTTTCTCTGGTTTAGGGGTCAGAAGGGGAGTCTTTGGGGGATTTTTTTTAACTTTCCTATCCAAGTTTTAATGGATGCACTAGAGACAGCCTGAGTGAGTTTCCTAACACCCTCACTCTGCGATGGAGTGGATGTTGCTGCCCAAATTGGAGGAGACAACATGGGACGTGTCAGCAATACCTCCAAGTCAGCAGGCCAGGAGGAATGATAGGGTTGTGCAGAGCCATGGCACGTTGCCCACTTGCGTAGCTGTGTCTGCACAGGCTTTACGCACTCTTCAGTATCCCTGTCTATGGATACTGGAGCTATTCAGCAAAGCTCCACCATGGCAGGCAGCATGAAGATGGTGTTTTGGAGGTGCTGTCTTGAGGTTCTTGTGGGGTTGAACAGAAGGCTGAAGGATGGGAAAAGCGTAGGTGAGCTGGTGTGCCCTCCTTGGTGCCCAAGTCATGGAGACATGAAAGTTCACATGGCATTACAGTGTGTTTCCAACTCTCTATGCCAAATGGGCCCTAACTCCACCAGTCTCTTTGGAGCTGCAGTTGGCTTTCCAAGGGCAACAAATTCAGCTACTGGAGGAGATAAGATGCTTCAGACAGCATCTTTCGTACCTAACTCCCCCTTCCGCTCTATGCTATTGGCAGATTATACATCATGTGTAGCTACTCCAGTTTCTTAGCCTGATCTCTTGATTTATAGATCCAAAAGGAGTTCTGGGGTAGGATCCTAACTATCAAAATCCCCATCTAGATAGCTACCATCTGGGATTTGCAAAGCCCTGAAAAATACATAGGCACAGAGTTCAGCTTGCAGGGAGACACTCAAGAAACTTTTTGGTCTATCCAAATTGCCTAATATGTTATATTCAAACATACATCACTTAACTTTCAAGCCAAACTTCTTTAAGACGCTAATGTCTTTTTCCGTCCTTGACAAATAATCCTATGACTAGCTTGAAATATTAAATATCTACCATGTGGTCTCTTTGAAGTCAGAAGGACCTATATGATTGACCTCAATAGACAAAACTCTGATTCATCAGCACTGTAATCAGAATAATTTAGGCTTGAAGGAGAGTCTGGAGGTCATCTGGTCCAGCTCAAAGCAAGACAGGATCAGAGAAGCGACCCATCAGTTGACCATGAAAACAACAGTCTTCATGTCAGTTGGCAGAAATCTTCTGCTGGGTTGAAACGAAAGTGTTTTGATATTCCTCCATGCTGTTCTTTGGAGCTGTCTATGTCAAATCTGGTAGATTTACAAGCAAAATTGTGTTTTTATAACTCATGGCCTTGCAACCACATCTTTGCCTTTGAGGGCAAGCTAGGTTCTTTCTTTGTCATTGCCAATAACAACAGGCCTGCAGGCTCTAGTTCTGGTATGAGGCCTCATTATAGTGCCACTTAAATCAATGGAAAGTCTCCCACTGATTTCAGTGGGAACTGGATCAGGCTTTCATTGTTCAGAATCTCCCAGAGGCTTTGAGTTATATTGCACCCACGCAGCCTCTTCCTTGGATTGACGGGCTTACTAGGTGGGGTTTAGTCCTAAATGTAAGTGATGCTGAAGAAGACGCCAAGAGCATTCTCTTACTTGGCAACCTGCTGTCAGTATTTGAATTTAAGCTAGTGACTCTCAGTGGCTGCTGAGATGCAGAACTTTGTCAATCAGTGAGCAGAAGAAGCCATGCTGCCTGAATTACAGGACTCAAGAGTATTTTCCCCACTACCTACACACAAAACCAGTCCTAACAGCCTGGAAGAGCTGATGATCTCTGTCTCTCACTGGTGTCTTGGCTGGAGACACCCAATTAGACCCAACAGCTAAAATGTTCTCATACTGGCTCCAGCTCTTGCAGTCTTTCAGCTGTGTTGGTCTTGTGGTGGTGAAGGGAAGAAAAAGCAGTAAGATCAATTTTTGTCATAAAACTGGTGGATCTGAAGCCAGATTCACACAGTAAGAGGAGGCAGAAATAAATGCCCTTTTCGATTAAAAATCTTCTTCAGGGCAGAACTTCATAGTCAAGAGGCAAAAGAGTAAATTACAAAGTGTGTGCCTCAAACACTCTTGATACACCCTCAGTTGGATATGGCCCCCAGTGCTGAGGCCTGGGGAGAGAAGGAAGCAGCTGCGAGTTTAGTACAAGGGTCCCCAGGGGATCACTGGATAAGAATTTAACTATTCAATCATTCTCTCCTTCACCTCATTCTTTTCCTTTCCTTGTGACCAGGACAGTTTTTATTCTTCTCTCATTTTATGGGCCTGTATCATTGTTTCCTTTTACCAGTAAAAGCAATATAAATAAGAACAAGAGAAAGGAGGAATGTAAGGGAATGGGGTTGCAAACTGTGCTGCTATTCAGTTCCCCTCTCATGTCCTGCACCCTATTGATGATTTGATGTATTGCCTGCAACTGCAGTATCCTCTCCCAGCTCCTCTTCCATACAGGATCAGATCACTCATTTTATTTCACCTTGCTCGAATCATTATTTCCCATGAAGGGAGAAAAGGAAACATCATCAAGAGGGCTGATTTAAATCAGGCCTGATTTAGTCCCTCATTCATTCTTATCAGAACCAGGCGAGCCTAAATCAGCACAGCATCACAGAGGGCCATAGACCCCACTTGGTATCAGTAGTTCCATTAGTCAAAGAATCATAGAATCATTTCAGCTGGAAGAGACCCTCGAGATCATTGAGTCCAACCATAACCTAAACTAGCTCTAGCAATAAACCATGTCCCTAAGAACCTTGTATAAATGCCTTTTAAACCCCTTCAGTGATGGTGACTCCACCACTTCCCTGGGCAGCTTCTTCCAAAGCCTGACAACCCTTTCTGTGAATAATTTTTTCCTAATATCCAATTTAAACCTCTGCTGGTGCAACTTGAGGCCATTTCCTCTTGTCCTATCACTTGCTACTTGGGAGAAGAGACCAACACCCTCCATGCTACAACCTCCTTTCAGGCAGTTGTAGATAGCAACAAGGTCTCCCCTCAGCCTCCTTTTCTCAATCCTAAACAGCCCCAGCTTGCATAAATTCCATGATGCAGACTGCTGTTTCAGATTGGGAAAAAAAAGGCATAACTCACCTGGCAGGACTGTTAGAAAAGCGCTGCGAAAGCTGTAGCCCATGGTGTTTGCCCCCAGGCAAATGTACATCCCTGCGTCCTCTTCCTTGGCTCGAGTAATCATCAGTTTGTTCAGGTAGGAACCATCGGGACGGGACCAGACTTCCCCCGTAGGCAGCACAACAAACTTCTGTCCCCCAACGTCAATGGTTGAGTTGTACTTGCTCTCTGTGCCGTACTCCACCCTTTTCAGCCACTGGATGACGGGTTTGACATCGCTGCGGACTTTGCACTGGAAGGATGTGGTCCCACCATAGTCTACTGTTGTGTTGACTGGGTGCGTCCCTGTCAGGATGGGTTTGGATCTTGTCCTCTCTGCACAAAAACACAAGGAACTCCATGGAAAAAGGCG
The DNA here is from genome assembly GCF_037038585.1 of Patagioenas fasciata. Classification (NCBI taxonomy): domain Eukaryota; kingdom Metazoa; phylum Chordata; class Aves; order Columbiformes; family Columbidae; genus Patagioenas; species Patagioenas fasciata. Next base: position 7,478,314 of record NC_092523.1, on the reverse strand, counting down.
TTTGCCAATCTCATTAACTTGTGATTGCAGAAACATTGGGAAAAGACACAGGACAATTTCTGCAAACCTCTCCTGATACAAATTTGCCCAGCCTCTGCCCAAGCTGCTAATGGCAGGTGCTCTCCAGTCTCTCCAGACAACTCCTCCATTATCTGAGGCTTAGCAAGTCTTTTCTCATGCTCAACCTGAACCTTCCTGTTTCTAACAAGGAAGTTAGTTACTCTACGTGCATCAGACCTGCAGAAAAGCTTGTTCTCCCTCTTAGCCCTTATATTTTGGAAGATTTTCTTCAGGTCTCTCTTTGGTACACTGAATAACTCTCCTGACTGCTAAGCAAACAGGGTCCTGAGAACCTCCTACAGAAGGTTTTTCTGTCTTGGCTGTGTTTCTGTTCTCTCAGGTCAGTCATGAAGTATTTATACATGGGTACTCAGTTTGCAGTTGTTTTACTCAGCACCACACAAGTCAGACCTGACCTCTCTTCTTCTTGGCAAATAGTGTAAGTCCAGCCCAGACTGCTGAATTTCCCCATTCCCTTGCTGTATGAGATGACAAAAGGGGCATCCTGCCTTGTACTCTCACTTATCCCCATGACTCAGGGACCATATCCCAGAATAATGGGTTCTTAATGATGCACCTTTACCTACAGGGTCAGAGGCTGCAGTGATCTTTCTTGAGTCTTGACCAGAGGAAGTTAAATGGCCTGGTACTAGCCAAAAAGGCCAAAACCCATTTCAGGATTAAATTGGGCCAATAGTGCAGGTCTGAACACAAACTAAGTGGATTATTTTACTGTAAATGTTCACTTCATATTGACCCTGATGATGTCCTGTCAATGTATACAATATCAGGAAACACTTTTTAACTGTAAGGATGACTGAGCACTGGCACAGGATGCCCAGAGAGATTGTGGCATTTCCATCCTTGATGATATTCAAAAGACATCTGGACATAGTCCTGGGCAACTGGATCCAGGTGTCGGTGCTTGAGCAGGGAGGTTAGACCAGATGCCCTCCAGAGATCCCTTCCAACCTCAATCATTCTGTGATATTGCGATGCTGTGTCTCTTACCACCATGTCTGGCAGGTTGCAATTTGCAGGTGAATATGACAGAACTTTCTGTATTGTCAGTTTTTTACTAGATTATTTACAAGTATATATCTACTGAGAGTCCACATCAGAACCATTGTGGCTACCCCAGTTTGAGGACAGTGAGAGGTAGGGCAGGATATGTTCCATGTCCTTTTGGTCTTCCCAAATACTTCTTAAAGACAGACAAAATTGGATGGGAAAGGGCCTCTTTTTTCACGGACTAATAGCAGGCTGTGGATATTGTCTTGTCTGTGAGTCCTTCGGGAGATATCTGTCACCTCCATTGCTGGGCCTGGTAGCTGCCTATGGGGACCAAACTCTACTGGAAGCCACCTCATGCCATATCATCCACTGCTGCGGAAACTGAGACCGCAGACACTGCTGGTGAGGAAGATCTTCATCCTCACCTCCCTGATTCTATTATTTTCCTTCAGTCTAATCATTCCCACACTCACTATGGAGCAAATTTTTGTGGAGGAAGAGCTCAGATGGCTTTTGCTTTTCTAGCCAATAAAAAAAATATTTTATTTCCCACTATTATTTCGCCTCATATCTCAGATAATGAGGGAAACAAGATGGTAGGAAAGGAAATCAAACATAAGTGGTTCACAATACAAGCTCATCTCTTCCAGCTTTAGGTTGTGTCAACACCACATAAAGTCAAAGGAAAAAATTATCCCTCATTCTGAGGAATGCTTGGATTTTTTTCTGACATCAGAGAAATCAGCCACAGTTTCCAGACAAGGAGGTACTGCAAACCTCTATCCTAGTAGGCACAGAGAGAAATTATGGTATCACTGTGGGTGGTAACTGCTGGCAATCATCAACTGCTTTTGACGGTAAACACTGTTGGATTGAGCATGTAACAAAACAGCTCCCACAAGCACCGGCTTTGGGATGAGAGGAAGAAACAATGGAGCCTCTTTCAAAAACTCAGGATACTTTCAATAATGAGGGCCCCAAAGATGTGCTTGGGAAACAAAGGTACCACAGTGGTCTCTATAGGCTTTGACTTGGGACTACAAGCAGGAATCACAGCTGGGGAGACTGAGACTCAGATAAGCAGGACTTAGGAGTGGAGGCTCAGGGGGGAAAAAGAAGGAGGAAATTGAATAAAACCTGTAATGATCCACAGAATGATGTTAAAAATAGAAAGACGTCTGAAAACTGCTTAATGCCCTTATCTCCTTGACTCTGGTTCCAGCTTTGGTTACTGTTTTCACTCCTAGCCAGCAAAAGCTAATGAAAACAAAGGTTACATACATCTTTAAGTTGATAAAAACCAAGATAAACAGGGACACAGAAAGGGGTTTGTTCCTGGTGCTGTCTGGTTTTGATGAAGTGAAAATGCCACAGCTGCCATTAGGATGGGGCTTGATTCATTTCCCTGTCTCTGCTCCTGGTTTTAGTGTAAACACATGTTTTTACTGTCTCCACACAGCTGCCTCTTTATCAATCCCAGATGTCCAGCAGGTTTTTGCGTTTGGAGCCCAACAGAGCTCCCCACATGTGCTTTTAATTCCTGTGATTCTAGAGAAAGGACTTATCAGAGAACAGATCTTTACCTTTAAGAACAATCTTTCACACTGGGATAAACTTTCTCATGCTAAAATATATGCATAGACAGACAAATAACATGCTTTCCATGTGGCTGGAAATAGCCCTCCATGCCCCTGCTCCTCATTAATGAAGGCTATTCAATCTTCACTCCACTCAGCTCATCTTCTCCACTTTCTTGAGTTGACAGCTCTGTAATCATTTCCATGACAACTCCTGATGATGTCACGCACAAAGCAAAATTATTTAAGAATAAGAGCTCTTCTCTGGTAGATTTATGTAGGATTTGAGTATAATTTTCTTCAGTAATCATAGGGGAAACAGGAGATTAGAGAACAGGAATCAGAATAGCTAGATAGTAAGAAGAGCAATTTACCCCACCACAATGCAGGGTAATCCCCCACAGATCATCGTCTAAGGTTGAATCTTTGAAGCTATGTCAGCAACTAAAGATGCAGACCGGACCCTAGTGGGATTTTCTTTTTGTTTTAATATCTCATTTGTGCCCAATTGAACCTTCAGACGGACAAATGTTTGGGTTGTTTTTTATTTATTTTGTGTTAGTTTTGTTTTGTGGGGTTTTTTGTGTTGTTTTTTGTTGTTGTTGTTGTGTTGGTTTTGTTTGTTTGTTTGGTGTTGTTTTTTGGGGTTTTTTTAATCTGGCCATAAAGCCTTCTCTGGTTAATCACTCTCATCATAAAATTTCTACTAATTCCCTTGGGAGACTTCTCTAATGAAGTGGGTCTCCTATTACAGCTATCTAGACTAAATTTTCAATTGATTGCTTTCACTTTATTACCACTTTGACAGTGTAATCTTGGCCATCCTAAATATTTCCATCCCTCCTTTAAGGTACAGGAAAGAGCTTCCTCAGCTACTTCTCAGTCTGTCCTTGAATGGACTCTGTTGGTGGTGTAAGATTGGACTGGGCAACGATGAACTTTTACCATGCAGGTGCCCTTAGAGATGACTTTTTCCCAAGCACCTCTCCTCATTTCAGCTACTGAATCGTATTGCTGCTTCTCCATCTTGCCCAGGTGTTAAGTTTATTCTCGAGGTTCAGTAACGTTTTCTCTGCTGATGTTTTTAACACTTACCCATTTCTGTGTCTGGCTATTGGCACAGAGCACTTGCCATCACGCCCTCTTTACTCAGCCAGCCCCCTTCTCAAAGCTCCCTGCATTCCCCCACAAGAGGCTGCACTTACGTATTACTTCAACTTTGTACGTTGCATTGATTTCTCCAACTTTGTTAAACACTCGGCAGGTGTATTTCCCACTATCCTCTGGCTTCAGGTTCTTCAGGTTCAGCGTCCACTTCTTCTTCTTGTTCTCCCCAATCTCTTGGGGTGTCAGGGGTTTGTTGTCCTTCAGCCATGTGATGTCAGGCCGCGGGTTCCCGCTGGCCACGCACTTCAGGCGGATGGAGCTGCCGACAGGACGGGCGATCACCCTCCGTCTCATCTTGGCAGGCTGTGTGAACCTGGGCCGGGCTGCAAAAGGCACGAAAAATTGACTGTGGTGAGCAAAGGGCATGCAAAGAATGATGCTGCTGTCGAGTGTTATGGCCAAATTTGCTTGAGAGGCACCCGGCAGCCCTAAACATACCAGTGTATCACCCTCATATCAACTCAAATTGATTTCATTAGAAAGGAGACACCATCCAGCCTGATGCTTTTAAATGTCTACTGGACTGCTGCAGCCACCGCATTACCCTTCTCCATCGTACAACCCTGTAATTTCCCGGTGTCTGTAAGTGAGCTGCATCAGACAATCTCACAAAATAATACCAAAATCATGCTGTTGTAGCTGAAAGCAAAATGTGGCCCCATAATCACATTATAATTGTTACCATATTCCATGCCACAAATGCAAGCCTTTAGCCAAGACCAAAAGCAAAACCTCAGATTCCTGTCAGGCTGACACTGGTGGTCACTTGAAGCTTCATTTTCTGAAAAAGATTTGACCCGTAGTTCTCACTGCCTTTAATGGGATTTACGAAGAGTCAACTTCTTTTCAATATGTAGGGAAGTCTTAGAAGTGTGCCAGACATTTGTACATTGATCTGAACTTACATGTACACAATTCCTTCACCATTAATTTATGAAGCATTCAGGTTGAAAGGCCCAAAGAAGCAAACAAACAAAAGGAAAGACCCAATAAAAACCCCTTGAGTTTGCTACTAGAGGATATATCATACCAGTCCATCCCAAAAATGGAGAAGCTGAAGCAATAGCTGCTGGTGGACAGAATCATGGGTTAAGATATGTGTCTAACCTGAATCTCTCCTCTTCTAGTTTAAAACCACTACCCCTTTTCCTGTCATTACATGCCCTTCTAAAAAGTCTGTCTCCATCCTTCTTATAGGCTCCTTTTAAGTATGGAAAGGCCGCAATAAGGTCTCCCTGGAGCCTTCTCTTCTCCAGGCTGAACACACCAACTCTCTCAGCCTGATCTGCAGCTTCCTCTCTCCAAGCACATGGGAATGGCAGCCATTGACCTTTGAGGTCTGTGAACATATTCCTTAGTCCTCACCCCTGCAGCCTTGCCCAACATCCCTCTCTCTTGGAAGAGGACACCCCTTGGCATACCCCTCTCTTCAGAGTCCTTTTTTGCAGGGGAAACCATCTGCCTCCACAGCCTTCCCTTGCTCCCTTTGGCTGTCATTTTGGGTCCCAGCCATTTCATGTTATTTCAAACTCTTGCTCAGAAATGCTTTACTCTCCACACAGAGTCTTTCATGTGTAATCTAATGAACCGGAGCAACTCTGGCACTGAAAGTCCTTGCGGTGACAGCTGAGCAGCAAGTGTGACATACTAACCCACTCCACAGGTCATGGTGCCTAAATTGCTGGGTATTCCCTTGGGGGTCTGCTGCAAGAGAAGGCCCCCTCCCCGAAAGAAAAAAAACAATCACCCTCCCAAAAAGACAATTAACCCTGTCAGAGCTGCAGGTTGTGAGCAATGACATGTTGAAGTTTATGTCTGAGCTGAGGGAGACATACTGATAAGGGCTGTCATTGTGGAAATTGAGTAAATGTCTACAAGGTGAAAGGAGAGGTTAAGAACCAGCTGTGAAATGGGTTTAAACAGTTCATAGAATCATAGAATGTCCTGAGTTGTAAGGGATCTACAAGGATCGTTGAGTTCAACTCCTGTCCCTGCACAGGACAATCCCAACATTCACACCATGTGTCAGAGGATGTTGTCCAGTTGCTTCTTGAACACTGTCAGGCTTGGGGCTGTGACACCTCCCTGGGGAGCCTGTTCAGTGCTCCAGCACTCTCTGGGTGAAGAACCTTTTCCTCATGTCCAACCTAAACCTCCTGTGGCACATCTTCCTGCTGTTCCCTCAGGCTCTATTGTTGGTCATCAGCGACAAGAGATCATCAGCTGCTCTATCTCCCCCCTAGTGAGGAAGCTGTAGAACACAATGAGGTCTCTCCTCAGTCTCCTCTTCTCCAGGCTGAACCGACCTATGATTATCCTCTAATATGGCAGTAATTTACTCTGAGACCAGGAACTGCAGGTCCAGGTAGGGGTAGATCCTTTCTGGATGGGATTCCTGGGCTGGGACTTACATATCAAAGAGCAGGTTGGAGACAGGACAGTCACATCACCCATGCAAACTGAAAAGTCAAGTGAGTGACTCTAAGCTCTCGCCTTCCCTTACCTCTCTCCTGCTTCCACAGCAATATTTCAGAAAGACTTGGTGGCGTCCCTGCTCGTAAGGGCATTGAAAGACAGAAACTCTCTTTCCTCCCAAGAAAACATTTCTGGTTTTCCTCCCACTGCAACTCCTATGAATCTGTCTGGAGTTTTGCATTCACTCCTCGTACATTGTTGCCCAGATATGTACCAAACTACAGGTAAAGCTAAACTTCTTTGGCTCTTTCTGTCTGTCTTTCTTCTTCCTTTTAAAGAAGGTTAAGTGATTATGCAGTCTCAAAAGCTACTCCAGGCTGTGTGCAATATGCTGAAACCAGATCCCATTTACACAGTCCTGAATGTTTCCTTGACAAAAGCCTGAATTGGACAAGTTTAGAAAAGCCAGCTAACAAAAAAGGGGAAAAAGACAGAGGCACACACATAAGAGAGAAAAAGGACCCAGCAAGCACAAAGGAGAAAGAGGGAGAAGCAGCAGCATGAGAGAGAGGCAGAAAAATTCTCTTTTGAGTTGGTGCTAGTAAATGTCTGTCCCCAAATCTGTACCATTTACAGAAGTCTTGCTTGTTGGAGTGCCAGCGAGGGCCATTACAAAGTGCCTCTGTGTTATTTATACTTCACATGCTTGTTCTTCTCCACATCACTTGGCGTTTGCTTCATAAACATGAACTGCACATTTGTACAGTATAAATTATGCCACACACAAGAGCAAGGGAAAACACAAGTGGATGAGACAAAGAGACAGTGTTGTGTAGGGGTTCCTTGATGAAACGCTGTTTACCATGAAGATTTATTCAAGCTAATGAAAATGAAATTAAACACAAGGCTGTCAGCACAAAGACCTGGGAAGGACTTCACAGTTTCCTCTCACTGTGGGACACCTCAAGGTGCATGGATTAGCTACAAAGATCCCGTTGGATGTTGTTCATACAAAGCAAGGTGGTTAGCTAAAACATGTAGTCTGATGTAATCCACCACAATTAACTCCACACAGTGACAGCACCACTTCCAGCTTTCACAAAACTTACACAAAAAGCATCATGATATAACTAAGTAATGAAATACTTTCAAGTCTTTGGGATAAGAGCTCAGCCAGTTGTGGGAAGATGTTCATGGGGGTATTTTATAATTTCCCCATCAGCTCCCTGCTCTTGATGGGGACAGGAATTCTCCCCAGTGATACCATTCCATGATACTAGCTGGGAAGCGAAGTGGAGCTTTTTTCTTACCATGCTTCTCCTCTCTAACTTCTCTAGGGCCCAGGACTCTGCAAACACAAACTATTCCTTCACCCATTATCCTCCACAGAGGCCCGCAGACACCCACTGACCCTCCCTGCACAATAACCCACACCAGCAATTTGCCAGTGACCACTGCTGGATGGAAAAGGCTTGTGTGTGTGTGTGTGGTCTGCCCCAGCCACTTCCCTGACTGGGGAGGGGAGACAGGAGGGATGGAAGGGGAAAAAGCAGAGGTGCAGGAATGCTCTGCAGCACAAAGAACAACTGGACCAGGGCAGCACAGAGCAAAACACAATCTGATATGAGATTGTCAATGCCTAATAATTTAGTAGCGCTTACATCTTTTTTCATAATACTAATTTTTTTTATTGATCCATCCTGGAGCAGCTCTACCAGGAGAACATCCAGCATGGCATTTAGTTTCTGCTTCTATCTCCACCATGGTACTGAAGAATGGAGAGATGGCGGCTTTTCTTGCTAGTTGCTGAATCCCTCCTGGACTCCTGGCCTCTAGTTTACCTAAGCCACCCTTTTTCTAGCTCTAAAATGTTGTCATCCTTCTCCAGAATCAGTGAGGGTCAGCTTCCTCTCCCAGAGTGAGCTCAGTCTCAGACAAACCTGTAATTCAAGGCTACTATGGCAGTGCCTCTTCCAGGTGTGGACTGGACTACATCACAGCACGCCACGTCCCTTCTTTGCCAGCTCCTGAGGAAATCTGGCCTCAGCTCAAGTGAAACGGTGAAAGCTTGACAGGTTCCACCCCTACCACCGCTATGAGGTTACGCCCTGGCCACGAATGTGGTACAAAGTCACCTCTGTATTATGAAATTAAAAGGAGGGATGTACTGCAAGAGTGAAATGGAAATGTTGTGCTTCATCCCTTGAGGTCATTAACTCACATCACACTCCTGTAAGCAATGGCCAAAAACAGTTTGGCATCAGCCTGACAACTTATTGTCCTTCAAGGAGTGCTTGGACCAAACTTTGGACCTGCAAGTCTTGAGGTGATTCAGAACCTGGTCCAAGTGAGATTTTAGCAGTTCCCCAAAGCTCTGCAACAGCATCAAAATCCTACGCTTGAACAGTCCAGGGCTTAGAGAAGTTCATGCAGGTGTCTAAAAGAGTTGGTAATTTTAAAAAATACTCAGCTTTGGCTTAATGCTAGTTCTCCTGAAGTGAAGTCAGACTTCACATTTGCCCTCCATGGGAGCAGTGTTAGGTTGGCACTGAAGGCTTTTGGAAAAATTGCTGTGAAAGTCAATATGCCTTTTAGAGACAGTCTATGAAAGCTGTAATAGCTGCACATGCAAAAGAAAGTCAGTGCCCAGAAAAACAAATGCAAGGGAGAACCATGTTGGTTGTGCCCAGAAAAACAAATGCAAGGGAGAACCATGCTGGGGCATATGGCAGGGTGCCCTAGAATGGACCATTGGCTGCATTTCACGGAAGGATGCTTGGATGGGATCCATTCACACCGACACGTTCAGCTGATGCTCTATTATTTGACCATCTGTAGGGAGAACTCACTCCAGCCCCTCTGCTTTTCCCTTTCCCCTTCCCTTTCCCTTTCCCTTTCCTTTTTTTTCCCTTTCCTTTCCCTTTCCCTTCCCTTTTTTCTTTCCCAACTACAAAATGTGCTGCATGAGCAGCACTAAACCAAGAACCAAGGAAAATAAAAACCATACTCTGCTCCTTACCCCATTGCTTCCCAGAATGATCTTCATATTCACCATTGGAGCCTTCAGGTGCCTGGCTATCCTTTCTTGAGCTGGCATCATCTGCAAAGGAAAGAAAAGAGAAGATGTTAAGAAGGTCTCCTGCAGTGCAGCAGCATGATAAGAAGTTTGCATTTCCTCCTGGAGGTGCCACGCAGCTGAAACACACTCAACATACATTTGGCATCCACATCCCAGCACTTACAGCCTGGCCAGTTTAATGCACAATTTAGTTTGCTGCTTTATGGGCTTTTCAGCAGGCTACCAAAGCAATGGGAGATTAATCAATGTTTCAGTAGGTGACAAAAGCCTCTTTGTTTATGTTTACAGGTTGGTGTTCCCTAGGAGGAGCTGATCTGTTGTACCTTTTATGCAAATGATGGTATAAATCAAAATTAAAGCTAATTAAACCTAGGAGGTGAGGGAAGACTTATGTGATCAGTCACACACAGCACACGCAGTGGAATTAGGGCCACTAATTTTCCTTTCAGTTTCCATATAAAATCAGGAAAGCAAGCAGGTCTGGGGTCAAATGAACCCTCAAGGGATATGAATGCAAAGCTATGGCTGGAGAAAGCAATATCAAATTGAAAAGGTGTAATCCCCAAGGCGGGGGAAAAAAACAAAACCCACACAAAACCATAAGGTTTCACCCCAGAAGGTAAAGCCCCGCCTCTCCAGCAGATCCCACCTCAAATTCCCACTGTGATATGGCCACCTACAAGGTCTCCACAAGGGCACCAGGCAGTTCCCTGAGCCTCCTTCTGCAACCCAGGTGGTGCTGGTGGCCTCACACCTCTGCAGTGCCTGGATGTGAAGCCTTTTCCTCCTCCACTGCACAAGCTCTCAGCTCAGAGCATCCTCTTATAGCAACGCATCGCACCAGGATGGAGGTCCACCTGAGGGACTTTGGGCACCTACGGGCGATGGCACAGCAAAGTGTGGCTCTTCCAAGGCCACTTCCCCGCCCTGCAGTCTGAATTTGAGGTGAAGATCTTGATCAAGAGCTACTCAGCTTGCAGCTAAAGTGTACTGAAGTGCTGAAGTTTGATTTTCAGTGATAAGTCAAGTGAAGGCTGGGAAGAACATTCACCTCAACTAGGAACTGCTCCACAATGGTGTAAACAAAAAGTAAACAAATTAAGAGAAGTGGAAACACCTGACACAAGGAATGAATCCCTCCAAACGCCCAGTTCCTAAAACCCATAAGCAAAACATCTCATGAGCAAAAGAGAGGTAATTTCTTGCTGTAATCTCTGTGGCAGAGAGAAAAAACTTAGCTTATACATGAGCATGTCCCCACCCCCGCCCCGAAAATGTACAAATAGTTGAACTGCTCTTTACAGCTGTTTCAGAAGTTGGGTTGTGCCTAAACAGCGTTTATCACGTAAACTTGTGTGAAGCCTTTGTGTGAGAAGAATGTGTGTTTAACCCCATCCTCACCCCAGTTTCCGCTATTTTGGAAAATCATCCCGTCTCTTCAGCATTTTACGCCGACACGTGCTCCGCTCTCGCTTGCCGCTGTCCCTTATGCAGAGCGGCTGCAATGCCATATGGGTTTGTCCCCCCTCACCCCGGCAGATTTTTCCCTTCTCCTTGTGGTTACTTCAGCAGTTTCCCCCGGCAGTATGTGCAGCTGTCACCTCGAGGCGGAAAGAAAACTTTCAGGGCAGCAGTGAGCTGTGCTATTACTTCGGCTCCCTCCAGCTGACTGCCCCTTCCCACCTCCTTCTCCCCCTCCATCCATTGCTGGAAACCCGAAGGCTTTCCCCAGGGTCCAGCCAGCTCCCAGCCCACGCCACAGGGAAGCAGCATGAAACATCAACCCTAGCATGGTGCAAACGTACTGTCCGGTCTCTGCCGCGGCTGGCCTGCAGCCTGTGTTGCAAAGCAGACAAGTAACCCACATGCTGCATTTTACTAATATATTTTTACAGCCGTGGCAAACTGAACGCAGGGATTACAAACATACCCATTATATATGATGGCTGGCATATGGACGATTGTCTCCTTTCAGTCAAAATACTGAATCGATTCCCTTCTGGCACTTGTACAGATTTTCACATAAGTATCAGTGATGCTACGAATGAAATCTTGGATGCTCTCTGAGAAAGAACTTACTAAATCCCCTAGCACGATTAGAAAAATGTGTTAAGTAACGGAGAAGAAAGAAAAACTGCAGCCAGAGGTATAGGATTCCTTCCCATTGTTAACTGCCGAATATCTTAAAAGTGGTTAAGACATTTAAGTGGTGATGTTCTGTCAATTTTATCTTAATCCTACTCAGCTTGATGTACAAAGAGCAGCATATCCTCCCCTTGCCTCCTGCCTCATGTTACAGTATGTCAGCCCATGTGCGCTCCTCCTGCCTACACACAAGGACTGACTGGGGTTCTCAACACCTCTTGACTCGCTGCCAAGCTTTTGATGTAAGTAAAATTGCTCAGAATCTGTTTGATCCTTTGAAGATGCTTCGTTGGTTGTTATCCCGTCAAATCACAAACCTGTGGAGTAACCTGCCAAACGCAGAAAAAAATCATTTTGTGGCGAAGAGATCAGGATAACTAATGCCACCATGATGAGTCTATGAAATAGATAATTTGGTGGGGGAGCAAGGCTGAAATAAATAACTGCACGCATTTATGAGTGTTGGTCTAGATCCACTGGAACCAGTTTTGTCTTTGTTAGGAATGTGGTGATGTTAACAACAACACATTGCAAAAGTCCCGGGGAGCAGGGGAAATGCCATAAACATGGAAACTCTTGTAGAGCAAAACTACTCCTTCCCATCCCCAGGGCCGCACGCTGGGTGAGGAATGTTACAGCAACATGCAGCGAATTCTGCTCCTACCTTCAGCATGACCGTATTTCAACAAACTCATGCCTTGAGAACTATATGAAAAAAACTTCATTCATGAAATCCAGGAATTGGATGAAATTCAGCAAAGCTCATTTTTGGAAGATTCTCTGAAGCCCAGGAAACTCTGGTCAAGCTTAAAAGCGTGAGTGAGGCAGCAGAATAGCCAGTGAGATAATGATAAAGTGTTAGCCTGAGATGTGAGTGACCCAGGGTCAAGTTCCTCTTCTGCTGCATTCAGAGAGGGATTTGAACTTCTCCTTTTGCACCCTGGGTGAGCATCTTAAGCTCTCATCTGTGGTCTCAGAGAGCCAAAAATGAGTTTATTATTATATAAAGTGAAACTGCACTTGGGAGACAGATATCTCAGGAACATCCCCTCAGTTCAGGAAGGACAGGGAACTGCTGGAGAGGGTCCAGCGTAGGGCAACAAAGATGATTAAGGGAGTGGAGCATCTCCCTTATGAAGAAAGGCTGAGGGAGCTGGGGCTCTTTAGTTTGGAGAAGAGGAGACTGAGGGGTGACCTTATTAATGTTTATAAATATATAAAGGGTGAGTGCCATGAGGATGGAGTCAGGCTCTTCTCAGTGGCAAACAATGATAGGACAAGGGGCAATGGGATCAAGCTGGAACACAAGAGGTTCCACTTAAATTTGAGAAAGAACTTCTTCTCAGTGAGGGTAACAGAGCACTGGAACAGGCTGCCCAGGGAGGTTGTGGAGTCTCCTTCCCTGGAGACATTCAAAGCCCGCCTGGACACATTCCTGTGCGACCTCACCTAGGCGTTCCTGCTCCAGCAGGGGGATTGGACTAGATGATCTTTTGAGGTCCCTTCCAATCCCAAACATACTGTGATACTGTGATACTGTGATCCCTAGGATGGAAGACCCCTGTCCATACTTCAGATATCATCAAGATTTGACTTCCATCTGCGCCATCCAAAGTTAGTACTGTGGCTGCATGGAAATAACCTATTTCTCTCTGTTTGGAAGAACTTCCTTGATTTTTTAAATTTTTATATCAAATTGTTTTCTAGGGCAGGGAAACACTTTTGCAGTTTGTTCTAGTCCCTGTGCTAGCAAGGATGGATATCTTTTTGTATCACAGACACACTCTGGTCAGCCTGTTCCTTCCTAGAGAGGGATCTATGACAGTGAAAGCAAAGCCAAATTTCCCGAAAGTTCAGAGGCATCTGTTTCAGTCCAAACCTGGAGTATGAAGCCTGGTTAATACTGCCAGAACTGAAGACCTGCTGTTTGCATTTCACCCCAAGGTTTACAAATGCAACTGGCCTGGCAATATTCTTATTAGACAGAGAGTTGACCTGAAAAAATAAGCCACATTCAGGTATGTATGACAAGTATATATAATGACGAGTTAGTAGCAGAAATCACATGAGTCTTAGCCGTATTCAAAAATGACCTAATAAGCCGATTGCTTACTCGTACTCTTGTCACCTCCCACAGAGGCAGGCAGGTCAGGGTGATAAGTACATACAAAAAAATCAGCCTGCAGCCAAAGGGCAGCAGGGACCAGCTCTGCAGCGTTGCCAGCTCTGCTGCCAGCAGATTACCGCAAGAGGCAGTGCTAAGGAGGATGAGCTGCTGAAGTTTCCTACAAGCTCCCTTTTCTGTGACCTGTATTGGAAGGTCATCCTGTACTGGACTTCTTGGACAGTATCACAGGCTTAGGAGAGCAGCCAGTTGGAAGATGAAGTGGAAAACCTGCCTTGAAAAATAAGCACTGACTAATTTTATGTCACGAGTATCTGAGGCTAAGAAAACATACATATGATTTAGGTGTCCTCACTGTACAATTTGGTTCCGTGGTGTTACAAAGCACGCTGGCTGGTTGAGAAACCTGAAGTGGAAGGCTCGGATATCATATCAGGTGATAGACTTGGAGACACGAGACAAACTCGTGTAGCCCTTTCCCCTCCAAATACCGCACCTGGCCATACAAGACGGGGCCAGCATGGATCCAGAGGCATTGGCTCGTTGTTGGGGAATGTCGTCCCAGTGGTGTGATCTCTGACTGCTCTCCAGCCATTGCTTCTCTCTTGCTTCAGGACCTCATTCCAAGCTGGCTTCTAGGTCTGAGATCCCACAGGACTGAGATGTTGGCACTGGGGAAGTGTGTGGTGGGGCTGAAGGGCAATCACAGCCTTGTTTTTACATGAGGCTTGACATGTCTGCGTGTATGAGGCCCTGATTATAAGTGCTGACATCACGGGCCAAATTGTCCTTTCTCTACATGTAATGCCTTTCATTGGTCTTTTTGGTCTATTCTCTGTCCCAAAGCAGAAGGATTTCTGCAGAAAAGTGATTTCTGTATGTAACTTTATCCATTGACAAAGCACTTTGGGGACAAAGAGTGCCAGATAAGCTGGGTGTAGTTACTGTTTATCACCACAGCAGAATTGTTCCATTCCCTCTTAAAAGTTATAACAAATAGAAAATTCTGCATAACGGTCCAGCTCAGAGAGAAACTGATGAGAAATATTCACAGATTGTTACCAAGCCAGGATCAAATTTTATTCACCCACAGACTCTCCATGAAGCCTTTGTGTTTTAGCCGAATGGATATGACTGGTTTTCAGGCCAATACCACGTGCTGAGCGTCCATCCCCAAGTCGAAACAACAGCCCAATTTCTGAAGCAAAAATCTACCCGTAATATTTCTATATGATTCACAAAGTTGATTTAATTTGTTATAATGCAAGGCCCGTCCCTGCTCTGACTTGATAGGACCAGCTTTGGAGTCTTTGATGTCAGGGGCCTTGAAAGCCCCATTTCACAGATGAGCCAGCTTTGCATAAATAAACAAAGTGACCTCTGAACTGGAGCCTGAGACCTGAGCGCACTTCAAAGAGCTGGGGGAGGCAATGGGGGGGAGCGATGGGGAATGAAGCGATCAGCATGCATCATTAAGGCAGCCCCCGCTCAACGCCGCCGAACAAGGGGTGTAAATAAAAGGAGGGAGGCAAGCAGAGAGGGGGTGAAATGAGGGGGAAAGTGATGTAATCCAGTCAGGCTTGAACAATTATAATGAGGCCTTCTCCCATGGATGAATGAAAGAGATCTCTCTGAACTCCGACTTTAAGCGGCGACTCCTGCGTTTACCCAGATGCATCATATTTGTACGTCATATTTGCTCCCCAACGTCCTTCGCTGCTACAGGTGTCTAGTGAGAGGCAAAATACCAGTTGCTTGTGGGAGATGGGTCTTGTGTGTTTCCAAAGAGTTAAGTCAGAATTTGTTCTGCTGAGCCCAACCAGTAAAACTGAGCAGTGGGAACGCACCATAAACTCAGATCAGGAAGCAGTTTGACTTATTTTTCACTAGTCCTGATGATGCAGTAGACAGAAAATAAATACATATGAAAGTAAGTACATTCTGAAAATAAAAGCAGAGCTCTGCAGTTTACCTCAGATAAATTCAGGATCTGCTGTAATAGTTTCTGGAATTTAAGGGGAAACACAAAGGGAAGATCATTCTGTACTTTGTTTTAGGGAGTCTTCTGCTATCCCAACTGGTTCATCTGATGCCCAGATGAATGGTCCATGCTGTATACATGCAGGTAGTAACAACTCTATCACTGGGTTTGTGAGGATTGAGGCACTTGCTTTCCCCAGATCTTCTTAATGTGGATTAACACTCCAGGTTTCACTAGACTTTCAGCTGGTATTAACCCCCAATGGCCAGGGAAACACATCCCAACCTACTGGCTAGCACATGATTTCCATGTGAAAGCCACCACTGCCAGCTGTCAGGATTTTATTACTCATCTTGTGTTACTTGGGATGTTTCTGGAAAGCCTTGATCCTGGCAGGTGACTAGTTGACAATCTAATTTTTTCTGTGATTGAATAATGACATTTAACATCTGCGATTGTAAAGAAGTACTCTGCACAAATATATGTTAAAAGCTTGGAGGAAAAGCAACACAACACCGATTTTTGAGATCTTGTGATTTTTCAGCTTGTTTGGTGGTTTTGCTAGGTCTGAATTATGGCTTAAGGGCCCTTGGTACTGGTGATCCATAGATGAATCCCAAGGTTGATTTGAAATAATGAAGAAGATTAAGATGCAAAGTCCTCATCTTGACTAATTTTGAATTTCCCCACATCATTAAGGTCTAATTTAACATGCCACTTCTCTGAACCCTCCTTTCCACCAGAGGCAGACAGGACAAAACTCCAATGAACACATCCCACTAACACAAACCTGGTGTAAATCTTAGATACTATTTTGAATGTTTTTCATAGTTCATCCATCCACTCTTCATCTCACCCTCACCATTCCTTAACCTGCCTACTATATTAACAGTGTCACTTACTGTATTACAAGTACTGACACTATGAGAAGACAGGAAATGTGTTTAGAATTTATTTGGAAGGGCACAGTGAAAGCAAAGGAACAAGGAATATTTTAAGGGAAGAAAAAGGATCTCATGAAGGAAACCCCTCTCCTTGGGCCCAGTCAAACAAAACCCCTCAAGAGGAAAAAGAAGAAACACACTCAGAGGAGCACATAGCCAAGGAACACTCTACTTTCCTCAAAAAACAAAACAAAACAAAACCAACTCAAACTAAAAGGCTACTGGCAGAGAATTTGCCTCTAACAGGCACTGAAGTATTTACTGCCTACTGCCTTTGGCTCCAGTTGGGCCAGAAATTACCAGAGGTATCGATACTGGAATTTCCTGAAAATAATAAAAATGTTTGCGTTAGTGGCTTTTTATTTTTTTGCTATTTTCAGCTTTGGTGATTTCATTACAGTTTTCATGTAAAATTTTTCATGTATTTCACTTCAGTCCCAGCACTGGGAACCTCTCTGTAAGCAGGATGCTTTGGAATAGAAACATTCACAGCCCAACTGCCCCCCAAAACACTGGAGAGGCTCCGCAGTCTACAGAGCAAAGACCTGGTTGGGGCGTGAAGAAACAAGACTTCTGTCCCTAGGTAAGATCAGTAACTCACATTTTTAAGTTACGATGATGTACAGGCCCATCCTGTTACCTGTAAGTGATAAAGCTCTTAATTGGTGGTTATTGCTGCATCCCACATCTCAACACACAGGTGAACATATATCAGAAGTGACTACTTAATGACCACAGAAAACTCAACTCCCTTTCACAGAATGAAAAAAGGAGGGACTATGGGGTAGCATGGATGTATCAGAGTCAGTTTATTTTACAAGTTGATTCCAATCTAGCTCCAACAGCATGGCCAAACCAGTCCTACTTCTCTGGAGAGTTTCAGCAGCCCACAGAGAATCTAGCACTGCTATGCATAAGCTCCTACTGGCACCTGAGCTAACTCTTTTACCACCAATTCCTTCTTAATACTGCAACCTATGATAGGAGTCCAACATAGACACATCCCTTCTCTGTACTCTTGCAGACCACTAAAGACTACTGTGATTTATTGTTTGGGCTCCATTAAAAAGCTTTGGTATGCAAAGCGATCACATATTTCCTTAGAGAATCTTTGGAAGATCTAAAATTGTAATAGTCTGACTATGACTGAACTAGAGATTTTACAAATCCCTTTGCCAAAGTTGGCTCATCTAGTTCCCAAAGAGAGCTTTAGTAATTCCTTCACTGTTACTGTTAATATGGTATGATCAATAAGAGTCAAACAGCACAACAGAAAAGGATGTTTGTGAAAAAGGAGAACTTGAAGAATAAAAAATTCTCTATTTGCTATATGTATACAAAAGAACTTAGAAGGTCTCCTGGGATCCTGCATGGAGCTCTTCGGAGTCCATGCAGGATGAGACATGGGCATACCATGTCCGTCTCTCTCCTCTCCTTCTTTGTCCCCATGACTCTGTATCTGGTTGAGATCTACTTTATAACTCTTTTTCCTCCTTCTTCCCCAACTACTTTCCATAAAGGTGTGGAGGGAGAAGCCTTCCTGAAGTTTTAGTTCTTCTCTTGCCCCTTGTGGTCTATCGCTACGCACAGAGTTCACAAAGTCATCTGAGACACGTTCTCATCCATGGCACATCTGCACATAGGGATGCTCCACCTCCTGCTGTAACCACACAAAGAACCGCAAGGAGAAACAGCTGGAGTTTTCACTGAGCCACTGCAATTCCCTGGCCTACCATTATAACAATTACATTACAAGGGCAATCACAGGTCTTCCGCCATGCCGACTCCTCCAGACACAAGGACCTCCCGCCCTGCCCTCAAGTCTCCATTCCACTGGGGGTAAGAAAACAATTCTCCCTTCTTTGTTGTTGTTGTTGAGGTTACTTTTTTAATGAGCATGCCCCAGAACACGCAGACACCAGCCCTGGGAGCTCTGCACCACAGGCACCAGTCTGTGGTTTTATTCTTGATCTACTACTGGAGGGGATGAAAGGGAGAAGAAATCAGAGAACAAGAGGAGTGGTTACACTTCTGCCTTGTCACCAGCAATTTCTGAGCATGAAATAGTACCACAAAAAAACAGCAATTACCAATTAGCTGTTCCAGACTTTGAACAAACTTATATTATCTCCCAGTATTTTTTAATTGATTCTTGGACCACGATATGATAACATTAAAGATTTCTTAGAAATAGCTTCCCAGTGTATTAGACATTGTTCACAAACAGCACAAAAGACAGTCCTTGTTAAAAGAGATCACTGCCTGCGTATTGCAGGCACGGACTGGATGTCACATGTATTGAGGTTCCTCAAGAAATGTATTTTTTAGCATCCATCTGTTTTGGTCTGATGGGGAAATGATGAAGGTCTTGTGCTTTTGTAGAGTTGAAAGGCAAAGCTTCATTTATAACACTAATCAGTCTACCTGAATTTATAACAATTGTATTGAATTTATTATTTATAATAATAAATCATTAGTTACTTATAGTAAGCTTAAAAACATTGACAAGAACTATGTGATTTTAATGGTTATCTGACAAATAAAGATGTTGAAATAGTACTTATTTTAGAAACCTAACTCCAGTGCCCAAGTTAGGAGTGAGAATGAGAAGAAGGTCAGGTTGACATCTACCTCTCTTCTCTTGACTGCAAAAGAGATGACGGAGGGAACCTCAGCCACGTACAGAGCGTGCCAAAACCGAGGTGGTATGAACACTCCACCCAAGAACAGAGGCCAAAATTCCATCTTCAACAATTCTAAATTGCTTAGGGTTGGGGGAGGGAGGCATGCCACTGGAAGGACTAACGCAAGGTTAATGATGAGAAGAAGATTACAGCAGAGACGAAGATAAACTGATAAGACCTGGCTCTCAGCCTTCTATTTTAACCACTGTGCAGCTGCTGTTCCCCATAAAGTTATACCTCTATCACATCCCGCCCTAGTAGCACTGATCAATATTTATTAGTTCCTTCACTGAGATGTGTAGGAACATCACTGATACGTGCTCTATCACCCTGAACTTTCACATGGTCAACATAACCAGTGCAAAGAAATTTCCAGAGGGGCTGGAAGGAAAGAGAGATCATATATGTCAGTGCCTAAGTACAGGAATTATTTTTGGATGGTATTTATAATCGAACAAAAATAATCAATCCCTTCCAAACACTGAGTTAATTCCTTAGTGTGGAATTACCCAATCCATCATGATGAACTGGGAACTGCTACACTGGACTTTGCAGACAGGAATGTGGATCCAGCTGTTTCTTCAACACCAATATGAAAATTATTGAAACATTCTTTATGGGCTTACATATTTCATAGTCTTCTGGTAGAAAATAAAAATATCTCCTATGGAAGAAAATAATACATCCTATGCAGTATAACAATTACCAAATGAAGCAAACTCTCTGAGAGGACTGCTGCTTAACATCTTTAATGGAAAAAGTGGGTCCCATGGGTGTTTGCTTGAGGTGCAAAATCACACCTCAGCAAGATCCATCACTAGCCTATTATGTTTTAATTTTGATTTCAAGAAATCACAGCACCTGTAAGAGGTAAAAGTGCTAAGAAATCAACAGAGGATGACAGTTTTTAACTGGGCGTTAGAGACATATAAAAATTTCACTGTCTAAGATGTTAGTTTTATTAAATAAGGCACAAAATGTTGTTAGGGAACTCTTCCTCTCAGATTCCAAAGTAAAGAAAAATATTTCAGAAAACAGTACATACTTACAATAAATATGGATTTAAAAAATTCTGTCATTTGCAGCTGTCAGCCCCTCGACAGCTACCAACCTATGACTATATAGTAAAATATATTTTGATAAATGGACTTTCTAAAGGACAGGTAAACCACTAAGACAGGAAGTACAGAAAAGGCATTTGAGAGAGGAAAAACAAATTTAGCACTTTTTAAATTTTAAACTTATATTATCTTTTATTAACAGACTGGTATGCAGTGCTGTATAGCAATATGACAGTGGTGTAATGTCTCTGACCACTATACTCTACATTATGAGAAGTAATTAAAGAAACAGACATTTTGAGGCCCAAATATGAAAGACAGAAAGTAACATCAGTGCCTGATGATGTCAAGTCCTTCCACATGGCCCTCATAAGCTGTTAAATATATCATTTTGCAAGTGAAGTGCCATCTACCCTCTACATCATGTTCAATGACTGCTACATACATGTCTGGGTCATTGTCAGACTAATTATAAACTGGTTTAAGTAGCAAAATGTTACCACTTCTACAATTCTGTCCAAGAACAACTCTGGGCAAGTGGCAATTTTGTTGGCTCCCAAAAAAACCCTGAATACTTGGCACCCCACATAATGTGAGGATTACAGTATGTTACACTGGATAATATGGGCCTATGTCTTGCCAAAATTAAACCTAACCTAATTATTTGGAGTAAATTATAGCTTTCCATGTGGGGTAAAACACAAATTGTAAAAACGGTTGCTCCACAGTCAACTACCTAATCCCAACGCTGTCATTACAAATTTCTTAAACATACTTCAAAACAATGGATAGTGTAGTAAAGTCATTCCTGTGGGATGGAATTAAATTCCCCTTTTTCTTTCATTGTTTTTTGTTTGGTGGGTTTGTTGTTTTTGTTTTCTTTTGTTTTAGTTTATTTGAATGCTTGTCCTAGCACATGACCAGCAGTGTATGAGAATAACAACCAGATTAGGACCAGAAATGACCAGAGACAGGAGCTACTTAAGAAAATATGTGAAATCCAAGATATTTTTAGGTAGAATTCACCAGCTTTTGGGTTCTGAATTGCAGTGATACCGTTTTGTTTGGACAGCGAGAATCACAGAATGTCCTGAGTTGGAAGGGACCCACAAGGATCATTGAGTCCAACTCCTGTCCCTGCATGTGACAACCCCACAGTTCACACCATGTGTCTGAGGACGTTGTCCAGTCTCTTCTTGAACACTGTCAGACTTGGGCCTGTGACACCTCCCTGGGGAGCCTGTTCATGTCCAGCACCCCCTGGGTGAAGAACCTTTTCCTAATGTTCAAACTAAACCTCTCCGGAACATCTTCCTGCCATTCCCTCGGGTTCTGTCATTGGGCACTAAAGAGAAGAGGGCGGCTCTCCCCAAGACTCAGAACCTTCTACAGTCAGAGACGCAACACACCCCCTATTAGTGCACTTCATACCTTGAACTTCTCTTCGAGGCTTCACTGAGATGAAGGAAGAGTGGCAGAGAACCTGCATGAGCGATGCTGTTTTGCAGGCAGGGAACAAAGGCACAAAGACCATACAAATGCATTGAGAAAACAGATGAGGGTTGCAGTTGAATTCAGTGCTTGTCAATGAACCACAGCTAGTGAACACCTAACCAGTTATCTTTCACCTCTGACCTCACCTAGACATTCCATAAACCACTTTTTCCAATAAGTATTTCACCTCCTTTGATATTTTGAAGCTAAAGCAGGTGCAGTTTATTCACTTTCTATGTGAGTTACCACGTAAGGACTGATCTTGGACAGCATGATTTAGGTCCTCCATTTAAAACAAAGAGAATATATATCTCCAACCTATCTATGGGAAAAATATTTATTTTTATTTTATTTATTAAACAGTGCTTTCTTCAAAACCTCTAAATACTCTAATATACACTGCAGTTACACACCTTATATTTTACCATAATAACATATACTATTATTAACATACTCATATGAATATTGCATACTGAATGTATCCCACATGCTGTTGGCTATTTTAAACAACAGATGTGAGAGGGATTTAAATGCCAATTTTAAAACTGTGCAGTTGATTAAAATCCTGTGAGCCATTCATAGGTTGCCAGATATTTTATTTACATGTATTCGTCCTATGTAAAATACTTCAGGGAATACTCTAGACCCTGGCATATGGTTTAGAACGATGATAACCAATGTTGGAGATGCCACACAGACAACAGGACATATTATCCGGTTACATCTGTGTGTAAAATGCTTTGAGATTTTTTGATGGAAGGAGTTATGAATGTGTAAGGCTGAGATGCTACATTTATATCCCCCTAAATCATGCTCAGAGACAACAAGCAGTTAGAGCCCCATCAATGCAAAAACAAGCACTTTTATGAATGCGTTTCATTGCATCCATGTGCTGTTATCCTCCAGGGTAACTATGACTTGTGGGTGAACCTTGAAAAATTGCAGAGGATCAGCTTAAAAGGAGTGCTCCAATGCCAAAAAGCATCCAAGCCTTGAAAACAGAAACCTTGTGAGAATAGCCTGTGCACAGTCGGACTGCAGAGCACTCGGGGTTTGCTCTTCACTTCTTCTAACACCGGGGAAACCCCTCTCCGTGCCACGAATCTGACCGGCTTCAACTTCTGCATCTGCAGCCTCACAAATCCCACGGGCCCGAAACTCCCACGCTCTATAGCAGAGGCCCTGCCTGACAGATTACATGCAAATGCTACAAATACATCATAAGTTATAGCGGAGGAATGTTCACAGAGCTGCAGATGCGTTCGGGAGAAAAGATTCAGCAAGTCCCCTTGGTAAAGTCTCCGCGGCAATACGTCCTGAATGAGGAACTCTGTCGTGTGAAAGTATTCCTAATAATTCCTTCTGTTTTCATTAATAATATTAAATTTCCTGCTTCTTGGGTATATTTCTGTTTTAACAAGCACAGTTTTTTTGTCTCGCCTTCTGAAAGACTGTGCCACTGTAGTCTATTATTTCTCTTTATGCTGAAGTCGTTTAAATGGACCAGGCATCCATATCCAAAATCAGCAAGTTGCAAGCCATAATCTCATACCAACCAGATTAATGTGACACCTGAGATGTGTTTTCTTTCAAGACATAGGAGTCTGAATGGTTGAAAGTGTCAGAAATGCACAAAAAAATAGTCTTTCTGCTTCAGAAACGTATATGCTGTTGATTTTGCGGTGCTCATAAATCACTTTTGGTGACCTTTTTCTTGACAAAGAGCCAACTAAAATTGAATCAAATTGCAACAGGCCAATGGCTTGAAATCACTAGAATAAATATAAGACAGTTGCTTTCTTACTATTTGAAATACCTTATTCTGGCCCAGAAATAATTAGGGGTGGATAAATTATCTGGTGTACGATTTTCTCCGGCATATTATTTTATGCATGTCTTTCTTCTTCCTCTGCAGGGGGTGCTTGTGGTCATATTGTTCTTTTATTTATGGCTCACAGCCTTTTCAGTGGCAGCACGCACACCAAAGCGCAGGCACCGAGCGGGAACGCAAATTCCTTGCGAGGTAACCAGCAAGAGAAAAACATCCCAGACCATGCCAAATCTTTACAAGAACGGCAGTTAAACAGAAAACTCTACCCTTAAAAAACCAAAACCTTGGAAAACAGCGATGCTTAATTAGAATGTCATGATTTGTGTATTTATGAGCTTTAAATATAAGGCCTGGTTCCCTGTTAAAGTCTAATTGGTTCTTTTGAAATTCCCTTATAAACCAGCATTCGTAGTATCCAGCTGATGCGTTCCCCTATTTATTTTGCTCGATGGTGACTTGCTTCCACTTTGAATTGGTCGCTCCCAGGACTGCTCCCTGGCTCAGCTTTCAAGCTGATTTCTCTGACAAGCTGGCAGCAATAAAATAATTCATTCCAGAGGCTGAGAGAATCACCCGCAGCCTATACAGCGAGTATCGTCTGGCAGCCGTACAGAGCCCTACGCAATGGGAAGCCTGGGGTAAACCCTGTTCTGGGACACATGAATGCAGCGGGGAGGGGGAAAAGCTTCAGGAATTTGACCAGGAATAAAGGCAGCATCATGGCAGTGGGATGGGAGGAATGCTGGAGAGCGGTTGCTCCGAAGGAGACTCAGTGAAACGGGGAAGAAGCAACCAAGGAGAGAAATATTTCTAATAAAATCAGAATTTCCAAGACAAGAAGCAAGCACCTGGGAGGAAGCCTGCAATGAGGCACAGGTTTTCAACCTGCGGTCTGTATATCCATAACTGGTTCTGAAGGACCAGGGAAGATAACTGAGGACAAACCAAATGGCAGCAGCCATGCTTTTGCAGTACTTTTGATAGAGTTTTCATAGAATAGTTTGGGTTGGAAGGGACCTTCAAAGGTCATCAAGTCCAGTCCCCTGCAATGAGTTCTGGAAATTCTGGGGATCCACAAGCTGTAAAAAAAAAAAAATAACCCTTGTGCTAAACAATATGATGTAGGAAGTCTTGTATCTATGAAACTCTGAAAAAAACGCAATAGTACACCCACTCTAGTTAAAAAAAAAAAAGTTAAACTCCTCAGAACCTAGCAAGAGCATGGGGTTTTGGATCACATCTGCCACTGTGGTTTCTATGAGAAAAGATAGGCTCAAGATGCTACACTTCCCTGCTGAAGTCACAGGATCTCTAAGTGCTCCAAGCAGTCAGGACTTTTGTGTATCAGCACAATGTGTAATGAACTGACTCAGTTTCTCATGGAACAATCACCAGCCTGTTGCGAGGAAACCTGATTACATATCCCTGTGTACTTCCAAACCAACCACATCGGGGTAGAGATTAGTCGCTGTTTTTACAGTAAACTCCTGGACTAAGATCTGCTGTCTGATGCATTTCCAAGGACTAGAGACCCCACTACCCATATGCCCTGATACCCACCCCAGCAGAATCCCACATGCTCCCTTGGACTCCCATGTAGAGGGAGGCAAGTCAGGGTGATTTGGCAAGTCCCCTTGGAGATAACACAACAGGAAAGCAGGGTTTAACTGTGCTGGTTTTGCTCCTTGAGCACTAAAAAATTATACCGTTGGCAAACTCAAATCAGCTTCCACATGAATCTCCCTTAAATTGACATCTGGCTGGTGTAATCATGATTTTTCAGCATTTCAAACTGCAAGAAGTCTCTTCTGCAAGACCTTCTCATAACAGAGAGAACCAGTCCTCCTCCACAACCCAGTTCGTTCAGCTCAGCGGGCAGATCCCCATTGCCTTTTTTCCAACTTGCCCACATTGTCCTGGCCCAGTCTACATAAAGTTCACTGATCCCTAAGGGCAGCCTGGCCAAGGCTGGGATGGTTCTCCAGAGAACCTGTCTAGAAGGTGATGCACCACATTGTCCCTTCATAAGCAAGAGCTAATGCAACCACACTGTCAGTACACCAGAGATGCAATCCAGACTTCATAACACAACATTTGACCACAAAGGTCCATACTGAAATCTTTCCATTAAATTGCCAGGCTGAAGTTGGCAGAATTTAGGATTATGTTTTAAATGAAGCAGAAAATTGCTTCTACTTTATTTCTAAGCTACATGTTATTTAAGTGACCAGATATTCCAAATGAAAACTGCATTGAAAACTCGCCAGAAACAGAGGTGTGGCATTAATTCTGGATAAAGCCAGGCAGAAGGCAGCTACCTCTTTTCTATAGGTTGAGTGGTTAGTTGGTGCCCAGCAATCTTAAGAAGACTGAATATCACTTTAATTTCAGAAGCCTTCTGCTCCGACTATAAAAATGTTACAACTGCAATAATAATACAACTGATTGTAAAACTTCAGTGTTAGGCTTGGATTAATACCACTGCTACTTAATTCCACAGGGAAAGTAGTGCAACGGGTCTTATGTGTTATCTCCTCCAGACAAGAAGGGTTAATTAACCATTATACACTACAGTAATTGTGGTTCTGCCTTCTCAATGGATCTCATCTGTGAAACCAGGAGCAATCAGTTTCCAACAACTGGGAGTAACATGAGGATAAACACAGCCAAATTGTGAGCCTCTCTGGTACGAGCATAGACACAGAGAGACAGACACGTTGTTTTAGTCAGTGTGTATAACGCACTTAAATTTACCATGCAGTTTCAACTTGCAATCCCGTATTTCCTGTCTTAATCTCAGGCACAATATGGGGTTTGTACAGTTTCCCTGTGGCTGCTCCATAGCAATGTGCAAATTGATTCCTATAGGAAAGGCCAGACTCTGCTTTCAGATGCATACACCCTTTCCACTGGTCTGAAGTGCAAGTAGCTGGTGTGGTCCAGAACAACTGGTGGAAGCACAAGGCATAGGTCTAAGATCCAGGGGAGCTGATCTTTTCTAAGCTCTGCTCAATGCCCCTGAGTAAAAATGAGCAAGTTTTTTGGCCCTCTTTCTGCCTCAAATTTTTACCAATGATGACATTAATCCTGCCTGGTCTGCTTTTACTAAGAGTACATATTCTTTGGGCAGAGCTTGCTCAACTGTTCACAACCAGTTGCACAACAGGACCCTACTACAATGAGTTAGTAACAACTAAGAGAAAAGTTGGTGTTCCTTTAGAGGAAAGGCTAAATACAAACTCCTTTTAACAACACGTCCAGCATGATGGCAACATTATGCAGCTATCACAGACTGGATCAAGGCACACTAGAGCCAATTAAAATGTCTGGTTGGCTTCAAAGTAGAATGGATGAAGAACATTAATGTTTAAGGAAGGATTTGAACAACAACGAAAGATTCAATAACCTGAAACTGTTCTCCAACGGCATCTTCCTGAAGGGTGGAAGTGTTCGCCATCATATATTAGAGGATTATATCAACAACACTGAAGCAATGGCACAGGAAAAAATAAAAGGAAAAAAAAAAAAAGAAAAATAAAAAAACCTGGATAAAATTACCACCTTCACCTTTAAAGTTTCTGCCTGAAACCAAATCTAAATCACATCTTTGCTGCACAGGAGTATTACTGGATGGGAAGGCGAAATACCTAGTTAGCAGCAGCAATGCAGAGTGGCAGTGGAAGATGCAAAAACATCTGTTCAGTAACTTGTTGCCTTAAGGACAACATATGTTATATAGGCTATTTGTGTGAGTTCTTTGATACCTGATTTGATCTACACCTTGGGGTGTTTTTGAGCTTAACAAGTAGCAGGCCTTATGATAAATCCTAAGCTGTATTCACAGTCAATGGTCCCATTGGCAATTTGTGCCAGAAAGATCTTATTATTAAGGAACACGATTATTACAATCATTGCTTTAAAAGGAAACTATTTTCTCATAATATGTTGTTGCTTGTCTGAACAAAATAGATAAGTAGACACTGATTTGTGCTTCTGTCATCTAAAATAAGGACAAGCTTCCAACATCATCCACCAAATCAGACAGGACACAAGTTCCCATGTGATACCATGAAAGGGACTACCCCATGTATAAGAAACATCACCTGGCCATAACTACTCCTCTGTGCTTGATTTCTTAAAACAAGTCACTCGTATTTGCAATGGCCACAAAGCACACTTCTCAGCAACCTATCCAACCCTCCTGGCCACCAGAGCTGAGGAAATGGCAAGTGATTTGCCGTCAGCAACAAATAACCTCCTGTGGGAATGGTGGACAGAGTGAATCCACCCCAGTATGGGCAATTCACCTGAGAAAAGGGTGATAATCTTTCAACAGAGACAAGCAACAGAGGAAATGCTGTTTGATCAGAACCCAGCAGGCATTAACTAGTCCCAGAAAGGTGAGGATTTAATTGTCTAGACAGCCTTACTCCAGGTAAGAAGAGGGACTGGACAACTAGTGTATTTTCTTTGTGATTTCCCTAAGGCAAAAGATAGGTTGAAGGGTTGTCTTTTCCAGCAAAATCACTGCGTTTCACTGCAAGTCTCAGCTGTTGGATTTTTAAATCATACACCTTCAAGATCTAAGAGCAGGAACCAGTTTTTAAAATGGCAGCAGCTATGAGTGAACACAGTTGACAAGCGTAGCCCGGGAGGAAGGGGAGAGCTTGCTTTCATGTCATACATTACGGCTTCTGAGCAAGGAAAACATAACTGGCAATAAATTATAATGAAAAGAAACAAGCTTATCAAATACTTGACATGGAAAAAATTGTTGTTAAAAAGAAACTGATTTAACCAGCCGCAATGTAGTAAATAATGACACATTTGAGCTTTGCCCTGTGAAAAGCAAAGGAGATGCTCTTGGAAAATGAGCTAAATGTCTCATCAATTACAGAATATAAAAGCAGAGATGCCTGTAGAGTGAAGTTACAGCTAAGAACATTTTCAGTAGTAAATCCAGTCACACAAATAGGAGGATGGAAAAA
Source organism: Patagioenas fasciata (assembly GCF_037038585.1). Classification (NCBI taxonomy): domain Eukaryota; kingdom Metazoa; phylum Chordata; class Aves; order Columbiformes; family Columbidae; genus Patagioenas; species Patagioenas fasciata. The sequence continues at coordinate 7,449,749 of NC_092523.1, read as the reverse complement.
GGGTTTCTTTTTCTTATGTCTCAACTGTTGCCTACTCAGCATGAGAAGCAGGTACCTGTCTCCTTCACCCGAGTTCAGCCAAGCAGGGCAGCCCAGAGCCAAGTGAGTGGTCGGAGAGAAGGGGGGCATCAGGGAGAAATTACCTACACATCAAGGCTTGCCCTAAAGTTGCTGCAATAATCTACGTGGTCTAAAGACTCTGCTGCACAGTTCAAGCAAGGTAAGATAAGACAAATTCTGGAGAAGCCAAAAAATAGCAGAAGAAAGCAAAAGAAAACAAAAGCCAGTTGCTCTGGAGGAAAGGCTTTCATATTGGCTGACTGCAAAAGCAGTCCCTTTCTCCAAAAATTGTTTGCAAACAACCTTCTAATATTGATGGAAGGATTATTCTCTAATACTGCAGAAAGCATTGGTAATGTGAACAAGTTCAAGACAAATCTTTCCTAGAAAAACCTCTCACCTCTATTATTAATAATTTCTTATCTTTCAAGGAGTTCTGCCCAGATCCAGATAACCCTGGTGTCCAGAATTAAAAAAATCTGCTTAAAAACGGGGCAGGTCAGACCCAACTGCCTGCCTGTATCAGACTTACAGCACAAACAGTAATGATCTCCAACTGTGTAGCATTAAGGTACTTATTGCAATTTTTCTCCCCAGAGCTATGCGCATGGTGGGCTCCATCCGCACAAGCCTCTATTAGCACAACACGCAGAGTGCTCCAGGAGAAAAGCGGAAGGATTACGCTACAAACAGCTCTGTAGCCTTCAAAAGCCTTCACTATGTTAATAGCCTTTAAAGCGACATTTCAGAGCACCAGTGGCACCTGGTCCAGCTGCTTGCGGCTCCGCTTCCATCTAAACCCCTCGCTGCCCATCTCCCAGCCCCTCGGGCCAAGGTGAGGAAGGTTTGTGCCTGCCTACTCAGTGCTTAAATTTATTGGTTAGGCAAGAGGAGAGGACACAGGATTCTCCTTCGGTTTCTTGTGCACATTCTCCTCTACAGCTGCTGAACGTAACTTTAGCAAACATCAAGGAGAACAGGAGGCTTTACTGAATTAAAATATTTAACATACTGGCTAGTCATCGTTCCCTTTGAAACCAATACCCATCTGGGATTTGACTTCATGAAGACTGCTACAGTCTTTCCATACCATGTCCCAAAAAAGTTCAGAAGGGAAGCACATTGTTGTATACTTTATGTACGCCCATAGAAAGATTGGGTTTGGAGTGGACATGCACACAAAAGCTTTTTATCTCCGGGGACCTAGCTTTTGATAGCTGTCATTGCAAGCATTTTATTTTGCTCACTTAAGTAGCGCTATCAATAATGGTCTTTTGCTCTAAAGACAAACGTGGTCTGCTTTTCCAAGCAAAGGAAAACAAATTAAAGACTTAAAACACCCATCAGTTGTTCACTTCAGCAATCTGATCGCTATCTTCTTCTTTCTTTTTATTTCCAGAAGACCCTTCAGGCCAGATAATGGTCACTCACTGCCTGCAACACTGCACTTCAGTCTGCAGCATGTGTATTTTTTGAGAGCTTCAGTGAAATATGAGTGAGAGGCACAGATTAGAATCTGGCCTGGAATTACAGTTTGAACTCTGCAAAAACGGATACAGCAGGTCAAATTCTCCTCTCAGTTACACCAGAGTAGCATTCCAACGAAGAACAGAAAATCCATGTTTTCAGCCCTTATTTTTTAGGTTATTTATACAACCCAGAACGATGGGGGAGGTTTTAGAAGGATTAAAATCATTTGTAAGAAATCTGCAGCAAGCTGCATGTGTACTGCTCACTGACGCATCAGCCGAATGCTTGAGTGAAGAATAAGACAGTGTGTGGCTCAGTGTCATTTGGGAGAAGGCAGATGGGTCTTACTGCTTTGCAAGTCTCTTGTCTCTCCATGGCAGCTCCTGGGGTCTGGCTGAGTTTAGAGGAAGCTCTCCAGGCAGCAGAAATTTAGTTGCAGCAGCACAGAGCTCAGCAGTATTTTACTCAAATACTCAGGATTTGCTCTAACAGTATAAGACACACAGAGTTTCAGGCCACCACAGTTAAGTGGATGCTGGTCCCCATGATATCTAGTCTAATTGCATCTGTCATCACTCTGTCACATTGAAGACAGTGGTAAAGGCAAACCCAAAAACCCATGAGAGGAATCAGCGAATACCAGGTTGGAAGGGACATCAAGGATCAACTGGTCCAACCTTTCTTGGCAAAGACACAGTCTAGACAAGATGGCCCAGCACTCTGTTCAGCTGAATCTTAAAAGTGTCCAATGTTGGAGAGTCCACCACTTCCATGGGGAGATTATTCCACTGACTGGTTATTCTCATCATGAAAAATTTTCCTCTTGGTCCAATTGGAATCTCCTTTAAATCCAAAGAACTGGCATTAACGTGGTGGCAAAGAATAAACACCAAAAAGGACCCTGCGCAATAGTCTATGGAGCACTACTGTGGGAGCAATGCATTTCTGATGTGCACACAATAAAAACAGCATTTGGAGCCCCAAATACATGTAGACATGAGTGGGTTCAAGTGTGAGTTGTGCTCACATTCGCCCATGTGCACCTGAAAAAGGTAACGGGGCACAAGCATCTCTGGTGCTCGTGCACTGGAGTTATTTACAGAATCACAGAATCATAGAATGTCAGGGACTGGAAGGGACCTCAGAAGCTCATCCAGTGCAATCCCCCTGCTGGAGCAGGAACACCCAGCTGAGGTTCCACAGGAAGGTGTCCAGGCGGGTTTGAATGTCTGCAGAGAAGGAGACTCCACAGCCTCCCTGGGCAGCCTGGGCCAGGCTCTGGCACCCTCACTGGGAAGAAGTTTCTTCTCAAATTTAAGTGGAACCTTTTGTGTTCCAGTTTGAACCCATTGCCCCTTGTCCTATCATTGGTTGTCACTGAGAAGAGCCTGGCTCCATCCTCCTGACACTCACCCTTTATATATCTGTAAACATTAATGAGGTCACCCCTCAGTCTCCTCTTCTCCAAGCTCCAGAGCCCCAGCTCCGTCAGCCTTTCCTCACACGGGAGATGCTCCACTCCCTTCAGCATCTTTGTTGCCCTGTGCTGGACTCTCTCCAGCAGTTCCCTGTCCTTCTGGAACTGAGGGGCCCAGAACTGGACACAATATTCCAGGTGTGGTCTCACCAGGGCAGAGTAGAGGGGCAGGAGAGACATGAGACAGCATTTGTTCCTCTGCTTGCTTACAGTGGAGACACATCAGGGATAAATTTCATCCTGTGATTCTAAGCACCTGGCCAAAACAATAAAACTGCAATCTGTAAACGTGCTCCAACTTTTTTTGTTTGTTTGTTTTGTCTTTTTTTGGTCTGAAAAGGTAATAACTTCCCCTTACATACACACATCCACATTGTTCAGAAATATTAGCCATTTCTCTCCTGCACCAGCTCTGGTAAGTCAGGTAATTAAAGCTTCAAAGGAGAATCGCGGTTTAATGGAGGTGTGCTTGCCAAAGAAGACAAAGGACTTTCATTAGATTTCTTCCAGTTTATTTACATGACTTATCTTTTTATAAATTCAACTTCCTTCCAAAGTTGATAATGAGGTGCCTTGAAAAAAAGAAAGAAATGGAACAGTTTATTTTGTCGCAAGACAAGTGATTATTTTTGTGATAGAGTGTGTCTGGTGTAAAGTTCAGAAACAATGGAAGTAATAGTCTTTAGGCAAAACACATAACTGCTCCTGATAACAGTCGCCTGGGAAAAAACAGCATTTTTTAGAACTCTGCATAATGGCATTGACAAATACCTTCCAGAAGCTGCCATCATGGTTAATTTCTGCTCTAGGAGCCAAAACCAGGGATGGCTTTTCAATTAGATGACATTCATAACTTCTTTTGCATTTTATTTCTTTTGCCTGAGTAGAGAATGGACATTTCTGAGACAGGAAAAGAACTATTAGCATACTAGATTAAAACGTTTCCATGCATTTCAGACCTTGTCATTTTGACTTGGAGACAAACATATCCAATTTCTCCACTGTGGAGTCCTCATAAAATCACAGGCATGGTGATATTTTCCTAAACTGGTTTCTACAGTGTGGCAATGAGGCTTATGAATATCAAGATTTTAGTGAAGGAAAAACAGAAAGAGAGCAATTGGATAATTTGAAATAATGATGGAAGTTACTTTCTAGGTAACAAGTTATCAAAAAATTAGGTGACATGATTCGTAATTCCGCGGCTGGGATGCATGGAGAATTACTCAAAACAACAGAATGGGACAGATTATTAGAAAAAGGATAGAGCAAAGTAACCCCCTCTGCAGGGAGTCAGCTTCAGCACTTAAACTGACTGCTTCTTTATGGTTTGCATAAAACCCTGACAAATAAGCACTCACCTGGGGCATCTGACAACTTAATCTGAGGGTCTATCCGATTGAATTTATCCCAAATAACTTCCACAGTGAATCATGCCTTAGCTGTATTTGAATTCCCTCGTCATGAAATAAAAACAACATTAAAGCAAAACTACGTGTGCAATAATTACACAAAAATAAAAAGCTCTAGCATACTTGAGCAGACAATCTAAAAATAGTTTCCAAAGGGATTCTCAACATTTCTAAACGTAAAAGCTGTCATAATAAGAGCACGTTGCAAATAGCAAATCTTGCTGGAAAAAGTTCTGAACCTTGTGTGTGTGAACTAAGAGAAACTAAAGCAAGAATTTTTACAAGTCAGTTGACTCAATATTATGGTACATTAACCTTCCTTTTTATTACTGCTCAGACCAAAACCCAGAAATACCAATGAATACACATATGCGGGTGGGGAGGAGAGAAATGGGAGGGTTTGGGTTTTGTAATCACTGAAAAAATGCAGTAGGAGTTCTGTGCTGAAACCCAAATGGGTTGTCATTTTATCTAACTGATTAGCTCCATCCATAATTAAACCCCATTTTTTTCTCCCTGTGGGCTACGAATCCAAACACGTGTCTGAGAACTGTGCGGGAGGGACAACCCGCGATGGGACGTGGGCTCAGGGTCAGGGCACAGCTCAGCCTCACTCCACCGAGACCAGACTCCAGGAGGAAAGTCACTTGCCAAAGCATCCATTTAACTGACCACCTCTTATTCAGCGGAATATCACGTTTGCAAATAAAATTGCTAAAAATAAAAGGAGTAGCTGCTCTGCCTTCGCGCTGATGGGAAAGACAGACGTTGCCTGTAGCTCTACCCACCACAATTTTAGTCTCAATTTACCCGCCACCCCCTGTTTTACGGCTCACCCTGCGGTAAGATACTGGAAGTCAGAGCTGCTGATTGCCAGTATGAACCTCACACTGGTGTTTATAGTGCCTCATACCAGCAGCCTTTGCTGGAGAACAGTTTGGAAAATATCGAGAAATATTCTCCAGTCATTCTAGTGGAAACCCATGAGAGGTCTGAATCAACCTTGGCCAAAAAGGAAGTGAAACAGGAAATAAAGAAAACGAATGAAGATAGCAGTTCTGGTAATACACTCGTTTTATGTGCCTAAATCCTGCCCTCAGGCAGAAATGGGCAACCGGGCTGCTAAACAAATGCATGAGCAAAGAATTTGGCACCCACGTTCCTAACCACAGGTCGTTGCAAAGCAAATCATCATTGCTGCCCTTTGCAGCATTGAAAAAGTCATTTCCCAAAGATGCTGGGCCCCAGGAGTCCTCCCAGGAGCACCGTGGCAGAGCATGAGAAGGAGCATCAAGTATTAATAGCAGTAAAATCAGTTCATTTCATCACCTTCTTCGGGGAACTGAGTGCTTCTGTAATCTTCCAGGTATGAATAAAAGCTGCTGATGTTTGACAGAGTGAGAAGCCAGTAGTGGGGCTGATGTCCCAGCCCTTCCAGGCTTCCTCTCATCTCTCTTATTAGGAGTCTGACGATCTCATGATCATCCCAGATTCACCCCATTTCATAAATTCAAGCTATGCCAACATAGTGTGGATGCCCTTGCTCCCCGTGTTTGTATCCCTCCTTGATTTGAAACACCTTTACATTTGCCTGCAATCAAATGTCAGCGTGTTACCATGGGACTTCTGTAAAATAAATATTTGAATTGTGATTTCCCCCGTAGCAGAGAGCTCCTGCATTGATTTGTGAACACCGTTCTTCTACACCGTGTAAGATCATGAGCAAATGGGCAGATGAATTTCAAAGAAGCCAAGCAGATTACAGCAAACAAACTAGGAGACAACACAGCAAAAGTACAGCCCGGATTTCTTTAGTCAAACTGACATGCGAGTTGTTCAGCTGTGGTTCATCTCTAGTGGAAATTCAGCATATGCTGAGCATTTCAGTGATGTGGTGAATGCAGTTAGCACAGAAATGCAAGCCCAGAGAAACACATGGCTGGTTTTGCAGGAGGTGCAACATGGTCTCATCTCAAACGCTCTCCCTCATTTTCAATCCACCTCCATTTATCCAAACATTTCTAAAAAATTCCTAAACTAATGCACAGCCATATATCCACTTATCCATAGAGCTGTGCACACTACTGTGCCTTTTCTGGCCAGGAAATCACAAGAGGGTACACACAGGTGACAACAGACAACTGGAACTTGTAACTTGGTGAGTTTTTTGCTCGTACTTGAAGGTATTTTCTGCATTACTCATTTGTGGCTCTGTCGTTAAGATAAATTATTTGGATGCCTTTATGTATGCAGGCTGGCATGGTGAGGCAGCAAGACCGGACCTCCAAGCCCACCAAAACTCCCACTGGTCCAGAGGAAATAGCTCTGAGAGCATCTATGCTTGGAGCTGGCTCCAGAATAACTACTTTGCCATCAGCCCCATGGCAGTACCCGTATTCCCAAGCTCTCAGTCCAGATGAGGAATGAGTGGTGAGCTCAGACCCCTGGAAAGTGAGGTTTGCACTGCAGAATTGGTGTCTAACAATGAATTTATGCCACAATATCCCTTCCAGAATTTCCAAATATTAGTGCAAAGGAAGCGAAGGAGGCTCTCTGGACAGGTCTCTGTGCCAGCTAAACCTGCATAAATTCTGCGTTTGATCATACTCCCCTGAAAGAACAAGAACTATTTGGGTTGCAGAAGGAATGTTCTGTAGGAACAGCAGGAGGCAAATCCTGGAGCCTTGACTTGCCTGTTACACTGGATGATACTCAACTGAGGTTCCCAGCAAAAACAGAGGGAATTTACCTGCACACAAACTTCGTGTTTCATGGAGACTTCCTGCCTCCAAAGCAGTGGCATTTGGGAACCAAGGGGAAGCCTGAAAGCTCCTAATGAAGGGAAATATTTCTATGGAGAAACTCCTCAGTGCAGGCAAATTAGAACTGGAAAAAATCAAAGCTCTGGAGGGTTTTATGCAACAGTAGCCAAAACCCTGAAAGAAAACATTGTCAAAGGTTTGTATTTTCTTTCTTTCTTTGGAGGGACCATTTCTGCTGGAGTGGCCTACATTCTCAGGCCTGAATGCTCCCAAATTAATTGCTTTGCGTCCTCTTCCCTCCCCCCACCCCCTTTTCTTTCTCTCTCTTTAGCTTAGTCCCAAGCCGGTGAAATCTTGGCCCGTAATGAACTGGCAGAATGATAAAGAGATGCTGGCCTGGAGGGAGGTGGGGGGGCCAAAGCCCGCTAATAAGACCAAGATCCTCTACTTACGCCATGCCCCACCGCGGGGAAGCCATTAAAGACCCACAGAATAGAAGAGAAAAGGAAGAAAGTTCTTACCGAGAGACCTCACCTCCCCGGGCCCTCTCCAGCACTTTTTCAGAACAGAGCCCTCGACACAACTAATCCCTCCACCGCTTAATGAACTACAAGCTTCCCTTTCACTTGGACAAAAGTTTCTTTCCTTTCTCGGGTCTAATCGCGGACAAATGGTTCCCCCCACCATGGTGCCTGTTAAAAACCCATTCCCTTTTTTGAGGCTGCGAGGCAGGAGGAATGCCACTGGCAAGAATAGGTACCCTTGAATTGAGCTCCTTCTGCGCTCCTGAGAGATAAGCGGGAGATGACATTGGAGCTATAATGGAAAAAATATTTTCACAAGGCAGCATCTGTTGTTTCAGTGGATGCAGCCCCATTTTTGTTCCAGAATGCTTCTGTGCATCTGTCTATATCTTTTCTGTCAGTGAAACAATTACCTCCTGCCCGCCCTCTCTCTCCACACACATATATTACTGGTAGGAATGTTGCATGGCTGCACAATAAAGCTGCCTCAGCCTGCGCCGAGTTTCGTACGGACAACAACTTGCTGTAGGAATGAGTTATCAGTTTGCTTCCAAAATGAAATAGTAGGCATAACTTTTGCAATTTATTACTTCACAAAGCGTGGGATGAACTCAAATATTGCCAGCTCCACACAGGAAAAGGAACACATGCTATGTAACTGAGTATAAGAAAGTCGAGCATGCAAATTTTATTTTGGTACATAAATAATTATCCTTATTTCAGGATAATAAAGGAGTATAAAGTGTTTGCAACTCTCACTGTGCAGAGCAACAGTGGAACCAGGCCATTTATTGTAGTGTTTAACCTTTCAAGTACAGTATGAATATTTCATTTTGGATGACTTTTTAGATGACCATTCAGAGCTGATTTCCTCAAGTTTATAAAATACACCAGTATCAGAGCTGGGGATGTCTCAGCTCCCTCCAGAGCTGTGTCCTCTGTCTCACACTCGTGTGACAAGAAGATGTGCAGACTTCAAAGCCAGCAGGGACTGTTTGAACATCACATCTGACCTCCCATCTCGTCAGTGCTGCTGTGTTGGGTGAAAGTATTTTTCAGGAAAGCTTCCTGAATACATCCTGAAAGCTGAAGACATCAAAAGATGTAAAATCCATCCTTTCCTTCAGCAGTTTCTCCCAGGGGCTTTTCACCTCCACTGCCTGGCCAGTTTCTACCTTGCTTTTGTCCAGATTCACCTTTTAGGTCTCATATTGAGTTATGCCTTTCTTTTGCTACATTAAAGAGCCATTTAAAATCGTGTATCTTCTACCCATGAAGCACTTGTACACTGCAATTAAGTCACCTCTCGGTCTTCCTGTTGATAAGTTCTTTAAATCTCTTTCTTTAAGGTCATATCTTCATCCCATCAACATTTTTGGTTTTTTTTTTATATAGCCCCCCCAATATGTCAGTGTGCTTTCTAATGCACGGGCCCTTTGGTTCTGTGCAACATCTCTCTATCTCGCTCAAGCTGTTCACATTGCAAAACAACCTCCTGCTCCCAACAAATGAGACCACACCAGCCCTTTTACAATGGCATCGTTTACATCAATATACAATCATATTTAACAAACAGAGAGAGGTACTTATCGCAAAAAAAAATGCTTTTCTGTACCTTCTGTGGGAATAGATACTGTTTATTTTCTGCACCTGAACTGAGGGAAAAGGCAGACTTAAATTTGTATGCAAGACTATTTCTTTACTGGATTTGACTAGAAGGGAAGGGAGAAGGAAAATCTCCCAAACCTATTCCAGCATGGGGCCTTGGGACACAGGCTACTCCCATCATAAGGAAATGCTGCAGTATGAATCTGTCTCAGTAGACTTCATATCCAGTTATTATACATTTTAAAAGGGTTGGGGGGAAGTGTATGGATTAAATGAGCAGCTGTAAATCAGTTAAGACCAAATGCTCATAATAGATAAAACGAACTCACGGATGCATTTTTCCCTGCAGGACTCCTGGTGGCTCTTGCTCCCATTCTGCTCTCTACCACAATATTTCTGTCTGTGCTCTGGGTAGATCTGACAAACGCAGAAGCAACCGAGGAAATGACAAGTAGGAACACTAACACGATCAGAGCCGTGCAAAGAGATCTCACATCACCGCGTAGTGCAGAGGAGAGAGAAGCTGAGACCTGCTGGTGCGAATAGGAGCTTTGTGGCTTTGAGCCCACCTTGAACCACCACATTTATCTAAAACAAGGGTGATGACACACATTTGGACCAAAGAGGCTTTAAGCTGAACTAGTAACAGCTATACAGAATCAGGAAAAAGTGTTTTCGACAGACGAGGTCTCTTCTAAGACCATTTCTCACTACTACACCACTGAATTATGGCTCTCTTAGGAGAAGTTCTCCCCATTGAAATGGCAGAACCCCCTCCCACCCCCAATATCCAGGTTACTCCAGGCTTTTGCAAAAGCAGCACGGAGCTTATCATCACCAGCCTGGAGCAGAGTTCACATCCCAGACGAGGTGAATCTTTGCCAACGTGTGTAAAGCACCTACGACGTGAGAAGTGACAAGAATTAGTACTTTCAACCACGCGTTTCTGACTCTGTGGAGCGGGTTCAGTTTCAAAGTGCTGGATTCGGTTCTTATTTCTCTCAAGCTTGTCTGCCCATCAGTACTTGCAGGGTCAGGCATGGGAGGAGGGGACTTCTACCCAGCAAATCAAGCAGCTACAAAACAAAAGGAATCCCGTTCAATTATTCCCAGCAAGCGGATTAAGCAATGAAAGCGACATACGAGTCCTTTGTGTGGTATATTTGCAATTATGTTCATTTTTCCTACATTACTAATACACTACTAGAAACCAGACACCATGCCCAGTAATGCAAAAACAAGACAAAAGAATGGAGCCAAGAAGGGGAAGAAATAGAGTGGAAAAGGCAAAACATTAAAATATTTCTCTTAGCAAATGTTAAGTACCAGCAAGAGCACACTATATCCAGGCCCCCAGACTCAGGCAGCAATGAAGTAGGAGCAAAGCAGCAGATGGTGGTGCAGCAGATTAGAAATTGCTACCAAATGCCTGTCTGGAGAGCTTTGCTTGGGATTACAGACTTGGGGGTAGAGCAAAAACCTGTAGTGAGAGACATCAAAGTGTAGAGATCCTTTAAATAGGATGGGTCCAGGCTTCATGGAGATTTAATCTGTCCATGAAGACCTCTACCCTGCTGGTGTCGGAGAAAGCAGATAGAAAGGTTTTGTGAATGTGTTACTGGAAAAAGTAACTACATCACATCATTGTCATGAACCAGTACAGCTGCATGGGCACCAGTAGATCTGAGTAAAAAGACACTGAGATTTGGGCTTCAGAGACCAGACAAAAGCTGATGAAGGTAATCACAGTGCTCCCTTCTATGAAAATCAACCATTAACTCCCCCCTTACCCTTCTATCCTCATTGTCTTCCAGGTGTAGAGTGACAAATAAGCACTTCCCCATTAAAATGCCATTACATAGCAATAATTTGCTCCTAAAGTGTTGATAAAAAGTGATGGACAACATTTGAGGTATGATCATCTTTACTGTTGGCTGCTTGGAACAGTTGCTGCAGCACAGCTACTGGGAGCAGAGGGCATCGCAGCATTCTTTAGTGTGGAACAAGTGTCTAACGAATTTCATTCACAAGGTCATCCTTGTGTTAAATGGTTCTCAGTGATATTCCTGTTAACTACCAGCAGCTACTAGGTTATCAGTGCATCTTTAACTATGGGGTGACAAACAACACACCCAAGCAAGAATCAAAGAGGGCAAAGGCACTGACTTCAAACTTTACTGGATATAGCCTTCCCCTTGTATGATCAGAGGTATTTTCCAGAGCAAAAGTTAGATGAAAGCTTGGGAGGAGATCTACTGTATCAGGATGGGCAAATGTGCATGTATGCATATATTTATCACTGCAGTCCTCCCAAGGACTCAAAGCGCCTTCAGCAGAGGGATACGGTTTCTTTACTGGGTGATGTCCAAGCATCAACTTCTGTCATTGGCTTCAACTAATGAACATTCTGACAATAAACTGCCGCAAGCCGCATGCCGCATCCATCGTGCTGAAGCAGTGTGTGTTTGCACGTGCATTTTTGAAAGCACGTTTTCCTTGATAAGTCTGTAATTCAACTCAGCGGGTCAGTGCAAAGTGAGCTAAATGGGATGGGAGAGTCCTTCACGGTATCATTCACATGGCCAAAGATCTGAAGCAAATCTATTAAACACATTATGTTATTCCAGATATTTAGCTGTGGAAACAAGATCAGGACCTGGCTTGTGATCACAAGAAAAATGTCCCTTATGACCTTTGTCTTTCAAGAGTGAGGGGAAAAAACTGCCACTTGAACATATATAAGGTTTACTCATATAGATTTCAACCTGGACCAAAGAGGATCTGATGAGTGGGCCAAATGTTAAATCAAAGTAAATAAGTATTTTACAGCAGTTCATATTTGGAGCTCCAGTTGTCAGTCCAAGCAAATGTTGATCTCATTCTATTCCAGCATCTTCCAACCAAAGCAACACAGGATTTCCAGCCTCTATTCAGAACAAAAAGCTCCAAATAGCCTTGGAATTTTACTATACAATATAGAGTAGACTATTTCAGTTGGAACAGACCTGCAATGATAATCTAGTCCAACTGCCTGACCAGTTCAGGGCTGACCAAGTTAAAGCGTGTTGTTAAGGACATTGCCCAAATGCCTCTTAAACACCGATCTGCTTGGGGCATCAACCACCTCTTTAGGAAGCCTCTTCCACTGCTTGTTTGACCACCCTCTCAGTAAAGAAACACCTCCTAATGTCCAGTTTAATATATACACACATACACTTTAGAATTACACCTTTGCCTCAGTATGACCCTATTTAGTTTATGAGAAAGTATCTTCACAAAATTCTTTTTAAAAAGGAAAGAAAAAGGGAATCTCCACCCATGAGTACTGCCCCACACTCATGAAGTCAGCACAGTCCCCAGCAAAGTAGTTGCCCCTGTTGTAGAGGACAAACACAAGGAGGCAAAATACCCCTCTAGTTCAGCACTAACTCTTCAAAGCTATATCTATCTATCTATCTATCTATCTATCTATCTATCTATCTATCTATAATGATGTATGTATTTCTTTAGAGTTAGGTTATGGTTGGACTCAATGGTCCTGAGAGTCTCTTCCAACCAAAACAATTCTATGATTCTACGATTGTATATATACAAAATGGTACACATGTATACATGTATAATGGTTTTGTCTGACACAAAAAACCCCCAACATGTCCCCTTAGTATAGGTACCGAGAAGGTTGGCGTTTTCACATTGTATTTGTCAACCAAATAAGATTTTGCTGGGAAATACAGCACATAGGCTGCTTTGCTAAGGCTTTTCCGAGATCAGTGACATGAGCAGCAAGACGTGTCACCACTTGCTGCCATAGGGGATGGTTAGTGGGTCAGATCCCACCAGTGATACCATGCAGTGTACCCCACCAACAGACACAGGGAGTGATGGGAAAGGAGCAGCCAGGGTTTATTTCCCTTTCCATGAGGAATAAACCCTGATTAGACTGGCCAAGGCAAACACTGGCCTGCCCTCCCGCCTGCCACAGAGGTCAGGGCTGGTGGGGCCAAGCCAAGTGCTGGCCGTCAGCTGCTGAACCCATGCCATTCCCCACACAGGCGAGGTTCTGCTTTTCCAATACGCAGCTACGGCCAGGCCTGGCAGGTGCTGTTCACTGGTGACGCCAGGACTTTCTCCTTGGCTTGGCTTCTCCCCTTTGGATGGGAGTCATGGCTGGCGGCAGACAGGCTGACGCCTGACCAGGGCTGCCCTGAAGGCGGGATGAGACCCCTCGGCGATGACCAAGGGCTCCCTTTTCTCTCGCCTCTAAGTTCAAGGCCAGTTCATGTTCCAACCCCAGAACCAGAAAAGAGACAAGCATGTGGTGCACAAGGGTGCTGGATCTACCCCTCACCTCTCGGCACATGAAAGCAAGAAATGTGGTTGCTCCATCCACAGCAGAGGACTTAAGACTATAAAATAGCAGAGCTGGCAAAGTTTCTTTTAAAGCTGGTGCGCTTTGTAATGAGGGCAAAAGAAATCTGTTAAACTAAAACCCCGGTTATAATGGTCTTTTTACATCAAAAGATAATTTAGTAGCTTTGTTACTTTCACAATAATAACAACAAAAAAAACCCGTCACTTCTCAGGAGACACAAATATTTGTCTTCTTTGCTGACAGAAAGGGTGAGGTTTCTCTCATCTGCTGCACAAGTAATTTGTGCGTGCTCCCCTTGTGTAACACTATCCCCCTCTGCCATCAAAGCGCTGTGGGTAGAGTTTAATCACTGCCGCTACTTGCTCCGCTTACATGCCTTGCCACAGAAGACAGGTCTCCCTTTGGAGATGGATTTTACCGTCAAATCCCTCTTTTCAAAGCCACACCCACTGCACAAGATCACAAAGAAAGGGGATTGCTAAGACACAAAACCACAACTGTTTGATCACAGCAGTTACCACTTATAAATATTGCAGCATCTTTCAAATCTCCAGGTATTTATATAAGAAATAGTTAACCTCTGCTCCTTCAAGACATATTATTCCCTCTTCACCGACGAGAGTTGATTTAAAGTTGGAAAATGAGAATGGCACTTCTATATATAACACATAGAAATAAATTATACACCCCTTTCTTATGCATTGGAGATCTACTTAAAGATTAGCCCAAGCAAAAAAGCCAGGATCTAAACAACCTCAGGCAGTGAAAACGTGTATCCAACAGAATTAAGGCCAACCTCCAGTGACATATCAAGAGGATATTCTGCAGCAGAGAAACTAGGGACCCCTTCCCCATCTGAACCAGAAATAGAATCTAGCTGAGTCCTTCCTTCAGGCTAAATGACTTTCTAGAACATCAGTATTGGTTGTATGTTATTCCTGATACAAGCACTATGCAAACCTGTACTGAACTGAAAAAGGAAGATGGAAAAATTTAGGAACAAAATATACAAAATATCTTGAAATAAATAACTGCATGGCTATAGCCCAGAGGCCGTACAAAGATGTATATTAAAAGTGTGCAAAAGCAACTAACACAAAGTGGTCTGTCCAAAATTTTGACACCTTTTAATATTTGTCTAATGGACCGAAACATCAAACTGTTGTCAGTTTGCCAAATCATGCTGTCAAATCACAACAAAACACGCTACTATTCTAAAAAATTCAAGTCCCCATATTAAAGTGTTGAAAAATCCTAAAATGCTTAATTTGTCTCAATGTTGAAACTAGACCGCATTTTCCTACGCTTGCTTGTGGCCTTACGGGAGCTGTAGTTCCTGGTCATACTTCATCTTCTAATAGGTATGCAGAATGACTGATTCTTGCGATGGATCAGACAAGTTTGGACAAGAGACACAGGTATTATATTACAAAAATAGCCCATGGCAAAGAATGTAAGACAAAAGTATAAGTGCTAGAAGGTGCTTGCTGCATTAATGGAAGCAACTTAATGCCTTATTGAACTGACTCAAAACCAAGTTGAGTCAGATTCAATAAAGCAAAATATTTTAATTTGAATCATGCATACTCAAATAAAATTTCTTTGGGATTTTCCCAACAGAAGAACTGATATTTTTGGCATAATCAGAAGTTTTCTGAATTAATAGATTTATAATTTTATGGAAATTCCATTTTCCATTAGAAAACGTCTCCGGGAAAGGTTTCCAAATAGCTTTCATAAACTTTATTGGTTGAGGCAGCAACTATCTTTCTGTTCATTATACCCTGTCCAGTACAACAGGGTCCCAGCTCATGTCGTGGCTTCTCACAGAATCACAGAGTG
Source organism: Patagioenas fasciata (assembly GCF_037038585.1). Taxonomy (NCBI): domain Eukaryota; kingdom Metazoa; phylum Chordata; class Aves; order Columbiformes; family Columbidae; genus Patagioenas; species Patagioenas fasciata. The sequence goes on along the minus strand of NC_092523.1, from coordinate 7,434,222 downwards.
GTTTGGGTTGGAAGGGTCCTCTGGAGATCATCTAGTCCAACCCATGTCTTAGATGTTACATGGTCAGCAATATCATTAAAAATTAGAAGAAAGTACATTTTATTGCCTAGTTTTGTAACATCTTTTTTGGTTTCTTATGGCATATTTCTTTCATCCCCAAGGCATAAGTCAATTTTTCATGAAGTTTCTTGCTTTGCCATAAAAACGACTCGTCCTTGGATCACGGAAGAAGCTGGCAAGGCTTACTACCCCTGGCAAAACTTTACTGAACATGGCTTATATGCCCAATTTACTACGCAAAAAACCACCCATAAGAGAAGCCTTACATTGATTTCTTGTATTTCACCGACACACCACCAAATGGGTCATCTCCTGTGGCTAGTAATTCATAGGCAGGCAAATAAGTGATACGTTTCATGATGGGCTTCACTCTTATGGCACACACCTACTCCTCCAGGCAAGAACAGTTATTTTCTGGGCCTGGGGGAAAGTATTTGACAGTAACTGATCAGGACGAATGGCTGCCGTGTGCTTATCCAAGTCAGTGAAACATGGTAACGTGGCATCAACGATTCATACTACTGCAGCTTAAAACACATTAGGAAAAACAGCCCCATCAATAAATCCTCAATGAATGCCCCAGCACATTGCTGCGTTATCACACGAGTGGAAACAACAAATGTGTCACTCCAGCGGTTGTTTGATGTGAAATCATGTGGAACGCCTCATTTGGAGAGCGGCCCGGTCGGCCTCTCTGAAACCGATCCCCCTCGCGCCATGTTAACCAACGCCGGAGCGTGAAACCCAACCTCGCATCTGCGCTGCTGCGATCTCGTTTTGTGCCCGCTACGTGTCAGCGTCTGTTTTTATTTTCTGGCACCTTGAGCAAGTGTTAGCGACTCTAAATAATAAGTGACACGCGGACACTTTGCTGGAAATGAGCACCTGGACCGGAGCATGGCATTCATTAAACCCTGACACATTCACCTTCTGCACTCTTTTCAGTACTTTCCTTTCTTTCCTTTACCACACGATTACTCATGTGCCTACTGGCAATGTGAGAAATGGAAAATACAGCATGCCCCACCGGCCGAACAACTGGACCATGATTCCAGCAAAACTCTCCTCCGCTTTGGTCCCTTTTATCCTTCCTGCACGGCACATTTAATAAAACCACAGGCACACCTTGCTCGGCTTGCTCATTAGAGAAGATTAGGCACTGATTTTTCTTCACTGCATTGTAACCAGGAATGCCGTCCACAGGTGCAGTCAAGCTAAAAGGGTATGCATATTTTGCTTTGGATGAGAAAACAAATTTCAGGGGAAGTTAACTGCATCTCCACAGCTTTGTAACACGCAAAAAGCCTGAATTTTTCATGCACATCCTCCAAGAAGTAGAACTTCAGAGAAAGTAAAGAGTAGTGTGCACCATGATGGTTTTGAGACTAGTTCATGCTTTCTCATCCTGTGTAACTACCAGAACCAGATGAGTCAACACAAACAGCAAAATGCAGAAAACGCATGTTGGGGAACTTGCAAGCGACCAGGAAGCTGTCAGCAGTCATCCTCCCTATAGGATGTGCTGAATTAAATATTTACTGTCCTCCAAAGAGAAAGCTGTGTCTGGAAGGGTGGAGGGATTATAATTGCTGTGCCATATTGCACTGCGTAAGGCAGGTTAAACTAAACATTTTAAGACCATGTGAAGGAGGAAGAGAGATTTACAACTTTTATCTACAGCAAGCTCAGTTCTATGAGTTTAAGGCTGGGATTGCCAGGAGGATTTTTCACAGAGCATCTGCTTTCGATGGCTGACCGTCCACTGCGATTAGCAAAGACAATGACTGCTCCTTAAGCCTCTAGTCATAAATATAAACAGAAGATTGATGATGAAGACTGTTATTAGTCTTTAAAAAACACAGCCTGCAAAAAAACTCAAAGGAGTGAAACACCAGGGACTCATCAAGCCAAAATCAATAAAGCGGCATTTAAAAATCCATTTCCAGTTCAGGATAATCCTGGTGCTGTATGGGGAAGGAAAAACCATCAGTGGTAGCACAGAAAGGACAGAAGCAAAAGCAAAGTGTGGAGGCTGTGTATCCTGAGAAGAGAGATGACTGTTAGAGCATAAACTGCATCTTCCACTGAATAGGTAACCATTCAGCAGGCTGGTGCAATGTTAATATATTTGAAGTTGGAAGAGTGCAAAGCTTCAGGCTGTGAGACTCAGTCTTTGAAAGTAGAGACTTTAGGACAACCAGCTCAACTTGAACTCTCAGGCAAAATCTGTGGTGTAAACAGCTAATGCATTATATGGATACAAGGAGAATACTACATAGAAGTGGGTAGGTATACACAATACTGAGATATCATTTTGGGTCCAGACTCGATGTCACGGCTCAAAAATTAAATGGAAAGAATGAAGAAAAAAACCCCAAAAGGTTACAAAAATGAGCAATTAAGAGAGTAGGCGAAAACACTTGTAAATGTTAAGTTGCTCAACACATTCTAATAGTTAGAAAGAAGGCCGAGAAGTGAGTTAAGCCCCTTAAAAAATTCTGCAACGTAACAAACACATAAAATTGTGGCCTCTGCAATCCTGGTGAACCAGGCAAAATATAAGCCAGTGACTGGGGGTGTAAGTCGGCAAATGACAAAGAGGTATTTGCAAAAGCGCAATTTTTCTTGTTTCGTTCAGCAGCATCTTCAATTTTCCAGCCTTTTCCTGGATACATAGAGAGATATAGAGCTGTAATATGGGACTGAAGATGTCAACTGTTTTTTTCACAGTAAATCTTTCATAGATTCCTAAACCTGTCATTTTTCATTAACTTTAACCTTGGCAGGTAGCAACGTTTAACCAAATAACCAAACCCAAATATTTCCCCGTTTTTCTAAACAAAAGGAACTAATGTAGCGTAGGTAGCAATTGTGATGACATTTGAGATTATCCTATAATCCAGTTTCGATCTGCCAGCTGGAGAGCAGACACTGGATGGTTTGAAATCTGTGAAGCTATTTGATTTTAAAGGCTTAACAGCCAAAGAAAAGGCAGAGTAGGCCAACGACACCAAATTTGCTGTACGATGTGTAGTATGCTGGATCCAGACTTTATACGTGTCCTCTGTGTGCTTAATCCGATATAAACACTTACAGCAAACCAGAAATATGTGCTGTCTGTGCAAGATGGACTGGAATTCTGTCCTTGCTCACGTCTGATCTGTTCACACAGAAGTCAGCAGGATCAGCCAAAGGAAAAGAAGTTCTCAAGACAGAAGGTATTTAAACAACAACAAAAAGAACCCTAAAAAAATTGATCATGAAGGAGGAAAGGTCAGAGGGAGCAGAGTATGCATCTTTGTATCATATCGTAGTGTGCAACCAGCTCTTGTCCTCTAATTTAATCAGGAAGACATATATTAGAGAGTGACAAGTAAGAATGAATACAGTCAGTCTTGTTTTCACTGCAGGACACAGAGAATGGGTTTGGATGTCTGTTTGAAAAATTCATTTGCCAGGCAGAATGGAAGCCTGAGGGCAGAAGGCTTCAGAAAAACAAAAAAAATGTATCCCAAAAGTCATCTAAAATACAGGTCTGTGCTGTCAACTAGTGTAAATGAATGTAACTCCACTAATGAGAAGGAGCAACAATAGTATAAACTAGAGGAAGATCTGACCATGACAAACTGAAACTGTGCCCTTGGTCACATCTGATCTAGTCACAAAAATATGCGTGCCTTCTGGGGCAAATTTTACTATTTGTTCAAGTTTGTTTGGGGAATATGTGCAGTTATGTCTGCCGGGAGAACCAGGAGGGGCAGAGGGAGTTCTCTGGCATGAAAAGCGCTACATCATTAAACATCTCAATGAGCAAATTCCACCCTCAGTTGCACAGAAGACAATTAACCCCCTCTGGTGCTCTGCTCCAGACCATCAACCCAATGCCCTGCTCTCACCACTCTTGTAGCAAAACTCCTGGTAGAGTTATTATCTCCAAACTTTGTGTTGGCACAAAATAGGAGCGTATGGCTGAACTGCTTGTGAGGGGATCGCAATTAGAAATAAGAGAATTGTTCTGTCATGAATGGCAGTGTGCTCTAGTTCAGAGTAAATTCCCTGTCACTTACGCATGCAGCTCTGTGTGGTTTAAACCTCAGCACAGTCGCTGGTAAGTCAATAGTAACAGAAGGGGTGGGGGGACAATGATTTGTTGCTGCTGCAGAGCAACCGCATATTTTCCTTGTCAACAGCTGCGGTTCATATACACTATAGAGATAGGCAGAAAGAGGAAAAAAACCCACACAATAAATAAGATGTAGGACTCTGAGGAATTGTTATTACATGCTGAGCATGCCAATATAACGCTATTCACAGTCTCCTCTCTAGGTCACTAGAGATTCCAGCGTCCTTTGTCCAAACAGTTGCTCGTCCCCAGAAGCCTGTGCAAACCCTTTTCTTTCAGCCAAACCCCGATGGAGGTTTTAACCAAGGAAGGGTGAACAAGTCCCACTTGCGCACCTCGCCGAAACGCCCCTGCTCTTCACACCAAATTAGCACATGCCTGTCTACCCTCTTTCTTTGTACCCTTCTTCCATGCTTCTTTTCTGCTGCTTTCCACGTGACCGCCTGTGTCTGTAATCCCGTCCCAGTCCTTTAATGCCTTCCACACACTTCTGCTGGGAGGTTTCACTGATGTCAGAGTCCACAGGGACACGTAATCTCGACACTGACAGGCAGTGACACTCCTGTTTGCTTTTCACCCTCTCCATACACAGCATCTTGATTACGGCTTAGGATATCGGAAGCTCCAAGAGGACAACTCTGGCTACGCTCTCTTTTAGTGTAAAGGCTCACAGCCGAAGATGTTTGAGCTGCTGTGTCTATCCCAGCCATCTCTTTGTCACAGTAAATAATGACTCAATCTGTCCTCATAGCAAATGAAACATAGAAATCTAAAGTGCTGTGAATGTGATGGCACGAGAATGCCATTTTGGCTACCACAGCTCAGCTGATGAGAGGTAGCTCATTAAAGGGTGATCGCGGGAGCATTGTTTAGCCAAACCCTGGGATTTTAGGTTGCTTGAATTTAACTGTAAATCCTCTAGCATCTTACTGGCATGAAAACACAAGGGCATTCAGACTCAGCCCTCTGCCTCAGCTTTCTTCTGGGTAGGATAGCAAATACAGGCAGCTGTTCCCCAACACCAGACACAAGTGCTGACCTAGACCTTCACCCTCCATCTGAGCCAAACTAAAAATGTATTCAAAGGTGTAGGAAGTCCTTACTTTAAAAACTGTCTTGAAGCATTTTAGTCCTTTCCAAGGAAGCTGATGTCACAGTTTCATGATATATGCTGTTTGTTGGAATGCTGATTAACACTTCTGTTGTGATAGTGTCTCAAAAAAACCTCTGTCAGTTCCCCACTGCCTGCAGCACTTTCTCCCAAAGCATTCATCCTACCGAAACACCAAACCATTTTACCTGGGTGAAGTTGTGGACGACAAGAAATTAAGGTCAATTATTTAGAGTTCCAGTGAAATCCAAGCACACCTATTTATCCACAGCTTTGAGCTTAATTTCTTCTCTAGAGGAGATCAGCAGACATTGAGGTCAGTAGAAAGAACAAAAATTGGTTTTTCACTCCTTTCACCAGAGAGAAGATTTTTTTGGGGAAAAGTAACAGAGTATCTGATCTTCTCACAGCAACCACACTATCCAAGTTTTTCAATTTGAGATCTCATTTCATGTAAGTAATAGTGGTTCCATAAATGGCTCTTGGAAAAAATCACATTACAAATACAAACGTATCAGAAACAGATGTAGTCCTGCAGAAAACTAGCTGTTCTTAGGTAGAAGGGTAAGCACACAGATTGCCCCAAACAATTTTAATATTCATCTTCATAAATAAATAATGGAAAATAGTCAGCGATAGTTACAACGGTCCTGCAGCCAGGCTGAAACCTGCTTTCAAACTAAACACTGTGGAAAAGTGAGAAGTGTTGCTGGCATTTCCACAACGCAGGTTGGAAGGAACACTATAACCGCTGATTGACACTTGACTCCTTCCCAATAACCTTCAGGAGCTGCACAAAACAACATCTCTCTGCACCCCCATGCCTTCCACTCCTGCTCCCCAGAGCAGTGCATCTCATCCTCCCACATGGGCTGAAGTTGGATATTGGCACCCACAGCCACAAGAACAACGAAACGCAAAAACACTTGGTCTCCTGGGCTAGGAGCTGAGCTATGCCTACGTGTCTGGAGCCAGATCCTTTCCTGCCTGGCTTTCACAATGCCAGCTTCTCTTTTGTTGTGCAGCATGTCTTACACAAGGAACCGCGTATCTGCTTTCATTCGCAAAGAAAGATCACCCACCGAGCCGGACCTCCGTGTGCCCTTTCTCTTTCACGGCGTGGGTTTTATGAGGGCTATCTTCCTGTTTGCACAGCAAACATATGGCCTGATCCAAAGATCGTTCAACAGAAAGGCTCCTCCTGACTTCTATAGGCTTCGGTTCTTGCTTCTCTGAAGAGCAAGGAACTGTCGTCTTCATAATAAGGCCCTGGGCCAAAAATAGGGCTGCGCACATGACACGAGTCTCACCCCAACCCTGTGCTCATCCCCCACCTGTTTCTACAGGTCACAGCTTTGTAGCCACAGGAAGATGTTTACATCATGGTCCTATTGACACAGGTCAGAGTTCAAGGAAGCCCAGTAAATCATGAGTCTAAATAGGGTAGGGCTGGAGCCAGGCAGAGGAGAGAGGGGAACTAATGAGAGCAGAACCATCTCTTTGAAGAGGAACAAATGTGAATGTTTACAGTCCCCCTGGTGCATTTTCCCTCTGCTGAAAACGTGTTTAGACGCTGGTTGGCTAATCTGCCTTCTGAGAAGCTGTGCTGAATGGCAAGGAGCCCTATTCGTGCCATCAACAAGATCTTAGCCTACGATTCAGTTTACGCTGCAAAAATCCTAGTGGCATGGAAGGGAGCCAGCGCGTTAGACCTGTGTGTTCATATGCACTGTACCAAAGGGGCTGAACTATGCATTGTGCATTCCCAAAAGGCTGGTGAAATCAGACTTAGTCCCAGCACACAGTGGGAAAAGAGGAAAAGGTAAAAAAAAGAAACAAAACACCAAGAACCCAGTTAGCAAACAAGACAGGGCACGTTTCTATTCTAAACCACAGTACATGGTTTAACAACCTCTCACAAATCTTCATTTGTCATTAATCTGAAGGGAACTTCTTTTTCCCCAGCAGAGTATGTATGATCCAGCTGCTTTATCCTACAACATTTCTGGCTTTCCTATAAAGTTCAGAAGATCTCAAAGATATTCCCACTGCCTGTAATGACTCCAAAGTGCATCAGCACTTCTCTCTGTCACTCACTGATTACCTCTGCCTCATTAAGACTCCACAAGTGTCTGATGAGAGCATTTAATTATAAGTGACTGCAAACTGATAATGAGGTCTCCCGATTCTTTTGTTCATCTCTTTGTTGACCATTAAATGGTAAACGCAGGGGACTGAAGGGGAAAGTCCAGGACAAAATGAGTGGAGGAACAGTGAGAAAGGAGAGTTAACATCCAGGTGTGGGACATCGACGCAGTAAAATCAAATTTCATGCTGAGATCCACGTAGCAAAGGTGGACACGGTATTAGAAATGCTTGACCTTTCCTCCTTTTAAAAGCAGTCCCTGTTTGAAAGACATCTGAAAAGCATTTGTAAGACAGAACAGTCCTGTACGTGGGGATAGGCTTCTAAAGGGAAGAGTGATCTGCCGGCCATGCTCCATTCACTTAGCAAATATAATCCAGCCTGTCTTCAGCACAGCCTCTTTACTGATGCCTCATCTACACTAGAAATATTATACTTGCAGAGCTTTATTCCCAGATCCTTCCTTGCTCAAACAGACACAGAAAATTATCACATGGACAAAATCCTGCTACTGCTAGTAAAATCAATTTATTCCAGCTGAGCAGCTGGTCCTAGGCTTCTTTTCCTCTGCAATGAAGTCCTAGCAGTGATTCACACAAAGAAAGGGATCCCCAGGTAAAAGCAACATTCATTTAGGGTCCTCGCCATGTGAGGAAGACACAGAATACAGACATTGAAACCACTGTGCTGTCTCAGAAATAAGAACAAAGATCTCCACTTTGTTGATATGGTCTACTGGATCGGGTTAGAATATAGCAATTATTCTGCAGCAGTAACTATTTTCTGTATTCTGTCCTAACTTACTTTCAGGTAACCTGTGAATTTTAACAGCATAGGATGACAATTGTCACGAAGACTGCCGTTTTTGTTAGCTATTATTTATTCTGTAGCTATTGCTCAGAGACTACATTCAGGCCATGAGACACACAGAGCAGGAACACAAAGCACAAGGTGACATGGATATGCAAACAAGCCTTATGTCTGGTTTGTAGTTTTTGAGTCATTATTATTGTTTTCTTGTTAGGTAAGTAAACGTAAGATGCAATGGCATCAATCACCCTTCCTGGCGCCTGCCTAGTCACATGAGTGATAAGCAATATAAGCCCATGGTATTGCTTCTCATAAGGGAACATGCACAGTTCCCTGCTCTGGCTACCTGAAACTATAATATGCTTCGGTCTTATCTGCACAGCAGAAAAGCGTCGTGTTAGCAAACATATTTTTTAGTACAACATTGTACACAATTTGTCCTTCTGAACAATGATTATCGCTTTTAAAAACACATTAAGCAATCTCAGATATTTCACAGAAACCCAAGTTAGTGACTTGTTAATACATTTAACTGTGTCTTGGCTCAGGCCCTCTGCAAAGTCAAGGACAAGCTTATCTGTCTATGTGCAAATGATAATGATTTAACTATCGTTATTTTTTTTTTTTTTAAAGGAGTTGGTTATAATGTTTGATATTCTCTGCTTCACTCGATTCCATGTACTCTGAGGCACTGAGCTGCTGCAGGTATTTTTGGTGACCCTCAATAAGACTGAATCCAGCACAGGTCTGGATGAGCATCCACCATATGGTGCTCCCTGCTCTGCTGCGGATGAAGTCCACCAGCTGCAGCTGTTTAGACAACTTTCCTAATACCATCCCATGATGCAACGTCTCCTGCTCAGAAATTACTCAGAAATCCCCACTTACAAAAACAGGACACAGGAAGAAGGTTTTTAGGTCATCCAGGGCAGGCTGGCATAACCACAGCTCTGTCAAAATATGTGTCCCTCTGTGGGCATAGTAACACTCCTGCACGGTTAAGTGATGCAACCTGCCATGTTCCAAATAAGCACCAGCTGCAGTTTTCTCCATATTTTGAAAATTACATGTGGCTCTCAAGAGCCTGGCAAACTGTCAACACAGCCCCTAGCCTCGTGCAATATAAGCGTCCTTAATCCAAATGGTATAAAGGGAAACAGTTACAGAAACTCTGAAAATAAAGGATGATGTTGGGTTGACGGCTTTCTAAATATTTCTTAAAATCCTGGGAGTGCCCTCGGTGGACATCTACTTTCATGCAAAACTTTGAAAGCCTGAGATGATATCACTTTCCAGAGGAGCTGGCTTAAGGGCTATATTTAGAAGATCTTGTCCAAAAAGTTCCCTTAAAATCAGGCTGCTTAGTCCTACCTAGAAAAGGATGTCATTTTATATTCATTTGCTTAACATTTTTTTAAAGGAGAGAGACGACGGGACTACCTCCTAAACTTAAATTAAATCACCATAAAAACCTTGCAGAGAAAATTCCAGTCTTGTGCCTAGTAAAAAACCACGTAGTATTTTCCTGGCACTGTGCAAATGACTGATCCAGTGGTTGTTATCTTTGAAAAATGCTCAAATTATGGAATTTGTTGTTGGTTGGCAGTTACCAAAAACTTCTGGGTAGAATCTGTCTTTCAAGATCTGAGCACTGCTTAGCATCTGTCATGAGAAAGGATTAGGATGAGTTTTCTTCTCTTGCAGGAATGCATTGAAACTGAAGGAAAACCTGAAAGCATCAGGGAAGAAGCAAGTGAACAGAACAGCAAAGTTCCTACTACTGAAGTGTTCTTCAAGTATCTTTAACAACCAAACATTAATGTGATCCTGTCTTCTCGGAGATGGATTACATGGTCTCTTTCTATAAGTCTTTTCCAGCTCTTAGATCTATGATTCATCCCTATTTTGGGCAAAATACAAAAGCAGTGTGCTGATCATTCATCATAATTAAAAAAACCATTGCATTTTTCACAAAAGCAGAGATGTTTGTTCCAGCCAAAATTCCAATTTGCGTAATTACTGTACACTGCCTACCTAAAAAAATTCCCTTCAGTTTGAATCACAGAGGCATTACGCTGTAACATCTTCTAATCAGAGGAAACGGGCTTTGCTCTTCACTTTCTTGAAGTCATTTGCACTTACCCAAAGTGGATATAAAATGCCATTTACACACATTGTATTTGAGTCCTACTGGGTGAAGTACCACACAAGATAATCTGCAGCTACAAGGACGGAAAAACATTTTACATGCTTTCAAGACATGGCTTTCTTCTTGTTGCAAGGCTAAAACCCTTCATGGTGAGTATGGGGCACAACCCTCCCAGGAGACATCTCGCTAGACTGGTCTCTCATGGATCTCAGCTTTTCTGCCCCTGATTTGAGTTGAGTTTGGTCAGAAGGCCCCTACGCCCATGTTACACTCTGCCCAAGGTGATATTTTCTATTGAGGTATTTTTCTTACTGTTTTTTCTTATGGAAATGTGAATGGTTTTTAGCACAGAAACCATCTTCTGGTTCCATCCAACTCCAGAAAATCTTCAGAAAGAAAATGTAGGGTCTGATCTCAGAATTACTATTGGTCTAGAAACCATCACAAGGCTGCAACAACCTCTTTCAGAAGGCACCAAATCTGAATAAATTACTGCATGTTATTTGGAAAGAGACTAGGTGAAGGAAAGACTATAGTACCGTACCCCCACCACCATTTTGGGTGTCATTTCCAGTATTCCACACACAGTACATATCTCCTTACCATTGCAAGCCCATGGATACTATGACCAGGGTAAATCTGGAAGGATTTGGGGACAACTGTGAAGGAAAACAAAAAGATGACCCTGTGGCTCTTTGAAATAATGGGTGCCAACCTGTGGCCAATGTAGATCCAGATAAAGGCTTTTCAGCAATGCATTCAATTTGGCTGTTCCCAGCATGAAGGATCAGGCCCAGGGAGCTCTTGTCACAAGAAAAGGATTGAGCTGGAATTCCCAAGGAGAAAACAATTGGGGTCTTGGCACTTCTGGAAGGAGAATACCACAATATGTTGTTTTGTTTGCTTGTATGTTTGTTTTCCCTCTTCCTTGGGTGTCCACTACTGTAGCTGTTACAGACGGAGGATTGTGCTGGATGGGTCTCTGCTTCAATGTGGCCTGTGTGTGCCTGTGGCTTGATACCCGGCTCCTAAAGCCGGCATGTAAGACCCTATCTGAGGAAATTCGCTCAGTGACAGTCAGGGTGATAATAGGGTTATCAGTGATAGTACAGATAATTTCGTATTTTCTACAGTCAAAGACTCCTCAACAAAAGCAAATTCTTAGGGAAAAGAAGTTATGCTTGATTTATTGTAATAAAGCTATAAATTCTAGGACTAAACTGCTACTGCCAGAGGGTGAAAGAGATTTACAGCACCTCCAGTGCATTGAGACACTCTTAACAGATCCTTCTGGGTCCTTAATTTAATAACTAAAGTATGGAAAACAAATTTAGACCCAAAAAGCAGCGGAAAATATCCATCATAGCCAGGGCTTAGATTAGACAGCAGAATCTTCTAAATTGTTAAAAGATTGTATCCTCCACATTTGGGCCAGGTACATGCGCATGGAAGCACCTTTGTCCTGTGTTTTCTCCTCTTCACACCGAGACATTATAGCTTGCTATAATATAGTTTATAAGCCTGCCTGACTGGCAAATTTTAACACACAATACTTTCCATATGCGTTAGAGAAGTTCCCTGATGCACCAACAAATCTTATATATGTGTGCAGAAGCAAACCCAACAGTCACTGTTCTCTGCCATGTTTGTGTGTTGTCAATAGTAGAAAGCCAAAGCCAAGTCAAAAGGGGATATTGAATTCTTTACATTGCGTCTCCCTCAAACCAGCAGAATGAAATTCAAAAAGAAAATATTTAGGTTCTACATGAGGAAATTAAAAAACAAACAAACACAAAAAAAACCTCTGGCAGAGAAATAAGATGTATTGATAAGTTTTGGAAGAGAAAGACCGATTTCTGCTTCTTCTACTTATGGCACTGGGACTCATACCACAGCGGCTCAGTTTCCAATTCCTGCACAAACTTCCTTTGGGACTTCAGGAAAGTTCCCTCACTCAGTAAAACGGGACAAGGGCTGTCACTCATCATTTGTCTGTGCAGTTGGCTTAGTCTGGAAGATCATAGAGGTGAGGTCTATTTCTTACTACGCATTAGAAAAATGCCCAGCACAACATGGCTTTGCTTTCCGTTCACCCCTCTGAGCACTACCATATACATAAGAAATAATCTCAATGCATTTAAAACTGAAAAAAAAAAAAAAATAGACTGAGGAGAACAAAACAATCAGGAAAAAAACCCCAAAACTAACAAACAAAAAAACCCCACTGTCCAAAAAAGAGACGACGAGTTCTGGGGTGGGACAGGCGGATTTCATAGCTGTGGATGGGCAGTAAACTCACAGTATCTGGCAGATGGATGTTACTGCCTCAGTATCCAGGCCAGCAGGACAGGAGCAGGCAGCAACTCTGGATTCCTGCCGGGTTGCTCCTCTTTTACAGTTTATGCCTTAAACTGCGCTGAGATGCTGCTGAGGTCTCTGTCACCAGCTCTTGCCTCCGGAATACGGCACCTCGGGTGACTTGGTTGCACCAGCTACATCTTGTAGCCTGGCTGATAACCTTTCCTCAACCACTCACCAAGGGTCTATCCTTTCACCTGCACCTTCACCCAATGGTTCATCTGCCAGTGTCTCCTCTGCTGCTGGCCACCACAGGAGAGGTACGAAAGGACATGGAGAAGATAATGCCATAAGCCCTGTTCTCCCCCGTGGTATAAATCTTGGATCCTGAAAAATACATGCACGATTTTCCCTCAGACAGAAAGCAGATTTCAAAACTGGAGAAGCAAATTCAGCCTTGGCGTAGTCCCAAGCAAATGGACAAGTCAGGCTAGACTGAAGCCCAAGGGATGGCACAAGGCAGCCTCCTGCTTTTTAGCAACACATCACACCACCACACTTCAAATTAAAGATCTGCAAAAGCCTCTACTTTATGAACCTCTATCGGGTCCTTCCATGTCATACAAAAATGTAAATGACAGAGGGAGGTAAGTGGAGAGGAGAACTAATGCACTAAGGAAATCAAATGCTGTATGCACAACTGACACATGCACTAAATATTCACCTCAGTTCAAAAAACTTGAGCTATTTTCCTTTTTGGTCATATCAAATCACTTTCCTAATCATACACACTTGTTATTTTTCCCCATGGGTATGAATGCAGCTAGTGAAACATCTACTTGAAGAAAAGCAAAGTGTTGGTGGTACGACACGAATTGCTGAAGAAACGCTGCTGAGGGTCCAACCCGAACGCAAGCTTGAGCTGTGGCTTTCCAGCAATACTGGAGATGCGAGTCTGAAAATCACTTGTCTATCTCTCTTTGCATCTTCTGACTCAGCCACTCAGTGCTAACCTTTCAGATTACCAGAACCCACATCTCGCTTAATTCCTGAAATAGGAGAATCATAATGAAAACCTGAACGCAGCTGCTTTTGACAGAGCCTGAGCTCTGTCACTTGAAATAAAGGGACTACTTTTTTCAAATTCTATTAAATTATTTTTGCAAAGGAAATTATGTTAGCAGAAGCTACGCAAACACTGAACCTTTCGCAAGCTGTGAAGATCCACAGGAACTGAAGAACTTTTCTCCCCTGACTCTTGCATTGTTTTGCACAGGGAATGATGAACGGGAGGTCAAAAGCAATGCAGGAACAGGAGCCTTTGGCCAACTTTGTGTGCTGAGGTCTCGGAAGTCCCGCCAGGAATTTGCTCTGCATTATGCAGAACAATATGGTTTCTTTGAAATGTCCAAAAAATCCTGCCCCACCCCCTCAACAGTGGTACACAGGCCCTACAGTCAGCAAAAACTGCTTTAAAATACTTCATCCTGTGCTCTGGCTAAAGTGTTAAACCAGGCTTCCTTCCACCCCTTCAAGCTAATTGAAAAAAAAGCCCCAAACTACCTGCAAAGACAATATCCAGAAACAGGTATTTGAATTCTCTCACATCCAGGATAGACAGAAGCAGAAACAAACTACTCTATCTCAAGAATTACATATAGAAATTAAAAGAAAAACTACTTCTACGATTTAAGTGTGATTTTCCACTAATGACATTCTGAGGCCTTATTTGAAACCTTACTAAAGAACTGCAAAGTATTATTGTTACAGCATTATTAAAAAACAGTGTGAAATAATTCCAGATGTAATGAGGATGGAAAGGAAGAAAGGGCCTCACGCTCCTTCACAATTATATCTTCAGATGACTCTCCTGCTGTGTCTCAACAGCAGAGGTTTGCAGTGTCTTACACACTGGAACTGCTGAGATGAAGCCCACCATGAATAATGGTGCTTTTGTTTCAAATGAGCTCCAATTCCCACGGTTTCTTTCAAGATTTCTCTCCCTCTTCACAGATTTTATATTTTGCTGACTTTTCTTTATATTTAAGTGTCAGCCAGCAAAGTGTTGGCATCAACTGTGGGACAATTGCTTCTTCTCATCTCCTTCTTGCAGGAGAAAAAAAAAAAGAAAAAGGAATTTAAAGAGCCAGCTTGCATGAAGCAGTGAAGCTTCAACCACAAACTGTACCGTTTTAGAGAGCACAAAGCTGTGAAGGCTTCAGGAAGTGGAGAGATGCAGCATACGTCAATATCTACATTCTTTACCAAGCCACCTGAAACGGCATTTAGGGGCAATGGTCTTGTATCACAGGAACAGGCTGCCCATGGAGGTTGTGGAGTCTCCTTCTCTGCAGACATTCAAACCCGCCTGGACACCTTCCTGTGTAACCTCATCTGGGTGTTCCTGCTCCAGCACGGGAATTGGACTGGATGAGCTTTCGAGGTCCCTTCCAATCCCTCACATTATGTGATTCTGCGATTCTTAGTGACTCACACAGTCAGAAGTCACCCACACATCCACTCGGTCCTCCCTTGCACATGGGTGTCTGCAGGAAGGGCTGGTGGCCCAAGGTGGTCAAGTTGGAAAAGCATTGAGTCAGCAATTAGGAGACCCATAGGGAACCCTGAGAGGGATTGCTCTCTTGCAGCCCCCAGAAGAGCTCAGAACCTTGATGTCAAACTATTAAAGATGGAGAAAAAAGTGTGAAGATCCGCAAGGCAAGGGATCTGGGACCTCTGTTACCATGTGGCCTCCTTGGAAACATGAATGCTCTGGCCACGCACTTTTACTTGAGATCAAAAAACAAATGGATGATACTCTCAGGAAGATTCTAATGCAGACCTGGGTCCCACAAAACTGCATCCATTCCTAATCAGTCTCAGCCCTCTCAGCATCCTCTGTGGGCACAGAAAAGACCCACTCCTGCCCTGGATGGAGAGGTCACCCTGGTTAGATGTCCCTCCTACCTCTGCATATGGTCAGAGGTCAAGATTTGTCTCCATGGTGCACAAGAGACACGGGACAGCATAGCAGAAGAAGACAAATGGGTCCAAATGTGGGAACCAGACTGGCAGGGCACTTGTGATGCCCACCAGGCTGGGAAAAAGCTGGCATAAGGATCTCTACCACCTTAGACTTTATAGGCACGAACTTGGGTCTTTTCTTTCACACAGGAGTCTCTGGGACAAACCACTGGGTTAATTCACCTTCCCATCTTATTCTCTTCCATCTTTCCTTATGCCATTCGACCAAAGGAAACCCTAAGAATCCCTAGAAACAGCTTTGCCATTGCTCTTGCACACAGGAATGAGAATTTAGCCTGGAGAAATAAACCCAAATATACAGCTGTGTACAGTATGCTGAAAACTAACCCAGCACAGAGAGCTGCTTTTATGGGCAGGATTTGTTTTTCCAAATGGGATTTATTTAAAAGAAAATTGA
The DNA here is from genome assembly GCF_037038585.1 of Patagioenas fasciata. Classification (NCBI taxonomy): domain Eukaryota; kingdom Metazoa; phylum Chordata; class Aves; order Columbiformes; family Columbidae; genus Patagioenas; species Patagioenas fasciata. The sequence goes on along the minus strand of NC_092523.1, from coordinate 7,418,083 downwards.
ATGGTTATAAAGAGCTCACTCTAACAATAACACAGAAAATGAATCCAGTGTTCACTGCCGGCTTTGCTACAAGGTACAATCCAGAGAGACAAATCTTCTTTAGAGGATTCTGGCAGCAGATGACCTGCCCTGCAGAGCAGCCCATGGGGGAACAGCTGGGTGAAAACCGTGACTCTGCTAAGGACTGAAGTTAAGGCAGGAATTTCACTGGCAGAGAATATTGCAATGCCAGTGTGAGGAAGTGATGATGGCAACACCTTGTTTCAATAACCCGTATCAGTAGCATAACGAGGCTCTAGGGGACAAACGGGAATTGCCCCACCCAGGAAATTGTTGGCTATATCCATTCCCCATGTCACCATCTCTGTCACCAGGGCCAGGACCCCTTAACTCCAAAGGTCATTTATGTTCCCTTGATGCTTCCACCAGCTGTATAAAACTGCCCCTATACAACCTTGCTTCCATTTTGGCTGCAATTGGGAACTAACCGACAGGTACCACAGAAGTATGCATCAATAAAAACCTGATGTTTTAGGTTTCAGCACAAATTGTCCATAGCCCGCCCTATTGAGTTCCTCAAAACAAAGCACTTGGGACATTTTGACCATCACCCTCTACAAATCCTCTTCTCTATCTGCTTTTCCCAGTGCAGTAAATGTGCTGCAGTTTCCTTTGTCCTGTTTGTCTCCTTTAGTATGTGTCCCAACAGGCCAATACACCCCATCACCTAATTGCAGTTTATCAGACTATCTGAAGAATAGAAACAAAAATAATTAGCCATGACCATCAATGTTTCTGATACAACTTACTTCGGGACTACAAATCTATTTCAGTGACTAATTAGAGAGACCATTAGAGGTCTTTAATCTGGGGCACATCAAAGACCTTTCTTCTCCTATTAGGCAATGGGTTTCATTCAGTCCTGCCCAGGACAGTAAGCCATGCACTGTTGCACAGATGTTTTCAAAGCAGAGTGGGTGCAGGGACAATTTTTACAGCTCTTACTGGAAACCTATTAAGGCCATGGTATTGAGAAAGAGCACAGTATGGCCTTCATATTTTAAGCTTTGGAATATGAACCCCAGAGTTGTAAGATTATTTATCCTGGAAGCCGGCTACTAGGCAGCTGCCAGGGTAGAGCTAATCGAGTCATATTAATCCTGACATATGCCCCAGCCGATAGTCTGCCCATAGCATTCCATGCCTACTCCACAGTCAGCAGATAACCCATTATACCAAGAAGTCCTGATGAAACTCCAGATGCAACTGATTTTTTTTAAACCTGCCCCAACCATGTTAAGACCCAGGAAGAGAAGAAGCGGCTGGATATTTTGCTGTTATGGACTGGAAACTGGAGATGTGGATTAACCCTGGGAGAACTGGCCCTCGAGACCACCTGATCCCTTTCCAAGAGCTCCAAAGACTTTTTCTTCTGCGAAAGACATCACCTTTGTAGTCTTACCCATAGAAGCTTTAGTTTTAATTGAAATTAGCTCCCTTCTCCTTGTCCCAGCACTCCCACATGTCCCAGAACTGCCCCAGCAGCCTGGGATAACGTCTCTGAAGCACATTGCAGCATCCTTTCCTTCTCCCACTCTCCAAGTACAACACTCAGCAATCATCCTGCACCTGAAGTAGCAGCTTCCATTGCCTCTAACTCACTCTAGCAAAGCTCCATCTTCTCTCCAGCAAAGCTTGAGGAAAGATGAACTGATCACAGATGAGACTGAACATGCCAACTCCAAGTCTACCAGACCTTACTCAGCTTTACAGTTATCCTAAAGCAATTCAGATTTCAGCAGCAATTCCAAATGTATCTGCTTGTCCTCAAATGAAGTAGATTTCCCCTGTATAAACTGGCTGTCCTGACAACCAAAGCAGGGCAACAAAGATGCTGAAGGGAGTGGAGCATCTCCCTTATGAGGAAAGGCTGAGGGAATTGGGTCTCTTTAGTCTGGAGAAAAGGAGACTGAGGGGTGACCCCATTAATGTTTATAAATACATAAAGGGTGAGTGTCAGGAGGATGGAGCCAGGCTCTTCTCGGTGACAAACAATGGTAGGACAAGGGATAATGGGTTCAAACTGGAACACAAGAGGTTCCACTTATATATGAGACGAAATTTCTTCTCAGTAAGGGAGGCAGAGCCTGGCCCAGGCTGCCCAGGGAGGTTGTGGAGTCTCCTTCTCTGCAGACATTCAAACCCGCCTGGACACCTTCCTGTGGAACCTCATCTGGGTGTTCCTGCTCCGGCAGGGGGATTGCACTGGATGAGCTTTCGAGGTCCCTTCCAATCCCTAACATTCTGTGATTCTGTGATAACGTTATCAAAAATATGCTTACTCGATTCCTTCCTGGGTTATATAGGATTAATTCACTCAAAATTGTATAACACCTTGAAGAGGTAAGACACTTGTGCAAGTGGTAAATTCAGTAGGGTACATTAAGCAATAGTGAAAATAAAACGGGATACATGAATTATATTAAATAAGCAGTTTTGTAAGACCTCTGTAGATAGCTTGCAAGTGCTTCTTTTACCATTACACTGGCAGATTTGCTGAGAAATTGAACGTTACCCAGTGCTAAGGAAACCCTGTCAAATAGCTACCAGTGTTAAAAAGAGGAATTTCCCTTACTTAACCTTTTGAGGAACAAGAGGTTAACAGAAAAGGTAAATTGTAAATCTTTCCAATTAAGAAAGTGGGACCTTTTCAGCAGCATTTTCAAGGAAATCTACTGCCAGACTGTTCCCAGAATTAAAATGGAAAACCTGACACCTTTAACAATTTCCTGCCACTGTATATCTGTCAGCGTTGCATGGATTTTATCAACCCAAAAGTTAAGTTTCCAGGTTAGGAAACCTTTGCATTCATACGCTTTTGGGTTGTTTTTATACAGTTTTCTTTCCTCCTCTACAGCCCCAAGATACCTGGCTGAGGAATCCTGGGAAAGGCAGCGCTGTGTGTTTTTACAGATTCTTCCTTCTCCCGTGAAACACCATGAAACACCATGACACACAGATCCGAGCAGGAGAGTTTTGGACCGCTCCCATTGTCCTAAATAGCTCAAATCCATTGCCCTTCATGTCATATGACAAGATAGAACTTTCACAAGTGATGGTGAAGGGACAAGCACCATCAGTGTGGCTACTACTTGCCATGCAATTCAATCTGGAGGCCATTACAAAAATTAGAGCCCCACAAGGACACTGTCCCTCTGGGAGTGCACAAGTAACATATGTAAGACCCAGGTAGGAAAGCAATACCCAGTGGCACCCAGTAGCTAAATGGCAGAACCATGAATAAAAATGAGGTTTTATAACTCCTTGCCTCATGTCCAGCATGCTGTGGCACCATGTTTCTGGGGTAAAGTGGAAATTTGGCTTAGCTACATGTGCTGCACGTAATTAAGGGTACTGAAGATGAAGTTGTGGTCTCACTGGGTTCATATCAGACATGGATGTGGTACAAGATACTATCTTATCAGCCTAGACAAACTTGGTTTAAAAAAATCACAGTTCCTTTATTTCTTGGTCTCTGTCTCATGTGCACTTAAAAGTCATCAAGATGACAATGAACATTGAGAGGCACCAACATAGAAAAAGATCCCAATATTTTACTGCTTCATCCTGTTTCTTACATAAAAAGTGCTGGCTTTCTTCTTCAGAGGTGTTCTAGGGTACACCAGCCCATTTTAAACACTGTAAAGACATCCACGTGCCCACGTCTCGTCCAGAGGTGCCCAGGGCACTGAGATTGCTATGTGTTATAATTTGATCAGTTTTAATAACCAACGAAATGCAACATTATAAACACAACCCAAGCATGCACCTCACTGCAAGGAGACAAGCAGAAGAGCTAACAGGAAGGGAGCTCACACAGGAGGAAGAGACTACAACTATAGAAAATGTTTCTACAGTGCTGTTAATTCTTTTAAAGCCATCCTCGCCATCCCCCACAATATGCTGCTTTTTTTTTTTACAACAGAAGGAGCATTTGAGACAGGAGAAGGCATTCGGTTCAGCTGTCTGCTCTCAGCGCTGCAAAACCACAGGGCACTCTCTGTACTTCCACCTCCACCATGCTGGGGAATGACATCACCTCTGCTCCAGGGGGCTGGCGGGCCAACAAAAATAACTGTTACTGACCAAGAGCGCTGTTGCAAGGAATATTTTTGGAACCATACTCCACATTCCTCCGAGTCCCCTGCTTCCTAGTCCAAACATATCATGGCCTAAAAATTCCTCGCATTTTCTATGCAGTGTTTCCTTTGGGCTCGCACAATGGGGCAGTTCTTCTGCTCAGAAGCAGTAGTGTTCTGGAAAGGGAAGAGGGGAAAAGCACTAAATAACCCTAATGGCAACCGCAGGGGCCACCGTGTTATTTTTAGGTCCGAAAAATGATGCACAAGGCAACAGAATCACCTCATTTACCTTCCACTGCCCTTTACTGAACAAAAGGCCAAAGAGTTGGGTCATTTCTTCCATGTGGTGGTGAGGGGGACTCACCTATGTTTGTGGCAAAGGCCCAGCTTGGTGGAATTTTGCACAGAAGGAGGAGGCCAGGAGGATACAGCATCTCCCTACGACAGCACCTCCAGGACTGTGCAGGGATCACACAGCCCCAGAACCTCCTCACCTCTGTGCTCAGCTGCCCTTCGGCTGCAAACAGCACAAAACAAGGGAGGTAAATCCCAGGTTGTGTCTTGGCTGTGCACCAGCCATCATTTTCCCGGAGGGAAGAGCAGGAGTCCCCAGCACCAACTGTCCCTCCTGACATCCCACCCGATGACACTGAACCGATCCCCTCCGCTCCCACGTCTGCCGGTGTCTTGGGATCAGGTCATTCTAGAGGCTTCCTTATAACAAACAAATTACTTTGGAAAAATGTGTACACCTAAAAATATTCCAGCCTAAGCCAAGCAATGGAAAAGACTCTTATTTCTGCTTCACAAGGCATTTCTACCACTTTCTTTTTCTCCTTCATTGGAAGAAAGCCATTTTTCTTATTATCGAGGTAAAAGTCATGGCTGATCTCACAGGGACAAGTTACACATACCTAAACGGTAGCTCCATTCCAGCCCCGCTCTGTCCCAAGCACAACTATTTACCCAGTCTTGGTACAAATTTCTATTTGAATAGAAACAAAGGCTATTAAACAATATGTGCTTTACTGGCCAATACTCTGTTTCTTTTTTTAGCTGCCTAGATAAGAAAAACAATGCGGAGAAGAAACTAACAGGGGACATAAAGAGGCCATTTACGCCACCAATGTTCTGCACCAGGTTTAGAAACTCCTTTTACATTTTTGTACCTCTGTTACTTCACCAGTCCTTGATCCTTGATCAACTCCTGTTTATACTATAAAGTCTGGCATTGGCTTTCTGCCGTGCCCTCTCATAGTTGGGCCTGGAAGCACAGGTTTATTAAAAATCATTATATTTTTAAAGGTATTTAGATTCACTGCACATCCACAAACAGACCAGTTGCCATGAAACTGTTTTCAAACACAGGGAGAGGAAAGAAAATTCGTTCTTTGGGGTGTTACAATTAAGAGATGAGGAATGGGCTTGGGAAATCAGTATTTAGGTGGAACTAATTAGCAACAACTAAAAGCTAAATGACAATGTAATCCATAGCCCCCTTGTGGGATATTCTAAAATGGCTGTGCATGTCCGAAGCATTTCAAGGACTTTCATTATCTGCTCAGTCTACCGCTTTCACAGCTCAGATAAATCAGTATTTTCAACCTCAGCATTCAGCTTGTTGCCCCTTGAAATAATTCCCCAGTCATAATTTCTGAAGATACAGAAGCACACAAAATATGATCCCTTTTACTAGGCTAATAAAAACCAGAAAGTATACTGTATAAATTTTATAGACCTTGAAGGTCTATCTTCCGTAGGAGGAAATTGGGACTTCAGGCTACTGTCAGCACTGTAACAGAGAGAAACATATTTATCGGCTGCTTTGGGAAACCAACCAGATAGAAGTCAAAATAACAGAACTGTAAACTCACCTGAATCTTTCCTCTCTGTGGAGCTCTTTCGTGTTACGCTCTCAACTCGTAGATTAACGCTAATAGAACCACACGGGGAAAAAAGGGCCAACCAGCCAGAAAAAATATTTCTGCCTCTTCAAGCCTACCCCAAGCAGGCAACTCTATACGATCAGAATGCAAAGCGCAAGGGCCGTACGAGTCTCACTCGCAGCTCTCGTGCATCGCTGTGCGCGGGGTCACCCGCTCCCGCCGGCTAAGCCGGGCTGGGGGCGTTCAGAGGAGAGAAGGCGCCTGCTCCGTGCGGAAAGTCCTGCTGATTCGGTAGGATGATCCGGGGAACCCATCTGTGCTCCGCTTCTGAAACGCGCCGGCCCTTGAGGTATTACTGTGTCGCTGAGCGCTCCGAGGTATGTCAAGCACAAGCCCTCATGGCTGCGTTGCTCCTTGCTGAACCGGGGATGAGAAATCGGAAACCCAAACACCTCCCAAAAACCACCTGGGTGCTTCCCAGGAGCTACGTCCCGAGCCGGGAAGATCCATAGGGATTCAGCTTCTCCACAAAGTGGGGGGAGGCAGGGTGTGAAAGCATTGGAGGGAAGGGAAGGAAAAGATTCGTGTAATTTTCCCCAAAGAAACCAAAGTGCTGAGTTAATGCTTTTATAAAGCTGAATGACTAGGCGAGAGGTGGGAAGGAGGACTTTTTGATTGTTGCATTGGTGAAAGTGGGAAGAAGCTGAATACTGAGGTCCCAAGGGAGAGAGAGACCGTGCTTCAAGCAGAAGCTGGGAGCTGCGGAAAGGGAGCCGAGGAGAGGTGACCTGCAGACACAGAGAGGCCCTAATAGAGATTTTGGAGATCATCTCAAGGTTAGAAGGAGGACCCCTGCACCAGCAATACGTTTACTTCTTTCAATATCGCTCCTGCATGGTAGAGAACAGAAAGCGACTGCTTCAAAGAGCTTTCTGCAAAATCAATATATATTTGCTTGTGGGCAAAACCTCACACCTCAGACAGGTAATATCAGACACTTCAATATATGCCCTTGTTTCTCAGAAAGTTCCTAAAGACCCCAAACCTCATCCAGTTTCTTTTCAGATCAGAGGCCAGAATGGTGTCCTGAGTGCAGACCTGAGCAAATGTGTTTTCATGTGCCCTAGAAGAAGGCTCCACTTCTAAAAGCATTTATGGTTTTCCATGGAAGGGACATTTTTCTCCTCAAGTTGTGTGGGTCCAGAGTGCCTGTCCACACGGAAACACTTCTCCTCACCTTAATTTCAGCGATCCAGGACTGAATAACTTCAGATGGGGGATACAACGCTTGTGCAAATAAAATCACCTAGAGACCATCACATTTTTAGTTCCTTCAATGACCAAGGAGGTAAGAGGTTATAGGGTAATATGAACACAACTGAAATCTGAAAGGTGCTTTTTATTTCCCTCATGATGACAGGTTGGATTGTAGAAAGAAATATGATTCTTGTGAGGGGAAGCAATTCCCCAGAGCCTTCCATCTCGACCACTATGGATGTGGACAGCACTGACCACGCTCTGCCTCAGCCAAGCCTCAGGGAAGAGTTCTGTTGCAAAGGAAGACAGGTGGGTATGTGTTGTGACTGGCTTCCAATTATGTAACCTGGGACTTAGCCCCAAATTCATCAGCTGATTTTCTCTGCTTCTAACAAATGAACAAATAGAATCCATTCCTTGGAGCTGGAGAACGGAGGGAGACTCCCATAACCTTGGCAGGTTTTTAGGGAACAGAGAGAGGAAAACTCTACTCCTCAAGTGAGATTAACCTAACTAATCTGGAGTATTTCATCTTCACAGGAGAGAAGGAGAACCACATGGCCAGTCTAGGTCAGGTTAGTTACATGAGGGTCCCATCTCCACAGTCTAGTGGAGAAAAACAACGGGTGTCTCCTCAGCCCAGTTTTAGCCCTAGTTTGGGTGCTAAAAGATGGAAAAAATAGATCTGGCTCATGACTTTGACATTTGCTCTGCTATCATCATCAGCTACATCTGATAGGATGACACTGCTTAAGCTGTGGTAGCCAGAGGAAATCCAATGCTAAGGAAATGGACATTCACTTAATGTTTATCTAGGATCTGCTCCACCAATGAATTCCAGATGTTGGCTTTAATTGTCGCATTCTGGTATGTTTAAGCAGCAGGAGTTTGTAAGGCCGATTTGCAAATCAATCTGGCAGACGCATACTGAATCCCATCTTCGCCAGCTTTTCTAAGTAAGAAGATGCTCTTAAAATATTAAGTACTTAATGTGTCTGCAATGCAAAAGGAAGGAAAGATTCTTTTTAAATCCCTTCCCTGATGTTTTTCTTCTTTTGCTCCTTCTCTCCTTCATTTCCTCCCTGCAGAACTGCAAGACAAGCCATTCCCTTCAGATGAATGTAACGAATTTTAGCAGTCCTACAGCTAACAAGGCCGGGTATTGGGACGCGTCCGTGCAACATGGGCAGAGCACCCTGCTCCTCGCTCACATACATTCCTTCTGAGTAACACTACTGATTTCCCACCATGGCTGACAGCAACTGCACACATGGACTACATCCAGCAGCAGTGTTCCTGATATTTGAGCCCGGAATTTTCTTACAGCAGAAGAAAAAAAATACATATATTACTGCAACCTTGGGACTGTCTCAGGCCCTAGCTTCCATGTTCTTATTAATTTGTATTTAACTGTTACAGCAGTTACATCTCATATCCAGCAGTGGTACAGAAATGTCCTTCATATTCTGAATCCCAAAGCATTGTACAAGCTCCGAGTTAGACGCTAGCAAACCTTGCAATTGTTTTGTGCTCAGCGTGACTTCACACAACAGCTGAATGTGTTGGACTGGCATTAGAGGGATTGCTTATCCGTCAGGCCTTGCTTACAGGAGAGAAAATTATGTTAAAAAATAGCTTCATCTTAAGTACTATGCCCCTACTGACTAGGGCAGACACTATAGCTCACAAAAACTGCTTCAGAAACCCGTTTTCTCAATTTCCTTTCAAAACACCTGCTTCTGAGAAAGCACCTCGGCATTCAACACATGTGAACCCTACTGACACTTTCCCAGGAATGTGTGCTTAGTACACACATTTTTCAAAAGTTGTCACTGGATGGCCAGGTAAGGTTTCAAAAGCTTTCAACATTGGCAATACTCATCCCATGGAAGTTCGTGGGAATTCTTCAAAAGGGGTTGACTCATCCTCGGCTGACTGCTTTTGAAAAACTCCCCTTTATCTTCCATTTTTGACAGCCCCAGAGATAAAGTGCTGTAAGTTCAGTTCACCTCCTCTCTTTAAAATTACAGATCTGGAAGTGGGGTCCACTTCTTCCCTCTCTTAAGAAGACGAAAAGCATTTCACTTGTGGCCTGAGTTATGTCATATTGAAGAGGGGTTTGAGAAATGCAGTGGCCAAAAATCCACCCATTACTTCACACTCTGAGTGGAGACTAAGGTATCAGTAAAGAACTGGCTGTATCATCTCAGCTGATCAGTGGTTTAGCATTTGAGGTTGGAGAAGAAATCCCACTGCATTATAACAGCAAATACTCCAAAATAGGCAGGATGAAGCGAGCAGGTTTGAAAATACCCTCCAAGTCCATGGGACCATGTCTAAGCAAGGCACAAGAGCAACATCATCTCAATAAGTTAAATCATATCACTGTGCATCCTGCAGAGCTTGGGCGGCACCAGTTATTGTGTCACATCTGAAGGATAAAAAGGCAGCTCAGAACTCCATAAGGGCCCAGGACACTGGTGATTCCACCTCAGCAAACGGGTTCCCTGTGCTAAGTGTCAAAAAGGCTGGTATGTGGCTCCAGGGAGGTAACTGTCAATGAGAAAAGAAATAAAATACTGGAAAAATAGGCTGTAGCAGCAATAACAGGAAAGACATGCAGGCAACTTGTTGGTTTTTATTTGCTATGTGTGAAACTATTTCTGCAGTCCACAGCATGGGAGCAAAGATGAACAGACGTGACCCTAAACACAGAAGCATGCTTTCTCCAAATACCAGGTGAGGAGGATCTAGTGAATCTTTAAAAGAATTTGTCCTTTGGGACATGCCAATGTGGCCTTGGAGGGTTGGGGACGCTGTCACAGGATCTGCAATATTCCTTCCCTCACTGCAGATGCTGAACGGTGGCAAAAATGTCACTTTGGGAGCAGTTCAGCGTGCAGCCCGTCCTCCTGTTATGCACGAAGCTTTGAGCAGAAGGCGGCCCAAGAACTCCTGAGAAGAGCTAACATAGGTCAAACAAACAAACAGCAATAACCACATGTAACTTCAGTATTTAAGTTTTAAGAGTTTAATTCATAGTTGAGTATGTCCATGACCCAGGTTTTGCGTAGGACACGAGTAAAATGTATCCAAATCATTCCTGGCAAAGGCATGGGAGATACACACAGGCCCTGATGGTACTGGGGATGTCAGGTGGCCAAATTCCTTTCTGATGCAATTCTGCTCCTGAAAGCTGTTACCCTTTTGTCTGTTTATTGTGGCAAAGTTTCAAGCGGCCACCACAAAATTCTAAAAATTACCCAAGGACAGAGCACCCAGAGAACAACCTCTTTTTTTTGAAGGTCACATTGACATGTTTTTACAACGGGCATGATTATGGTTTCTCAAACACCGCCCCGTAGGCTCTGAAAACCATCCTGGTAGAAAGAGGCTGGTGGAGTCCCCATAGATGAAGCTAACTGATCTGCCTATGTGAGCAGGAGATGGGTGACATCTCAGGAGCGCATGTGTCAGGACAGAAGGGGCACACCTAGCACCTTGCTTACATTTCAAGCCAAAGGCACAAACCAGCTTCTCAAAATTCACCCTCACTTCCCACAAGCGAAGGCTGCTGCATCTTCGAAGCCTGCTTGAAAGAAAGGGATTAACCAAACCACACTTCAGAAATGAGGGCTACCAGTGGGCTTGCAGTTGTTAGGAGATGCTGCCAACAGAGCACAGACACCGGGTTGTGCCAGGGATTGGGGAGGTGCCATCCCTCTCCTCCATGAGATTCCTGGGATCAATCTGGAAAGAGCAGCAGGCAGGTCTGGGAATCCCAGCCCACATTCTGAAGTGGATCCAGCTCCCTTCCCAAATTCCCTGCCAAGTAATGGGGAGGACTGTCACCAGCTCTTCTCTCTCCCGCTGGCTGCACATTCAACAAAGGTGAGATGAAGACCCTTGTTCCCTTCAGCAAAAAAGGTCATCATAATTTACCCAAGCTTGAAAAAATGTAAAACCAACATGCCAACTCATGTGGTTTCTCTTTAAGAAACATCCAATATTGGACCAAAGAAAACTCAATGAAGAATTCGGTGGTGATGCTTTTTTCCAAATCAAAATAGTTGTGCAATGGAGGATTCAATCCAAAATATTTCAAATCCCTCTGTTGGCAAACAAACAGAAAACCAACTCAACTCAACAGTTCAAGTGACTTGACAACATTTATCAGGGAAACAATGACATGGAATTAAAAACAAACTAACAAAAAAGGTAATAGAAGTCCTATTTGGATTGTGTGATCAACTCAGATTTAGCGTCTTGGTTGGCATGAAAACCATCAGAAAACCATCCATACTCTGCATTTTTTGCCCTATAACCTTTGTAGTGTGGCTGTAAGAAAACCATATACAGACACAGGAACTCACATATCTGTAGCAAGATGAATGAAAAGAAGAAAAGAATAAAGACATCAACTGCCTTTATTGTACTGGATCATTGCAATGGAAAATAAAATTATTTGCTTCCCTTTAATTTACATGAAATATTTTCTGTACAGGCCTGTTAATAATTTAGCCTGTTATTAAACAACAGCATTGTTCTTACTGTTTGTCTCCCTATTGTTCTGCCACTTGCAGTAATTTAAAACAACCCAAAAGCAATCACGGACAGATGCATTGGGTAGAGGACAGATGTGTTGACCCATTCAGTCCTTTAACAGCTAAACTTGCAAGGTATGTTTATGTTCTTTGCTTTTACCGCACATTAAAAGATGGTTCTCTTTAAAACATTGAGAGCTGCAAAAGACATCATGGGAGTAGAAAGTGAAGGGATAAATTCTAGGTTATCTGATTCCTTTTACTGCTCAGAGGGGCTTTATTTCTCCCCTCTTTTCCTTGGCTTCAGCACAAGGAGCAGGTTCCACCCCCATCAGCACGACCAGAGTGAAAACTGACATTTTATGAGTGGAAATAGTCCAAGGATGGTGGCTTATGCTCTTAACATCCTGACATCTCAACCTCTGCGAGCAGCAGCAGCGTTGCTTCCAGTGGCTGCAGAACACCTTAAAAAGCAGCACAAACTGACAATGAAAATAAACGACGGTTGCAGCGCTGCTGGAGTCTGGCAGTCCTTAACAAATACGGCAGCGTCTGGGTGTTAAAATACATAAATCTGTCATCATTACCGGGCTAAGGGGTCGTCATTCTATTCACAAAATAAAAGAACTGTGCATAATCAGTAGGGCAGGGAGTTCAGAACAAAGTACGCCTTTTACAAACTCTCAACTGCTGATAGATGGATGTTTGCAAGGGACTTAATGTCTTTAACAGGGGACGTTTAAGAAGGAGTGTAGGTTTCAGAACTCCTGGGATTAGCGCTTTTTTTCTCTTCTTTTCCAAATTTATTGCCAAAAGTGTATAATGTAAACACTCAGGTCTTCTGACTATGAAACCCACGTTATTATAAAGAAGAATCAAAGCGTTCTAGTACAATTATATTTTTCATCAAGCACAGCACATACTATGTTCTTTCTCTCATCAAACAAAAATAAATTTGATTTTAAAATAGGTTTATACACTAATTGCCAGCAGTTTTGTTGGGCTTCCCCCCCCCCACCTTTTCTTCATCTTTTTCTTAATGTGGATGCCAAAGACAGCATGGGAAAGGTAGAGAACCAGAACCAACAAGCGTGTAAAAATACACCTCTTCAACAACCATACATTTAAATGGGCAACATACTTACATGTATGGATCAAGAAGCAGCATGTGAGCGATCGATGGTGTGTACGTGCATTTGCACATAAAGAGGGAGTCTCCAAAATCAACATTTAAGCTACACCTTATAAACTAGTCCAACTTAGTGTTATTCTCTCTATAATAAATGTTGTACATTGTGCTTTAACCCACAATTTGCCTTTTGTACATTTCTGAGTTAACTGATGCCAAAGGAACTAAAATTTGGCTAAAAAGCACTATCTATGTTTTCCTAAAACTGAGGATAGCAGAGCTGTATGATGGCACTAGTGAATGGGGCACAGCACTTCCTGGCAGACACCTCCTGGAGACACTGCGCCCATGAAGCCCAACCCAGCTTCAGTGGTCCTCTGAGTCCAATGAGGCCATGCTAAGTTCTTCACTCACAGTCTTTGGCAAGAAGAAGAGGGATGGAGCATGGGTGCCAAGGAAACACCATCAGGGAGAGAGGAGGACAGCAGTAGTTGTAGGAAAGTTAACGGAAAGGTCCTGCTACTTGGGGAAGATGGTTATCTTGGATGCTTGACAAGGTGGTAGATATCTCAAAACTGCCGATGACCAGGTCAGCAATAAGCATGATGGCTTCTCGTTACTTGGGGCACTATTAATTAAAAGCCTGTTCTGCAGTCACAGTGGACCTTGACTAGTAAACTACGACACCTTCTACATGCCTGCTTTCCACACACATACATAGCACCTGCTTGGACCAGTGTCCGCCATGGCTTTATTCACAAATGCAGCTACCTTAAGTATTCAAGTAGTGACTAAACAATGCCCTCAGACACACAGTGTGAATTGTGGGGTTGTCACATACAAGGACAGAAGTTGGACTCGATGGTCCTTGTGGGTCCCTTCCAACTCAGGACATTCTGTCATTCTATGATTCTAAGCATTCTTAGTTTGTAGAGGTGGACAAGTCGGTAGCTGTGCACATCAGCATTGCTCTGTCAACACAGGCTGCAATTCTGCCCATTAACTCTATGGAGGATTGTAACAAAGACAGCTGATTAATAAAGTCAGAGGCAAAAGATGCTTTTAGCCTCAGACACAGTGACGAGAAAAACCCAACATGTACGCCACAAACTCATTGGGATCAGAGGCTAATTCTATTAATATCATTTAACAGAAGGAAGCTATAACTTGCTCAGATCAAACACACTTTTATTGTCAGCCTGCCTGGCATAATGTATTGCTTTCATTCCCCAAAAAATATATTTCAGCAGCAAACAGAGCTGCAGTTTGCTATTTGCATGGGTGTAGTAGCAGCTACACACTCCAAAGCATCTGCAAAGGATTGTGGGCTAAATGCATCCATATGTCCTGCATGCCTCCGATTTACACTGGCTGCAGCTCTGGTTTGCCACAGTTTGCCACAGGATGGAGTATGGGGGGGAAATTATATATCCATACATGTATATATGAATTTCATGCTTACATCCATGGAAAAAAATCTTTTCATTTCCTTTAAATTGTGAACAGGTGTTGTCACCTTCTTAACTTGGCTTCTATGTTACAGCTTCACAAAGGGAAAAAAGAAAACGACCCAAAACAGTGAGGCTTTTGTTAGCCAGAACATGATGTATTGATAAGTATACTGTAAAGTTTGTTATAAAATCAAATTAAACTAATAAAACCTAACAAAGATCTTGTAAAAACTGTGGACATTATACAGCATTAACACTGAGTTACATTATAGATCTGGACTTAGAAGAAATAAGACTGCTGCCCGGTTGTGATATTTTCCAGCCTTTTATACCCGTTTGCCCAGAGCCATCAGTCAAATCACTCAGTGCCACATTTTTGATCAGTCATTTTTAGGATAGTTACAGCTAATACTGGCACATCATCACCTCTTCATGGAGAACTAACTTTTCAGTAACAAATTATTATGAGCTGTTGTGACATCAGTCTAGTGTAGCACTCATCAAAATGACTAAAACTAGTGGAATCGTTCTGTGGCAACCCAGGAAGTCACCTTTTCATTTTGGAGTATTTCTTTCTCCTCCTTCCCTCTCACAGGACATTTTCTCCTCATTTGGGGAATCCTGCTCACAGTCCAACAAAAGCCCTGTCCCCATATGCAGCATGTTGAGTCCTGGAAAATGTCCTGTGAGAGCAAAGGAAGCACCACAGAAACTCAGCAGATAAGTATACCTGGTTGCTTTTAGATTTCTTTTAACATGCTTGTGCTGTTCCTGAGCAACATGAAGTTTGATCAGGGTGTGTTTCTTTATGCCCACACTAATAAACACACGGAAGGAAGAGCCCTTGCTTGGGTGAGGGCATCATTAGTCAAGGACGAGATGATGAGTCCCTCCCAGTGGAAAAGGAGCTTCATTTCCAAACAGTTTTTAGCCACAATTTTGCACCAAAACAACAATACATTTTATGTACCAAGCAATTCATTGACTCCTCTAGGCAGTGGGAGCAGTTCATGCAGATTGACAGTCCCTTCCCACAGGCTGACATGCAGGACCCCCTCATTTGGCAATGCCACTAAGACAGGTCTTATTATGAACCGAAGCCCAACGTGCACTTCCACACAGGGGTTGCTGTGACCCAGTGACATCACGCCACACAACGACAACAAGTCCTTGTGCAATGATTACAATTGCTAGGCCTTGAGTAGTAAACTAAGGCTCCCCTTTTCTGTGCAACTCCCAAAGGCCAAAAACAATCCGAGCTTTAATTAGCAACATAACCATTACTAAGCATCAGCAACTATGGCCAGATCCTCATCTGGTGTTAATCATGCTGCGTATGCACAGGAGGCCACCAACATCGATCCAGCTGCCGGATCGGGGCCTTAACAAATTAAACACGAGAACTTTGTTACTGTTTATTGTCACGAGGAATTCTTCATTTCCATATAACAACTGACTAATCTTCATTAGTCATGATTATATGCCCTGTGATTGTGTTAACGGTCCCACGCTGGATGGGCTGCCTTTCACACTTTGTGTCGAAGTAAACGTGCTAAACACAGATTGCAAACTCCATACCCCAACCAGCACAATCCACACCGCCCTGTTCTCAAATGCAAATATTGCACCTTTTTTTTTTCTTCTTTCTTTCCCTTTTTTAAAGTGTTGACTCATTTCAGTTTTTGCTTAGCACTAGCAGTCCCTTGGTGCACACATTGCTGACTCAGTGTTGATTCACATCTTCTTGCTGAGCACATCTCTCTCTGGCCCCCAGAGTTTATTAAGAGGCCAAAACCCAAACATGAATGAATTTGTCATGCTTTTCCAAGATGGCTGGTGGCACCTGACTCTGCGCTACAAATGTTTTCTCAGCTTTTGCACTCTAAATGAGTTCTGAGACACAGATTGATGACTTCATTGGAGAACTGTAATGCAAACCGTATTCTACTGTACTTGAGAGGTTTTTTTCACACAGTCTTTTCTACTACTATAAGCCGAAAAAAGCAAATTAGAATAAATATCCATTCAGACATTGCTATGTGGTTTTTTTTCAGGATACTTATGCTGACTGTTTAAAAAAAAAAAAGGTTATTTTAATGCAAATTTTTCACACATGCCTGTTATCAAAGAAAGCTGTCTTTGGACAAGCTGTAAAAAAGCACAGAATAGCAGCTGGCTCAGCAGGAAAAAGCTACTTTAGAGATAAATCATCTGATGTCAGGGAAGATTCTCAAAGCAATCAATCGCAGCAGATGGACAGCAGGCATGTAATAGTAAATTTGATTGGTTTGAAACAAGGTGTAGTTCAATTTCTCAAGAGCCCATCAGAGGTTTAGGACAACAAGCTGCACTCTTCCTCCTGCTATCTGCATCAAGATTTTACTACTCCACAGCTCAAATGGGGCCAAGTGGCTTGGTCAGTCAGAGGGCCAAGCACCAGAGGGGAGTATGATCTGAACAGATGATGAATTCTTCACTGAAATCTTCCTCCAAATAAACCCAAATAAGAGAAAAAATACTTGCAGCAGTCAGAGAAACAGGGTAAGAAAGAGAAACACTGGAGCAGCAGTTCCTTGGACTTAAATGCTGATATTTTTTGTGCTGAGATGCACCCAAGTGAGATGTGTCTTTGCCAGTTTACAAACTCTGAGTGAAGCGAGAAGTCAACAGTGCAGAAACAGTCCCAAACCCTGCTCTTGTTGCTGCTTCCTTTTTTTTTTGCTACTGAAGGTAATAAGTATTGTGCATGCGGATGCAAAAATAGACAGTTTGATCTTTCATGATGTGATTGAGCAAGTGATACAAGATGAAGTATTTACTGGCAGTACCTGTAGCAATAGCCCCGCGTGTTGCAATACTGGCACACCTTGGCCCATAACACTCCTGCAAGTGAAAAGTCCTCTGTGCTGTGCATTAGTAAAAGAGGTCATTATCCCACAGCATAAATATTTACTAATAGTCGTTCCTACAGTTGTTTACCAACAGTTTTGCCTTCAGGGAATGGCCAGACCTCTGGAACAAGTGATGCTGTTTATTATTGCAGAAAGAGATGGTAATGGAGGTTGACCAGCGCTCCCTTGTTAGAAGATTTTGTCTTCAGTTATTCATAAATCAGGCAATCACACTCATTTGGGCTAAGATTTCCCAGTAAGGCCCTGATGGTCACCATTTCTCCAAGTTGGCCACAAGCCACAGGCTTCAGTTACGCTATCACACACTATTTTTTTTCTGTAGAACATACCTCCATTCAGGAGACAAGGTGGACAGTTTTCAAATAATGAACAGCTATTCCACATTTTGTTCCTTCGTCTTTGGCCTTAGGCTTCCTTTTAGAGCACACTGGCAAGGAAGTTTTATTCTGCAGTAAAGAAACCGCAGGTTTCTAGCAAGCATCTAAAAACAAAGTTATTTTTCAGACCTGTAGGTTATAAATGTTTTTGTCAATTGATTCAGCTGGGAAAACAAACAAACAAACAAACAAAAAACAAACCAGAAAACAAGAACTACTTAAAGATTAAGATTTTGATGGGCATCATTGTACAAATAACTTTTTGGGAAGGCACAGCACATTTGTTTTGATGAGCTATAGGTAATTCTCCATAATAAGAAACCATTGTACTTAATAACTGCAATGCTGATTTAATACTGATTAAAGAGAAGTTTCTCTTCCAGCATTTGTAAATCTGTCTGCAGTGTAATTGGCATCCCAAATCTTGTGGTAAGCCACAAAAACTATTAAGGCTGGCTAGGAGGGGAAATTGTAGTTTTTACTTATATTGGTTATCTGCTTTTACTGGCTTACATTTCACGTAGGAGTGTATTAGAGCAGGATTCCTTGGATCTTTGGGATCTGGGCCCCTGCAGTCTGGGAAGATGGGGAAATAAGCAGGGCAGAAACCAATTGCTACCATCTGCGTTGGCAAAACCTTTGTCTGAGAAGGAAGATGAAAAACCTTGAGTAAGAGAAGATTCCTTCCAAAACAGCAGCAGGAAGACGCAAAATTAGGAAGAAAAGGCTTTACCAAGTGTTATGAAGGAGGAGTAGTCTTTTAGGGTGAGATTTAAGAGGTTTAGACTCAACTCTGAGCCACAGCTCATATTTTCTGTGCTCTTGGACTGATCACCTGGTCTCTGTTTGCCTTAGTTACCATCTGTAAAATCACAGTAATCTGTCTCATCCGCCCTTGCAGACGGAGAAGTCCTCCAGCCAAGTAATGTGTAGGTATGTCTACCAGACGTGTAGAGGCAGCCCCAAGTTTGCTCTGCTCGTGCACTGAGCTGGCTGGTTGCAAGATCTGTCATGAAAGCCACAAAGCAACATTCAAACAGGCTTATACCAAAATTATTCTATCTCACAGAGACCAACCTGCAACGTAGACAAGGGAGCTCACCGCTACCGTGTCTGCCGGCATCCATTGGTGTTGGCAGATCTACTGCCCTTTTTAGTCCTTTGTAAAATTTAGTAAAATGTCACAGATTTTTCTTTGTTCTCTACACTGTAAGGGAATATAGAGACTAATAAGAGTTACAGAGTTCAGGCAGGAAGGTTCAAGGCAACTGAATTTAGTCCCAAGTCTCTGTAGGACCTTGGGTAAACCATCACCTTATTCTGCTGCAGTGTACACGTATATAACACAGGGGTAACAGTTCCACAGTGGTGTGGCGGAGCTCAGTTAAACACATATAGCATAACTCCAAAATCTTTCAAGAAGCTACAGTATGGAGTCCAGGTATTACCGCTTAAATTCCCAGAATGTTTTCATGCCAAAATGGATTTTACTTTTTCAAGTCCCAATGTTCAATGAATTGCTTGATGCTATTCTAGATTTAATATCTTAACCAGCTTGCCATTGTCTGACACCTGCATGGTTTTACATGTTTGGTGTCAGCAGTAAAGCTGGAAAAAGAGGTCTTTTTCTCCTTTGAAGGACTCGGAGAATAGAGAGACCATATGGTTCAAAAGGCCGCTCTGCCTAATGAAGTTTGTGCTTTCTGGAGCACAAACAAAACAGCTCCATCAATTTGACCTTCAGCCTCAAAACTGACAAGCAGTTCGTTTTCAAACATTGCCTCCTTCACAAAAATCAACAAATGATTGACTTGCTCACAACCAAAAGCATTTTCACCAAGACAAACACAAACATCTGGCCAATACATTAAAAGTTTGGATCCTTTGAAAGAATAATTCAGTGATACCTTGTGTTTGCTTGTAGACCTTGGCAAGAAAGACACTAGGGGAACATTTGTTTTCAGAGGAAATTGTTCTAGTGAAAACCAAGTGTTTGAAACATGTGAACACATCTGCACCACTGGAGACCAGGGACACAAGTAATCTGTCAAAAATAGTCTGAGCAACAACAATGCACAAGGGTACACTGAGAGTCTAAGAAATACTGGGTTTAGCCAGCATTAGAACAAGGATGCATGGAGATGAATGATAGCTCAGCCCATATGTCTGCCACACATTTACTTTAAAGTTACCCATTTTTTGGCACTTGGTGATCAATATTTGCTTGTATAGGGCTCAATCTCACCCCCACAGAGGCCAGTGGGAGCTTGTAATTTCCTTCTATAGCTGCCCAAGGAGGCTGCAAATAACTAGTGTTTGTGCCCAGGGCTTTGCAGTGCCAATTATAATGAACACTATTGTTCTTAACACAATTAAGTTTGATAATCCAATATCCCTGAGCAACTGAATTTGAGTTTATGCCTCAGTCTTTCCTGAATTCTGGTCCAACTTTTGCCCTGTGCCTTCCTTTCATTTGTTTCTGTTGTGCTACCATGAATAATCAGAGCCTTCTTTGACTCACAGATGCCTCAAAGCCTCTTTGGCTTGGAATAATGGGAGCTGGCTTGGGCCCTGAACTTTACAGAAGATACTGGATGACAGAGAAGATCAAAGACTTTAGCAACCTCCACATAGTGCAAAGGCACAAGAAGGACTGAAGGAGGTTCCTATAGCATTCCTTTCTCCATACCAAACAGTCTGGAAAGTACATCCAAAAGGAGTCTGTATAGACACAACACTTTATAGACTACTTCCACTTCACCTTTTTTGTTCAGTGTAGCAAAGACAGATGAATATGGATAAGAAAGTGGTGAATGAGGGAAAACAAATCCGCAAACTATGTAAACTATAAGATGGCTTTTGCAGCTTTATCCCGCTGATGCTACATGAGTCATATAGCAAGAGGGTTTCCCTCACCTAAACATTTCTTTCCCGATAAGACATTTACATTCTGATCTCCCACACTGGCTCTGCAGTAAAGTGCATTCTCCAAGAATCAATCTGTTATCAGGTGATAATCCTCCATCAAGCAGCACCAAGTGTTTCCTACGTGTTCTTAGTCCACAGCATTTCTCCTTCTGTGAAGAAGTAATCAAACAAAACCAGATTAAGTACCAACCAGTAGGCAGTTGGAAATGGCCCCAAACTCTGCCGTCATTTCCACTGAGAGAAACAGAATGTTCTAGACCAGATATTCGTGGTGCTGGATAGGCAATAGGATGAGCAAGATACCTGATCTCACCCCTTGCTTTGTAACCCCCCAGCTTTGCTCCCTCGGCATCCTCCAGCATGCCAAACTTCAACCAGCTATTTCCCTCCTTGCAGACAAGGACCAAAGAGCATATTTCTGTGGCAGCCATGGCAGAGGAATCTCTGATTACCCAGAGAAGTGTCTTTGGGAGCCTTCAGGAATGCTCAGCCCAGCGAGTGACACCAAAATCCTATCGCCAGGCTAAGCCCTTTGAAGCCAGTCAAAAGCAGAGCCAGCGAACCCATGCTCACCAAGACAGCATCTGAAGCTTTTTTAATCCTGCCTCCACCAAGGGGATTTCTCAGGAACTGAGCATCCCTGGGTCATATGCCGGCTCTGAGCTTTGTTTCAACCTAAATATTATTCCTGAAGACATCGTGCTTTGCAAAAGCTCAGTACATGGATCTTCCAGCTGTGCGTTTTCATATGGGTGCCTAAACATTTGTTTTGAGAAATATCCCATTCCAACAGCAAACATAAAGATCAGTGTGACCTCTCCTTATCACACAGCCTTTCCTGTGTGGAATTCATTGTGATTTGGACCCTAGTGACTATTGCATCACTTCTGTTTATTTGTAACCTTTGGCACCGCGTAATCTTATCTGCTTGCAGCCGGCTGCAGCAGAAGATGTGCAGCAACATTGCCAGCTCTGGCAATCCTCAAACACTGGAAAGGGCCAGTTAAGAGGTCACTAAATGATTAGCAAAGCAAATCTGCAATCACTGACACAGAAATCAGCTCACTCTCTCCCCAAAAAACAGGTGAGTCCCAGCTTTAGTCCAGCTCTACTCACCAATCACGATGAGGGTGTAGTTCACGTTGGTGCTGCCAAAGCCATTGGTGGCTTTGCAAATGTAGGTTCCCGCATCTTCACTTTCCACCTCCTTGATTTTCAGCCCTTGCTGAAGGATTCGGAACCTCGTCCAGCCACTGTGGATAGTGCGTCCATCCTTCATCCACATGGTGAGGGGCGGGGGGTCGCCCTCCACGGGGCACAGGAGCTTGATGGTCCTCCCTAGCCTCACGGACTGGCGGTGAATCACTTTATCGGCAATCCTTGGGGGACCTAAGAAAGAACGAAGAGACAAAGAGCTGTTATTGCTTTTGCCAGTGATACAGCACTGATTTAAAGACCAGACATCAACCAGGACATTACACTGACTGTGATTCAGAGGTATAGCGAAAGGTGCTTACCAAAAATCTTTTACAGTCAAAGCTAAAACCAGAGACAGTCACAGAGGGATACATCAACAGAGATACTGGTTTGTGTGAGACCTGAAGCTGTAGCCTTGCCATCATTAGCAACTCATGCTAACCCACCAGGGAAGCCTGGTTCTGGGTCTCTCTCTTTCTTCCAAAACACCCACATTTTCCTACAGCAAGGAGGAGTCCAATACACAAACTGTTCAGCTGTATTTGATGAAGCAACTGTGGTTGTTTTTAACTTAACACCTAACCTGAAGGCAAAATTAGTAACAGCACTGGTACTTAAAACACTTCCCCCCTCAAAAAGTTATAATCCTTTCATGTTGTATGTACAGTAATTCTCTTTAATAGTCACCAGATGGGCTTTATCTGAGATGCATAAGCCTGCAGTTGTTGAACAGAAAGCATTCACTGGGTAACGCTTCACTAAGAGATATACCATAGCCTGATGTGTTAACATTGCTTATAGTCCAAAAGAGGTTATTTTTATAAATTGCCATGGCGACATTGTTGGTTTGACCCGAATGACAAAAGTATTTGTTCTTCATAAAAGATGATGATTTTATGCAAACAAAGTGTCCCTGGAATGCCGCACTGTTTGCCACATGACAACAGGATGCTCTTGGATGGGTCAACACTCAGAAGAAAGAGGTCATAAAGACTTCAACAGCAGGAATGGTCCTATAGCTGAATTCAAACCAGAATTTCTTCCTAAGGCTCTGAAAAGTTGAAGCAGAGAGTCTTTTCCCTGCATGTGCCTTCCCTGCCTTCTCATTAACCAGACCATTGCACAAGTTCCCCACACAAACTGCAATAGCGATGCTCTTCCCAGAATAGTCTATTAATGGGCGTGATAATAAGTGCCTTGCTCTTGCATAAGGACAAAATGTTTTGCTAAGGATTGCTGATGCTGAGTTGCACCCAAAACCCACAAAGATGTTTGTGGGATTTGGAACTGTTCCCTCATATTTTATTTCTGTTCCTAGTGTTTTGCAGGATTGGACCCACACGGGATAAGCTACAGAGCTCATATTTGCACTTCCTCATGACTAATTCCTATTATTTCAATGTCTGCCTTAATTTTCCCCAGCATGACTCAGGCAGTACATACAGTCCAGCTCATGAATGACTACAGAGCTGCTGTTGCAGTTACTCATGTTGAATCGCACCCATGGATTTTACAGCTTTGCTGGTGAACAGAAGTGCTGCTCAAACTGAGGACAGAGTCATGAACTAGCTTAAAACTCACTAATTAGTTTAACTAAGAGCCTGATCAGACCAGTGGGTCTTAGACACACTCAGATTCTGATGAACTGCTGAGGACCCAAAGTGGGGATCTCAACAGCTCATAATCTGAAAAAGTCAGTCCCTGGCAAAGGTAACACCCACCCTGTACACCTTCAAAAAGACGCCTGTGGGACAATGTCTTGGTTGTGATAGTGCCCTCCAAGGGAATTGTTAGAACACCATACAAAATCCTGACTGTCCAGGTCTTTCTAAGCACTGCAAACCACACTGTTAATGTTCTTTGCCTTGGGAGATCTCCAACCAGCTCTGTGAATGGAGAGATAATCCAAAGATCCTTTGAATGCTGATCTGACACAAGCTGCGTTTCTGAATCTTTTAAAGAGGAGATGCACACATCAGGAGGGATTGTGTGTGTTGGCTTTGATAAAGTTGAATTCACCAACACCGGGTGAAGATCCAGTCCCAAATTCTGCTACATTTCCCCATGTGTCGCAGCATATCACTCAGTGCAAAAGAGCAGAAACGTCCAGATAAGTCCACAGCCTTGCTGAAATTCTGGGTTGGCCCTTGGAGAGGTCGACTCTGACTTAGAGCCCTACCAAACCGAGTCAAACTTTAGGAGTAGCTTCATTGCTATCTACTTGTAAGCCAGGATATTCAAATGGCAAAACCAGACCTATAATTAGGGTTGGGAAAGAATGTTAGGTGCAGGGCAGGCAGGGACAGTGGAGAGAGAGCGCCCTCCTCCCAACTTGGAAACCTGCTGTAGCTCCTTCAAAATCCTTTTCCTTCCGACATTCAGGTTGACTCCTGATGAATTTTGAGACCTGGAGGAATCAGATAGTTTCCCAGTCACGTCATGTGCCTCGTTGGGGCAGGCTGCACAAGCGGCTCTCCTGACGGCACCAGAGTTGCCTCTGGACCTGTCACATGTTTGGGTCAGTGGTAAGCTTGGTCCTCCCAAATGCCATTTTCCTTTGATTGACCTTTCGTTCTGAGGAATTGTTGGATCGCTCTCTGTCACAGGATCTATTCACAGAGCTTTATGACATTTAGATAAGGGTGTATTTCTTAGGGCCTTTCTGCCTGAAAATAAAAACACTACTGCATTCCTCTGCTGCCCTTCATTAGTCCCTCCAGCGACTTTCTCAGGATGAGGAATAAAAATTGCCCCCCACTCTTTTTCCTGCTGTCAATTTTGCCAGAGAGAGCTACATGCACTTCTCAATAAGGTTCAGCCCCAGGACAAAGAGGTTAAAACCTTGCTTCTGTTCATTCAGTGCCGTAAATATTCCCATTTTATTACATATCATCTTTGCATTAATAACTTTCTGCAAAAGTAGCGCTCTCTCTCTTGAACCTGTGCTTTCACCTACATCAGAGGCTTCAGAGACCCTAGCAAGCCAATGATAGCTGGACTTCCTGTACATGGCTACAGCAAGAATAAAATGTTATCATGGATCTCTGCCTTTCTTCCTAATGTACAGGCATCGACTGAGTCTTATTTCACTACATATCTGCACAGCCCCGCCTTGGAACTGCAACAGTGACGGATGAATGCTTTTCAAGTCAAGTCCATGTATTAAGCTACCCAGAACCACTCAGGTTCCCCTGGAGTTTCATTTCCAGAGCTTCTCTATGGCATTGCCACCTTCCGCTAGATGAACAGAGCAAAAAGATGTAGTAAAAAAAATTGCATCCCAATTTCTGATGTGCACCACTGCTACTGAAAGGAGCTCGCCATCTTGCACAACTGGACCACAATATGCCAGGAGGGTGGCCGTGAGAGCAGGGAGCCCAATAGCCGACAGGTCCCCTAAGGTGCTGCTTGGGGGGGTGTCCCTTGGTGGCACAGCCCATGGTCCGGCAACCTGGACACATTCCTACAGCTGCTGAAAGAGGAAAAATCCCAGGAAAGCACCTGCTGCTTCACCTACAGCTGCCAGCGGGGTAAAACCAGGCTGAGCCCTGGTTGCTGCCAACTTCCCATCCCTTGCCACTGCCGGCTTCTGTCCTGTGCTGTAATGCAGTTCTAAAAAGCAGATGCAATTCCTCCTCAAGCAGCCAGTGTCACGATCTCAGCCATCCTAGACTCCAGTTTTGCGTTATATGTGAGCAGAAATGATCTAATGTATTTTGAGAGCAACACCCTATAGCTGATTGCCTGGTTTGTGGGTTGTGCATTAGGGCAACATCACAAGAGCCGGGCGGCAGCACCACAAGGGATGGACTCGAGAGTTGAAATCATTTTGTTAAACCAGATTGTTGAAGTTGTTCATTTATCAACACGATTTTTTTAATGCATATATGTAGCATCTTTGTGGTATATATTGGCACGTGTCTGCACCCATGGAGCCAAAGCTCCAGGCTGGATCCTTAGAAGACAAAGCAGAAGAGAGCATTGTTTTCTCGCCCTGGGTGTAAATCCTGGGGGAGGTGTCTTCATGCCATAACCCCAGTCATTTCTAAGCCATTAAGCAGTGATTCTTGAAAACATCAGCCTTTTTAAGTGCTGAGAATCTGCAGCCTCTGATGTTGCTAGAGACAGAGACAACTTCCCGCAACACTTTGCCATGAGATATGGGAGAAGGTGCCAGGTAGATATTCCACCAAAACTGTTGACACAGATTTCTACACATTTTTATCACTGGGAGGGGAGTGGGGAATGGTGGGGAGAGAAAACAACCACCATTTTGTGCTTCCACTCTTGCAATATTCCATCAGGTAAAGGCAGCTCTCTATGGGCACTGCTGAGAAACAACCTTTTCAGCTGGAGAGGGGGCAGCCGACTTCACAGCCTGTGCAAACAGAAGGAGCTATGATGATAACCGAGCCATACCTCGACAAAAACCCAATGGCAGGTTTTCTTCAGCCTCCCTCGTCCTCAAACCAATAATTTGAGAGAATAATTTCTTAATATTTCGGCTGAGGTGAAAGGGTGGGGTTTGACATCCATGGATGTGACTTGGGAAGAAGTGATGAGAATGCAGCTGCCTCCCCCCCCGTGCCTGGTTGTTATTCTTTCTCCAAATACAAACTAAATATAACTTTGCCCCATAACATTCAAATCATTTTAGTTACTTAAAGGGATCATGCCTGGAGTTCCAAGGGCCAGTGTGCAATCAGGCTTAAAATATAATTTAAACAGTCCAGACCCTACATTTTCCACCAAGTTATTTGTTTGCTTGTAGTTTCCCCATCTGCAAACACATATAAGTACACAGAGAAATAAACCAACAATCCCAGCCAGATGCCAAGTTTTCTGTTTGAGATCATATAAGCCCAGTCAAACATTAACAAGGAAATGCCATGATCACCTCATTTGTTTCAGATATTTCTGTTCATATACATGCAGACAAGTGTGCAGATTTATTTGCCTCATTTACGAATACAAGCAACTGGAATCTCCATTCTGTTCCATTATATAAAAGACAGATCCTACACCTGTCTTACTGAACAGCTGGGCAATTTTCAGTTTATATCCTGCAATACTGCTCTCCACTATCCTATACCACAGAAAAGCCCCACTTGCTGTTCTGCTGCTGACGTTGCTTTACAAGCATTCCTGTTCTCCCCCCAGTGCCTTGGAAGGGCTGGTGGTTGCCACTTCTTGGCAAAAGGAGTTATGTAAAACCCAAGAAAAGGAGTTATGCAAAACCCAAGAAAGCCTCTCTGCTTTACCAAATAGCTATTTCCGGGAAGCAGCAAAAACAATTTCTAGAAGTGTATTTAAGACACAACAGTGGAATAGCCTGGAGCTTCCTGTCCATATTTCTCACAGTCAAAAACACACACACATCTAATTATATTTTCCTGGACTGCATTGCAAAGTTCATGCACTAGTTCAACTCATACATGTAGTAAACATGATTTATAGCTCTGTGTGAAAACTCTCTAGATATATGGTGTTTTGATAGTGACTCGAACCTAGAGCTATAATTTAGTAACACCTAGCAGTGAAAGCTAAATGATTTCCCACTCCACATTCCTAACTTTCCATGAACCCCTTTTACTGCTAACCTGGGGAGGAGATACTGCTTCTACAATTGTTTGGACTTAGCCTTGTTATTCCTTCAACTAAAATGTGCACTAACGTCAAGCTTCACATATGGTGAACACACCAGCACTGACCCACATCCTATGAGACCATTTGCCATGATACAGTTCAAAGTGAACTTTATTAACACATTAAACATAATTACAAAGAGGAAATTCCAAGGAAGGTCAACTAGCCCGGACAGTTTCTTGGAATGGAAAGTAATTTATAATATCCACATACTGTATTGTAAAGTTTATAAAGAATTTAAATAAGTTTTAAGAGCCCCATGGGCTATGTATATTTTATTATTTAATACCAAACACATTCACTTTCCACGAAGATAAGATTTCTTTTGAAGTGCTGTGTTAGTAAATTAGCAAAGTCATTTACCATGAAGCACCCAAACAACCCACCAACACGCAGAAAGAATTAGTATCGGGGACTGGGGTACCACAGTCGATGTGTGTCCTATGAGGAGAATACAGCCAAGCAGAGACATCTTCCATTACAACAGTGAGATGCAGGAGATGGACAACGGCCGCTAACCAAACCACTCATTCAGTGTGAACACAACCTCTTGCACCAATACTTGAGGCAACATTTGGCCTTCACCATACTCATCACTGTAAAACCTGATCCTCCAAAATCCTTAGTACAGGAATGGTTTGCACCAGAGTCAATTTCTTTCACCTCTCCCATGTTTCAGAACAAACACAGTTGGCTGGGAAGGACCATCTAAAAACCATGTTTTAAACTCCTTTCCAGAGTTGGTTAACTAGGGCTATTCATTGCCAGAAACCTGGGCTGGACAACTCCTGCTTACAGCAGGAGTTTAACCATTACTACAATAGTTTAACCCTCTCTGCGAGACTAACATGAGGATTATACACTTGCACACTCGGCACATCATTATTACCCTCACTTGTGTTGGCATTCGAGCTGTAATGATGGATCAATGGATATAGAGACCTCACGATGCTGGGGGCTGGACAGACACCTACCAAAGAACAGTTCACACATGGAAGGGCTTACAAAGCAATGATGGCAAGAGTTCAAATTAACATGAGTAGGTGTTCCTCAAAGAGAGGAACTCTTGGCTCTCCACACAGTGGGAAGCCATTACATGAAGAGAACTGATAAAAATGCTTTTTGACAGAGATAAAAGGATGAATGGTTTGCCTATTAACTATTGGAATAAGCAGTTCAAAGGACTGGTGAATCCTGCATCTTCTCATATTTTCAAAACAAAACAGTCTCCATGTCCAAAAGGTATGAATTAGCCAAGTAAAGTAGGGGTCAGCATAGGGGTAACTGGGCCAAATGCTTTGGTATGTGACATGAGGAGATCAGATTAGATGAGCTAATGGGTCCTTCTTGGCCTGAAAACATAGGCGCCCACAGACAAAAACAATGCTTATCAAAACCAATCAAAAGATTAAAGAAAAAAACAACAGCATCTCTGTAGAACAAAGACTCTTAAAGAGGAGCACAAAAACACCACAAGCATTTGCTGATCAGCCCTGATGACTGGTCAGGCTCAGCTTTGGGAATAGCGGGCTGTTTGCAGGAGCAAGTTCTAGGCTTGGACTACATAGCTGAGCCCAACAACATGATGGAGAAAACAGCTTTGTGGATTCATTTATAGCAAGTGAAGCGACATAATTTTTCTTTCTTCCCTACCTTTGTGGTAGGAGCTGCTTTCCTGATGAAATGGATATTTATTGATAGCACAAGAAGTGCTTGCCATATTTTTACATGAGTAATAACTAGCCCCTCGGGCGAAGGCTGCCAGTAAATTTTCTACTCTAGATGTTCCAAAAATAAGAAAAATAGAATATTTGGGAACATGTTCCATTTAATTAAGTGCCCTGCATACACATTTCACCGAGATTTAATAAAATAGTTATTGTATGTTAAACAATTGGCACTTGATTATTGCATAGATTTATTGCAGTTCAACAACAGTAGATGAGATACGTATCTCTTACGTGGTTTTTAAATCCTTTGAGCATATGTTTTCAATAATCAGTTGTATTTATTTAACATGAAATTACCATCTTATTAAATTAAATGTGCATGGGTGACATTCAATTTCAAGCGTTGCTGAATATATTTTCAGCAGCAAAAAATAGTAACCTTATCCCTTAGGTTTTGAGGTAGCAAACGCAGAGGAGAGTTAGGATTACTTCAAATTACTTCTGAAGAAACAGACTTCATATTCTAGAAGGCTTCTCTTCTAGTGTGGAAGAAAAGATATTATTTATTGTTTCTTAAGTGCTTCCAGTGGGTTTAGCATAGGCCAAAAGAGACGACTAATATTTCTAAGGCTGAAATTATACTGACAGCGCGGTTCAGGTATGCAGTTCAATGGATAACCAGAAAACCTTTTTTAGAGAAGAGATAAGCACAACAAAGGTGTGTTGGCACACATAGCCACACAATCTACCTTTTTCATTCCCATTCAGGAAGGCAAGTCCATCTGAATAATGGCATTCCTAATTTGCCTTTTCAAAAGAAATGCCATTAAAACATGTTTTCAAGGTTCTGAAATTAAAAGGTTTTTTTCTCCCCCCCCCCGCCTTTTATTTTTCTCTCCTCTTTCCAGGAAGGACAAGCTGCCTAATCCTGGAAGAAAACTGAAATCCTCTGGCTTGAGGGAGTTCGGAGGATCCAGAACCCAACTGAAAATCCTGCCCCATAGCCCCAACCTGTGCTCACCAAACGTAACCCAAACCCACAGCGTCTCCACCACAAGTCACACGGGGACTATTTCTGCCAACATAAGGCATCTGTTTGCTTCCCATAATCACTGGGAAACAATCCAGTCAGGCAGCCCTGAATTAGCTTCTGGGATTAATCTACCCCAATTCTAACATCAATGCTATTGTGCTCTGCCCTTCCAATTGCTTCCCAACCATGCAAATCCCGCTTCATGAGCCCAGCGAATTTCCCAGCCAAATCTCCCACTGACTCCAAGACTTTCAGCAAAACAAACCAGACACTCCACAAATCTCAGTCTAATTCACTTATTTTGTAACAAAACTCCCCTTTGAGCCACCAGTTGCAATCATGTTCCAAGACTCAATGCTTCAAAGACAGGCATTTACTTCTGGGTCAACCTGCTTCAGTTTTGTCCCCTTCCTTTTGCCCAGTGCCTACTTGCAGTATCCCATCACTAAATCATCTTATTTAAACAGCTCCTAGAAAACTGGACGCCCAAGTTCATGTTTGGTGACACGGATTCCCCTTGAACTTTCACAGTCAATATTTAACCCAGTCTAAGCACGGTGCAAGGTTTAGTAAGTAATTAGTTGTTGCCCTTATAGGCAGGCGTTTGTGTGAGAGCTGCACAAGCTGGAAATTTTAAGTGTCATTGTTTATGTCTGCAGGGAAACAGAAACCACAATGGTTGACTCCGTGACATAGTTGGGAACGATGCGAGCAAAGATCTTTAAATAGTTGGTTTGCCTTCCTGCTGGTCCACAGAGGCAAGTCTTAGCCCACACAGGGACCATTTTCATTAGTATCTAAGACCTTGGTTTTCCTCAAAAATATTCTTTATACTCTTTTTTAACAAATTTCTCTCTAAGGGATGAAATTGGAGAAGACTTTACACTCTGCCACCCAATGCTGGTTTCTGCTGGCTTTTCCCAACGCCCAAGATGGAAAAGGACATTTAGGGCATTAAAAAAAAAAAACCACACAACAGAAATCTTGAAGACTCACTGTCAAACATATGCATATATCCAAAATATCCATAAAGCTTTAGCTGTTGGGAAATCATGGCAAAGCTGTTCTCAGCCCTCTCTTTGCTCGGCTCTTGTCACTGGGGGCTTCTAAGTTTGGTCACCACAAAAACATGGTAACAACTGTTTGTTGGTGGTCACAAAGAGATAAAGGCTGTGGTATTTAAGAACTGAAGATATTTTCAGAAGCATCTCTAAAACAGAAAGCACTTGTAGCTGAATGGCTGCAGAGCAGACTTGGTGTGGAGTGCTTTGCAGAAATGTTTTTCTATGAGAAAATGAGGTTTTTGTCAAGAACCAAGACTTTGTCCTGTTTTCTCTTTCAACATTCCAGTTTGCAGTTTGAGAAATGTTTTGCACCAGGATTTCAGTAACATAAAATGAAACACGTGCAAACAAAAAATTCAGGATTTTAAAAGTATATTGATTAAGTAATGTTAATATTTTTAATGGCTTGCTGCACCACTAAAATATGAAAACAGCTTCTCTTTGGGACAGAGATAAATGAAAATACATAAAAAACTCACAAGGGCAAATATAAATATATATATATATTTTAAAATCTTGCTCCAGAACAAAAAATTTTTAAAACTCCCATTTTTCTCCAAAAGAAAAACACAAAATCAAGCTGACTTTTGACCTCCTAAAACAACAGCATTTTAAAATTCTGCCTGAAACCATTCAATGTTGCCCTACTAAAACCTCCAGCTAATGGTAGGTGTGATGGAAGTGCTCAGTCCAGCTCTCTCCAAATTAAACTGTCATCATAAGGATCTACCTCATGTGTGCCTACATCAATGTTTTAGTTTGGACCAGACATGTGCTTTAAAGTGAATATTTTGATCATCCCCACCAATTATACTTTGCTTCACATCATGAAACAGTTTTGGTGCCCACAAACAGAGCTGCTTTTATATGACAATGAGCTGCAAGGCGTGTTCCAATTCAGACAGGCATTTAAATGACAGGACCAGATCAGGGCTATTCGGAAGTGAAACACCCCTCTGAAATGGGGATGTCAGGTCCTCAACACCAAATGTTTTGTTTTATAGATCCAATCTTACCAATCCCCACCTGCTACTCATAAAGACACGGCCAGTAATCGCTAGCTGGGTCCCTGGTTAAAATTATTATTATTATTATTATTATTATTATTATTATTATTATTATTATTATTATTATTATTATTATTATTACTATTATTATATAGCAGCAGAAGCTGTGCTCTTGGATTTCCATTAACTCAACCTACATGACCAGACTGGACCTAATCCAGAATACACTCCCAAAATACCTACAGTGTGAACATCACCTCCTCAGCACCAAATATTTCACTTTAAATATTTGTTCCTATTGTGTCATTCTATAGGCTGACACACACCTGTACATCTCTTCCAGGCAGGGAAAAATACTTAAATGCATTTTCACGTAGGTTGGTTCAGTGAAAATATACATTCAAACTCAAGAGACACCCAGTCTCCTGCATATGAAAACAAGGAAATCATCAATGAATTCTTATAGCATTCACATCTGGTTCCTGCTCCCCTGACACTGGGGCACACACTACCTGATGTGAAAGCACACAATACTTGATGGCTTTGGCAGAAGCCAGGATTTCTTAATGCATGAAGCCTTCATACCAGAAGAATATTATATTGTCATATCTCATATAGGAAATAGCCTCAGCTCCAGGCCATACCCAAAGAAAAGCAGGTAGCATTTTCTTCAAACAGATCAACCCTAGTCTGGTGTAAAACATGCAGTGATGCCTGCACAAGTCCATGCACAAGCAACCTTCCGGCTGGGAAAACTCCAGTTACCATTGGCAGAGTCTGGGGGCTCAGTTGGTGCAAGTCCAGATTTCGGCAGCCTGTGTGCAACTGGGACAGCTTGAAACAGATCCAGTTCCTCTGCTCCTCCTTTTCCACGTGCTGGCTTGCTCACAACAACAGGGTTAATGCACTAATAAGTGGTCTTTATTAGTTTTCTTAGCAAGGGATAGCAAAGACTCGTTCCGTTCTGTTATGCTTACTCTATGGGTTGTGCTTAGGATTAACAGGTGCATTTCTGGACAGTCCTGGG
Organism: Patagioenas fasciata; assembly: GCF_037038585.1. Taxonomy (NCBI): domain Eukaryota; kingdom Metazoa; phylum Chordata; class Aves; order Columbiformes; family Columbidae; genus Patagioenas; species Patagioenas fasciata. Next base: position 7,384,813 of record NC_092523.1, on the reverse strand, counting down.
ACTGTTCAGCTTCTAACATCAGATAACATTTTATCTGGTTTGCCCAAAGCTCTGCTGCACCCCTTGCTGCTCAAAAGCTGCTTCATTTCATCTGGACAAAGGCGATGCCTCTATTGTCTGGCACTTCTCTAGATGGATGGTGTTACCAAAACAGCACCTAACAGTGGGTATATTGAAACACTAAAGGTAAACATATAAGATATAAATCCATTTAAATTCCCTAAATTATCCAAAGGATTTGGAAATAGATTTCCTTTGCTGAAGATCTCATACTGCCGGCTTTTTCTCTCTACAAATCTGCATGAGCAGAAAGATGGTGCTAAATATTACCCGATACACAAGTAAAATACCAGCCCCCTGTTATTAGCACAGCCTGTGGCTATCGGTGCAGTGCTTTATTTGAGCTTCAGCAGCTACAGAGCATACAGGAGTTTTGCTGACATCAATTGCTCTGTAATTTCAAATGACATCATTCCACCAGCGGGCCGTGCACCGGTATGTAATGCTGTATCCATCAGGTAGATAGAGCTCCACTGGAATATCAATTAATGTGCGCTCCTATTACCTCACAGTCTGGTAATGTACGGTCCCAGCTACCCTCCTGCAAGTGTGCGTGGGGGGAGAAACCTGGAGAGCATAAGTGCTATCTAGGAAAAGCCATGCATGGAGAAATATTGTCTCATCACGTGATTACGTAGCAGTTTTATCCCCCCTCTCGCGCGTGTGCGTGTACCGACACACACACTTCGCATCAGCTGTCAGCAGGAATTCCCGACTGCGGATTAAAGCGTTGCCACAGTCTGTCTGCTCAGCCTGTCCTGGGCAATGCATGTGATGTAGGAGCACATAAAGTAGAACCTTCTGTTGACAGTTTAATTTGGAGAGTGCTGGATAGAGCGCTTCATCACGCCTACCATGAACTAGAGGTTTTCAATGAGGGTGGTGAAACCCTGGCCCAGGTTGCCCAGAGAGGTGGTGGATGCCCCATCCCTGGAGACATCCCAGGCCAGGCTGGATGGGGTTCTGAGCAACCTGATCGGGGTGAAGATGTCCCTGTCATGGCAGGGGGTTGGACAAGATAAACTTTGAAGGTCCTTTTCAAACCAAACTGTTCTATGATCCACATTGGAGCAAAGTGTCCAGTCGCATGCAGATTTCTGAGCATCTCTGTTCATAGAAATAGGAAGTTTTACTCTTGCAATGACTTGAACTTGTTCTTGAGAGAAGCCACATCAGAAATCACTGCATGCTGGCATTTCTAAGCAAGGAGTCAAGAGGTCAAAACCCAAGGTCAGAAAAAAGCAGACAGGCAAGACCCTTTGCTGTACCTGTGGCTGGATAACTCAGCACTTTCCTAATCAGTCAATAATCCCCTAATCTTTATTGCATGTAAATTCCAATCCCTTCCCAACGGCTGTGCTATGGCAATCTCCAATCTGATTACAGTGAAACCCCATTGGAAGACTCATTGATAAAAGATGGAAATGTGTAAAATCAATTTGCTGTGTATCACAAACAGCGCTGCACACGCCTTCAACAGATCAAAGAAACACCATAAAATACCAGCAAATAAGGGGCTGTTAGAAATGGTTTTTATCTAATAGTGGATTTGACTATTTGACAAAAGACAAAATTCACTTCTGAAGGGAGAACCGGGACATTGTTTTGCCTTCAGTTGGTGACTAAGGCAGAAAAAGGCAGTGTAAGACAGGCTGTAATTTAAGGCCATGCTATAAAGGTGTGAGAAAGATGCACTTTGGGGTCACAATTTATGGGCAGGAGCTCAGACTTGACCAACAATCTCAGCTTTATCTCCGGAAGGCACAGCAGGAGCAGTGTTGGCATGAAGCCGTTGCCCAATGAATTTATCATTTGGAATTTATAAGAAGCAATAGTCATCGGTGGGGCTGAGCAAAATGCCACAGGTTTTGGTTCTGAGCTCCATCAAGATTTGGGCTGAAATGGCCCCAGCAGTAGGGACCACATTTCTGGCCCACGGGGAACAACCTGAGCTCTGGGATCACTGCTAAGCACAGTGGTTCTTAGTTTTGAAAACAATGGAAAATTGATAACACTTATAAAAATAGAGTATCTTGGCAGGATCTCATTCTCATATCACTTTTCTACAGTTGGTAGAAGGGAAGCCAAAGCCTCCTTCGTGTAACCCACCAGAAGACAGAGGAAAATATTAAATTAAAAGAAAGCAGAAGCCAAACTAACTCCCGTGTTTCATCCATTGAGGGGAATTTGCCAGCATTCATAATTTTATTTTTAAATTCTTGTGATATTAGGTACTTGATTCTTAATGTCTCTTTTTCTGAGGGCATAATCCTGAAGGAGAATCTCCTGTTTATTTGAACATGAAAGGAAATTTGTGACCTTTGTGATCAGAAGGAATCACTAAATGCTCTAAAAACAGGAAGCAAATAAATAAAATCCAATTTGTTGTAACATTCGTGTTACTTAAGCCAGGGCACTGGTTTTCTGGGGTTTGACCCAGGAGTGTTGAACACGCAGGATTAGTAGTGTGAGTGTTTCCCACGGATGTGTCCCACGTGATTTATTTAAGCATCTTTATGACACACATTAAGAAAAAAGCTACACTGGCTGTGGGATCCAATAGCTGTAGGATCTAATACAGCTTATGCTCCATTCACCATAGAAGAGATTATAAGCAGGTGTCTCTCCTAGAGAAACTGTTATGCTGCAATCAAGAGGATGCTGGCTCATACCCCCAGATGTTTGTCATTACAGGAAGGAGGGAGCAAGAGGGACATTAGGGTCAATAAAACCACGCTGCTACTCTTGCAGCACCTACAGTCCAAGAGGGACTTCAGTAGCTCAGCTCTGTCATTGATAAAAGTTTTACAAGACCTCTGCTCCAAGCAGCCCTGAAATCAAAGGTCTGTTTACTTAGCCTTTGCTTGCCAGGCTTTAGGATAGTGCAGGGAAGATCAAAGCAGAGACCTCGTTTAACATGCCCAAGTACACAACCAGCAAGTCTGTTTATGTTGGATTCCTACACACCGAGTGTGCTGCTGTCTGTCAACACTTTGGGCTCATTTTCAGCAATATTGGGTGAGGAGGGAAATACTCAGAAAGGCCCCACAGATTTTGGTCCTGCTGAAACAGAAGTGAAAGAGCAGGGAGCTTTGCGTTTAACTATGACTGCCAAGGTCAAATATTAACTCCTTGCAGGAGAAAAAAAGAAATAGACCTGTGGTCTCTGCTGAAGTGTTACACCATTAAAATGCAGCTAAAATCTGCATAAAGAGCTGGAAAAGACAACTTTGGTTATGTATTATTTGGGCCCCAACTGTTTTTCTTGCAAATGAACAGTGAGACAAAGTTACTTGGTTTGACATTGGTAAGGGATGACACCCTCTGCACTTCATATACAGAAAGAGATGCAATAGCCATCAGTAATTCATATCTTCCTGCAGTATCCCATTGATACCTGTACAATCCCACACTGGGGATGGAGTAGTTTGCAATGGCAGGCCATTCATTCATCATATGTAATCTCTCTTTCACACCCACTGCTGGGGACAGCCAACCAGACATGGTTTTACGGTTATCAAAACTCAGCAGGACGAACAAAGCTTAGTTGCCAATGGCCCTATATTCTGCGTCTGGATTTCCCAGCACCTATTAAAGGGCAAGAACCTGCTGACAGCTTCCTTTATTTATCTGTTTTCTTGTGTGTTGCTGGTGCATTCATCTCCCTCTAATATCTAGAAAAGGTTGAACCCCTGCAACGGCTTTTGCCTCAGGCATGGTGGTAGTTAGATACAGCACTATTGCAATCACTCCCATCTACACGGCTTCCCATTTTCACAACGTTTGTAAGAACTTTTTATCTGCTACATCACTCTGCAAACAGACATGTCTGAAAATTGGTTAATAGGCCCGAAAGCTATCGGAGGAGATAGAGATGGAACAACTCTCTAAAAATGTTGACACATGGATCTCATCTCCTTAGGACACCAACCTAAAGACTAGACAGACACGGACAGGTACAGGAAGGGTACTCAGAAGGAGGTAGTTGGATCCACAACAGCACTCTTGGAGCAGAAATGAAGCCATTTGGTGTGAATTAGACCAGCTTGTCACTTGCCTTGGGAAAATAAACCACACAGCTAACATCCAAGCAATAGTTACTATAGCAGTGACCAAGCAGCAACCAACAACATAGTCAACCATACCTGCACCCTCTTCCCACTGCTACCCAAGGCACTGACCAATTCTAGGTGTGTTTAGGGCAAAACTGCTTCAATGGAGACTTAATCCCCATCTGAACATGCCACTTCCAGTGGTTTCCTCCTAAACTTGCTCTTTTGCACTGATGGGAGGAGCTCATGTAGGGATGAGCCAAAAAGCGATACCTGCTTCTTCTTCCCTTGGCTTCACAGAGAAGTAAAACTTTATAAAGAGTAGAAAATTTTAAGGAACATGTAGAGAAGACCACACCAATTGTAGGCTGGAGGAGCCCCATTAGATCTCCTTCCCACCCATTTCACCATACTATCAACAGGACTGACCCTTTAAAAGAGAGACACGTAAAAGGAAAGAGAGTTATGGTTAAGATATTTTCTTAGGTCCTTGATTCAAGTTAGGTAGCAAGGGTCATACAAGGTACCGAAGAGTCACAGCTGCACGCTGGGAAATCTGCCCCTCATGGGGTGCTGTGAGGACAAACATAGAATCATAGAATAGAATCACAGAATGTCCTGAGTTGGAAAGGACCCACAAGGATCATCGAGTCCAACTCTTACATTGGATTGCCAGGCACCCTGTGATGAGGGGAGTGCTGATGAGTACCTAGACAGATGTGCAGGTTTCTTTTAAATGAAAAAGAAACCTCACCAAAGAGTCTTCCCAGTCTTGCAGGAGATGTTTTCCCCAACCAGCACAGCTCGCTTTGCTCCACCTGATTCCAGTGCCTCTAGTCAAAATCCTCATCTGTGCTCCTAAACTGTTCCCTTCCCCTCCTCCTGGCTCCGGTATCCAATCCCTTCATATACTTGTAGACAGTTATTGTCCCCTCAGGTGCCACTTAGCCAAGCTATACATATATTTACAAGCAGCTCTTTTAATCTTCTCACATAAATCAGTCCCCCAGTTGTCTGATCCGATCATCCGGGCCTGTCTCTCTCTGTCCAGACAAAAACCTCGCCTGTCTCCCTGACATCTCATGGATGTTGAGCTGTCAGCTCAAGCTCAGAACTCTTAATCTTCCTCCCCCTCCCCACCTCCTTCCTTAATTGCTGCAGACACTGCTACCGTCCTGCCTGTCGCTTAGGCCCACGGCCCAAGCTGTTTTCTCCTCATCTCCCCCTCCAGCTCTCCACATCCCAGCAGAGTCTTTCTGCAGCTCATTGATAAGCCCCAGCCTTGTCTTTCCATCCCCTCACTTGCAGTTTGCATCCAGGCTCCCGTTGCGTTTCATCACAACTCCTCTGCTCCACACTCTTGCCTTGTTTATATTCATGTTTCTCTGGGCACCGCTCTGGCCACATCTGCTTCTCTTGTCATCCAGCTCTCCCTTTCCCTGTCACAGCAAATGGCAGCTACTTTTCTTCACTTGTCAAGGCTCCTCCTGGCCTCTCCCCACTGTTGCTATCATCTCTTCCCTACCAGAGGTCCACCCTCTTCCAGCTGACCCAGAAGTCCAGCCTCTCTCCTCCCTATTTACATTTTCCTAAGAAAAACGTAGAATCGTAGAATAGTTTGGGTTGGAAGGTACCTTCAGTGGTCATCTAGTCCAACTCCCCTGTTATGAACAGGGACATCTTCACCCAGATCAGGTTGCTCAGAGCCCCGTCCAGCCTGGCCTTGGATGTCTCCGAGGACGGGGCATCCACCACCTCTCTGGGCAACCTGGGCCAGTGTTTTACCATGCTCATTGTAAAAAATTTCTTCCTTTTCTGCCAAGGTGTCTGCCCTGTGTGGGAGCATCTCCCCATCAGCGTTGGCTGAAGGTCTCAGCTCTCTCCCCACACTCCTTAAAGCTTTCCTGCACCAGAACCCTACAACAGGCTGCCCAGAGAGGTTGTGGAGTCTCCTTCTCTGGAGACATTCAAACCGGTCTGGACACCTTCCTATGTGATCTGCTCTGGTGAACCTGCTTTAGCAGGTGTGTTGGACTGGATGATCTCCAGAGGTTCTTTCCTACCCTAACCATGCTGTGATTCTCTGATACCCACTACTACGGGCCAGCAGCTAAGCCTAACACATCTGCTGGTCCTCATGGTCAGCACCATCTCACTGCTGCTCTGCTCCACCCATCTCTCCATCTTCCTGCCATCGTCCTTCACCTCATACCCCCAGCAGGTCTTTGTGCACAGCCTTCTCGCTGTGTTCAGACAACACCTTGCACAGTGGGGTGAAGGCCCTGAGCACAGCGGCAACACACAAATCACGCTAATCACAAAGCTTCACTAGCACCTCTCCGCTGATTATGCTCATTTCTGCATCCACAGCATTAAAGTGTAATTGCATTTTAACAAGCTTCATTAGCACATTGCCTTAGTCAAGCTTAACACACTCCAAGCACCCAAGGAAACCTCATGGTGCTTCTTTTCTGCTCAATATAATTTTCAAGGCTTCTGTAACCTGATTTGTTAGGAATAACCTCAGGGCTGTAAAGCTTTTCTTCTGCCATCCAGCAATTAAGGAATAATTTGTCACGGAGCAAGTCAAGCTGCAGGGCAGGAAAGCCCTGTGCAATACAATGAAGCCGTGTAAACCATTGCCCTCGGTGCAGGAACAAAGCGAGCATCCCTCCCCTCCTCCTTCGTTAGCTGGGAGCCTGTGCTCAGCAGCAGCTCCTGTAAACGCTGCACTAAGTAATGCAAGTCCTCGGCTCGCAGGCAGAGAGATGCCTGTGTACACCCTGCCAGTGACACCAGCCGCGACTCTGCCCCTCCCGCACATTTTCTGGACATCATGCAGAAAGGTAAACAGCAAGTTGCCAAATTGTACCATTGGCATGAGCAATATAATGGAATAGAATTAAGAAATGGGATGAACTAGTAAGTTTAATGAAGCTCTGAAGGATAACCCTGGGAAGAAAAATGTGATTATATTAAGAATAAGGAAGAAGGTGATGAGTTTGCAACACTCTAGAAGCTTTGATCTTGCTTAATTTGTGTAGGTTGCTATCTACGATAGGCAGGAGGTCTGGTACCCTGGACAGACCAGGGTAACCTGGTAGATCATACACGACAAGATCAGGATGTGACCCTGCGTGGCGGTTCCAAGCGGGGACACACTCTGCATTCCACCCATCATTCATGGTCTGATGATTGTTCATGTAGCCATGGACAGATGCACACACACTGAGAAGACACCGATCTCACATTAGAAAGAAGGAAGAGACAACCCTTACATCTGTAGAGTCTGATGAGTATTTCTGTCTGGGCAAACCTTTGCTAACTTTAAAGTTGTTTAATATTTTCTCCAGTTATATCAGTGACACAAAAGTCAAACACTTTCCCAGGCATTCCTGGAAAGTTGCTTCCTGTTTTGGTGAGGGAGAGAGGGTATTTTTAAATAAAAAATGATCTGACAATGCTCACTGTATATTAATCCCAGTCACAAAACCAGAAGTAGTTTTGCAGATGAAGGTTGTTACCTGATTTTTTTTCCTTAATGCCCACAGTATCCAGATGAAGGAACTGCTAGCAGACCTCAGTCACTATTTCCAAAACCATACGTAGGAACAGCATGTCAGGAATAGAAAGCTATAGCTGTGTATGAAAGCTATAGCTGTGTATGAAAGCAGAAAACATAGGGTTAATGGCTTTTTAATATTTTTTTGTAGTTCTTACAGATGACTGATGACTGGCATGGAGATCACTGATCACTGCTGGAAATTCTGCATGCAAAGAGACAGTCTGATCTTGTGAGGTGTGAGCAACACTCAGTTCCTATTAATTTAAAAGGAGATCAAAGCTGTCCAGCATTTTATAGGAAATTCTAAATCTATGGACTGGTAAGAGGGTTCTCCTCCACCAGACCCTTCTCATGTCTCCACTTATCCGTGCTTTGTAATTTTTCAGCTTATGCATATAAAGAAGAAAAAAATACCAAACAGTTTCTAAATATCTGATATTACAATAGTACATTCTTCAGGAATATGTACTTTTCACATCCCACTACCATTATTTTAACTTTCAGAGGTAGAGGAAAAACTTCACCCATCCCCACCTTCCTCCCCCTTAACCAGACAAATAAGGCATTCAGCTCGTCTGAATTTGAATTTTTATTGGAGTTGATCCAGCAACCAGAGCGCATTGCTAGAAGCCAAGGTCCTGCTTCCTTCAATACACCTCCTTCATTCTGACTCCCCGCTTTTGTACTGCTTTGGTAATCTCAATCTGTGGTCAGGGATAGGATAAAATTTCAGCTATTTCCCCCCTCAACTGCACAGAACAGGTCTTGCTCTTAAATCACAAGCCCTGCACCCTAAACCTCTGGTTAAATACTTAACTATAGGCAAGCCTTTGAAATCATCATGGGCTTTGCAGAAGTCACATTTCTGCCATTGCGTTGGTAAATGACCTCAACCTTTCTGCACAAGACAGTGTGGGCTCCCACATACCTTCTACAAATGTTTATATTTTACTCTCTGTGTTTTTCCCTTTTTTCCCCTCATTGCTTCTCCTCTATACAAATAGTAATTCAAGAACCACCATCAACCCTTTGCTTGGCTTCAGGTCTCTTGCATGGGCTAAAATTACCTCCAATTCTCCAGCATGGTTTGGGGAATTTATTTATATTCCGTGTTCTGGAGATAGACCTCATGTCTTGCCAAGGGCTCACGTGGGTCTTACAAAAGGAACACTGACAAATATTTATGGAACCTAAAGTGAAACTTAAGACACTGTTAAAATAAAGTTTGACTTAGGTTTTTTTATTTTCCTGAAGAATTGACCTGGCTTTCTTGGCAGAAAGACTAATCCAAATGCTATTGGTATCTTCACAGCTCATAAGAACCACATGCTTCAAATAAAGCCATTACTATCAGACACGCTGAGTGGTTCAATTAAACAAATATGAAAACAGACACTTCATCCTGCTTTAACTAAGTGGGATCATTTCACTCCTGAATCCAGACTGACAATGAAAATGATATAGTATTTATAGAGCAGCTTTTTATCCTGAAAGATCCCAAAGGATTACGCAGACCCCGCTTCACACACTACTGAGATGGTGCCACTTCCAGGGAGGAACACGCGAGCTGTCCCCCAGCCCTGAGGAACAGCACACAGCAATTTAGATGGAGGAGCAGAAAAGAATTTCACATTCAGCTGAAATTATAGAGGGGAATTTAGGCAAGCAGGATGGAGATTGTTTACACTGGAGCACATCCAGCACAGGAGGTATAGTACTCCAGTGTTTTAAATATAGAGGTTAAGGCAAAACCATAACAAAGTTCTGGTTTATACTATCCAAAAATCAGAATTTAGGGCAGAAAGCGATAGGACATCTTGAAGGTGAACAGTTTCATTCTGTCCGCTTCATTTGCACATGGGAAATTCTCTAAAAGATGCTTTTGTCCACTACTCCCTTCAGGAACACAAGAATCAGGACTAATAATGCTTTGCATACTCGCCTGTTAACGTAAGGATGACACAGGATACTTTATGAATTAAAGGCTTCAAAATGCTATGACTGGTAGTCTCAAACACTTGATGGAGGATAAAATATTTCGTCTATCAACAATTCACAAGGGCCCACATCAACTGCTTCCGCGACACCTTCTGGCATCATTTCCCATGAGCTGCATTGCAAATGGAAAGCAGCCCAGTATGGAGACAGAGACCAACTGGCCCAAGGCTGCCCGCGAGTCTCTTGTGGCGACACCAGGAGTTCAGTTTGGATCCCCAGTGCTCTACTGTGATGACCAGGTGTTGTTCCTCCTCCCCAAGACGTCTCCTCCTGTGAAACCTTGGCCATGTTAAGGAGCTCAGCAAGCACCGTGGTTACTTTTGTGGAAGAAAGGGAAATTGCTGATTTGTGGAGTAGCAGTATGGTAGATCGTGGCGAAACTGGGAAAATCCATCATTTTAAGAATCTAGGGACACAGTGACATGACACAAAGTCACGTGGGGATGCACCAAGAGTCAGCTGCAACTCTAGGGGTTACAGCAAGGACTGGGACTATCTCAGCATGAAGAGTTCAGCCTCTGGATGTCCTTATTTAGCCATGTGCATAAGTCCGATCAATGCAAAATGCCACATTTAACTATATATATATTTTTCCCCCCTGCAAGATTTACACCAAGTCTTCTCTAAAAATGTCAGTGGCCCTTCTGATTCACAAACACACAGCTGAGAAGAGAAGCAGTCCTGACATTACTACTGCAAACATTCCCCCACTACAGAAGCATGAAAGCAATAAAACTGTGCAGTGAGAGCTTTTTTATTTTTACCTGGCATCAAGACTAGTGCTAACAAAAACCTCTCTGCAGAAGAATTAGCAGAAAGCACTGATCTTATAAAGCTTCTTTCTTTTTTGCAGTTCATTTAGCCTAAGTAGAGCAATCGAGGCTCTTCTGGCAGGATATCACATTCTCAATATGTAACCACTTAAAGGAGGAGGACAGCTATTGCAGAGAGATGTCCCAGGAGAAGAAATCATTATACAAGTGTAAGGGATTTCTTTGGAGTGACTTTTAAAATAATGTGAAGCTGCTGGTTTGATTGTTTTGGTTGTTTGGTGGTTTTATTGTTTTGTTTTCCCTTTCCAGGACTGGACTATGAACCTTTCTTTCACTAGTGAGCAGTTGTTCACACACCTAATCCCCTGTGATTTAAATGAAACCCCTCAGGCAGATAATCATGTACCAGCAGGAGGAAGGGACAGACTGTGGCCCTAAAGCCTTCAGGCACGACACCACTTTTCCTCATTTATACGTATTTTAGCAGGTTTTCAGTACACACAGAACTCATATCGCTGACAGCAGGGAAGAAAGTGAATCTATACAGAGATTCTGCATTTCCCTGTTGTGAGGGGGAAGCTGTCTTCAGATATGATGTATAAGGAGGACGCAGGGGTCAGCCCTGTCTGGTTCAGGGTCCCCAGACATGCAGGACATCAGAGCTCCAGACCCACGTGGCCGTGTAGAGGGCGGCTCTGGGCTGTCTCATGGCTAAACAGGTAAGGACAGTCGGTGCCTGTTGTGCCAACCCTGGTGGGGTGGGAGGTGCATTGGATCAATGCCACCAGCACAGCTGCTGTTTTGGAACAAGAAAATCTCTATTTTCACTTTTTCTAAGCAAGAGGCAGATTGGACTTTAGGCTGCAGGCTGAGCTGGAAGAAATTCTGTGCAGCAACCTTAAGATGAAGCAGCCTGCATAACCCACGGGACGCCGCATTCACATGGACGTGACTCGCTTCCTCTGCTCCTGTGCGAACACGCTGTTCGTGGTGAGTAAGCCTGTGTCATCCCACAAGCCTGGGAGGTTAGAAACACACCCAGCTTCAGAACCTCGTGGATGGTGAACATTTGCAATGCCAGGGCTGTGCATCGCCCAGAAAACCATGCATTGCCCAGAAAACCATATGCATCTGCAAGCTTTAAACTCAGCAGCGAGACAGATGCCCAAGAAGGCATGGGGGTAAGGGCTTCTTAATGGATAAGCAACCAAACTGCGTGTCTTGGAGGACCTCTGGCTGGTGTCCAAGGTAAAAAACCAAGACTTACGGAAAAGATATCTTGTCTCTCCCACCCTCCTAGCATATTGGGATGGTCCACTGTGCTATTGCTGATATACTTTTGCTGGTACACCCCTAGAGCAGCAGCACCACTGCTGCCTGCACAGCCCGAGCGCTCCTGCTAATTCCCTGCTAAACTCCTCCGACACTGGAAATGCCCAGCAAGCTGTCGCTGGTATGGAAAAATATGGTGACTGTTGCTGGGAATGGAGGCAAGGTGGAAAGGGAAGAGGGGAAAGGGAATGTTAAAATAATGCAACAAGTGACTGAAGATCTTAAAAATTATTTCAAATCTGAGTTTTTGTAAAACTTAGCAGCTTATAATTTGCTCTCTGTATACGTGTATATATACGCACACATGAACAGCACACGAGTGTGCACACGTGTGCACACAACCTACATGTGAAAACACACGCATTTTATCACACGGCTCTGCGGAACAGGACATGACACCATCCCACATACAGAAAATGCACGTGTGTGTATTGCCACATATTTCATGAGGGTAGAACTGGGATAGCGTTGTATTAATGAAACACATGATGCTACTCCACAGCCACAAAGGCTCTCTCCATGTCTTGAAGCCGATGGCTATTTTACCACATGCAGAGCCTACTTTCTGCAACAGCATGACATCACACTCCGGAAATAATTACAGCCTTGTCTGCACTGCAAAAACTGGCCCCATAATTTAAAAAAACGATTAAAAAATTGCTGTTCAGCCCATAGCAGCAACAGCAGCGCTCTAATGCAAGACTGGACTCAGCTGTTTTCAGTATTGGGTCACCTAACCCTGCTTAGAGTGGGGTTAGAAAAAACACTGGGAAAAACTCCCACACATTGACACCCCATTCTTAACAATAGCCCAATTGCAGCAGCTGTGAGGAAAACAAGGGGGAAATGGTTTTCCAGTCCCCAGATATTTTTTTCTGAAATTTCAAAAGGAAAATTCTGTTCCAAAGAGGGGCAACAAATCATTACTTTTCATTTTCATTCAAATAATAATGAAAAGCAAGAACCCCAGCGTTTTCTCAAAATGATAATCTAAGAATCTTTTCTTATCTGGTCAAATGTTATATCAGTGGTTTGGGAGTGTTTCATTTCAATCCTGGCAGTTGCTCTTCAGTTTTAATCTTTTCAAGCTTTTTGGTAAAAAGTACCCAAAAAGTACTCAAACTATTTCAGATCAGAAAATGATGCTTTTCATTCGAAGAAAGTAAACTGAAATCACAACCTCCCTGGGTGAGAGACAATTCTATTCCTACCATTCTTTATTTGTACAACAATTAGCCTGTCCTGATCCAAGATAAAGTCCCCCAGGCACAGCTGTGAAACTGTGTCAGGTTTTTTCAAGTGGACCTGACGAATGACCAAAATCAATCCTTTCCTCAAAATGTCAGTTGTGATGAGCCAACATTTTCCCCTCCAAAAATGTTACCCCCAGAAATTCTCAGTTAGACTCAACGCTGACATGGGAGCATCTTAAATTTCCATGCCTCGCAGCAGTTCATGGGTGTTACATTATTCCACGGAGCTTCTGCAGCTGTGTATTGACAGAGCCACCAGCTACTCTTCTTAAACACAGAATACATAAGATTTCATGCATCTTGGACTTATAAAGTGAAAGTAACTCCCTTCCCGACATGGCAATGTCAACGAAAGATGAAATGAATTGAATTCTTTCACACACAGAGCCAACGAGTCGTAACACGGAGGAGCGCGCTAGCTCCCCATGTCAGCAAGCAAGGAAGAAATGCACCGAGACCTTGTGCCAGATGCACCTTATCATTTCACTCATATGCGGCGACGGACAAACACGTGGGTAATGGCAGCCCTTCCCTCTGGTATGTCCCTAACTCTCCCTGCCAGGGGAACCAAAACTTAGGGCTATGAAGTTGGTGAAGGGTTTGGAGAAGAAGCCGTACGAGGAGCAGCTAAAGTCACTTGGTCTGTTCAGCCTGAAGAAGAGGAGACGTCATCGCGGTTACAGCTTCCTCACAGGGGAGGAGGGGGGACAGGTGCTGATCTCTTCTCTTTAGTGACCAATGACAGAATGGAGGCAACAGCAGGAAAATGTGCCAGGGGAGGTTTAGGTTGGACATGAGGAAAAGGTTCTTCACCCAGAGGGTGCTGGACACTGGAACAGGCTCCCCAGGGAGGTGTCACAGCCCCAAACCTGACAGTGTTCAAGAAGAGACTGGACAACATCCTCTGACACATGGTGTGAACTGTGGGGTTGTCACATGCAGGGACAGGAGCTGGACTTGATGATCCTTGTGGGTCCCTTCCAACCCAAGACATTCTATGATTCTGTGATTCTATGAAACGCTTTGCAAAGCTTGCAAACACCTGGGAGGCTGCCCTGTGGAGAGAGCTATCTGGCATGGCCTTGAAGATCTTCCATTCCTCTGAACAAATTACATTGGTCATTCAGATAAAAGCAGAGGGAGATGAACAAACACTTGTGCCTGGAATTCCCTCAATTTCACCACCAACCACTGAGGGCTTAGCCAAGGCCAAGCTCTGTGGTTACTGCACAGCCATGTTTTCATTTCAGGATGATAAAGGTCCATTCACTACCACTGTCAAGCCTTGTGGGTTGTGATACAAGTTCAACAAGGAGCAAGAAGGCGGCCCCCATGGTGACACCAGATTGAACTCGAGCAAACGGAGCGGCTGTCGCAGCATCCCCGCTGTGACTTGCATTGCCACGGTACTTCTACTGCTCTTATAGCGCTTAACCTATGTCAACTGCCTTCTGAGCCGTCCGCTTCAAGACCTGCTAGTGACAGACGTGTAATTCGGTTTGGGAAGGCGCGAGACCCGACGCCTGCTCTCCCTTACCACCTCCCTCCCACGTCTATCCACTTTCCTTGCTGCTGGGTTATGTCAGCCCAAAAGCTTCCCTGGGGAGGAGAATAACAGCTGGTTCTCTCCAAACCATCTCACCCAATTAAAGAAAAATCTGCAATCAATGCTTACATGTTTTTATTGTTGACAAGGCACAAGGCGGGTGAGAAGTGACTTCACCCTCCCTCGGCTGTGCTGACTTTACAAGATTCCTGAAAAAGTCAACTGAACAAGAAGCTGCCACTTGTAGCCCATCATTTCTCAAAGCAGAGCCAGGCTTGTAAATGTTAGCGCTCATTTAAAACTCTCCGAGATGCCGACTCTGCTCTTTTCACCCTGAGTTAACTATATTTAGTATGTTTTCATGAAGTGCCAGCTTCTGGAGTGATGAGATAACACAAAAGGATGAACTTTAAGAAGTATTTTAGCCATTGTGGTGACACGCATGTGGAAAGCTTGAGAATTTGAACCCTCAGCCAGACAATAAGTAATGACTGCCCAAATAATGATTTTAAAATACCTTACAATATCCTCTTGAGTGTTGAAGACTGAGTCATGGTTCTGGGAAGGGCAATATTCCATCTTTATTGTCTGCTGCAGGACTTGACTAGGATGAAATCAGAGGTTTCCTGTAACATCTTTGTGCCTCTGTCTCTTCTGTGGAGGGGCCGGTCCTCGGCAAGTAGCAGGGGCTGCCTGTCTGTTAAGCTGGCACTAAATTAATAGAATTACAAGTGCTTAACAGTCTTCACAGATGAGGCCAAAGCAACACACTTAGATGTCTAATCACGGATTTAAGCATCTATCACTAAACATGTGAGTTTGAAGGCTTGGGCCCTAACTTCTTAGTGTTAATTCTTCCCTATGAAGTGGGTCTAAATCTAAATCTCTATCTCACTGCAGCATCATGAGGTTATACCAGCACCTGAGATTGAATGAGATGGGCAATGTCAGTGTGATAACATTTAGTAAGGGCAAGCTCTGGAAGGAGCATTTTATGCTAAGGACACACCAAGCTAATGTAATGAGAGCAGGGGAGGCTTGACCACTGTTTCTCAGCAATTCCTGGAAGGGGCCCCAAGTCCAGCTCCCTAGAAAGAGGCTGGATATACCGACACAGCCCCTGCAGCGCAAATCTGAGGTTAACAACCGGGCACTTGAGCAGGTCAGGTCTTTAGCTAAAGCTGTCACAGGTCACTTGCAGACAACATGTCAACTATACGTTTTACTGTCCCCTGACCTTCCCATCTCTACCTTCTCCTCCCAAACAAAAGTAAGTGGCACTTCTGGAGGAACTCACCGACCAATTTTCTGATGGTCACAAAGCAAAGTACATGCTGAAGGTTTTTGCAGAGGTATCTGCAGAGCCCGGGTTCCCAGAGCTCCAAGCTATGTCTACATTACTACTGTTCTCCAGAAGAGTCAGCTCTGCAACCTCTGTGCCCATCAGCTTTTAAGCAGGACCTTACACATTTTGTTATGCTCCCATATCATCACACCACACAAAAGCTCCCTTTCTCTTTGAACAGTGCCCTTGACTTCGCAGCCACACAGCCTGGTCCTGCCATAGCCCCCTACACAGTTTTTACATATATCTTGGTATTTATTAACAGAGCCATGTATTTTCCACTAGATACGTTGCTCCTTCATACAGGTCATGGGACCATAAAGCTCCTTGCCAAGCGGACCTCTCAAATATATAGTGTTAAAACTGAAAGGTCTGTTGTAATTGTGCAGTGTTGTGCACAGAAATGTTTCTTCCCTGCTCTATATTGTACCCTAGGTACAGCAACAGTCCTGACTCATGGGGAGCCAAGGACAATGCTATTACCCCAGTGTTTGGGGAGCAGGGCGGAGACACAGGTCCATTCCCAAGAAGACAACCCGATGACATGGATGTGGCAGGATCCAGTTCACCCCCCTCAGCCAACAGCCATGAGATAACAGAGCTTTAGGCCTGGGTTCACCACACTGTTCTTTGGCTTTTGCTGAAGATATTACGCTCTGTAGAGTCCCTGGTCTTGGATGTGAAACTGCTCAGGAGGAAGGGCCATAATTTGACCAAGCTGGAGCACAGTGCTCCACAGAACTCAAAATTTCAATCATTAGTCAGCTGCAAGCCCTCACACAACAGTAGTTCAGTTCATGGAGGAAGAGATTGCATTCCCATAAAAGTCCCCAATAATAATAACAAACCCAAAAAGCTCTTACACAGATACAAATCTCAGCAGGACCAACCAGGCGACTTTCACTGCTCATGTACAGCAGGAGGCGAACGGCACTTTATCCGTCATCTCCTTTGCGTTCACAATTGGGAACAGGGAAGGGGATTTTCAGTAGTGCCGGATGGCCTGGCAAGCACGACTGGTGCTGAAAGACGAAGGGACTTTTGCTCCTCAGCCAGCCAGGAACTTCAAAGACTTTTTCATTCAGTTGCTGTTACACACATGCACATACACAACTGCTGTTAAGGTATCACAGGTCTTGGCTGGGGTCAAAGCCGCCCGACTCACGCTACAACTGCCTACTGCAAACACAGAGTGGAGAGCTTTCTAAAAGTTTGAGGTTTGTCTCTGTTTTTTGGGGGTTTTTTACTCTATATACAACTTATGTTCTGTGTCCAATGGAAACAACGCAGAAATGACGATGTGAGATTTTGAGAAGCACGTTATGCAAGAGGTCGGATGAGATTACAGCACAGCCGTTTTCCAGCTGCCTGCCTTTCAGTCAGAAGATGCCAATTTGAAGAAAAGTGCAAATTCGGGAAGTATATCAAAATTGATATACTGTAAAAAACTTTTTAGGTCCAGTATGGAAATGTATGTTTCCCAGAACAGCCACAGCCTAAATCACAAAAATCTCAGTTCAAGCCTTGTAATAAATCAGTGAAAACAAGACTTTCATATTTTCTCACAGACTGAGCACATACCCAGATGCACCTCTACAGCTTTTCACTCTCTCTGGTTTGAGGAATACTGACTTTATAATAATAAAGTGCTCCAAGAAACAATATTGAGAGAGCCACCTCAGAGTAGGTAGTGTGGTGAGAACCACCTTCCCACCTGTCCCAGTGATTTCCCTCCCACAGAACAGGCTGGTGCCTTTCTGTCTCTTTTGGGGTTTTTCCTTGCAAAAACACCACTTTACTCTAAAATACAATGGGAAAACCACAAACCTATTTATGATAGGAGAATCCGAATGACCCCTTTTGCCTTTCAAGTCTAGCAAAGATGTTTGTTGCTTCTAAGAGGCTTAGGATCAAACTCCACAGTATTTTTTATAGGGAAGGTCCCCACAGCGCCAAGTCTCAGTTAAGGCAGATGCAACAGGTAAGTGCAAATCTGCAAAGGAGAAGGGGTGAGATGGGAAGATGGTTGCTATAACTTTGCACTGTGAAACAAATAGAGTAAATCAAGCAAAATGCATTAGAAGTTGTTTGGGTTTTGTTTGTTTGTTTTCTGAACTGTTAACAAGAAGAGAAATAAGGTTGTTTAGTCCCAAGGCTTAAGTCCATGGTTCCCTTCAAAAATGCTTATTCACTCTCCTCTGCTCTCAGTAGGTTTTTATTGAGCAATTGGAAGATGCTATTTTCAAAGCATCAAGTTGGTTAATTGTTCCATCTCTTTGTGTTGCCTTTTCTTTCAACGAAAAACAGCTCAAGGTTTGCAGGAAGGAGCCTCAGGGCTGCAACAGATGTCATGAGCCACTTCCTACAAATTAGAAAAGGAAAGTAACCCTCTCAGGTTAATTACGGGGAGAGGCCACACACGGAGCTGTGTAATGAGCCTGTGGGACGGAGGGAAGGCAACTGCTTCATATTGGATTTCAAGAGACGGAGCATGAAATCTCCTGTGCTGACTACATGCTTTCACGCTGCAAGAGCGATGCCTTCTCCCCGGGGGAGGACACAAGCCGTACTGTCTGGGGCAGGCAGCAGAGTTAGGGAAGGACACATGTTGCTCAACCATCCTCCGGTGACATCCCGTAGTGTAGGTATATTCCCGGCGGACGGCCAACATGGCAGGCTGCTCTTTGCTGCTCAAAACATCAGGGATTTGCACCTGTCCCCCTATTTACACAGGTGCAAGGTAGTTAGAAAGCCATGGCCTGAGGACTAAAGTGGAAAGACTGGGACTTGGCTGACCTGGATGTTGTTATTTTCCTGGTGGGATGAATAGGCCAAAGTCCTTTCATCTTTCTCTGCCTCATTTCCCCATCACTATAATGGAGACGGTGGTTTTTGTCTATTTTTATATAAAGGGGTTAGATTTTCACTAAGGGAAAGCACCAGAACAATCCCAGGTAGCATCGTTACCGGAGAGCTCTGGGAGAGTTCAGGTTATGGCTTTTTTCTCTATTCTCCTTTTCTTTTTCATTCCCCCCTCCCCAACAGGTTGGTTCAGGCTTATCTGAGACCCCATGTCCTATGAAACTGTTTCCTCAGGGACTGGGTCACTTTAAAAAATCACAGATGCTCATTTAAAGTAAACTGGTGTAGCTAAGCAATTGTAACTAAGCCATGAACTTTAGCTGAAGAATCAGCCCCATGTTTCCTTCAACTAAAATATACATCCATGGTCAGGTTACCATGACCTGACAACAAACCCAGCAATGACAAAAAACAACAACCCTGAGTGAGCCAGTAGCATGCTTAGAAGATTTATTCTAGTGAGGGGGAAATAGCTTGATGTTTACTTAAAGTATGATTTGCAGACTCAGGGTTTAAGTGACAGTCAACAGGTCCATCCACAAATAAGGAGAATCCTGGCAAAAGCCGGGCTACAGCTTCACCCAGAAAGGCATCGCTGCCAAGAGTTCAGTGGGATCCAGGCAACGTTGCACAGATATAGCTGAACCTCCTACTTCCAGGATGGCCACGTGTAGTTGTTCCTGAAGAAGCAGGGACAAATAACTGAAGTAAACTCATACAGTGGCCAGGAGGAATGGAAAAAAACTCAGTATTTTCAGTCCAAAAGCAACATTTTGTTGACATTCCATCTTGTTGAAGGGGAACTGAAAGATTTTGGGTTTGTTCCAATGCAGAACAGTAGTTTTTTAAATCTCAGAAAAGCAACGGGAGCTAGATCTGCCATCCTTGGGACAGCCATAATCACAGCCTCCTCCTGGAACAGCTTCCCAGTTGTGCACACACCACTTCTAACACTTTTGTTGACACTGTTCTCAAAGCAGAGGCCAAGTAGAAAGGTCTGAATAATTTCAAACTTCTCATAAAGTGCTGATTAATACACAATTCCCTTGCTGAAAAAAACCACCAAGCAGTGCTTGTGGCAGTGGATTTTCATCAACACCTATCACTTCCAAGTGCACAGGAGGGATATTCACAAACATACTAAAAATGACCAGCGGTCCATAAATATTAAGTATATTCCAATTTTTCCACACCCAAAGACAAACAAGCAATCTCCAGACTTGAACTGCTGGTTTGTATGTCGTCCTACTCCCCTCCTTTCGAAAATAGGTACATCAAATCTACCCTATTTCAGTAGGTAGATCAGAGGCTAAGTAAAACTGGTTTTCTTGAGCAGGATTAGCTTGAGGTGCTTCTGAGATAATCAGTCTGCCTTCCAGGCACCCTCCAAATACTTAGAGGCACCCATTTGTCATCACTGCTGCATTATCCTTGCAAAATGCATCATCCTTGCACGATGAGGCTACCTGAGCTGCAGGGTGGGAATGTGCATGTGTGTTACCTCACACGTGTATCTGCTGGGGAGAAAAACTGTTCTTGGTCTGCGTATTTCAAGTTAAACACCAAGACCGCTCAAATATTACAGGGAGGCGTGTTGCTGAACTCTGATCACCCTGTCCCAATGCTGCAGGATGGCACCCAGCTGAGCTACAGGAATGTGGCATGCTAGATCTTCATAAAAATAGCCCTTCAGCGGGGCTAAATGAGCAGTTTTGATTTCTCACAGCAGATATGATGGGCACATACCGTCCACCTGGGCAATTATCAATGTCCTCCTAAGTGCAACTGAATGGCAAGGCAGCCTGGAATACTGAAAAAATACAGCAATTTTTGTCTGCACTTGTACCACATTTTCTTGGGCTCAAAGGATTTCTGTAAGATTTAAACAAATAACAGGATCAGAAGGTTTTAAGAAGCTCCCACAGGCTCGTATGGGGCTTGATCCAGCCCCCAGTGCAGTCAATAAGTTTAAAAAACATAATCTCCAACTTCAACACAGCAATCGCGATTTACACCAGCTGAGGATCTCTCACCCCGACGTTAATGGGAACATGACCAGGCTGCTTGCCAGCACTTGGGGCTTTGCTGTAGGAGGAGCGACGTTCAGGTATGCGTGACCACTCGCCATCAGATTTCTTTACAATGACAAGCTTTGAAGTCAGAGCGCTTTGCTCTCCTTCCACAAACCATTTTCACTCAAAACAATAACTATTTAAATGGGAGGCTCACCAAAGTAACTTTGGATATTTTTTTTTTTAATCCGGTGATAAAATATAGTTAAATCACAAAAGCAGAAGGATCTGCCCGCTCCATAGTACCTATTCAGCGCAGGCTAGATATCCCGAAGCTGAACCACCTCCATTATTTCCCATCATTGCAAGAAAAGGAACTAGAGGCTTCACCCAATACTACCCGGAAAAACTAGAAAGAATAAAATCAAGCAATTGCCTCCTTTTGCTGAAAATCCCTAGGAAGACCACCAAAAGTTGTCTTTTTTTGTAGCCGGCGGGGCTGCTAGAGGCTTGAATGTGATTTGTGGACCTCATCCTGCCTATTTAGAGCAAAAGATAACACCTGCGGGGAGCAGGCGAAAGGTTAAAACCTGGTACCTCGGTGTTTTCCTAAGTGCAGGGCTTGGCACCAGAACAGAGGCTGTGAACAATGGCAGGAGCATTGCGTGTGTTTTCTTTTCCCTTAAAGTAACATTTTTGCTGCAGTGTCATCTTTCTGCTCAGCCAAGCAGGCGCTCTGGGTCAAATCAGCTGCGTGAGTCGTCAGCAGATTTTTCTGGCCCTTTCAAAAGATCTTCAGGCATTGTATTAAGAAGCCAAATCGGTGAAAAAACAGGGGAGGGGAGAAAAAAAAGAGTGGACAGGCTGCCCACACGTTTTACCGGTCAGGCGCTGAAATAATCAGCATTCTTTTAGTGAAATGTAGCAGCTTTAAACCAGCAATCTGGCTTCGCTCTCTGGAAAACGGCGCGCTTTCTCGAAAAAAGCTAAAACCGGGGTATTACAGCCTGACAGCTTCAGAATTCCTCAGACCTCCCGTAGGAATCGCTCACAAAAGAGCAGGCGATTCCCCAGGGTTGGATGTCAGGAAAACAGACCCTCGGATGGAAAACCCTACGGGAAGGCATGCTTCCATTTATACCATCTTTTATATTTTGGCTAAGTGGTTTGTTTATAACTGTTGGATTTAGGCAAGAGAGGTTTCACCTCTCCTCACAGTTCCTGTAATGCAGCAGTAAGAGCTTTGGGGCCTGTTGGGTCACTTCCCAAACAGAGAGGTGAAAATTTCACATATTTTGGCAAGTATCCTCCAGCAGACACAGACACAAATAACATGGAAGACAGTCCCGCTTTCACAGCCTTCTCATAGAATCACAGAATCATTGAGTCATTTCAGTTGGAAGAGACCCTCAGGATGATTGAGTCCAACCTTTTGCACAAGCCAGACCTGTTCCTAGGAGCTACCATGCACCAGCAGAGCAGAGAGAGAAACAGCACTGAACAAACTTCATCGCTATTTGCCAGGACTTCCATCAAATAAACAATAGTTTTAAAATTAAGCAGCATCTTTAAAAAAGAAACAGCATTTTTAAACCCAACCCTTGTGACACAGAATTTCTTCAAGGGCTGTTGCTATCCCGAACAAAAGAAACTGAAGAGTTACATATGAAACTTCCATACATAATAGCTACCATGAGTCTCTGTGGTTATTGTGCAAATCAACAGGTTGTTAAAACGGATGAAGACAAAAGATTAATTGTTCACAATTTTGCCAAACAGAATT
The DNA here is from genome assembly GCF_037038585.1 of Patagioenas fasciata. NCBI lineage: Eukaryota > Metazoa > Chordata > Aves > Columbiformes > Columbidae > Patagioenas > Patagioenas fasciata. The sequence goes on along the minus strand of NC_092523.1, from coordinate 7,362,232 downwards.
ATTTGCGCCAAGACCTTCCCATGTTTGGGACATGTAATTACATTCTTACAAGGGAAAAACAGTAGAACAACAACTAATTAGGAATTTTGCGATTTCGCATATGCACATACGAGCTGAATCAAGGTAGAAAAGGGCATTTTCTTCAATTCTTTGGTTGGCAACCTTAATAATTTGTTTGATACAATTTTGTGTATTTGTAAATATATGTGATGGATGGTTAGTGAATGCTAATTTACGGTACTTGTGAAGCAGAGCTGAACTAATCGTTGCTGCACATTAAATAATGGATTACGGCCTTAATTTCTATTTGTATGATTCTAAAGGAGCAGCCTTCAAGCTTACAGCCTCCCAGCTGCCTCTTCTCATGTGAACTTCTTCCAGTTTGCACTCTGCTGACAGATAAAATCATTTCTGAAATGCAAATCAGAAGAGGAAGAAGTCGTCAGAAAGGGGTCTTCGTACTGATTCAGTAGGTTATCAGGTCTTTACCTGCCTGGTAATCAATCCTGGAGCCTGATCAGCTTCAGAGGATGGACCCAGCAGGAACACAAAGGCTCTTTATTCCCTTTGCTCATGTTGTGACTCTGCTGTAAAGCCTAATTTGCTGGGAAGGGCAAGGTGGAACTGGACATAGGGCCTATCAGGTATCGTTAATGTTCAGCCAAGATATGGACGTTGTGTTTGAACGAGACAGACAGTCTTTGAAGAACATAATCTGTGTTGCCAACAATGGCTGGAGTGAAAGGAACTCTCTCTGGTTACCTTATAGGATGGACTGGTAAAGCAAAGTTGGATTCTTATCAAGATGTTGGCTTTGGGTTTTTTTTTTAATCATTGATTCATATGGTAATGGCTGGGAACACAAAACGCAGGGTCTTCAAAGGGAGGAAACATGAGAAGAGTATAGCTTTACCCGGTTCATGTTGAGGTTGCACGCTTTTGTTTCATGTGATTTTATTTAATATATAAGTCCTGCTATCCTCCCAGGCACTAATCATACCCATGTCTTCAGATTCCCTCCAATTCCACTCGGACACAGACTCGCCAGCAGCAGTGAAAAGCAGCAGCTCTCCTGGGGTGCTGTGTTTCTCAGATTGACCTTAGCTCTGTTTACCCTTGCTTCAAAATTTGGGCCAACATCTGCTAAATAAACCAGAGTGCTAGGGTGATGGGAACAGGGAAGAGGGGTAAAAAACAAATGGGATTGTTCTAAGTGAGAGTGTAGCTAGAGGAGCTCTAGGGAGATTGTGATGGGTCAGAATACGAATGCAGTTCCCTTTGAATGAATAGAAAGACTTTTCTGACAATTCTGATCCAGTTTTGAAGCATGCAGAACATACCTATCCAAAGATAGTGTTACCAAATCAGATTGAAGTACTCTTCAAAATACCCAGCCAAGTCACACATATACTTCACCAATGCATGCAGTAGTGGCTTTGTTCATATAGCATGTTTAAGAAGGGTGGTAGCTTGTATTTAAGATAGCAGAATCTGTTTCCCCCGGTAGCTAAATTCAAGATAATCAAGAGCAATCGGCTGCAAGCACGGGGGCTAGAAAGGTGTTTTCAAATCTGATGGTGTGTTCATTCCAATACATTGTGGTTTAGCCTGACACTAACAGCAACAACAGCATTTCACAAGCCATCGCAGCTCCTCCCTGACACAAGAAGTGTCTGACTGTGTCACACTTTGAACTCCAGGGCTGGTCTCCAGGCCAGTGGCCTGCACAGAATCACTATGCTGTGGTCATGTCTCCCTCCAGGTGTTTGCCAGGGGCATGATAATCAAAGCTCTCTCACTCTCAGTGCATGTAAAAGGAGATGAGGATGCTCAGCGTTTTGCTGAAGAAACTTGGCGCTTTGCTGGATCAGAAATACAGGTATTGCCTCATACCTACAGCCTTCCTGATCTGAACATCTTGCCAGCTAGACTATCATCTTGTCACTAGCTCTGAAAACCAGGAACACTGTATCAGACAACACACTCTTCTTCTGCCCCCAGACAACCGGTAGTAAATAGCAATTATCGGAAGGGAAGGGGAGAGGAAGAGGCGCTGTCCTACAGAGTGTGGTTGCTATAATGATGAGGCTGTGTAAATGCGATCCCAGGCTTGCTCAGAGGGCTCCAGTATAAACAATGTATATGGGAAAACCTGCAGCTTTTTTAGTTTTCAGAGGATGCTTTAGCAGTGTGGGCCAAAGCACAGCTTTCTTACAGAAGCAATATTCACACTAGGAAGCCACTGACTGCACAGCATACCATTATATACCAGTAAAGCACTCCTTAAATAACTGTATCCTCAGTATTTGGCATATGCCTTTAAAGCATCAGGATTAACATCCCTTAAAAAAGGAAAACTGAGCAATATGAGAGCAGATATTCCCATTATCAACATATCTACATATTTTTTAATCCCAGCCAGCACGTGCCTGGTATTATCTCATGGCAGTATGTTGCAGAGCTTATCTATGATAACTTTGCTTTTCATCACCTTCAAAGTTCCCTGAATATTTCCTTGTTCGTCTGTCATGCTGCCTTTGGCTTACTGGACAGCTCTGTTCATACTCAAGGCATCTGAGAAAGAAACAGATTCCAGCTGACTCAAAGACACTCTCTCCTGACAGCAAGCTGTCTGATACCCTTTTTCGTATACAGCAACAGTGAGACTGGCACAGTGTCATCTGAGGTGAGTATAAGCCCAAGAACACAACGTTAGTATGACACAGTACTTTATAGCAAATCTTGAAGCTCTGAGCAGCCAAAAGTAAGTTAGTAGCCAAGAATATTGGGTAACAAGCAACATTTCTTAATCAAAGATGCCAGTTGGCTGGGAATCTGCTTTTGATATGAAAACTGATTTTCTAGATGTGAAAAGGTGATGCTGAGTTTCAACAAAGCTGCATTGGCTCATGGCAACCACACAGAGAAAGGAAAATGAAGTAGAACTCATCCAAAAGCACCACGCTGAGCCACACTGGAAATTTTCAGTGAGCATGAGGAGATGGGGAGCAGTAAGGTGAGTTGGTTGATCACTGAGCAGGAAACCACCTGGAATTATGCTAAAAAGATCATCCTGCAGGATCTTCACTAGCAGAGTTCTTCCAAAAGGGTTTGCAGGGTGAATCTGGCTAAAGGATATCACCAAGAATTTTGGCACCAGAGCACAGGATGGGGTCTAGAGTCTGGAAGGCTCTACCTCAGGGTCTCCAATCCCCTCACCACTCCTGGAGCAGAGCTGGACGCCACGTCTCTCCAGAGCAACACAATTTATAGGCAACCTGGTGCTTCCCAATCAAAGGACATCTGTGAAGCAATGTTATCCTTGTTTCACACCTGGGAAACTCATGCACATGCTGGTGATGGCAAAGACAAAAGGGATTTCTCTCAGATCAGTCAGGAAGACTGCTGATGCACGAAGATTTAAACCATAGTTAAGTCCCAGACGAGAATGGTAACCACTAAACCATTCTTTCTGCCCTCTAGGTTGCAAGTCCTTGAATTCCTCTCCTGGAACAGATCTCAGGTACATCAATCCCACAGTGGGATATTTAAGGGTTAAACAGGGCTTACAAAGCATTTTCTCTGCTGATGAAATATATTACAAACAAAATCACTAAAAATATCAAAGAAAATGCTACTGATAGCTGTTACAGTAGGAACTCCCTGAACTCTATTTGTAGTCAAAAGCAGAAAATAGCAACCTGAGCCTGTTCGGTTCACCTTTAAAAGAAGAAAATTAGAAGACGCAGGGAGTTGAAATCTGTGTCACTCGATAGCTCCTGGCAAACTCTTCTTGGCTTTATGGATATGCTTCTAAATCCTCTCAATTTAATGGCATAGGTTTCCCTATTTTTAGATCACAAGGCAGCTCGGCTTTTTTCCCTGCATTATTTTTTAACCAGGCCATGGTCATTAAATCTAGCAGAAAATGAGCAAGGGTGTCCTTTAAATTTAAATAAAAAAATAAATAAATAACCACCATGTGGAATAACTACATGGCTGGAGAAAGGAAATCACTCCCGGGGGCTGACAGACCTCTTGAGTTTCCACTTCGCTGGCCCACGAGGCCGGTCTGGTGCTGGGACTCCCGAGACCCCGGAGGTGCCAGGGCTCTTGGCGGCCGACGGAGGAGCTGCCTTGGCACAAGTCTCGTGTTGAGCGCAGGTCACCAACAGGTCTGCAGCGAGCGACGGTTCCACACGGCTTTGGTTGGATTATAACCAAATAACCTCCAGTTTAATGCAATAACCAAGGTGAATATGGCAACTCGTTGCCTGTTCCCTGCCCAGGTGCAGGCGGGCTCAGGGGGAGCTCTGCACGAGGAGGGCACGCCGTCCTCCAGATTGTTTTGAAACAACAAGAAAAAAGCTTATCGTAATCCTCCTGGCAATTAGAGCCCTGGCTGGCTGTAAAGTGTAATGCATTTATCAAAACCTCCTTTGAAGGCGCTGAGGGAAGTGAATTTGAAGCTGTTGGGGACTGCAGGAGTAAGAGAGCCCAGCTGCTCCTGGGGAGCCTGCACTGGGGTGAGGGGGCAGAGGGAGGAGGGAGAGCTCTCTTGTCTAGGACATGCACATTTTCCATCAGCCTGTTTGTGCAAGGATAAATAAAACGTTATCTCTCTCAGTGTATCTCTCGAAAGCTCGTCAGATTACGGCTGGCATGCTCCGGGGGCTCTTCCTGCTGGGTTTGCCAAAAAGTTAGCCACCCCTGGAGCCATAAATCATCCCAAACCAGGCTTCTTCCCCCCTCCTTCCCATCAATGTGAGAAAAAGTCAAACTGTTTTGTGAACATCAGGAGGACAAAACTGACAGCTTTACCTTTTTTACAATATGTATCAGCAGCAATTCATACACAGCAGCATGTTGAAGGGAATCATCTCCCCTTGCCACACAAGGTCCTAGTCCAGCAGCATGAGGTGGGATTACAACAGTCTTGTAAAAACCATCTGAAGTAACAGTCTAGAGCAGTGTTCCCAGACCTCTGCCACTACAGATTGAGTATTGGTCTCTGATTAAATTCTCCAGACCCTTTTTATTTCCCACCTAGGGCCCACTGCTCTGTCTGCAGCCCTATGGACCGCTGGACATTGTTTTCACCCTCCCTCCTCCTCACAACTACATTTCCTTGGAGGGCAGAGGGGGAAAGATTGTTCATGAGATCATGATGCTCTCTCTCCTCATCTGCTTACAGAATCACAGACTGGCTGGGGTTGAAGGGATCTCTGGAGATCATCCAGTCCAACCCACCTGCTAAAGCAGGTTCACCAGAGCAGATCACACAGGAAGGTGTCCAGGCGGGTTTGAATGTCTCCAGAGAAGGAGACTCCACAGCCTCTCTGGGCAGCCTGGTCCAGGGCTCTGGCACCTCAAAGTGAAGAAGTTTCTCCTTGTATTCAGATGGAACCTCCTGTGCTTCAGTCTGTACCCATTGCCCCTCATCCTATCATTGGGCACCACTGAAAGGAGTCTGGTCCATCCTCTTGACACTCAACCTTGAGATATTCATAAGCATCGATAAGATCCCCTCTCAGCTTTCCCTCTGTCTGGTGTGGGCGTACAACCTCTTTGGCCACACGACACCCTCCTTCCCTTGGAGCAAAGACCATCTGCCCTTTGAGCAAAGACCACACCCCAGGATTTTCATGCTGAAATGTTAATGGTCTCACCACAGCAAAGAGAGGTTCACCATGACAGCACAGCTCTCCTACCAGATGGAAAGGAGCTGAGTCCAGCCCATGATACAGCCAACCAAAACTACTAGGGCTCTTTGCAGAAGTGTGCCGGCACGTGTGCGCCCTCCACAAGAAAAAGGATCTCAGGATAGGGAGTGAAAGCCAGGGAAGGTTGGGAAGAAGCAGATGGGAAAGTAAAGATGAATTAAAGATTATTTAACCTGACTGCAGAGTAGGACCGCTGTGTCATCCCCCTACTTTTCCTTCACACACAGGGCAGGATTTCTCTTTACATCCTATAGATGCACAGTCCCATGCGCCTTCCAAAGCAGCTTCTCTCCTCTGTGCAGTTTTGTTCATCCAAACCCAATGAACAATCATTGCCTTGAGTATTTTTTTAATCACTCCCAAATGCCTTTCCTTTGGGGGACTCCTGCCGAGATCCCAGCCTGGCTTCCCCTCTGGAGTAAATCAGTGTAACTACACTAACTGGGCTGCTGATTTACATCCACTAGAGATCTACCCTCCTCCCAGCTTCACTCCCTATGCTTGCCTGTGCACAAGCCTTGCCTAAAAATCTCTGGGTGAAACCTTGCAGTGCATCCTCCCCTGCACAGGGCTATTCTTGGGATTTAAGGAATGCGGGCATTATATTGCTATGAAAAGGGGCACTGTACTGAATTTATACACCAGGAGGTTGCAGGCATGAGAGCCAGGGTGTAGTAGCCTTACATCTGTGACAATGTTACAGGGGTGACAACAGCAAAAAAACTTTGATCAGTCCCAGAGTACAAATGCAGGTTTATATTCTTGCCATCTGGCAGAGTATCATGTTAAGAGCTGAGCAGACAACAGTGGCTGCTACTACACAGTGTACTATATACCAATAAAAGCTGAATGGATCTGCAATAAAGCAGACTTTTGAAATAGCTGTGAAAGGAAAATCTAGGCCACTAAGTGCTGTTAGAAACAATGTCCTGATATTTTTTCCCTTCCATTGCTATTCTCCTCTGCCTTGCTTCCGCTCTTGGGATTCCTCTCCCCTCCTTTTTCCCAGCCCTGGTGGCTGCACGGAGAGCTATCAAGTGAAATGCTGAACCTAAACTAAAGGTTGTATTCACTTAGCAAGCATTAAATAATGGTTGGGAGGGGCAGACTGGCAGCTGCCTTCACAGCTGAGGCCTGTCACCCTCCATAAATGGTGAAGCGCAGCATCCCCGTGCATGGAGGAGGTGACTGTGGTCTCTTCTTTCCTGCTTTTCCCACCCTACTCAGTACAAAGGCAAACGAGACCCACGCTGAGCCAGAAACCCATGGATAAAATCCTGGACTAGAGTTAATCATTGACTTTTGCACTTCTCCACAGCTCCTTCAGCACAAGAGCTCCAGTCATGGTCTTTGCCCATAGCAGCTATGAACTCCCAAGTATGATCAAGCCACCACTGTTTACTGGGCAGCGATACTCTGCATCCATCTCAGATGCAAACATCTTAGCTCAAGCATCTTTCATTAGACACCAAGTGGGCACACTCTGCCCTGCACTTTCCACACCCCAAAAGCACATTTTCTCTGACACGTGCAGCAGTGCCTTACACAGTGTTATGTGGGCTACAAAATGCCAGAGCATCTCTCTGATGAGGATCAGGAGGGACAAACTCTCATTTCACTCACAATTTCACCGTGGCTTAAAGATGTTTGCCCAAGCTAGTAGCAAAGTCAGGAAAAGACTCTACCAATCCTAGTTCCCAGAAACCAGTTTCAACACCAACACCACCACTGCTGCGTTCCCCAACTTCACAGGCCTCAGACCATAACACAAAACACTCTTGGTATTGTTCTTCACAAGAAGCAGCTGAGGTATCAAATCATCACAGCCACTGGATATAGGCAAACACAAACACAAGATATACGTTCCAGTGATGCCCTGGTGAAAATGCCATGAGCTGTGGCACGTCATCTAAGGAATCCCACAGGATTCCTTCTCTCTGAGTATGTATTTCCCATTAAAATGAATATTAGCCCGCAATTAGACGGAAGAAAAAATTAGCCTGGTAGTTAGATCTCTTTGTTACTAAGTTTTCCTAACAGGAAATACAATGGTCTCAGAAGGGAAGCAATGGAAACTATCACTCGAAATAACTGAACAGGTTGCTAGACTAGACACTACAGGAAGACCCAACAGCCCTATTCTTCCTCTTTGGCATCTGCGACCCTACAATTGCTCAGTCATTTTAATAAATCCTTCAGCTCCTCTATTAGATTTACATTTTTTAATGGGATTAGCTCTCAAAAGAACTCACTGCCCGGCATTCAGGCCAGCTTTTCATCTTTAGTTGCAACTCTGAGCTTTCCAAACACGCTCAGCACCCAAGAGGCTATCTTCGGAAAGTCCTAGATGAGGTGGTCTCGCTTTGCCAAGACTCTGAAGTACTATGGGTACATTTGATGGCTGCCTACTCTTCAACAAGAGGAAATGTTTGCCTGATGTCCTTATGGATGTTCACACTGTCAAAAGGGCTAGATACTATTTTCCCAAAGTAACTTGACCCAATTAAAGAACTTCTCCGGGAAAGCCAGTTGAATATCTCTGACATCTGCATTACTACAGACACTCTGGTATTAACCATCCCCTTTATCTCACTATATTTTTGTTGATAGCTGAACTATGCAATGCAGTGGTTCTGGCATCCCAGCAATGGCTAGTTATCAGGAGCAAGAAAGCACGAGGTCTGGGAACTCATTGAAAACATTCAGAGGCGATACGTGAGGGACTGGGAGAGATTAGACAGGGTTTGCTGGGGCTCCAGGAATTCCTGCAATTCAGGAGTTACATGGTGAGATTTCTTTTTTGTATAGGACAGCAGTAAGCGGGAAGATGGAGTTTCCATTTCTCTTTAAAGTTGTTTTCCCAAAACTGTCAAAAAAACTGTTGTTTTTCCAAAACTATTTCAACCAGCTGGGATATCCAGGGCAAGTCCTCAGAGTAACAACCCTTGTGAAAACTGGAGAGGCTCAACAGGGCTCTCATTTCACCAGGAGCTAAACTTTGGAGCCTGACGGACAACATCCACAGCTGCCTCCCCAACAATTCACCACTTAGAAAGGGCTAATTAGTATGAGGTAATTAGTTTCAGGCAAAGAATGCTTCAAAAATAATCTGTGTGAGGTCAGCCATCCTAGATTTTGTTCAACATACTTTTTTTTCCTCTACTGTTGAAACAGATCCAAGAAAGATGATGTAAGACACCTAAACTAGGCAGATGCTGGAGATTCAGAGAATCAAGTGTTTAAAAGTACTAAAATGCTTAAAGATGCATCTTCAACCCTAAATGCTTCTGATGTAACAGGCATATAAAATGTGAAAGTTTCATGGATGATGCTAATTATTCTAATAGCTCATCTTCTTTTCCCATAAGTCCCCACACCTAGGTTGTCGGGTTGCCTGGGGGAACGAACAAGACAACATGAAAATGATCCAGCAGAAGACAGACGTGCCGATAATGAGGTCTTGCAAGATTTGTGGCTACATTTATTTGCCACTCAGCTCCTGCCCAGTCGTGGGGCAGCTGTGAAAACAAGAGCACTGGGAAAGCACCACATGAAGCCAGAATGGAAATGCCAACACAACTCCAAAGTAACAGCAGCCAATCTTGGCCACAGACACTACAGTGGGAGCTTTCTTGCATTGTTGTTGTTTTGCCCTAAAATAGCCTGTAAGATAAAGAGAGCCAGTGATTAGCTAAGTGCCATCTCCCATGATAACACGTTTGCTCATTATCTGCTCCTGACACCTAATATCTAATTGTGCTGAAACATCCCAGAAGGACAGTCTGTTCTAAGAGGGACTGAATAGACTGACTGTGGAGGAAAAAAAACCACGTTTGCTGGCACATCCAAGAAATGAAAAGGCTGCACTCCAGCAGGGTTAGGATGTCAGTAAGGGGATTTCAACAGCAAGGGTGCAAAAGGTTACTTCTAGGAAAGGTTGGCTACCTCTCAGAAGCACATCCAGGTTCCAAACTCTTGGGTCTGGTAAGGTTTCCTGCCCACTAAAATAGACGTATGGTCTCTGTTGACAAGACCTGGGCTCTTCCCACTTTCTTTACTAACACATTGCTTCAAGGATGCCAGCGAGATCAGAATCTCTGTGCTCCAGAGGGAGACAGCCCCCTCCGTGCCATGCTTAAAATCTTCACAGAAAAAGCAACTTTTTTGTTGCTGTCTTCTTTTATGAGGCTTTTTTTTTCTTTTAACTGGTTCATTTCACTGATCCTGTTTGCCAAGCAAACACACGAACAACCTGATGAGCACAGCTGGCAGAGAAGCACAACATGGCACAGGAACAGATGGCCAGCAGTAAGAAGGTAGGAGTATGGACCCTGCCTGAAAAAAACAGCCTTAAGTAGACTGGTATCTCCCAAACCAACAGAGGGGACCTGTGGCAAAGCCCAGTTCCCCCATGCTTCAGCCTAGCAGGATGAGATCCACTTGCCTTTCCATCATTTGGTAACCAAGGAGCCAGCTCTAGAGCTGGAAGAGCTGCATACCAAGCCCTGTGGGCTCTGGGACGGATACAAGTCATCCTGCCCCTGAATGCAGGACCAAGTCCAACACAAACAATGGTTAAATATTTGTTGTAAACTAAACAGGGATGTATCAATTATTTGGGAACCTCATGCTATTCATGCTGGAGACAGAAAAATTGTCAATCCTTAAAAAACAGCAAAGGAAAATTCTGGAGCCTAGCTCTGCTGACCATTTTTGGCTGTTAGGTATGTCTTTATGTTGTCTCCTCCCAGTACAGGGTGATTTTGGGTTACAATCTGCAGATGCATGGAAAATGCCTAATTCCCAGGAATGAAGCAGAAGATTTTGGATTACGTTGCAGTGCTTTGTGACTTGCACTTCAACAAAGCAACAGTCATGATGAACACATATGTCCATGACAGTTATGACACAGCATAAAAGGTTCATTGTCCCCAAAAACTGTGACATACTTCTCTCTCCTCTGAATACTGTGTTACCCAAAGCAAAATGTAACTCACAGAACTCAGGGACATCGCTTTACTTGGCTTTGAAATCAGTCTGGAAGCATCTCAGTTATCCAATGTTGGACATGGTCATGATGCATTAGATTACTATTCTGCCAAAGATCTGTGCAAGCATTTTACAGTCCTAAAACCAGTCTGAGCTCCTTAATCTAAGCAGAAGTAGCAGTGCCTGAGTCTTGGCCCAGATTTGGTTTGCTCAGGCTTTAGGATTTGAGATCTAATCATAACTAGGTTGCAGAACTCATTTCCAGGATGCTGTAATCATCTAGTGTTCTGACTGGATTCATACAATCTGGAGAAGCATAAAAAGGCTCCCATACCCCACCACACACTGCTGTAATGCCATTCGTCTTATCCCTGTGCTAAATGGGACCCAATTCAGAAAACAGACCTCTATGGTCATGCAATCCAAATCCAAAACCAAAACCCAGTAAGCGTGGATTTGGATCCAATAAAAGCCTTTATTCCACATAAAAATTACCACGTAGATGTAACATATAAAGTCTTCCACTGATGCCCATTCCTTGCGAAATAATATGCCATTAACAAAAGTCTTACTGTATGTACTTTTGGACCATATTTTTCCTATAGGCCATTGGTTCACAAGACGACGGCAACTGTTGTCTCTTTATGTGAGAAAGCAAAAGGAAATCCTGGAGCTCTGCGAAGGATGGATGACAAGGCAGCTGAGAGCTAATGGGTCAGGATTAGAGAGCAGACCACTGTGGCCAATGTTGTGGTGGGTGTCTCTAACAGATCTGCTCAGGAGGAAGTAGATGAAGCCTTCAGACAACTGGAAGAAGCCTCATATTCACAGGACCTGGTCATCATGGGGAACATGAACCATCCTGATGTCTTTTGGAAGAGCAGAAGGGCACAAGCAGTCCAGAAGACTTCTGGAGTGCATTGACAATAACTTCCCGACATAGGTGACAGAGGAAATGACAAGACACCGTGTTGGGCCTGATGCATATGAACAAGGAAGAACTGGTGAGGAATGTGAAGGTCAGAGACAGCCTTGGCTGCAGTGATTATGAATGGTGGAATTCAGGATCCTGAGAGGAAAAAGCAATGCAAAAAGCAGGATCGTAACCCTGGCCTTCAGGAGATCAGACTTGAGCCTGTTCAGCAAGCTGCTTGGAAGAGTCCCACAGGAGGAGGCTCCTGGAGAGAGGATGGGTCTAGCAAAGCTGGCTAAGTTTCATGGATCATCTCCTCAGTGTTCAAGAATGATCCACCCCCATGAGCAGGAAATACAGTAAAGGTAACAAGGAGGCTTGTGTGGATGAACAATGAGCTCCTGGCTAAATTCAGTCACAAAACAGAAGTATGTAAGATGTGGAAGCCAATATGCCTTATCTTGATTCCTAGGAAACTGATAAATCAAATAAAACTGAAAGACAAACATATTACAGACAAGAAAGTGCCTGGTAGCAGTCAGCATAGATTTACAAAGGGAAAATCATACCAGACCAATGGAACAGTGTTCCATCTAGCCTGCCATGGTGGAGATGAGGAGATTAGTGGATGTTATTTATCTCAACTTCAGCAAGACTTCTGGCATTGTCTCCCATAAAGTCTTCATTGATAAACTGATTAAGTATGGACTAGATAAACGGACAGCAAGGTGCACTGAAAACTGACTGAGCTGATGGAGATAACGTTGTGATCAGCAACACAAAGTCCAACTGGAGGCCAGTGACTAGCCAGGGGTCAGTACTGCGGCAGGTACTGTTTGACATCTTCATCAATGATTTGGACATTGGGACCAGGTGCACCCTCAGCAAGTTTGCAGAGGATCCAAAACTGGGAGGAGTGGTTGCTGCACCAGATGGTCATGCTGTCATTCAGAGGGACACCAACAGGTTGAAGGAATGGGAAAACTGAAACCTCATGGACTTCAACAAAGGAGTATGTGAAGTCCTACAGCTGGGGGTGAACGATGCACCTGGGCAAGCTGGAGATATCTTCATCCTGGAGATATTAAAAAACAGACTGGACAGGGCCCTGAGCATCCTGCCCCAGGTGCCCCTGTTTTGAAAGAGCATTTTGTCTAGATGGTCTTCAGAGCTTCCTTCTCACCTCAGCTATACTGTGACTCTTCTTAAGTTCTCATAGAGTCTATGGAGAATATGCAAATACTCTGGCTTTACTGTACATAAATAAACACATTAGATACTAAGACTGCCTTATTGTACCTTCAAGTAAAAGGTGACTATGAAAGCTGTCACAATGATGAATGCTGCCAAAATGGACACAAAAGGGGAGACCGTGTACCCTCACAAGCATAGCAGGCAATGCAGAAATAAGTACTGCACCAGATAGGGCCAAATATGAAGCCCCCTTTTTCTTCTTTTCATTCTACTTTTATTTCAGCTTTCATTCAGGAATGAGGTTACAGCTTTGACTCCAAATATCAGAGGTGCAGGGTCAAGTGTCTCACTCTCCCTCTTTCAAAGGCACATTTCATTCCAGATCAGAGATTTTAACCTGGAGCTCCATACCCTGAGCCACCAACCTGAACTCAAGACCGTCTTGCTCTTCCTCTGGCTTGGCCTCTCTCTTGCGATATTCCTAATTACATTTTCTTCAAAACTTCTACCACTTCACATGTTTGTTGGTTTCAACAAAAGCACAAAAAAAAAAAACCACATTCAGGAAAGCTCCATTTCTCAAAAATGTTCCCATCACCTCTAGTGGTGACTTAACTTTCTCTAAGTATACACGAGTCCAGCTGCAATGTGTGTGTTGTGTAAACCTGGTGTGGCTCTGCTGAAGTCAGCAGATGTGGTCCAGATTTGCAGTGCTTTCTTGGAATTAAGAACTTTGCCTTCTATTTATAACCTACTTCCTTGCTAAAGAAACAGCTTTAAAACGGCATTCACTTTCTCAGTAAATACTTTAGAAAAAGAAACAAAAAGACCAACAAATACAAATAAGCCCCCTCCCATGCTATGGCAAAAAATACCACGTAGTCCAAGTTTTACTGGACAAAGCTGGAGTCATCCTGATCTTGTCACTAACATGACTGCCCATTCATTCTAATTTAAACAGGCAACAGAAAGCTATTCTCATGCAAATAATACAAAAATCTGCCAGGAAGTAGTAATACTTAGTTCAATTTGACAGCTATGCATACCATCAGACAAGCATTGATGATAAATGAAGATAATGAATGAGAAACTTGTGTTTAGCAGCCTAAGCAATTAATAACTACAGACAGACAGATGAAATCTGTCAGCACATGGAAAGGATCCACTAATTGCACTGCACATAAGTTACAAAAGTGGACAGCTTTTGTTGTTGTGTTTTTCAGGAAGACGAACAACGTGTAAGAAAGTTTAAAACAATGCTGTTTATCTGTGGCTGCAGCTGCCCCGTGAACAGGGCGATGCCAAATCTGCCCGATGCCTGCCAGGTGTCCTACCCCGAGCTCCTCTGCTCTGCAAAGGAACCAGGACACCACCAGCACACCCCATACTTAGATTTTCCTCCCATTAGTCAGGTGACTTTCCTGTTGACTTAACTCCCTTTTCTTTAATGTCTCTAAGGTTGATCTTTCCAACATAAGCCCCATTCATTTTTAATCTCTACCTCTATTTAACTTGTCAAGGCTCTAATAAATGAGGAGAGCACTCCTGGCTGAAGGTTTTCCTCTGATCTGCTTGGTCCAAATAGGCACACTGAAGCGGATATATACTTCAAATGACACAGGTCACATCTCGGGGGACACAAGGGAGACTGCAGCCAGGCACACCAGCTACACAGCAGACCCACCACCACACACCTTCATGTTGAGATAGACATCAGGCTCCAGCACCCACCTTAGCCTCACTTGCATGTTCTAGTTAATCCTCAGGATACAGGAGGGAATCTCCAAAGGGTGAAAATGGCCAACATGTAGGTCAAGTACAAGCAATTTGAAGGATTGCAGGAGGCTGGGATGTGGGGTTCACCATGGTCTTCTCCCACCTTGGAAAGACACCGCTTTAAAGGGTCCCTCCACCTGTTTTTCAGGAGCAGGGACTAGTTCTCCTCCCTTGACCCCAAAGGAGCTGCTTTGGTTCTGAGGCCTCATTCATCAGTGCATCTTCTGCTGGAGAAGTGGGGCAAATCTCATAAACACCCTTTAAATGAAAGTTCAGGACACATGATGGGACAAGAGGTGGCCCTGACCAGCTGAAAAGGCTGCAAACACCACAAAACAAGGCTCTAACTGCTGCGTTTCAGAAATCTTGCTTCTATATGATCACACTTTCATCCATTTTCCCATGAAAACCGTGGTGCTCTCATGGCTCACAGCCCCAAAGCTGGTTCCCATCATCACCAGGACCTCTCCTCCTCTCCCTTCTCTCATGCACTGCCGCCCTCCACTACCCTCGCCCACCAGCACTAGCCCTCCCCACACACACTGGGCCCAATGGCCACCTCAGGAGTTTACCACCACCATGCCCTACCCGCCATGTCGCGCTACATCCACCTCGTCATGCTACATCCACCATGTTGTGAACTACCCACCATGTCACACCCGACTCACCACACCACCCAACCCACCTCCCCATGGCAGCCATTGCAGCAGGTCCGGACCACTGCCTCAGCAGGGAGAATGAAGCATGGGCCCTTTTCTGCCTCAGTTGCTAATTTTTCCTTCCCCAGTCTTCATACTAGTAGACATTTACCTGGAAAAAAGTCACCTTTAAAGCCAAAACCCACACAGGGAAGAAGGAAGCCTTTCCGCCCATGCTGTCCAGATGCTCTGGCAAGCAGCACTATCTCAGGCTTGACTCCCTCCTCAGCCCCCAGACAAACGTGGCTTTCCTCTTGACTTGCTATTTAAAAACCGTCCCAAGACCAGCATACAGTGGTTTCAGATTAATGAGCTGGAGCCGTCAGTGGGTGGGCAGTGTCCCTGTCTGCCACAAAGCACCGGCTGCTCCCACCACAGAGCTGCCACCGCCTTCATGTCATATCAGTCCTTTTATTTACTTGTGGCTTTGTCTTATTTTTTAAGTTAAGAAGGATCACTTCCTAAAACAGACTAGAAGCTCCAATACCAGGGGAAAGGAGGCTCAGTCATCGCATAAATTTAAGGTTTTATTGCATTTACACATCCCCTCTCAGCACACTTTACCAGAATAGCTCTTTATCTGCAGACGCGGCTCGATGACCTGGGCTGAACATGAAGTCTATACCACGGCACACAACACGATCAAGATTTGGTTCCCTGTGTTGTGTCTCTCCAACCAACTTCTCCCACTAAAGCAGGGGTGTCAAACTCATTTTCACCTGGGGCCACATCAGCCTCACGGTTGCCTTCAAAGAGCCAAATGGAATTTTACAACTGTATAAATGTAACTGCTCCTGACACCCCTGTTCTAAAGCCTATGTCCTGCCCAGCCCACAGGGCAGGGTATTGAAAGCTTCCTGCACCCAGAGGTAGGCAGAAGGTGGGTATTTTATTTCATGTACAGTTTCAGAGATTTTGAAATCCAGACTGGCCTGGAGGCAGCAGCAACACCTGAACTGTGGAAACTGTCTTATAAGGAAACCCTTATTTTCAAGAGGATTGGTTTGGTCTGAAGTTCAGCAAAGCCCACACTGCTCTGCGAGGTGCTTTCATTTCAATGGGACAGAACACAATTTCTGACGGAAAACGGTTCTCCCATTTTTTTTCCTCTATGTATCAGAGCTAATGTAATTACATGCATGGAGAAGAGAGAGCAGCGCACACTTGTAGATCTGCTGCACCCAGGGCAGTCATATACAGTGACGCCAAACGTGTTAAAGCCCTGTCACATTGACACAGTAGGTTTTTACATCACAATTATCACAGCACTTCTGCCAAGGTCCCAGTCAGGATCAGAGCTCTGATCAAATGAGGTACCATGCAAACGCACAATGAGAGAGCATGTCCAAATGGAGCCACCGGGCAGAAAGCAGGAGGATGAACAGAGCTATGAAATAAATTGGCCAAGGTCCCACAGCAGGCTGATTACAGAGGCAGGAATCACCCCAAGGACAGGTCACATCACCCTTCGCACAGGTTTGCACAGCCCTAGAATCATAGAATCATTTTGGTTGGAAGAGACCCTCAAGATCATCAAGTTCAATGACAAACTAACTCTGGCACTAAACCATGGGCCTAAGAACCTCATATGTGAGCAGACACTTTAAAATCAGACTCATTGTTTAGGGAAACGTGGCTTTGGAGCACCACTGGTCCAGATGTACATGCTAGAGTCCGCCCCTTTACAGCTCACACCTGCACTCTTGCTTTCTGTGGTAAACCAGAACCAAAACAGCACCGTCAATAGATGGTGACATCATTTAATACCTTTGCTTGCTTAGTGCACCTGGCCAAGAAAAACTGGAAGTGTTTTGTGTCGATTTGGGATGCAGGTGAAGAGTCCAGCGCTCTCAGGATTTAGCTGTAATGCAAGATGAGAAGCCTGGAGAGACCGACACTGGGTGGAGGAAAAGAAATAGCCAGCGAGAGGATTAACATTAGCAATTGCAAGAGGATTGACAGTGGTGGAACCAGGGTTATAAAAAAACATGTGTAAAACACAAACTGACTTTAACATTCAGAAGCAACTCAAAAAACCCCACAGGAACATGGACAGACATTTATGTCATCCTCGTGCAAGCACAAGGCGCTCCATGCAGAGGGGGTAACCGCTCAGGCTGTAGCCATCCGAAGTGACAATTCCCAAAGCTGGTGGACGGGAAGAGCTTCAACTACACCAGATGCAACCTCACAGCAATTTGTAGGACCTGCCTGGTATTTTACACGGCCATGCTACACTCTACAAGCCATGGAGTGTTGTGCTCTTTTCCACGTGTCCAGTGATGACAGCACAGCGATGAGATGACATCATCTCTCAGGTAACACCATCAAGTCACAACATGCAAAGAGAAGGGCTGGAAGCTGGAGGGGCAACCTCTGGGGCTCCATCAACTTTGTTACCCTGAGATACCTAAGTTGTTGATGCCTGCTAAAAAAAGTGGTTGCTATGGAAAAGATCTGATCTAAACAAATAATAAATGGAAACAACTGCATTTTAATCCCAAATGCATGGTTAAGTCTATAGAAAATCTGGCTTAGGATCCCTAGAAGACAAGCTGCATCCTAGGCTAAAAAGCCATCTAGGTCAGTCCTTGGTGGGCGATATTTTGTTGCCAATTGAGCCTCCATCCTCTGTCAATCAGCAGCCTCGTCCACATCATCCTCAAAGAGCAATATTCAGAAAAGCTGCTCCACCTCCCACCAATGCCCACACAGCAGCACAAGCACCATAATTAAGACGTGCCAGCTTGATCGCAGGCTGGCACAGAGTTTGGAGATGGCTGGTTGGGAGGGTAGCAATGAGGCCACCCATCTCAGGCGGGGCAGACCTGCGTGTAGGTTATCATAGAATCACAGAATAGTTTGGGTTGGAAGGGACCTTCAAAGCTCACCCAGTGCCATGAGCAGGGACATCTTCACCAGATCCGGTTGCTCAGAGCCCCGTCCAGCCTGGGCTTGGATATCTCCAGGGATGGTTCATCCACCACCTCTCTGGCCAACCTGGGCCAGTGTTTCACCACCCTGATTGTAAAAAATTTCTTCCTCATGTCCAGCCTGAATCTCCCCTCACTTAGTTTAAAACCATCACCCCTTGTCCTATCACAACAGGCCCTGCTAAAAAGTCTGTCCCCATCTTTCTCATCAGCCCCTTTTAAGCACTGAAAGACCGCAATAAGGTCTCCCCAGAGCCTCCTCTTCTCCAGACTGAACAACCCCAACTCTCTCAGCCTGTCCTCATAGGAGAGTTTGTGCATTTATTTGCGACCATTTCTGCTTTGTAATTTCTTATAGCAGTTTTCAGGAGCCAACATTAGAAAGGAACCACAAGATTACAGAGGGCTTGTGGACAGCCACAGACAGGCCCATCAGAGCTGAAACTGTGGGCGCCCCAAACGGGAGACAGACATTGTCTGGGAAACTCAAGCCCATCACCAGGCACTGATTCAGATGAGGAAAACAGGCATTAAATTCGCAGCAGATCTGTGGTTTAGGAGTACAGTTAACAAAGGAAGCTTTGCCTTGTTTATTTTTACATTCCAGTCATACATAAACAAAGAATATCATCTGCTTTTGAGTATTTAAAGTCTGTAGATCTTGCTGTCCATGTTAAGGTGCTTGGCTGGTGCCATCAGCCTCTGTTCATCAGGTCTGACATCCCAGGTTGATTAATTCTCTTTCCTCCTAATGTTTTATAAAGGGAGAGAGCACTAGAGAAGGGAAAACTGAGGTTGCTTTTGAAGAATTTCTTGCTGTTAGGGATGTCAAGGAAACACTTCTGGTTCAGATTAGCATGATGGGCAATGACAGAGGAGACTTTTCGCTATAAGCCCTCGTGTTCTGTCAGCACATGAACTCTTTGCTGGTGCACTGTCCAGCCCAGTTTTGACCATTAAAGCAATAGTATTTTCAGCACTGTTTCCTTCCAGCAGCTTTCCCGTAAGCTCAAATGTCTGGAGCTATTTACACTGCCTATCTTTACTCTCCTGCGTAGACTAATAGACAGAGTAGGCACCACTCTGAGTACTCAGATACCCAAATTAGATGCCTACAGTTAGATGATACCCCCATTTTCTCACATCCTTCTCACACCGTCAGATTGGTGCTAACAAACCTGAGCATCCAGAAAACTAAGTGTCTCACCTTCTAGGATTATATTACCCCAGGAACAAACTGCATCCTTTGCCTGGGGGCTACGGTTCAACTGGCTGTGGGCTGTCAGTTTGGGCAGATTACAAAAGATGGCTCATCGACTTTCTTGCACTTCCATGCACATTAAAGAAAAACAAGGATGAAAAGCAGGACCAGGATCCTGCGCTCAGACACCTGTCTAGAGAGGCAATGCCTTGCACCCAGGGGTTGATCTGTAATGAGAAGGGGAGGAGGAGAGAAAATCCCCTCTCCCAATGCACACAGCACCTGTCCGAGGGTCAGCTTGCCTCCGGGGGTCCCACTCTGACACATTACACACTGGACTTGGGCTGTGAAACGTGGGGTTGCAACACATCTGTAAAAGTAACAGCCACCGTAAAAGGAAGGGGGGAGCTCTGGGTTTCCTGCAAAATGTAACTAGCAGGAATTAAAATGGAAAAGAAACACCCTCCGGGGTCTTCACAGAAGCTATAAACCCAAGCAACTGTTTTGCCAGGTGCTATCGTGCAGCGCCTGCTGTTAAAGCGACTCTTTGCTGGCATCTCGCCTGTCTCCTCTTCCCAGTAGCCCTGAGCCCACTGGGCAGGCAGCGCCGAACTGGGGCAACCGGGGAAGTTATTCGCCAGCAGCGCTGAACCGGCGACAGGGCTTTGAGCAGCTGAATGAAGTGTTGTCATTTCCCAGCTGGGAGCGGGAATGAGCACGGTGCCGCTTCCTGATGCTGTTATTTTATTTTGCAGCGGCTTCCCCTTCCCGCTGTCTGAATGTCACAGATTACTCCACTGCTGTGCGAGCCTCAGGGGGAGGGACGGAGGGGGCAGTGAAAAATCTGGCGAGCGCTTCCCAAGCCGCCAGCATCCCCGATGTCCCAGCTGCCGCACAGAACCCAGAGGCTGGAAAGGATGGGTGGAAAATGCACCTTTTGGGAAGCAGAAGCCACACACGGGTCATTAACGCACCTGCCAAGGTCTGCAAACACCCAAGGATCCTGCTCTCACTGCCATCTATTTAACCCCCTCTGCACTAAAGCTCGCCACATCTTGCTGGCTCAGGAAATATAAGCCCCGGGGCTGCTTTTTGGAGCCTGTCAGCAGTGCTCTTTTGTCAAGCAGAGGCCTTCCTGTCAAGTGACACTAAGTGCTCGCTCTCCTTTTTCCCCTTGGGAGCTGCACATGCTTCCTCCTCCGGCAGCAGCCCAGCCTTTGTCAGCTGAAGGGACCAGGGCAGCTGGCAGGTCGCCCAAGTGTCTGGCAAGGAGACGGCTTCGTGCAGCCCTGTATCTCACCACCACATTGCATGCAAAGGGTCTGGGCAGGGGAGACGGTGGGGAACTTGGTGGACCAGGCTGGAGACCGGAAGATGAAGGGCAAGGATCCATGTGATGCAAAGCCTGAAGATGCTTAGGGTTGATGCCCCCATCACAGGGGCCAACCCCCTGCATGGCTGCTGGGAGACAGCATGCCAAAGTGGAAAAAGCAGCATCCAGAGGCGATATATGCTGCTTTCTGACCCTTTCCAACCTGTCTGGCTTCAAACTAGAGGCAGACAGAAAAGCAGAGGGTCTGTTGGATCAAGTCAGACAAATGGTGCAGCCACATAATTTCATACGGTTTACAGAAAGCTCCTTCCCCCAGCAGGAGTTAAGTGTCCAACCAGGGCTGAACTGAAACCCTCAGCGAGCTAACAATAACTTAGAAACAAAAGAGCTGTGACATGATTTCCCCAATGATGCTACACAGCTACAGCAGCAACAGTGAGAATGTCAGATTCTCCAGCATACACAAAAAAACCCTGTCACCAAAGCATCTTTTTCTTCACTCCCTCTGAAATTTCATTGGGCCATGGCCCTGTTTGGGGGAGTCGGCTCCATATCTGCAAATTTACACACTTAGATTTGTACCCCATAGGTTGTACACACAAAATAAGCTAAGCTAAACTCAGTTTTTTCTCCCTATCTTAATATATAGCACCTCCAACCCCAGGTGAAGAGCCATGGGAGGGAGAGCAGAAAGCAGTAGTTTCAGATGATCTAACACCGACCTAAAGCACTGCCACTGGCTAGCAGGTGGGGCACAGAATCATAGGACAGTTTGGGTTGGAAGGGACCTTCAAAGCTCATCCAGTGCCACCCCTGCCATGAGCAGGGACATCTTCACCAGCTCAGGTTGCTCAGAGCCCCGTCCAGCCTGGCCTGGGATGTCTCCAGTGATGGGCCATCCACCACCTCTCTGGGCAACCTGGGACAGTGTTTCACCACTCTCACATTCTCCTTTTCTTGCTGCTTGGTTTAGTGAGAGCTCTTCCCTCTCCCTTGGGTTTGTAAAGCAGAGACAAGGGTGCCAAATGCCTCTGTTAAAGCATTTTAAGACCTACCCCCTACAAGGTGCAGTACCCATTAATTTCACCAGGACTGTTCCCTGACTAAAGTAGCAGCTCAGAGGGTAGGCTGAGGCTACTAAAATCATCCTGTGTTTTAAGAAAAAATGAAAAAGATGCAAATAAAAGTATTCTGCACAGATTTGTTCATTTTGAGAGAGACACAATGTGCTTTCTTCTGTATGCAAACACAGGACAGATAATTAAACAGCAGAGACTGGGGCAGCAAAGCATCATTGCGAGTGCCTTGTTTGTGAGTTCCCCATATAATTATCACATCAGAAAAAAAGTCATGTATGTGGATTAAATGTATAACATTTTCAATTTTTAATCTTAGAGAGCACATTAAAATCATTGCATAAAATGCAAAAAGTCAGACAGGCAAAATTAGTGGCTCAAGAAAGGCTTTTCCTCTGATTCTCCTCTAAGTAACTTTCTCCTCTTACTTCCACAGTCAAAAAGACAATTCATTTTAATAAGCAACACCAACAGAAAATACTGTGGCATGTGAACACCTCAGCATCAAGAGAGGAGGACACAATGGTAACCTGGAGCTCTTTTTTTTCCCATATAAAGCTGGGAGCCTCTGCAGGACAGGCAGTAAAACCTCAACCTGCATCAATTTCTTGGTGTGTTCACCCAAACTAGGCAAAGAGGGACATATCAGTGGTTGGTAGGAAAGGGCTGAGCTCCCAGACTGCTTTTAATTCATCTAGCCTCATCCTGCATCCACATGAGACAACCACTAAATGAAAGCAGGCCTCTAATTGCACAACTTAGGTTGGCCTAAATCACTGCTGTGGCTGAAGTTGGTTGTAAGTCACGCCAGTTTATCACAACTGCTTACGCTAAGGGAGGGGTAGAGCAGGGCTGGTAGGTGGTCAGGAGCAGCAGGCAGACAGGACCATGTCCCTCAGCAGCAGGACCAGCTCGTGAAGGCTCAAGGTACCAGTGTTAGACAAAGAATCACGTTGCCAGCTCTGGGCTAAGGGAGAGAAACCATTTGGTAGTGCACAGCACTGCCCCACAGAAATTCAGGCAAGGAGGTATTCGCCACCACACAGCCTCATGACTTCAAAGGAGCATCAAACTCTGTGTCAACATGCAGCTTCCAGCTCCGATGTTTGGATTGAGTGCGTGTAACTCTCTATCAAACTCTGGGGCAATGGGGAAAACACTATCCTCACATCCCTCGAGGTGCAAAGAGAATCTTTTCCTTCTCACTTTTTCTTTTTCACCCCTCTTAAAGTGATGGTATTCCTCACCAGCTGTAATCAGCACGCACGCTCTCCCAAAGTGCCACTTAATACTGTCGCACAAAAACTGCAGCATAAGCCACTTCGGGTTATTACGTGCAATAACTGCAAGACACAGCAGCCCTGGTCTGCCAGGCACCAAGAAGCTTTCTGCAAGGGATCTCACTCAATCCCCCCTTTCTACAGACTCTCGGCTACATGCCTGAGAGATGGACGGCATCTCTCCCCATCACATCCACCCCCACCTCCACTTAATTTCATGCTTGGACTGTGACTGCACTAACGGGGCATATCTAGTTTCTCCCTCGTACGCTGATTAAGCCGACATGGTGCTTTGCACAGTCTTTCACGGAGTCCTTATCTCAGTAACAAAAGGGAAGAAAAAGCACAAGGACAACTCTGAGCAAAGCAACACTGTCTCCTCTCCTGGCACTGGCAGGAGTCTCTCTGGGCAATGGTGTGTACCCTGGGTCAGGAAGCTGGGAGAGAAAAGTCACGATGACTCAAGGGCTTGTCAGGGCAGTCTGGCCCCAGTAAATGCGAAATTCTGCAGGTCTATTTAACAACGTTTTCCAGATTTTTCACTGTATTTTCCAACTGTATCACACTGAGGAGGTTGGGTAGAAATCAGAGGCTTGGAGAGGCTGCACACAAAGGTTTTCAGAAGCGGCCTCTGCTTCTGAGAGCTCTGCGAGAGATGCCCAGGAGTGGGTGGTGTCCCTGCCCTAGCACAGTGCATGCCCATGAAAATCAGGATCATGGCTGTGGAAGCAGGGCACTCCAGCCACAGCTGAGTGCTGCTGCTCTGCATCAGTCCAAAACTCACTAGATCGGTTTTAACCAAATTGTATTTCCCAATACTGCCTTCTTGTCTGCCCTTGGTGTTGTTGAATGTGCTCCAGTAAGTTTAAAGAGCTTTTCTGGAGAAATATCTTGTTTTATGACTGAAAAAAAAAAAACAATCAAACAAACAAAACAAAACAAAACACAAAAAAATAAAAACGTGAAATCAGGAATTCTCATCTAATCCTATTTCTTTGGTTTTTCAAATGGTGCTAAAAGTAGGCAATATTCTAAGGCCTACAGTAATTGCAAAGGGAATTTCCACCATTAAAAGGTCTCTTCCATCCCAAACCAGTCTGTGATTCTATGAAGATATCAGGATAAATCAGTGGCAGAGCCATGGGTAGATGCAGAGGTGGGAGACAGCTCTCCAGGATTTAGGGCCTTGGATTACTCTAAACATAGGATGCTTAGGGCATCACAAGATGCCCCAGGTTATCCATATGGAGCTGGCAGATAGGACACTGAAGATATGGGATGCCTATATTCTTGTAGGGTAGTAGAACATTGGGTAAGAGACGCCATGTACCAGTTATCTGTGTTTGGGAAACCAAATAATAGTCTTGATTTCCACAATGTGGTTGCATACACCCTTCAGCTCCCTGTACCAAGCATATCACAGAATCACAGAATGTCAGGGATTGGAAGGGACCTGGAAAGCTCATCCAGTGCAATCCCCCTGCTGGAGCAGGAACACCCAGCTGAGGTTACACAGGAAGGTGTCCAGGCGGGTTTGAATGTCTGCAGAGAAGGAGACTCCACAACCTCCCTGGGCAGCCTGGGCCAGGCTCTGTCACCCTCACGGAGAAGAAGTTTCTTCTCATATTCAAGTGGAACTTCCTGTGTTCCAGTTTGTACCCATTACCTCTTGTCCTATCATTGGTTGTCACCAAGAAGAGCCTGGCTCCATCCTCATGATACTCACCCTTTATATATCTGTAAACATTAATGAGGTCACCCCTCAGTCTCCCCTTCTCCATATAGAGAGACTCTGCTCATCTCACGATAACACAGGCACTTAAAACAAGTCAGATGATTCCCAGACCAGGTCTCCTAGCCCATAGCCCAGCATACTCTCCACAAAGACTCTGTTTGACAGGCTCTTCAGACAGCAATAGAGCAATGACTGTAAAATAAGGATGGCCCCAAATCAAAATCTTCATCAATCCTATGATCTGAAGCTCAAAGAGACCTCTGGAAAATGTAAATGCATAAACTTGCCTTTCTCTCCTGCTTTGTTCATGGACTCCAGACAGATACAAAACTGCTTTGGTACCATAAGACTGGCTTTTCACTCCTAATGGGCTTGTGAAGCACTCACAGCTCCTTTCACAGAATCACAGAATCACAGAATCACAGAATTGGCTAGGTTGGAAAAGACCTCAGAGATCATCAAGTCCAACCCTTGGTCCAACTTCAGCCCATTTACTAGATCATGGCACTAAGAGCCATGTCCAATCTCAGTTTAAAAACCTCCAGGGACGGTGAGTCCACCACCTCCCTAGGCAGGCCATTCCAATGCCTGATCACTCTTTCCGTAAAGAACTTCTTCCTAATATCCAGCCTAAACTTCCCCTGGCAGAGTTTAAGCCCATGTCCCCTTGTCCTATTGCTAACTGCCTGGGAGAAGAGACCAGTTCCCACCTGACTATAACTTCCCTTCAGGTAGTTATAGAGAGCAATGAGGTCACCTCTAAGCCTCCTCCTCTCCAGGCTGAACAACCCCAGCTCCCTCAGCCTCTCACCATAGGTCATGTGCTCAAGTCCCTTCACCAGTCTTGTTGCTCTTCTCTGGACCCGCTCCAGCACCTCAATATCTTTCCTGAACTGAGGGGCCCAGAACTGAACACAATACTCCAGGTGTGGCCTCACCAATGCAGAGTACAGGGGAAGGATCACTTCCCTTGTCCTGCTGACCACACTATTTTTGATACAGGCCAGGATACCATTGGCCTTCTTGGCCACCTGGGCACACTGTTGGCTCATGTTGAGCTTGCTGTCAATCAGTACCCCCAGGTCCCTTTCTGTCTGGCTGCTCTCCAGCCACTCTGTGCCCAGCCTGTAGCGCTGAAGGGGGTTGTTGTGGCCAAAGTGCAGGACCCGGCACTTGGCCTTGTTGAACTTCATCCCATTGGAATCAGCCCATTTTTCCAGTCTATCCAGATCTCTTTGCAGAGCCCTCCTGCCTTCCAGCAGGTCAACACTGCCCCCCAACTTGGTGTCATCAGCAAATTTGCTGATGGTGGTCTCAATCCCCTCATCTAAATCATCAATAAAGATGTTAAACAGGACTGGACCCAACACTGACCCCTGGGGGACACCACTAGTGACTGGCTGCCAGCTAGATGCAGCCCCATTTACCAGCACTCTCTGGGCCCGGCCCTCCAGCCAGTTCTTAACCCAGCAGAGAGTGCACTTGTCCAAGCCATGGGCTTTCAGCTCATACTAAAGCCATTCCACACCTTTACAAGTTCCCTGGTTTCTCAAAGGAGCCAGCTCAGCATCTCGAGAGCTGATTACAGGAGAGCACAACACAAGTATAAAAGAACAGACTATATTTCCAAACCACAGGTTAGAGGCTCTGCTTAGAGAACCTCCAAATCCATCACAGGCATATTTACTGTTGTTAGATTCCATTGCCGCAAGCCTTGCAAAGATATCATAGAATCACAGAATACCTTGTTGGGAGGATCTCAAGGATCATCTGGTCCAACCTTTCTTGGCAAAGTACAGTTTAGGCAAGATGGCCCAGCGCCCTGTCCAGCTGAATCTTCCAAGTGCCCAATGTTGGGGAATCTACCACATCCCTGGGGAGATTATTCCAATGGCTGATTGTTCTCATTGTGAAAAATTTACCTCATGTCCAATTAGAATCTCCCTGGGAGTAACCTGTACCCATTACCCCTCATTTTTTGGATCTTCTTTGTAGCCAACCTTTAAAGACTGGAACATGGTAGCACCTGGAAGAGGAATAAGTGGAGCTGATTTCAGGGGTAGGTTTATTACCTGGGACACACCTCGCTGTTGCAAAGTGATCAGCTTGGACCTCAGCTTTCCCAGCAGTTCCTTTGCTCGTCACACAAAATTGAGCTTGAGAGAGACTTGTTCTACTCACACATACCTACAGGTGACATTCGTTGAGTTCAAAACAGGCTATTTCAGGAGGAAATATCTTTGTTTGTCTTGTTTTTTTTTGATGGGACCAAAGAACTGCAGCTGATACCACTATTGAATGGAGCTAGGCCAGGTGGGTTATCATTCCAGATAGCCGGTCTGCTGGAAAGTGCTTTCACACACACACACAGAGTTTGGCTGGGGTGGTTAAAACACTGCAGCACTTATTGCTCCTTGAGGCCTATGAGTTCACTTCTAGGCTCCAGGCCAGCTTGGAAATCACATAACCCGCATGAGCAGCAAGGTTGTAAGGAGACGTTTGTCAAGAAAAAAGATAGTTCCTGAGCGCCGTTCCCTGCAAGACATATCTCGGCAACCCTGAAACCAAGATAGTAACTCGTCAACACTTCAGGGACAATCCTTGGTAAGGTCAGCCAAGAAATGACTGCCCACCACCACAAGTGAGAGGGCTGCCATACTTAGGGGAAAATGAAAAAGCACCTCCTAAGCCTGGTTCTTTTCTGAAGAGAAGCACAGACATTTTGAGTCATACCGTAGTGTCTTTATGTCAAGCAAAAGGGCCAAAAAGGCATAAAAGGGTCGTAAATCATTTGTGATCTCTACAAAAGACAGTGGAACATGGGTAGGTACCTTCCAAGGATCTTCTTGCAAACACCAGCACAAAGGGAAAGGGAGGATGCCAGGTAATCAGAGGATGGCATGACAAAGAGGCATAGAGCAGTAGTGGTTGGCATCACATGGTCCACAGGGCACTCCATTTACAGACATACCTCTAAAGGAGAGCAGAAACCACCATGGGTCTCTCTCCCCCAGCAGAACAACACACAAAGGGCAGGCAGCATGGTGGAGAAATGCCTTTCAAAGCTCAGTATTGACCTACCCACAGAACAAGGTCCTTTTCCCCAAATCCTGGCAGGGTTAGTCATGCCGACCCTTCACAAACCCATGTTGCTGCGTCCTCCCTCTGGAGAACCTGGTGCAGCAGCCTGGATCAGAACAAGGTCCAGGATATCGGGAGGACTAGGCAGCTTTGAAGGGACAAATTCTGGTACCTCACAAGCACATGCCACTACTGAGGAAGTCAATGGGGTTTTGGCCCATCATATGGGAATGAAATTTATATTTAAAAAAATAGCTAAATTAAGGGTAAACCCCTCATCATGGTGTAAAAATCTGCATGAAAACACAGTTAGCAATATCTTCAGGATTCCTTCCCTAACCATCATCTTTTCTCCTTTTAATTTTTGCTGTTAAGAGGTAGCTCATTACTGGGGGGGGGTGGGGGGGACTCAGTACTTTTTTTCCAATTAAATTATGGCAGCGGTGTGCAGAGAAGCACGGCACTTCCCCTCTCTCACCGGGTAAGCTGCAGCACAAAGGCTTGGGGCTGATCTCACATCCTCTTCAACAATTAAAAGTCAAGGCCAGCAGCACAGCCAAAACCTGACACGCTCTTTAGAGAACAAAGGTCGCAAGACTGAAGACTTCACTCCCCGCTTTGGCTGAAGCAGCATGAAACATCCTCTTCAAAACCTAAGGCAGTTGAATCTTTATCAGGTGATGATGGCTTTTTGGAGAATGAAGACAACTGACCTCTGTGCCTTCCCTCCTACTGTTCCACAAGAAACCTTCAAGCCCCCTAATTAGTATAAATCATTTTCCAGTAAGTGCTCCTGCCCCATGATGGCCTCGTCAGACACAAGGTCCAGAGATAATGCTGCTGATGACCGCGACAGCAGCTGGGCCAAGGTTGGGTATGACAGCTGAAGCAAGCCAGAAGCTGGATGGTCACAGCAATGGTTGGACCCAGGTCTTGGAGGAATAGAATGGGCTGAGGTGGTCATTGCGGAGCTGCAAGTGTGACCTCCGCACAGCTGTAGGTCACATCAGTGCCCGGCCAGGGGATGGGGAACTGGAGAGGACAACAGCTGGGCAGGAAAGGAGCCAAAGAAATGCTGCATTAGAAACCCCAGCACTCCCAATGCTTTTGCATAAATAGTGGATTTGGAAGATTAAATAAAATAAAAAGTCATTACATGGTTAAATGGTTAATTTCATGGCCACACTTACAAAGCTGAGAGAAGCCAGTGCAGCCACAGGGAGGCTCTGCCCAAGCCTGACAGCACCAACACCTCCACCCAAGAAACGAGGCTTCACTAAGTAATTTGGTTTTGGGTAATTTAAAATTAATCCTCAGAACACACTGCTTGGTCAGCCCAGGGTCTCACTCTTGAAAGAGTCCAAAAGACAGACTCATAGGACAAAAGTCAGCCATCTTCTTGGCCATCATGGGGTAGGACTAACATCCATCCCAGCAAGTTTGGAGGTCCTTCTTGCCTGTTGCCCCTTCCCAATGCTCCCTGCTTCATCCAGCACATTGAAATCCTTCCCTGAGAGCCCACTCCACTCAAAGGTAGCCTCCAACTTCAGAACACTGTGTGTTTGTGGTGAACAAGGCCTAACACAGTCCTGACTCCTCCTTCTCTGCTCAAAGAAAGGATATAATCCATGAGGAGAACATACAGTCATGGACTGAAATTACCTTGGGGTTCATAGGCTTCATCTTACTCCTTCCCACCACCTTGGACAGACTCTAGAAGTGGAGTGCAGACTAACTGCATTTTCCCCTGCACTTTGGTCTGCATCTAGCATAACCCTTGTCCCAGCACAAAGCCTTCCTGACCTTCCTCCAGCAGCCTGGGAAAACCCCCTACAAAAGAGTATTTTTAGGAGCTGTTTCCTCCTATCAACCTGAACACCAAGTGGCATTTTCCTACCATTAGGCCAACAAAAACAGAAAGCACAAGGCACCGCAGAATCAGACCTCTCACTTCCACGACGGACTCCAAGACCTGAACATGAGCTCTTCCAAACTTAGACTCAAATTGCAAAGAGGAAAACAAGCAACCCCCACCAGCATGGCGTTTGGGTTCACCTATGAACTTGAGGACATCTAAGTCTGAAAAAATGCTAAGGCAAAAATCAAACTGACCCTTTCCAATTCTCAGAGTGTGGTCACTCACTGGTTACTGTTGTGGTAAGAAGGAAGGTTCTGGTCATTAAACCAGCAGAAAATGTTTTGTTGCATTAGTTTTCAGTGGCGCTATGAGTCCCATTGGCCCGGTGCAGACAAAAAAGTGTGAGAAGGCAGCAGGCAGCCAGCAGCAGGAACGGATACGGGGAGGGAAGGGTCTCCAAAATGAAACTCACCTTAAAATATTATTTTTATATGAAACAGTCTCTGCTGACTAATAGCTCTTCGTCCCAATGCAGAGAGCAGGCTCAGGCAAGAGCTGCTAAGGCAGAATTCCCCTCATGCAATTCCCTGCTCAAGATAAAGCTGCAGAAGCTGGTACTGCCGCCATGTGCCCCACCAGCTCTGGGCTTAAAACATTTCCAGTCCTGTCCTTAAATAAATAAGCACTCAATTTCATGGAATATTTCTACTCTGCTTTTACTGAGCCAAACTCCAAATCTTTATCCAATAGCACTGACGTGAGCGGAGCTGCACCTCCAGGGCCCAGGCAGAAGCGCTCGCCTCCTTAAAGTCTTGTCTGTGTTAACTGAGGTTCAGAAAACAAGACATTTAATAAAACATGAGGTAGCTTTGATCAGGTTACACTAATTGATACCTTTAATTACAGCATGTAATTCCAGTTTTTAAAACTTTGTGTCCTCCCGCCCCTCCGAAAAGAACAACCATAAGAGAGGGAAAAATCCCGAATTTTCTTCACTTTTGTTTCGTGAGATATTGAGGAAATTCTAAAAGATGCAGGGATAGCGTGGAACATGTTGTATTTTAACTCTGGAATCAACTGGCTTAATGCTGCTAGGATCCTCCATCAAAGTTTATCCATAGAAAACTGGATTCAGGTTTATCAGACATTAATTACCGATATAAAAAAAAATAATCCCACCTCTTCCTAAAAAACTAGTGATTAAAAAATTAAATTGATAAAGAAGTCATAATGGATGAACACACACATGCATTCACCCCGCTACCTACTAATCACAGCCCCTAACAGGAGATAATGGAAGCTGCTTTTAAATGAAACGTCTAAATGGGTCTAGAGCTTGTTTTCTCCAAACTCAGCCAGGCATTACTGCTGCCACAGCCACTTTCAATCAAGCTTTTACTGCAAAGCAAAACAAAGGAAGAAGTTAAATCCATGGGAGATTTCCAATGAATACTTAAAAATCTTTTCATGGGACAGAGTGAGGGAACTCTGTACCAGCAATGACCTCAGAAATCTGGTGAGTTCACTACATTGCAGACTGTTCCCTCTCTCCACTAGATTTTAATTAGCTAATTCAAGGCCTTGTATGGAGGAGGAAAGAGTAGTGCTTAAGCAGCATAAAGTTCAGCTAAATTTGCTGTGTGCTTGGAATTTAATCCACAAATACCAAGATCCTTTCGGGGACTGTTATTTTACACAGTTAAAGGTGGACGTATGGCCATGTGGAGCTTTTCAAAGGGCGACGTACACAGACAGTGTGCCCACGCATACAGCCACAGCAGCTCTTCTTATATGAAATATATGCCCAGATTTGTGCTTCATGGGGATGTACATGTGGGGAGAGATGCTGCCGCGCTGTACACGCGCAAATTTGTGACTGTGCAGATGCACAGCACACACCAGAGGCATTTTCCCTGCCTGCCTGTTTCTTTCCCCCTAAGCTCCTTTCACCCGTCTGCGGAACAAAGCCAGCGGTTGAAAGATTCAGCAAAAGTGCCTTGTTATGCAGAAGAAAGAGATACTTTAACTCAGCTGTCAATAAGTTTTGCCCATTTACATGTGTGCGGAACACTTTGAATAAATTACGTTTCCAGGATTTAACTCCACGACACCGGCCAAACAAAAGCGGACTTACAGCTCAGGGTGAGGGGAGGGGGCCAAGGGGGACACACATTTTGCACAAGATGAAATCCCTTCCAGAACCATGAGGGCAAAATGGGTTAGTGTTTTTCTTTGAAAAGCGTGGCTTTTACGTCACTTTCAATCTATTTTCAGTCACATTTTCTGCTTTAAAAAGCTGGGCTTGCATCAACCATAGAGAGTCAGTTCCACATATGGTCTCTGTTGAGGTGAGGATGGGATGGTTTTGCTTTTTTAATTACAGATCAAAGTTAAAATGATAGGGGAAACGCGGGGTGCTGCTGATGTCTGGTAGAGACGTGCCCCTTAGGGGTCAGATTTTACTTGGAGAGGGAAATTTGCTCTTCCAGCTTTTAGCAGGACTAGCAGCCAGCAGAAGGGCTTACAAGACACTAGCTGGATTTTATATATTATTTTAGATATACACATATATGTTCCCAAGTGACTACTCTGCAGAAAATTTACCTGTGGGGAGTGAAACAGAGGAGGGTGCAGTTTGTCACATCACCAAAGGGGCAGAAAAGCAACTTTCTCATGGACCTGTCCTGCACCAGGGGAACCACTTCAGCATTTTGCTAAGTAAGACACCCTAAAAAGGCAAAATCCACTGGGTAAATCAGTGGGATTTGCTAAGAAAAAATTGGGAAATTAGGTTCTCTGATGACTGAGACTTGCCCAAACGGCAAGCACTCCTCTCTATCCTTCACTTGCCTGCAGGGAAATAATAGTATGGAGAGATGTTAGAATGGGTTTAATTAAACACAAGTTTGTGCTCCTAGAAGAAACTAAGCAGGTGAAGCTCCCAGCTCTGTGCCAGGCAGGACGGACCAGCTGCTCTAGTGGTACACACCAATCTTTGCATCCTTCAAACTGTAACGCCATGAAATGAAGCCTGGCTGCTTTCCAGGGTTGCACCGGCCAGTGACGTTAATAAAAATAAGTGAAGAAAAGTTGACCTATGAAGCTAAAAGCTCAGGCAGGTTCCCCATGAAAACGACAACTGAAAACATCCCCAGCTGACACGCTCTCCAGTGCCTCGGTGACAGCGCTTTGCGATGGGCAGCCAAAAAGAGTTCAAGACTACATGATTCCTTCCTCCTCGAAGGCAGCAAACATGAATTCCTGACCTCCCTGATATGAAAACCAAATACGCTGAAAGTGAGAGAAAAGGAAACCCCCATCACAGCTTCATGTTTAATATCAACGGGAACACGCAGAACCTTTCTTCTCCACTTCAAACAAACAAGTGACTCATTCCCTTTGCAGCAGCAACCCTCACAACCACTGCCAGCGAAAGAAACAACGTGGGAAAAAAGAATCCATCTCAATTAGGTGAGTTCTCTGCCCCCAGCACCCACCAGCAATCGGTGCTTGACAAATGATCCAGGAAAACTCTTGAAAAATATCTCGTCATCATCCAAAACAGCCTCTCTGCAATTACCACCCTAAGCCAGTCAAAACCCCTGCCAGAAGCGTGCCGATTTCAATGCTTTTAATCTTATCTGCGCAAAAAGGATCCAGGGCATCAGCTTTACCGATGTTTCCAGGAAGAGGAGCCCTAATCAAGCATTTCTCCCCGTGAATACCAGACATGGAATGTCTCCGCTTGGCCAGTAGTAGCCTGTGAAAAATTAACAAAACACTGTAAAATCCGCTCTGGAAGCAGAGGAGAGCGAGCGGAGGATGCGGTTGCTGTCTTATCTCCACCAGTGCAGATGTTGTGAAGGCAAGGCTGACCCACAGGCGGCCTGTCACTCCAAGCTGGCCTAACCAAATCTGCCAGATCGAATACAGACCAAGGGAACTGGTCTACCATGCTGGACGGCAATCACCCAAAAGTGAGGTCGCTGCCCAATAGATGCTTTTTTTAATTATAAAGAGAGCTGCAATAATCACTGACTTTCTCAAAGCTTCAGCTGCTGCAGCGTTGTGGCAATGGGAAAGTTGCAGTCAAAAAACCACTGATTTTATTTTCAAGAACTCTGAATGTGCAGCAGAAATAGTCAAAGAACCACAAACCACTTCAGGTATGAAATCTGAGACTAACCAGCCCCAGCCTGGGGACTTGACCCATCGCTCCGGAAGGCACCAAGTGGGCCATGTTGACTTTTTACTAGAGGATACCCCTGAAAAAGAAAAGCAAATGTTTACAAGCTCTTTTTCATGCCAACTGGGCCTGGTCATTCCCAAGCAAACCCCATGGAACCTGCATGGTTAGCAGATGGTATTGCATTTGCCAGGAATAATTGTTAATGTTGGGATGGCTGTTTCTTAAGCGAGTAAAAGCACTTTCAAGTGTGTGCGTGCAGGCAGATTTGCCATGGCACTTCTTAGAGATCTGACAACATGCAGCAAAGGGTCAACAGTTCTCTCTGGAAGGCTGTGTGCTGATATCTGCTGCAAGATAACGCACCCTGCAGTCAAAGAGACTTACTTATTTTCTAGGCTTCTTATCAGTTGTTATTGTAAGTAAAGCAGTACTATGTCAAATGCCCCCTCGTTTTGACCTTACTATGGGCAGGACCCACTAAGATCTCATGGAATGTGAAATAATCATTAATACCGTCTCCATGGCAGTGCTAATAAATCATACAGCTCAACATCTTTTAACAAAGCAATAAAACTCTACCAAAGACACACCAATAAACTGCACATACGAGAACCCTTCCACCCCCAGCCTCTCCCCTTGCATTCCAAAAATGCAGAAAAGCAGCAGTGACGTTGGCTCCCATCCTCTAATCCCCAAATCCCCAATTACACCGAGGGAGCTGAAGATAACACAGATTTAAGACCTGGAAGGCAGCTTCTTCCAGAGGCAGAAGAAAGGTGTTAAACCAACAATCCTGGGTGATGGATTCATTTACCATGACACTTCTCCCTGTGCAGATAGACAGGCAACATAATGTTCTATGAACCTCTGGCCCCCCATGAAAGCCCTTAAGAGAGGGGTGTGGTGGCACCTGAGCCTTCTGCAACCAGCTGAATTTCATGCCATAAGGAAAAGTTTTGCGTGTGTAAGGAAATGGGCCGGCTCACACATTAATCCTCCTAACACTCACTGAAGCCTGGGGGTGAATTCATGTTTATTGGCTTTAAATTAGCCTTTCCTTTTCCACCTCAACAAGCCACTCCTGATTCCCACTAGGTTGTGCTCAAAATCAGACCCTGTGAGGACTTCTTCACCTCTAACTTCAGACACACACAGCGTAGGCACCTGAGGGGTCCCTCACCTCCCTTTACAGGAGGAAAAGGTGATTTTAGGGCATGATGCCTCTCATGCAGGTAAATAGACTGGGCCAAACAAATCCTGCTCTGCAGCATAGCAGGGGCCAGACAAGCTTATCTCCTTCATGCTGTCGGAAGCATCACTGGGGCTTAGCATGGAGCACGTTTTGTTGGTGGCATTTTCCAGTTGCTGCCATGATTTGATGCTCCATTTCATGGCAGTGGGGCTCCAGGCCACCCTGTCCACCTTTCCCAGTTCACACGAAGCAGGAGCTCTGTATCGGCCATCTGTCTAGCTGTGGTGAAGGCCACCAAGTCCTCTGTGTGCGTCACCAGCCTTGTCAGCAAGGGCAGGATTTGCAGCAGTAACGTAGAGAGGAAAGTTTTGCTTCCAGCTCCTGATCCACCACCCACAACTCCTCCTCCCAGATCCAGCTACAATCCCTCTGCTAGGACTTTAAAAAAAATAAGGAAAGTAATGTTTTCAGGGTCACTGTGAAATAATGTTGTTTTCAGCAAACAGAACAGCCTGAACCTGATTTACTGTACATCCTGTCCACGCTTCACAAAGAAAACACCACACAAGGTTTCAGGTCCGACCTTTGTGCTCCTCCTGCTTGGGATGCTAATTCCCTGTGTGGGGATGAGAAAGCCCCAAGGGCTATTAATCCTTCCCACTCTGGGGTATAAATGGATCACCAGGAGGGAGGAAAACCAGCCCTTCCCTCAAGTAAGTATTGTATTACACACTTAGGAGTAATTAACCTGCGTGTGAAACTCCCAGACAGCTACTTTGCTGATAGCAGCCTATACAATCCCATGGGTCTGTCCTTGGATGTTTGTCCAGACAGTGTGAACTGTGATGTGTCCTCAGGCACCGGCACCCGGCGGGGAGAAGTTGGGGGGCTCTGGATAAGGGTGGCCTAAAGTGGACTGAGCTATTAGGTAGCTAAGGAGTGAGCTAGAGCTCATCCAGGCTCAAACTCAGGGAAAAACCCTCAGTGGGGACATGCCCATGAATCACCCAGAGGCTTTAATTACTGGCACTGCATGCAGATAAATGAGCACTGACCATATATAGCATCGCCATCAACTATCCCAGGAACCTAAATGTGGCCAGGACTCAGCTCTCTGATTCACCTAAATTTAGGTGTCTAACTCCCATTATGGCTTGCAGAGAGCTGGTCGATACCAGATCAGTGCGCTGTTTACTCACATCTCCATCAGCTTTGAGGGCAGCTCAGACACCAACATATAGATCATAAAAACATAGAATCATTTTGGTTGGAAGAGACACTTAAGATCGAGTCCAACCATAACCTAAAACCAGCACTAAACTATGTCTCTAAGAGCCTCATCTACATGTCTTTTAAACACCTCCAGGGATGGTGACTCCACCACTTCCTTGGGCAGTTTCTTCCATCGCTTCACGACCGTTTCAATGAAGAAAGGTTTCTTAATGTCCAGTCTGAACCTCGAGTTCATCTATGAGCTGACCACCTCTCGCAGTGCCTC
Organism: Patagioenas fasciata; assembly: GCF_037038585.1. NCBI lineage: Eukaryota > Metazoa > Chordata > Aves > Columbiformes > Columbidae > Patagioenas > Patagioenas fasciata. Next base: position 7,325,563 of record NC_092523.1, on the reverse strand, counting down.
AGCCCCATGCTGCAGGACAGCATTCCCTTGCCTGGTGGGGTGAGACCCCATGGACAAGACAAAGGGGTCCCCTGGAGCACCTTCCCCATGTGTACCCACCTTCTCACCCTCCTCAGTGGTGCGGAGGCTCCTTGCCCACACAGAGAGTCAATGCACCAGCACAGCTGGATCAGACAATCATCTGCAGACCTGCAGATGCAGGAGGGATAAGCCCTACTTGAGCAGGACCACATGGAGGGAGCCAAGTGCACATCAAGCCCTCAGCCTCAAGGTTCATCAGGGCTGTCTTGGTGCTCCTTGCGGGCTGCTGCTCACTTGAGAGGGGAGCCCTGTGTGCAGGCAGTAGTTTTCAGAAACGGTTTTCATTCTCGCTAAATCCTCAGTCCAAACCTTTCCCTTTTGCTGGAAGTCTTTGCAAACACTAGCAAAACCTTTCCCGTTAATCTTTCTCCATCTGGCTAAAACAACACAGACTGTCTGTCTCCAGGGAAGGCTGTCACAGGATATGGGGGAGGAATCTATCATTTGTAATGCACGGAAATATAACTTACATATATCAAAGGCATTTTCTGTAAAAACAAATACGCAGCAAAGACTGGGAGGCCAAACCCCCGTTGCCTTCAAGCTACTGTGCTCAGCAATCGTGTGAGCAACAGCCTGAGCAAACCCAATTAACTTGATTTGTAGATTGCACAGATTAGCAATTGTGTTCCAATTGCAAATCCTGCAAGGAGCCCCTCTCACTAATGTTTCTGTACAGCTTCTCATTTGCTACCATAATATGTAAGGGCACCTATCTAAATCCCTTAAATTTATGTACTGCCAGGTATGCATCCCTGCCCTCTAACTGCCCTGCTGAATAAGAACTGTGGAGATCTCTGCGAATTTCAATTCCGAAAACTCTCACATATCTCCATCAGGTATATAAGCAAAAATCTTGACTCGAGTGGCTCAATTTAGCTGTTAACACGGGAACTTTGAAACAGAACTGAACTGTCACGAGGGTGTGATTTCTGATGGGCTTCACACTTCAACCACCAGCCCTCTGGGGCTCCTGCACCCTCCAGCTACCACTGAATTGATCCATATTTAATTCCCAGTGTGATCAGATCTAACTGTGAGACCCTTTGCATGGTAACAACCCAAATGAGGGACAGCTTATTAAACAAACAAACAAACAACAATCTCATTCTGAAAAGTGAAAAATGTTGCAGGATCCACTTCTACAGTGGAAATTGTTCTTTCAGCTTTATGAACAGTTGTCTCTTGGATAAAAATGCCTGACGAAGTATAATACGTAGTCAAAGTTGCATGAGATCCTAGTAATGTTTGGTTTAAACCCAGAGATGCCCCTCTAAAATGAAGAAGTTTGTGGAAAAAACAATACAATGGAGACAGAGAGGGAGGGAAAGTAGGAGGTTTTTTGGTACTGTATCAACTAAAGAAACATGTTCTGCTCGTTAAAACAACAAAAAAAAGGCAAGATGTCTCATGAATAGTTCTACTGATATTGACTGGATTTCTGTATTTCTAAAAACATGAGCACTTCATAAATACACTGAAATATTCTGTCATCACCAGACAGAACGTGCCAGTTTTCTATAAATATACACATCTGGCGGTGGTTTCTACTGTTATGGATTTCTGGTGCAAAGAATGCTACTTTGTGAGCAAATGCATGTTGGAAATTAATTTCACATGCAACAGGTTACACTAAAGAGCAAGAACAATTTGCTGGGCAGAAGCGCGTAACAAAAACACGGTGTTCCCGTGCTGCTCCTGTCCCTCTGGATGAGGTTGCCCGCACGATACTGTTGGCAAAAAGCATGTTCCTCCAAGCAGTGCTGTGAAGCTTAATTAAAGTGTGCCCGCAAATTGCATTGAAACTTGAAAATGGGACTTGGTATTTGGCGTCATAATTCCAGCTGTGGTGAAACACCACTGAGAAGACAACATGTATTAAATACCAGTGAATAACAGCGTGTTTTGTACAAACCACCTGAGGGGTGCCACAAATAACAGCCGGTGTATAAAATTCAGTGTTAGAGGGCTGTGCCGTGACTTACTTAATTTTTTTTGTCCTTTTTTTGGTGGGATTTCCAGCCAGATCTCTGTCCCAATCTGGCCCACGATGCAACTGTCCATGGAGTTGCATCAGACAGAGGGCAAGCTGGGGACACATGGGGTCACTGCAAAGACGAGAGCATGGAGGGCACCTTACATCACTAAGGGCTTGCTCGGGTGAAAATGAATACTCATCTTGTACTCCAAGGGCGACAGAAAACATCTTTGTGTAAGGGCACGGGCTACATTTTCTATCCACATCTGCCTTGCTCACCAGGCTCCCTATAAAAAAGTCATTAGCATTAGCAGGTAAATCAGTTTTTGGCTGGAAGAGTTTCCTTTCTGGCTAACATAAGCCAAGCGTAAACACTCCCTCACAGGTTAACAAAAACCAGCAGCCCAAACAGGGATAATTCTTTGGGAAAAGGGGAACCGGAGTGGGGGGGAAGGATGGAAAAGACAATTAATCACAACCTTTCCTACACCGTGACACATTTTTGCCAGTGATTGGGTATTTAGTGTGATTCTGTGTTGCTCCTCAGCCCATTTAAATCCTGTCTGAGGGGAATATTTTCCAACTGAAGCCATCAAAAGAGCAGGGGACAGAGTGACCCTCAGCATCCAGCCCTGGCTGCCCACCTTCCCTGCTCCCTTCAGTAATCACTGCTAATTCACCAGCTCCACTAGCACCCTTTTTCTTTCCTCTCCCAAACCATCCCAAAATCATGTTGGAACCAAAGATAAAGGAGCAAGGGACCCACTAAACCCAAAGTCTCCAGAAGACCTCTCAGTGTGTCAAAGACTTGCTAAACATCCAAATAAAGACAAACCCAAGAAGCCTGGATACCCTGGGTTATCTTTGCAGGCTGGCTTCTGCCTTATCAGCTCCAACAGAAACCGGCATTTAACAAAAATTCAGTAGTCTTTGGGTGGAAGCTGGATACTAAGAAAACATGCAGCCGAATTGCTGGAAGTTGGTACAAGAGGAGAGGGTGAGAGGGTAAGAGATGGCCTGAAAGCCTCCGCCATCACGCATGATTCTTTAATTATTTTTTCATAATTCACTCCTCACATTACACACCCACTGCACCGGCCAAGAGCTACAAGGGTGAACAATGACTCAAAATGCCACTTGCTCTCATTAGGGACCAATGGAGTCCGGGCAAAGCCACCAGCTTTTGGTACCAGGTTTCAAAGTGCATCAGAAGTGGAAGAAGACAGAAGATCACATCCAACACCCGTATTAAGTCCCACTGTCCTGATGGGGAAGGATAAAGATGTTTTTTCTCCCTACCCTCACTTATTAAAAAAAAAATGTTCTTTTTGGATTATCTCTCTATGAAAGAATTTGAATGTTAAGGAGCTTTTTATTCACCAAAGTCTTGTTCGCTCTTGCACGTAACTCACCAGGCACAGATTTTGGCAGCCACCCCACACAGGAGCTGGACTTTCCTTTTGCAAGGGCAGGAGGGTCTCGCTCTTGAAAAAGTTATAAAAGAGTTATAAAACACCTTTGCTTGACATTAATTGATGGGTAGAATGAGCTAGAGAGAGAAGAGCTGTCTCAAGGCCAAGGGCTGCTTTTCAGCGTCTCATTTGTAATGTGGCAGAGGCAACAGCTGGGGGGAGGCTGTCTGCCTCTTGTCAACCCCAGAGGGAAGGACAGACAGACGGACGGTCCCCAGGGAGCTGCCCTGGCATTATAAATGCCTCTGGTAGAGGGTAAGCAGCTTTCTACCTCTGACCTGACCCTTCCTCCCCTAGAGAGGGTTCACAAATCTTCCTCAACAGCTAGCAAAAATTGAAGTGACGCAGCTGGGCTCCCAAAAATGTTCCTTTTTTTTAAATTTTCTTCTTTTTTATTTTCAAGTTTCACCCAAGATAGCATTGCAGGACAGACAGATGGACAAAGCAAAGGGAACTGCAAGTGTGCAGGGTGCCACACAACTGGGCTCAGGCCGTGAAGTGATACAACGCTTATGGGCACTGCCTATCCCAAGCTCCTCAAAAATCACAAAGTAAGCTCTAGAATAATGGAACTGGTTCAAAGGGGTCAGGAAAACTTGCTTTGGTTCTTTCTTTATTTGCCTCTTGGTTTCTAAGCCAGCCAAGGAGGCTGGTGCACACAATTCACATTTTCTATCAATCCTTCAAAATCATCAAGGCTGGAATCTTGTGGGTTAGTTACTCTATTCTTTAACTGAAAGCTCAATTATTTCCTGATTTCCAGGTACCCAGAAAAATAATTTTAAGGGGAAAAACTCAGTGTCAGAATCCTTGTGAAAGATTTGCTACGACTTCAGCCTATGCTTAGGTCCTCCATATTTCAAATAAGAGTAACATACTGTGTAACGCTCCACAGCAAGTGTTTCTTTGAATACAAGCAATCCTCAGGTGCTTAAAAGTAAATATGTGGTTAAACACTTGGTAAAAATGGTGCCTGTGATCAGAAACTTCACAGAAGTGCATTCAAATAGTCAGTTTCGTACTTCCCCTTGCATGTCTCCAGCGTCGTGCTACATGGGTTCCAGTGGATTCAAACCAGGATGAATTCACAGTATCACAGTATGTTTGAGATTGGAAGGGACCTCAAAAGATCCTCTAGTCCAATCCCCCTGCTGGAGCAGGAACGCCTAGGTGAGGTCGCACAGGAAGGCGTCCAGGCGGGCTTTGAATGTCTCCAGGGAAGGAGACTCCACAACCTCCCTGGGCAGCCTGGTCCAGTGTCTGTCACCCTCACTGAGAAGAAGTTCTTTCTCAAATTTAAGTGGAACCTCTTGTGTTCCAGCTTGATCCCATTGCCCCTTGTCCTATCATTGTTTGCCACTGAGAAGAGCCTGACTCCATCCTCGTGGCAGTCACCCTTTATATATTTATAAACATTAATAAGGTCACCCCTCAGTCTCCTCCAAACTAAAGAGACCCAGCTCCCTCAGCCTTTCTTCATAAGGGAGATGCTGCCGTCCCTTAATCATCTTTGTTGCCCTGTGCTGGACCCTCTCCAGCAGTTCCCTGTCCTTCTGGAACTGAGGGGCCCAGAACTGGACACAATACTCCAGATGGGGTCTCACCAGGGCGGAGTAGAGGGGAAGAAGGACCTCTCTCGATCTACTGACCACCCCCCTTGTAATACACCCAAGGATGCCATTGGCCTTCCTGGCCACAAGGGCACAGTGCTGGCTCATGGCCATCCTGTTGTCCACCAGGACCCCCAGGTCCCTTTCCCCTACACTGCTCTCTAATATGTAATTTCCCAACCTATACTGGGACCTAGATGTGTCATACAATATTTTGCCGTGTTTTATTTGACTTTAATTACTTCTTCACAGTACTGCTGTTCGAAAAATCTTTCTTAGTTGAGGGTGTTGGTTCAGCCTAGGGCTGCTTGGCCCTTTTCCACCAAAATGCCCTTTCAAGCAACGACCACAAGCCTGTCCAAGCAAAATTAAATCTTTTGGAAGAACCTCTTTTTCTGTGCCAGTGTGAAAATTTACCTTTCTCAACTCTCTTTCCTAACACCAGATTTTAGGTTGGCTTTTCTTTGCACTTTTCCAGTAGGGAACAGAAACCTATGGTGGGCTCCAGCACGATGTGGATCAATGCCTAGGAGTAGGCAGACCTTGTTGTTAGCACATGTGAAAACACGTTGCAAATGATAACAATAATAATGCTTGAATAATTTCTCCTTTCTTCTTTTTCCTATTCAAGGACTTTTGACTGTTGTTTCCTCCAAAAATAAACATGGTGCAATGCCTGACTCTCCATAAAGTCAATGCTGAAGTTTGTACTTAGCAGAAGGGAAGACTGGGTGTTAAAGAAATGTTCTTGACCCTATGTTTACCATAGAATAATAATTTGATTAAACTTATTCTGCAACACTGGGCTTGTGACACACACACGAACCACGACGGGTATGTGGCACCGGCCCTTCAGCCCATGCATGAGCAATATCTTTCACCTAGGGCACTTGACCAGAGTTTGGGCATGAGATTATCAATCATGTAGGTCTGTTATTGTAAGAGCAACAAGAAATCCTTATCAAGGCAATGTCTGCTTTACACGGGACGCTGTAAGCAAATATGAGATCTCACCTTTCTCAGGCTTATGTGGGTAAAATAAAACTCAGCTGATCGATGGGTCTGGTTTTTGGAGGAAGCCTTTGTCAGGGTAAAACAAAGTCTCTATACAAAGAGCTGTTAGTACCTTGCAGTTAAAACTGTAGCTGTCTGCCTTTCGTTCTGCGTTTCACAGCCCTTAACAGAACAATAGGGCTTTGGTACAATCAGGACTTCCAGGTGCTAACCCCAATACTAAAATATCACACCAGCTATAGTAACAACTTTGCCTTGTGTTCATTGTATCAAGCAAAACCACTGCTTGCTTGCTGACCTGCTCACCCAGAGCAATATTAAATATTTTAGACACTGTAATCCTCCTCCAGCTCTGCCTTAACATCTGTCTTGTTGCAAAATACCCTCCAACACATGCCACAGGATGAAGGCCTTGCACTGGTTTGAAGGTTAGGATACTTAGAAAGCTCATTCAATTACTTTGGTGCATTTTTCATCCCCCCTAGACAAGCTGTTGGGTTTTTTTGCATTTAGTATAGTATCAGCATTACTCTTACAGAGGTAAAAGGGAAAGCACCTGTAAGTATGCAAATAAAAAGATCCAAAGCAAGAGGCAATTAAAATTCATTCAGGCTTGTTCCTCTCTCCTGTTATTTCAATCAGTGTCAAATAACTAAGCTGTTCTCTTTTAATTCTGCATTGCACATTTTTTTCTTTCAAACACTTCTCTCAGTGGAAGTTCTATGCTGGTTTTCCTTTTGGAGCAAGAAACCCTAAAGATGTATTTTCAGCCTCCCAGCTCAGTGTTTCCCAGATATTTTGAATCAGGGACTGCTGCCAAGATTCACATTTTTCCACAGATCACCGCACACCCTCACACTCTGAGCAGAAAGCCATTGCGGAGACACACACATGGAGATGGACTCTGGAGCGGTCCTTGTTGCCCTGTTCTTGTTGAACTTCTTGTGGTCCATGAGCTGGCATGGGAACCAGCGCTTGTCCCACTCGCTTTGTCCAGGCCTGGGAAAATCTGACAGGTTTTAAAAGACATTTGAAAAAAAAAGACTAAAAAGGAAACAACCATGATGCCATGGGTTAATTATAATTACTTAGTACCAAGTTCTGATTTCCCTGAGCAAGCCGTAGTTTAGCCTTCCGAAACAAGAGTAACCTCAGTATCCTTCCCACGGGTTCCTGGACAAGTACCAGGGTCTTCCCCTCCCTACAAAAGCCTGGATCAACAGGCAAGTGAAAGCCACAGATTCTCCGGGGTGCAGGGTCATGGTTCATCACGTTAGACGCACATCAGTCATCCCCAGCCAGCATCCACCGGCTGCGCCTCACAAGCCAACATAAACACCCCCCTTCAGAAAACCCCTAAAAGCATGGTTACTGCAGCCCTGCAGCTCTACCTGTTTCACCTACTGGCTCTGTTCCCCTGGAAAAATATTTTCACCCACGGGAAGTATTTTCCACAAGTTTTCTCTGCCTTATTTTTGCAACCCCCTGAAGCCGTGTCAGTAGTCAGGAGTTCACAAGGAGACGAAGCCAAGGTTGCAGGGGGGAACCTGGCTCCCTCTCAGGTGACATATCACATCCACCTTGGTACCAGAGTCGAAGCACATGGTGCTTGGACCGGAGGGAACTCAGTCACCAGCAGTGCTGGTTTTACCCGTCTTCGTCTGCTGCAAGGAGGAGCTGCTCCATCAGGAGTACAACCAGCAGCAAGTGCTGGCAGCATTAATTTGCCATGCCCCAGCTCCCCAAAACGATCCTTCTCCCTCATAAACCAAAAGTAGAGGACAGTAGAAGGAAGATTCCCATTTTCCTACAAAGCACTCCAAATTTCAAGGGAACACTGAGACAGACAGAAAATAGTCATGATGTAGAGTATGAAAGCTGGAATCTCCCAATACAGAAGGGACAGCGATGTGCTACCCTCTGACTGAGCTGAACCAAGAGCAAAAGTCAATAAGGAATAATTACTGCTTGTTCAGAATGGCCCAAACTGCTTCTGGATGAGAAGTTCCTACCAGGGTAATACACACTTCTGATGGGATCCGCCGAGGGAGGACCCAGGATCCAAATCTGACTTTTCCTATCTTCACATTCACTGCCCCCAGGCAATGCTACATTTTGCAGTGTGGACCCTGCTGCATTTTACATTCCCAAAGAGTCATTTTATAAAAGTTCACGTAAATTTTCAGTCCTCTCAGGTACTGAGCCTTCCTGACACAAGTGGGAATGAAAAGGACCTGCTGCCTGTTGTCACACTCCAATATCACCAGCTCAGATCATGCTCCTATAACATTTTAACTCATCACCTGTTTTTCTAGATTGGCTTCTGCCCAGGTTATCTCCCCAAAACACCCAATGACAAGGTCAGAAGAGCTCTCGTGCTGGCACAAGGGAGTTACGAGGCTGGAAGCAGAGCAGCGCAAGGACAGGATGGTGGTGGGGTCACCTTCAGTCATCTTCAGCTGCTGTGAGATCATACCTGAGAAGCATTTACTGCCACATTCCAAGCGGCTGCAGCTGGGCAGAGGAAGGGGGGGGTCCTGTTTGTGCAGCTAATGACCCAACTTAGCAGGACAGAAATCTCGTGTTTGACCTTTCCCAACATCATGCGAGGCAAATGCTCCATATGATGTGGCTCCAGCATTATCTACCAGGCACAGGTGCACGACTGCAATTAGAAATAACCAGCATTTCATACATAACACCACCTTTCAGCCCAACGCAGCCCATCTGAAAACACTTGGAGCCGCAGTTACCATCTTTGTGCCACCCAACCTCCAGCTCAGGGAGCACCAAATAATTCCTTGCAAAGTCTCACAGCTATTATTTGGAAATTATATTGAAAGCCACAACATCTCTCTGCACTCTGGTTTATCTTAAACTCGGTGCTTGGTTTGTCCCAAGACCATTTCTCCCCCCGCCACCCCAAAATTCAACTTCTGCGGAGAACAACGCTGCTGGTTTGTGTCCACAGCAGATTTATTCCCCGCTTCCAGCGGCTCCAGCTGCCTGTACCTTCAAGGGACAGTAGCTGCTCGAAGCGAATGGTTCCTTCTGGTTTCTGGGAATAAAAAGCTGCCCTCCATAATCAGGGTATTGTTCTCCCTAAACGGACCCAGACTCTGTAAACACCGTTCTCTGCACAGCGCCGGGAGGGTGACGGGGAGCGTGTGTGTATGTACATGCAGGGAATGTGTCTTGGTTTTTTTTAAAAAAAAACCAGTAAATTGTGTTAATTCATTTCCTCTGCCTAAACAGTGGTAATAAACTTCAGGAAAGGAGGAGGAAAAAGTAAACAAGAGTCAATTACAAAAAGGTGAGGGGGAGAGGTAACCACTAAATGTCTCCTTTGGGAAAGGACATTCGCGGTACAGCTCGGATGGGCTCCACGCAGCCCTCCCTCCATCCTGCTGGGGGTATAAATGTGACTGTAACAATCTATTTCTTTTCTAAGGTTTCAGCCTATTTTCATGAGTTCAATCCAGGGGGCTACAAAATGAACCCGACCCACAGCACGTACATCCCTGGGGGCTTTGCTCCTCATGTGATGCGAGCGCTCCGGTGACCAAAACCAATACACATAGTCAGAGCCTATTTGTAATTTTCTAACAGGAAAATAATTTCACTAAGCAAACTACCATACTTTGACTCAAACCCCTGATTAGCACAGTTTGAAAACAGGGCAGCATACTGTTCGGGGAATTAACTTGCTTGACCCCTAGTCTATAATGGCACTCAAATAATCTGTGAGTCAGACGAAGTTGAAAAACTCTTGGAAGACCACACTGAAAGAATTTACTGGATTTATTGGATTTTCTAAGATAAAAGAAAAATAAGCCTCAAACTCCACTTAGCTAGTCTGTGGTCTTCAGAAAGCCAAGCTTTTTCTCCTGACACTATCTGGAAGAGGAACACTGCCTATGCTGAGCAGCACTTTTGAGGTCTCTTTTCCTCACTGGAAACTTTCAATAAACAGTAATAATTGTTATAAATAAACAAGTCTATTGCTGTGACTACTTTTGAGTAGCACCTTGCTGTTTTCTTCCTTGGGACTAGTGGTAAAACATGGGGAAAAATTACAGATTCCCATTCTTGTGAATCTACAATCCTCCTTCCAACTGGAGTAGTCATGGTGAGAAGTGCCCTGAACTGAACTTTGAATTAAATGTCCTGAGGTTACATTACCAATTGTAAAGGACTAGTCTGGTATGAACATCCAGTGACAGGAATTATCCTGTGTATGTCACAATCACAAAATACTACTTGGAATCCTCCAAATTCCCTGTTTGAGCAAGCAGGGAATCAGGAAAAGCATTTTGCCTTTACAATACAAGTAGGGCCTTGCTCTGCTCTAGATAAAACACTGACCCATCCCTACCTTATGATTTCTCCATCTCCTGAGCAAAATGCTCTGACCAGCCCCTGCCACTTCTTTGTGTCTCTTTGTCTCCCAGAAACAATAGATGTGTGCTGAGAGCAGTGGCAAACATTTTCAGATAACAAATCCAGCAATTAGAAATCCACTGTCCAAAGCCAGTTCCCCTGCATATGCAAATATCTCCCTAATAGGTTTATGATTCCTTGTCAATCAAACCCATCAAGGAAAAGTAAACTCCTGTCCCCGGCCGTGATTAAGTTGAAAGCTCCATTCTGATTAGTCCTTAGGAAAATTAACCCCACCAATACCACATTTCTGATTGGTTGTGAATACCAGGAAGAGGAAAGATATTCATCAGCTCGGATCTGTTAATCTAGTTTTATATTAACTACCGCAGATCATGATGAACCCTCCTGTGTCTTGGTGCCATGCTGTACAGAACTGAAACACAGCCTGGTCTTACAAGGCCCCAGTTTCTGCTTTTTGGTAGGATTATAAATTCAAATCCCACTCACTGCTGCTCAGCCACAACTTACTGAACCTAAAGGGACTCTCACCTTTGTACTGGAAACCAATATCTGATCCTGAATATTAAAATCTTAAATGACTTATCAAGCACAGAGTCTGATCTCCATATGCTGGTGGAGCTGGCAGCTCTTCTCCTAGTTTCTGACTTTAAGTTGCCCAAAAATACAATAAACACTTCCTATAATACCATTACTTGTCTGGCTAAGGAGACAATGTGATTGCCACCAAAATGTTGCGTTAATATGAAGAAGAATGGGAAAGATTTTGATCCATCCAGAAGGCAAGCGATACGGCTCATAGCATCCTCTCTCAAAAGGGTACCCACACTCTGAAGGAGTTTTAGGTACCAGTTTTACATCGACTGATGGACACCAAACCAGCATTCTTCCTTCCACAGAGAGCCTGCAGTGTCCCTGGGGAGATACTCCACAATGTCCAGAGGTTTATCTTGTTATTCATTAACCCACCCATCCTTGACATGCAGTTCATACACCTGTAACTCATCTGACATTTGTCATTGCTTAACCAGTGTTAACAGTTCTGTTTCGGTAAGAATAACCACTAAGAAAAATAGCTTCCTCAATTACTCCAACTATTAGTCAAGAAGAAAAAGGTGGGAAATTAACCAGGTCACAGTGTTCCAGCATCTGTCGCAGCCTAAATCCAGTAGTTTGGCTTGATCAGCTTTGGAAGGCTGGTGGGGCTGAATAACTGTACCTTCTCCCTCCTTTGGGGTTGATTTGGCCTCACCTCACCCACTTCTGTCTAGAAAAAGTAAAGTTTAAATGCATACAGGGCAATACTAAAATACCAGCTAGCACAATGAAACCCCCCCTTTCACAATAGAACGCTCCTGCTCAGAGTGACGGGTTGGTCAAAAGCCAATTAAGCATTATATCTATAACTAATGATGGGGTGAAAAGAGAAATACAGGACAGATTTGAAAAAGCTGCAGCCCAACATCCTTTTCACAGCACACATGCTGCCCACACGAGACCCTCTCCCAAAGCTTGGCTGCACCTGAACGCAAGAGCAACCGTACACTAATCCAGCCGAAATTTTCTCTTGGATGTTGGCTAATGATTCGATTTCCTTTCATATCCTCCTCCAGCTTTTTCATCTCCCACCTATCTTGTGCAGGGCAGAACTAGCAAGCCCCAAACTGACACAGAGAGTCTGCACAACACCGGTACCAAACTCCTACAGTCATCAGTTCACTGAGCATGTGCAAGCAAACCCAGCAAAGAGAATATGAATTCTTTTTAATATGCGCAATAGGAATTTGTAAGTTTGCATTTCTTGCATTTGTCTGATGTTCCTGTGTTTTTATCTAACATGCACAGACAGCTCCTAAAATACCCACCAAAGTCAACACCCCCCAAGTGGCATCTAGGGTATGACACCTCTTGTATTACTCACTTCTCAATCACTTGACAGGACACTCAAGATTCTGTAAATCTTTCATGAAATAAATTTACTGGACATAAAGAGAAATTATTTTGGGTTCTGTCAAGCTAGAAGTCACTCAGAGAGGCTGAGAATAGAGCAGTCCTGAGAAACATTAACCTGCTCTGAGAAGTCTCTGTTCCGAATATACATTTTTCTTCCCTTAGCGTAGCTCAAAATTAAGTTTGAACACTTAATGGAGGCAGCAGCCCTGGGTTACTGGCTGAATTTCTTCCTGAAGAATTGGACTGGTTGGGATGAAATAAAAATGTTAGGTTATTCGCAGCACTGCTGGATACTGTATTTCTGCTGCGATACAATGGGCAGACTGTGTGATCGGGGCAGCCAACCAAACTCCATGCAGCCCATGTTTATTTGACTCAGAAGAGGGGGGGCGGAAAAAATCTGAGATGTTAATAGATTCAGCAGCAAAGGGCATATATTAACTTGTTAAATAACACTCAGGCCAGCCTTCAGACCCTTCACAGAGAGCAGCACTGTCCGCAGAATGGCAGCATTTCTTTGGGGATAAACCCCTCTGCAGCGACCCAAAGTTAAAAACAATGAATAACCAAGTTGCTTTCAGACCCAACAGCCACCAGCCAGAGCTCGCTGTGGCCAGAAGCAATGTGCTTCTAGAATAAAAGTATTGAGTCCAAGGCATTCAGTCAAGCAAGTGAAGAGCAGGATCCAAAATACCACGTTTAGCTCACATATCTTCTGCTGTCATACTTGAAAAGCGCCTATAAGAAAGATGGGGACAGATTTTTTAGAAGGGCCTGTTACAAGAGATGAAGGGGTGATGGTTTTAAACTAAAGAAGGGGAGATTCAGGCTGGACATAAGCAAGAAATATTTTACACTGAAGGTGGTGAAACCGCGGCCCAGGTTGCCCAGAGAGGTGGTGGATGCCCCATCCCTGGAGACATCCCAGGCCAGGCTGGATGGGGCTCTGAGCAACCTGAGCTGGTGAAGATGTCCCTACTCATGGCAGGGGTGGCACTGGATGAGCTGTGAAGGTCCCTTCAACCCAAACTGTTCTATGATTCTGTGAGGAATCCGTATAGAGATCCATATCACAATCTGTGCAAGTCATCCTTCAGGGATGGATCCAAAGCATGTGGGAGTGAGTAGGAGTCACAGCACCAACACTCACAGGTTCCAAATCAGGTTCCAACCTGTTAAAACTGGCATGGGCTGCATCTGCATATCTCATACAACATCAGGGCTGCAGGAGCAGATTATTCAAGCGTACTTTTGGAAATATTTTTCTTTTACCTTAGTACCAATGCTGCTATGAATGAGAACCAGAGTCAACAGGCTTTCAACAGTCAGCGGTCTTTGCAACATCTACACTCACGCTGGCTCTACTCTTAAAAAAAAGTCCCTTATATGACCAAAAATGTTTCAACTTGATGCAAAGGATTAGGACAGGTCGACACAGCTAAATACCAACGGAGGCATTATTATTAGAGAAAGCTCCAAATCAAGATTGATTATCGAGAGCAAGAAAAGCAATAGAAATCCAAATTAAATGTTCAAAACAAGATCAAATTAATTTCAGCTTGAGCAGCCCACCAGAAAACACAGGAAGAGGTCAGGTGAAAGACAAACTCTTTGAAACAAGACAAAATGCGCAGGTTAATGAAAGAAAAGGGAGAAAGGATCATTTCCACCACCTCCAAACGTAACACATTTGCACAGACCCTTTGAACAGCCTGATTTTACAAGTCAGTGCAGACACAAGTAGGAGTTTCACATCTTAGGAAAAATCAGAAACCTACATTGGTTCTACTCTTGCTGAACAAATAAAGCTATGGCTAAAGGTTGTTGTCAGTTTTGTGTTTGTTTGGGGGCTTTTCGTTTGGTTTGGGGTTTGTTTGTTTGTTTTAAACGAGGTGCAAGAGGACCTCTGCATTATTACTTTCTCCTCTTGGTGGAAATGTTTATGTCTTCTAATAATTAACCCAAAAAAGCACAGCCAGACACTGACCATCTCTCCCGCATTCACGCTATTCCAATAACAAGCATTCTGCACCCAGATGTAGCAGCATTGCTCGTGGTGAGACAGCCGCTCGAAAAGGAATTGTCAAACGGGTCATCGGAAAAGATCAGCTCTATCGAGCCAATTCAGGCCAGATCACAAACCGCATCCTTAGGTAATAAATTAATACCAATGGTCCCAAACCTTGAAAAGCAGGTTCCTACTTGATTCCAAGTGTCACTTTTCACTTTTTTTGATTTTGAATGATTTTTCTTTTTTCCTGGAAAAAACAAAATCCAGTAGTTTCTCAAGCACCACCTCATGGCACATGAAAGCTTCTTCTGTGGCTAAAAGTCAGACTTTGGAATCCAGTCTTTGCTGTGTACAAGTTCATCACAGAAGAGACGCCTTTTAATTTGCTGCTTGCGTCTTTTAATGAAGGTCAAAGAAATAGAAGGACTTGGAAAACAAAGTTATAAAAACTTAAAGGAAAATCTAAATGTATTGGAGCAATTTGCCGAGTTTTGTAATATTCCTAATAAAAAAAAAAAAAATAAAATCAACCCTAATTTTCCAGTATGACGCACACTGTATTTTATGTTTAAACTCAGCCGCAATTTAAAGCGGCCGACAGCCTCAGAAGAAGGGAGGAACCAGGGTTTAAAGAAAATAACCAGGATTTTCTTAGATCGTCATGTTGACTTTAGGTACAAGTCATGCTGACAGATTATTCATGAGCAAGTTCCCCAAGGGCACGATCCAAAAATGCCCCAAACTTAACCAGAAGATGTGCAGCGACTTACATAAAATTTGAATCGGGCTGTTAGATCTGAACTTGCTTCTCTTTCACAAGTGAGGAATTACCTAATCATTAAATCGGCTAACAACCATTCAACAGGAATAAAGGAGTAAAACGGAAGCCAACGACCATCTCTCTTATATTATCATTATTTATCTTTTACATGTTTACTGCCATTCACTCTTATAAACTCCAGAGTTCGAGAACGGTAAATACGTTCACCAGAATTAAGAACTCATCTCACAAGAAAATGAGAAGAAAATCTTCTAGGCTCCTATTCCCATTTCTCCAATATTCAGAAAAACAAAAATGGCATGTAACGTTATTTCCACATGAAAACACTGAATTTTGAGGTGGCCCCAACAGCAAATTCCCTCTAATGCAGGCACCAACCAGGCTTGCAAGCCAAGTGTCGCGCAGAGAAGTGCCAGAGCAGAAAGCAATTAAGGTCCCGTTCTTCCCCTCCCTACGCAATACACCGAAAATGAAATCAACATCCAAACTAATTAGTTTCCAGCAGAATATCAGTTTACTCGCTAAAAGAAGGGTTGTTACTGCTCTTACCAAAAACTTCTAAACATACCATACGAAATCTCGTTTAAGCCACGGGGCCAAGCCAAGCACATCCCAACGTGACCATATACGGTCACCAAGGCGAATAAGATGGCAACTTGACAGATTTGGAACAAATATTGCGTTGTGTGTCACTGAGACAACACGGGCAGGAAAATATCAGATTGTATTACCTGTATCCGACCGGAGGTGTGGAGTGGTAGGAGCTACATTGCCGCAGGACATCGTCACTAAAGGTTAGTGACCCAAGATGGCATTCGTCCCCGCGGAGGAGGGCCAGAGCAGGGCACTGAGGACTTTTATGCCCTGTATAGAGCTGCTTGGAGAGAAGAGGAGTGGAGTGACATGAAGGACAAGCCACCAGGCCTGCATTATTACCCCAGGTTTAGGGCTGACACTGTCCCGTGCAGCTGGTGACGGGGCTGAAGCTGCCACCCTACGCCTTGGCCATCAGTCCATGGCATAATACCTCTTAGAAAACCACAGCACGCAGGTTTTGTTCTCAAAAAAAGTGGATTTTGTACACACAGAAGTTCTTGTGTTCACCCACAAGGAAAAGAAGGGGCTTGGATATTTATCAAAATAGCTCCCGAGGAAGACTTTTTTGGTACAGGCTCCCTCCTGGAGATCCTTAGCCCAGAATAAGATTGGTCACTGGGGGGTTATTCCAGGTTCAGTTTTTTGGAAGGGTTATTCCAGTGTGTTTGCAGGTGTAGACAAGCCCTTAGCCAAAGATTTTAAATTTTGGCCCCAAAAGCATTGGTTCAAACTTACCCAGAGCTACCTCATCCTTCATCCCTCCAGACACAGCGAGTTCTGCACCTGGGCCTCTAAAATCAGACCTACTCTCTACTTTGCATGGATACTTTGAATATATTGACTCTTCCTTAAGAACTTCTCTTGGTTTCCCAAGATATCCCCTTTTTCGCAGTGTTTTGTACAAGCGCAATGTGACGCACCGGGTCACAAGAAGGGCTGCGTTAGCCCAATCAGTCAACCCGATGGGGCCCGTCGCCTTAAAAGGCATCACCTAAATAATGATGTAAAAATAATACAAGGTAACATTTAATGCAAGATTGCAGCTGAGCACTCAACTGTCAGGAAATATCGAGGCCGGAGCGCGTGGGCAACTTAACTCTGCCCCCTTGAGCAAACGCACTACGGCACAGCCCTTCCCCGAACACGGGGCAGGCAATCACCTGGCTCCAAATTAACCTCCTAATTCCAGAATAAGCTACTTTTGCCTAGTATGAGCCAAAGAGAAGAACCAGCACTTTCACATCGAGCGTCCTCAGCCACCTTCCTCACTTGATCACAAGCCGGCGAGCACCTATTTAACTTCTAACACCTCAGATTAGGAGGTGTTGGTAAACTTTGGGCCACACACGTCTAATTTGCAGTCAGGATACAGATACAAGGTGTTGGTTTGGCCAGAACAAAGAGCCCATTTTCCTCCGGAGAAAAGCCTCGCGACCTCAGGCTGAGCTTTGGCCGCAGGACTGTCTGTAAAACCCGAGCAACTGGAACAGGTAACATTTGTACATCTCCAGCGCCCAAACCCATCGTGTGATGCACTCGGAAAAAATCTGCAGGCACGTGAACGACCGGGCACATTTTTCCAAGAATTTGAAATTATCCCAATGTAAACATCTAATAATTTGGCACATATGACAGCGCAAAATAAGGTCACAAAGCGCTACAGAGCGGCTCACCTCTGCTCACTTACAAGTTTGATCTTTCATCTACGTCCTTCGCTACCAAGAATACTCTCAACCCCAAGAGGTGCAAAGCAAGATTTAAATGTTAGGATTTTGTCTTTTTACTTCTTTACACCTTTTACTTCTCCACTTTCCTTCTCTTGATATCAGCACATGAATGAATGACATTTTACATGGGTTACCCTGTTTTTTAAGTTCTATTTCTACATCATTATAAATAACCAGGACCATCTCTCCAGCCACTTGCAGGATGGATTTTTGCAGCTCTGAGAAGAGTTCAAATAACCCAGTCAACAATATGATCCTACCAAAGTTACATTTAAAAGACCTATCCCGAAATCACCACTGTTAAGTTTCTATCGCTTCTTCACACAACAGCCCACGGCACTTCTTTTTCCAGGGGCAATAAAAAAGTATGAGCAAGACAAGTGCAAACCAAATTTAAACAGGGTCAAGCCAGTGAAGCAGCCGACACTTGGCTCACAACAGAGACAAAAATCTTTTTGTCTTCTCCTGCCCACTTCAGATCTTTTCCGGAACTCCACCAACATCTCAGGTCCATTGCAATAATACACATCCATGAGGTCATCTTAATCCATACACTGCTGCCCATTGCCTACAACTTAAACTGAGTCTCCATTGTAAACCTTGCCTGGAATTCAGACTTGCAGGACTTACAGCCTATATACTGTTTTCTTTTTCATTCAGCTTCCAGCCGAATCATTTTATAGTGCTTTTGCCTCCATAAAATATTCGCTTGGGAGCCAATGCCAAGAAGGAACAGAAATTAAAAAGCAACGTAGTAACGAAACCTTGGGTTTTTAGAGTAACGCTCCCCCTCTCCTTTCCCACTCTCACCCCTCAAGGTTTATTTTTGGCAAGTTACGGCCCAAGCAAAGGGCAAGTTTAAACCTTTTAAGTCGTGACTCCATGGCACTGGGCGATTTCAAGGTCTTTCAACAATTCACGCAACTCCAACACTGTTGGCAACTGCAGCTGGGGCAATCTGCATCCTAAAGCCATTCTGGGACAACGCGACCCCTCCTGCATGAACGGAGCTGGGGGAGCGGGAAATACGGTTTCCCATTCAGGCTTTCCAGAGACAGCACCCACCAAGGTATGACACAGGCGGGAGCGGAGGAAAAGCCACCACTCCTTCCACTCTGATCCCAGAGCTTTGCTTAAAGCACCTTCCCACAAAAAATTTCTCCTTTTTCCACCCCCCGTGTCACTCCCAGGTCAATGTATTTCAATTTGTCTCTGGTAGGGTAACCTGTTTATTGAAATCTGATCAACTGCTGGAGCCCCAGCGTTAAAATACGCTCTCGCTGTTGGGAACTGTCATTTGTCTGTCACCGAGGAAGTTAATGGATGTGTTTGTTTAGTTTGCTAGTGGGAATATACAGGGGCAGGGGCTGGAGGGATTACAGGAGGGGAGAGGTATTTCTGATCCACAGAGGAATGCAGTTGCTTTTCTTTAAAATTGCCTGTGTATTTTTACACACGCATGAGAAAAGCCCCTGGAAGTTCACCTGCACCTATGAGACTGCAGCAAACCCAGAGCAACCGCGCTCCATCCAAAGCGACGGCCCCAAAACACGCAGGTAAAGGAGGTACAACACGTGGGCACGAGCCTGCACCCCTGCGCAGATAAGTTCGTGTGGGGGACGAGTCTGCACAGCCAGCAACTCCCTTTGGGGGTCCCTCCGAGGGCACCGCAGAGCGGAGCGACGGGCGCGAGTCGCAGCGTGCACAGCCAGCGCGGTCTCCTTACCTCTCGCCGAGTCTGAAAACGCGATTATCCCGGCAAGAAGGAGCGCGAGCTGCAATTCCATTTTGAAAAACAGATCCCTCTGTATCGTACAGGCTGCCGTCCTCTCAGACCTGGAGGCAGGGAAAAGGAAAGCAAAATAATTGCTGGGGGAAGAAACTCAACCAACCTACAACTTTTCAGACTTTTAAAACCTATCGCAAAGATGCAAGAGCAGTAACAGAAAATGAAAGAGCAACCTACTTGCAATTCATTTCTTGGCGCTCAGCAAGTAAAACTTTGCCCTCCTCTCTGTTTTAGCCTGATATAAATCAAGAACCCACTGAGGCCAGTAAGCTCCTCTAAGTTTACAGTTAATGCATAATTCTTTGGTATTCTGTACAGAACCAGTCTGGAAGGCAAACAAAACACTAGCAAGTGGCCATAAAACAAGATTTCAGGTTAACAATTTGTGGAAGAACTTGGGGAAGGGGGAGGAGGAATGTTACCTCTCCCATCAAGCAGCCCAGAAAACTTTGTGTTGCTGCTCCAGTGCCCCTTGGACAGGCTCTGCCCTGGGTACGCGCCTTCCTCCACTCTGCACCTTCTCTGAACAGCACTGATTTTTCCTTTCCTCTTTCCCCCCAAAGCCTCACTTGTTTCCGTGTGCTCCAGAGGTGCGTCCCGAAGCAAAACCACACTTAATTATCCAGATTCTTGAAGATGCCTTCGCTGTGATACACAAACCCGGGGGTAAATCAGGTTTACATTAATTACACCCTGTTCTCCTCCTAAAACTCTCACTCTCTAAACACTGTCTGAATTCCTCACCCTTGTAAACTCCCCGATTTAAACACTCCGTGCCCCCAGGACACACAACAACCCGTGCGCAGCATCCAGCAAAGCAAATACGGACGCCTTGCCATTAGTTTCCCAATTTGCAGCGGGGAGCTGGTTCGGAGGGAGGGAGGGAGGGGGCGGGGGGCGGCCGGTGGGGCCAGCGGGCGGAGAGGGCTCCCCCCGGGCAGGACCCGGGGCGCAGCGCGGCCGGTAACGGGGGGATTCACAGCCGGGAACTGGGGTCGGGGAAGGGAGGACGAGGGTCTGGGGCGAGGGGGGACACCCGGCGCGATGCCACCTGGTGCTGCCCCCCGCTTCAGGGCTACCGCGCCTGCTCCCAGCTGTGCCTTAGTGTCTCCCGGACCCAGCGCTGACCCAGGCGGGGGTTTTCCGGGCCGGGGAGAGTGGTGTGGGGGGCACTTACCTCGGCTGCTGCCGGGGCTCTAGCACCGTGCGCTGGCGCCCATCCTCGCCGCTCGCCGCCTCATGCCCTCCGCGGCCACGGCGCCCGGCGGGGCGCTCCGCCGCCGGCCTCTACCTCATCTCCCCCCCCGCCCCGGGGCGGGTGGGGGCTGCCCGCTGCTTTGGGGGTGCCCTCCCAACGGAGCAGCTCTCTCCCTTCACCACCGGCTTTTTACCAACTCCCCCCTTGTCGCCCTGCGGGCGGTTTTTCCACTAGAGAGCCACGGGCGAGGAGCAAAGTAAAAGAAGGAGGGGGGGAACCTTGTAAATTATTTTTCCTGCTTTCCGGGTCGGGCTGAGTGTGTGTGTGTGTGTGTGTGTGTGTGTGTGTGTGTGTGTGTGTGTGTGCGGGGAGGGACAGCGGGGACCTGACAGATCCGCCGGGGCTCCGCCGCCGCGGGATGCCCGGTGATGCCGTCCCGCGGCTCGCCCAGCCGGAATCCCGTTTAAGGAGCGAGGGGAGGAGGGGAAAGGGGCTGGGGAAAGGGAGGGGAAGGGGGGGCGGGGGGGGGAGAGCCGGGGCGAGAGAAACAAGCGATAAAGCAACTTTCCCTGCAGGGCTTTGTGGCGGTGGGGGCAGAGCCGCCGCGGAGGGCGGTGCGGTGCCGCCCCGCTCCAAACTTCGCACCAATCCCCGGGAGCCCCCGCCCTCCCCGCTCCGCGCCGCCGCTCCCCTTAACCCTTTGCGGGGGCGGCGGAGGGGAGGACGGGCCGCCCGCGGGGCTCCGTGTGCGCCTTGGAGTGGAGGGACCCGTCCCGTAGCCCTTCTGCCCCCTTTAGCCCCACGGCGATGAAGCCCCGGAGAAACCCACCGCCGCCCCTTCTGCCCCTCTCAGCCGACCCTGTCCCCTGCAGTGCCCCAGAGCTTCCCCCCCCATCCACCCCCTGGAGCCCACGTAGCCCCCATAAGCTCTGGAGACCCACAACCCCCCGCATGCACCCCAGAACCCGTCCTTGCCAAATCACCCCTCTTCCCAGGGCAAGGAGACCCTGGGCTGTGGGAACCCACCCTGGAGGCAGCAAAGGAGAGATTGGGCTCCTTAGAGCTGGGGCGTGCAGGGAACATGCCATGGGGAGGCAGTGATACTTAAACAGGCTGAGAGAATTGGGGTGTTCAACCTAGAGAAGATAAGGTTCCCGAGAGACCTTATTGCGGCCTTTCCATACTTAAAAGGGGCCTATGAGAAAGATGGGGACAGACTTTTTAAAAGGGTGTGATATGTCAGGACAAGGGGCAATGGTTTTAAACTAAAGGAGGGGAGATTCAGGCTGGACATAAGCAAGAAATATTTTACACTGAAGGTGGTGAAACCACGGCCCAGGTTGCCCAGAGAGGTGGTGGATGCCCCATCCCTGGAGACATCCCAGGCCAGGCTGGACGGGGCTCTGAGCAACCTGAGCTGGTGAAGATGCCCCTGCTCATGGCAGGGGTGGCACTGGATGAGCTTTGAAGGTCAATTCAACCCAAACTATTCTATGATTCTCGGTTTCTATTATTTGGGTGGGTGAGATCCCACCCCAGCTCTGGCATTTTGACCTCTCAGCTTGGATGCAAATCGTGCCAGAAAGAGAGTGAACTGAACTAAACGAACTGGAAAATAAACTGTGGAGATGTCTGTTCCTTAGATTAACTGTTACAATTATTTATTATTTGTTTTCAAAGGGGACTCAGCTGGTGCATCCGCTCTTACAGCAAATTACTCTCCGCACGGGATAAAAATCAACCTGGCAGAATTCACCGAACAGACTAAACAAATGGCAAGAAAAAAAGCTGCTTCAATAGCTATACTTGTATATCTGGAAAGGAACACTGTTACTGTTGATGTTATTGTTTATTAGACCTCTTTTTTATGCGCTCCAGCATGAAGGTTTCCTTGAAGATGAAGCTGTCTCAATACTAATTCAATGGGATGAGCACCAGGAGAAGCCCCAAACCCAAGCCAAGTAGTTTGAACATCCATTTTATCCATTTTGTTAGGATTATGAAATCACACCCTCTGTTATTATTATTATTACTAAATGTTTTTACTGAGCGGTTCCTGACAGCATTAGATCTTGATATACAAAATCAATGTGAAAAACATTCAAGACTAAACATCTAAACCCCTGAATCAGAAAGAAACAAAGCAGCTGACAATACCATTTTTATATTTTACATATTTATTTCATCATTTTTATTATTAAAGTTCATTCATCTGAGAAATCCCAGATGGACTACTCCTCCTATCAGGCAATAACTTCAGCCTCATTGACTTCAAAGACAGTGTTGACTGAGGCAAACCTTAAGGACTTGACCTCCGTGGTCATATTCATGCCATCGATTTTGAGCAAATCACTCCAACTTGCACTAGAATAAGCTCAAGCACACACTACATCTCAAGGCGAGATGTGTAAAACACCTCTCTGTAGCATTTCCTAGCTATTTCACCACAAAAGACTCAAGGTCTTTGTCCCAAGGACATGACCATCTAATATGCGTCCCCAAAACTATTTACATGACCTTCTGTTCCAGTTCAGAGTTAAATCCAAAGCAGCCTCAGTTCTGGCTCAGCTGTGGGATGCCTGCCCATCACGGGTTTCCCATCGGGTTAGAGGGACCCGACTGAGGAGCTCCTGCTCATTGTCTGGTTTTTGTGGGCCATGCACTGAGATCGAGGTTTAGTTCCCAGGTGCACAGTGGCTTTGTCATCATAGCATACCTGGTGACACGGGCGAGCTCTGGGCCTGAATCAGCTCTGGCCTGGAAGAAGGGACATTCTTCCACCCCACACCCAGCACCAAGCATCAACTCAGGTTGGATACAGGAGAAAAAAAATCCTCTGATACCTCCACTCCTTCCATCCTCATTTCCTCACTAAAAAATCCCACGTGTGCCTTTATGAGCTCCAACATCTTCCAAGTTGTGAGTATTCCTCCTCCCAATATACCTGTAAAGCAGCAAAATGCCTCCTGCAGAATTTCACCACTGGGAAGTTCTGGGAGATGGAGGATTATAGAGATGATAAACAAGATTTTCCAAAAGCACCCAGGTGCCTAAACACCTTCAGATCCCCCTTAAGCCTCTGTCTTTAGGCATCGAGAAGCCTTTTAAGAGTCCGACTCCAAGTGACGTTGCAAAGGGATTACGTGGGGCAGGGAATGGAGCCCACAGCTTCCATACCCCAGGCTAAAATAACCAGAAAACAACCCCTACTGACTCCAAAATGTCTGCACAATTATTATGTTTTTGCAGGGGCTTGGGCGTGCCCAAAAGTCTGAAACCACGCTGTAGACTTCATCCATCTCATTCCCAATACAGCAGTGGAGGAATAAATGGAAAACATTGATACAGAGAAAATAATTAATAATCCTGAAACAGCTCCTAGTTTATCAGAAATAAAATCTCGTGCTGTTTTCCCAACACTTCTACCTAAATAAGGAAACATGCAGAGCTGTGTGTTTTTTTCTGGGCTGGCTGTAATTTGCAGGATGATTGAGTAGTCTGAAAGTCAACAGCCCCAGTTTGCTCCTGCACCCCACAGTCCTGACACAAGCTGTGGGAAAACGGCTTTCTGGAGCTGACAAACAAAACTGAATGCTAAGCAACGAAGTACATGTCTCCATGCGGCCTGAGAAGCAGCCTAACAGTCCATTTGTATCCCAGTTGTCCCCAAAGCCCTGTTTCCAGACTGTGGCTTTTCAGGTTTTGCATAGCTGTGATGGTCTAGTGAACATCCATCCCCAGAACGACTTTCCTTATGTCTCCAAAACCACGACTTGGCCTTTTTCCAGCTTTCTTACCTCTTTTCTCCTGGGAGATGCTCACCTCCATCACTACAGAACTCTATTTTCCCCAATTTTATCCCTTCCATCTTGACTGTGTTGCCTTTTCCTCTACAGATGATTTGGGAGACACAACACCTCCGGGCTGTAATTCCTAACCTGCTTCAATGCTTTTCTCAAACTGCAGGTGTAGCCGCAAGGTTGAATTCCCCATCAAACCCAGCACCCCCAGGATGGAGTGGGGAGCTGAAACCATCCCAGTGACTTGGGTTGGCAGCGGTGCCTTGCAGGAGCATGAGGCCCTGTGGCACAGCTCCACAGGGACATGCCGTGGGGACAGAGGGTGTGCGGGACCGGGCGGCTGGGTGCAGCTGACGGAGCACGTGAAGGTGATGGAAGGGCACGGCCAGGATTAGGCACATTCCCTCCGCCCGCCACCCCGTTTGTGCAGCCCTCCTCAGGTTACCGGGGGGAAACCAGCCTCCCAGGGTCGGACCGAGCATCCGTCGAGGATGCCAAAGCGAGGGGATTGCTCTGGACGTGGGGAAAGGTGAGTAACGTGATTAACTGGGTGGATCAATTCTGATAAAGCACTTGGCGTGTGGCAAGACGACACATTAAATGTCACAACCGAGCAGACAAGTAGCAGAACACACGCCTTTCTGTTTGCACACCAGCAGAGTCACTGTGCTGATCTGTTTGGGTCTATAGTTAAGGCTAAAAATGTGCTTTTCAGAGAAAGCAGTGTTTTATGAGAGCTGAATCCCCATCTCCCCTATCTACGGTAACTGAGACCTAGCTGTAATCTCAGTAATATTCAGAGAGGAGGTATGGGCAGATGGAAAGATAAACCAGGGTGATACAGTCCTGAAATCTGAATTGTTTCTTAATAAAAAATGATATTTCTTCTCCCCACATAGACATTTATTCCCTTAAACTATGCTTTGCTCTTAGCAGTGTTGCAAAGGAACAAATGGTACATCATATGCATAAGGTTAACTTCTACACATGAAGCAGGAACACCACTGGCAGGCAAAGAAAAGATGGCAACACGGGGTTGAATATCTTGGCAATCAAACCTTGGGTCCAGTGCGGAATGCTAGGAGGTCACACCACCCCATGGCCCTTGCGTTGAGGCTTTTGAGGCTTTTTGCAGGCACGAATGATCCCTCTGCTGCTATGTGGTCTCTGTCTTGGTCTGAAGTACCACCAGAAGAGGGTTCCCAGCCTTTCCCCTGAGGACTGGTCTCTTCTCCCAGGCAGTCAGCAATAGGACAAGGGGGCATGGGCTTAAACTTTGCCAGGGGAAATTTAGGCTGGATATTAGAAAGCAATTCTGTGCAGAGAGAGTGGTCAGCATTGGAATGGCTGCCCAGGGAGGTGCTGGACTCACCAGCCCTGGAGGTTTTTAAACTGAGATTGGACATGGCACTTAGTGCCATGATCTGGTCAATGGACTGGAGTTGGACCAAGGGTTGGACTTGATGCTCTCTGAGGTCTTTTCCAACCCAGTCGATTCTGTGATTCTGTGACCAGTTGCACACACTGCCCAGTCTCACTGTGCCTGGAGAATGTGCTTGGATTTCTCATGGATGCTAAATTTGCACATGACGGCATCTGCAGGAAATGCTTTCCACCATCCCCAGTTGGCCGGGAGACCCTATCTCCCTTGGCCAGGTTAGGCACGCTGTGTCAGCGCTCCCTGGCACTGAGGAAACGTGACAGCCCCGAGCAGGGGACGGGCAGCGCTCAGGGAACGCCAGCCAGCCCAGCCCAGGAGGATGCAGCTTGTTGGCAGTGCCAGTCCCTCACACGGCCTTCCCAGGGGCTGCCAAATGAAGTTCGAGGCCTCTGTGGCTGGGAAATGCTGCTCAGCAGCTTAGTTCAGGTCTCCAAGGTGGATTTTAGCAAAGAACAACTTGTCCTCTTGATAGCAAAGCTCGCTTGTACAGGAGAGCCAGAGCATCCCAGGGCAGTCCTGGGAAGTACAGGCCAATATTCCCTGGTGACAGCTTCAGACAACCTTCCCTGCTCCGAAAGTGTGTGGAAGAAGGTCCTGGTGTAATAACACGCTACAATCCATGCAAAATTCTCCTCCTTTGCAGGAAAGGTATGCACAAGGAAGGGGTTTGGATCGAGCAATACAGATGGAAGAACATAGAGAAGGTTTTGGATGCCAAGTCCCAGATCTCATCTGTTTTCTCTCTGACTCGTCCCAGTAGGTCTAAGGGAAGATATTACCTCTCCCAAAAAAATTTGCTTCCTTTCCACCTGACGAATGCATCACCATGATGGCTATAGCAGGAATAAACCACATCTGACATGCAGCACAGTTTCCACCCTCCCAGAAGCTGCTGAGATATTCAGATGAGGAATATGGTTTTAAAAGGTTATGGCAGACCAGGTTGCCACTTGTTTGAAAGAGCTATACACCTTCTGCTTTCTTTAAATGTAACTCATTCTTCTTTCCCACATCCCTTTGCATCACCTTAAGCAATTTGCTTATGCTCTGGACTTTTTTCCACTCTTAAACGTTTGCAGGCAACTCCCTTACTCAGCGTTTGCTCAAACTACAAGTAGTTAAAGTTTCCAAATGTTCTCCATAAACACATCCTTCCTCAGGCCCCTTATTCTTTATATCACTCAACACTGGTTTCTTGGAGTCAGTCTGACACTGATGTATGAAGGATTTGATTTTGCTTTCCTTTTACATCTGGCTAGTACAAGAATAATCCCACTGGAGCCATTGGAATCGTTGTAAGTGAGAAAAAAACCTGATCAAGCCAACAGACTCGTCTGTGCAGCAGCTTTTCAGTCCAGGTAGCAGGAGCTTAAGACTCAGAATGTCCATCCTCAAATCAAAATATCTCACTTGCGGAGGTGATCACAGTTTTGAAGGCCTAAATCTCCTCTCATTGCTCCCTCATATCATCCTCCTGTGCAAGGAAGTTTGTCTGTACACAACGATGCTGGGTTTAGCAAAGAGATGAGAGAACATGAAAGAAAAAATGTGAAAAATAGTAATTAAAAAAAAAAAAAAAAACAAACCACAACACAAGATCAACAGAGTGAAAACAGAAATGTCAAGTATTAATTGCTGCACCAAAGTGAGGAATGTTAAGGGAAACTGTTTGGGGATTTATGTTCAAAAAAATAAGACAACTTCCCAGACTATTTCCTTTCAAATCTCTCTGCATTTTCCATAAATTCCATGTGCCTGTGTGGTGCTCTCTGATAACATACAAATCTGTGTGTATAAACTGTTTTGAAATGTTTGTAGAGTTTTATCCAAAAATATGACTATATGTTTGTGTTTTAATTGTCAGCAATAGGATATTAGGCAATAGCCACATGCATCATGTCAGGGGCACTGGCTAAGTTTAGGTGGTACTAGCACAACCTCCCCCTTTCTGGCTGGATGTCCATAACAAAAAGAGACCGTATTATTTGAAGGAAGAACCTGCAATCAAGCAGGGTCCAAGTATTATAGATAACAGCACAGCCCCTGCTCTCAGTGGCTGAAGTGCCAGTTCAGACAAACCCACTGAAACCAGTAAAGCCACTTCAGATTCATACACCTACAACCAGGAGCAGAAATTTGCTGATTTCCAGGTCAGGCATTAGAGTTTTGCAACTCTTTGAGTGGAGGATCTTCCTTATGAGGAAAGGCTGAGGGAGCTGGGGCTCTTTAGCTTGGAGAAGAGGAGACTGAGGGGTGACCTTAATAATGTCTACAGATATATAAAGGGCGAGTGTCAGGAGGATGGAGCCAGGCTCTTCTCGGTGACAACCAATGACAGGACAAGGGGTAACGGGTTTAAACTGTAACACAAGAGGTTCCACTTAAATATGAGAAGAAACTTCTTCTTAGTGAGGGTGACGGAGCCTGGCCCAGGCTGCCCAGGGAGGTTGTGGAGTCTCCTTCTTGGGAGACATTCAAACCCGCCTGGACACCTTCCTGTGGAACCTCAGCTGGGTGTTCCTGCTCTGGCAGGGGGATTGGAGTAGACGATCTTTTGAGGTCCCTTCCAATCCCTAACATTCTGTGCTTCTGTGATTTTTGGGTGGGGGTTTGGAATGACACTTTGCTTCAATCAGTGTTGTTTGAAATGTCTTTCATTTATTAGCATTCTTGCTGAAGCCGAACATTAGTTCCACTTTATCAGGAATATAATGCAGCTGCATTTTCTGGATGGGAACACCACCAAAAATATGTTAACTATATAGTCGGCAGCTATGCCTTGTTTACTCTCATGTGTGAAACCATACGGAAGCAATCCTCCTAGGAAGCCTCTTCTTTTTCTCTATCTGTGTGCAAATAAAAACAAATGGAGAGGCTGGAATGAGATCCTTGTCGAGAAATGGGGTGAGAGCACACTGCTGCCCCCTCCCCAGTGAGCAGTAGGATGGGATCAGCCATCCGTGGGTGAGGATTTGTCCTCTGAGTGTGGCGGAGGGAGGTCAGCACCAGGCTGCACCTTTGCAGAGATGCTGGGGAGCCTCTTGCTCTGTCCTGCCTGGACTGGCAGGAGCTTTGTTGTGCCCAGGGTTCGCTGAGAACCTCTCCTGGATTCCCCCAAGTGCAGATTCAGCCAGGTGGGGCTGCACTGGTACAGCAATGGGACTTGCAGGGAAGATGCATCCATCCCCATAATGATTCCCCTCCAGGGCATTCCTCTTGCAGATGCGTTATTCCTGAAGCAAACCCCACAGCCTGGGTGCTGGCTTGTACGTAGCTCTCAGCTCATGCAACTGCAAACCATGATGGCTCAGCCTTGGTGTTACTTGGGCTGGGGGATGAGCTTCCCAAGTAAACTGGCTGGTTCCAGAGATGTTTTCCCAACAGTGCAGAACATGGGAACTGCAATAAGAGAGGTATCTCCTGAGCTCAGGGTGGACCTCTCAGACCTTCAGCTGCTCAAATGTTCATCAAATCCTCCCTGTTGCAGTGCCATGCCCATGGCTTCATCCAACAGCACTGGCAGGGTGGCTGCGGGTGTGAGGCAAGGCTGGAAGGGAAGACACACCAGGAGGCCAAATGTTGATGGACCTGAGAGGCACTGCCTGCTTGCCCACAGCCCAAGGAATCATAGAATCATTTCAGTTGGAAGAGACCCTCAAGATCACTGAGTACAGCCATAACCTATCTCTGGCACTAAACCATGTCCCTAAGAGCCTCATCTAAAAGCCTTTTAAACCCCTCCAGGGATGGTGACTCCACCAGTTCCCTGGGCAGCCTGTTCCAGTGCTTCACAACCCTTTCTGTGAATAAATTTTTCCTAATATCCAAGCTGAACCTTCCCTGGCACAACTTGAGAAAGATGGCTACAAAATCCATGACATGCCATGACTACATAGCAGAGCCTCTGCCCCACACTCCCACACAGGAAGGGTTAAATATTGACCACACTGGGTCTACTTAGACTAGAGTCCTGCAAGACGGTCCCTTTGGTGCAGCAGCCACCCCCCAGCCATGTCCACGTGAAGGGAAGAGCAGAGAACACACTAAGGAGCCCCAAAAATATGCAAGGAGCTGCCAGCGTTTGCTGCCAAACACTTTTATCTTTAGACAAAGATAAATCTGTTGCTTACTTAACCCAGCCTTTACAAAACTCACAGCTCCGGGTTTCCAAAATAACAGGAGCAGAGTAGGGCTGGCTGGTGTCCTGGTGAGCAGCAGATATATACAGGGCAGCTAGACGGTGATAACATAGAAAAATGGCTGGAGAGTAAATCATATACCATAGAAATAAATAGGAACTTATCCTCTTTGGGCTGGAGAACTTATCTTCTTGTGTTTCTGTAAAGTGCAGGTCTCTGTTTACTTAAGAGAGCGATTAAGATGTAACATTAATAATGAAGAACAAAAAAAATCTGTTACTCAGAAAGAATAATGAAGAACATAAAATTCTTGCAAAGCAAATCAGATGTAATGCACCAGTGAAAGAGCAGAAATGTGCCATAAATACATAAGAGGGTGTCCTTGGCTGTCACACGCTTTGTAACCCAAGGCCAGAGGGAAGAAAGATGCTGGTGATCCAAGGTGCAGCCCCAGGGTAGAGCTGGCTCTGAGCCCCAGGGTCTGCTCGCCAAGGTGGTTTTATTTGTGTGGTACATGACTACAAATTCAAACAGAGCAATGTCATCCCAGCGTTTTGGTGTAGCACTGAGTGACAACTGTGGATTTGGGATGTGCCTCCTCGAAGAGGTCCCACGTCCAACTGACCAGGCACTACCTATTTACCGGGGTTTTTGTCAAACCTCAGGCTTCCTCCAAAAAAAGGAGCTAGACTTCACCCTCATTTTGAGGTCATTTGTTTATTTTTTGCAGGAATAGGTACTGTAAAACCATTGAAAATACTGGCTGGCAATAGCAGCTCTCTTTCTAGCTATAAAACTCACCAATCCCCATAAATACAATTTTTTTTTTTTAATACTAGACTTATTATCTGACAAGAATATAACCCCTTTCTCTGCCACCCGTGACCCAGGCTGAACCTGTTTGGCCTGTGTTATTGTGCTGGTGTAATTCAGTGGAAAAGAGATTGGATTAAACAGGCAGCTCTGGAGGAGTAAATAAAAGGAACATGCTTTAAAGAGTAAATAGACAAGTCTGGGTATAATGGAATAACTCCTGGCGGTGCTAAATCAAAGAGAAAATAATGTCCTCACTAAAATCTGAACACGGATGTTTGTCTCTGCAAGAAAGAGCCAAACAAAACCCAGAGGGGAGCAGAGCATGCTCTGGGGTTGTCCACAAATCCACACTAGAAACAGTATTGGGAAAAAAAAGTATAAAAGGAAAAAAAAATGAGGCTGCAGCAGTCAATCTCACTGGGGAAGAAGCCCAATTTCTGAATGGTCTGTACGTGCAGGCTTTTTCCTAAGAGGAGCACAGAGAAAGCTGCGTTAGCTCTGGGTAATTCCTCACTGATTCCAGAACAGATCTGTTTAGCAGCTGAAATATTTTATTCCACACTGCCAGCCCTTCAGTTCAACCTGGACTGGTGGGTCAAGTCCTCAGTTTGACCTCCCCTGTTCTTTTTATGCTGCTCCAGCAAAGACAAGAGCATGTTTGAAGGCAATAATGGGATTTTCCTAGCATGAAGGATCCTTCAAGAGCATCCAGCAGCTCCTGTTGGGGCCAGCAGCACTATGTCCCGGGGCAGGAGAGGTCTGGGAGGATTTGACACTGTCTGGCAACCTCAGCATGCAGATTCCCACTTTGGGAATGGTGAGCTGATGGCATAAATCAGCCCAGCTGTAAAGTCATAGGATCATAGAATAGTTTTGGTTGGAAAGGACATTCAAAGCTCATCCAGTGCCACCCCTGCCATGAGCAGGGACATCTTCACCAGATCAGGTTGCTCGGAGCCCCGTCCAGCTTGGCCTGGGATGTCTCCAGGGATGGAGCATCCACCACCTCTCTGGGAAACTTGGGCCAGGCTCTCACCACCCTCACTGTAAAACATTTCTTCCTCATGTTCGGCCTGAATCTCCCCTTCTTTAGTTTAAAACCATCACCCCTTGTCCTATCACAACAGGCCCTGCTAAAAAGTCTGTCTCCATCTTTCTTATCAACCCCTTCTAAGTATTGAAAGACCACAATAAGGTCTCCCCAGAGCCTTCTCTTCTTCAGCTGAACATCCCAACTCTCTCAGCCTGTCCTCCCAGCAGAGCTGTTCCAGCCTCGGATCATTTCTGTGGCTCCTCTGGCCCCTCTCCAACAGGTCCATGTGTGTCCTGTGCTGAGGACCCCAGATCTGGACACAGGACTCCAGGTGGGGTCTCACCAGAGTGGAGTAGAGGGGCAGAATCACCTCCCTCCACCTGCTGCTCACGCTGCTTTTGATGAAGCCCAAGATACGATTTGCCTTCTGGTCTGCAAGCGCATATTGCCGGCTCATGTCCCATCTTTGATCCACCATCCAGCCGATTGATCTGTCTTCCTCCACAGGCTGTTTTATCCCCAGCAAAAAGTTGAGAAACGGATGATACAAAGCTCAATGCATTCCCATCCCACTCGCCAATGTTCTGCATCTCCAGGACACCTGCAAGAGAAGCAGGACATTCACAACTCCGGGAGCAAAGCAAGAAAGAAAGTTTTTTGCAAGCCCAGGATCTGATCTGGTTGTGTTCACACCCACTTAATCCAAGATTGATCCTGGTCTGTCCCCATCCCTCTGCTGTGTTGGCTCGCAGAGAGCAGAGGAGACTTTAACATCTATTCTCATCTGAATATATAAGCAGTAAATATCCAAGTGGCATAAAGCATACATGGTGTCACTTTTCAGATATGAAATCTTCATTTTCATGCAGTGGCATCAGAAGAAGTACATCCTGAATGACTCGGGGACATTTGTTTCCCATCAGATGCAAAAGAAATTCTTTGGACTTGGAAGGTGTGAGAGTCCTCCCCATAGCACTCGAAGTAAATAAATGGAGAGAATAAATTATTCATATTGTAAAGTTTTATGGTGCAAAAGAATTCTTCAAGAAATATCACATCTTGAGCCTTAGACAAGGAAATCTGGGCCAGGCACTGTGGAAAAAATTAATACATTTCAAGGCTATGCAGAATTATGAGGATGATCAATCTGTATAGTCAAAGGTGCATAGACTCAGGCGTATTTTCCAACAAAGTGGAGTAAATGTAAGTCTGTCATGTAATCCAGCTCCGAGGTGCAGTACTTGGGTTACAGACACCAAAGTCATCTGATTGAAAGGCTCACCAGAGCTTCGCTTCAGAAGAGATTCAAAAGCAAAAAGAGAATTAAAACTGCAGGTCGGCATTTCCAAACCACTGATGGTGACTCCAGATGGGGAAAGCCACGCTGGTCAGTGGGCTCTGGCAGGGCGAGCAGCTCTACAAATCCCACTGCACAGGGCAGATGGGAATCGGTGGAAAGCAAAGGTCCGTCAGAGCATTCTGCTTTCACCAGCAAAGGGTTCCTGCACAGCCTTAGTGCCCCTTCAGACACAATCAGTCCTAGAGTTGTTCTTTGCTTACATCTGGACAAGATTTACTCCCAAGTGTGTTTTCCCAGCAAACTTGCAGGGCATACTGATGTTGAGAATATCTCCAAGCTACACCTCATGAGAAGCCCTCTGGAAGGTGCTTCAAGATGAGCTGGTAGAAATTCGGGTGCAGGAGGTAGAACTGCATGGCTTGAAACCCAGGAGTGCAGGAAAGAGCAGCACCTGTTGGCACAAATACAAAGCTTTGGCTGTGAAAAATGGCTTGTTAATAGAATGTGGAACAGGAGGGCATTTGAACTGGTATGTATAAGAATAAAATAAAAATAAAATAAGACGACCCCTCTTTTTGAATAAAGAAACATTATTGCTAACATCTATATCCTTGTATGATTAATTTTGTTAAACATAGGTCCATGCTTTTCTGAAGATACAACCCAAGAAGTCTAATATGGCATGTGCAAGAACATCTTAATTATTAGTAGCTGGTTTTTGCATGGCTCTCAGAGGTGTGCTGGGGCTAAATAGTTAAAACACGTTTATTGAATCTGAATAAAGCCTTGTGGGTCAGTCAAAAGTGGCACATAAAAACTGAAGTAGAGGTTAGCCTAGTCCCATTTCTGACAAGTCCCTTTGAAGGCAGAGTTGCAGTTTATTATATTCATGAACTCTGACAGAGCAGTCCTCCAACAGGCCTGGAAATGCGTATTTCATTCTTAGGCTAAGACTTTCACCATCTGCTAAGGGCTTTTGAGCTTTTTTCTTGATCTTCCTCACCCAGTGATGAGACTGTGCAAACTGACCTTGCCTCTTTTAATCCATTTTATTCTGCCACTCAAATAAAATGATACCTTCTTATATTCAGCTCTTGGCAGGTTGGTTTTCTTCCCCTTTGTGTTTCCTTCAGGGAGCAGAATGAGAATATAAGTCACATTTAGCACAGGTACAACCCTGTGAGAAAGGGAGTGCAGGTTCTTGAAGGGGGTACTGTGTTGTTCCCGTCACTTTGAGGTGTCTTTGGTGCCACTTTCCACGTTGATACTGTGGATTTAATTGGAAGCAAAGGCTCCAGTGCACAGTGCAGGAAGGCACATCGTGGCTGCACTGGAGAACACTTTCCAGCTGTGATTCTGTAGAAATCCATCCAGGGCACAGCTGAGTCTCAAACTGGATTTCTAACTGGCATCACTGAGGACCTGTGCATCAGAGCAGTGAACCATATACTTGGATAAGTCAGACAACATGGTGTTATAGCCCTGACAAAACTAGATGCCAAATTGCTTCAGAGTTAAACACAAACTTGAATGCTTGCATGGCTCAAAGGTTTCTAGGAATAAACCACATACTTTAGAAGTTTAGCTCTGTTTTCCCAATCAAGATAGTCTTAATCCTAGGTCTGTGAAAGGCACCCAAATCAACAACTCCTTACTCTGGGAAAACTGGTAAACACACAGGAAATTGAGATGGTTGGAATTGCAAACTAAAATACCGCATGTGTAATACTGTAATATGTCCAGCTTTACATGCATGTTTTCTGCATAGAGGTACGGTCATCTTTGGATACGTTAGGACACCAGTATAGCCAATACCCTGATCATCTGTTCTTAGGCTCATGTAAGAAGCTGTTTGGTTACCATATAGGTATACACTAGTCCATTCACTCATGCATCTCTAAGCATTTTACTACCATTCATAAATTAAATCTCAGTGAAGCCTCCTGCTCCATTGATCTGTGAGTAACTCCATTTGATGGAGAAGCAAGA
Organism: Patagioenas fasciata; assembly: GCF_037038585.1. Lineage (NCBI taxonomy): Eukaryota > Metazoa > Chordata > Aves > Columbiformes > Columbidae > Patagioenas > Patagioenas fasciata. The sequence goes on along the minus strand of NC_092523.1, from coordinate 7,290,433 downwards.
GGCTCTGGCGAGTTGGCTGAGCTCCCCCAGTCAGCTTCAGCTCTGGAGCCCAGACTCCCAGTCCTTCCTAATAAACCCTAGTGCTTCATTATGGACATTTCCCATTAAAAAAGATAAATAAATAAATAAATAAAAGAGCACTGTAGATGAGATTTCATGGCCCCGAAGCAACGTATCTGAATGGCTTTCACTGGAGAAGGGGTTGCCACCAAGGACATACTCAAACTTCAGCATGGTTAAGCCAGATGCCAGCCCTTTTCTTCTCACTGCCAGTTCAAATGTCAGTCGTATCCAGGCTCCTGATTTATAGCAATCACACCACCACTCTTGCGAGCTGCAAGTGAGAATGCCTGTGAGAGGCCCCGGATGCCACCACAGAGAGCAGGACACATGGTGTGAATGCATCTCTTAATGATGCAGTTACTGTAGGTGTAGGGCAAGTGGCTGACACTGTCACCCCCTAACAAGGGAAGTTTGCACAAAGAGCAAACACAAGCACATGGGCTAAGGCTGACAAAATACTGGTCAGAGGTGACCTGCAGCCCCAGAATTTGACTCCAAGTGCAAATTTTCCCAAAACTCAGGAGCATTTAGGCCTGGAGCTGTTGTGCAGCCTGTTGGAGACACGAGATCTCGTGAAGACGTCGTCTGCTGCTTTGGTTTCTAGTGGCTCATCCAAATACCTACAATGAGCACATGGCACTCACGACATCTTCCTCTTCTTCTTCCATTGTTTTCACTTATTCTCACTGACTTTCTGCAGTTAGTATCATGTTTAGGAAAGCTTTGCACACACTTCTCAGCTTTGCCAGGGAACTAGATCCTCATCCCACTTTCTCCTGAAGATAATGTAGAAGTCTACATGTTTGTTTATGCTATAGAAACTACCCTTTACTAATCATCCCTCCTTTTGATCCCAGAGTTAAGACAACAGAGAAAGAGAGAAATAAATGCTGCCAAGTCCCAGCTGTGGGTGAGTAACAGCTGGATGGTATATCCCTTTGTTTCTAAAGCCTTCTGGTGGTGCAGACATCCATCTGAGCTCCATCAGAGGCAGCATGACACCTCCTTGCTCCTATGAACTATATGATTTCCAGGGCCAGGTCAAAAGTCATTGGCAAGATCTCACTACCATATCCCACATACGGATAAGCCCTTCAAGGCCCAGAATAGGTAGAGAGCATCAGGAAAGACAGGTAAGAAGCTCTGCATAGAGTCTTCCAGATCTGCTAGGACAGGCGTTGATTGTCACTGGAAGTCCCACACAGTTCAGTGCAGACTCTGTGCAGGCACTTCTCCATTGTGCTCCCAGTGCATCCCATCGCTACCTCCATTTTCACCAATATCTGATTTCTGTCCCAACCCCCCATCCCCTCCCCCCCTCAGATAAAGGAATCATGATTATACACTGAAAATGCCAACGTTTCCTTTCATTTCTTCTTTTCTTATCCATGCCTCCCTCTTAGCTGGTAAGTGCTGCACAAGCTCTGTTTTGCCATGTATAGCAGCAGCATGTGAATAATAAATAACAACTATATGCTTTCAGTCAGAAAATAAATCACATATGTATCCTCAAGTCTCTCTTTTCTTTTGAAGAATTCATGCAAACATTGGTTCCAGAGACTGTTATAACCCTGTTTACTTGTCGATGCTTGGAGTAAGCATGTAATTACAGTTCCACTGTTAGATACTTAACATGTAATTCAATGGCAGAGAGCTGCCATGTTATTATAGTCTTCTAAGGTTGGATATATGCCCTAAAACCTAAATTAGTCCCAACAATTTTGTTCAGAGGAGGATAATTTAATGCAAACATTATCAGACACACCAAAGAGCAAATTTCACCAAGGCAAGAGACAACACAGGCAAGTCATTTATTTTTTTTTAAGTTTTCTTTGCCACCACAGTTTTATTGGGCTTGCATCTTCCTAGACAAGCAAAGGGGTTGTGTTTGAGTAAGGTGCAGAAGTTAAATGAAAAATATCAGTGGCAATTAAAGAAACCTTAGGAATCAATTCTGTCCTTGGACACAAACACAAAACCTCTGGGACACATCTCTTATGGTGATAGCCATTGGTGCAACTTTGATGTCAGCACTGAGCTAAAAGACGATGAAAGTTAGAGGAGCCTCTGGCCTTTGCTCACTTATTCACCCCAGTGCAGGTACATCTCTAGGATCTGTGGTTAAGCTACTGCCTGTCATACCATCATCATCAACAACATTAATTTGGCCCTGCCTTAAAATAATCCATCCTCAGCACCACAGCACTTAGCACTCCTACGGGCGTGCTCATACAAGACTTGCAGAGGGCTTTACATGTCCCGACTGCTTAAGCAATACAATGTGCCCAAGAATTTGGTCAGAGGCACAACAGGGGTAGCTGTGTTTGCCACAATAAGGCTACACACTTGCCTATGGCCACAGTTGAGACTGCTTGAGGAACAGAGGAAGCAATCCAGCCCTTGGCTGCATTCATTCTCTGCACACCCAGTGCCATATTTCTTCCTGAGCCTCAGTTTCCCATTCATAGAAGGAGCTTTGGACTTTCAGTCTTCCCAAGAGCAGGGAGACACCAGTCATGGGAGCTCTCTAGAGTAATTGAATTATCTATGGCAGTGGAGATGCCTGGGTCTCCTTCACCACCTTTCAGCAAGGTTGCCCTTCTTGAGCTGTTTCATGACTCCTATAGAATCATAGAACAGCTTATGTTGGAAGAGACCTTCAAAGCTCATCCAGTGCCACCCCTGCCATGAGCAGGGACATCTTCACCAGCTCAGGTTGCTCAGAGCCCCATCCAGCCTGGCCTGGGATGTCTCCAGGAATGGTTCATCCACCACCTCTCTGGGCAACCTGGGCCAATGTTTCGCCACCCTAAGTGTCAAAAATTTATTCCTCATGTCTAGCCTGAATCTCCCCTCCTTTAGTTTAAAACCATCACCCCTTGCCCTATTGCAACAATCCCTGCTAAAAAGTCTTGTCTCCATCTTTCCTATAGGCCGCTTTTAAGTATGGAAAGGCCACAATAAGGTCTCCCCAGAGCTTCTCCTCTCCTGAAGGTCCTGGCCAGCCCTTTCAGTACAAACATAACACAAGCAGTTTTGTTAGAAGGTGCAGAGGCCACAGCCAGGCTAAGAGTCCACAGGAGTCATGCAAACATGGGCAGCAAGTCCCTAAAGCTCAGAGGAAGGAGAGCAGAGGAATGCAAGCACGGGGAACACCTGGGACCCTGGGCTGCCAGCAAACCCAGGTGTGCACCGTGCAGGCGGGGGGACCGCGACTGTGAGCTGGCGATGACAGCTCAGGGTCTCTAATACATTAGTTCCTGGGGTCTCCTGTGCATCTGTTGGAGGGTTCGGAGATTTGCCGTGGGCTGAGGGAATAATTAAGCAGGTGGGCTGCTGGCTGTTCAGGATGCCTTCCAAAGTCAGGCTTGCTGGAAGTGGGTGTAACCCTATGGAAATCATACAGACATGTGGATGTATATGCAATATCCTCACCCATGCATGCACACAAACACATGCAGAGGAGTGAACAGAGGTGTGTGAACGCATGGCTTGCACACATTTGTAGAAGCACAAGAAACCCTCAGGGAGAGAGATGTGTGATCTGCAACACAGAACCCATCACCTGAGAGCCACCATATGCCCCTTGCAAAATGTCTGGCAGTTATGACCTCTTCTTAGCAACTCTCTGCTCTTTTATTTAAGGAGAGCGCGCTAATGGGCCGCCAGAATGGCCAGGTTCATACAACGGTTACATTGTGCCATCTTCTGGTTAAAGGCTGAGGACTCGTTCTTCAGTGCAGAAGCTTTTCTTCTTATGCCTTCAAGAGCTGAGGTCTGGGGACGTCCGGGCAGCTCAGCTGTTGTGGTTTAAGAGCACTATGAACCGCAAGGACCAGGGTGAGTTTGAAAAGATCACGGGGATGTAGGAGCTGCCAAACAGAGCCCTGGCCTGCCAAGCCTGCAGTTCTTGCCTCCAGGAGAAATGACACTTCAACATATCTCTTCAGCATGACATTGAGATACCCCTATGCCCATCTGGCCAGCTGTTCTGCTATGAAACACCTATAGGCAATGAGCAAAGCTACAGGAAAGTGAAAAAGAAAGTAGACTCAGCAGAGTCCTCAGAGATAAAGCATGTTCATCTCTCTACTATGGAAGATCATAAATATACATAAATGCATGAGGACACATGTTCACAACAGCTGCCAATTACTCATCTGGATCATGAATATGGGGAACTGGATGTTCCCAACCCACCCTTTGCTGCAGAAAAAAATGAAGATGCACAACCGCAAAGGGATACGTGATCTTGGAAAGAGCTCTTCGTGGAGAAATAACTGCTCTGAATGTGCAAGCCTAGACTTGACGCAAAATAGTTACTGACAAATCCTTTTGTTTTCCAGCAGCACAGTTTATAATCCAAGTTTTAAAACATGGCCCCTGAAAGCAGAGCAATTTCCAGCACTGCCACATCACGCCCAACTCTGAGCTCACTTGCACCAGTGTGGCTCCCTTGATTTCGACAGCAACGTTTCTTCACCTCCCAAGATCATTTCTCAGAAGTAGGTATACAGGATGATGAGTTCAAAAAGAACTAATTAGGCACAGATTAGACAGACAAATTAGAAACTACTTCACTAAATACTGGTTAAGCAAATACAGCTTCAGGGAAGATCCATGCTAGGGATTGTCATCAGCAATGCTAGTGTGAGCTGGATGAATTAGGTGCACAGAGATCCCCACCAAAAAGCTGGCATGTAATGATGTTGCTACAGGAGATGGTATGAAAGGATGAAATCATCTCCTTTTCCAAGGAAGGGGAAATAGCCGCTGTATTTCAAGCACCGCTGAGTATGGAACCTGACAGACCGGCGGCTGCAAGTGTTTGCCATCCTAGCAATATTTAATTATTTGGCCATAATGAGCTCTGAGAATGTGTTTAGTCTCAAAATGTCATTTTGTAGTGCTCTGAAATTTCAAGTAAATCAGGATCATTATGAAAGCAGCCCGATGATGTTACACGCAGGTATCAGCCAGCTCTGAGGTTCCATTTCATTCTTCGTTTGACTTAAGCAGGAGAAGCCGAGACAGAGAGTTTTACAAGATTTAGATGACTTCAACCTCGTCTGCCCACTTACAATCTGCCTGCACTTCCTAACATGCCAGGTATCTCCTTGCACAAGTCTGTCATCAGGAGGAGATACGGGAACATGTCCAGGTTTTGAAGTAACTCGGTAGGTCTGTGCTCTCAATGATCTGGCAGATGAGCAGTCAGGAGCTTGGATTGCACCATGCTGCAGTGCAGTGGTGCGTGATGTCTCTGTGCACTACGTGGAGAGCAGGAATACGCTTTCAGAGCCTAAGCTTACGCTTACATCAGGATCACCAACAGCAGAAGGATTTTGGACCTGAAGTTGAATGCTTGGTGGGTTGAAACGAGAAGCAAAACACATAACCATCTCATGGCAAGGCATAAGCTTTGCTAGTATCTGACCACTGCTGTTATCTAGTCATCTCCCAAGAATGACGAAGTCTATCCCTACAGTTGCATCATTGCTTGAACATATCAGTAATAAAACATGAAGAGCTTTTCCTATCGGCAAGCATACCAAATATCAGCCCACCATACACAGCAGCTTCTAAACCTCATAGCATTTTTCTTTTGAGCATTTCTATGCCTACATTTCTTCAATTGTATGGGCTAAGACTAATTAAAATATTCAGGATGGGGTCTTTCAGGGCTGTGGGCTTCCAAAAGCAGCAATCTGATCTTGTATTTACTTCATTATTTGCTGCAACTTTCAAATTTTCCTGGAACTGATTTTTCCCCCAGATCTGCTTCTGGATTGCTGCTCATTCATTGCTGCCACAGTTTCCCTACTGTCCACTCCAGTTTGGCTTTGTCCTCCTCCACTTTTGACATCACAAGCTGACAGTTAAAGTTTTCTGCCAGGTCGTCAGCACTGATGAATGCACCCAGCTTTGGTGTGTTTTGCAAGATCCCATGGCTCATGGTCTCACTCTCCCTTTATGGAGGACAATCCCACTTCATCCCCCGTCTCCATTTCCTACTCTTGGACACAGCAGGAGTTTTCAAGCCATCCCTCCCTTCACCCTTTTGGTGCTTCTGTCCTGCAGTACTCCAGCATTTCACCACAGGGCTATCCCTGCCACCAGACCCCTGCTCCCCATCTCTGGCTCTCAGCATTCCTGTGTCCAGAGGGACCAGCAGTCAGCTCTCCCTGCAAGCATTGCAGATCATAGAATCATAGAATAGTTTGGGTTGGAAGGGACCTTCAAAGCTCATCCAGTGCCACCCCTGCCATGAGCAGGGACATCTTCACCAGCTCAGGTTGCTCAGAGCCCCGTCCAGCCTGGTCTGGGATGTCTCCAGGGATGGGGCATCCACCACCTCTCTGGCCAACCTGGGCCACTATTTTACCACTGTCATTGTAAAACATTTCCTCCCCATGTCCAGCCTGAATCTCTCCTCCTTTAGTTTAAAACCATCACCCCTTGTCCTGTTGCAACAGGCCCTGCTGAAAAGTCTGTCCCCATCCTTCTTGCAGGCTCATTTTAAGTACTGTAAGGATGATGATGCTGACAGCACACATGTCCCTGATGCCCTCTGGGACTGAGAGAAGGAGCACGTGCCCAGATGACCGGGAACTGGCCTTGTCTTGAAGACATGAAATAAGAGTCACCTCCGCTACTGACCTCCTTGGCACCCTGCTGCACCCTGGGGAGCTCACCAATAGCAACAGCACTTCACTCCTGGATAATATATAGTCTGAGCAAGGGTATTTTTAACCACTTAGTATTTTTATCAAGTTTCTAGCACAGCACAATATCAAATACCCTCCTGAATCCCAAAATACATTATAGCTGCACTAGATTCATTGCATCTAATAAATCAGGAAGGCAATTATACATTTGTTTGGTATGATCTATTTTTAGTATGCCCAGGTTTTTTGCTGACTATCAGATGCTTTTCTGCCAAATGTTGTTACATAAACTCCTTCGGCACAGAGTAAAGTCATTACACTTCCCAAGAACATACAACAAGCTAATAACATAGGAGATGCCAAGACCTGACTTCATGGTCTTCTTAAAGGTACCATATTTGTTTGTTACCAGTCTTCAGATGCCTCTGACCTGGAGATTTGTTGGCTTAATTTTCACTGGTGTTTTTTTCTTAATAGATGCCTGATCCTCTCATGCTGTCCAATTCTTATTGACAGCAGAGAGAACTTGGGTTGATCAAGAATAAGAGGACATGGCCCTGGCCTTTTTCAGCTCCCCTGGGTGCATTTAATCTGTTGATTTGCGTGAGAAATAGTTAGTTTGCCTTGGTGGAGAAACAAAAACACCCAAGTGCAAAAAGAAAAGGCGACCGAAGACACAATGGTCATGTCGTTATTGAAATGTGCTTCTCACTTCAGAAACAACAGTCTGCGTTCAAATGAAGTGATAAGTTGGGACAGAGATCAAGCCAAAATAAACCTCCTTATCTTAAAAAAATTCAGCTTCCTAAAGCCAACCTGGATTGGATCTGTGTGAACAACAGGAGAAAGTGCAAGAAAGCTGAGATATTTCTTATAATAATATTACTGTAGGACCCAACAAAAAGTAGACTCTGCTCATGGGACAAAAGTTATTTACAATTAGCACTGACACTATGCCCATGAGAGGTCAGATGGAGAGCAGAGCACTAACCCTTCGATGTCTTGCACGTTTAATTTACAAACACAGGCAACAATCCTGCAGGGAGATACCTCGGCTGGACATCAAACACTAAGTGGTTCTCATTGTCTATGAACTTCCCTTTAAAAGCAACTGGATTCCTCCCAGCACGTAAGTTAGAGGCCTTTGGTTAAAAACCGTGTATTTTGTGAACTCCATTGAGACAAGATGGGTGATTTTCAGTGCGTGGCACTGAGCAAGGGGCTTAATTTCAATCCCTGGCCTTGCAAAAGACTTCTTGGGTACCTTTCCCCACTATATTTACCTTTTTCTTTTATCCCCATTCCTTGAGGTTGGATTGAAACAAACCAACAAACAAATCCTGAAAATGTTCTTTGTGAAGGGTTATAAATTCCTCTCAGACACTAAGTCAAACCCTCAGATGCTACAAACAGACATTATATGGAAAACACAAGTTTAGGCTCAAAAAGGTCACTGACTGTATGGCAGGGGAGGCCTCCCACACCATTCTTTGAACCCATTTCTCCTCACCCAACTAAACAGACGTCAACCAGAGGGCTGAGTCTTCCCTGCATCGTGCAAAACCCTCCGTTGTCAGACAGAAACGTGACTGCTCCAGCCCCTCTCCCCACCTGCAGCACACAGATCAGCCAGGGGTTGGGGCATCTTCTCCTCCCTCCTGCCTTGATGCAAATTGCCAATTCAGATTTGCTTTGCTTGCCTGTTGTGCAGGTTACTTTTCCTTATGCACAAAATATAAATGTATGGGGGAACATACACACATATCACAGAATCGCAGCACGGTTGGGATTGGAAGGGACCTCTGAAGATCACCCAGTCCAACCCACCTGCTAAAGCAGGTTCACCAGAGCAGATCACACAGGAAGGTGTCCAGGCGAGTTTGAATGTCTGCAGAGAAGGAGACTCCACAGCCTCTCTGGGCAGCCTGGTCCAGGGCTCTGGCACCTCAGAGTAAAGAAGTTTCTCCTCGTGTTCAGATGGAACCTCCCGTGCTTCAATCTGTGCCCATTGCCCTCCTCCAACCCAGGCTGGCCATCTGCCAGAAGGCAACATCACCTCGAGAGCCAGGAAGAACCATGCAAATTTTAGGGGAAAATGAGCAAGTTCTGGAGAAAAAATACCCAAAGTGACAGTTTTGCCTCAAAACTATTATGGAGTGTGTGCCTGTGCTTGTGTGACACTTGGCAGTCCCAAAAGGAATGTGAAGTGGGAAAATAAAACAACCTCCACCCCTCAGCTTCCTGCCAGCACCAAGAGTGTCCAGTTGCTAAAATGGAGACATCTCACCAGCTACAGGGCACTGGGTCAGGCTGCAGCTCCCTTGCTGCTGGTGGGCATCAGGGAAAGAGGGGGCAGGTTGCCCATTGGTCCAGGGGGCAAGCAGCAGCTGAGCTCAGCCTCGTCTGAACACAGGGCTGGTGTGGAAAGGTTGAGGCTGGCTCCTTGTGTAACTAAAGCATTGATGGGGTCTGCATTTGGCGGAGGGTGGAGGGGTTGCTGCGCCGTTGCGTCAGAGACAGCTGCTGAGACCATGTCTGGACCCAGGCTCTGATTAGAAATTATCCCAGACGGAGCAGGGTGAGGGCAAGGGGGAGAAGTGAGTGATGGATTAACCTGCTTCGATTCACACTTTCCCTATAAAGAACGGGTTACTTTCTGCTCTGATGCTGAGTTACGCTAACAGGCATTGCCAAGACAGGGCCTGGGTGAGATTTATTTATCTTGAATCCCTTTAAACATTTCAACACCCCGTGGCTGCGCACCCAACGAGCCTGTGAAACCGCATGCCTCGCAGTTCCTACCCTTTCCCCGCTCTTACCTCCTGGTTGTTTCACTCCCTCCTTGCTGCAAGCCAGATTGCTTCTCAAAATTAAAAATTAAGCCATGGGAGGCACGCACTCAGTTTTCCCCTCTGCCCATCTGGCAAAGCCCTGACCCTGCCTGGGGATGGTGGGACTTCTCATAAGCACATAATCAGCATTAAAAGACCCCACGGCCTCTTTTTTTCATTAAGGTCCAAGGCAACATGGATACTGGGAAGCAGCACAGCATGGGTCGCTCCCTTGAAATCGTGTTAACTTTGGAGTGCCTCGTGCTGCATGCAAGGTGAGGCTTCGTGTGTCTTGGGAGGAGCTCCATCTGCAGCCCATCACCCAGAGACCTGGCTGAGGAGTTCAGATGATATGGACCATTTGTTAACTTCTCCTTCCTGCTGACTAATGAAACATGGCAGGGATGGTTTACAGGCTAGCACTGAATCACACAGGAGCCCCAGCACCCCTGTTTCCATCCAGCACTTTTGCCTGGAGAACGAACTGAAACTATCGGGGCTTTCTGCAGGAACAGGGAGCTGTTACATGTAACCTGTTCCACCAACCTCAAGAGAGTTGCAACAAGGGGAAGGGACAGTAGTTTATCCCAAATAATTCCTTGTAAAAGCAACAGCCAAAGAACACAAATTTGCCCTATTCCTGCACTACTGGCTGCACTTTGGGCTGCTGAACCTGAGTTGACCCGTAGAATCATAGAATAGTTTGGATTGGAAGGGACCTTCAAAGCTCACCCAGTGCCACCCCTGCCATGAGCAGGGACATCTTCACCCAGATCAGGTTGCTCAGAGCCCCGTCCAGCCTGACCTGGGATGTCTCCAAGGATGGGGCATCCACCACCTCTCTGGGCAACACATTCCAGTATATTACTACCCTCACTGTAAAAAAATTCTTCCCCACGTCTAGCCTGAATCTTCCCTCCTTGAGTTTAAAACTCCTTGTATATCAGTCACCCCATATATAACAATCACCCCTTGTCGTATCACAACAGGCCCTGCTAAAAAGTCTGTCCCCATCTTTCTTATAGGCCCATTTTAAGCACTGAAAGGTTATAATAAGGTCTCTCTGGAGCCTTCCCTTCTTGAGGATGAACACCCCAACTCAGCCTGTCCCCATAGGAAGGACTTGCACCTCAGGCTTACCCTTCCAAGCTGCATTCTAGCAATCTTCTAACCATCTTCTTTCCCCACCTCCAAAAACATGACATTCACCACTCATCAAGGCAAGAATTCCTTGGCAAGACAGGTGGACGTCTCAGGCTCCTTCTTCCCAGGCATCCTGGGTACCTTCACTGCATGGCAGACTGTCCTTGCCATACTGCCTGCTGAATGCCGTGCTTTGCTATCGTGCTGTTTCTGCCATCACAGTATTTTAGCACCATTTAGAACAATTTCAGCCAAAGATCTGAAAGTACTTTACAAGGTTTAGTTAATTAAGCCACCAAAGTATTATTACATCTCTCTTATGGAAGAGAAAGCCAAGCAAAGATGTTAAATGACTTGCCAAATGTAATATGAGTCAGTAGCTAAGTTGGGAAAAGAACCCAGGAGTCCTGACACTTAACCCATGGCTGTAAACCATTTTTCTCCATAAAACAGAAATTAAGCAAGTAGAAGGGTGGCAGCATGGCTTTTCCTTTTACTCGAGCTGCCTTATAATTAGGAGAGCAAGAAAAATATTCATTCCTAATCTTAGAACTTTATTTGTTTGAAATGGACTGTGAGGAAGTTTTAGAAGACTTGCTGGTTTTTGAAATCGTCACATCACGGTTGTATTTAAAGAAGCTATTGTGGTAGCAGGAGTTATGGGCTTGTTGCAGAAATGAACTCTGTGTTATCTAGAAAGTCAGAGCAAATCATTGAAACATCACTTCAAAACAGTCTGAGAAATCTGTGACATCTTTCTGCTAACTAAAGGCATTAAAACCACGCAAACAAGTTACCATTTGTGCTTTCTGTTACCAAAGAAGCAAAAAGGGAATGTAAAGGTGACTTCTCTTTCAGAAAAGGACTCCTTTTTCTCCAGCCCAGCATCTGCAAGTGGAACTGCCCCAACTCTAAAGATAAACACAGCGACAGCAAGGGCATTTCCACAAGGAGGCCAAGGAATTTGGAAGAGGAAAGAGTAACGGGGACCCCAATGAGCCATTTGCCTGTATCCTGCTGTCCATGAGTTGTATAAATTATGGGGGAAAATATGGTGTGTGTAACTGAAAGCTGCCCCTAGGCACCAATAATTTGTCTGACCTGCATTTAGACGACCAATCCGCTCAGCTCTAACCAGCCTTGGCAGCCTTGCACGGGTCGTATTTTTACATGGATGAACTGTTCTTCAACAATTTCCTCCAGTGTACTAGCAGCACAAACAGGCTTTTCTTTGCAAGCAGGTATGTGTGCCTTCTTTTTCCAGTTATTTCTTTTCTCACACACATGGTTCACGGGGCCATTTTCACAGGAAAAAAGCCCAGCCCCCTCACTCTTTCCAACTAGTAGAGTTGCTATGAGCCCTGTTGCAGTTTTATGGGCAGATTTGCTTAGGTTTGGAATCCCCTGGTTTAGGAAGCAGCATCATCACCTTTATTTTTCCATTTTTCCAAGTCTTATTCATATCTTTCCCTAACATTTTCCTTCAGTATCATGTTTTATAACTCAAGAAATTTACTTATGCTCACAGTGACAGCCAGAATTTACAGTTGCAAAATTCCCATTACTTTCTGGGGTAATTCTGAGCCTGAATTAGACATCCAGGAGAAATCACTGAGAAGAAAGGGAAAAATCTGGGAAAGCTGTGCCATCACCTCCTTAAATCCAGCACTCATCCTATGAGATTGCTTGCCACAGCCAAAGCCCTGTAGCCCCTTGGGTCTGTGGGACTGAACATATGGTAAGAAAAGTATTAAGAAAAGAAAGCAGGTGAGAAGGGCACTGTCAGAGATACAGAGACATACAAAAATACATATATTTGCCCTTTTTTTGGAAGGAATTCATCATATGCACCAAAAGCTGCATGATGTCAGGGTGTAGCCAGGATTTAGGTTCTTGTAGGAATTTGCCCTCATTTCTTATTTAACACTGAGTAGGACTGAGCCTGTATGAAATGAACACATCCAGTGGTTTCCCTCAGACATTTTGCTGATGGATTGCTGGCATCACTTGTTTTCTTTTGAAGGCAATTCATTTATCAGAGACAATTACTCAACTGATAAGTTCAGTGTGTTCAGCTGTTCGTGGCTACACAGCAGCTACAGGCCAATAAATATGAGCTGCAATTAGCTTGATTAATGATTTCAGATCACTAAACTGCAGCTTTGTATAAGATAAGGCTCTAATAAGCTTTTCTGCTGAATCTGGCAAGTTTACTGGCACCGGTGACACTACCTTCATTGTCAGTACCCCAAGCCCAGCAGCTCCTTCAGTCTGACTTGATGATAAAGTGAGTCCCTCTCCTTGGGATCCCTGAAGAACTCAGCAGGTGTTTGGCGGGTGGTGTACAGTGATGGGGAACTCCTTTCCATCTGCTGCATGGTGAAGTGCTAAGGAAATTGTTTCCAAATGTCCCTTAATATAAAATTTTACCCCCCACCTCTGCCTTCTGTTTTACTCCTCAGGGCTGCTGACCTTCACTTCTGCTGCCATCCTTTAGCCGCCACATGAGCATGAAGCAACAAGCCAAGGCAAGAGAAAATATAAAAACCAAACTATCACAAGCAGATTTGTAAGCAATGGAGAGTGGGTTTTAAGAGGGCCACATCAGATTTCACATGTCACAGAACAGTTAGGGTTGTAAGTGACCTCTGGAGATCATCCAGTCCAACCCGCTTGCTAAAGCAGGTTCACCACTGGACATTGTTTTCACCCTCCCTCCTCCTCACAACTACATTTCCTTGGAGGGCAGGGGGGGAAAGATAGTTCATGAGCTCATGATGCTCTCTCTCCTCATCTGCTTACAGAATCCCAGACTGGTTGGGGTTTAAGGGACCTCTGGAGATCATCCAGTCCAACCCACCTGCTAAAGCAGGTTCACCAGAGCAGATCACACAGGAAGGTGTCCAGGCAGGTTTGAATGTCTCCAGAGGAGACTCCACAGCCTCTCTGGGCAGCCTGGTCCAGGGCTCTGGCACCTCAGAGTCAAGAAGTTTCTCCTCATGTTCAGACGGAATCTCCTGTGGTTCAGTCTGTGCCCATTGCCCCTCATCCTATTGTGTGGCACCACTGAAAAGAGTCTGGTCCCATCCTCTTGACACCCATCCTTGAGATATTTAGGAACATTGATGAGATCCCCTCCCGGCTTCTCTTCTCCAGGCTGAACAGACCCAGCTCTCTCAGTTTCTCCTTATAAGAAAGATGCTCCAAGACCCCTCATCATCTTCATAGTCCTCTGCTGGACTCCCTTCAGTAATTCCTTGTCCTTCTTAAACTGGGGAGCCCAGAACTGGAGGCAGTTCTCCAGATGCAGCCTCACCAGGGCAGAGTAGAGAGAGTGGACAACCTCCCTCAACCTGCTGGTCACACTATCTAATTCACCCCAAGACACTGTTTGCCTTCTTGGCCACAAGGACACATTGTTGACTCAACGTACTGTCAACCAGAACTCCCAAATCCTTCTCTGCAGAGTTGCTTCCCAGCAGGTCCACCCCTAACCTGTACTGGTACCTGGGGTTATTCCTCCCCAGGTGCAGGACCCTACATTTGCCCTTATTTAACTACATCAGGGTCTGTAAGTGTGGTGTCCTTCCCAAGCTGAGGGAGAAAAACCAGGCCATTTGCTGCTAGCAGGAATCTACTGGTTTCTGGGTTCACAGTAAGGCCACGCACAGGTACAGAGCTGCATCCCCAGCCCCTGCTCAAGTTTAGGTGCTAAATTAGCACCGCAGCTATTTCAACCCAAGGCGAGAGTCTCAAGTCTCCATCCAAGGCAGAAATGCTGAGAGGAAGCATCTACCTCGTGAGTGAGGGTCTTGCAGCTGCAGCGTTTGCTGGGGTTGATCTCCTGCATCAGTGTGGGCAACAACAAGGCAACAGCTGCTGCATTTCAGCTCTACACCTTGAACCTGGATCTCTATATGGTTACAAGGAGCAGAGAGAGCTGCGGAGCATGCAGCAACCACAGCCAAGAGGAGGAGGTTGTTCTTGCTCACCTCATTCCAAAGGCCCTTCATGCATTTTACATGATACTTTAGAGGGAAATACCCTGCAGCTGTTAATTTTATGCCCTCCTCATTCCTTGAGTTTACCCTGAGAAACCATTTAAAACATGGTGTAAACATTTGGAAATCAATACATTTCCCTGGGAGGTTTCCTCACAAACAACAGGTAACAGGTATATTTTATTAGCTTAATTGGATTGCTCTCTCCCAACCAGCAAGGCAGTAATCTATTTGTCAGCCACAGCCAGACACTGAACTGTTTATCCAGATGTCCCCAGGGGCTCAACAAAGGAAAAAAAAAAACAAAACACACCACAACAACAACAATGAAAAACCAAAACAAACAAACAAACAAAACAAAACCCAAAACAAACAAGACACTCACCCCCAAAGAAAACCCTAAACTGTAGGTACAAAGGGCTGTGTACTTGGGCACTTGGATGTCCTCATTTTGCAACCAAACCTGCAGCCAGAAAGGCTCTAATGAAGCCTTCTGGAGGAGCCTTCCTCCTAGGAGCCATCTACTCATCTGCTGGTCTGAAGGGCTGAGAAAGGACAACAGGAAAGGAAGAGAACTGGAAAAGAGGAATTCTTGATCCTGACATTTGCTACACCCGTGCGATCATCTGATCTTTGTTTTAGAGGGAAGGGAGATTTTGGTGTGGTTTTTGTAGTCTGTGCCTGCTTCATTACATCATAAAAAGAAATAAGCTCATTAAGAAACTTCACCTAAACTTTAGGATTGGTTCAGATGAAATCTCAAAGTTGTTCAGACCTCTGAATTTACCTTACTGGAGGGATTTATCTACTGAATCCCACCTGGAGACCAACCATCTTCCAGTAAGAACTTGCCGATGTGATTAAAACTGTAGGATTGCCATGAGAACACCCCAGAAGTGAGACAAGAGATCCTGGAAAGTTTTGAGGACCATAAAGCCTTAACCCAGAATCTGATTCGCTTCTCAAGGCTGCACATCTGTTCATTTCAAATTTTCTCAGGTTTCCACAAGAACAGCTTTCGTTGGGGTGATGCTGGCACATGGATACCCTAAGAACTCACAAGCGTGCTCAGAGGTGGTAAAAAGATGTTTTTATTTTCCACAGACCTCAAAAAGAAAGTCTGTGCCTGGTTCTGGGTTCCTATGGATTTGCAAGCTTTGGAATTAATTTGTTAAAAACACACATTCTGCTCCTACAGAAAACCATCAGCAAGCTGCTTAGACCCAGTTACATCTTAAATAGATCTGCCAGCAGAAAACAAGGTGAAGACCACATATAGTTTTAGATCCCACAGAGAATCTGCTAGTCATATTTTGCAGTAAAGGGAGACCAAATCAAAAACCACTACAATATCACAGAGAAAAATAGCGAAGGAATCCGGGCTATGTCAAAGGCTGGATCATGGGCAATGTCATGATACATCAGTTTTACAGGGTCCTACACCCTTGGACTCGATGATCCTTGTGAGTCCCTTCCAACTCAGGACATCAAGGAATTATTTCTAATGTAAACTGGGACAAATGTTCTCAGCAGCCAAGAGCTGAATGAAGCCAAATCAATGTACAGTGACAAATGGCCAAGTCAGGGGCTTGGCTACACCAGAGTAATTTCCAGCTGATCAGCTTTGTCCTCCCTGGAGCTACCCTGGCTTCAGACCTGCAAAGCTGAAAGTGGATCCTTCATCTACACACTAAAAAGATCTGAAGCAGCAGGAAGTTGGACCAAGTGGGAAGATGAGACGAAAGAGAGAATGAAAGAGATGAACGACAGGAGCCTTCTGGAGAAGACAATTTCTGGATCAATTTCCACAGCGTAATTTCTAGAAAACATTTTGGTATATATTCCATCCCTTGCCAGCCCAACTGGGATTTTTGCAGATATGATGACAGCAATCCTCTTCAGGAAGAGAATTATACCAAGACATACCTCATTGGCTGCAGCATGGCGAGGACCCAGAAGAAATAGTGAAGATGACATGATGAGGTGCTCAATGAGGTCATTGGAGAGGTCTCAGCCTAAGCTGGAGAAGAGGAAGGCTATAGCCAGAGTCACAGGTCATGCTCTCAGTGCAATGCACGACAAACCCACCAACTTCAACAGCAGAGAGGATGGTTTGGATCAACACAGAGAGAAAAATGGTATAACAAGAGCAGGGAAAATACAACTGCACCATGCCCAAGTGGAGAGAAAAGTCATCAGACTGGACAGGGAAAGGAAAAATCCACTGGTATGAAAAGCTCTGTAGGATGCCCTCCCTGAGAAAAGATCTCCTGAAGGAGAGGCTGGAGGGTTGTTAAGGAGGCAATGAGGCTTTTGTTATTTTAACTGAAATTCAGGGACAGTCCAGATCCACAGCAATGTGAAGGTCCAGCTTTGATTTCATGGACAGAGCATGGTCTAGGCTTGGGTTTCACAGGTGGAGTATGACAGCTTCAGCCCAGCAGTTGGAGGACTCGCCAGAACCGTAAGCTAAGAAAATTCGTTTTACCAACTAAAAATTCGTTTAACCAGCTGTGTCAACCAAAAAAGAGAGTCTTTCCCAATCACCTTGCTTCATAAAAAGTCCCCAAGCCTCAAAGCCCATATAGTCTTTTCAACAATTTATTTTTTGGGGGAAAAGGTTGAAATAATCATGTCTTTAACCAAACATTTGTTTTCAGTCAAGGCCCCATTTTCCTCTTGTTAAAAAAAAAAAAAAACCCTAAAAATCTTTTGCTAAATCTTACATCAGTCTTGTGATCAAGAACAGAACACACCAATACAGTTTAATTTTAGTCCAGTTTGCATTTTTGCATTTCTTCTGCAGTGTAGGGCAGGATGGGAAAGGTGATGGCGAAGAGTCTCCCTTCCTCCCGCATTACCATTTTTTCCCTTTTAAAACGAGCCGTCTTTCACCTTTCCCAGGCATTTCATTCACACCAGTTTAAAATAATAACATAAACCCAGTGATGACTCCAGAAAAACCTTTCAGTACGGGAGGATGTTGAAGCCACAATGGAAGTTTATGAGTCAAGATCTCCAAGAAAACTGGAAGGGGTGATGCAAAGAGGTTAAAAAGGCATAATTAGCCCATTCTCACATGGATGGGCAGATCTTGGCCATGCTCTTACCATCAATTGAATCTCACATATGTAACCAAGAAATGCCTTTGGTGAAGGAGGCTGGGACCATATACGGTCCCAATTACAATGACCAACAGGCAAACATGCAACAGAGGGATAACAAATGGCCACAATATTTTTTTTAGTAGCAAGCAAGGGGGAGGCAGAACCCCCCTGCCCCTGTGCTGGGGGGTTTATTTAATCTCCCCATCCCCCTCCACCGACAACCCCGGATCGTTTCCTCTGTAACAGCTGCAGCCATGGGGGACGCAGGAGCACAGAGACACACAGCTGTCCCCCAATGATCGCCGTGCACCCCTGCCGAGCCTCGCTGGATCCATCCCCATGAGTCCAACCCTGGGATCAGCTCCCCCAGCCTCTCCCCAAGCCCCAGTCCTTGTGAGTTGTTCAGGGCAATTTGCAAATTTTCTTTTTTCATGCCTCAACCTTATCAGTTTGGAGGATAAAAGATACAGCCACTCCTCACAAACTTAGTTTGTGAAGTATTTTTTGTATTTTAAGTATTACACATAAACATGTTTCTCCTTGACCAGCACACCAGCTCTGTGAGATGGTTTCAACACATGCAGCTCTTCATCTGTACCCCCAGCTCGTGAACAGGGATGATACTTTTGAAAAATTCAGCTGTCATGAAGCTCTTAGACCAGTTTGTTAAACCCCGTTTCTAAGGATTGTAGTGTTTGGGTTATATGCATCAATTTTTTAGGGTTTTGAAGGAAAGTTCTGGATTTTTTTGCCAGTCAGCTGAAGGGGATTGCTGAACAGGGGGACTCTCACAGTGGTGAACATCACTTCTCACAGGGAGGCCTTTTTCCATGGCAAGATTTGCACAGTTGGAATCTGAACAGAATAAACCTACAGACTGACCAAAACCAAGTGAATCTTTTGAAAGGTCTGCCTCAGATTTGTTAACGCTGTTCCACAAAGACCTGGCTGCAGTCACGAGGACAAAGGGTTTAAAAGAAGACGCATCCTCAAACTGGGCTGGATTCTCCAGTACAAAGAACCAGAACAACAGCACTAACTGCATTTCTCCTTTATTTTTTGGCCTATTTAGTTTGACCCTACCCATAGCACAGTTTCCTGTCCTGGCTCTGTATAAATGGCAACTTTATAAACTTGAACTGTTCTTTTTCTAACCTGGATTTTTTTTTTTTTGACACAAAAAGTTCAGTATTAGACATAATCACTTTTTGGCATGCTATATATAAATATGCATTTTGTTAGATTGATTGGCTCTGTGTAAAGACCTAAAAGGAATAAAGTTCTACCATTCACCATTGTCAAAGCAATACCCCAGACTCCCAATCAAATCTACTGCTGCAAAGGTACGAAAAATAATAACCCTGCTATAATTAACTTGCCTGGAGCCATGGCTCTGACACCATGAAACTGAGCTTTTCTGTGCTGAACAGGGACTCGACTGATGCATTTTTTTAAGTCATAAAGTCATTTTCTCAATGGCACAGCATGTTCTCACAAGGGCCATCACAAGGTGCACAGGCTAGAGGGGCTTAGATCTTAATGTTGCTCGAAAAAAGCAAAAGCGTTTCAATAAACCTAAGTTGGGGATACGGGAACACAGAATTAGAGAGTCAAAAACCACACAAAACCTCAGCCATGTCATATCCACATATATCAACACTGATGATCCTCATAGCAAATTTAAACCATCTCAAACTGAAGACTGAATTGGGGGAGAATTCAGTATCATCACTGCTCAGCTGCCTTGTACTTGGTGGCAGTAACACACCTGTTTTTATCCTGACACATTTGATGCTGATGCTTTGAGCTCTGGCAGGAGGTTGGACTAGATCTTCTCTAGAGTTCTTCCCCAGGCCATTTCTTGATGGTTGTGTGGGTGTCTTTTCTTTACCTTGCTACCTGTAGGACCTCACTATTTCATTTATGAATTAAAAAATCTTCCCAGAAGGGATCACTGGAGGCAGAAAAAAACAACAATCACAAAACAAAACAAAAACCCAAACTTTTCTTGTTCCTTTTTATCTGTTTGGAGTATAAAATATAAATAAACCATTCATTGTTATGATTGCACAGGTTCTTAATTTATATACCCTTTTTTTGCCCAAGGTGTAAGTATTCTTAAGATCTCACACAAACATGCTATCAATGCAATTAGCCCGGAACATTTTCAAGGAAAAGCAAGCATTGAGGAACAAGATTTTTTTCAGAGATTAGCAATTTGGACCATTTGCACTTTCATGCAGAAATAGAGTCTGTATTTTTGTGCATAAGCTGACATTTGGGGTTAAGAAACCGGTGCCTAGATTTCTTAGGAATTTATCTTTTTTGAGGCAATAAAAACATGCCCACTCTTGCCACACTGCTCCGTTCTTTTCCAGTTCTCTGAGTGACATGAAATGTTTCTAAATTAGATTATTAATCATCGAGCCACCAGACCAGCCTCACAGCAACTGCATAAAACTAGCTTTACCAGTTGTATCAATAGCAATGTCACCTCCAGAGAGCATACAGAAAACAGATATGAACATGACCCTGCTGAATAGCAACAGTCTACTGCTTTCATCCCACATCTCCAACCTTGGGAGTTGGAGATGATGCCCGCGTTTCACACGTAAGGAGAGGTTACCCAGCTAGACTAAGTGACACAGTCTGACCAAGCAAGATCTGATTCAATCTTCATGCAGAAGGTGGCATTTAAGGTCAAGGGAGCGATGGAATGATATGCCCATGAGCAGCAGATTAGCTAGAGCATTGTGTTCCTGGGCCCATGGTCCTGTCCAAAAACCAGACTGCAATGAGAAAAAGAATATTTTGGAAGGCTCTCTTAGTGGTATATCTCTGAAAACACCCCTGCTCACTAAAGCCACTCTTTGTTGAGAGGACACGGGAGCAGTGGAGGACATACAGGTAGACATTAGCACTGCTGGACATCTTCCCAAAACTGTCCTGCATGTTGTTTCCAATGCAGAATAGGCTTTCCCAAATGCTGATACCCCATACCATGGAATCCTATGGTGTAAGAGCAGTTCTGATTTGCATCTCAGCCTAAATACTATTGCAGCTCTGTCATCAGAAAAAAAAAAAAAAATACATTTATTAAACTGATCAACAGCACTTCTTATCCTCACTGCTAACAGGAGGGAGAGGGCAGGGAGGAAAAGATGACCCTCGTTGCTCTAACGCAAGACTTGCACTGCTGGCTTGAATACTGGCAGCGAAGCTGGAAATGTTCTCACAAGCCCTGGCCCTCCTTTGCAGCTCAGCTATTGGGACTGGGAGGAGGAGAGGAATTTGGGTGAATGACCGTAAAACTTATCACACAAGCAGAACTCAGTGTTCCTGCCCATTTCCAAAAGGGAGGTGGGAGCCAGGCAGGAAACAGAGTGAGACCTAAGAAACACAGAAACCAAATTTAATTAACTGAAGAGGCAGAAGAGCAGCAAGTTGGTCTCACTTTGTGGGTTTTATACCAATGAACAAAAACGCATTTGTGTTTAGGTTTCCAAGGCTAAAACAGTTGTGGGAAGGAAGAGGAGGCTCTTTTCATTACAAATATTAATTGAAATTTTATCTTGAAGAAGCCCTAGTGGTCTTGAAAACATGATTTTGACAGTGTGGTCTCCAGGTGGAGAGGAGATCACAGCTTATCAGCATGATGGGGAAGCACTGATCACACACAGAACACTGAAAGAGTAGATTTGCAGAGGGAAGTCTGTAATGCATGTGGATGAGCTTTTTAGACAGCACCAAAGCAAGATGAACCCGCAGGCACCACAGAATGAAGAGCCATCAAGTCACCTCTACCAGTGTCCAAGCTGCAGAGATGCCTGTAGTCAATGGTAAATCAGTGTTCATTGGGTTACCCTGACCATCACCCAGATGAGCAAGGTGATAAGGCCTTGCTGCCTTTTTTATTGCTATCTTCATTTGTTTCCCATGCTGAAGTGGCTCAAGCTGGGCTGAATGATGTTCCACACAAACGGTCTATACTTTTTTTTTTTTAGATGTCAAGGTGGGGTCAATCGAAAAGCACCAGCCCCACAAGTGTTTTCCTGCACTTGTGACTACATCGTTGCTTATGCTACGCAGTCAGGTATCCACCGCACAGCTGAGAATGGTTTTTGTTCCTTTGTGAAGCAGCACATGCTTCCCTGAGCGACCGACAGCCTTTTTGAAAAATCACATCGCCATCCCCATGGTTGCTGCACACGTACTATGGCCTCCCAGATTGCATTCTGGGCAAAACGGGACAGACCTGTGCCCTCCCCATCCCATACCCAGACCGGTGTCCCAGCAGCAGGCCTGACCTTCGGATGAGAAAGTGAGGGTCCTGCTTACACCACACTTTTCAAAGAGCACATTAACCCTGATTGTCTTGGCTAACTCTCTGGAATTTCCTTCCTTGCCCCGGAGACAGAGCATTCTGTGGAAATGAAAATTAATACTTACAGGCGGCTTGAGTTTGGGTGTGTTTTCAATTATATATTTAAAAAAAAAAAAAGACTGAAAATTCAATGACTGCTACAAATAAGCCCATTTTAATTGTAAATCCATTTAGCAGGAGCTGGAATTAATCACCTAAAAGAGAGCAGGGGGAGAGCCCCGAAGTTGCGCACAAAACAAGGAGAGTGTGAATCTCACAGTTGGCATGAGATCCCATTTCATTTTTCTTAAGTGCAGGGGTTTTAAGTCCTTGAATATCTCACTGTTCTTTCCCTCCTGTTCTCCAGAGGGAGAACAAATGCAAACGGTGTCGTGTTAGAAGGGGCTAAAAGGGCACCCTGTAATAATCCGGTGTGTGAAACCCCATGGATTCATCAAGGAGGGAAGGTGTAACAGCCCTCAGGAAGCCTGCAATAGCCTCTGTGTACACATAACACCTCCAAAGGAATTTTCTGCAGCTATTCAAGAACAGACCTGGGTCTATTCACCCCGGCTTCACCCCATCGTTCACTCGCACATGCCAAGGCTTGGGGGAGCACAAGGGAGCACCGCGCCACACCAAAATAACCCCAGCCAGGTGAAAAATAGGGTCTGCTGTTTCTCCCATGGGCACTGGTGGTGGAGTTTGACAGACAAGAGGAAGGACAGTTTTCCCACAGCACATACCATAGAACACAGGTTAGCAAGAGCAGGACTTAAAAAAAGAGGTCTTTAAGACAGATGGGGACAGACTTTTTAGAAGGACCTGTTGTGATAAGACAAGGGGTGATGGTTTTAAACTAAAGAAGGGGAGATTGAGACCAGACATGAGGAAGAAATTTTTTACACTGGGGGTGGTGAAACACTGGCCCAGGTTGCCCAGAGAGGTGGTGGATGCCCCATCCCTGGAGACATCCCAGGCCAGGCTGGACGGGGCTCTGAGCAACTTGAGCTGGGTGAAGATGCCCCTGCTCATGGCAGGGGTGGCACTGGGTGAGCTTTGAAGGTCCCTTCAACCCAAAGTAACCTATGATTCTATGATTCCTTGACCAAACTCCCACAGCAGCCAGTAACATTATACCACTTCCCCACACCCCTTTTTCTACCCCAAGAAGGACAGGAGAGCCCAGGCAAGACACTGGCACCCGCAATGCTCCACCGTGGTAAGATCAGAGGCTGCATCCCATGCAGCCAAGTCCTAACAGACATGGCTGTGGCATAATGAGCTGCACTGGGGCCATGGGCAGAATGAAGATCCCATTTGTGGAGTGTTGGCTGAGGGATGGATCAGCTCCAACAGGTTTTCCATACGCATTTTCCTTGAAGGCTGTGAATTAATTCAGCTTGGGCAAACTTGCCTTCATTTGAAGTTCCTGCTCCACAAACATTCAAGCTTTAGCTGTACAAATACTTAGAGGAAATTTATTCCACATTTCCAGACAGCACTTGTTGCCTTGCGCATCAGCAAGGACTCAATCCTTTTACTGGTGATGAATTTGTCCAGGTCCTCCTTGGACCCGCTGACACTGTCTCCCCAACGTCCTGCATGGTGCCACCATTATCTGCCTTGGCCCAAAGCAGCTCTTTCTAATCCCTGTTTGAAACTGCTCTTCTAATAGTTTTGCCCTCTAGTTTTAATATTAGGAGATTTGGTGAAAAATAGTATCACATTCAGCTTATCCATTTCCATGAAGCTTTTGAAAACCTGAATTACATTCCCCCACCAACACCCTTCTCCTCTCCAGCTGTTGCTTATGATATTGCCATATTGTGCAGTGACTCGATTCAGACAGCCAAGGCTCTGGCCCAGAGGACAGGGGTCAACAGGCCAGTAAGTCACCTCCAGTGACCCATCTGCAGATAATGCTTAATTCCCTAGTTAGCTTACTTTTTAAATTATTATTGCAGGCTGAGTTTCTGTAATATGCTGAGGACAGTGCGTGGCACAAGTTTTTTGTAGGAACCAAATTTTGAAATTGCTACATGCAAGAACACATACCAGCTGTGACCATGAGAAAAACCATGGGTCTCATCCAGTTGACCACAGCTCGCACGTACAAGGTGTGCAATCAGGTTGTTTGACCCTTGGAAAACACACACATCTCTCGGTTGCTTGATTTATTTTACAGGGGAAATTTTAAAAAATTTGTTTTCAGTGTACTGGTAGGACTGAGGATAATGAATCCACCAGTTTGGCCATCAAGGTAAAATCATTTTGGTTTGGTCTGGGTTGAAGCTACATTTTTTCTGGCTTTCCTTAGACACGAGCAAGACATAAATGCCAAAAGTGAGGCACAGAAAATTTCACACAAAAGGATTCATTTAGTTTTCAAAACTGTTTTTCTGAACTGCTTTCCATGAAACTCTGTGAACCTTGAAGCATTTCTCAAAACTGAAGAGCTGAGCAGAGGGTTTGTGACACCAAGGGAGATCCCCTGCTGCCCTGGGTGTTGCTGCATGGTCCTTTAGCTCACAACCCTTCAATGAGAAGCTCTTCCAACACCTTCCACAGCAGGGAAATGGCATTTTCCCCACTCCACAAGAGTGAGGCCTTAGAGTCCCAAAGGACACCCAAAAAAACCAAGGTCTCCACATGTGATGCCTTAGTCCTTGGCAGCATCTTCACTGTTGGACGTGCATCCTCCAGCACTGGAGAGCAGGCAGGAGCTTGCAAGGGAGAAGAGCAGCAGGATGGTTGTGGGACAGAAGGTGGTGTATGTTATGGTGTTATAGGCTACAGCATTGCAGAGGGGTGACAGGTCCCTTCACCTTGAAGGCACAGGCTGCATTCAAAGATTAAAGTTGATGCTCTGCCTAGGGCTCCAGCAGTCAGATATTTTCACTGCAAACTCCTTGGTAAAATAAAGCAAGCTTTCAAGCATCCAGCTACAGGAAATAATCTGGATGCATGGTATATATAGATACGTAGTATGTATAGATTATAAAACTGCTTAATTGATAGCTTTTGTATTGATAAACAGATACATACTGATACAAGTGATGTGTAAAGCTCAAATATTGAAATAATTTGTCTTAAACATGAGGTCTGGAAAAAAAAAATAATCAAGCTTATGATATTTGAGAGATGGTCAAATAATTTCCAAAAACAGGGTCTGGCCACACTTTCTAGTGAAGCATCGTGGGCTCCCTCACTCCTTTTAAGTCTTTCATAATTATACTAAATGCTTATCTTTCCAGTGAAGGTAGCAGCCAATTCTGCAGGCTGTTTGCAAGCAGAAAACAACAGTTTCCTAAAATTATAAGGAATTATGGAGTTTAGGAGCCTTTGCAGCCTCTTCTCCAAGTGTCTACGTTTGCTATAGGGTATTTATTTCCAAGTAACGTTATTACTTCTGTGCAGTTAGTTGCCATTCCTGTGCTGGTCAATGCACTCATGGGTCTGACAAGCACCAGGGATCTTCATGAAACTTTCCTCCCCAAGCCTCTTTTATCCCTTCATCCTTTTATACATCACCAGCTCAAGGCCAGGATGACCCCAAACAAGCTCCTCATCTCAACCTACTGGCAAACATAAAACAATGTTTGCATTTGCCCAGTCAAACAGGGTAATAATGGCTTCTTTCTGATTTGCTGCAGAGTGGCAGACCGTACGCAGAAACAGAGCTGCAAAAGTGCTCCTTGTTGCCATCAGCATCCTCTATTCTGCATCTTCACAGCAGAAACACAGGGTTTGGAGGGCAGGAGCTAGTTTCACACAGTTGTCTAGTCTAAAGCACTGCAGCTCAAAGAAAGGTTCACAGAGGTTAGGAGAAATATTTTAGGGGAAATCTGATTTCCATGCTCTCTTGCTTCCTGAAATACCAAGCTCGATTTCTCCCACTGCTGGGCATCATTTTTGAGCCCCGGAACAGACAAGTAGGAAAAGGCTTTAAACAAAGGATTCGTTTAGAGAGCATCAGTGGCTTTTATTTACATGTTATTCAATAGAGATATGTGGGTGTATTTGTTACCCAACCAGAGTAATCAGATGTTGAAGCAAAGATGTGCATCGCACTGAGCTCATTGGGGCTTTGCACAATGTTCTGAGCACTGGAAGCCAAATGAGATGCTGGTAACGTCTTTGTCTGTTGTACAACTGCACTGAAGAAATACCGTCTCCCTCTTCGATTTTTTTAAGAACATAAGTGGGGGAAAAAGGATAAAAGGGATCATATGGATCATCTGCCATATTCAGGGGAAAATGCACAGTAAATGGGAAGCACGATAAACTCTTTGCTTGAAAAGGAACGTTTCAGCTGTGAGGATTTTTTTGGTGCTGTTTTGTAAGCCCTAAAAAGGACTGACCCAAGACACACAAATGTTATTACATTGAGAAGTGCTGCAGGTAGGTATCACTAAAACAATGTTCACAATGGATAGAAACTTAAGAGGAGAGCGAAAGAATCGATAGATAGGAGTCCCAAAGGAAAAACACACCCCATGACCCTACCGCTTGCAACATCGATATCAAACCATGGGAAAAAAATCCCTTTAGCACATCAACATTACGCAGCCGGAAACTTGTGAAACTCGTTCCACGGTTCCACAAACACAACCAAGGAGATGCAGCCAGAGCGCCAAGCTCAGAGAAACGACACCAGGGAAAAGCGAGGTTATGAATGGGGCACCAGCAAATTAAGCCAGGAGGAAATTAAATTGAGAGGAAGCAGGAATGGGCAGTTATAAATGACCTAGGGCTGGCTCCTGCTGCGAGCTTTCTGCCCCATGAGGAGTCTCAGCAATCACCTTTCTATGGGTATTTCTGCTCCACACCAAGAGCAACCAACCTTTGCAGAACCAGAGAAGCGGCTCAAATTGTTCAGTACAATGGTCCATTTAAAAAAATAATAATAATTTGGGGTGCACCGAGACCTAACAGGGTTGCCTAATATCACAAGCCCCTAAAGACAGGGGAAAGAAAGTTTTTTCCATCTGCACATTAGCATAAGTCGAAACATTCCCAGTAATTCCTGCTGCTCCTTCACCAATAGCCGCTTTTCCCTGGCATCTCCCCACCAGCAATCCCTGATCTCTTCCCTCCACAACCCAGCTTCATTGCACAAGGTCACACAATCACAGAGAGTGAGAGCTGATGGCAAAAATGTAGTATTCAAACCCGAGTAGCAATAGATATCTTGTTTGCAAATTAGCACTATTTCCCAAGACACCAGGAAAAATGACCAGTCTGGGAACTCTTATTAGAGTAAAAGAGATTTCATTTCCCTCTGTGTTAATTCTTGTTTGGAGAAGGAAGGGAAACAAAGGGGACAAACTCTCTTCACCTCATTCATCATTTTAAGGATGCAAGATCATCCTTGATGTGTTATAGTCAAGGTCTATTGGGCTTTCTAGGCAGCTTTTTTAATTTGCTTGGCTAATAACAAAGGAAAAAAAAAAAACCATCACTTCAGCTTCTCAGCCCCAGACCATATCGATTTGTTATGGTATCTGGATCCTTAGGGTAACCTAGCACATTATGCCACTACTTGGCCAAGTTTGGAGAAGTATTTCTGTGCTCAGCAGAACTGCTTGTTCAAAGCCCCTCATGCTGCCTGTGCAACCATGCTGATCACAGGGGCTTCTATATATGTGACAGTGGTATAAGCACTGTGTGACAGAGGGTGGCGCAAAAAACAAAGTCTTCCCAGAGCTGCAACTCTCCAAAAGCAGCTGCTGCTGATACTCCAACTGGCTAGTTTTGGCCTGGAAAGCACCTGATCTTTCAGTTTAAGTGTCTTTTCATCATCTCTGTGGCCCATGACCTTCAGCTCTATAAACAGCACAAGCCTCAAAGCAATAACCCTGCCAGCCAGCCTGTCGCAGCACATGCAAATATCTTAAGAAAAAAAGAGCCATGGACTAGAGAAATGCTCAAAGGGCATGTGTGGAAAGTCAGCAGCAGATAAGACCTGTGTTTGCTCAGATGTACAGAAGTTCATGGTTAACTAAGCACAAAAAAAATTACTCATGCTTACATGGGGAAGTCTATAAATAATCCAAATGGACGGAGTACACTGCTGGCAATATCCTTGTGGAATGAAGAGCTGCAGTAGCTACCAGACAATGTTAATGTCCTCAGATTTTAAGGGGTTATTAGAGTCTCCAGGGACGTCAATAATTACATCGCTCCTATGGCATTTTAATAGCTCATAGCAGTGAGGCAGCTGCATCTCCATGTACCTGTGTCCTCTTCACTCCCATATGAGCCATACCAACACTATATCTGACATCCCTGCAGCCTAACAGAATTACTGTGCATGAGAGATGCTCCTCAAACACCTCTGGCTTTTTGCGCAGAGTAATGCAAGTCTGGGATGTGCCCTGTGGCTGTGCCTGGGAGCTCAGGACATACGGCAACCCCGTCACAGCCATTGCAGGTATCAGAGGGACTAAATTGATAGAAAATGCCTTCAAGAGCCTTCCTGGACAACATTTCTAGGCAAGAGGATGAACTGTCTGAGAGTATACAGACATCAGCCCTGCACAGGAAAGCCCCAGGAGCCCTAACAGAACCTTGGAGTGTCCCCTCCTGTCACTGCAGGCAGAGCCTGAACACGTTATCCAGGTCACCCAGGGAAAGCTGCACATCAGATTAGGAACACAAACTGGTAGTTAAAGCCCTGCTGTGTCCTTGGATGCATTAAAGCCAACACATTTTCCATGGCTATCAGGGAGTTACATTGCTTACATAGAAAATATCTTCATAAAGGCAATGATCCCAAATGCACGCTGTGAATATGGTCTCAGTGGAAGATCCCAGCCCGTTCCTTTCATTACAGGCAGGGAAAAAAAAAATAAATCATATTTGATCCTCAGTATGAAGGGAAACCGGGCGTGAATGCACTCATTCGTCTGGTGCCCTACAATTAAAGGGGCTCCAGCTTAACTTGAGTACATCAAGAGTGGAAAGTTTTCCAAAGTTTGGGATGGAGCGAGAAACTCTTCCCCCTACAACAGCTTAACAGTACCACCTGGTGGACAAAGCCAAATTTGCTCTGGCTGCTTCAGAGCAGAGCTGCAAAATAATACAATGAAAGAAGAAAAAGGTGCAACAGGGATATTCAGGCTTGGTTTTTCACAAAAACTCAATTTTCCGGCCCTTTTCAGTGGACATTCAGTGAGGATGAAAATCTCACTTAGACGGAGCTGTTTAGTTCAGGTCTCCCACTACAAATGCGACCATGGGGCATCCAGCAGCCTGCTCCCAAAAGAAAATAAGCAGAAGCCTTCAAAGACTTGTCAGGAGGCAACCAGGCAGCTAACATCAACCTACATGGTATAAATAAGTGTCTCTCCATGATAACCATCCCTAATTAAAGATATTTCACATCTGTGTGTTAAAAAAAGTCAAGCTCCCTGAAATATGTATTAACAAAGTAATTACTTGGAGAAGCCCTGGATAAGAGAGGAAGTATTTAATCCTCCAGCTCCATAGCTTGATGAATTCCTAAATCTGAACATATCTCTGTATCTAACACTTTTGAAGTGTTTAACTAGCAATCTTGCCAGAATCTGCAGACAAAACATTCATTTTTGACAACGTGAGGGTTTCATTAAGCTGAAGCAGCCTCATTATGCAGATCAATCCTGGTGTTGAATCAATTAAGCATGGCAGCAATAAAGCAAAGTGGAACTAAAACTAATGTTCTAGTGGGAGTTAAATCACCAGGATTATTCAGAGTGAAATGTTGCTTAAGGAGTCCCAGGTGAAGTTTATTTATGGTCATGAGCATCACTTTGCTGCACCATGCAACCTCGAGATCTTGACCTCCTGCTGCACCACCTCGAGAAGCAGCAAATTAAACCCCTAAATCATGGGTGGTGTTTGCTTTCTCATAGCTAACTTAAGGCTCTGAGTAACTTTATTTTTTGTATATATATATATATAAGTTTATATATATATAAAATAGAGATATGTTATGTAAATATATCTTATTTTCATACACATGAAACAGAAAACTCTGTCAAAATTAAAGCTCTAAAGTCTCATTCAAAACAAGCAATATCTTAACAGAAACAGGGTAAATAACTTCCATTACTTTTAAAATTGTGCAGTGAAAAATCATGAGCAAGAGTCTTGGCTACTATAACCCAGACTCAGTTGTCTTCTACTCAACTACAACAACTTACAGACTCCTCCACAATTTGCCATGACCACTAATTAGTTTATTAAAGACTCCCTGCCAGTTGTGAACTCCTGAGATGATGGAAGCTGGAGTGCTGGGGGTTTTTAACATGTACTTAATTTTTCCATTTGTTATTTTCTTCCCCTTTGCACTTGGCTCAGCTCTGACTGATCTTTGGCTCAAGCTGAGCTCAGCTCAAGCACGGTGCTGGAGCTACATTGTGCTAAGCCCAGGGATTTCTCGCTAGATGTTAATGGTGTTTATTTATTAAGAACAGTGATTGTGAACAAGATTGCTCTGACTTTCAGCCGAAATAGGTTTTCAATTGCTCAGGTTGCTCATGTTTGCAGGCAAAACAAAGTTTGGACATTTTATTAATAAGCAGGAAACCACTTTATTTTTTAAATGCTGCAGGGAGGTAAGTTTGGGCCCAAGTTACCTGCTCTCTATCTTCACAAAGCGTAAATCAGATTTTACCTATGAGTCCTTGGGCTTGGGATCCTGTCCTTTACAGGAGAAAAAAAGATATGAAGCAACCAAACTAGATCCTCAAGCTGTTACTGTGATTTCCTGCTGAAGTGAAAATACTCTGTTTTTCCACCAGTGCTGGCACAAGACAGACAACATTTACACAGAAACAGGTATTTTCTGAAAGCTGCAGGTCAAAACCTTAATGGTCCCCCTCGAATGACAATTTCATCAAAATATTTCCTTAGATTAAGTTATTTTAACAACATCCCTCCAGGCACCATTTAAATATCATTTGCCTGGCAATGGATCAGCTTCCAGTAGGAAAGCATGCAGTCCTGATCCAGCATCTCCCCAACCAGCTCGTGAAGACAAGAATGAAATTAATCCCTGGTTGACTTCCCAAAAGTTGCACAATTAGACACAAAAGCCACTCCAACTCCTGAGCCAAAAAATGATCGAACTGGGGAGCAGAAAACTACACCCCTGCTTCACCTTCACAGCTCAGCAGCAGCTTGGCCATCAAGCAGGGAGGGACGTGAGGTTTTGGGATGGGACAGAGGGTTAAATCCAAGGATGGATGGTGACTCCATAGCATCCTGACAGGGTGGGCTGTGAGGAGCCAAGGAGTTGGGTAAGAAAACAGCTTGGCCTCTCTCAGAGCATCACGGAGGCAACATAGCCCTGCAGAGTGTTTCCATTGTAAGGAACTGGCATTTTCTGACAAAAAAATTAAAAATTAAAGAAAAAAAAATTAAGAAAGAGCTTGGCCTGGAAGCAGTTTTGTAGCAAGCGCTGGCAGTACCCCCTGGAGTCAGGGTGTTTTTGAGAAGCCACTCACTTTCTCAGGTGTCCAAAATTAAGTCTCAGAGCTCAGACTTAGGCTCCCCCTTCCTCATTCATATTGGCTGCTCTTCAGCTTTCCACCAGATGGGTCAGCAGCAAATCTTGTTGTCCCCAGAACACCATCTGTTGTGTCAGGGTTGCTTGACATCAGGCATCCCCGGTCTGCTGCTTTCTTGGATTTGGGCAGATACAAGGCCTGGAGATTCTCCTCCTTGAAATCCTGTCACCAGGAGGCTATTTTTTCTTCCCTGGCCTTTTTGTTGTTGCTCAGGCCCCAAGAAAATAAGTATTTATGTTTTCCATCCCCGTTTTTGTTTCACGGGGACATTCACAGCCTGAGGCATCATTGGAAAGGCAGAGGTTGTCCATTCTTGCCCATGCAAGGAGAACTGCAAGAAATTTGTATTTGGCCCTGCAAGCACTGTTGCTTCTGAGCTTTCAGTGGTGCAAAGCATCGTGGTGATGCCCTCTGCTAGAAGACAACCTACAAGGAGGGGTGGAAACTGCTGGTGGGGAGCCGGGGCGCAGAGCCCAATGTGCGCCAGGCAGTGAGCAGAGCTGGCAGCTCTTCCCTGGTGCTTCTCCCACCCAGCTCTGTGGGCCTCAAAAGCCTTTGAGAAAGTGCAGGCCTGTCCACAAGCCTCCCCGAGCTCCACTAGCCCCAGCAGCAAGCTGCATGGCTCCTGTCCCACAGCTCAAGCTAGAAGTTCATGGACCTCCCCAACCACTTGTCTTCTGGGGAAGATTGTCATGAAAACAATCACTCTCCAGATGTAGCATCCCACGCCCTTCTCAAAACAGCAGGGGAGCTCCAGTTTCTTTCTCTTTCTCACAAACATATCTTCAACTTCTTCCACTGCCTTCTCAGCCCCATCCCTCACTCTCCAGCCAGCTTTTCCGTCCTGGGTAGACTTTGCCACCCATTGTACCCTCACTCTGCTGACAAGGGCTCAGAAGGACAGGGGACACTTGCATGAGAGAGTTATCAGTGCTGAACACGCCATGTGGACATGACATACCTGCTCCAAGCACCCAGAGCTCACATTCTCAGCTCATGCCCATGGCCTTTCCCTCCCTACAGCATAACAGAACCTGTCTGGTCCTTCCTTGGAGGAGCCCTCCCCAGATACCAGAGCCCAACCACAGGCAAAAGAATAACCACTGAGTTTTGCTGAAGACTCAGCCCTATCAGGTGCCAGCAGATTTGCTGGGCTCAGTACACATTGCAGCACTCAGGTCAAAGCAACCAAAATCTGGTTAAGTGAAGGGATTTGGAGGTCTCCTGGAGTCTCAGGGAACCCCCGTGTGTTTATGCAGCTAAGGCAAGAACAGGAAACAAGTCATCACACACAAGACAGATTTTGTCCTGCACTACGGAGTTTCAGAATGGGACTCTCCAGGGTGTAGACTTCCAAAAATCAAAAGAACTTACCGGCATCCAGCAATAGGCACCATTTTCACTCCAGGCAGCTAAGCAGTGTCTTCTCTCTCTTTGAAACACTGACCTATCACCTGTACATAGCTGCAGACAACCTTACAAATTCTCTTTTGGCTCACTATGAGGAAAAGCTTCAGCTCACCTCTAAAGATTTCCACCTTTCTTACTCCCACAGACCAGGGTTCTCAGGCCTTTAACCTGCAAACCAAGAAACCACACTAACCCTCCTCTGGCCCTAAATAACCTGAGTTTGAGCACTATGAGCCTTGGATCCGCCTCCCTTCACCTGGGCAAACGAGTCACACCTGGCTCAGGTGAAACTGAACCAAACCTTTTTATAGGGTTGTATCCGTCTATGAGGACCATCCAATAGAAACACTCAAATGAAGGCTTGCTTTTAGAAATCATGGTCCCAACAAACACTACCTGCTTCTCCTCAGTGTGCTCAATGATGGAAATGTAGGAACAGGAATATCGAACATGTTGATAATAATGGACACACCTTTTTTCAGGGCATGGTTTTTCGCAAAGCCCCTCTTTCACTGGTGTGTACCAAAGACCCTGAGGACTGAAACTGGAAAACTCTGTAATAAAATGTATGAACCGCTTGTGATTAAGGTAAAGGAGAACTTAGGGTTGAAGGACAGTAGGAGACTTATTGGCCCCACAAAGACCTTTGTAGACCATTTCTATGGAGAATACACACATCCTGCCTTCTCAGCTCACTGCTATACTGTTATAGTTTGGAACCAAAGTGAATTATTTTGTTGATAGCAGGGAGGATCCTGAAGGCAGAAGACTTGCTGCTTGGCACAAGTTAACTACTGAAGGCTCTCAGGCTCTGAGAGAGGTTACTGCAGAGTGACAGTGGCGGGGACCGGTCAGCCAGAGCAAGGCACGAGAGAGGGATGGAAGAGGAGTGAGAAAAGAAGGAGTGGGGCGTGGGGAATCTGCAAGAAGGGCTGTCTATCTTGTGAGTGATAGAGGGAAAGATAATGATGCCTTGGGCTGTGATGAACATAGAAGAAAATTACACTGCCAGCAGGGATGTGCCCCAAAGCTCTGCTGCTCCACTCTGCCCTCAGGACTCCATCCCAGATGACTTTGTGAAAAATAAAAATTGATCCCTTGTTGCCGTGAGATGTATTATGTGCACAGGTCCTGAGGGAGATAAACGCCCCCAAAAGATCCAAATTCACACTAACACATTAAAAAACAAACAAACAAACAAACAAACAAAAAAAAAAGCAAAGATCCTGAATCCAGTAGCAGAGAGTGGGGGTCAGGATGCAGAAGAAGGATGATGCACAACTGACTTTGAGCCACTACATGTCTTGGGGACATGTCTTTGCCAGTCAGGGCCACCAGCAGGAGCAGAGGCAGAGCTGGCCAGAGTGTTACATGCCAGGAGAACTGGGATTGCCCCTCCCACTGTGCAGCCCAATCCTGGACTGGCTGAATATCCAATGGAAGAAGCTATGACCCTCACAAATGCATTGGCTTGTGCACCAAGAAGAGACAGATCTTCAAATAATTTGAGATTTGACTGCTCTATAAAGTCTATATTCCACTTCCAGAGCTGTAAACGAGACTCTGAGCTGCACACACCCTCTCCATTTGTACAGAGAAACCTGGGATCATTGATGCCTAAAACTGAATCCACCAAAAGCAGTTTTCCCTTCCTACCAAAACTCTCATCCCAATGCTCATGCCCGGAACAGCTCCCTGACATTGAAGCCCACTGGCGCTCAACTGCCCACGTTCACATTGTTGGCCTCCAGTGTGGGGTGGCCATGTCCAAGCTGCCATGGGGATCGGTCCCAAGCACTCGCCAACCCCTGAGCAGTCTGCATTTGCTAGCCAGGGACTGACAATTTAACGACACAATGGAGTTGTGCCTGAGGACATTCCTTGGCTCTGCTCAGCTCACTGGTGTAGCTGCAGTTCCTGAGACCGCTCCCTTCCTGCCTTTCATAGCCAATGCCTCTTTGATGTATTTCCAGTGTAGGTTAGGTCATAAAACTGCTCCAACAGAGAGACCCTCACAGGATCACTGCTCAAGGAGGACTTCCCATACTCACCTCTTGCCTAACTACTCATCATTATGCAAATTAAACATTTGCTTTTATCTCTTCTGCAAAAGAGCATGTGGCAGCTCACCCAGAAATGGCCAGATTGGTTTTGGATTAGCTCTGGCTGCAATATCAGGATAAGATGGGTCTGCTCTGTGAACTTAAACTGCCTTGGCTGCTCATTTCCACCAGTAGTCAGCCATCTGCACAACTATCTGTGCACCAAGAATTGTGTCAGGTACGCAGGGAAAATGCATAATGATGTTTATACAAATTGCAGTCACGTAGCAAACTGCCATGCAGGTACATTCTCATTGAAAATTTTAAAAAAACATTAATTCTCAAGAAGATGGTTAAATTTGACCTAAGAGCAGTGTGAGAACAAACGTCAGCAGTACCGAATATAGGTATCAGTGCAAATTTTCTTCCTAAACAAGCAATCTTTTGCTATTTAAAAAACCCTCTTGTTCTCAAGAGCATTCCAGCCCTGAGTTTTCTGCACAAAGCTTGGATCGGATGTCTACTATTCATATATTTTTCCTTCTTGGTTTCAATATTAGCTGAGGAGCATTATCGGCAGGAGTTAGAACCGGAAATAGGAAATGAGATGGAAATTGTTAACAAGAGGGGAAAATAGTTCAAGGAAGTTGGTCCTTCTAAGAACTGTTACCTTTTACAGCCTAGGATAATGTGACGCTCAGACCAGAACAATTTTAACAACAGGAAAATTCAATATGTTTGTTGATTTTGATCCTGTTGGTCAAATATCTTGTTATTTGCTATGTTTTATTGTGCTTTACAAACACAGAACATACATACAGTCCTTGTCCAAGAAGCTGACAAGTCCAAATATGAAAGACATGGTAGGTGGATACATAGCACACAATACAAATGGAAGAAGGAGGTAACACAGGCCAGCAAGGTAAGTGGTGGCCTTAGCAATATAATTTGAAAGATTTACCACTGTCTGTTCTTCATGGACCAAACCTTGATATGTGTCCTGTATTGGAGGGGGCACTGCATAGACAGCAGTCACAAAGTTAAGAGGGCAATGAGACAGAGACAGGATGTAAAAGGTGGATACTCCAAGCCCAGGTCTGTCAGGTGCAGTCCTGATGCAGCTTAGTTCCAGCATTAGCAAGACAAAGAATGGCAGACCGTTCACACTGCAAGATGGAAATGAAAAGAGACAGGGTGAAAAGTGTCCTCATGGGGTGTGTTATCATTTAAGGTGTTCTTATCTATATGAATAACCATCCAGGACGACACAAATGTAGAGGTGCCACTGTTCTCCACAGTTGCATCTTGCCCTCTTTGTACCATGTACATCATGTTAATAATCAATAAACAGAAAACATGGAGGGAGAAAACCCAACTGCAGCTAAATTTGGGTTACTGTTGGTACACATGAAACAGGTGAAGTTGGTAGAAGAAGTCAGGACACTATATAACAAATCAAGGCAGCAGGTAATTTTCAGTGTTTCATTCTAGTGCTTTTCCCATTTGTGCTCTGCTGGAGTTAATGTCTTGTCTTGTTCCAAATAATTTCTCCTTCGTGAAGACCAACACTGTGTAGTCTCTGTACCTGCGCTAAAAACCCAGATGTGTGCTATAATATACCACCATCCCACTGGCTGTGAAACAGGTTCTCGAGGGACACTGCAGATGTTTATTGCTGGTGGCTATTTACAAGTAGAGTAGACAAAACCACTAGTTATGTTCATGTGCTGGAGAAGAGTCTTACCCTGGGGCAGGATGATCTAGGAGTAGCTACAAAAGACCAGAAGCAATTGAGTTGGTATGACCTGAAAAAGTAACCTCCACTTTCCCAGAAGCTCAGACATTAAAACTCCTCATGTGCAACAACAGCAAAGTAAAATGAGCTACATTAAGCTATTATGAATGTGTCCTGTCTTATTTTGCACTCTCACCAGCCAGAACGAAGATAATTACATCTGCAAGTGGGTAAACTCTTGCCATATGCCAATCTGGTTATTTTCTTGGTGATCCCGCACTACTCCTAAGGACAGGATGCATCAGCGGATACTTAAATTCTCTGTTCCCCCAAGGAGCAGATTAAACATATTATCTGTATATATACAGCCTGTGCCATTTTAACATACGTTGCTGAAATCATGAAGTTTTGCTGGCATCACCATTTCAGATTCAATTAACACCCTCAGAGGAATCCCTAAGCGGTGTGGTTTGGCACTGCCAGGACAGGTGAGGATGCTGCTCACTATGTTTCTCGAGGATAAAGGCCCAAGCGGCAAATGATACAATAAAATAATAACATAAATGTATAGATCGGGAGATAAAGATGAGTATTGATCCACTAAATGTCTAACAACCTCAGGTTTTAACTTTGGATTTGATCAAAATGGTGAGTTGTATCCCAAGAACAGGATATTTAGTTATTTTAATTGCAGCTACATCCAGCCAAGATCCTGTGGTTTCGGTTCCAAGAGAACGAAGCTAATTTTGTCTCTCTTGATTTTCAAATGAGTAGTGTTGGGATCCCTGCAATTTGCTTCAATTTGCAGGCTAAGCTGAAACTCAGCAAAAATAGCTTTCCTGGCTTCAGAATAAAAACATTCTCAGTCATATAGGAACTAGTATGTTTTCTACTTCAAAATA
This sequence comes from Patagioenas fasciata, assembly GCF_037038585.1. Classification (NCBI taxonomy): domain Eukaryota; kingdom Metazoa; phylum Chordata; class Aves; order Columbiformes; family Columbidae; genus Patagioenas; species Patagioenas fasciata. The sequence continues at coordinate 7,252,611 of NC_092523.1, read as the reverse complement.
AAATAAAGCTCTGAGCTACCCAGAGAAAGGCAACATTCTCACCTTAAATTAAATCCTATTATTTCCTCAAAGTTCTATTTTGACTTGTTGCTGTTTATCCTACCTTCTCCATTGCTTCTGAGTTATTTGCACACACAAATGGGATTTCTCTATTCTTTAATGTTCAATAAATTACATAACAAGATTTCACAGGGGTTCCCCATAAACAGTCTCATGTTGGACATCCACTCTGCAAATCCTGGGACATGTCTGTGGACTGCAGTATGCATGTTTTGATATGTGCCATCCACATTTTGACTCCCATCTTAGGGCACATCCCTTCTATGCTGATGTATCTTCCATCACAGAAAAGCAGTTCAAGACAGAGAGACAGTTTCTGAACAAGGATGACCCTCATCTTGCCCAGAAAGATGCGGCTTGAAGATTTTGGTCTTCAGTAGCAACAGACACTAGTACATCACCTGAGTGTGGGTATAGACCCTGACATTCACTTCCAGAGGGATTGAGTGCACTTGTACCAATTTTTCTGCTCTGGATACCACTGCTGCATGGATGAGATTGGAGATATTTTCCAAGGGACTACTTGTACTCCCAAGGTTTGTAAATGGCATGAACTGTGGGAAATGAAACAAATTCAAGCAAGGGATGGAGAGTCCTTTTTCTTGCACTCACAGAACCAAAACCAGATATGGCGATTCCAGCTGGCACAACGAGCCATCACAAGCATTTATATCCTTTCCAGCCTCACTGATCTTGGTCTCTGAGCCATACAGGGTGTTTCAGTTCCAGCTTTCCATGAGGTAGGGCACTGGCTTGAACTGCATCCAGACTCCCTAAAAATGTGTGTTTAAAAGCAATACTGGACTCTGAAACGAGCTGGGTTAGCACCTCACAGGGGACAGAGGATGCACACCTATTTTATTAACTTGCCCAAAGAATTAGTAGCTGAAGTCCTGCACAGGGTGCTGCCAGTAACCTCGGATGGTCTGGGATTTGCAGGCTGCAGCATTCCTGTGGGCTGCTCTGTGCAGTTTTTTCCTGGGGTCACTAATAGCATCTTTATTTCTATCCTTTCTTCCTCCACTCACACCTCTCCTGTCACATCTGGTGTACGCATCTTCTATGAAGAGACAAAGTTAAAAATGCCTGGTCCAGTCACATTTCATCGTTTTTCACCTTTCTGTACAGGGTGGTCAGAGTGTATCCAGAGGTTTTATTAATTTGGCTTTCCCACACTATCGTTACTGCCCTGCTTCTCCTATTTAATTAGAAACTCATTTCCTGAGGGATACATGTCTCTCAGAGGGGAAACAATAAGAAAGATTCGGTAATCACTAGCCTGTGCTGTAAGTTTATTTTAGGACTATAATTGCTGGGAGTTCCAAGAGAGTTGGGGGATATTTATTGTTACAGCAAAGCAAGTCAAAGAACCGGTACTAGGACAGAAAGCCTTTCATGTATGAGTCGCTAATTCAAATCCCATACAGGTCAATAATGACTGTAAGTTGTCTTCATCCTAGGAGTCCTCATGGCTGAATGTGACATTAGTTTGGTGGCTTCCATTTGTTGTCTATTGTAGATGCCAGGTTGGCAGATCCGATGCCTCTGGGTGACCCCATCAGCAGTCTCAGCTCTGCACAGGCCAGCAAGAAAGGTATTGTGCAAATTATTTGTTATTATAAAATCAGTTATATGCATGCACTCCTGGAAGAGGAGTCTTAAAGCCAAGACTAATCAACTGGAGTAGCAACATATCCAACTCCCACCTCTCTTCTCCTTCATACCTCATTCCTCCCATTTTTCCCCTCCAACTTTCAACAGAATGAATAGAGTTCTGATGTTGCCATGCAAATTTTTGCTCGGTCAGCTGTGAGTCTCAAATATGAGCACCTTTCACGCAGACAAAGGAAAATGGATCCTGTTGCTGAGTATAAAAGGAAAACAAATGCTGCTATTGAGTATAAAATCTCCATTGGCTTGGCCGGTTGCACATGGATCTACCCTGAGCTTGGGTCTTGTGGCAGATCAAGGGGTTATGATCTGCAACCAGGTCCAGGCTTATATTGAAATGCCCCATTAGCCAACCAGTCTGTCAGTTATTCAGGATGACAGACCCCATGACCTGCTGTCTATAGAGACTACATCTCTCTTTGAAGGTTGTAGACACCATATATCTTTCTCACGCTCATCTCCTGCGGTCCTGGGCTTTCAACACTTCCTGTTGCAGATTTGCACCTTGGACTTTCTCTCTTGCAATAGTTACTTCTGTGCTGTCGAAGATGTTTTCATGTGGACACAGGATGAGAAAGCAGTGGTGTCTGGCCAGCCAATATGATATTTGAGACTGAAGCAGTGCTGGCCCAGCTCCAGCACATGCATCAGGGAGGGCTGGAGTCTAGGAGCCAATTTCTAGCCTTAATTACATGACTTTGATTCCTTCATATCTCTACCAAATTCAGTGGCACAACTGCACATGCATTTCATGCAGAAGAGAGGCCAGGACCTGGTTCTGCAGTTGCAAACACTGTTATTGTAAAATTTGGCTCAGGGACGAGTGGTTGTGCTGGTTCTGCCATCTGGCAGGCTGAGCATATGCACCTGCCTTTTGAGAAGATATTTCTCATTTAGGAATTTAAGGCTTCTTCTCAGACCCAGTGGCAGATCTTGGTTTGGATAGGCTCGTCTTGGTTTCTTGGGAATGTCTGAGGGCAGAGCTGAGCTTTGAACCATTTAAGCCTAAAAGATCCAAGTTCTATGAACCAGAAAAACACAAGGTACACTCGGTCTTGACACCTTCTACGCAACTTGCGTATTTTCCCGAACAAACCCTGCCTAAGCCTTCCAAGGGCTCAGCATGAGATTTGCAAATGTGGACAATTTGACAACTTTAATTTTAATGAGCAGAGCTAAATTACACAGCTTTTCTCACTCTGTTGTTTAATTGGCTGAGACATTTGAAATTAGACCTAATTACTTTTCTCACTCCATTAATACCCAGTGACATCTGATTTCTGTTTTGTGAGAAGCATTGGAGTTTTGCTCAATTATTCAACTACAACCTCATTTTGAAGGATCCTGGGAAGCAGTAACAACAACAGTCACAGCTAGTTTATGCTAAAATACCTCATGCACACAACCTGCATTTCACCCAGGTCAGTTGGCTGTAGTTAAGCCTCCTTGGATCACACTTTGCTTTGTGGAGAGCTTGTTCTTCTTGGATTGCTGTGGATGGGCTCCCACCGCTTTTGCCGCTGGCAAGTGCTTGACTGCTACCCCACGCTGCTTGGCTTGGCACCCGCTTTTGCACTTGGGTGTTCGTTCTTTGCCCTAGGTTATTCTGGCAGGATCTCTATTCCCCATTTAAATTCTTGTGGGCAAGGAGAACTTCACCATGTTGAGCTCAACTAGTAATGGGGCTGTGCAAGCTTTCCACTTGCCCTCTCCTTCTATGCTTGCACATGCATCCCTTCAGAGCACTGCCTTTCCTTGTCCTGCTTCTTCACTATAGGGATGAGTATTTGCAGAAAGAGATTCAGAAAGCTTCTGAACATCTATCATGGAATGATAGAATCATTTCAGTTGGAACAGACCCTCAGGATCATCGAGTCCAACTATAACCTAACTTTAGCACTAAACCATGTCCCTAAGAACCTCATATTTATGGCTTTTAAATATCTCTAGGGATGGTGACTCCACCACTTCCCTGGGCAGCCTATTCCAATGCCTGACAACCCTTTCCATGAATAATTTTTTCCTAATATCCACTCTAAACCTCCTCTGGTGCAACTTGAGGCCATTTCCTCTCATCCTGTCACTTGTTACTTGGGAGAAGAGACCAACACCCTCCATGCTACAACCTCCTTTCAAGTAGTTGTAAAGAGCAATAAGGTCTCTCAAAAGAACATCAGAGTACAAGGAAAATATGAGAACAGTATTGATGGCTGAAGAAACACAATCTTTCCAACATAATTTGCCTTAAGGTTGGGAACACAAGCAGTTGTGCACTGACCCTTCTCAGTATGTTCCACACCTTGGCCAACACAAGCAGGAGAGGCACCACCTGCAAAGAGGGTGACCTAGGTCTCTGCATGAAATCGGGAGGTCAAGGGATGGGAAAACTACAGCCATTCCAAGAAATGGCCTTCAGGACAGCATTTTCTGGAGCCTGTTCAGGGAATCTTAAAGGTGCAGGTAATTTTGCAAGTGCACAGTTAAGACAATTCAAAGGCAAAACATAGTAGTGAAGGTCTTGCTGCTTGGCAGACTGTCTTCTGGTGTTTTAGTCTCATGGAAAATACAGAGAACACTCTTTGATGATACCAACATTTTTATTCAAAATAGTTTGAAGATCTTCCCAACATTCACCTCCAGAAGAAATGGAAAAGTAGAACCATTCTGCTCATGGCTTCAGTGATGTGACAATACCTCATGGCTACAATGGCGGTGTTCCATGGTTAGATCCTCAATAACCTTACGTTTTGTTTGTTGTGGTGGCTTTTGTTTTTTGTTTTTTTGGTTTTGTTTGTTTGTTTTTTATTTTGTTTTAAGATGTAGTGCATGTCTCTCTTTTTTAGCAACTCTTATACATTAATTTTGTGCAATTCATATGGAAAAAATATCATCAAAGTGCTGTCTAACTCTGCTACAATTTTACATCCTCTAAGGGTATTGGTTTCCAGTAAATCAGAAATCTGCCTTTTTTGTTTCAGCACATTTCAGAGCAGAGTCTGCACAATGCACTCTTGACCTTCCTGTCATCATGTGGGGCGTCTCTTCACAATATGTCTGCTCCAAGCCATACTCCAGCATCTCCCTTGGTACAACATAGTCTTCTCCATGAAGCTGTTATCTCAAAAGGAAACAGATGGGAAACAGCCATGATCAGCACAGGGCACCTCTTCTTATATTTCTGTCTTCCAGAAACACGTGAGACCAGCATCCTCCTCTAAACTTTCTGAGTAAGGGTACATAGAAAACAACGAAATTCTAATCCTCCTCCAGAATGCCTAGAAAAAACTCTGTCCATGTCCTTGAGTGATCTTAAGAGAGCAGCCATTCCCCAGCTCATGTTGGACAGAAGTTTTGCAATCTGCAACCATGTTACTTTTCAGATGGTTATCACATCAATTTTTAAGTCATTTCTGCATCACAGAGATACGTCGTTCCTGCTGAAATGGCCATTGCCGAGGCTGGGGGATGTTCCCATGCAATAGCTTCTCCCAGCTTCGCTGAGAAATCCCAGTGATGGGAAAGTGCCACTAACTCCCGTGTGTTGTTTGGTTTTGAGGTCTTGGCACAGCCACACTCCACACCCATAGACTTCCTCGTGCAACCCAGGAATGATTGGGGTTGCAGACTGATAGTGGCCATGCTGTGGGATGAGAATGAGGGGCAAAACCCATCGTCAAAGAGATGTCAAGCATGTTTGCATGCTCCTGTCCTGGAAAAGACAGAGAGCTCAAGTCTGGCAAACACTTCTATGATTTCCTAAATCTGTACTACATCTCACATGTTTCAAAATAATCTCATGTCCTGGGCTGGATGACTAAAAAAAGTCCAAGTTGTTCCTGACCTCCCTATTTGCAGTGACAAAACCATCACCCTGCTGATTGCAACCATCCCAATGACTCACAGTCAGAGCAGCCAGAAACAGCTCTCCCCTGTGAAAAACAGTACCTGATAAATCAGCCACAAAAAATATTAATAACTGCCTCATTTATGTCTCTTCACCCTTTCCCTCCTGCAGCCACTGTGCAGAGCCACCACAGAAGAAGCTGTAGGAAACATCAGACCTTAAACCCTCCACCTGCATGACAGGCAACCTGTGTGTCCGATCCTGCAACCAACTGCTGTAATCACACCACTCATCATGAACCCTGGTAGCACCATCTGAATTGATAAATGCCAGCAGAAGAAATATCAGCAGGTGCTTGTTTCTCTTCTAGTCCCAAAGTCCTTATATTTTGAAGAAAACATCACAGCAGCTGTTAGAAGGAATACCGCGGAGCACAGAGGCGCGGGATGGCACTTTGTGCCATGTGCTGCTTGCTCAGGGCTGCCCCTGCACACCTTGGTTTGTGTGTGCTCCCTGAAGAATAAGATCCTAAAAAACAAGTGAATTCCCCATCATTTTGAATCTTTGCCAGAAGTAAGGACATGCTCATGACAGAAACACTGAATTTGATATCACCTGTGATATCAATTGTATCACCTGTGCTGGGGAGAGGTCAGAGAAACTGGGTATTAAATTCTGGTTTGGCCTTGAAAATCTGCAAAAGAAATACTTGCACTTCATTTCAGCCAAGCTACTGCACCACTAGCAGCAACTCAACCAGTGAGCACTGGGACACAGGACTGGGAGGACCTCCAGTGCCACTGATACTTGCAACCCTGAGCAAAATCATCGTAAAAATCCTTTCTATAAATCAACCACACTCCACCTTCTACTGATACCTGTTCCTTCCTGCTTAGGAAGGAGCTCATTACTCCAATTGCTAACAACATTCCCAATTTCTAACCTAGTTTTATTCATAGTTGCTTCAGGCCCATTTGTTCTTCTGCCAACATTGTCCTCAGGCTGAAATAGCTCTTCTCTCCCTAGTATATTTATAGGCAGCTGTCACATCCTCCCTTGAACTTTTGTTTTCCTGAACTAAAGAAGTCAAATCCAGCAGTCCCACATCACGTGGCAGGTTCTCCACAGTTCTGATCCTACCCATGCTTGCTCCAGCCTCAGGTCACCTTTCCAGTTCCAGAAGGTCTGGCTTACTCCAGAGGTCCCACCTAGATGTCCAGGTCATTGCAGTTCCTCTGTATAGTGCCTGGATGAGGGAAAAACAGAGATAAATGATGCAGCAGCTGGGTTTTGACGCAGATACACATGACAGTAGCTCCAGAGCAACCCATGCAACACCTGTGATGCATGACAGCACCATCATGCTATGTGGGTAGCACAGCCTAGAGCCCATAAGTGAAGCAATAAACCCAAAGGATGATGTGTGGTGAATACCAGCCAAGCACTTAGTACTGCAGTGATTTCTTCACCAGTTAGGAGGATTTCTTCATGCATGTCCTGGATTTTGTTACTGTCATGAGCCCATCCTATAAACAAATTTTGTACAGTGACCAAAGCAAAATACAGAACAGCAGTGCAGTGAGTTGTGTTAAACAAGGGGCAGCTCAATTAAGAAGAAAGAGTTTGTGGGTATTGAGGAAAGGCAGACACATCTGGACACAACCAATGATGGGGTGGAGAGCTGGGAAGAGAAGCAGCAGTGCCATGGTGTGATCTGAGGACAGATTGCTCCACGGCACTAAGGGCTTCCAACTTCTCCCCATTCCTGCTCTTTCTCTTCACAAAAGCATACAAGTTGTACAGGGAGCCTTAATAATTTTAGGCTCCTAATTAAGCACTTGATTAGGCACCCAATCTGATTGCTTGCTTTTAGAACACTGATTTTCTTTGAACATGTATTTTTCCCTATACTTGATTATTTTAAAGGTTATATTTCAAGTAAGCCCAGTCTTGATCATTCATCTAGCAGCATTTCACCTTTGAGACGTACATCACTGCCAATGAGCTGCCTGCCCAGACACAGGGAGGTTATTATAATCACCCTGTCCTCACAAAGAATCAGCCTTTGTGTCAGTCTTGGAGGCAAGGTACAGAAGGATGATGCTGAGCTTTCCTGCTAATGTGAATTTATTTTGATTTTGGTGATGGATGGGTGTTTGGGCAGCTGATTCACCTAGGCTGGGATTTTCATATTCAGCTTGCTTGCAGAAGGTTATAATAAGGTCTCAGAAAACTTAGGACTAGTAACTCAAATAAGGCCATGGAAAATTACTCTGAAGTGACCTGGTGTTCTGAGATATTGTGTTTCAATGTTTATTTGTTTATTTACTAGAAGGAAAACCTAGCAGTAATTTCTGCTATGTGAAATGCTGAATGTTTTACAAATTCTTGGCCTGTGCAGGACTTTTCCTACTTAGCGATGACCAACAGTGACCTGATTCAGATTTAACTGGACTAAGCTGCGGGGCTCCAGTGTACTAGGCAAGTCCCAAAGCTTCAGCAACACATTCTGCATGGTAGAGAAAATAGGAATCATGAATTCTAAGAAGCCCATTGAAGGCTAGGAAGTCCCATCTTTTCAACCAAGTTGCCTGAGGGAAGAATGATGCTCTGGACACCTCTTAGTAGTGTTGTACTATGTCCAAAGATAGCCTGATGGTGAGGAGCTCTTGGCCTGCAAAGAATTGTTGTCACCACACTCAACCACCTGCTTGTCAGCAGCCCCAGACACCACTGTCACAGCAGGAGGAGTGGAGAAGGCCCTAACAGAGGACAAGTTTTTGAAGTTCCAGCATATTCAGTAACATGTTTTGTATCTTTCTAGGTTTTCTGCCCAAATTGTCCACTGATCCCATGTAGTTGTAGGGTGTCAGAAAGCAACTGTGTGCTTGAGGGGATCAGTGCACTCATATAACTACCATGGGAGAACGTCAGAGAGAAAAGTCCTTCAGGTCCAACAATTGCAAACAAAGTCAAAAAGAGCACACAGCAAAACATGGCCTGTGTTTATAAGTCCCCGAATTTTGAGCTGTCATTGAATTCCCAGTAAATAAAGGTCCTGAAACACCTGTCATATAATGTTACATTAGTGATTGAATTACAATATGTCTACTGGGAAAGAGAGCATAGAGACTGAGCACAAAAACTGAAATATATGGAAATGGTTCTGGTCCAGACAAGGGCTATTTAAGCTATTTTTTTAATGGCTCTAAATGATAGTGGTAAAACTCCTGAGTAGCAGTTTACAGTTAGCCACCTTCTTAGACTCCCTCTTAATATCTGCAAGAGAGCTGACTACGCTTTTAGTACAACCGATGATTCAACTTCAGATCAGCAGTGAAACTGCCTTGTCCTGGCCAGTTCATTTGATGGTTCAAGCTATTGTTAGGTTAGTTCAGTATTTTATTAATAAAAAGCTTAGCTTCAGTGATGTTTTCTTGGTTTTAGGTTAGTTTATTTAACAGCTCTAATAATATATATGAAACTGTAACTGATACTGAACCCATCTCTCTGGAGCAACACTGCTCCAAAACCTTGGAGGGCCTCGAGCGGATGCCAGCCGGTCAGTTAAAAGGCAATTTCCCCCCAATAAATCTGTGCTCTCACACACTGGGAAGCTGTTAATAGTGAGAGTGGGGAATTCTGCTCAAACAGTGTCTGGCAGCAGAGGACCACACAGGGTGCAAGACAGAGGAGAACTGGGCCATAAATCATCACTTCATTGCATTACTGTTCAAAGAGCCTTAGGGATGGAGGTTGCCACCCTTCCACCATGTATTTTTCTGTCTTCCACCTCCAGTGCACCCCTCCCCTGCCCCAGTCCTCCTCAGCCTGCCTGATGGAGAGGTCCTTCACACCTGAATATCACCATCCTCTCCATGGGATCTCCACTTCTCCTCATTCCTGGTATGTCCAGTGGGTGGCAACAATATAAAGTGAGGAGTCTGTGCTTTGTAGGTGTGTCTTTGGTGTGGATCTTCACTGCACAGCAGGCATATACATTTGGAAGTTATATAGAGGCCATGGGAAGAAGTATTTTGGAGTAGGCTGTCATGGCTTTAGTATTCAGAGAGACCACAAGAAATTGTAAATAAAAGCTGGTCCTCGGCCTTTCAAAATTTGAGTGAAGAGTTGCTAAGTTCTGCCAGGGTATTTGTAATTAACTTACAACATCTTAGGATGTCATGGACAAAGGAGCTTGGTCCTTCCCCACATGATCCACCATCAGACTCAAAGCAACACTCTATGTTTTGCTTCACCTGCAAGAAACATTAACAAGAAAGGCAAAGCTGGTTCCTACATAATTGTCATATCCGAATTTTCTAGAACTCTTTGGCATGAACATTTTTAGAAAAGAGGAAATTGAAAGTTTGTTTGAAAGTATTTGGGTACTTATGTCTTGCTTGATCATCACAAATGGACATGTGCGAGAAGGCAGAGGCTGGAGGCAAGAGGCACAGAAGTGACCCTGGATTTACTATTCCTCTGTTTGAGGAGTGGGTAACACCACAGCCTGCAAACTACAGCCCTTTCAGCCTCTGCACATATTTCAGGTCAAACATTCCGCAAGGAAGATCCACATGCCAATGGTCCTGCAGAAGCCACAACTGTTTAACTTCTCATTTGGACTGATAATGTTTTCTTCCTAGTCTGTGTTCACAGGTAACGTAGTCACTTTCCCCAAAAAGTTAAAAGAATGTAAACTTTGTCAGCTAAAAAACACAGTTAAAAACCAAAACCACTCATGTCTTCTACCTGTGGAAAATGGTATAAAATGAGGATACTCACCCATCCCATTGGCAGTTGACAGATGGATTCACCAGGAAGGCAAAGCAAAAATATATCTCTCCTGAAAAGCTCAAGTCCTTCCTCCCAGGGACTGTGTCTGCTAATACCAACAAGAACAAAGGGACACTTAGAAATTAGTACCAGTGGCATTAACCACCTGTGGTGAGAGAAGACTTTCATTACCTTCTCTCCTATGTAACTGCAAGCACCTGCACACCTTCTCAACAACATGGATTCTCAAGAGTTTGGATTGATCCCAAGGCAGATGTTATTTCTACTGACCTCCAAGAAGACTGCAAAGAATTGTCAAACAATAGACACTCAAAAGTGGTAAAAATGGATGAGAACAGCACCCAGCATTTTATTAAAAACATCATTATCTATAATAAGCAAAGAAACTGCAGGATGTGGATCCTCATCTGTCCATGAGTTCACGCTGCTCTTGCAGCAGGACAGGCAGCCAGCAGGGAGGGCAGGATAAATTGTCCCAAATCCCCAGAGCAAACCTGATATTTATGGATAATGCTAAAAATTATGGCATAAGGAAATCAACAAGCTGTAAAGCCCGGCTGGCTGCGGCTCCATAGGAAACAGTGGGGCGGAAAAGCAAAGTTTGCCAAATGGGTGAGGAAAAATCTGGTAGGGATTTTTTTTTTTTTTTAATCAAGTTTCCTAGGATGTTTTACAACCAATGAAGAACAGAAGAAGATGTAAAATCTGTTTTTAAAAACAGTGCACGGCTGAGGAAGGAAGCTGCAGTTCAAATGGAGTTGGAATTAGTGAATGATGGACACTGTCTTCAGATGCTTGGTTATATCACATCTTGCCCAGTCCACCTCCAGAGAACCACAGGCATCAAGGTCCTCACTCCCTTTACCTGGACAAACTTTCCTCCTGCCCTTGCTCACTGCAATAACTGTAACTAGCAGGAACTTTAGGATCACATTTCTCTGTGCATCTGTCCAAACAATTTTTGCTTCTCCTCTCTCCACCCCAGGTGCAAGAAAACACATAAGCACTGGCTTAACTTCAAGCCCTGTGTTTCAATTCTACTTGCTTTAGGTGAATTCCAAGACATGGCCGTTGCTGGACTGGATCCGACAACACAAACAACAGTATTACATGGCCTCATGCCTTCAAGGCACCAAATATCTAGACCTAGACTCATCTGAGAAGTTTTCTAGCTTGAAATCCTCTTCCACTTCAATGAATGTATGTGGAACAGCAAAGCCAGCAGAACAGTGTGTCATTCAAAGAGGAAACACAAGTGGTTTGTCCCTCAAAATATTGCATGGCCACAGACCTCACATACAACTTCCATCAAGTTTCCAAACCTTGGCTTTTCCCATGTGAAACACGGATATCTCTCTTCCCTGGGACTTCTATCAAGGCAGATTCATTTAAGCTTGGGAAGCATTTGAATACCTTTGGAATAGGAATTACAGAAAGTACAAACAGATTTGGCTGCATGTTCAAACAAAGAGCCCTGGAAGGGGCATCCCTGGTTGCTGGTGCCCCTTGAGCATCACACGAGAAGGCTGTGCCTTAGTTGGTCCATTCAGGCTCCACCAGCAACACTCCTGTGTATGGGAGGCGCTTGTTCAAAGACAAACATTATATTAAACAATTAAATCCATTTTAAAATTTCCATTGAAAACTTACAGTAACTTTTGACTGGTTTTACTAAATGTTCTGAGTTTTTTTTAATAACCTTCACACAGAAATCATCCCATGAAAAGTGGAGTTTTGTTTTCATCCCCTTTGCTATATAGATCTGGCTGCTGCTACAATGAAATCTGACTCTAATTTTGGTTTTAACAATCAGACAGAGGCACATAGGGCAGGGCCTCTTTCATGTCTTACAAATAAAGATAATTAAATAAGAATCAAATGTAGTCTTTGTGGGACATTCTCTTAAAAGCTTCCATAAAATACGGTTATAAGTCACTGTAGATCCAGGTCTTTGTAGTCATTTTTAACAACAAAAGACTTCACACATGAAATTATTAGAAAGAAAAAACGGCATCTTTTAATTAAAAGATTGAACAATTTATTTATATTAGGCCTATTTGTAAATTCTAATGAAAAAATATATTAGAGGGGACCAGCAACTGTGAAATTTTAGCACAGGTTTGAAACCAAACTCAGCTAAAAATCTGGGTGCTCAGATATGGCACTTTGAAATTACCTGTTATGAAGATGAACAAAGATGTTCTGGTTTATGATCAGGATTATCTGACTCAGAGCTTGGGGTCAGACGAGCCTCTGGGTCCCTTTTGGAGCCATTCCTGGGAATCTAAATTAACTTGATTTCCCAGCATCTGTGGAGGACCTCACCTTGGCTAGAGGATCCCCCAGTTGTAGCAAACATCATGTATTTACATGGCATCTTCCACCCTAAGGCAACTTGAAACAACTGAACCCAAAGCTTGTAACCCATCAGTGCAATGTCATCCTTTCCCCTTTGGAAGGTTTAATACCCTGCAACATAATGCAAAACTTTAGAAGAGGAATTTCAGAAGACAGAGCCCAGCTGAAACCTTACAGAAATGCCCCCTTTGCTTTCCAAACACAGATCAGAGGCAAAATTTTTAAGCCATAAATTTGGTTTCTGGTTCCAGGGAAAGTTATTGTATAGAGAAAAAACATCCCTATTCATAACCCTGTATAACCCAGCTAAAATCAAATGTCAAGTCCCCATAAGCATCTGTCCCTCAGCCAGAGGTTGTTTTTCTTCATGGATGAATCAAACACTGAGTAAATCTCATGAATCACCAACGGAAACATCATCCTTACAGCATCATCTCATATTTATGAATAAGGAGCTTGTTTTGCAGGTCCCTGGAGAAGAAATAAAGCAGTGGGAGCCCAGGGAGGGGCCCAGGAGTTTCACAAGCATTTTGTTTTAATAGATCATGAACAATAAGGTGTTTTCCTCCCCCCATCAAAAAAATTGCTTTACAAACCGCCAATTTAGCAGTCCTTTTATTAATAAGAAAATACTTACGCTGATGACATAGCTCAATAACCCAGTTATAAATCGCATAAATCTGTTGCAATGGGTACAAATGAGCAGCATGATTTATAAGGGGGGCCACTGACTTCTACACCTGACATAGAACTTTGCAGGCAATCAGCCACATGTTTCATTTTAGTTTTATATTTGACATATAAATCAGGTAGTGAAAGGGACTCTCTCTCTCTCTCCACCCCCACTCCTCCCCTTTGCACAGATGAAGCAAATGTTTTACAAGCAACATGTAACTCACTGTAGCAAGGATACAATACGAGGTATGGAAAATATTACGCTGTGATTTCATTAGTTTCACGTGAACCACTGTGAGGTACAGTGACCCGCTCTGCAGAGCAGGCAGTTAGGAGAGGAATAACCATATGGGTCACCATGGACAAAACGCTCGAGAAAGCAAGTAGTTTTCTTGCAGCACATGCCCAGTTTACTCCCAGGTTTTGCAAAAAGGTCCCCATCTTCCCCTCCTGAGCTGAGCAGAGTTTGGCCCTGCTTTCGAGGTCAAGGTGTCCAACACAACCCTGTAAAGGTGAAGTGGTCATCAACAGAATGGAGCAGGATAGGAAACTCAGCAGTCACTAATGATTTTTGAGAGTTGCTTTTCATGGGTGTTAATAAAATAACTCTTTGCCCTGCATACATTGCAGGATCTCATCCCTCTTCAGATGCTGCAGCAGATGTGTCATAGCTCGGAGCTTTAAATGTGAGCCCCAGCTCAATACTGAACAACCGTCTTTATTAAAAATAAGATGCACTGTGAGCATGTTTCAGCTATTTTAGGGCATTCTGGGAAAACCTGCAAGTTTTTCCTGCATTCATGTATCACCCAGCTCCAAAGTGTGTCAAAACCAGAAAGACTTCCCCGTTTATCTGAATCTAGCAAGTCAGATCTTTGTGCAAAAGTGCTGCCTGAAATTAGGTTGTCAGCTATGTGCCCTGGAAAGCCAAAGAAAAGCTGTTTCAATTGTCTAGGTCCAAATTTAGATGTCTGATTTACAGCAAGCGTAAATCAAACCCACAAATATGGGAAATTTCCTACAGGTAGGGTGTACAGAAGTGACATGAAATGTAAAACGTTTAGGTTACAACCTAAAGAAAAGCTTATTTAAACAAGTGGTATAAATCTGTAGCACTTTCACTCAATTGCACAAGTTAGCTTATCTCAGCTGGATCAAGTCCTGTCAAATATTTTATATGTTCTTTTCCAGGGATGTGAATTTTTCCATAACAGAGGTGTTGGTCAGTTCTGGAAAGCTCTTCTTATGAGTCAGGCATGCACTACTTTTCCATTTTCTCAGAAGAACTCTTTAAATACACTTGAGGCAATGGAAAGCCATCTGGAGGCAGAGGTTGAAGGATGGGTTATGACTGCTTCATTCAGCGATGCAGAGCTCTGAAGAGCGGGTGATAAATGGACTATCTAATGTTACAGCAAGATTTTTGTCAGAATTAATCCCCTATTTCTTTACTTCTAATCTTCAGTGATTCTATGTAATACATTTTATGAATACAAGCCTCTTGGAAACTTCAGTTAGGCTCTGATCAGCCATTCATTTTGCACCACCATCCAATTTCTAGCGCAGATGAGGTGTTTGCATAACCTCAGGTGATAACTGCATCTTCAACAACACAAATATTTGCAGTCCCACTAAGACTGTTAATGTCTTGTCTATTCCAAGAAATAATGTGTAATCCAGCTTAATCAGACACCATCTGTAATTGAGTTTACTCTAGTGTGTATTCAAAGCATAAAACAGATGTTTTGTTTATCAAAATGAGTTTCTTGGACCATAGCTGAGGTCTTATTTTTTATTAAAAGATAACTTTGAAAAATACAGGAGAAAGCCAAACTTACAGCAGCTGAGAATTGCCCCTGTACACTTTTCAGCTGCTTACATTTCAGACCTTACATCTTCCCGCTCACCGATGGGTAATAGAGTTGATTTTCCCATATGAAGAAGGGGCACTGGATACTGGAAAGTTTACACCTCCAAGTGTTTGTCTCAATTAAATAAGTCCTGGAAGAATTATAATTAAGATGTTCTCTGCATGCAAATTGACAGTTCATTGGGGGTGATGGGATTAAAGCAACCACAGCAATAAAATAATTCAAGTTTAGTATAAGACTGAGCTGCCAGTGCAGTAGCTGGGTGTTGAGCCATGTCTGGATCTGACAGCAGAGGAATCCAACAGCTCATCAGTATCCCAAGCCCTTGCCATGGCCAGGAATGCACCAGGGTAGATGTGTTCATATGAGTCTATAGCCCAACTTTGCGTATTTGACAGCCATTACTTAGTCTCAACCTTTTCAGCCATAAATTGCTCTCATTTTCCTACTCTGTGCCTTCTCTTAGGCGAAAAGTTGTCCTTGCATTAGCTCCTTGTACTAGTGGGACCGTGCAAGAGGCTCTTCGGTGGTCTATCTTTATCATATGTCTTCTATTAATTCTTTGTTTAAATCTACAAATGGGTGTTTTCATGTCAACAGGTCTTCTACTGAAGCTCCCATTCTTCTCTCCTCCACATGTTACCTTCAAAACATGGAATATATAATGATCAGGAGCGATGAGGAACAGTCAGCAAGGATTTACAAAGTGGAAATCATGCTTGACCAACTTCATTGCCTTCTACGAAGCCATGACTAGTTTGGTGGATGAGAGGAGAGCGCTGGATGTTGTTTACCTTGGCTAGTAAAGCCTTTGTCACTATCTCCCACAACAACACCATAGACAAGATGACAAAGTATGGGTTGGATAAGTGGACAGTAAAATGGTCTGAAAACTTGTTGAACCACCAGACCCAGAGGGTTGTGACCAGTGTCACAAAGTTAAGTTGGAGGGAAGTCACTAGGGGTGTACACCAGGGCTCAGCTCCTGGAGCAAATACTGTCTAACATCTTCGTTAATCACCTGGACGATGGGACAGAATGCACCTTCAGCAAGTTTGCAGATGATACAAAACTGGGAGGAGCAGCTGGTACACCAGTTGGTTATGTTGATGTCCAGAGGGACCTCAACGGGCTGAAGAAGTGGGCAGAGGGGAATCTCTTGAAGTTTAACTAGGCAAATGCCACATCCTGTGTTTAGGAAGAAATGACTCCATATACCAGTACACACTGGGGGATAACTGGCTTTAAAACAACTTTGCTGAGAAGGACTTGGAGGTTCTGGTGGACAAAAAATGGACCATAAGCCAGCAATGTGCCACGACAGAAAGAAGGTCAGCAGCATCCTGAGTACATTAAGTAAAGCATTGCCAGCAGGTTGAAAGAGGTGACTCTTCTTCCCTGCTCAGCACTGGTGAGGCCACATCTGGAGCACTGTGCCCAGTTCTGGGCTCCACAATGCATGAGAGGCTTGGATTTACTGGAATAAGTGCAGCACAAGGCCACAAAGATAATTAAGGGATTGGAGCACCTCTCATATGAGAAGAGACTGAGAGAACTGGGACTGTTCAGCCTGGAGATGAGAAGGCATGTGTGGGACCTTATCAATGTGTATAAATATCTGATGGGAGAGAATCAAGATGAGAGACTCAGACTCTTCTCAGTAGTACCACTGACAGGACAAGAGGTAATGGGCACAAAATACACCACAAGAAAATATTTACTGTGAGGACGATCAAACACTGGAAGATAATTCAAAACCAGTCTGGACATGGTCCTGAACAACCTGCTACAGGTAACTCTGCTTGATCAGGGTAGATGGACTAGATTTCAAGGCTGGACTAGACCTCAAAGCTGGACTAGATCCCAAGAACTGCCTCCAACATCAACCATTCTGTGATTCTGTGAATCTGTGACTCCATAATAACGCGTGGTACAACAGGAGCATTTATCTTCATTTAAGGCAAGAATATTCAAAATACAGCACTGCTCATTAGCCTACTAATTGTTCACGAGCTATTTCTCATTGACATATTACAGTATGTATGTTTTTAGACTGTGTTTTCAGTTGCAGGTAATTTGACACACGATAATATAATAAATACAATTGGAAATGCAGCAGTGGTCAGATCCAAGAAGCATTTTGGCTGCAGACTCCCAAATTTTCAGGAAGTTCCAGTGCAGATCTGCACCTCGCACCTGGTTCCTGTCTGTGTAATGGGCAGAACCAGCATTTCTTATCTGAACAGCCACCTGCTATTTCAAGAAAACCCAAACCCCACAGCTATAGAGGTTGTTTAGATTCAAACTCAAGGTTTTTTAGCTAAGGTCAAGACTGTAGCTGTAAAATTTTCTACCTGCTCCACTCTATCCTGCACCTCTAAATGCAAGAAAAAAGTAGGTTTAATACACATTGTAAAAGAAAAGGGGACATTGACTTAGAGCTGAACAAGACAAGAATAAAATGAGTTTTAAACAGATACGATTTTCAATTTTTTGGCAAGTTTTTTTTTAAAATAACTTTCGGTGACACATGTTGCTAAAGTGGACCCAGAAATAAACTGTTTACAACAAATTGTTTTTCCAGTTAAATGAGAATCCATTTATTTTGATTCAAATGATTTTTTTTTTTAATTAACACTTCAAAATATTTTGGGGATTGTTCTTTCAATGAACTAAGCAATGTCAGTCTGCAAAGCAGTACCTTCCCAGGGCAATGGCCTTTCTCTATCTGAACAACCAGGCACAAGAAGAAAAACCCTGAGTCCCAGATCTTCAGTGAGAATTATTGTTTTACACGAGGAGGGTCTTCACAAGCTGACAATCTATTTGCTTGGCACCTTTTCCAACAAGCATGTGTTCCATTACATGTAAATTAGTATTATTACGGTGATACAATTGCCCTGATAAAGTGTAAATTCAGACTGTAATTTTTCTCATTTTGTTTTCTGCTGGGGAACTCTGGTAGCACTTTTTTTTTTTTCTGCAATTGCCCGCATTCCTCATACCACTGGAGTTTTCTTAAACCACAGCCAGATCCAAGTCCTGACTCAGATTTTTAAAAGATCCCCCTAAAAGAATCACAAAATCCCAGACTGGTTGGGGTTGGAAGGGACCTCTGGAGATCATCCAGCCCAACCCACCTGCTGAAGCAGGTTCACCAGAGCAGATCACACAGGAAGGTGTCCAGGTGGGTTTGAATGTCTCCAGAGAGGGAGACTCCACAGCCTCTCTGGGCAGCCTGAAGAAAGAAACTATCACTCCAAGAACATTAGCAGAGAATATTGTCTACCTAGACTAGCAGTGGATATTGTATGCCTGGACTTCAGTAAGGTCTTTGACACTGTCTCCTATAAGATTCTCATAGAGAAGCTCTTGATGTATGGGCTGGATAAGCACAATATGAGGTGGGCTAGTGGCATGAAGTCTAGTTGGAGGCCAGTAACCAGCAGTGATACCTCAGGTGTCAATGCTGAGTCTAACATCTTGTTTAACATCTTCATTAATGAGCTGGATGATGGGGCAGAGTGTACCCTTAGCAAGTTTGCAGGCAATATCAAACTGGAAGAAGTAGTTGATACACCAGAGGATTGTGCTGCCATCCAGAGGGACCTCGATGGGCTGGAGGAATGAGACAACAGGAACTCCATGAAGTTCAACAAAGAGAAATGCAAATTACTGCACCTGGGAAGCAACAACGCCATGCACCAGGACATGCTGGGGGCTACCTAGCTGGAAAGCAGCTGGGCAGAAAAGAACGTGGGGGTCCTGGTGGACACCAAGTTGAACATGAGACAACAATGTGCTCTTGTGATCCTTCCCCTTTATTCAGCGTTGGTGAGGCCACACCTGGAGTGGACTTAGTGTCTGCAGTCCTTATTGTAGACAGTCAAACCTACTTGGAATGCCACTTGGCCATGTGCGCCTTGTCTCTGTCTGCTCCCCCACAGGTACATTTTAATGCATTTTCTCCCATGTATTTGAAAAGACACCCTGTGCTGAGCATATTACCATTTCCTCTTCACAATTGTGTGGGTTTATGCAAATAATTCCAGCAACTTGCATGCTACCTAACTTTAATAGAGACCCCTCTACTCTTTTCACAAAATACTGCTAGCCCATATTGGAAGGATTAGAGAACAACCTGCATGGCCATGTACCTCTTGCTTTCTTCTTCACTTTTTCCTTGTGTCAGTTTGGCTCAGGACATTTTTACTTCAAGAGAGACTTCCAGCAGCACTGGTGGTGGAGAGGCCATGTGGAGTTGCAGTGTCCCATCCCCACATGTCAAAAAGTGTGGACTACATATTGAGTATGGGCTCCTTGTCCTCCTGCAACCCCCGGTGCCGACACAAATTGTGCAGTAGGCTGCTGTGTCTGTCTTGGAGGTTGGTTTTCTTTTGTGATGAAATTTTGTGAAGCCTTAATAACTTTCACTCATAACTTTCCAGGCAAAACTTCACTGCTGTTGACCCTGAAAAAATGAATATATAAACAACAGTCTGAGAAATGAATGCAGCTTAGCTGAACCAGTTTGCAGATTAGGACTATAATGGCTTAATGGGTAAAGCATGTACCTTCGCAGCCTCTTGCTTTGGCTTACTTGTGGTGATAAAGAAAAAATAAAGACCAGCTCAACATAGGAAATCAGCAGACAAGATCAAACCAGCATTGGCTATTGGTAACTACACTCCTGTTACAGCCAGGAATCTCAGGGAAGAAAACATAACATCTGACAAGATTTATTACAAGAACCATTAGCACCATCTCCTTATTAACGGTTTTATCACATTCTGAAAGAAGGTAGTGGGAAAATACTTTACTGGAGAAATTATGCATGTTGGTAAAAAAGATCTCTTTCATAAGAGTTTGACAAGTCCTGAAAACACGGAGCTAAGGTACATCATGCAATAGGTAGTCAGGCAGAAAACTGAATAAAAAACATCACAGAAATTTGGTTCACAGTTCAACAATAGTTCTGTACAACCTCACCTAACAGACAAATAAAGAAAATATGATATTGTAAATAATAGCATAGTGACACTGCATTCCCTTCCTGACACTCAAAACTTGGCTCCAGACCTGTTGTGGGTTTCACTGGCTACTGAGAATGTGTTTGACAAGCCTGGCTTGAGTCTTGGGCTTTTAACTAAACAGCCAGTGTCTTGTATATAGTTCTTTGTCCGTAGTTCCCCCAGTTTAACAGCCAGATCCAAGGCAGCTCTCCTTTCAGCTGCTGGAGGTGTTGATGGTTGCTCATCACTATTCCCTTTTCTGCTTCTCACAAGTGCAGAATTCTCCTCTGGGGGTGAATCTCATCAGCCTTGAAGGGAGCTTTGCAAAAATAGGAATGATGTAAGTTAAGACAGGGCATGTTTGGAGAGGAACAATGTGCTGGGGAAAAGAAGGACAGATTTTAAATTCTTCAGGGATACTCAGTCAACCCTTGAAGCCTAAATTTATGAATCCATTCTGATTTTCTGAAATGACTGAATGTTTGCTTTAACAATATGGATTCTTGCTTTCAAAGTCCAGCCAGCATAAATCTCAGATCTGCATTGTCTGTAATGTATGTATCCCATTTTATTACCTAGGTTCATGACCGACACTTAAGTCATTTAATGCTCACCCTTTCATGTAATATATTCTAAGTTATGCATCACTTCATGGTTCTGCACCACTGTGCTCAAAATTGCCTGTGTTATCTATCTATATGATGATTAAAATGCATAATTTTGAAAGAAACTGGACTTTCGGAGCACTAGATGGTGCTAGAGAATGCTCTTAGCTAGCTCCAGGGCTGCATCCCTGTAAATTCTCTCCATGTACCATTTATTTTTGTGGGATATAACAGCATAATCTGCATCAAGCATCTATATTCTCAGCAGTGTTTCAGATTGGCTGCTGACATTGCCCATCACTCTTCTGTGTCAGGTGATGAGAAGTTGTTTGTTATTGCCAGAAGCAAACTGTCAGACCCATGAGTCATGAGACTGCTTTCAAAACCAGGGGATGTATACGTTTTTTTAAACTGCATTTTTTATTTGCCCTCTAGTTCCTAAGCTTTAGGACTGTTATGATGCTATTTGTGTGCACCTTAGAAAGTGTGGAAGTGCTGGGCACTAAAAGTATCTGTGCTCAGGCCGGGCACAGTTCAACCCACAGTTCAGACCTTGACCTGAGGGAAGATTTTAACCCATCCAAAGTAAATAAACCATGCTTGGAAACCACCGGATGAAAAAGACAATTAGGAAGCAGAGTAGGGAGTTGTACAGTTCTGAGTCTGCTAACAATTATAACAATGTTTTGGCTGGAAAACATGCTGGGAAATGAGGGTTTGGGGGAGCAGCTTGTACCCAGCAAGAGGCTTTCTCATGTCATCAAGGTCAGAGAGCCATGTCTTTAGCTGGTCCCCACAGGGGAAGGTTGGGTATAAGTCCTGTGGTGTCTGGAAAGGGAAGGGAAGATTTACCAAGGCAGTGGTGGGCCACTCAGAGGTGGCCCTGGCATCAACAGTAACAGACCATTTTGTCACCAGCAGCCAGGCCACATGAGGACAGGCTCTTGTAGAGAAACACAGGTTTGGGTCATTCTCCTGCCGGTTGTCCCAAGGATGTGGGGTGTGCCAGGGAATGAAGGCACACGGATGCTGGCAGCATAGCAGGGATGATGAAGGGAATTTTTCCCTCCCTGACAGCTCAGCTGTGAGGCTGAATGCACTGCAGGCTGTATGAGACTCGGGTGCTTACAGGGAGGCCATATGAGCAGCAGCTGAGGGACCTGGGGGTGTTCAACCTGGAGAAAAGGAGGCTGAGGGGAGACCTTATAGCTGTCTGCAACTGCCTGAAAGGAGGCTGGAGCATGGAGGGTGTTGGTCTCTTCTCCCAAGTAACATACGAGAAGATGAGAAGAAATGGCCTCAAGTTGTGCCAGGGGAGGTTTAGATTGGATATTAGGATTTTTTTTTTCATGAAAGGGGTTGTCAGGCATTGGGACAGGCTGCCCAGGGAAGTCATGGAGTCACCATCCCTGGAGGGGTTTAAAAGACACATAGAAGAGGATCTTAGGGACATGGTTTAGTGCCAGTGTTAGGTTAACAGTTGGACTCAAAGATCTTGAGGGTCTCTTCCAACCAAAATTATTTTATTATTCTATATATATTTTGCAGACAGCTGCCGAATCAACAACATTTTTGCGGCGTTGGCACCCTGAGAGATGCTCCCCAGCTGTGCCTATCCAAGGGCCAGCGCGACGCGGGCCGGCACTCGAGCCACAGACACCAACTGCTGCCCGACAGCTGGAGCGGCGGCGGCTGGAGGGTTATAGGGAAGCTGTGGGGTTAGACCCAGGCCACAGTTGGCAGATACCACCCCTCCTCCTCCTCCTGCCTGAAGGGCAGCTGCAAACGGCAGGAGAGCAGCTTCCCTGGCCACCAACACTGCAAGGGCTTGGCCTCTTAGAATCACAGAATGTCAGGGATTGGAAGGGACCTCAAAAGCTCATCCAGTCCAATCCCCCTGCCGGAGCAGGAACACCCAGATGAGGTTACAGGAAGGTGTCCAGGCGGGTTTGAATGTCTGCAGAGAAGGAGACTCCACAACCCTCCTGGGCAGCCTGGGCCAGGCTCTGTCACCCTCACTGAGAAGAAGTTTCTTCTCATATTTAAGCGGAACCTCCTGTGTTCCAATGTGTACCCATTGCCCCTTGTCCTGTCATTGGCTATCACCAAGAAGAGCCTGGCTCCATCCTCGTGACACTCACCCTTTACATATTTATAAATATTAATGAGGTCACCCCTCAGTCTCCTCCAAGATAAGGAGCCCCAACTCCCTTCCTGGCCTGAGCAGCATCAGCTGGAGCCTCTTCCAATTGCAGCTCCCCCATCCCAGCAGTCTGCAGGCTCAGCCCATGGACCCATCTAAACCACAACTCTCATCTACATGGGCAGGTCACATCACACATGATGGGGCCAAACATGTCATCTTCTGTGCCTGGTTCTTCCTAGACATGGTGTAGATATGATACATTCATGCAACAGCCAGTGGCACAGGTGGAAACACCAGTGTCCAGCCATTGACCATCCCACACTTCATTTCACCAAGAGTACCAATGAAGAGCAGTGTAGAATAAAAACCATGTTTTTGGCAACATGGAAATCCAGACAGATGTTATGGGCCCTGCACTTACATGCCTCTGATATCTTGGACTGAAAGCAATCGTTTCTTGTGGTTTATTTAACCTTGGTTTTGTTGGTGATACATGATCCCATCCTGCTCCAGCCTGATGATGGCATTTAAACTAGATGGAAATAGTCTGACAAATTCGGATATGACAACATAGAACAACATCATCACTAAAACAACCAGTCAGATAACAGATAAATAATGACATTTCCAGGGAACTGATATTTATTTCTGTTGCATTTTTAGCACCATTAATACATTGAAGGGACATGATCAGATCACATTAGGCCCACAGCTTAAGACTTTTTGAAAGATCAGTGGAAACATTCTCCTTATTTTTCTTTTAGTTGAAATCAAATCCATTATTTGTTTGAATTTAAATATATCCCTGAAGCACTCACAGAGGGTGAAACTGCAGACCAAAAGGGACACCTCACCACTGAGCTGGTTGTCTCAGCTAAGGTACGTCCTTAAAGTCTTTGCACTACCTGAGAAACTCACCATGGTGCCTTATGCCTGTCTCTTGTCACCCATAACCTTCTAATATCACACAGGGTGGGAAATTTTCTTTTAATTGATTGTTAACCTACCAGCATCCCTCTATGTGCCTTTTATTTACATTAGCAGTCTGAAAGAACAAAGTATTCCCCTTCAGGTTCCATTCCACCAGAGAAACGGGTTTGCTGTCATCACTTCTCATAAGCACAGCCTGAGACCCACTTTCCTAAATCTCTCCCTTCCATCATTTGTCTTTACTACCTCATACCTGTCAGGTTTTTTTTTCTAGCTGCTACTATGAAATGAGCACAGGGTCCTTTTGGCCACAAATCACTCAATAATCCACAAGGAGGGGAGGAGGGGAGCAATTGTTGATTTTTGAAAGGAAAACTTCCCTGGGATGGTATCCTTGACTGAGGATTGCAACCCCCAGATGGAACATCATTTGTAATCCTAACCAAAAATTAATTCAAGAGAGTTATAAGAGAGCATGTATTCTTGCATCACTGAAGTTCTCAAGTCCTTCTCTCACAAAGAAACCTGTTCTCTCCTGTAATAATTCCATATGCAGTGGAGCCTTAAAGCAGCTCTTGGTTCTCTTATCGCAACATGCATATTAAACAAAGACTGATAGAGCTCTATGACTCCCTATCCAACAAAACTTTCCTTAGGCAAGTTATTTCATCTCTGCTGCCTCAGTTTCCCCACCTGTAAAACGGACACAGTGGTAGCTGCTGGTTTGACAGTGGGCCATGTTGTCCAAGGAGGAACCACGTTTTCTATGAGCTGGTTGTTTTTCTTTCCCCAGTTGAATGGGTATTCAAATATAGAGAGAAAGTTAGGTGAGAAACATAACCAAGAATCTGGGAGAAGTAAATAGCCCAAATTTCTACAGAGAAAGCCCTCATTGGACCAACTCATGAGAAAACAGAAAGCCATGTTCAGGCTCTTTATGTCTGGGTGATAGATGCCCTAATAGATAGATAATTATATTTGTGTTCACCAAAGAAAGAAAACTTGTACAGAAAAGCCTACTATATTTTAATGTCACTCCAGCTTTCACTTGGGCCAGTAAAGCCTAAACATTTCTTTCCCAGCCCTTGGCTTCCCAGAGGGTATTTTTTCAAATGGTCAGTGAAAATTCAGACAAATGTGTCAAATATCACAGAGACTTTGGAATGAAAGAAGATGACCATCAAGACAAGCAAGAGAGCGCGCCTTCCTTTACCCGGTTCAAGCTTCTTGGCATCCTGCTGGGCAATTTACTCCCATTTTGCGATGCAGGATGAATCCTAAGAAGATTTGAATTCTCATTTTGGCATGAAGTTCTGGGTAAGAACAGGCCATCAGATGTGGGTCTGCTGCACTACGCAATTAGATATTCAGACCAGACATGAGGAAGGAATATTTTACATTGAGGGTAGTGAAACACTGTCCCGGGTTGCCCAGAGAAGTGGTGGATGAACCATCCCTGAAGACATCCCAGGCCAGGCTGGATGGGGCTCTGAGCAACCTGATCTGGTGAAGATGTCCCTGCTCATGGCAGGGGTGGCACTGGATGAGCTTTGAAGGTCCCTTCCAACCCAAACTATTCTATGATTCTGTGGTATAATCAATAAAATACCGTCAGTCTGTGGTCCAAGCAGGAGACAGTGGGCACCAGTGGTGGTCCAGACCATCACACACCAGGGTGATCTGGGTGCTGCTGGGTGCCATCACCCATCTACCTGTGGGACAGCGAGGATGCTGGTGGTGCCGTCTAGCAATGAAGCTGTGCCATTTTCGGGGGACCTTCCCCCCGTTGTCATAGATCATCCCAGCTGGCCAGGCAGCAACCCTAACCTGGGTCTGTCCATCAGGGCAGCCAAGCGCAGAGCCAGGCTGTCCCCTCGCTCCCCTCCCGCCACCCCCTCGCCATCCGCGAGGACTTTGTGTCCTAAAAGCTCATTCTTTCCATAGCGTAAAAAATAAACCAGCATGTGCTCCTCTCCAACGCCGCCCGTCTCCGCAACAGCCCCGGGTGGGTTGTTGTTGTCGTTCGACTCCGTCTCGCCTTAAATAACAGAATTACAGCGGGTCTAATCCTGCAAAGTGCTGAGTAACAGCTCGTTCCCAATAAATTAAGCAGGCACTCAGCGCCGCAGCCTGATATTTGTATCCACGTCCTCCCCGGATTATCGGTCTCTCCTCCTCGCTCTCTCCCTGGCCCCTCGGGGAGCAATTATCTGTGAATGAGAACAGAATAACTCTTTTAGCAGAAGGTTTCCACACTCGCGCACAAGCAGTGCTCTGAATGGATTTATCATGCTGGCTAAAAAGGGAGGTGGAAAAAAATCCCCCCTTCTCTCTTTTTTTTTTTGAATTTTAAGGAGAAATCTCCGAAGTGGCAGCCGTTACCCGGTGGCTCCATGCACAGGGGAAAAAATCAGAAAAAATAAAGGATATAGTAAAACTTTTTAAGGGAGGCATGAATCGGTTCTTCAGAAAAACAAGGCAGCGGTGCCAACTGGAAATGTTTGCTTTGGGGGTGAGCACGATGGCTGGCGTCAGCCAGGGCTAAAGACATGCCAGCGGAATGCAATATTGGGGAAGCAGCAGGTCACTCAATCACTGGCAATTTGCCCAGGAGCAACTGGATGCCTTCAGATTTTTTTTTCCTTGTGTGTGTATGTTGCTTTTTTTTTTTTTTTTTGCCCTTTTTTATTTTTTTCTTCCAAGCAAACAGAGCCCCAGCAGTTTTGGGGCTGGGGAGCTGCAGAATGGTATTTCTGAAAGGCACGTTCCTGGAGCAATAGCCCCGTGGCCTGCTCGGCCGCACAGCAGTGACATCTGGCAGAAGAGGTTGTGTTTGGGTGGATGAGGCTGAATCCTGCTGCTGCTGTCTCCATGCACAAGGCAGAAGATGCAGCACTGTGTGCTGGATCTGCCAAGGGAGTGGGCAGCCCCAGCGAAAGGATGGGGCAGTGGGACGGGACAGCAGTGCCAATGCCTCCAAAAATACCCTCCAACAAAGAAGAATATTTTTTCCTCCAGTATCAAGCATCAAACACTAGAGATGAGACTTTTATTTATATTTTTGGGAGGCAATTGGCTTTTTTTTCCAAGGTTAATTTGCTTACAGGAGAAAGTAGGTAAAAGGCAAAAAGAAGAATGTTCGTTAACTCCCCACAGCACAGGGGGGAGGCAAGGACCCAACAGGCATTTCTTGTCTGCACATCTGTAGTTTTTCATTGCTGTATCATTTGTGCCACATGCCAGGCAGCACACAGAACCCAAATAACCCGGGGAGGGAGGGTGTCCCAGCAGGGGTGGCTCTGAGCAAGCTGGTGGCCTGACTCGCAGCAGCCACTGTCATTAGGGATTTGCCCTTTTTGCTAACGAGGGAAAACAATGTCAGGCCAGCAGCTGAATGCAGCACAGTCACCAGCACATGATGTGCTGATGTCGAGTGTGGCACTTCTCCAGAGGTAGAAAGGAGCCGTAAAATTGCCCTTGTTTTTGCCTTCTCCATCTGTAAGGATAAAACTCAGTGTGTGAGAGGGAAGGGAGCTCTCATAAAAGCAAACCCAAGGACCAAGCTGTACCCGCGACTTCACATCCATGGGGTTCAATGCCATTCAGAAGCATTTTCACAGTTCAGCACAGCATCATGACGGCCATCACCAGCACACACCCATCTTTCCCTACAATGTCACCGTTGTACAGGGCAAAACCACACAAGGAAACTGCCACTGCAGATGGAGGAAGGGTGATCTTCCACATAGGCAAATCTCATCAATCCATGATGAAATTGGAGAGAAACTATAGATCTTTGGAGGCAGATCCCAGCTATGATCAGCATAGCTCAGGACTCACTCCTCACCTGAAATGCAGCTTTTTTTCCACTTCTGGCTTTCGGAGCCACTTCTCCAGCACAGACAATTTTAGCTCAATCACTCTTGCTTCTCCATCAAATTCCTTTTTTTTTACATTTACTTCCTGGTTTTGGAGCTTGATCCAGCTACAGGAGAGAACAGATCAAAATGCATTCAGCATCCCAGCTCTCCATCATTCTCCTTTTCTGCATCCCTTGTCATCTTAAAACATTCATACTTGTTAAAAGAGCTTGTCCTTAAGTCACTGGACAAGGGCTTTAGTTAAAATGGATAGCATTCCCAGGTCAGTCACCAGTTTCTTGTGTGATCTTGAGAAGAATCCTCCTGTCTCACATCCTTCTACTCTAAGATGGACATTGCAACCTTTTATTTTCCTTGCTGTGCTTTTCTTAGTCTTAAGGGCAGAAAGAGACTCTCTCGTGCAAATTGCATGCATGGCAAAGCAGTGAAAATTATTTGAGTTTAACGTAAAGTATCTTTAACCATTATTAAATGAAATATCCAAGTTTCTGAGAGTATTTTGGGAAAAACAAGCAAACAAACAAACAAACAAACAAACAATCCCCAACATCTTTTCTAGATGATTAATCCTTACAAAAAGGATCACATCAGAGTGTCGAACCCATGCAACTGTTTTAGATGCTGTAGTTGTCCATGCAAACTTGACACCTAATCACCTGCTGCAAGTGCCTCCTTCTTCCCAGGAACACCTTCAGTGTGGTTCAATGGGAGCACTGATGGGCAGTGAGGAAAGGAAGAGTGTAGACACTCAATCATAATACTGGCCCAGGTTGCCCAGAGAAGTAGATGCCCCATCCCTGAGGACATCCCAGGCCAGGCTGGATGGGGCTCTGAGCAACCTGAGCTGGTGAAGATGTCCCTGCTCATGGCAGGGGTGCGACTGGATGATCTTTGAAGGTCCCTTCCAACCCAAACTATTCTATGATGCTATGATCACCCCAAAGGACATATGTCCTAGTGAGCTCTCCCACCCAGCCCTGTGCTCCAGCACGAGGCAGGGTGGTCACCAGAGACAGGCAAGACTGAGCCCTTCCCTGCTCCTGCCTTTGTAACTTGGGGAAATCGGTTTTGCTTCCCAAACCTCAGTTTCCCTATCTGGAACATGGAAATAATGATCTTGGCTTCTTTTTAAAGCACTTTGAGATGAACGGCTCTTCTAAAGAGGTAAGTAGTATTATAAGTAACAGGCACTCATGTCTGCCAAGAACCAAAAGTGATATGAGGGTGATGAAATTCAGGCCACCTCATCAGCAAAGCATGTTGTCCTGGCCTTCAGGACAAGGTTAGGGCTCTTGAAGAGAGCCCGTTCCTTTTTGGGACAGAAAGGAGTGGACACAGACCCAGCACATACTTTCCTATTATTAGTCATTTGTATCCATGTATTGCTGCAAATGTATACAGCCCCCCAAAACCCCAACCAAAGCAAGTGCATAGCCTAAAGCCATCTAACCCAGAAGCTCTACCGCGCAATATGGTGAGACTGCATCTAGAGTACTGTGTCCCATTCCGGGCTCCTCAGTTGGAGGACAAGGAACTGCTGGATGAAGTCCAGCATAGGCCTACAAAGATGATGGGATCTGGAGCATCTTTCTTATGAGGAGAGACTGAGAGAGCTGGGTCTGTTCAGCCTGGAGAAGAGAAGCTGAGAGGGGATCTCATCAATGTTTATAAATATCTCAAGGGTGGGTGTCAAAATGGGATCAGACTCCTTTCAGTGGTGCCCAGTGACAGGATGAGGGGCAACAGGTACAGACTGAACCACAGGAGGTTCCACCTGAATATGAGGAGAAACTTCTTTACTTTGAGATGCCAGAGCCCTGGACCAGGCTGCCCAGGGAGGTTGTGGAGTCTCCTTCTCTGGAGACATTCAAACCCGCCTGGACACCTTCCTGTGTGATCTGCTCTGGTGAACCTGCTTTAGCAGGTGGATTGGACTGGATGATCTCCAGAGGTCCTTTCCAACCCCAGTCATGCTGTGATTCTATAATATGGGCTATTTAGAAGTTTCCAGGTAATTTTCACATGACAGCTCGAGCAGGATGGATGCAACCAGCCCCAAACAAGGCTGTAACCCCAGCATCCCCATGAGCCTTTCAGTAGAACTGGAAGGGGACAAAAGCGGGCAGAGGGACCTGCCCAGGGACCGAAGCTGGAGAGCCCAGCATCTCCAGAGGACCAGGCAGGAGAGGATGGTGACGCATGGTTTGGCTGGGGGAAGGAAGCTGGAAGGATGCAAGATTCAGGCACGGGTGAGGTTGGTGAGGACCTCACAGACAAGGCTGAAGGCACGACCGAGAGCTGCTTTGCACGACAGGGCCAAATCCATCCCTGGCACAGCTCCGCTCCGGCCGCCTCTGTGTGTTTGTGTAAGGATCCAGCCCCGGCTGTGTCGGGAGGCACCGGCTGTGCGGCCCAGCGTGCCAGCCCAGAGGCCCAGACGCGAGGACGGTGCCAGATACCGGGCATATTTTTTCAGCTGCGCAGGGCTGGGGGTTGTCACACGGGGCTCAGCATGCACCTGTGCGACCCTGAGCCATCCGGCTATTAACAGCCGGCCACAGCACTCTGATGCCGTATCGCTGACTGCTCCATTCCCAAGTGGGGTGATAAATCAGCCGCCCCGCTGACAACCCCAGGGCTCTTCTGCGGACGGGATTGTTGCAAATGCTAATACATCTAATACTTGCTCCACAACAGGATTCAGCCGTGTGTAGCCAGCACAGCTCCACTGCATCCCGCTACCCAGGGTCATTCCTGCCCTGCAGCACCCGATGGGGTACCCAATGCCCCCAGTGCTCCTGGACCAGCCCCATGAGACAACCAGGCTCTAAGGATCTCCTGATGCAGTTAATGAGTATTTGAGGTCCTCCAAGCGATGGTAAGATCAGCACAGTTTTCTGGAGGAGGAGCTAATGTGGGGAGGACTAATGCAAGATGTGAAGTCACTAGAGTGTGTTTGAGGACATACAAAGCACCCAGAAGCAAAAGCTACAGCAGGCATTGAGTATCAGGGGGCTAAAACCTTCTCAGACATAGGGGATAGCATCTGAAAGGGTCAGGGAAGGAGTCAATGATGGAGAAAGCTACATTTACTTCTTTCCTCTCTCCCTCTGCACCAGTCTGAGCACCAGCCCTGCTTGTACACCCAGAGGAAAAGTCCTGCCATGTCCAGCCCCTTTGCACGAAACACTCAACGGGCAATGACCTTTACATTCTCTCCTTTCTTTCAGTGCTGACCCAGAATAAGCACAATCCAACCAATTAACAGAACTAGTTAGCATCAGGATGAAACATCCAAGGTGGACCGTGGACTCTTGAGAAATAGATTTTGGTGCCTTGGGACACAGGAAAATAGTTTCCCAGGCATCATGTACACAGCACAGCTGGCTCTGTGACTTTTCCTCTTTTTCCTCATCAGTACTTGGTTCTAGCACAAAGATGATTTTTAATGCCAAATCATTGTGCTTCTTCCCTCTTTATTTCAAGCCACAGGCTCACCACATTCTGGACTGGTTGCAACTCATCTGGTTTCACTAATACTTCTAATATAATATTTATAACTAGCTAAGGGCTGATCATATGACGGGTATAATCAATAAGTCATGTGCCAGTTGTGGTTATTCTACAACTCAAGCCATTGTCCTGTATTTTGATGTCCATAGCCTGCTGTTTATTTGCATGTTTTTTTGCTGCTATGCCTTTCCACCTTTGCAGCCTGGCATTAAAGAAGGCTGTCTTGACTCTTGGTAATTAAGAAAAAAAGAAACATCACTTTATTTCCACCCAAAAATGGAAATGAGATGGATCAATCAAAGGCTCTACTTGCCAGATACCACTTACCATCATCTTTGGCTTTGCTGAAGGAACTTGCACTTAGGAAAGTTGTTCAATCTAAACAAAATCATCTTCTCAACAAGTTCCTCCTTCCCACTGCCAGAAGGATCACTCAGCGGAAACCAAAACCAGGTCTGACAGTTTTAGCTTATCTGTAGCCAGCTGTGGCAGCCCAGCTTCATATTCAATAAGCACAGGACATTTCCTGCCAGACCATCGGGTGCCAGGGAGTAAAGACCCCCCTCTGTTAAAGAAGTTCCCATTGTATCCAGATACCTTCTTGTTCTTTCTGCCCCCCTCACCCAGTGTGGACAGGGTGGGCTCGGAGGGAGAGGAACCTCTTGGTAGAGGTCCAGATACAGCAAGATGTGTTCTTAGGCACTCTAGAAAGGTATTTTATCAAATATCCTCAAGAAACTTTATTTTAGGCATCATTGAGGAAAAAAAAAAAAAACAAAAAACAAAAAACAAAACAAAACAAGACAAAAAAAAAAAAACAAAAAACAAAAAACAAACAACTTTTGGCTTAGTTTTTAAAAGAGTGAATATCTTTGGTGTGAAACCACTGGAGTGACACCAGGCTAGGATTTGGCCATGTATGGCTACAGTGAGCCAGAAGGAGAGTGAATTCTCTCTTTCCACGGGTGCTTATAGCTGGCCACAGCCTGTAAAAGCAGATGATTTAATGATTCATTCTGGAAAGCAGGAATGGATGATTTCAGGTTTGAGCTTCCCACATCACTTCTACCAGCTGCCCCCAGGGAACAAACACATCGGTGGCCAGCACAATTGCAGGCCACAAAGCCAGGTGGTGGTACCTTCTCAGCATCTGGAGCAGGAGCTCAAAGGGGGGTCCCTCTGCAACACATAGGAATTCAGCAGCAAAACTGAGGCTGTGTAGCAGCCCCAGGAGGACAAATTAAACGCCTCCTTTTTCTTCTGAGGCTTTCAATGGTGACAACCAGTACCTTGTGAGTCAGTTTATTCAGAATGGCTCTGCGCTAATGGGATTAACAAGATCTTCAGTGCCTCAATTGTTTCGTGGTGGAAAGATCCAAAATCAAGTGATGCAAAAAAGGATAATTCCTCCTGTGGAGGGAGCAAGATTGCTTGTGGAACCAAAGGATCAAACAATGACTCTGAATGCTGCGAGTAGGCCGTGCATGGAGACACGTACCCAAACTCTGAATGATGTGTGCTCGCAGTGTCATCGCATGGCTGGGATCTCATGCCCTACACTGGGGTGCAGCTCTGTGGGATGGTTGGTGTTTGGAGGTAGTATTGGTGACAGGGAAAAGTGCATTCCTTCTCTCGGGCACTTCTCAATTATAAATCTCGAGGCTCAGCTCCAGTGAGGAGGCCACACTACTTGAAGGAACTTAAAGTCCTGATATGCTCCAGCACTACCCCTGCTGAGCAGTAACACATAACACATCCATACCCACCATCACGTGGGGACGTGCAAAACTCTTCTTTGCAGAACTGGGTTTCCTACAGATGCTCCATGGCCTTGTACCTTGCATAAACCCCTCTCTCCAAGGAGAAAGATACTCACTGATTCCTTCAGTGCTCAACCTTGCCCAAGTAATTTTCTGGTTCATTCAGCTCTCGTGGGACTTGCCACCGAAGAGGGTGAATTGGCTGAGCATCAGCACCAGGAGGTACCAAGAGTTTGTGAAAGAACCAGGCGAATCATGGAGACCCATCAAGTCTCTACCATCAAGCACGGGAATCGCTCAACTGGCCTTGTTTCCTGCTCAGGCTGTATCTCGACTATTTGCCACATAGTACAAATAAATCCGGGGCCCTGCCTACTCAGGGCATCCTGCTGTGTGGTCCACCAACCCTCTCAACTGGGTACACATGGGCAGAGATGAGCAGGACACCAGAATGCTACACTCTGCTGGGAATGGGCTATCTTGCCAGCACCAAGCACCAAAAGCAGCCAGTCACAAAAACGGTTGTGGATGTCACCTGAGCCAATACGATAGATTCCTTTTTCATGCATGTAACCTTGTATTTGAAGTCCACTTTTTAGGAAAGAGGAACACTCAAAGAGCCTTCATGAGTGCAAATGTTTTGCACTAAAGGCAGTCACACATTAAATGTGTGTGCATAATTTCAACTCTGAGAAGTTTTAGGACCTTGTCAGAAATTATTATTACATGTTTCATACATGTCCTGTTTTCCTTTGGTCTTTCCCATGGCAAGGAGTGAAGCCTATCCAGCCAGGACCCTACTAAAGGGTTTCCAGTGTTCACAAAGAGCTTGATGCTTCAAAATGACATTATTCAGGCTTTTCTCCATCTGGAAGAGTGAATGGACTACAGCTGGTCTGAAAATGGAGTTTTCTTCTTTTTTTCACAAAAAAAAAATCAAACTTTTACTTAAAAAAATATATATAGAAACAGCTGAAAATAAACTTTCTGCTTTTAGCTGAAAAGCTTCAGTAAACATCTGAAATTTCATGCTGAAAACAGACTCTTCTCAAAAAAAAGTTGCTTAATCCATAATGGCATTTTCTGTCAGAAAACATTTGAGAGGTAAACATTTTGGAACAGCTCTGGATGCTCTTTTGCCTAGCTCAGTTCAATGCATGTTAACCCTTTTAAATATCAGTTGGAACACTGTCATATGGACCTTTAGAAAAAGAAATCTTTTTTACCATCTCTTCCAGGTAAAATCAGCAATAGATCCTTGTACTGGCTCTATCACTTTCCCCCCATCCCATTTCCACCTTGTTTATCATAGAACCATAGAATAGTCTGAGTCAGAAGGGGCCTTCAAAGCTCATAGAATCACAGAATCACAGAATGTTACGGATTGGAAGGGACCTCAAAAGCTCATCCAGTCCAATCCCCCCGCTGGAGCAGGAGTACCCAGATGAGGTTACACAGGAAGGTGTCCAGATGGGTTTGAATGTCTGCAGAGTAGGAGACTCCACAACCTCCCTGGCCAGCCTGGGCCAGGCTCTGCCACCCTCACTGAGAAGTTTCTTCTTAAATTTAAATGGAACCTTTTGTGTTCCAGTTTGTACCCATTACCCCTTGTCCTGTCATTGGTTGTCACCGAGAAGAGCCTGGCTCCATCCTCGTGACACTCACCCTTTCTATATTTATAAACATCAATGAGGTCACCCCTCAGTCTCCTCTTCTCCAAGCTCAAGAGCCCCAGCTCCCTCAGCCTTTCCTCACACGGGAGATGCTCCACTCCCTTCAGCATCTTTGTTGCCCTGCACTGGACTCTCTCCAGCAGTTCCCTGTCCTTCTGGAACTGAGGGGCCCAGAACTGGACACAATATTCCAGGTGTGGTCTCACCAGGGCAGAGTAGAGGGACTCATCTAGTCCAAACCCCCCTCATAAGCAGGGACATCTTCAGCTAGATGGGGTTGCTCAGAGTCCCATCCCGCCTGGCCTTATGACCCAATTTAATAGTTATCAATATATGTACCTGCAGATTTGAAAGCAAATTAGTCTCTCAGGAATTTATTAGGGGCTCTGGATGTCATTAGGAGCAAAGGGAAAAGGAAAATGGTTGTGAGTTAGGCTGAATGTTGAAATGTAAGGGCCTCAATGTCGTGCATCACGTTTGGCTCAGCTAAAAGGTGGGTGGAAAGCACAAGAATAAAAATGCCCACGTGAAAACTAGACTCGGGTCCAGACTGCATATTTCAATAGGCTCCTGTTTCAGTGTGGTTAAGGTCAACTTTCTGATCAACTCAGCCCTGTATCACAAAGAGAAACATTATCAGCTCTTTCTGTTGTGTTAATATCCAATTTATTTTTCAGCGGTGCAATTTCCTGCCTGTTCTTTGAACAGTTATCAAAGGACAAGACACCAGATCATGGCAAACATTCTTCTAGTGGTGACATCTGCTAAACTAGTCAGTCTGTTCGTATGCAGCCCACTCAGTGCATCCTAAAATATTTTATAAGCCACCAGTGGAACAGAGAATGGTAATCTGGGTCCCTGACCTTTATTTGAGCCACTTCAATGTTCAGTACAGATGGGGAATCACACTTCAGCAGCCAGATTTTCTGGGTCTGTTCATCTTAGGGTTCCTGTGCTACCTCCAAACCCAATAAATTTCACTTAACACCATCTGGCACTTGATATCCTTCACTGTTTTTCATCTGAGAGTACTGGCAAATCTGCAGATGAGGGTTAATCCAAAGCCTCTGAAAACAGTTTTGGTTCATGCCTAAAAGCACAAGACTTTATATAGAAACGTGGTTTCTCCATCTTTGCTGAAAGATGCTCCTCCTTTGAGCAAGCACTCAACCATCAGTGAATGCATTCAAGGAAAACATACGGACACCTAGGAAAAGGTTGGTCTAGTTGTTTTTAGAGAAGCTAAGAAATATGACTAAAAAGATATTACCCAAACTCTTACGTGTTATCTCCATTGCTGATTTTGCTTTGGGCAACACCACTGATGCCAAGCATATCAATGTGTTTCACAAACATACTCAAGTGCTGATTGCCTCATTGCTCCTCACCATCCTCTTGAGTTGTGATTGTGTCTCCTGAGCATGATCTCTGCTATGCTTGAGCCCTGACCCCTGATCCCTGATCCACATCTGCCTGACCTCACTCCCATTCTGTCTGCTCCTTGTCCTGGATCTTCTCCTGTGTCACTGCTCTTCCTAAGCTTCAACTTAATCCCAAACTAAACTAAACTAAACTAAGAGTTCCTAGATACTCCCTGTACCACTGTATTCTTTAAATTTGCATCCATTGGCCACAGTTGTCCTCAGTCACTTCTTTCAAGCCCTGCCTGACCCTGACTACCTTGCTGAGACCTCTTTAACAAGCAGGGACGCAGTTAAATGAAGTGGCTGACAAGCAGTGTCCTGGACTGTTCAATAACCACCATGCTTGGATATCTTCTCTCCCAGACACAGACTGAGCTGAGAATCTATGATGCTGACAGTACAGCAGGCTGGAGGAAGAAAGGAAATTCATACCCAAGACTGCTCAAGAACAGCAGTGAAGACTTCAGCTGCATGCACAGTAATAAATAGAAGAGGTAAAGGCCATTTCCTAACTATAAGGTAAATTTTCATAGCATAATATGGGTCTAGATGGCTAAATGTTCCTTATAATATGGATGCAGATAGCTAAACACTCCTCACTTCCACCCAAGGGGAAAAAAAAAAAAAAGGAAGGAAAACTCCATGTTGGCCACATGTAAATTGCCCATTGGGAGTCACCCCTACCCCAGGCTATTCCCAAAGTGTGTCCAGGCATTGCCTGAGAAAACTCACTTGGCCCAGACCAAACCCATCCAATGGAGCACATTAATGAAATATAACAAGGGCAAGTGTAAAGTCCTGCATCTGGGCAGAAACAACCCCAGGTTCCAGTGTAAGTTGGGGAATGACCTGTTGGAGAGCAGCGTGGGGATAAGGGACCTGGGGGTCCTGATGGACAGCAGGGTGACCATGAGCCAGCACTGGGCCCTTGTGGCCAGGAAGGCCAATGGTACCTGGGATGGATTAGAAGGGGGGTGGTCAGTAGGTCAGAGAGGTTCTCCTGCCCCTCTACTCTGCCCTGGTGAGACCACATCTGGAATATTGTGTCCAGTTCTGGGCCCCTAAGTTCCAGAAGGACAGGGAACTGCTGGAGAGAGTCCAGCGCAGGGCAACAAAGATGCTGAAAAGAGTGAAGCATCTCCAGTATGAGGAAAGGCTGAGGGAGCTGGGGCTCTTGAGCTTGGAGAAGAGGAGACTGAGGGGTGACCTCATTGATGTTTATAAATATACAAAGGGTGAGTGTCAGGAGGATGGAGCCAGGCTCTTCTCGGTGACAACCAATGACAGGACAAGGGGCAATGGATACAAACTGGAACACAGGAGGTTCCACTTAAAGATGAGAAGAAACTTCTTCTCAGTGAGGGTGGCAGAGCCTGGAACAGGCTGGCCAGGGAGGTTGTGGAGTAGTCTTCTCTGAGGACATTCAAACCTGTCTGGACACCTTCCTGTGTAACCTCATCTGGGTGTTCCTGCTCCAGCAGGGGGATTGGACTGGATGATCTTTTGAGGTCCCTTCCA
Organism: Patagioenas fasciata; assembly: GCF_037038585.1. Classification (NCBI taxonomy): domain Eukaryota; kingdom Metazoa; phylum Chordata; class Aves; order Columbiformes; family Columbidae; genus Patagioenas; species Patagioenas fasciata. Next base: position 7,214,870 of record NC_092523.1, on the reverse strand, counting down.
ATCCCTAACATTCTGTGGTTCTGTGAGCACATGTGATTGAATAGTATGGACAACAGCTCTGTCCTCTGTGTGGTGCAGGCTGGAGGATGGCCCTGGTCTGGCAGACTAGCCAAGGCAGAAAGTCCCAAACCATAGACAAGGCAATTCAGAGTCAACCTCTTTGTACCAGCCCCATGTCATGGCAACTGAGAATCCACCTCTTTACACTGTCCCGTGTCACCCAGGTAGAGGGATGTGTCCAGTTCTCAGCACTGAAGGATTCACACCCAAACCCAACCCTGAAGGCAAACTCCTACCCTAAGGCAGCCTCATTTTTGACAACGGATCAATAAATTTGAGCCAAAGCCCAATACTTCAGCAGCCCCAACATTCTGGGCTTTATGGAGAGACTTTGAACTCTGTGTCAGAAGTTGACAGCTGTATTTCAGCCCGTCACTAATTTCTCTTTCCGTAATAATTTTTGCTACGCTGTTCACTGGGACTCCAATCAGCAAGAAATTCACAGACCAAACTGTCAGAAAGTTGATCGTGTCCACAGAGTATTCATTTATGTGCTGTGAAACATGTTAGGAGGCCAAAGTGGAGAACCTGTATTGCAGAACTGGCCTGAATCTTGGCAGGTGTCATATTTGATATCATGTTAACCCTTGGAAGACATTTACTGACTAGTACTAAACCAAGACCTGCAGTAAACTCATGTATAGTTTACCAGTCACATCTTTCATGTTTTGAGTAATGGAGCTTTTTCTCTACTGGTAGGATGCTGACAGGCAGTAGCACAAAACTGAAGACTTGTACTAAAAGGAAGTTGAAAGAGAAAGTCAAAGGATTTCAGAACTCACAGATTTTATTTGAATAGTACATTTTCAGTGCTAAATGTTAGCAGAATGAACAAGAGAATAAAGTCTACCAGAATTAAAATATGGGAATGAAGTTCAAAAAAAAGAAATATAGGAAAAAAAAAAAAAACAACATGCACATAGGTAAGCCAATGTTAAAAATTAATGTAAGTCTATTAAAAAACATTCTGAAGAGCAAATTCCTGAAGCTCTGAAAGCCAATAATAAAAACTGCTCCAAACACTTTCAAGGCAAGTAGTTTGCCAAACAGCTGTTCAGACTAACAGATTATCAATATGTGATAGATGAGCCCTCAAGACACATTATCTCATTATAGCAAAGTCAAATACTGAGGATGCTCCCACATTGCAGCCTTTCCTTACTGGGAGCACGTCTGAAGAGATACCTCAAATTGAAGAGTCAGTAGGAAAGATTTTCAAACAAAGTGATAAAGTGGGTAAGACAAATCTGCAAGACCAGATGGTATTCACCCAAGAGCTCTATGGAAATCCAAAGAGGAAATTGCTGAACAGCTATCTGTGGTGCAGAGCCAACCTGCTCTTTAAATCAGCCTATCTCAAAAGAAGAGAAGCAGTAAATGTGATGAAAAATGAAACAGCAGTTTCCAGAGGTGGCTCATTGAAGAAATAAATACAGATAAGTGCGATTCTATATAAGGCAAACTGATAAATATTCTAAAAAAAAGAATGTTAGACACATCAGGGAGCGAGGTATAATGGTGAAGAGTTAAGTATTGCATCTATAGGTGGAATTCATGTCTCACTAATCAAGTTCTTTGAGAGTGTCAAGGAGTCTTGGGGGATGTTGATCCGAGTAATACAGTTCATTTGGATTTCCAAATGTGGGAACCTATGAAAAAATTCTTGAACAAGGGAGAAGATCCTCTTCTGGCTCAACAACTGGTTAAAGCTAGGAGATCAAAAAAGGAATAAACAACCAGGTGTCAGAACAAAGGGAGCCTTAATCTGCAGGACTGGATGAGGTTCTACCCTGCTAGGACCTCCGGTGCTCAACACACACATTTATTCTAGAAAAGACATGAGAAGTGAAACGAGTGATTGTTTTTTCTGATAATACTAAGCCATCTAAAATAGTCCAAACTAAAGCTGTGAGCGAAGACATTCAGAAGGACTTACAATGCTGAGTGTCCAATAAAATGGAAGATAACATTCAAAGGAACACAAGTAATGAGAAAAAAAGCAATCCTAAAGATACATGCACAATAATGAGTGCTAAGTGAGCTACTACTGTTGGGAGTAAGATCCTGGAGCTACTGTGGATGGTTTTCTAAAAATGAGAATTCAGCGCTCTATGGAGATTAAAAAGGTAAAGATAAAATTAAAAACTTGTAGGAAAATACTCCAGAGCAATATAAAGAATTTCTGCACATAGCTCCAGTGTACCAATCTCAGATAGGACAGAGCAGAACTACAAAAGGCAAGAAAGGGCAACAAGACACCAGAGATGGGGAACAGTTTCCAGGCAAGAAGAGCCAAAATAAGCTAAAGCTCTTCATCTTGGGAGAAAAGAAGACAAAAAGGATATAAGAGAGGTCTATGAAGTCATGAGTTGCACAGAGAAGATGGACAGGAAATAATTGTGGACCATTTCCTGGAACATCAAGGGCCAGAGACTAATGAAATGATCAGGCAGTGAGTTTAAAAGAGAAAGGTTATTTATCTCCCAAATGAGTTACAGGACTCATCATCACAGACACAAAAATATCATAAATTAGTACAAATGGGCTTAAAATAGTAATGGTGGTTAGCTCCAGCTACTGAACACCATTGTCCAAACTCAAGCTTCAGTTCAGGAATTCCCTTAGCTGTTGACTGCCAGGAGCTGGGATGATGCACCATGGGTAGAACCACTCTGCACTCAACCTGCTTATTGCTTTTTTGTTTGTTTCCTACAGTTTTCCTATTTTATAACACCAAGACAGTATGACTCTGGACTACCATGTCCTTATTCACTAACATGTCTCTAAAGCAATGTATCCCAATATGAAGTTCAAATTTAACCAGCAACAAGCTGCTACATTAAGTTTTGTGGAAAAACATGAAGTTATACTCTTGATATATTCTAATAATAAATTCAGCTCTTCTGATGAATGGTTAATATAAGAAAATAATAAACTTTAGCAGGTGATGACCTCCTTCATGAAGATAAGCCTCCCTGGGAATCCTCTACCTTCTCAAAACCTCAATTTCTGCACTATCGTGGTGACTGCCCACTGGAGATGTGGGTATTTAGTTCATGTAAATGGAGTTCTCGATGGTATGACTCTTCCCTTTGCACCATTAAAAGCTTTTTTACACCTGGAGCATCTAACTAGAGAGTTTATTATAATGTGCCTCTAATTGCACTCCTTTACTGTAACCACTAAGAGTCATTGGGAATTCTTGGGACCGTGCAAACCACATTCAACAGCTACCATTAAGAAAATCTGGCAAACAAGTGGGTGCTTTGCCCTCACCCACAAAAGTAAACCTCCACCCAAAACACATATGTTTGAACTAAAAAAACAGACTGTCCTGTACCTATGTTCTATTTAAGGTCCACTCTCCTTTCACTAGACCAAAAGAATATTAAGTGAAAGACTTTAGCATCTTCACACCTCATCCTTTTTTTCTTTTTCCGCCACAATTTCTCCACAGGGATTTTTAATATTCTGGTTTTGCCATGGCATTTGTCACTAAACATACACTGTCAATGAAGACACCTTTATCCAAGGTCATCTCAGCCTCTTGTCTATCTGCATTTCAGAGATGGTCAAGAGCTCCAGAGCGAACCAAAAGGTGCAGGAACAGGGAAGGGTTTTAGGCTGACCAGGAATATCAGCTGATGGAGGGGACAACTGTAAAGGGACAAGCTTGTCCTCACTGAGCAGAGAGAAGAAGCAATGCTGGAGGGAGACAGGCTGAGAGAAGTGACCTGAAATTCCGAAAAAGAAAATCAGTAAAGCTCAAAGGATGCTCAATGCACGTGGGGAAACTAAGGCAGAGGGAAGTCTGAGGCTGCTTGCATGAGCCTGTGTATCTCTTGTCTAGATGTACAGAGTAATTGTTTGAAAAGCCTAGAAAACACTGTCCACTTCAGCTCTTGCCACCTTGGCTGGCTAAAGGAGGAAGAGTTCGAGCTAATGCTGATACTGGGCATCTTGTTGGTGCTGTATGGCACAGGCATCATGGTGAGGAGGTGGGCTGGGGCAAGGAAGGACATGGTACTGCTGCTTGCCAGGATCCACAGGAGACCAGGAGCATGATGGGGAACAACCCACAGAAGTTTTGGCAGAGCTAGGGCCGCACCTTGTGTCCATCTGCACACACAACCCCTCTCCTGACCGCATGAACAACGTCCCAGCCTCAGACAGGCCCTAAACAAACAAATAGGAGGAATTTTACTGGTTTCAGTGATGGATGAGGTCAGATCACGCTGAAGCCAGACCAGCTGCCAGTGCAACTGCACATAAATCAGTGGATTGGCTCACAGATGGAGAAGGAGTTGAGGTTTTTGCAGGTCCTTACCCAGCTATTCAACATCCCATACATCTTACATCCCTGCAAAGCAGGAGCCCATATTTGGTCTTGCTGAAGTCAATGCAAAAGTTGTCCTTGGCCTTGATGGCTCGACGGTCACTATATAGGCTGCTACGGTGTGGCTAAGCCTTCTACCAGGTTAGTGGAGACACATCTTTCATCTTGCCTTAGCAGGAGGGAAGCATCAGCCCGAGTAACATTGTACTTCCACTGGGGCTAGGCTGAGAACGTCAGGCTTTTTTAAATATATATATATATATATATATATATATATATATATATATATATATATTTAATAAATATAAATTGGGCCTCTCAATCTGCAGCACAGTGCATCCAAAACAATCTGCAAGTCTGCCAAGCACCCAGTGGTTTCCACCAAGATGTACATTGATCTTTCAGATATTCAGATTCCTGACTGGGATTCAAAGGTACTAGGGCCAGAGGGATCCTGTATGAGTATTTAGTTGAGCTTTCCACATAAAATATATTCATACAATAACTCCTGCATCAAGCCAATGATAGGACTTGAGGGAATGGCAGGAAGATGTGCTGGGGGAGGTTTAGGTTGGACATGAGGAAAAGGTTCTTCATCCCGAGGGTGCTGGACACTGGAACAGGCTCCCCAGGGAGGTGTCACAGCCCCAAGCCTGACAGTGTTCAAGAAGAGACTGGACACCATCCTCAGACACACGGTGTGAACTGTGGGGTTGTCACATGCAGGGACAGGAGTTGGACTCCATGATCCTTGTGGGTCCCTTCCAACTCAGGACATTCTGTGATTCTATTATTCTAAGTCCACAGCTTAAACCATAGCACATCTTTTTAAAAGACCGCCAGCTTTTATTTTTACACTTCAAGCAGTGTAGACTCCATTTTTCCTTTAAGGTAACATATTGCAAGCATCATTATGTTCAGCATATCTATATAGGTCTTATCACAAGCCTCATTTGTTCTGCCTCTGGAAATCATTGCACTTCTTTCTGGTGGACTAGAAAGCCCCTGGGCAGCAGCAATGTCCTCCTTGTGGAGATGTGAATGGCTCACAGTACGCCACCCTTTGTTCTTTGTCGAGATACACTGACAAAAGATATTTTTCAGATCTTGGATCACTGTTACAGCCCCTCCTTATGTGGAGGAGAAGAGAGGTAAGGAGAGGATTAAATGTCATAATGCAGTCTAAGAGAATAAAATTAAGCTGCAGACTGTCATAAGCACTTTTCTCTCAGAGTGCATATTGACTGTGTCGTATAAAAACCAAGCATTTAAAAAGAAATACCATTTTAAATCAATGACAGATATTACTCCAATGTACATTGGGTGTGAATAATTCTAATTTCTTACCTCATTTCCCTATTCTTCCTCAGTTTCATATTATCCAAGAGGACTATCCTATAATCCTGCCCATGCACATTTGCCAAGTCTCCAAATAGCTTTTAAAAACCCCACTGATGAGAGACCACCAACTTTATGGTTTCTTGCAACTCCCACTGTACATTTTATGGGTATTTAGCAATGCTACAGGGTTTTCCTAATGCTGGAGAAATTTCTCTTCACTAGTAACAGACGGGTTTCAGCAGCCTTCTTCCACTTTTTCTCTCCTCTCCTGCCTATACTCTCAAATTGCTGATTTTTAAGGCGTATTTTTCACAGAACTATAAAAAGAATGGATATATTTTTTCCTTTTTATTCTTTTTTTCCAGATTAGGGACAGGACAAACTTCCAGCCTGCCAAGCCTTTTTTATTTCTTCTTGTTGTTGTTGTTTAAATACTTCATAATAAAAGAATGTGCTCCTGATGGAATTTTTATTGCGAAGAAAAAAGTTCTCCCCTTCTCCTTTCTTATATCTTACACAATTCAAAACACATATTGAAATTCTCTAACCTCCCAAGAAAGACGGCTGCTCAAAAGCTGTCAAAGGATTAATGATAATGTCAGAGTACATGACACATATTTAAACGTTAAAAGAAGAAGGATTAAGGCTGTGTCTAAATCTCACTTTGATGACTCAACCTTATATTGATATATTCAGTATGCCAATTGAGATCAGACTTCTGGTTTTGCTCTTCAACAGCATTTTAAAATAATTCCTCTTGCCTAAGGAGGATGTTGGAAAATGTACATGGGAGCAGACGTTCCTTTTTAACAAGTGCAGAGCTCTGGTTTTTCACAAGATTTGGAAGTGTGCTCTGGTTTTCAGAAAGTACAAAGTTGTCACCATCTGAACCACTTTCCAGAAATGCTCGGGAACCTTTCCTGGGGAAGATGTCCTGTCCTTTGGGCTCTGCTTTGCGGACGCCTCCCTGGCACACACCTGCACCAGGTCTTTCCCCCATCACCCATCCCAGGCACTGAAGTCGAGCCTTTCAAACACCCCAAACTGCACCTACCACTAAACCTTGCCACTTAGTACATTATTTCTGTTCGCTTTTTCTTTCTATTTATTCATCTTTAAAAAAAATAAATAAATAAAATCTGTTATCTGAAGGCACATTCTAGGGTTCTATAGTAATTTCTTTCAACCACATTAATTTTTAGCAGAGCAAAGAGCCACCGGTGAGGTGTCTCACCCACTGGCAGGAGGCAGAGCCTGGTTTAGGGCACAGTGTTGCAGTGTCAGGAGGAGCTCAGTCTCGTGCTGGATGGAAATAAGCCATGACTTTGAGTAACGCAGTGTCGGATGATACTGGGACGAGAGGTTAACACTTTTCCAGTGATTCTCCCTGCTCAGATTTTTACCAAGGACCCTTATGTACTTCACAGGGAACTGGCAAAGGGTTTATTTCCTTCTTTAGTCTTGAAGGCAGAGTTGCACAGCAAACACCTTAGTCAGCGTTTATGCTGAAGTTGGTTTCTTGGTGGGTCTGGAAGCAGAGGAGTGACCCCTTTCCCACCTCACCAGTGGCAGCCATGGTGTCACCACCACGCCACAAAATGCCAGGCATATGAAACAGGACTGGGCTGAAGTCGCTCTGCTCACCCCGAGCACAGAGGACCACAGGCGAGGAAAAAGAGGCCAGAGAATGGGATCAGATGGTGACACCAGACCACCAGGTTGGCTCTGCCATAGATAAACCCCCCTCGTGTGTGTGTCTATGCCCTGCCAGTACCTGCCTCGCCCGTACCTGTGCATACCTGCCCTGTGGGACACTGCAGAACTGCTAAAATGATGCAACTCTGAGTGCAGGTAAGGCCGACATTATGTGGTCTGCAAAAAGGAAAGGTGATGGGTTTTGTTACAACTCATAACCACAGTGCTGTTATTCTGCACTTCTTCCCCACAGGCAGGTGATGCCCTCCATCTGTTTTTCACATCATGCCATCATTTTGGTGGGTGGGTACCACACAGCAGAATGAGCTGCGGCATCCATATGGCACAGGGCAGCCAGCACTGCCTGGAGATTTTTTTGCATTTGGTCCCAAAAGCCATGTTGCTCTGGCGGGACGAGGCTGTGCTGCTTGTAGCCCAAATACCAACGCCGGCACATCCCAACTGCTTTGATTTCCAGAGGCAAGGTGGTCTCTGTGAGATCAGGCATCACTGCCCATCTCCATTGTATGCGGCAAGCATGCCAATGGCCCTGGGGTTACCACAGCTTGTGCTGGAGGGCAAAGTTTACTCTGCAGGAAACTCCTTCTTGCTTAACTTAAAGAGTAACTTTCAGCTAAATAACATAAGTTGGTAGAGGAGGCTGAGTGGAGCAGTTCAAATCTCACTCCCTTCAATTTAATCTCAAGCAAACTTTAGTTTCAACCACCTTTAAGGTAAACAGGAGCATCCCAATCGGATGATAACGAGAAAGTTTAAGCTGTTTTAACTAATGGAGAGAAAGTAGGTTAACGTACCCGGCACAGGTTTGTATGGTCACGGCATCTGCACTCCATGGTTGGCAGCAGTCGCTGCTGTATCCTCCGTGAAGGGGGCGCAAACGGGCACAGGCTTCATGCACCACACAGTGCGTGACCCTGAGGGACAAGGACCATGGTGACCCAGCCCTGATTTGGGCCTCCCCAGCTCTCCTGCGATACCCACAACCACAAGGATACTAAAATGAGAGAAGGGGAAGGTCTGACAGGCAGTTATGTGACTTGGGACGCTCAGGTTTAGGTTTCTTCTTGGAAGCGCTCCGTAATGCAGCTACCGCCAAGGGAGCAGCTATATAACCAGCACCCAGCAAATATGTGTGCCTTAAGGGTGAGCTGTTGAAAACAAACTGTGTAAATGCCTACAAATTCATTTGTTTTTAATGGGCTTCATCTCTTTATGCCCTGAATTTATTTGGTCCATGGAGTCAAGCTGGCATAGCAGGGGGATTTTAGGTAGGCAGAATTTAATGGCTGAGACTGAAATTTGGCCAAGAACTTGGGTTTAATTCTTCTTCTCTTGTGAGAAGAACCACCACATGTTTCACATAAGCTTCCGCTAGAAGACAGACCCTGCTGGAGGGGCTGGTGCTGTCACTCACTGGGACATTTGGAAGAAACCTGGTCAACCAAAAATCCCTTTGTTGGCTCTCATCTTTGAGAGTGAGAGGAACTCAGAGATGAAAGATGGAGAAAATGTTCATGCCCTGGCATTAGTAGCAATAATTTGCAGGTTCTAGCTGAGGATATCAGAGCAGTTTGCCAGCACCACCACAAGGCAGGGAGGAGATGGTATCCCCGCTGGAAAGTCTGGCACTTCTGAGTTCAACTGCAAAAAAACCAACTCCAGTGGTACCTGGCGAAGAGGATTCAATGGAGGAGGCAGCACAGCTGTTACGGAGATGGTGCTGAACCAGGACTCAGCATATCTTCTCTAGTACCTTCTCCAGTACCTCTAGTTTCTCCACCTGGAGAAACACTTGCTATATCTGCTCTGGGGCAGCCTGGCCACAGTAGCACAAAGCAGAAGACATTAGCCACCAGGCAGAGCTTGCCTTTCTTCATGGACCTCAACTAGGTCAACAGAAGCTCCCTTCGGCTCACCTCACGTGTTGCTGATGGCTGCTCAGCTGACATGCCATGGGAGGAAGAGGGTTAGGAACCAACATCCCCTTCCCCACAGCGAATTCAAGCATCTCACAGCTTAAATCCCATTGATTCTCAATAAAACTTAATGCCTAAGGGGTTTGGGTGACTTAAAAACAGAAACCAGGTGCTAAATAAAGGAAATACCTCTAAAAATGACAGAGAACCTCCTGATATCCCTTCCATCCTGAGTTTTCCTACAACCCTGTGAAACGCAGTTTGTTCCCAGCTGTGCCGCAGCTCTGACTGTGACCTTAGGCAAGTTCCTGCACCTCTCCATCCCTCCCACCCTGCCTGCTGTGGGGTAACAGGAGTTAAGGGGTTTTGGGGTGCCAGCAGAAGGCAGCCCACAGTGGTAGCAATTACCCACGGGTCCAGGCTCCCTCGTTATCCCTGTGAAAAACAAGGCAATGTTTTGCTAGGGAATAACTGTTCTAAGTAGATCTGAAGTCAGTAGCGGAGCAGCAACTCAAGGCTTCAGGGAACCGTGAAAGGCGAAGTGGTGATGGGAGGGATATCAGCGAGGTGCTGGATCTCTCCGGACTCCCCGGTCCCCATCCCGCTGGGGTGCTCTGTGCTCCCGGGCACACTTAGGAGTGCAACGTGAAGTTAGGCACCCTCTACCTCGCAGATGAGGATCTTGATGAGGAAAACGAGTGATAGGAGGGAAGAAGCGGGATGAAGGGGGTTGGAAGCGAAAGCAAACCACGGATTTCCCTGGGGAGGCAAAGGGGAGTGTGGAGGGGAAAGCGCACACGGTGGGTCGCGGCGAGTCTCCGGGGGGCAGGATTTCTCTTCCATCGCATGGAAGAGCGAGATTAAAGAAGAAAGTGGGAGTGGGGTGGGAGGGGAGGGAAGGGAAGGGGGGGGATGAACAAAGGAGATTGGCAGCACAGCTGTTTTGGGAAGAAAAAAAAAAAGCCAGCCTTCCTGTTTCTTTAAAGCCGCTCATCTGCGCGGCGGGCCGGCTGCCGGCGCTGGGAGGCAGGCTGCGGGAGCCGCGGACGGACTGACGGACGGACGACCGCACGGACGGACGGAGCCGGTCCGCCGGGGCTCTGCGGCCAGAGCGGGCGCAGATGGGCGGCGGCGGCAGCGGGGCGGCAGCAGCAGCAGCGGGAGCAGCAGCAGCAGCAGCGGGAGCAGAGCGGTGGAACCACCGCTGCTGAGCGCACCCGCGCAGCGCCATGCGGAGCACGCCGCTGGCGGAGGGCGAGCCCTGGCCGCGCCTCTGCGCCGCCGAGCTGGGGGGGCTGCGGCGGCTGCGGCGCAAACACGGCTGCAAAAGTTTCCGCGTGGAGCTCAAAGTGCTGAACGGGAGGCGAACGGGGCTCCGCGCTGCCCCACCGCCACCACCGCCACCACCACCCCCTCCCGCCGCCTCCGCTCCGCCGCCCGCCTGGGAGCCGCGCAGCTCCGCGCTCGGCGCCGCCGCCAGCGCCTTCCCCGCCGCGCCGCCGCCCCCCGCCGCCCGCCCGCCGCCGCCGCCGCCGCCCGCCGCCTCCCCGCGCCCGCGGCCGGGCGAGGCGTCCGGTGTCTCTCCGGAGATCAAAGCCCTGCAGCAGACGCGGCGGCTGTTGGCCAACGCCCGGGAGCGGACCCGCGTCCACACCATCAGCGCCGCCTTCGAGGCGCTGCGGAAGCAGGTACCTGCCGCCGGCCGGGGCACCGCGGGCGGGCTGCGGGAGGGGGTGATGCTGGCGCCGGGCATCGCTTTGCAAATTCCTGCCTCCCCACCACCCGCCGTTCGGCTTTTCCCAGGGGGGTGCTGGTGGGTGCGCGGGGAGAGCGGCAGCTCCGCCGTGTGCTTGAGGCCAGGGGAGGTTAAAGGCAGGAGCCTGGGGTGGCCGGCTGACAGAAGGGGAAGTCGGTTCAAAATGCCTGGAAGTACCAACCCTAGAACTATGCTAACAATCAGGATAAATAAATAAGGGCTTTTAATTTTTTTTTGCAGTTAGAGACTTTGGACATTTTTTTTTTCTCACAGAGAATCACATGGAGGGAAAAATATGAAACAAACTGAGAAAGCTCTCCAAGTGAAAACAGAGGGTGGAGAGAGGCACTTGGCCAAGCTGCGGGCTGGGGTGATGCTCCTGTACCAAGAGCACGTGTCCTCGCTAGCGCTCCTGCTGGGGTGGGCTGCCCCGGAGGGACCAATGGGAATTTGGGCAGCAACGTGCTCCCGTTGACTTGTGTAGGGTGACTGACCACTCGGAACCCTTGGGGTTCCCGCAGTCACCTCTGAAACTTCCTGTGTGCCCCATGACTGCCAGGGCTAGGCGAGTTAAGTTGTGGTCCCCTGCCAGGGTGTTTCCCGTGATCTTTATGGTAGCATGCGCTTCAAGTGTGTACGGTGCCAGGCTCTCTTGTTGAGATATCTTGGAAGTCTTTGTGGTCTTCTGTGAAAGATAATAGATAATGGACAAAATACTTCCATCACCTCCCCAACATGTAGAAGGTGGGGAGAGATCCAGAGAAGCTGCAAAGTTCTTTTATCTTCCCCACAAGGATAAATCAGTGTCCTGGCCCCTGTTTTCAGCCCTATCCTTCCCTCTGTGTGTAGCCACCCTGTAACAGCTCACTGATAGACAAAGATGTGCTGTTACATTGTGCAAGCCCAGCTGTCCCGGCTTTTCTGCCTTTCTGGTAAATGCTGATGGGAATATTCCAGGTGTGTAGGAAGGAGGAGACGCACAAGGCTTGAAGGGCTGTGAGCTGCAGATGAGTCTGATCGTGAGAGATGCTGAGCTTCGCTTCTCCCAGGCTGGTCCCTCCAGTGGGAGCAGCATGGCCTCCTTGCAGGGGGGCTCACACACCCAGGCTTTTCACTGCCATCTTTCAGACATTATTGATCAGAGCCATTCCCCAAGTGTGCTCGCTTTAGGACTCAATCTTGTTTCGAGCTTAGCAGAGCTCTCCTCGTTCCCATCTCCTGCAACATGCCTGCAGCCCTTCTCAATGACCACCGTGTGTTGGGTAGCTGCACGCCGAGAGTTAATCCTTGCCCATTACCCACTTCTGCAAACAGACTTCCAGCCCCAACCTCGATAGGAAGCGCAGGCTAAGGCTGGGGCTATATGTCAGGAGAGAACTGCTGAGCATCTAAACATGAGCCTTTTTAATCACCACGTGGTGGTGGGATCTGACAGCTTCTGTTATAATCACAGTAATCCAGTGTGTGCTGGATGCTGTCCCTCCGGTGCTGAGGCGCCACCCCTTGTAAATGCAAACTCCAGACTTGATATATTACGTTTCTATAAGCTACTTCCATATCTCGGTTGTTTGGCAACTGTGTGTAATGCACTTGGAAGTGTCAGTCTAATTCTCCGTGGACAGACATCTACACCACCAAAACCGCAAGGGGAAGTAGCACTGATTTCCCAAATCACTGGCAATCTTGTTCTAGGCTGAGCCTCAAGCAGAAGTCAGGCAAGCAACAAATTAAAGCCGCACTCTTTTGGGAAATAGGCATCTCTTGAAAAGCCTCAGATTCCTGGCCTTGGCCCTGTCTCCATAAATCATTTCAGCCCTGGACTCAGCTGGGAGCGTAAAGAGCCTGGAGAACAAGTTGCTGTCCTCTCTTCCCATGAAAGCCGGTCTCTGGGGTCAGCACGGGAATATACTGGCTGAGCTGTATTCAGTCTGCAGAGAGAAAGACATCATTCTCTGGGAAATGTTTGCTGCGAGGTTTTCCTAGCGATTTGCTGAGGGGTGGGCTGGCTGTCCCGACCATCATTGGATGACATTTGGATTCATTTCTCGCTGGGCTGCCAACCGCGTGCTTGGTGCCATACATGACATCAGGTGACAGTCAGCTTCATTGCACATACGCACGGCGCTGGCTTGTCACTCAAATCATTCACACCGGTGCCGGTGGCAGGTTTTTGAGGAGCAGTTTGGATCAGAAGGGAGGATGTTGCTTTCCATGACGTCTCGGTCAGCAGGAAGCGAGAGTATGGAGAGACGCATTGTAGAGGTAAATGCTATAAGAAGGCTTTCTCAGTATTCGGGAAGTATTTGAGAAGCAATTGGACCTCACCATCAGACACATGGTGTGAATTCTGGGGTTGTCCTATGCAGGGACAGCAGTTGGACTTGTGGGTCCCTTCCAGCCCAGGACATTCCATGATTCTATGATTCTTGCCTGGAGGAAGCACTGTCTTTGCCCATCCCTAATTGCAGGAGGCAATCCCTGTGTGCCAATAGCCGCAGGCCTCGGCTTGCTTCTTCTTCCTTGATTATTCTTCTGTACCCTCCTTGTCATCGTGTGTCAGGCTCTTAAGCAGCTGGGAGGCTTCTCCTGAGGCACTGGATCCGATATCTCCATGCAGACAGGCAGGTAAGGAGCACAGGAGAGTGCCCTGCTTGCATGCAGCTGGCCCCATGCTTCTTCTTTGGGTCGGGTGCTGGATGTGGAGCCTCTGGAAGCAGGAACCCCACAAAGCCACCAGCACCCACACGGGCGTCCCCTTCTCCATCCTGTTTGGATGTGTGGGGCTAGAGATGCCCATCCTCGTGGCATGCATGAGATAAAACCCCAATGCTTGCAGGATCAGGCCCGCTACAGCCATGCCGTAGGGAGCCCACCCACGCCTGGTGATGAAGAGGAGGAGGAGGAAGGGGAAGCCATGCCTCTCTGCAGGATGCCCTCCCCAGCTTGGAAGGCAAGCGACTGGTGTGCACCATGCTGGGCAGATGGGCTGACGGTGGCATCCCCACGATCTGCAGCTGGGGACATATGGCACACATGTTTTGGCTTGTGTCTGCCAGCTCTCCAGATGGCAGGAAGGGGTGGGGTGTTTTTTCCCCAGTTCTTGGTGGAGGAAGAGCCGACCACAGGCGTTTCACACAAGGAGAGACTGATCTTGCCGTGTCCCTGAGCACTTAGCTGTCTCCGGATCGCCTCCAAAGCCAGAGCCCCGTCAGAGGTGGGATGCAGACAGGCAGCTGCTGGCTCAGGAAGCTGCCAGCTGTTGGGAGAGATGTGGCATTGCTGTTGTGCTCAGCCTTGGTGTCGGGGCCATCAGGAGCAAAGATCTCTCTTTCTCTGCATCGAGCTGCTTATTTCACTGTAAGGACATAACACTGAAGTGGGACTGACGAGTAGATGCTCCTGAGATGGAGCTTCTTCCCCTGCGTCTTGACACCTGTGATCTCCAGCTGCTCAGTCTGGAAGGGATTTTCTTCCCCCCCAGTCTCCCAAGCATCTTTTGTCCAAGTGATCTTTCCACTGACAGTGGGCTCCTGAGACTAACAGCGTAGTTCCCTGTGGAAAACACTCTCCTGCTCTAAACCTCTTCGAGATAGTGGAGATACTCCTGCTATACTTTGCTCTCCCTCTGCTGCTGCCTCTTTGGGCACTGCTGGGTGCTGCTCCTGTCCCCATGGCTGGGGCTGATCTCCTACCCTTGCATGCCCTGGCGGGTGCTGACTGGTGAGTTCTTGCACTGCCCCATCTGCCCCAGGACCCCCCATAAGTGACACGATGGGTAGTCACTTCTGTCCCTTTTCTCTCCCTGCCATTGTGGGTGGTCAGCAAACCCAAACATCTCTGATGCAGCCAGAGATGCAACACTGAGTTCACAAGAAACTGAGGTCATCCCTTCCTTCATCTTAAGTGCCCTTGCACTGGTGGATGTTCCAGTTTGTGAAGCAGTGCGACCATTTGGAGGAGACAAGATGAGACAACACCACTGCTCATCTTCAGACGAACTACTATCCAGACCACAGTTGCCAGCAACACTGGCTCCTTTTTTTTTATTCTGTCTGCAAATTCCTTCTGGCAGCAAGGGTCTCTTACCCCACCACATCCCAAGTGTGCAACTGAACCATCTTAATGTTTGTTACAGCATGGACTTAGCCACCAGGTTTGCTCCTGGAGACCTTGGCCAGCGGGAGACCGTGCTCTCCACCATTAGGCTGCAGCGGCACCCATGCAAACCAACTCCCACCAGCGTATTGCATTTGCAGGAGTTGCAATCAAGCTTCTCAGCTGTGCTGACAGACCCTAAGGTGGCAGCAAACTCTCCCTCCATGGACAGAGACAACCACAGCAGCCTTCTTGATCTCGAGCCTGCCTAGGCTTGCACATCTGGTTTGTCTCTGGAGCACTGCTGTCCAGCTCCTCCTCAAGAAAGCAACGCGTCGAGCCACGAGTCTGCGCTGGGAGCAAATGTGCCCACAGACATTTAGTTTCCCTGGAAGTATATTGGCGTTTTTCTATATCTTTTCACCACTGCATTACCAGGGTGCTCTCTGCCTTTGCAGCTGACAGCCTCACTCTCTGCGCTCATGTGGGTTCTGGAGATATTTTAGGGTTTTATAGGGCTTTTTAGCTGCTGGAGTGGAGATTTTTTTGCCCCCCACTAACATCCTTTCACTTTTTTGCTGCCAGGATGCACGTGGTTGTTGTGGCTTGTTGTTAAATCGGTGCAGAAAAGACCCCGCTCGCTCCCGTCGAGGGCGTGGTGGGACATCAGGAGAGGCAGCCTCAAGGCCATGGGAGGAGGCTGCATTGCTGCAGGGTGGCATGGGGGTAAGCTGTCTGCAGGGCTTTGAAGGGACAAGCCAGGATTAAGTGCAGGCAGGGCCTGAGGCTGGAGCAGTGCCTTAGTGACAAGCCAGCAGAGGCTGAGACTATTCTGGGGAAGCATCATTACGCTTGTCCTCTCTGTGTGTCATCCCAAAGGCGGCTGTGGTTTGTCACCTCTGCAGGCGGGACACCGTATGTGACCAGCGTCGCTGGCGTGTCCTCACTGCGTGGTGGGCAGGCTGAGAGCTTTTACTCCCATCACCTGCTGACACCTCCCAGCCCTATTCCCAGTGATTCATCCCCACCATGGTCCCACCAGCAGGAAACCCTAAGGCGCCTTAAAACCCAGCTCCCGAAGACAACCATTGAGCTCCCTGGGGGTGACAGCCAGGCCAGGGAGAGTTGGCTCTACTGCATGGTGGCAGTTGGAGAGGTGCCACTGGGCTTCGGGAGAGCTGGAGCATCCTCCAGACATTGCTCACAACATGCGGTGCCACCACCGCGCATTGTCATCGAACAGCACCACGTTAACTGGAGCATCTTGGTGGTTTCAGCCCATCTCGAGTGACGCTTATGGTTATTTAGAGCCCGGTTCGGGCAGAGTGGAGTGGCACTGTGGTTTAACAGCTAAGGAGAATGACAAAATACTGGCCTGAAGCAATGCAAGGGGAGAGAAAATAGGGGAGAAACCAGACAAAAGGACAAAAATCCTGAAAACAATGACTGTGTCACCAGGAACAGGGTTTGTTTGCTTCCTTGGCTGCTGGTTTTATCCTCTGCTACAAATCCCACTCCTGTCCAGAGGTATTTGCTGTGCCTGCTGCAGCCACCCCAAGTTAACCTCTGTGTTTTCTCATGACTCCTACTGAAATCAGAGTAAAGAGTCTGCTTTTCTCCAGCGGGATTTGAATCCAGCCTCTGCTCCCTGCCTTAATCCGCTCTCAAATTCCTCTCCGGGCTGCGGTCCCCATAGTGTGGAGGTAGGAAACTTGTGGCAGAGCCCCTGGGACTCTTTGTTCGCTACCTGCCATCTCCTTAGGTCCATGTCATGTATGTTCACAAAGTGATATATCCCACCCCGGTCCCCATTGGCACTGTCCCCTGTGCCAGGCAGGAATGCAGAGATGTGAGCAGGGCCACGCGTGTGCTCCTCGCAGCTGGGCTCTGGGCAATTCCTGGCTCTAAGCAGCGATAGCAAGAGAGTGGAAAACCCCATGGTGTCCCACAGTGGCTGGTGACTAAAGAATCACTGAGGCCAAGCTGGGGCTGGTGTAATGCTGCTAGCTCCAGTGGAGCTTATTTTCCTCTTCCCCAGGTGAACTGGACCCATTAGACCTCAGAGATGGAGACGATAGCTACTAGTGTAACCCAAGAAAGGGAAACTACAGCTCTTGGGGGTAACTCCTCCTAGAGGAGATTTTCTTTGTCCAATGTCCCTGGGATTTATTTTGTGATACCCCAGTAGTCTTCTGCATAGCTATTATTTTGAGAGTTGGCTCAAAGTGCCTGCAATAAGAAGTTTGCTGCTGCCCAGAAATGTAATATATTTCGTGGATGATACTGTGGGTGTGTGTTATGTGTCCTGAGGATGTGCAGAAGGCTTTGAGGGTACAAAACATCCGGGGATAGTGCAGGAGGACTGTCCAAAATGGAGCGGAGCCAGAACCCAGGGCAGCATCAGCCAGACTGCTGTTTGGAAGGGATCCCTGGGGTGAACTCACCCAGCACCACACCTAGGTTTTGTTTGGAGGAAGCCAATTCATTCACTCCAAGGAGTGAACTCATGTTTTTGCAATGTGAGCGATGGGGGAGCCAGGAGCTGGGAGGGACCCAGGAGCTGGGTTATTTGACAGCGTGGACCCACCCGAGAGTCAAAGGCGCCTTGGTCGAGACGTTGTGCTCCCGCCTGCATGATGCTGCTTTTGTTCTTGTTGGCTTTTTTAAGTTAGGTTTGGTCCCTGGCTGGATGCTTGGCTGCCTGTGGGAAGGCAGGGATGAGGATTTCTTTCAAGCTGCTATGATTGCTTTGCTAGCATGGGGCTCCCCGGTCCCCACCACCGCAACCTGGTGGCAGGGAAACAAGAACCTCCCACGCCTGTGGGATGAAGTAGCTGCCCATCGCTGGCTGGAACAGAGCTCTGTGGAGCATCTGACACCATGACACCCACAGATCAGGCCCTTCTCCAAAAGCACTGCCCTGAGGACCATGCCATTTACCCACAAAGCGGGATCAGGCCTTGCTAGGTTCAAAGCAGTGCTGTGCTGCCCTAAATCACAGACTGGTTGGGGTTGGAAGGGACCTCTGGAGATCATCCAGTCCAACCCACCTGCTAAAGCAGGTTCACCAGAGCAGATCACACAGGAAAGTGTCCAGGCGGGTTTGAATGTCTCCAGAGAAGGAGACTCCACAGCCTCTCTGGGCAGCCTGGTCCAGGGCTCTGGCACCTCAAAGTAAAGAAGTTTCTCCTCGTATTCAGAAGGGACCTCCTGTTTCAGTCTGTGCCCATTGCCACTCATCCTGTTGTTGGGCACCACTGAAAAGGGTCCGGTCCATCCTCTTGACACCCAGGTCCAGTTCAGTGTAGTGAGCAACACTGGCATGGAGGAGGCATCAGCAGAAGCTGCTGCTGCACTTGGGAGTCATCTTGCAGGCAGCAAAGCCGCCTGTCTGGTAGCTGCAAGTTGCTTCATGGCTCTGAACCATGGGCCATGGTTTTCATGGGTCATAAGTTCAGGCATTCCATGGAAGCTGTCTGCTTCCATGGTGCCACTACTGCAATTGCCACATCCACTCACTGATACCCAACTGCGCTGAAGGCAGGACTGTGAAGGGATGTCCCAGCAATGCTTGCAGGCTTGTCCATCCTCATCGTCCCACCTGGGATGTTAGGAGGACTCAGGACATGTAGCTGTCAAGAGCAAGGTAGGGACGCTGAGTCCCTTACTGGTGAACCTGAACACACCAACTAGTCCATCAACCAACGGGTCCCCCAAAAAGTAGGAGGACACATATGTGTTCACCTCCACCCTGGAAATGGGTGGAAACAAAAAAGCTGGTTCCAAACTCTTCTCAAACACATTCCACAATGTAACACATCTTGAAAACAGGTGTTGATCATCTGGACAAGGCCTTCAGCTCATTAAGGCTGTTACTCATAGAATGGTTTGAGTTGGAAGGGACTCTTAAAGATCATCTAGTCCAACCCCCCACTATGGACAGAGACATCTTTCACTAGATCAGGTCACCCAAAGACCTGTCCATCCTGACCTTGAACACTTCCGATGATGAGGCATGCACAACTTCTCTCTTCCTCCGAGTAGCTCCACAGACACCAGCCCTGGAGATACCTCAGGATGGCGAGAGAGGTTTGCCCTGCTCTCAGCGGTCCTGTTGCCCCAACCTGCCACCTTTCTCCCGAGGTGCCTTAACCCTGGGAAACATCTGACTCACCCCGGGGTGGAAGGAGGGATGTACAAGAGCCAGAACTATTAAGCACTGGACATTTATATGAACCTTCTGGAAATATTTTTGGCAGGAGGCGCAGCACAAACAGTGAGATGGTGCAGTTGCGCTGCATGTTCAGATGTGGGGAAGAGGCAGCCAAATGCTCTCCCAGGGGGAGGGCCCTGATGTGTTTTATCTCCCAGCATAAAAATAAACCAGATGAATTAGCAGACAGGTAAATTCAGCAGCTTATTATAGCATGTTGTGGAGGACCAAGCTGTCAGGAGGGCTTAGCTTACACTTCATCGCAAACATGGGTGTTTCTCTGCTTCAGAGCCATCCTGTCCTCCCTGCTGTGCCCAGAGGTCCCGATTCTGCCCTGTGTGAGCATCATGTGGAGGGGATCTGTGCAAGTCTGTGCTGCTACATTCCATTTCCAGCATGATAACAGTGAGATCTGGACCGCCAGCACCTGACGCCTTTCTTCCTTCCAGCGTTTTCATGCATCATAAGAGCAGAGTGGACTTGGCTTTACATACGTTATCTGTACAGGTCCAGAGGATGTTTATAGAAAATACACCTTATTAATGAGGACAGAGTTACCTGGCCGCAAGCTCAGTGGTGTGAACTGACATGAGTCCACAGGATGCTCCTGGTTGTTCTCCGCAGACCTGTTGTGGTGAACATGCCCAGCATCCTTGTATGGTAGGGGTGGTTATTGTGTCCTCCCATCCATCTTTTTCTCAAGTTGTTCCCCAACCTCATCCTGCAGTCTCCTTTCCCGTTGTGCCCTGGGTGAGAATCAAGCCCAAGACCACGTATTTGGTGAATGACAGCGACCCTCCGGGGAGCTGCAGCAATGTTCTGCCTTCCCCGAGAGGACTGGCTGTGGGCCCAGCACTGCTCCAGTCAAGGTCACAGCAGATTTCCTATAGACATCAAAGGGAGCATCTTCGGTCTTCCAAGGGCGCTGCCTCTGAATCACAGACGTCAAGGATGGAAGAGACCTGTTGGGTCACATCCTGTCCTATCTTCCTGCCAAAGAAAGGCTCTCCTGCACAGGAATACGTCTCGAGGGTGTGCATCTTGCGTTGCTTCAGCCCCTGCCAGCCTGGGGATCACTGATAAGACCCATGAGACTCCGCAGAGCCCTTCACAGACACAACCAACAAACATCCTCTGGTTGAAGTCCTGGCTCCTGCTGGTCCCAGCCCACTGCCGTGCTGGTCTTCCAAAGCTGAGGATGGGGCCAGTATCTTTTCTTTCTAGTTGGATTCCTTCGGATTGGTGTGAAATTTCAGTTGCAGTTCCTTTCTCATTCCTTTTAATCACTGCAAATATTGCAGGCAAGATGGTGAGCGGCACTGCGGCCCGCCAGAAATCAGTGAGGTCAGATAAGGGAAATATTTTCATTAACTGCATGGGAACTTGAGCTCTCCTCTGGTTCACCCCTGGCTGTGAGCAGAGCTGCTCAGCTCCCATCTTCACAGCTTTCCCACCAAAGCACTGAGGTCTGTTTGACTCAGGTGTGATGAGCAAGAAGGTAGCAGAAGGAAAGGGCTTGATGCTCAGCAGGAGCACTACAAGTGCCAGTTCGCTTTGCACCCTGCCAGAAATCTGTGTAGCGCAGACCCCATGGGAGCTGCAAGGATTACACCAGCATCAGGCATTTTTCCCACTTCTAAGACACTTTCTTTGTTTGGGGTTGGATTTTGGAGATTTCTGGGCATCCAGGTGTGTCACCCTTCACTCCAGCTTGTGCAAATCTGTCCCGTTTTCCCTGCGGGCTTTACGTTAACGAAGGGATAAAACCAAAGTTCACTTTCTTCCCCGCCACTGTTTGGGCAAGCTTTGGATCTGGATCTGAACTAAGTGGCTCATTCCTCTCTCAATTTCCCATGTTTAATTCAAAAGGAAACATTAAAATGGCAGGAGCTGAGCCAAGACAGGGAGGGTTCCTACAAAACAGTTATTCTAACACCGTTACCATGGCAAAAACTCTTATCTCCTCATGTTGGTGCTCCGCACCCATCACGGTGGGATCTGAGCTGCACAAGGGGAACCTCTTTCCCTGGACACACAGAGAGGCTCCAGTTTGGACTTTGCTGCAGCATGTGGCAACAGTGTTGTGTAATCCCAGTCGAGGGTTTTGTCAACTCTGTTAGCACTGAGATCTTTCTTGGAATTTGTAGCAAACATGTCCTACAAAACAGTTTGGGGTTTTTTTTTGTTTCTTTTTTTTTTTTTTTAATAAAAAAAACCCAAAAACACAAAAGAAAGAGAGCAAAACAGATGAGGAAAAAAGACATTACCCTGCCTTCTTGTGTTGTAACTGGACAGCGTCTGTGCGTCAGCCTCAAAGATTTTGTTGTCTATTTTCCTTCCACTTGGTTAAACTTCCTCCTTGCTCTAATTCTGAAATTATTCCCACATTTCACTGAATCCTCCCATTTTAGTTTCCATCTTACTTTGGTCTTTCATGCTGCTGTTTGGTCTGTGATCTCCAGTGTTCTTGTTACATCGGTGCACAAAGAGACTTGGGTGCTTCTGCTGCCCCAAGCTCTTGCTTTCAAAATAACTCTGAGCGCCAGGTATTATGGTCTGAGGGCATAATGCTGGCAAAGAACTGAAGGCCATGATTTAGAGAGAGATTTTGTCGGGCAAAAATAGGCCCTTTGTGCCACCAGACTCCAACCATTTCCAGCTATGCCTCTAATCTACTCTGCAGCGATGGGGACAACACTTTGCCTTGCCCTTTCCTCGACTTCCAGCTTTGCAAAGAGGGTCTTACAGGGTGTATCTGGAATCCTGTGGGACACCTAGTGCTGTTTGCAGCAGGAGGGATGTGAAACCGGCTTTGTCCTTTTTGGGTTGTGTTACCGACAGAGAAGTGTCTGCTCCATCCAACTGCCACTGGAGGTCAATGTGCTGGTTATTCCCAGAGAATAGATTCCTTGCCTCCTCAGGGGTATCAGTAACAGACGATGTGTATAGAAAAAGGCCCTTTGAAGCTTGTTAGCTTGCTTCAGGAGAGGTTGGATACTGCTGGGTGCCTCAGCTATATCATACAAGCTAAAGGGTCCCACTGCCTAAAATGGTGACTGTGTGAGCTGTGCTGCTCAGTGTGCTCACAAATGACCTGGAAAGGTGGGTGAACAGTGAGGTAGGAAGTTTGTTGGCAATACTGCAGTGAAACGTACAGACACTTGCTAAAGGCGTCAAGGATAACAAGAACTACAGAGAAACCTTAAGACTTTATACACTGAGGGTGGTGAAACACTGGCTCAGGTTGCCCAGAGAGGTGGTGGATGCCCCATCCCTGGAGACATCCCAGGCCAGGCTGGACGGGGCTCTGAGCAACCTGAGCTGGTGAAGATGTCCCTGCTCATGGCAGGGGTGGCGCTGGATGAGCTTTGAAAGCCCCTTCCAACCCAAACTATTCTATGATTCTATCACTTTGAGTGCAAAAACACCCAGTTGCGATGTAGTTGCTCATACCCTCCTTATTGCCTTATTCTGCATGACCTGCAATGGCATGGGAGCTACTTGCAGGGTGTAAGTTACTCAAGATGAGTAGCTGGGTGGCATGGGGGTTGCAGATTTTGGAGAAAAATGGGGCATGCAGGCAGCGAACCAAGCAACAGACAGACATCCCAGGCCGTATCCTGCCGTCATGTTTTAAGCAGAACAGCCCTGCTGAAATCAAGAGGCTTCGTGCTGCTTCCATCCCCATGGAGATCAGCGGGGGAGTTCTTCTTAAAAACCTGTTGGGACCATATGGCCTTTTATCACTAGAATTCCTATTTATGTTAAAAACCACTAAGAAAACAGCCTACAGTTGTTTTGTCATGCTTCAAGCAAGTTATTTTGTTTATCTGGCCTAATTTTTTTTTTTTTCCCTGTTACCCTTTCTAGGTTCCCTGCTATTCTTATGGTCAAAAGTTGTCCAAACTGGCCATCTTGAGAATAGCCTGTAACTATATCCTTTCCCTGGCCAGACTAGCAGACCTGGATTACAGCGCTGACCACAGTAACATGAGCTTCTCTGAATGCGTGGAGCAGTGCACTAGGACCTTACAAGCAGAAGGAAGATCTAAAAAAAGGAAGGTATGTTACAGCCTCCCCACACTGCCCCCCAAACAATGTTAAAAGTTACAAAAGGAGAAAAAAAAAGAAAAAATCCAAAGCGTTTTCCTCTTTTTTTTCAACATCTTGCAATTTTTCTGATTTTATTTTATCCCTTGCCTTTCTGTCTTGCTTTTTCTCCTTCATCTGTCTGATCTTGTAATAACCGCATTCCTCCCTAATCAAAAGCTTTTCTCTCCTTCTGGTCCTCCGCACCGAGCTCTTCCTCTCGTTAGTCGCCCATCGTGTGTTTTAACACGAGCATGATCCTATTAGAGTCATCTCGGGGCTGTTATTTGTTAAACCAAACCAACCTCGAGTCGCCTTTTGGAGCCCATAAAACACGGTCGCCTGCCTGTGTTTTCTGTTTTGTTTAATTTAACACTTATCTCCAAGAAAAATCAGCCGACAACAACAAGCGAAAAAAAAAAAGTAGCTAATGGAGACGTTGTATGTATAAACACATTAGTAAGATGTATGACCTGAAGGACGTGTGGGTATCTTGAGGAAACAACGTTAAATCTAATTATGCCTTGCATTCCTTTAGGTTACTTAACACTGAACCAATTAGGTGAAATCATCGTCAAGCGGCAGGAGGAGGAAGCCGAGCGTTCTGCCAGTTTTCCTCTCAGAGAGTGACATGGGTGAATTAAAGGGGTGATTGATGTCTTTGTTCGGGCTTTTATGACAAAAAGAGTTTTGTAAACTCGAATTGAACTTCCCCCTGCTTTGCAAGCTCGCTTGTCAGGCGGGATAATAAATCAGTGGGATTTTAATGGATGAATGGGCAGCTAAGCCGGGGAGCAGGCTCCTTCCCCAGTGTCGTTAAGATCTGCCTCCAATTCGGGCAGGTTTCCTCGCTTTTCCTCCTCTTTAGCCCAACAAATCATCCTGCAGAAATTCAGTTTATAAATAAACACAATAGCACACTCCCCGTCGCTTCCTCTCGCTGTCACGGGCCGTATTTATGCCCTGGGAGCAGCAGTGCCAGGCGGGGACACGGCACCGCTCGCCCACCTCTGATGCCACCAGTTGAAACTAGGAGATGCAGCGGGAGCTTCTCGGCACGGCCTGAAAATTGGGGTTCATTGTGGGGTCTGTAGTGCTGCAGGCGGTGATGTCCCAGGGGCACCGATGTGATGCCACCAACCCTAGGGTGATGTGAGAGCTGAGTCTTGAGTCCCTTCCCCGAGTCAAAATGGGGGAAAAAATAGGGATGAGCATCCTTTGAGGGCTTTGATAGATTGCTAATTTGGTTTTATATTCCCTCTCTGAACTGAGATGGGAGAAGAAACAGGGATGAACATCCTTTTTGAGGTTTTGGCAGATTGCTAGTTGGGTCTTAAGTTCCCTCCCCAAGTTGAGATGGGGGAGAAGAAAGGGATGAGCATCTCTTGTAGGGCTTCAGCAAACTGCTGGCCTGGTGCTCAGGCTTTGGGTGCCCGATGGGCTGAGACCCATTGTCTTGGCTTATGTAAACCAACGCAAGCTTAAAAGACAGAAAACACGGAGCCAGATTTCAAATGGCTCCAAGTCCCTGGGTGTTCACATCTGAGGGTTAGGGCTAGGCCCACCCTGAATTAAAAAAAAATAAATGAAGAATTAAAAGTCTGACATTTATGACGTTTGTTTGTCACCAAAGGAAAATCTGCCTTTTCTCCACATTCTTGCAGGGCACCCACCCTAACCCTTCTCCAAAGGCCCTGTCCAAAAAGAAAGCCAGGCTTTGTTACCCAAGGCAGGGTCTCAGTCCCTGTTCTGCCTTGTTGTTCTTTCTGGAAAGTGTCTTGCAAATGCATTTCGGTCACTTGGGAAAATCAAGTTTAGGGCAACCCAAGAACCTGTGGATTCCACTGGCTGACAGGTATCATTTTATTTCAAGCAATGTTTGCTCAGTTGATCGCCAAGAGCACATTGAGCTGATAATGAAGCTAAAACCAGGGGTAACAGCGGTAATTCCCAGTAGACAGAACTGGGGATGCAAAGCTGGGGTTGGGAGGACTCATCCTGTACGTGCCTTTCTCCTTGAGCCAAGAGAATCAATGGCACAGGGGAGGGAAATGCTGGTGTTAGAGGGAAATTACAGATTCCGGATGGCCATGCACAGGAGATCCGAGCTCTAGATGTCAGGTGGTGCGAAGGGATGTCTCTCCTGGGGGGTCTCACACGGGCGGCTGGATGAGGATACAATGGCTTGGCCCAAAGTCACCACTACTTCATTAATTTTGAAATCGGCACGTTTTTTTCCTAAGCTGTGTGTGTTTTTAATCAGGTCTCAAAAACCACTGCTTGCTGAGCAGTTCCTCTGAATTATTGACTTTGGGGTGGTTGTCGTATTTTTGTTTTTGTTTTTTGAGTTTCCTTTTTTTTATTCTCTCTTTAAAAAGAAAAAATCACAGCAAGCCCGAAGGCAGACAGACCTCCACTCCTCAAGCTGAACCATTGGGTCCACAGCACCCTTATCTCCTGTCATCTCCATTTTATTGTGTCTCTGCCTCTATCGCTTGCTCTCTCAGCTCTGTGATTGCGATGTGCTATGGCACCGTGAGCTTTTCACACAAAAAAGTAGCTGGTTGGAGTTTGTTTTGGCAGGCAGGGGCTCCAGATGTTGTGTTCGCTGGATTGCGCGTTGCCTTTTGCTTTGTTTTTTGAGGGCGAATTTTCTGCTGTCCCTAACGTTAGGTTGTTGTTCAGACTTTGCTGTTGCAATAGGAAATTTAATGGGGTGGGATTTTTTTCCCCCTTTCCACTCCATTGCGTTAATTAGAAAAGTTGGCTTTAGACTTTCAGACTTGGCTAGGGAAAAAAAACAACAACTCCCCTTTCCAGTACTGACTGTGGTTATATGGTGATTTTAGTTGTTGCAACTGAGATTTGACTGAGGGTGTTTGGTGATGGGAGATCTCATTTATAAGCAGCCCAGAGGCTAATTGAAGGGCTTCTAATATCTTTTCCTTGAAAAAAAAAAATGGCTGCATGAAGGAGTGTTGAATTCTGATGATAGTCTCCATTTTTTTGCTTGGTTATACAAGTGACCTGGAGTAAGCCTTGCCCATCACCATGCACACAAGATCTGCATGAGAGTTGGGTTGTTCAGTCTGGAGAAGAGAAGGCTCTGGGGAGACCTTATTGTGGTCTTTCAGTACTTAAAATGGGCCAATAAGAAAGATGGGCGCAGACTTTTCAGTAGGGCCTGTTGTGATAGGACAAGGGGTGATGGTTTTAAACTAAAAGAAGGGAGATTCAGGCCAGACATGAGGAAGAAATTATTTACACTGAGAGAGGTAAAAGAGTGGCCCAGGTTGGCCAGAGAGGTGGTGGATGCCCCATCCCTGGAGACATCCCAGGCCAGGTTGGACGGGGCTCT
The DNA here is from genome assembly GCF_037038585.1 of Patagioenas fasciata. NCBI lineage: Eukaryota > Metazoa > Chordata > Aves > Columbiformes > Columbidae > Patagioenas > Patagioenas fasciata. The sequence continues at coordinate 7,187,990 of NC_092523.1, read as the reverse complement.
GAGCAACCTGAGCTGGTGAAGATGTCCCTGCTCGTGGCAGGGGTGGCACTGGATGAGCTTTGAAGGTCCCTTCCAACCCAAGCTATTAGATAATTCTATCCTATGGTTCTGTGTCCTGCTGGGGACACCCCGATGTCCTGGGAAAACAAGGGGATCTGCCCTTGACTCCAGTCAAGATCATCCAGCAGCGCTGAGTGACGGGAGGTGGATCAGAAAGGGGAGTCCCCGTTTCCCCTGTCCTGCTGTACCGCATTTCTGCACGGGACACGATCCTGAGGGGCCAGAGGTCATCTGAAAGCCTCACATGGATTTTGTAGGGTTTCAGGTCCAACCTGCTGTTTGCACAGCCTCGTTTTATAGCTTTTCCCCACTGGGCCAAATTCTGGTGCCCTGTAGGAAGGCAGCGTTATGGCTGGGGGTTGGGTTCGGGCTGTAGGGATAGCAGGGTGCACAGCAAGGCACTTTCCCAGGAGTATGGTGTTTTTGTGGGTGCACCGCAGCCCACACACCCCCCAGCCCCACAGGATCCGGCCCCCAAGGCTGCAGGGCAGCCCTGACCCAACCACCAAGCAGCACAACCGCAGCCCTTCAGTCTGCACGGAGCAGGAACCAACCACTAACAAATACCCCATAAAACACACTCAGCACTGAACAGAAAACCTCGCCCACTTAAAAAAAAAAAAACAACAGCAAAAACCAAATAAACAAACAAGAAACCCCACAACAAAACAACAAATTGCCATGGCAAGGTTTCTCCTTTTCTCTTTTTTTTTTTCTTTTTCCTTTCCTTTCCTTTCCTTTCCTTTCCTTTCCTTTCCTTTCCTTTCCTTTCCTTTCCTTTCCTTTCCTTTCCTTTCCTTTCCTTTCCTTTCCTTTCCTTTCCTTTCCTTCCTTTTCTTTTCCCTTCCCTTCCCTTCCCTTCCCTTCCCTTCCCTTCCCTTCCCTTCCCTTCCCTTCCCTTCCCTTCCCTTCCCTTCCCTTCCCTTCCCTTCCCTTCCCTTCCCTTCCCATTTTCCTTTCTTTTTCCTTTCTTTTTCCTTTCTTTTTCCTTTCCTTTTTCCTTCTCTTCTCTTCTCTTCTCTCTCTTCTCTTCTCTTCTCTTCTCTTCTCTTCTCTTCTCTTCTCTTCTCTTCTCTTCTCTTCTCTTCTCTTCTCTTCTCTTCTCTTCTCTTCTCTTCTCTTCTCTTCTCTTCTCTTCTCTTCTCTTCTCTCCTCTCCTCTCCTCTCCTCTCCTCTCCTCTCCCTCTCCCTCTCCCTCTCCCTCTCCCTCTCCCTCTCCCTCTCCCTCTCCCTCTCCCTCTCCCTCTCCCTCTCCCTCTCCCTCTCCCTCTCCTTCCCTTCTTTTCCTTTCTTTTCTTTTCCTTTCCTTTCTTTTTCTTTTCCTATCCCTGCCCTTCTCTTTTCTCTCCTACCCTATTTCCTTTTCCTTTTTCTCTTTTCTTTTTCTTCTTTTTCTTTCTCGTTCTGTTTTTATCTTTTTTCTTTTTCTTTCTCTTTTTTCCCCTTTTTATTTCTCTTTCTTTTTCTCTTTTTCTTTCCCTCCCCCCCTTTGCTTTAGATTAACCCTCATCCTAGGCAGCAGCATCGCGGCAGCCCTGGGAGCTAAGCTGGAGCAGGGAGCGACGGGTGAGGCATTTTTTTTCTCGCTTCATCCTCCCCCCGTCCCGGCTCTTCTGGCAGCCGCAGACTCCAGATGTTCGGAGCGCGAGCTGGGAAGTCCTGCTGGCGCCACTCGGGGCAGAGGGCAGGGGAAAGGCACGCGAGCTGGAACCCGGAGTACTCAGTCACTGCAGGACTTGGCGCATTCCCCAGCTCGCTGCTGGCACATTCCCCGGCTCTCTCCTGGCCATCTGTTCCAAAAAAACACTTTCAGAACCTCATCATCACTCAGGATACAACACTGCGAGCAGCTGTTAGCGAGGCAGAAGGAAAAAAAAAAAGAAAACACACACACATATAAAAAAAAAAAAACCACCCAAACCATGCGAAAGGTCTCTTTGTGAGAGAGGAAACTGGGTTATGAATAACAGGCGAGCAGTTGGAGCTCAATAAAAGTTTTCAGCTGGAATTTAGTTTCTTGTTTTTGTGCCTGTGTGTGGATGCGCACAGACGCAAGGAATTAAAAATTTAAGATTTTATATACATATATATATATATTCCCCAACAATTAAATGATGTAGAAGCATACATGGAATGAAAAGCCACTCTATTTGTTACAGTCTGCTGCACTAAAATGGCTCGCATTATGGATGTAATTATTGCATTATATAAAATAGTTATTGTGGTGTTCTGCCATGCCTTGATGCTGCCTCGTTGCTACTTTGCTAAAAGCAGAGCCCGCACTGTAGGTTACACTTATTCCCACTGCAAAATTCAAAGGAAGACGTTCTGTGGGTGTATTTACTTGCAGGAACGAACAAGTCAAGGTTTTATACTGTGAAAGAGAAATGGTAGCGGCAGGCTTGATTTGTATGGCACTGAAAACATTCGCTAGGAGCATATTTTTTCTATAACACTGTATCGTGAGTCGTGATTTATGTAGACAGAGCCCCGAGATAAAGCCACAACTCCCAGCCCCTCATTTGTGCGGATGATCCTGACTGCCGAGACTTGCCGTTATTGATCATCTGATATTGATTCCTGTAACACATTCGGAGCCAGCACAGTAAAAATCTTGATGATCTGCATGGCATTTCTTCCCGTCCTGTGCGGGACGGGGGGCGGGGGGTCTAATAATGAGGTTCAACCTCCCTTTCTCTGCAGTTTGACTCAGCAGAGGTTCTTATTTAAAAATAGCTTCATTTCCCTGCTAGGACTCGCTGGCGAGAGCGGGCAGCCAGCCAGTCTGCTTCCCCACGGCCGCCGGCTCCGCGCCCCGGGGAGGAGCTGGACCACAGGAGAGCAGGGACCTGCTCCCAGCCGTCTGTCTGTCTGCGGGACAGCGGGATGGCAGCATCCGGGGGGGCCCTGGACATGAGTTCTCACACCTGGGGAACAAAGCTAATTAAATATAAGACAGCAAGGGGGTCACAAGGTTGTGTAAGTGCCATTAGAGGATTCCTGTGCTTAACACTTGTGTTAGATACGTCATAGAATCATAGAATAGTTTGGGTTGGAAGGGACCTTCAAAGCTCATCCAGTGCCACCCCTGCCATGAGCAGGGACATCTTCACCAGCTCAGGTTGCTCAGAGCCCCGTCCAACCTGGCCTGGGATGTCTCTGGGGATGGGGCATCCACCACCTCTCTGGCCAACCTGGGCCACTGTTTCACCACTCTCAGTGTAAATAATTTCTTCCTTATGTCCAGCCTGAATCTCCCCTCTTTTAGTTTAAAACCATCACCCCTTGTCCTATCACAACAGGCCCTTCTGAAAAGTCTGCCCCCATCTTTCTTATCAGCCCATTTTAAGTACTGAAAGGCCGCAATAAGGTCTCCGCAGAGCCTTCTCTTCTCCAGGCGGAACACCCCCAACTCTCTCAGCCTGTCCTCACAGCAGAGCTGCTCCAGCCCTCTGGTCATCTTGGTGGCCTTCTCTGGACCATCTTCAACAGGTCCATGTCCCTGCAAGCTGAAACAGCAGTTGCAAATAGGGGTGTGAAGCTAAAGGCTCATGACAAGTTCATGAGCAAGTTGAACCAATGCTGGGAAGGGAGGCAGCAGCAGCTACGTACATCCCCGATGACACTACACAGCCTGTGTTGGCCTGTTGAGGGTTTGAGCATCAGTACTCCAAAGAGCAGGGCCAAAAGCTTTTTCTTGCCAAAGGGATGTGGTGTGGCACCCTGTGTTGGAGAACAGAACCCCAAATTCACTTTGGTTTCAGGGATGTTGGAGCAGCTGCGTGCAAAGGCTGGGGCCGGAGATCTGCTCCTGCAGTGGGAGCAGGCTCCCAGTGTAGGCTCCATTCCTCTATAGCAAAGGTATTACCAATAATAGGGTAAGAACCACCCCACAGGTCTCAGGTAACTACAGCAAAAGGAAAATATGAGTAGAAGAGACAGGGGGAGGCCCTGTAACAAAGGCTGACTCATTTCCAGAAGTGCTTTGATTTACAGAGACTGAAATGCTCTGGGATGCTGCAAACTCACCAAGGTCATTGGGCCAGTTGTCAAATTCAAGAGCCTTGGGAGTTCTGATATTATTAGTTTAAAGCAGACCCTGGTTAATAAATCTGTCTTCAGAACTCCTTGCTGGAGTGGAAAAAGGTGGGGAAGGAAAGGAGCCTGTTCCCACCTAACATAATCCATGGCCAGCATCAGGCAGCACCTGGGGACCAACCGAGTGGTGCCAGTGAGGTCTGCTGAGATCCTCTGTCACATTCTCCCAAGTAGCAAGTGATAGGACAAGAGGAAATGGCCTCAAGTTGCACCAGGAGAGGTTTAGATTGGATATTAGGAAGATTTTCTTCACCAAAAGGGTTGTCAGGCATTGGAACGGGCTGCCCGGTGAAGTGGTGGAGTCACCATCCCCGGAGGGATTTAGAAGATTTATAGATGAGGTTCTTAGGGACATGGCTTAGTGCTGGAGTTAGGTTAAGTTATGGTTGGACTTGATGATCCTGAGGGTCTCTTCCAACCGAAATGATTCTATGATTTCAGAGGGATCTCTCCACTTCCATTTGATTTGCCTCAAAGGTACGGCACGATTGCCCTTACCAGTCGCTGGCTGGTTTGCACATATTCCTTCTTGCCTCCCCAGGCTGATCTTCCCCAGTTGCAAAGATTTCAGAGCAGAGACCTGCTGCCCAGGTTCCTCTTCCTAAAACCATCCTGCTTCCCAAAACCTACCAATGCTTTTTATCAGCATTGAGCACCCTGAGGTAAAGCAGGAGGTGTTAACCGCAATCTCAAGGTCCTGTTTGTTCAGCACTTTAAAGAGGAGCAGAGGCACAAGAGAAGGGACTGGGGACCCTGTGACTCTGATGGCTTTGGCTTAGGGCATGAGGCTGCTATTGCTGGGTAATTCATTCCTGCAGTGGAAAAGGTTTTGCTTGCTAAGACTGCTGTTCCAGACAGGAACGGGGGGGATTTGTCTCTCTACTGTCTTTGAATATTAATGAGTGGTCATTGCTTCCCTCCTTTTTCTTCTTTTACATTTTCTTTCCATGTGGGATAAATTAAACAACCGACTTTTTTATTACAAGTTATTAATATGTGTTATGTATTGTTGGAAAATAATTTTAAGGGATTCCCAACAAAAATGTTTGTGATACACAAGGCTGTTTGTCACTCTCCCGCCTAAACCTCATTTATTCAAAATCCCAAATCCCAACTAAGGCCTTGTACTAGGGCAATAGTTTCTATGTTCTTTCTGAACAGCACTAGGAAGTGCCTTACAGCCAGCAGAGACACCTCCTTATTGATAACAATTTCAATAACGAGCTCTGTTAACAGATTTGGCATGTGCCAGATGTGGAGAGTTCGTTATTGCTCAGGTAGGAGAGCAAGTGGTGTGGGCTGGGACCGATGGGGTGGTGTTTACCTGGGGACTTGTTATGGCTGGGATGCAGTCATCGCACAGCTCCATCCTGTCCTCCAGCAGAGCTTCATGGCCAAATGCCTCCTCCACCGTATCCATATGTTCCGACCCCAAACCAGAAGTCCAGCAGAGACCGGCATTATTTGCATAGAGGATGACCTGGGTCCTTTCAGCAAAATTCTCTTATGGGGGGGATGCTTCCCAGGGTCTGCACTTTGCCAGCTTGGATTTGGGTCCCTTTGCCTGGCAGGAATGCTCAGCTGTGATGGTTGATTTCACTGCCCTAATGATAGTAATGAAATAAATAAAATTAAATAAATAAAATTGAGTTAATGATATAAAATAAAACACCAGCCTCCTAGTGATATTTTATACCTCAGTGTTACAGTATCCAGTAATGGAAAAGGAGAGACAGTACAGAAACAAAATGGATTGGGGAAAAATATGTTTTCAAGCCAAGCCTTAAGGAGTTTGACCTTTTAAGGACTGTCAGAAAGACGGCTGATCCGTCCAGGGAATTGACGACCGTGTCCAAAGGGCCTTCAGAGGCCATACTGCACCCTGAAGGGCTCTTAAATCCGCTGGCAAAAAGCAAGAAACAGTGGTTGGATGCAGTAAATGGGATCTCATTTCCAAGTTTCTGATTCCTAAGTTACTTAAAGGAGGATTTAGAAGCCCACGTGATGAAGGCAGTTTGGATAGCAGAGACGTGATCTCACGAAGGAGCAGGCCCTGAGGACTTCACTCTGTTTTGAACTATGCTAATGATTGTTTGTGGGATATTCGCGGGGCTTATTTTAATGTTAGAGGGGCTTTAGATGAGTTTTCTCCCTGTCTGAATGTGCTGCACTTTGGAGTTGTGCGTTTTCCAAGGGTCTGGCCAAAATATTCTGTAACCAAATGTGCTCACGTACATCCGCCACGGCCGTGACTCGCAGGGGATGCACGGGCACAAGGGACAGGTCGCAGTCCTGCAGGCTGACAAGTCCCCAACACAGAAAAGTAAATACAATCACTAAAATACAGAAATAAACCCCATATCCTGCACAAATCCACTCGTCCCAACCCCTTTGCTTTCCCTCTGTAATATCAAGATTGGCTTCTGAAGCTGCAGGTCTTGTCAAAAGCAGGTGTTTGCCATCATTTCTATTTTTTTTCGCAGCAGGATCTGGAGCCAGCACTTAATTACCTGGTTGCATTTCTTCCCCAAACCTTCCTCGCCCCCTCTCTGCCAGTCCCTCTGCTCTGTGTGGCCTCTGGCCACCCTTGTGGCATCTACAGGTGGTTGCTCTGCAAGCCCAGCTCTTAGCAGCTCCTATGCCCAGTGGTCCCTGAGGACGCCCCAGCCTGCGTCAACAATGGTTGTTCATGCAAGGACTTGCCAGGACACCATGTGTTCACTGTTCTGACGGTGCATCTTTCTCTTTCCAGGAGTAATAACCAGGAAGGGAGGATTCAGAAGAGCTTCCAGCCAGAGTTACATCTGTTCTTGGCAAAGGTTGCACAATCCAGGTGAAGACTGCAAGCAGCTTTTTTGCAGAAGCCCCTTTTTGAGATGACGATTGGCCAAGGAACTTTCTTAACCTCTGGAACAGAAAGGAAAAAAAAGAAAATAAAAAGGACAGGGATGCTTCCTATTGTTGTTAAGCCAGCCACCTTTTAGTACGTGCAATTTATTTAGCACTTTTCCCTTCGCTTAACTGGGAAATGTTACCCTCTCAGCTCACGTGTACAGTAATTTGTTGTTATTGTTGTTGCCGTTGTGCCAAAGATTTGATGGAGCTTCTACACTGTGTCTTATTTTTGCCTTAACGTTAAGTCTTTGAGCCAAAGAAAAGTCAGAGGTGCCATTCAGGTGGTGGCGAGCAGGCCAGCCAGCTGTCGGTGACAAATCTGAATTTCTGAATCCTTCTGTGAGTCGCCTCTTTTTTCTCCTGCCTGCACTTTGCCTGCAGCCCTGGAGCCGGCGTTCAGTGTGGGCAAGAACTGGGACACCAGCATTCAGGTTTACTTCTTTGAGCTACTCCATAGTTCTGCCTTTTGGGCAATATTCCAGCGTTCCTGCTTGTGTGACACATCCACGGGATAGAAATACTGACACAAAGTGAGAGCTGAAACAGGAGCTGTGATTATTTTTTTTTTTTTAATAAATAAAATGAAATAAGCAAAAGCAAAACAAAAAAAAATCAAAAGAAAGTTCATCTAGGCAGAATGAAATGCAGCAAAACAATTCAGCGGGCGTTTCAGTTTTGTGAAGTCATTTTTTCCGTGGGTTTTTTCAAGTGGTCAGAAACCCTTGTAATGCAAAAGCATTTGAATCCTATACTGTACCTTTCACTTCAAATTGAAGTAAAAAAAAAAAAGAAAAAAAAGAAAAAAGTGGAGAAACACTTGCTTGGAGTAAGCAGACTTTATAGGTAATGCAGTTCATATGTAAAACATCTGCTAATGGCAGGAGGAGCTCTGTGTTCAAGTGAAAAAAAAGAAACCAAGGAGATGAACATATTTTGTTTCCCACTCAAGGGGGAAGGTTATTTGCAAGGCCAGATTTGCATCCTGGCTACATCTGTGTAAATCAGGTTCCTGGGTGTCTGACTTACTCCAGTCTGAATCTGGCCAGGCATCACTGGGTGCTGGGGAAGGCGAGGGGCTGCAGAGGGGAATAATCTGTTTTACTGACATGAATACAGAACTTGAAGTCCTTGGTGCCTTCCCGTTTATTGCCCAAACTCAGCAATTGTCAGATGAACACTGAGCTGGGGAGCTGGTCTGCTAAAGCTGAGCTCAGCGGAGCAGGGTCTGGGTCTAAGGGGAGCCAGGCTGTGCGGTGACAATCTGCTCACTGCCGAGTCGCCTGGTCCCAGTGGGGATGGGCAAGATCCCATTGAGGATGCTCGACATGTCTTCTATTGGATTCCTGGGACACATGGGGGACTGGGGTGTCCAGGCCCCCTCCCAGGAGTTCATTATACTGCTCACCCCTCCACCCTCACCGCCGGTCATTATTAGCAGCCCAATAAAATACATTTTTAGGTTGTCATTTGTATTTCTTTATTAAAGCACAGTTTTGAACCCTGTCTTTTGTTATATACGTTAAGGCCAGCTTTTTAGCTTACAACAGGGATTGGGGCTGAACTCATGGACTGCGGGAAACACTCCCAGGGGTGTCTGCACGCATGTCAAGTAGTTGGGTTGAAAGGGCATTTGCTTTTGAGAACTGGTCATGGATGTGGCCCAGCCCCAGAAAACAGTGAGAGAAAGGGAATTGCAAATCAGTAGGAAAAAAAGTAAGAAAAGAAAGTAAGAAAAAAAGGGAAAAATCACTGCAAGATGACCTAAAGGGAGAACTACAGGTTTCATATCGGGCCATGCTGCAATTCTCCCATCTGGGTTTTTAGCAAGATCAAGAGTTGTCCCCACCTTGGCACATTGCAAAGCCAGGGGCTAAGGAAAACCTGTGAGCATTTCTGTCTTTCTTTGAGCAGCATTCAAAATTCACCAAGCGTTTTTAATTTGAGAAATACCATCTAACTTCTGTTACCAGTTCTGCAGTGGCTCTTGATTTGTGAGAGTTAATGATTATCAGTAAGACAAGGTCTGCAGGGAGAGCCAGTGATCCAACACTGCTGATGTTCTTTATTTACCTTTTTTTTTTCCCTTTCAGTCCCTGCTGATAGATAAATTTTCTGCAAACACGTCAGTCACAAGCTGGGAGTCATCACCAGATTGTGATTGGGGCTTTAGGTCATACAATATTGTTTGTCCCCCTAATTAGGGAAGCATTAACCCTTGGGACCAAGTTGCTCATGTACAAATTCCCAAATTCATTTTTCTTAAACATGACCCATGATTCCCACCCTATCACTGCCCTTCAGTAAATGCAGGCAGAAAAATAGCCGTTAAAGTTTTAAAAACACTTTGTTTTGTTCGGTTTAAGTGAGCAAGGCTCTGCAAGGGGCTGTGTAGATGCTTTTGCATCCCAGCGAGAGGAGCAACAATGTGCACCCCTAACACTGCCCTGTGCTTCCCAGCCTTGTTCCACCAAACAACACTGGCAACAAGAAGGAGGATAAATTTTTACCAAAAGAGTAGCAAACGCATGAGTTTGAACACTGTAGTGGAGGTGATGCTCTGCTTTCTTGGTTGGGCACACAGCCAGGGTCAGGCAGAGGCAAAGCCTTTGCTCCTGGTTGTCACCAAGCCCCAGCTCCACATCTTGGATGGGAGGGCACAAGAGCCCCGGTAACACAGCCCCCTTGTACGGCAATTTGCAGGAGCTCAGCTGACCATGATCCATCACAAGACAAAGGGGAGATGATGCTTGTTTGTTTGGTTTTTTCTCCCCAGATCCTGTATTAAAACTGAAATCACACACCAAAACAGTAACACCATAGAATTGCAGAATCATAGAATCATTTAGATTAGAAAAGACCTTTAAGATTATCAAGCTCAACAATGAAGATAACACTGCTAAGTCCACCCCTAAAGCATGTCCCTAAGTGCCACATCACCTGGACATAAAGCACTGCACCCCATTAATGCTCTTACTGCATCCACTGCTTGTATGCCAGCCTCATATCCCATCTCTGATCTATCAATTGCTGCAGTTTAGTGGCCAGGGAGATATCAAAGGTGAGGATCGTCTCATGAACGTGGTAACACCACCAGACTTGTTCAAAGTATTGCATGGGATTCATAGCAGCAGTCACCATTTACCTGCTTGTTCAGTAAATTTCCTCACAGCTGCCAAGTCCTTCTGGCATGAGGAGCCCTCCCCTGCACAGGTACCTCCCAATCCAAACATCTTCAAGTCAGGTTTCATATCGGCTAAACTTGCCAGGGGTTGAAAGGCTGTCTGCGGAGTCTCAAATATACCATGTGTAATAATCTGCCCCATAAAGCCATATTCTTTCTCTCGAGGGTTTTCTGTTGCTTGTGGGTGGTGGGATCAGCAGAGCAGCAGAGGAGCAGTAGGACCTTTCCTGCCATTTCTACCCTTGAACACTGACCATGAAGTAGCTTTTGGGGTTGGAAGTAACCCTTCATAGACCAATACAGCAACATTTGCATGACAACTCCCACCAGGCTCAGCTGAGGGCCTCCATCTGCCCCACATGAACAGAAATGCTCCTGCTTGGGCTGACTCATCAGTATGTCCATGGCAGGCCAGTGTTGGTCCCCATAGTTCCTGTTCATCATCCCTGCTCTAACTGGGCTATTTCCATACTGAAATGGGATAGGCAAAGCAAAGCCTTCTGCCCAAACCAGGTTGACTCGATGCAAGCCAAGTCTCATTGATAACTCCCAACCACGTGCCATGGAGGATATGCCTCAAGGCAGACCCCAACCTACAGGTCGTTTCTCCTCATGTTGTCAGTTTGAGGTGCTCTGGAGAGGTGAACAAAATTCCCATTAACATGGATTAGGGTGGTCAACACTTATCCTGTTGCTGCGCAGAAAAGAGACTTGACATTGCAAGTTAGTGCTGTTGAAGGTGCTGCTGGGATGCTGCAGACAGAGCCCAGAAAGCAAATCAACCTTTTGGTGAGGGAAACAATTTTTCAGCCTAAACCATGCAGCGGATATAAATAGGTAGATGTTGAAACAGAAATCACTGCCTGAAGTTTTTTGATACTGTGGTATCAGAAAAAAGTCCCCATTTCATCTGCCCTCCATGCCAAGGGCTGAGATGATGCGCCTTGGAGTGCCAGGATGGCAATGCCTAAATCGACCCATTAGCCAACGTGCATCAACACAAATCACTCATAAAGCTGCTTGCAAAGGTCAGAACTAACTAGGAGATCCATCATCTAAGCAAGACAACATGGATCCCTCTCCTTAGATGGCTGCTGTGATGAATACAGTTGTCACATATATGCACATGCACACACACAAAACTATATAAGAGCGGGTTTCCACCTTGGTTTTCAGATGTAGTATTTCACAGACTAACATATTTCAGTGGGAATTCCCCTATTTCTGCCCCTGCCCTGCTATATATCACAGTGGCACCAGTTACACTGCAGCTCTAAGATGTGTATTGTAATTATTAGTAATTGTATTCACTTACTCTATATAAAAATATCAGCACAGTAGCATGAATGATTTGTGTAATGATATATTTGCTGTTATTAGGACCTAATATGTTATGCCTGTAATTACATAGTATGTCCCATATAATAGGCTTGGAATTGCTGTGTAAATTTTGGGTAATTGCAGAAAACTATGCTACAAACAGGTCCCCCTAGACCGATTCAAGCATTCACTACCAGGAAATAACCATTATTAAAGGCTCTGCAGTAGACAAAGCGATAGAATGAAAGCCAAAAGCCATATGAATATACAGCAGTAATGACGGGGGAAAAGAAAGAACATGCATGTATGTTAGGGGGAGAAATAACCAGTGCAGGGGAGAAAGAGAAGTACCAGTCCAGGTAGTGTTAATCCCTGGGGAACATTTCTTCTAACTCTGATTTCAGCAATACTCTGGCAAAAATACAAGGAACCTCCAGTGGGTGCAACATAAGCTCCAAGTAGCACAAGCTCATTCAGATGGAACTGTTTCAAAGGATTTAGAAGCCATGCTCATCATTAAAAAAAGAAAGTTATAACACTTGCATCTAGATTAAAGTCTGCCAGAGGTCATTACAGCTTAATGCATAGTCAGGCTTTTCTAAATCGGCTGGAAACTTTGACATTGATTAAAATTTATCCCCTCCTTCCCAGATCCAAGAGCTTTTCCAAATTGCATTGCACTTTTTTTGTGTGTGTGAAGCTGATCCTTCCCCTCCTCACTGCAATACCTGCACATCCTCCATCTAAAATCAATAGCAATACCATGGTCCCCCATGGGCTTCTTGTAGTCGTGAGTGTTTCTCCCAAGGATGGAACGTGATAGGAAGAAATGAGATCAACCATTTTTATGGCTGAGTCAATAGTTATGGGCTTTGAGGGCTTTCTCATGGTCATGAACCTCAGAACAACTTCTGATTATTTTAATTGCAATGCAGCCTTCCAGCTTTGTCATCTATGCTGCCAACTTCTATTAAGGTTCCATTAAAAGGCAATGAAACACAAGGCTTTTTACAATACCCTTGGCAGAACAATTTCCCTTTCTGGATACAGTAAAAAAATTCAGCCAAAAATACATCTTTTTGGTTAAAAAAAGAGAGATAATTTCAAGCAGATCAAAATATTTCATAAAATGCTGTCAGACTGTCTCAGCCAGAAACAACGACCCAGAAAAGGCTAATTTTCAAAGCAAAACGTTGATTTTTCCTTTCTGCTTGTCATAGTCACTTTTGTTTCCACTTGCTTATGATGAAAAGGTCTAGATATCAGACAATATTTCACCTTGTGTAGAGCTGGGTGTTTTGTTCAGATCAGAATGTTTTCCACAACACTTTGTCATTGATAGATGTTTCGTAATTGAATTTCACTGGTATTAGTTGTACCTTTTCTTTCAAGGATCCTGAGACCTCTTTTCTTCAAGTGTAACTAAACTTAGCAACAGAGAGAAGGACAAATCCTGCCCTCAGATACGACCAGGTGAATTCAAGCAAATCCCAACTGAAACAAAATATGTAGTAAAAGATAAGACCTGAAAGGAGAATAAAATTTAACCCTCAGTTACACGTAGAATAAGCTTGTCAAGACACTGTTTTAGGAGTTCTAACCCACAATATACCAATAACTTATAATTTGGGGGCATCCATGCCCGTGCTTGATCTTCCTGAAGTTTATGGGACTTCTTGTAGCATTAAGCACAAGCAACCGGTTTGGTTTCCCAGTGACCCAGTGTCAGGAATGGGTTTTGTGCAGTGAAATATCACGTAGCTTCAAATATTGGTGGATATTAAAATTATAGTAAATTCCTGTTCTCAAGACTATGTTCCTTCTCATTTGGCATATTGCTCTAAAAAGAGATGACTAGGGCTGGTCCCCATCCTGAGCACATAAGAGAGCATAAAACATGGGCTTAAGTATAGGGGTCTTTGCAACAAAGAAGGTCCCATTGCTCTACCCCTTTCCATGGTACACATTACACTAGTATAACACATAACTCATGAAGTAGACCATAAATCACTCCTGGGGTTGCTGTGTTGAGGAAAGCAAGGGAGTTCTTTTGGAAGAAGCCTGAAAGAGCTGGAAGTGAGACAAGTTGGCAAGACCCATGAACAGGCTTGAGCCCCTGATTGAGGAGCCGGCAGAGTAGAGTGGGACTACGGGGTGAACAAGACCCTGAACAGCCAGGGCTGGTGTGAGGAGAGCTGTGACGGACTGAGATCTCCATCTCATCAATTGCACATGTGTTGGAGCAACCACAAGGCTGACACAAAGTATTGAGTGAGTGCTCCTTGCAAGAGTGATGCTCCCCGGGTGAGCTGAATGGAGAGGATCCTGCACAAAAATACCGTATAATGGTCAGAGACCATCATGAGACATAGGTTTGTGAAAGGTAAATGAAGATGGGAGATAGAAACATAGAATCATTTTGATGGAAAAGACCTTTAAGATCATCAAGTCCAACCATTAACTCAACACAGTCACTAAACCATGTCCCTAAGGACCTCATCTACACATCTTTTAGACACCTCTGGGTATGGTGACTTGACCACTTCCCTGGGCAGATTGTTCCAATACCTGACAACCCTTTCCATGAAGAATTTTTTCCTAATATCCAAACTAAACCTCTCTTGAAGACAAAACCTCCATTCTCTCCTAACTTCTCCATGCAGGAGTTCATAGCCTCAGTGCAGTTTATAGGCAAATATGCTACCTGCACACTCCAACACTGACCTGAGTTTTACAGACTACACGTTTGCACGCCTACAACTCAAACCTAATTGCGATGACCTCACATAAAATAGTAATAATCAACTATCAATAATACTTTGAGAACTGGCATGGGGAAATAGAAAATGCTCATTCTTAATAAAAACTGGTCCTGAGGTCGGGAAATTGAACCTTCTGCTAGTATTAGTTACGGGAGCCAAAAACATTGCTGCTGAATGTTTCTGGGGAGCATATGCTTTATATACTTGAAAGATACCCTTCAACATCAAGTCCTGGTAATTGCAGAGACATGGAAAATAAAGGCAGAAATCATAAAGTTTTCCTTTTCCTCTGGTAGCTAATAAGCCCAGGATGTATTTATGTACAAGCAGAGAGCTGTCTTCATCCCAGCCTCTCTCCTCCCTGCATCCCCAGGACGCAGCCCTGTGTGCAGTTAACTGACTTTTCCCTAATGAATCAAACCATTTGCTCCAGAAACACAAGATGTAGGGCCAATATTTTCAAAAAGCTGCCTTTAAAGCTCTGGCAGCAATTTAGTGTGGTCATGTTTCCGAGTGTGAAGTTCTTCATGTATGAATGCTTGCACTCAGGATTTATTTGCTTGGACTGCACTCACATCCATGCGGGGAGCATGACCGTGAACTCAAAGTTTTCCATGTGCTATCTACTAGATGGGAAAAATGGGTTTAAAGGACTAAAAACCAGGTAAGGACTGGAAACCTGGTATGGATTTGCAGATCTGGGGTGATGCTTAGGGCTATAAAAGAGGGAGTGAGTTAGAGAAAAAGAAAATGAAAACAAACAAACAAACAAACAAACAAACAAAAAAGCATTTATATGAAGCAAATCCAACAGCTTTGCTCCATTCACTACAATCTTTGATTGTACTTCACCAAGGGGGTGAGAACTCTGTTTCTGTGCATGTCTGGGAGCACAGTGACACAAAGCATGGGGCACAGATCCCAGAGGTGGCCTCAGACCTGGAAACAGCCTGACCCCATCAACATCATCCAAAATCAAGACTAATTAGTGTTTGTGGAAGAGTGTCAGCTCTGGTGCTGCCATGTTAACATGGCATGAGACTGTGGTCAGGACCTGAATGGGTACCTGCCGTTTGGATGTACTAATTCTCACTGACCTTGCTTGGGGATCCCTAACGTGTCCCCGCCTCGCACCTCTGTTATCTGCTTAGAAGGGAAGGAACGCAGACCAACCTGAACAAGATGTTTGCAAGATGCATTTTTGAATTGTTAGTGACATGAACTGTCTGGGATGTACAGGGCAGGACCATGCTCCATTGTGCACACTGTAGGTGCAAACTAGAAAGATGCTCTTTGCCTCAGCCCACACACAAATCTCCCTCAGCTCTTCACCACCATCCCCACACACATATTCAGCATTTTCTACTTTAAAAGAAATGCCCAATTTAATACAGAAGCAAAACCACCAAGAGCCTTGCAGCTTTTATGGAGAAAAGTGTGCTTGCTCAGGAAGCGTGAAATTAAAAGCTCTTGAGCGTGCGTTTTGCCCGGCTCCACACCACGTGCACCTCGTCAGCTCTGCAACAGGCTGGGAGCTCACTAATTCGCTCCATGGCCTCATCCTGCAAGCATGCACCCCTGCAAAGCGAGGCTTACTCATGGAAACACTATGCCTGCATTCCCCTGAGCGAGTGGCTCAGGAGGAACCTGCTCCCCGGGCTGCCCTGGGGACGTGGCTGGCACCATCCAAGCCGTCAGCCTGGCACCGTCCGGAGGGCTCCAGCAGCACAGCGAGCCACCGAGCCTGGCCAAGAGTGTGGGATCTCACAGGCTCTGAAGGACACCCTCTGGCCACGCTTGAGGCCACACTTAGATGTTTCCTGACAACACAGGTATCAAAATCTCTTCTTGAAACAAAGTGACTTCAAGCAGCTCTCAACAGGCTCCAGAGACGTACCCAGGAGTTTTACTAAAAGCAACTTGCCTTCCCATTCATCCCTGTGTTACCAGAGTTCACTTCGTGGTGTATTTTCCTTAGGAAAAATTGGATGTTATGGGCTCCTGCCAGTTGACCCCAAATCACGACAGTGCCTCATACATTTGCAGGGTTGTGTAATGGTTGGTCTCCCACTCCTCAACTTCATGGGTCAGACATAGCAAGGTAAGTGGGTCCCTGATCCACAGATCGCATTTTCTGGGGCAAGACAGGATCACACCAGGTCTGGAAGCTACATCACCTCCCAGGACTCCCAGCTCAGACAATCCCCATGGAGGTCATAACCACATGTTGTGACATACAACCCTGCCTGTACACCCCCCCATCCCATGCTAGGAGGCTCGAATGTGCAATCTCACACTTTGGAAGAGAAGAGACCTGAGAACATGCCCTTCTTCGAGAGATGGGGTAGCAAAAAGTTGTTTGCTTGCTTTTAAACCCAACAGGGTTTGAAAGGTTTATGACCCCTGAGGACACAATCCCCCTGTGTTTGAGGTTTGTCCCTACAACGACAGAGGCTGAGGTACTCTCTGGGACCTCAGAAATCCCCTGAGGACCACGGTGTATTTGCAGAGCTTTGGGGAGCTCCTGCTGTGACCCCCTCCCACATGGCTACAGCTCTATTGGTAACAGTGCACCAACGTGCATGTAATACATTCCAGACTCCTTTGGTTTGACTGATGCATATTTTGACATCTCAGAGAAAACATTTTGCAAGATGCACAGTCAAAGGCTCTTTCAAGCTGAGATGTTGTGGAAAGCCGCGTGAGCTCTCCAAGACACTATCTCTCTCTCTCTGCCAGCTGCTGTAATGAAAGCTCCCTGTGCAGGCCAGAAGATACAGCAGGGAATAACACATTCCTTTAAATAGTATCCTAGCTGGCTTGAGGAGGCCATGAACATTTTAACTCACTTATAATTTTCCTGTGGTTCAACCCTCTCTCCCTGCAGCGGTCTGCTCTGGGCACCAGGGCCAAGCAAAGACATGGGAAGCCTTTAAAATGGCATTAGCTAACCCGTGACTGCTCAGCAAAAACCCCTTTGATTGTAATCCTGCTCAGTGTGACCACAGAAAGTAATTTGAAACCTTTTGTTCTAGTTCCTCCAGTAATAATGATCTCTGTACACATTGTCAAGCCCATAACAGGTTGCCCAGAGAGGTGGTAGATGTCCCATCCCTGGAGACATCCCAGGCCAGGCTGGACGGGGCTCTGAGCAACCTGAGCTGGTGAAGATGTCCCTGCTCGTGGGGCACTGGAAGAGCTTTGAAGGTCCCATCCAACCCAAACTAATCTATGATTCTATGATTCTGCATCCCTCCACAAGCAATACTCAACTCCACACAATACCTACCCTGTACCTTAATGACCCGGAGGTAATTAGCACATGAAGGCACAGTGCTGGGGTCAGCAGAGCAGATGTTGTTCCACCAGGAATTGATCTCAAAGAGATGATTGCTTCAATACTAGAAAATGCTCCCCCAACATCTTCCACATGACATTTTTCCAGAGGCAAAGCCAGCTAAAGAGGTCCCTGAATGTCCTCCTCCTTCAGACCCATGCAACCATCTGTAAACCAAGTCAGTGCAAGAAAATACTGAAGGTCAAGGGGCAAAACAATCAGTTCAGATTTTAAAAGTGCACAGACCCCACTTGCGGCACAATTCACAAGCAATTGTTTGGCACAGCAGCGGGACAGCAAACTGCCAAGCAACAGCAGGAAAACGTTTGGGGCTAACGAGAATTTGGGTTATCTTAAAACAGCTTTGCTCAAGGAGAAGACTGAACAGGAGACTGTCTCCAGTATGACTGGAAGGAGCAGCATGACTGCAATGTTGAGAGGTGTAGAATTTCTATATAGAAAGAGTTATTTAGAAAAATTCCCAGTTTCCCACCCCACAGGAAATTTTAAATAAAATCCGAGGGTTCTGTGGCAACAGCAGCATGCAGCCTAAATAAAAATTAAAAAGAGTAAAAATTGTTTTGGGGAAAAAATTCAAAAAGATCATTTTCTCTGCTGAGAGCTGAAGTTCTTCCCCTCCTCCCCAAAAAACAACGAAACAAAACAAAACAAAACAAAAGTTATTTTGCCACTCCTCAGAAAACCTGAAAAAGTATTATCACTTTTCCATGGGTGATTTTCAATTGTGCCCATCAGCTCAAGTACAGCCTCTCCAGGATGGGATGTGTTCCTCTCTCATACAGGTCACTGTGCACCCAGTGTCGGTGTTTTAAACATATTATGTTCCTGATGGTAATATTCTTATACAGCCATAGCTTTGCGATGCTGAATGTCTGTGTTGCCAGAGCATGTCTAAGGTGCTGGGGTTTCTGTCTGGTTTAATTTCTCTGCACTATCCTGTGCTTCTTATCTTGCTTTGCCACCGAACCAAAATACATCCACTTCTTATCCCAGAGGTTTGATATTATGGAAATAATTGGTGGCATTGTAATACTTTTCAACATTGTGAGGCAAATGGTGTCCAACAGCCCTAAAACAAGTGTCCCATGTTTTACAGGGGCATTTTAAGGATTGTGCCTAGATTTTATTAGGTGTTTTCCTTTGCTATGCAGCTCTACAAAGGATATTTTAAGTCACCCATCTTGTCATGGGTTTATTTGCTGGTCTAAATGATTTGTGTTGCATAGGTCTACCAGCAATCTGTTCAAGTTTACCACAGAATATTAGAAAAAAAGTTACAGCCTCGTGGAAGGCTCAGCAGAACCAGATCTCTTAGCTGGGAAGATCTGGTTTCTTTATGAGCCTTTACCTTGAGAAAAGGAAGTTCTTTATATTTTCTCTATAGTGAGACATTTGACCTCTTGGAGACCAGAATTACCTTTCCTCACTTATTCCCAGTGTTTGGGAATGGGTTAGTTTGCATTGAGCCAAACCACGGTCAAGGTTCTGAAAACCAAAAACACAAGTCATTTGCTAAAAATTCCTCTCCATGCAGCATTTTCAGCACAAGCAGAGGGCATCAAAACAGCTTCTTGTGGGAACAGAACCGCTTTCACACCTCCAGCTGCAGCTGTGTGAGAAAGGACTCTGGTTTTTAACTGTACTGTGATCTCTCATCTCTTCTGGTGATGGTGAGGACAGGTGGCCTTTCCCCTTTTCCCCGCTTTTCAAACCACAATTACAGCAGCTGCAGCTTCTCAGTTTGTAAAGCAGCTCTTTGGTGAGTTTCTAATGAGGGTGTGCACCGTGTCCTGTCACCACCCCAACACAATGGGGACCAGGACACACTGACAGCATGCTGCCTCTGGGAGAGGACCCATGTCCTACATGCACTGCCACCGACGCAGTGGCAGCACCAGGCACGGACCTGCTGCTGTGGGGATCACCCTCACCCACAGATGTTTGGCCTTCAAAGCTCATCCAGTGCCACCCCTGCCATGAGCAGGGACATCTTCACCAGATCAGGTTGCTCAGAGCCCCGTCCAGCCTGGCCTGGGGTGTCTCCAGGGATGGGGCATCCACCACCTCTCTGGGAAACCTGGGCCAGGCTCTCACCACCCTCACTGTAAAAAATTTCTTCCTCTAGCCTGAATCTCCCCTCATTTAGTTTAAAACCATCACCCCTTATGTTATGGCAACAGGTCCTGCTAAAAAGTCTGTCCCCATCTTTCTTATCAGTCCTTTTTAAGCACTGAAAGGCCACAATAAGGTCTCCCCGGAGTGTTCTCTTCTCCAGGCTGAACACCCCAACTCTCTCAGCCTTTCCTCAGAGCAGAGCTGTTCCAGTCCTATGATCATTTTTGCAGCCTCCTCTGGACCCCCTCCAACAGGTCCAGGTCTCTCCTGTACAGAGGGTTCCAGAGTTGGACGCAGAACTCCAGGATTTTTGAGGATTGTGAATACCGAGGCTTTGAAGCAGGTGCTTGGACATGCAAAGCAGCCAAATTAGGCACCAAATTTATTCTTTTGTGAACTTCCCATCTCAGGTGTCTCACACAAATGCTGACCAGAGGTGGTCACCTATCTGACTCTTCCCTGCCCTTTTCCCTGAAATTACATGTAGCTCTCAACACCACACTTGCTCCGCTCCATGCCTTGTGCAGAAAAACTCCATTGACTCCAAATCTTTCAGTTCTTTCTTCACCTTCCACATGACTTTCACCCATGTTTTTCTCTCCCCATGCCACTATCACCCATGGGGCAGTTCAGTCTCTTTTCTTTTTTGTCTTCTGCCCAATGAATGGAATGACAGAAGTGAAGTATCCAAGAAAAGGAGATGATTATTACAGTAAAGCCTGAAGCAGAGACATGTTCCTGCTCTGGGCTGAGTTCATCCCATACTAGCGCACAGATAGTTCTGTTTAATTTGAGGATCTTCTGATCACACTGCATTCAGACCCACATCAGCTGCACCCAAGCCACAGACAGTTTCAAATATTAAGCGATGGCACCATTTTAAATTCATGCACAAGACAAAACACTGCAGAAACACCTGCAATGTATTCCTTGCATGTCAGTCTATCAAACAAGGAGGCAGCTCGTTTCTGGATGTGTCCTCTGTGGAGAGCACATCATAGAGTATCTACCCTGTTTCCCCAAAAATAAGATAGGGTCAGTATTATTTTTTCCTCCATAAGATGCTTGCTTTTTTACATGTATAGCTGCCTGGACACTATTTAAATTGACTTTTTTTAATGAACTGTAACTAGGGCTTATTTTTGGAGTAGGGGTTGTATTTTGAGCATCCTCAAAAATCCTGAAAAATCATGCTAGGGCTTAGTTTCAGGGTAGGTCTTATTTTGGAGGAAACAGTGTAGTCTGACATTGGAGCTGTAGTGTGTTCTGCATTATCACAATCATTTCACTGCCTGAAACCCTACAAATTATAAATCTACTTAACAAGAGCACCCAAACCCTATAGACTGGCCTTTCCCAACCTCTATACACTAACCTTTCCATCCAGCTACCGCTCAAGCGCTCAGTCCTTGCAAAGCCTCAACCAGCTTGTTCAATGCAGAGACACCACTTTCCCCAGGACAGTGGGATGGAGAGGAGGAGCAGTCACCCAACCCTCAGATGAAGGCTGGTGCCTGTGGAGGTCCCAGCCAGGGACCCCCACAAGGTTTGCCGTCCCCCTGGGCAAGAAGGGGCAGCTACAAGCACATCCATCGCTCAGCTGCAGGAGCCTGCAGCCTGGTGAATTAAGTCTTCAGCAACCACTAAACTCACAAATAGACAGTAGGCGCCAGAATCCTCAGCTGTGGCTCTTTGGACTACACTGGATTTACGCTGATTTAAGCCAGCTGAGGATCCGCGCCACCGGGCCAAGTCCCGCTGGCCTACCTCAGGCTGATGGCTAGTTGACGTGACTGATGACTAAGATTCCCATTTAACGTAACTCAAAGCATGAGCAGTGCCTATGTAGTGCTACCATTGTTGACTCCAGCCTTTTGTCTCGGGATGTAACCGATAGGCCTAATAACCGAAATCATACTGCATGCATTCATTCACCCTCTTCGCAAACAGCATGTTATTGAGCTCAGTGGTGAAAAGGCATGCACAAACACAATGGGGCTGGGATTAAGCCCAGCTGCATTACCAAAGTAAATACTTTTGCTGCTGACAGTTTGTCTGTAGGGATTTGGAGAAAAGTTTTGTGCATCTACTTAGGCAACATATGGTTTTATTTTCCCTGTTAACAAAAACAGTAGTGGTCAAAAGTCAACACCCTCTGATGACTGTTTGGTGGCCAATGTGGAATGGGCTTGGTGGTCTAAGTCCAGTTCCTTACATGTCCACATAAAAATGACCATTTTCCTGCATTCGTCTCTCACTTGGCACTGAGGTTTATAGTCTCCGCAAGGAAGTCAAGGGGTTTTTGAGGTTAATCTCATCTGTCCTCCTTCCTGATTGAAAGCAATGGGTGACATGGTTTGGGTTAAGATACTTTGCTAGCTTCTTTAATTCCCCTTGTGATGAAAACCCCTCCACAATCTGTTTCCTTGAAGCCTGAAAAGGGTCAGAATTAATCCGCATTAACCAGCAGATGGAGTGTGCCAGCTAGTCAGCCTTCTAAAGCAAACACAGAGCCGATGAGGACGAGCATCATGCCAAGAACACAAATGTTCTGAATTTAGCCCTTCGTCTCCGAGCCGAACGCATACTGTTCTCCAAAGATCTCTGCAACACTCAATCAACAGCTGGTCACCTTCACATCTGAAACTGAGAAGGAAATCCACAAAGGTCTGGCTTTATATTTGGCGATGACTTCAGTGTGGTGGTAAAGGGCAAAAAGTTGTCCGAGTTCCGCGGGTGCCCATCTCGCATAGCTCCAGTGAAGTAATTGGCAGATACTGGCACTCAGTATCACTGGGAAGAAAAGAAGCTGACCACCACCACCACCAAACCCTCCAGAGCTGATCGCCCTAAAAGATTTTAGAGCTTTCAAGGTGCAAACAGGCCTTGTCTACACTGAGGTAATGAAATTACAGCAGCTCGAGCACAACTGCTAACACTAAGCATCTGCAGCCTCAGAGGCAGCTCAAGAGCGGCAAAGGGCTGTTAACTCGACCCGCCACATGAAGTAATTGTTTTTAAGGGAGTGTATCCAAGCTGGAACACAGCAATGCATAACATGCACACTAAGACAGGTGTAATCCCAGGCATGGTGGGTGGGAAGCAAGGCTGGAAAATCACAACTAAGAAGCCAAGAGGTGTTGCATAATGCAGACTTCCCTGCCAAGACAAAGGTAGTTTTATTGAGAGCCAGATCCTGCACAATACCCAGTTACTCCCACAATGTGTTTGCCATCCTCAGATTCTACTGACATCCCTGGAAGCTGAAGGTCCAAAGTATTTGAGCAGGACCAGTTGTGATAGGACAAGGGGTGATGGTTTTAAACGAAAGGAGGAGAGATCTAGGCTGGACATGAGGAAGAAATTTTTTACATTGAGGGTGGTGAAACCCTGGTCCAGGTTGCCCAGAGAGGTGGTGGATGAACCATCCCTGGAGACATCTCAGGCCAGGCTGGATGGGGCTCTGAGCATCCTGATCTGGGTGAAGATGTCCCTGCTCATGGCAGGGGTGGCACTGGATGAGCTTTGAAGGTCCCTCCAAAGCAAACTATTCTATGATTCTATGATTTTGCAAGGGATGCTCAAACCTGCCAGTGATGGTCAGGCAGCCAGGGCTGGAGGAGCTGAGCCATGAAGAGAAAATACCGCAGGTTGACATGCAAAGGGAGCTCGCAAACAGGCCACCACAGTCCCATAGTTGCACATGCATCCATCCACAGAGGAAGAAGGTAAAGCCAGAAATTGTTTCTGTTCCTATGAAAAACAATCGCTGCAAACAAAAGTTCATCTTAACATTTGTCTGCAGAAGTTTGGGGGGTTTCATTCAAAAAGCAAAAACCAAAAAATGTTTGCTTTCTGGCAGTCAAAAACTGGAAACTTTCTGGCCACAACCCAAAATAATTTGGGGTTTCTGGGGTTTGGTTTTGTTTTGGGTTTTCGCCAAACTCCTTAGCTTACTTTTGCCAAAAAATCTGCACATTTTTCAAGCTTTTTCTTCCTCAATGAAAACCCTAAATTTATTGTTGAAATTGGACATTTACCACAGAATTATTATTATTTTTTTTTTACAAGAGCATTTTCATCAAATATAATGTTTTGAATGAACAATTTCATCCTGCTCTGTAAGAAGATCCCTTGGAGAGACTATCACACCCTCTACTTTTATCTCTTCTCCCCAGCTCACTTTTCTCACCCATGGGACCCAGGGCTGTGACCATGGTGTGGTTTTGACCACCATGTGGCCAAGCTTTACAGCTGTGGAGCAGCCATACTGGCCTTCCCAGCAACAAACACCTCTAAGGTGGGAATAGCTTGAGCTTTTTCTATGAAATACCAAGTATCTCTGTGAAAATAAAGAAACATAGCAAAGGAAAATAAGCATCTGGAGTCTAGATTCAGTGGTTCTTGGACCACATTTAGGCCTATGGTTCTGGGAGATGAATGTGCTGTTACCTGTCCTCCAAAGCGCCCAAACATCATTTACCCACAGGTTCGTTAGAGCTGCTGGCCCTGTGTCCACCATAGGCTCCACAAAGTACACAACTCATACGGTCTGCATTAATTTTTCAAGGTCTGGCACAGGGAAGGTGGACATGAAAAATGGACAGGAAATAATAGATATTATGGACTCATGAGACAAACCCAATGCTAGCGACTAAGAAGAAAATTAAAAACTGTAGTATTTTTCTACCCCAAGCACCGAACTCAGAGATGGAACTGAAGAGTGAACCCAGCTCAGAACTGAGAAGGTGTTTGCACCCTGTCTCCGGGAATAACTTTGATCTGACCGAACGCTGAAACCAGAAATTGCACTGAAGTGAGGGAAATTTGGACTGGAGTCTGAGTCACAGAGCTTGAGACTGCACTTTTATGAGGCAGAGCCAAACTACAATAACAAATCTTAGCTTCCTGAAGTTTTGTGAATGCGAATTTGGTCCGGGTTTTGAATTTCACTCTTCCAACCAATCTCCCATTAAATGGCCATTGAAAGAGCCATTCCTTCCCCAGTTAAAACTAAGATATCTTGGAGTTTTTATAACAAAACAGATCCATTTCAATGGCTGCTTTTTTTTTTCCTCTGGAAATAATCTATTTTCTTGCTTTTGAGGTCTGTTTGGATGTTTTCTTTGATTGAACCACTGAATTAGGTGTCTGATGACCCTACCAGAGCTGGGACTACTGTGAGGAAGGGCAGGAGAAGGAAGACCAACACAGAGAGGGCAACCACGCAGGTCAGTGGCAAGTGGGAGAACATGCCAGGAGGGACAGGGGAGGCGATGAGTCTCAAATTGAGGCAAAAATGGAATTGCCACACAAAAAAAAAGCCATCTTGGAGGACTTTGAGCAGTATGTTTGGAGGGTTCAGTCAAGAAAAGAGCTGATGACAGGAAGAGATGGACTTGGGGTGGGTTGGAGAAGGGAAGGAATAAGAAATGTGTGGGTGAGGAGGAGGCAGGTCAGGGGCTGGCTATGAGGATGAAGGGATCTGTCAGGCATTGGGGACAGGTCAGGGATAAGGAGGAGGATCTGAGAGGCTGGTAAGTTCTCACAGATCAGGTCAAGAGAAGGGGGTAATGAAGGATTAAGAAGGCTGGGTGGGTAGTGAGGAAGAGGAGCAGATAAGGTCTTTTCTTTTCTCTTTTATTTTATCTTATTTTATTTTCTTTCTTCTTTTCCTTTTCCCTTTCCTTTCCTTTCCTTTCCTTTCCTTTCCTTTCCTTTCCTTTCCTTTTCCTTTCCTTCCTTTCCCTTTTCTTTCCCTTTTCCCTTTTCCCTCTCCCCTTTCCCCTTTTCCCTCTCCCCTTTCCCCTTTCCCCTTTCCTTTCCTTTCCTTTCCTTTCCTTTCCTTTCCTTTCCTTTCCTTTCCTTTCCTTTCCTTTCCTTTCCTTTCCTTTCCCATTTGGATAACAATGGTCCTCACACTATTTTTTATCTGATTTTCAGCAAAGTTTACTTAAGCCTTGACATAGTGCAACACTGCCTGTCAGCTGAGCCATGGTTAACAGTGCTGTCCCCTAAGCCCAAGACAAGCAAGGCAAGGAGAATAAATTAAAGTCTTTGCAAAAGGTTTCCCAGTTGAAAGGGGGTGAAAGCATAGGCACAGTAAATTACCGCAGCTCAGCTCAGTGTTAAGTCATGCATCCTGCACATACAGAAGAGACACTCTGCCATTAATACAAACCTAGAAAGAAGCTAAAACATTAATACCAGCACAGGCTGGTTTTCAAGGCCCTTAAGCAGAGCAGTTAGGCTGGAAGGGGAGCTGGGGCTGCTTGTGATGAAAGCCTCACACATGGAGAGGTGGGGGAAATGCCAGACAGCCCTGGGAGAGAAGGAAATATTTATATTGATTTACTCTGACATTTGAACTGTAATGTCCTCATAATAAACCGTGCCCCAGGAGTGGGTGATATTTGGATTGTCTCGACACCAGACAGTGAGAAACCCAAGAAGGGGAAACTGAGGCAGGGTCAAGGTTTGACATCCAGCTGTGTAAGCTCCCTTCGTGGTCCTTTATCAGGACTGTTTTCACCCATCATGTACTCACATAGTTAAGAGGATCTAGGAAGCTACAATTCCTTTGCTTTCCAAAGCCATTACTCAGGAAAAGACTAATTAAGTGGCAGTGTTATTACAGCAGGTCCTCGAGTCTCCGAACACAACCAACAGCGATTAAGCAGGCGTCAGCTACTGGGCAGGATTTCCCACTGCCCAGCTGTGTAATTATCACAGCAGCTAAGCCAAAATCATTTGACAAAGAAAACCAGCTGCAGGCTGCAGGTCTCAGAGATAGCACATGTCCAGCGGAGAGAGAAACAATAACCACTTCTCCTCTGTATTTTTCCAAAAGAAGACAAGCATGCCACATTCCTAGAGGAGTAGAGAGCAATATTGATTTCTGGGGAGCACCTGGAATAAGAATCAGGGGTACAATACAGCTTACTGCCGTTTTCTTGGAGAACTGAATGTTCACCGCTGCCTCCCTCACCCAAGGACATGGAGTTGGTAAGGGGGGAGGATTCGTTGTGCGGCTTTGAAATATCGACCCATGCTGCAGCATCACCCCCGCAGAGCAGGGCTGAGGGCTGCCTTTAATATCCCAAATAGAGCGCTGACGTGGACTTTGAGTGATGGAAAAGCTTTGAGTTTGTTTCCTGAATGGAGAAGCCTGTGACCGTACATATCCTACTGCCTCAGTTTCCCCATCTCTAAAATCATAGGATCATAGAAATAATTTTGGTTGGAAAAGACCTTTAAGATCAAGTCCAACTGTTAACCTAACACTGCCCAGTCCATCACTAAACCATGTCCCTAGAAAGTTCTACACATCTTTTAAACACCTCCAGGGATGATGACTCCACCACTGCCCTGGGCAGCCTGTTCCAATGCCTGACAACCCTTTCCAGAAGGAAATTTTTCCTAATATCCAATCCAAACCTCCCCTGGCACAACCTGAGGCCATTTCCTCTCATTCTATTGCTTATTATCTGGGAAAAGAGACCAACCCCCTCCACACTCCAACCTCCTTTCAGGCAGTTGCAGACAGTGATAAGGTCTCCCCTCAGCCTCCTTTTCTCCAGGCTGAACAGCCCCAGTTCTCTCAGCTGCTCCTCATCAGACTTGTGCTCCAGACCCAAATGACAGCATCTGTGTCAGCTGCCTCACTGGTTGTCTCAGCCACATGGCGCGATGCCTTCAAACAAACTGTACAGAGCCAACCCCACAGCTTGGGGGCTTTCTCCTGCCTGTCTGTGCCACCAGATGCACCTTCAAGAGATGTCTTCCCTCTCTGTGGTCACAAGGCTTTTGATTGCCTGTGATATTGCTGTTAGCATCTCCAAAGCTGTTCTCCCCTCCAAGCCACAAGCTGTGTGCCGTCAGGGGTGGCTGATGCACAGGGGGAACAGAGAGCCAAACACAGGAGAGACAAATTGGGCTGCCAGTGTGTATAGGAGAGGAACTGGAGTTATTTGGAAGAGCATACGCAGCTCCTTGCCATGGATCAACAGAGTGTTTAGTGGTGTAGCATGACCAATGCAGGTTAAAAGAAGATGTTGCAGCTGGGGAATGCACCACTGCCACCATCACCAGCATAGTGATATCTCCACCCGGCAAGCTACCCACCAGGTTCAGCTGACCTGTAGAGGTAGAGAGTCTTCCCCCAGTTGTTTTAGGTAAGTAGGTGTCACAGCACATCGCAGCATGGTGTAGAACTGGCTGTGAGGATCTCAACATGAGTCCCACATCCAGCACGTGATGATGGCCAGGACTGGACATAGGACTTGCCTGGACCTCCTGGCATGAAGGATGGTGTGAGTGGTAAGGTCCTTGGAAAAGGACAAGGACAAAAGACAACATTTTCTAGAGTAGCAGCACAAAGACATCTATCTCCATTTATATGTTTCCTACCCAAGTCCATTTTCATATCATCATCCAAAGCTCTCTCTTCACTCCCATTTGAACTTATTTGGAGTACTTTTCTCCCTTCTTTCAAACAGCCTGACAGGACCTTTTCTATAGGTCCCTCATGAACACTGTTTGCTTGGTGGAGCCTGCAAGCAGGGGCAGATCTCACTGCTGCTGCTGCACAGGGAACTCATCGCTTTCACGAAGGTCCGAGCCCCAGCCTCTAACTACATTCTCAGTGCCTGTGCAAATCTGCCAACCATTAGCAAATGCCTTCTCAGAGGGCTCTTCAGCCTGCAAATCCATTTGCACTTAAATTTCCGGCCACACAGCACTTGGCCTAGATGAGTAACGAAGTGTGTGACCTTCCAGCGATCAAGCATTGCTAATATCTCAACTATTTCAAATGTTTAATAACTTAATTTAATGCAGTGAGAATGATTTAATTGAATGCACAATATCTGTAGCAGCTAATTAACCACAGTAGCCCAAAGAGGTCTTGGACTTCATACAACCTTTCAATATAATTACAAATTTTTAACAGCAAAATGAATTTAAATCCAGCCTGACAGAGCAATCCATCTTCATCTCCAGATAAAAGGTAGCACACGCGGTATTAACATTTAAATAAAAGCCATGGGCAGTGGAGAGAGACGAGGAGCATTAGCAGATGTGCGGAATGAATTGCTAACAGCTCTGTGAGAGGGGAGGATGAGTGCATTGGATTGTGCAGGTTGGACTTACAACACAGACACTGACATTGCTTGCTCTGCCTGGAATCCATGAGTTCAGACTTCATGGCAAAGGTCCTTTAGGTCTACCTGTATCTCCCCTGGAGGACCAGAGGTGTTGTTACTGACTCAGCATGGCACACACCGGCAAGCACGGGTGATCACACCCCTGCTTTTATTAGAGCTGTTTTCCGCCAAAGTGGATCTGAACACAACAACCCTCTGACTCCTCTGTGCCTGTGTGGGCAAGAAAATGTCCCAATGGTCTTCTTGCACCCATCTTGCAGTGCCTCATCCTCTACCACCCTCTGACCCACCCCTGGAGCTTCTCCTGGAGATTTCCTCCTTTCCCATCCTCCCAGAGATGGGTTATGTGCCATGGCTTTGCAGGGACATGCAGATTCGGGTACAGAGCTTGCAAGGTCAAAGACTGACCACACTTGCTAGAGCCATGGTGGGGATTAAACTGGACTTTAAGAAACAAGGTGGGATTCATGGCCCCTTAGTGCAGCATTTCAAGTAATTCAGGGGAGCTGGAGGAGCCTGTTCCTCTCCACTGGCTGCAAAACACGTCAGAGGTGATTCAGGAAAGGAATATGTTTGGGTCCATCCCACATGCAGAGCATCTATGCGCACAGAACTGTTGTTTGCATTAATGGATGCAACAAATGTGGCATGGGGTCACTTCCTTGCAAAGCCCTGACATTCAGTAGTATCTGACCTGAAAACTCGACAACCATGAGATACCTTCCCAGACACCTCCTGGGTAACAATAACAAGAGGGGAAGAACATATTTGGAGTTTTAATTTGCTTTCTTGGTTTGAGCCTTCTGCATTCAGAGCCTCTCCTGAAAGCTGTGAAGGCGAGAAGCGGACTTTAAGTGAAAGGTGAGATTCCTCCTTCAACAAGCAACCACCTGCCCTCAGCCACTCGGATAAGGCATTTTAAGCCTCTCTGGAACCTGTAGTACTGTAAAGCCAGAGCAGTCCATTTCCATGGAAGTGCTCCCAATTTACACTGGTGTAAATAAGAGCCAGACTAGACTGACAGTAAAACAGAAAATAAAAAGCTAAAAAAGAAAATAAAACACAGATGTCCTACAATCGTGATAGTGTGTAGCATTAGTGGATATTAGTAGCTCAAAATAAATAGATAGGACATATAGGAACTATTTGTTCTTGCTGGTAAGAACGTTTCAGATTCCTACTTAGCTTGAATCTGTCAAAGACATTTTTTCCCCCAAGAGTTTGTGAAACATTACCATAAATCTGTCCCATGTAGAATTTTAATTGCCGAGTTCAAAACTAGGCTGACTCTGCCAAATGTGATAGCATCAGCTGGTGGCGTCATTTGTCATTGTTACAGGCAAATAAACCAGTGAGTTAATCAAAGGGGATGAAAAATGAGGTGGTTTCGTTTTTTGGAGTCCTGAATCCAATTCTTTCTCCTTTCTTCTCACCAGTCTGCACCAAAATGCCAGCAGCACCAGCTGGCCAAAAGGCGCTCGTTCAAAAATCTATTGTAGATAACACATACATTCTCAGCTGATAAGATCAAGGAGAACCAGGAGGAGATAATAGGGAGTAGGAGACAAAGAGAAAAAAAAGTATCTGGACAGTGCAGCTGAAGGAGATGAGCAGATAGGCAACCACTGCTGCTCAAACAGCATTTCGGTCCAAGGTCCCTCCAGATCAAACTGACACGAGATCTCTCTGGAAGGACAGAGCGGTGGAACATATTCTTTCAAGGGCCTTGGACTACTGCAGAAAACAAGCAGAGATCAAAATCTTAATGGGTCCGGGAGTTTGGGAATCCCATTTGTCAGCAATCTGCTGCCTGGAAGCTCAGATCTGGGCTTCTGCCAATCCTACGTGGATCCCAGCCTTGAGGTGTTGATTGACCACACGATCACTGCCCTTGTCTTGCAGACAGAAACAGTTGCCTCTTAATCTTTGCTCTTAATATGCCAGTGCTGGCTTTTAGCAGACTCAAAGTAGACATGAAGATAACATTTTTTGGTCAAAAGGCACCCTGTTTATCTCTTTCTTAGATCCCGTTGGTGAAAAGACAGGAATTACTAACCAAATGCAGACCTAATGTGTTTCATGTAGTACCAACTGATAGAGCAGGTTCCCTAACACTCAAGGGATTCAGTCAAAGGTTTCTCTTATCTCAGACTCCTGGCTTCCCTGAACCACTGTGAAGAAGTGATGCAGCCAGCACCACACTGGAAGTCTGTGTAGATGTACAGGCACTCACAAATGATCACAGCAGTGGGTTTAGCATTTGAAATGATAGCTGAGTGTACACAGTCCTAGCCTGTTACAAATGCAAAGTAAATGTATGACTGGAACCTTTGCACCTTGCAATTGTCGATACGTGCTTCATGGTTGACCCCAGGACAGAGCACAAGTCTTCAAAGTCCATGGCCAACACCAGGAAGAACATCTCTCTTCATTCTGAATACTTTGAAGACATCTTCTCATACTTTCTTTTCCCGGTTTGTTCGTCCCCCGCTACCTCTCCTAGCAAACTATACTATGAACCTGAACTCAATAGTCCTGATCTTACATTTGTGAAAAAAATGGAAGACTAAGAGCAAAACAGGGTCTTCTGCACAGCTCCACTCTCATCCTCCACTCAGCTGTTCTTACCCCTGCCAAAAAAGCCCCCAAATCTTGCACACATAACAGTTTTCACTCCTGCCTTTTCTATTGCTTAGTTTTCCCTCTCTTTAATGAGAAAACCACACTTTACTTTCATCATCCCTCAACCTGAAGTTTGCTC
This sequence comes from Patagioenas fasciata, assembly GCF_037038585.1. Classification (NCBI taxonomy): domain Eukaryota; kingdom Metazoa; phylum Chordata; class Aves; order Columbiformes; family Columbidae; genus Patagioenas; species Patagioenas fasciata. Next base: position 7,156,276 of record NC_092523.1, on the reverse strand, counting down.
AGGCAGGATCAGAACAGATAAAGGGTGAGGACTAGATGCTTCTCTACAACCAGCTGTGACTCCTTTTAACTCCATCTTCTTGGCAATTTCACATCCAGAGGTGGGCAGGTCTGGCCCTGCCCAGGTGCTGCTTTCCTGACTGGGGGGTCTGATGGGGCAAGGTCAGCTACTCAGCTTCGCACTTTGAGATGCCGGAAGAAAAAAGCTGTTTTCTTCCTCCATTTTAATGGAATAGCTTCCTCAATAGATGTGGAACAGGAGGAGGGAACAGTAACATTCCCTCTTCTCAGAACTTCCACAGTTTTTAGGACATTTAAAAATTCCCCAGAGAAATAAGTGCGGACTTAGCCCAGAACCCAACAGCATCTGTGAAAAAAACCAAAAGGGTAATTTGAAGAAAAACAAAGTTGCCTCTCCCAGGGCTTGATCTTATGTTCTCTGAATTTGACCTCCCATCCACTAATGTGTATGAAAAACCCTCCACAATGAAACATTTCTTCATAGGCAATTATCTTAATTTTTATTACACAGGAATTCCTTTTCCTGTCAGACGGGGTTTGGGTGAGCTGAGTGTGGCTCATGGCATCTCTAGTTCCTCCCAACAGATATCTCAGTGGATGATCTCACAGAATGTGCATTTCCCCTCCACACAAGTTTCAAAATGGGACCACATCCCTGCAGATCTCCTACAGCCTGGAGGAGGGTGCATCTGATTTGTCCCTCCAGCTCAAAAAGAGCAGTGGACAGACATGCCACAAGTTTTCAGGAGGCAAAGGTTGAGACAGAAGAGAGAAATGCCATTCTAATAAACAAGTGGCAAGCAAGTATATGCTAGAAAGAAGGAACAAACTGCAAGAAAGAAGCAACATGAAGGCAATTTGGCATAATAACTGGTACAGTAGCAAGCTTCTTCAAGTAGGACATATGACCAAGATCTGTTTGCCTGAAATACAGTAAGTAGCACACTGGTATAGTCCGTACAACAAAAGCTGGCCTCAGAGGTCAAATTATCCTACGAGACTTGAGATCATCTACTTTGCAACAAGTGAGAGATCCTACGGATTAATATCTTGAGCTTGTGTCTACTGAGGATGGTCTTTGTAGCCCCACTTTTGGCATCATAGAGCACTGGTCATGGTCTCAGACCCCAGTGCCCTGTGGTAATGGCTCACTACTTCAACATGTTCCCGTTCTGAAAGCAGAAACCAAACAGAAAACACGTGTCATCTTGCCAAAACTCACAACTCCACTCCAAATCTCATGACCTTCGAACTCTCAGATCCTAGAAGCAAAGCTTTTACCTCTACCTGGAAATAATTCCTTGGTGGAGAGCACCCCATCCCTTACAAAAAGAAAAATAGTGCATGTTTTCACTCAACCCTACCAATGAGCTCCCATCCCCACTGAAGAGAGCCATTGTGGAGCAACTGCATTATACAAGATGCTAAGACCTCGTCCAGACCATAAAATATGCAACAAAACAGATTGCCAAATACCAGTCTTTTCCATGGTCCAAGACAAAGAGCCGCCCTGCAAAGCATTAATCCCTGCAGCTGCCTTGAACTATTCATGTCTCTTGGCTTTACGTAAGGACCCGCTCCATTTTGGCTACTGCTCTCACGGAAACAGAGATTTGCAGGGTCTTTAACACAATTAAAGGTCATTCTGTGAACAGAAAACCCAAAGATTTGAATGGGAGACTTATTTCCTAGTAGAGAAGGCCAGACTATTTATGTTAAGTGGAGAATAAATTTACTCAAAAATGCAGTTATGATTACACACATCAACACCTCTTTCTTTTATCTAATAGCTTCATGGTTTGTACACACACTTACACTAGAAGGGACCGCACTTCAACTTCCTCCTTCTCCTGGGGCAATCTGAACATCACACATCTTCCTGCTCCAAACCACCAAACCACAGGGCAGAGCTCCATAATTAAGCATTACCAAAGCCCAGTGAGTTGTCTTCTTGAGGTCAGCTCCGCAGGAGAAGTGTGTTGTCCCGTGGTCCAGCTGGGGACCATGCACCACCTCCTACTGCTGGGGGTGGCAGTACTCAGCTTCAGATGTCCCCCAAGAGAAGGTGACCTGTAGGAGACAGAAAACCACCTGCAGAAATGTGGGAAGCATCATGTTTTGCTGAGCTCTGGACAAAATATACTTACAGTCTAGATACAGGCTTCAGTGTGCCATCTAAGTCACCCTGTTATAGATCTCTGGTGGGGTTGCTCATCTTCTCATACAGACAGTGGAGGAAACTGCATCTAAGTTTCCTTCACTGCTCAAATAGATGTGTCTTTGCGTATGAAGCAGCTCCCACTTCCACACGGCTATTTGGTTCTTTCCTTTTCACACAAAGGCCTGAAAATAAAATGTTTTGCTTTAAACCAAAAGAACATTTGGTTCGACACAAGAATGTTTTTTTAATGTGTTGGGTTATTGAAAGAAAGCTAAAAATTTTGAGCTTGGCTGGAGCAAACCCTAAACTTTTTACAAATGTTTGGTTCTGTAACTAAGGCACACAAACAAACAAACAAAAATCTGTTTCTCACAGCTTAGCTTCTCATCCCAATAAAAGGTCTTTCTCCAAACCACTAGTTTTCAGTGAGTATGAGGTGCCATCTTTGGTGGTTTACTTATCTGGAGGCTAGGAGACCTCTGCTTAAAAGCAACTAGAAGGAATTCTGCCTAGTGACAAGAAGCCCATGTTTCTGGCACAAAAAGCTGTGGCAGTTTATGGCAAGATCAGTAGTAGCGAAAGTCATCACACCAGCAGCCAGACCTTATCGCATGTATTTTAACTCAAAATCACACAAAATGAGAGGCTGTGGTACTACACTTCCACTGTCCATGTGGTAGATGAGAACTTCTGGCCCCAGGCAATGTCTTATGGGTATAACTCTGAACAAGAAACAAAGATAAAGTTGTTTTGTTAGCAAAGGGACTTATTTTCCCCACCACTCTGGTTCCTGGCTGTCCTGAAGCCCCTCATGGCTCTGCTGCCATTACTTGCAAGTGCTCTGATAAAGTACTACCAAATCCTGGCTCCCAAGCCCATCCCACACCATTTTATGTGGCAGCAAACCCTCAGCTTAGAGGCTCACAGAAGTTTAATGTGCAGTGACTGAAATAACTTGTCTGTTTGGTGACCCAAAATGGCTCAGGCAATTACATATCCATTGGGATTCTTAGAGCTGTGGGGTGTATGGAAAGCAGTCTATATTGAGCCATCAGCTGTGAAAGCATTTTCACTCCTAAACATGTGAACAAACTGGGGAAAAAAAGTCAGGTCAGTGTTTTTCCAATGATTATGGCATTTGCAAGATGAATTTTTTTGTAAATCTGACAGCAAGCTGGACACAACAGCAAAAATTGAGGTATGTTGGTGCAGGCTCATCCCTCCTGTGTACCAGCTCCAGTGGGGTTAGAGTTGTTGTTGCTCCAAACACCCAAAATAAGGGTTATGAAATACAGGCTGCTTTATACTGTCATGTTTCATGTACGCAACTGTAGTGTATTAGGTAACCTGGTTTTAGAGGGGAGCCACAGATGGGGTTATACATCAGCAATTGACAAAAACACCTTTTGGAGCCTTCTCCAGCACAAAGGACTACTCAGAAGAGGACATGAAAAAGCAAAACTAACCCCCCAAACAGATATATTTTAAGGTGCACTGAAATAATGGATTTTGAACTGTACGGATTAAAAAATTGGGGTGGCAGACCTAATGAAACCTGTTTTACTCAAGGCTTTTTCCCTACAACAAGTCCACCCCGTCCCAGGCCAGAAAAGATGTGGCCAGTGGTGCCCTATGCAGCCATAATCTAGGTCCCTCCCATCAGTTTGTACAAATCCATTAAAACCCAATTGATCTATGAGACCACCTTGCCTTGGTCAAATTTGGTTACCCAAGTGATTCAGGCAAAGTTAATGACTGGATGGCAGAGAGGCTGCTGAGGAAAGGGAAAGGACCAAAGGAGGAACAAAAACATACCCAAGATACTTGGAAAAATCCCTGGGCTTTGAGCTGGCTACCAATTAAAAACCACAGGCAATGTGACTTAAGCCAGACTTGTGCAACAGGCTGCTTAGGAGTGTCCACAACTATTGAAACCCACGGACAGGGACACATTTCACTAATATCTCACTGACTTGCACCAACCCTCCAAGCTTGAACAGCGCTCGGCTACAAGCCCAAAGCCAAACTCTGTTAGTGAAGGCACTAGAAATCAGGACCAGGTTTTGAAATTGTGGGTAGCATAGACTTGAGTTAGGCAGCTTCAAGCAGAGGGGCAAACCCCCCATGGTGGGTGGAAATGCTTCACTTACTCTCTTCCCCAGGCTAATTCTCTGGATGCTGCAGAAATGCATCAAGCAAAGGCACTTTTTAAGCCTCTGTGGCAGAGGGTGAATCTGCTACCTCCACAATGTAGCTCCTCTGGCTTTAAGGGTTTGCCAGGCAATTGAACACCTGTGAGCAAGAAACCACTCCATGCTGCCATGGGGAAAGCAGGACTTAAGCTTTCCCTTGAAATACAAATGCTGATGCCCCAGAGTGGCATGAGCAAGGGTATAATCCCCATGAATTTCCACCCCATCAGGAAACCACCTCCAAGGCAAAGTTCAACCACAAAGGTTCAGAGTGGAAACGTTTCAGCCACTTGCTTTTCTTGGGCTCCTTGGCTGTTTTTGCCTTTTGTTGGCTTTACCTTCCTGCTGCTTTCTTGTTCTCCCCTCTCCCAATCAAATCTTTCTTCTGCAACTCCCACGCTGATCTCTCCGTTCGGTCCTTTTCATGGCATTTCTTCACCTGAGAGAGAAACAAAAGGCTTTATGCCCAGTTTCTATGCTCATTCCGGCACGGCACATGGCAGCTGTTCCCACAAAACACATTGCTCTCCTCTCCAAAATCCCCATTCAGTCTCCTTCATAGAGGAAGACATCCATCCCAGCTCACAGCGTTCAGCAGGGTTGATACGAGCATCGTGGGGCAAACCCTGACCCAACACCACTCCGTTATTAAAATGTGCCTCAAAATCAGCCATAAAAGCCCTGTGGACTGATCGTCGATGCTGCTGCTGAGCATTTTGCAAATATCCAATGATACAGCCCCTCTCCTACAGACACCACGATATAATTAGGCAAAAACGCGATGGAAGGAAAGATAAAAAGAAAATATGGGTAGATTTGGCACACAGCCTGCTGCTCTCTTCCTTTGTTTATAGTATATACGAGGGAGAAAAAGCAGAGAAGAACGGAGGATTTTGTGTATTTGCAGTGCACTCAGGTCTCGCAGCATTATTAAAGGCTAGTTTGGCGATCTGCAGTTTTACATTCTGTTTTTCCCAGGATTTGTGAAAAAGTACATGGGATAGGCAAAAAACACAGTACGAGGGGACTCTAAATCTCCTTCCAAAGACAATTAACTGCTATGATTATTCACTAATAATGAATCTGTGTTTGCAAACTAGCCCGACTTCAGAGTATGCTAAACACGTTATCATCAGCTCCGAGCTCGGTGAAACCCGATAGTGCTCCAAAACACGTCGGGTTCCTCGCTGCGAGGAGCACTGCTTGCTTTTTTATCTCCTGCCTCCACATTTCAGTATTATTTTAAAACTATAATTGAATTTCAATCGTGTGTGTGTGTGTGTGTGTGAAAAAAGGAAACACTTCTCCAAAGATTTACTGCACGTCTGTTACTGTGTGGGCTGTTTTGACTCCGCAGCATAGCAGAGACCATGCAAACCGCGCACTATTGGAATCAGTTCAAACTTTTACAGTCCTTCAAATTGGGGCTGGAGCCGGAGAGGAAATACTAAAATCCTGTATATACAACTTCTGTCTGTGAGGGGGAGAGAAATTCCATGAAAATTAAGAACTCAATGATGTATAAATTTATATTCTGTTTAAAGGGTGGGTTGGGTTTTTTCTTTTTTCTTTTCTTTTTTCAGCCTTTCTTTTTTTCTGTTGAAAAAACAATTGAACTCTTATATAAGGAAACCTAGGATCTTTAAATAACACTGCGCCCTGTGAGCTGGTAGTAGAATAGGGGCTCAATCTTTTTAAGCCAAGCCATCTAATTAGCATGTAAGCCAAGTTTTATGAAGGTGAGTCACTTCAGACCTGTTGCTCCTGAGCAAGCCAAGCCAATTTCTTTTAATGGCATGTGCTGTGAGTAATTAAACCGGATTCTGCAATCACCGTATTGTCCTTCCCACCCGCAAACAGCCGCCAGTAGGCTACAGTCAACTGGCACATCCAGAGCAGCTCCTGCCTGGCAGGGATCAGCAAACCCCACGGCCAAGATGGAAAGAGGAGAGGATTCAGGATGCTTGTAGCACCCTCTGATGGCTGCACAGCTTTGCCCCAAAAAAGCCTTTCAGTACAAAAGAAAAATTAAATGAAACAACACCATATTGGGGTTCCTAATCCTCCAGCACGATGCCCAGTGCCTGGTACACAGCTGGTATGGTCCTAGTACTGCACTGGTTTTGGAAACATGGACATTGTGACCCATCCTCGGTGGCTTTCCAAAGGGATCTCACAGCCTCGGCGCATGGTTCTCACCCAGAGGGAAGCTGCTCTAACCGGGACTATTCCCATATTGTTTCCATTATATTTTTATGATTGTCATGTGGACAGGGGAAAAGGGGAGGCGAGGGGAGACAAATAAAAGAGAAGCAGGATGTCAAGTTCTGCCTTTGAGGAGGGAGCTGACAAAAATGCAACGGTCAACTCCCTCCAGCACATATTTGCAGACACCAAAAATCTGAGTGAGCATTGGCATCCCCCCGATGGGAAGGACCAAGTGCTTCCCTCAAACACAGTTTTGCAGCCCTTCTTGCAAGCAAGAAGGTTACACTCTTAGTCCCTCTTTGGGGGTTTTTGGTAGGGGTTTTTTTTTTTTGGCCTGGGCAATTTGCTCTCTGTCACACAGGTCAGACAAAGGTAAGCAATACAGTTTGACATATTGCTTTTTGTCTGGAAACCTTTGTGCAGCTCCAGCGGGACACAGCGCTCAGCCCTTCCCCAGCCCATCCACCCATCCCTGGTGGTGACACCACACGACCCCGTGGGTCACAGCACCCCAATGAGCACAGCCAAAAAAACCCACAAACCTACCAAAAAACCCCAAAGGGGGACTAATCGTGCAAGAAGGGCTACAAAACTGCGTTTGAGGGAAGCACTTGGTCCTTCCCATCGGGGGACTGCCAATGCTCACCCAGATTTTTGGTGTCTGCAAATATGTGCTGGAGGGAGTTGACCATTGCATTTTTGTCAGGTGTCCCTGGTGGTGACACCACACGATCCCGTGGGTCACAGCACCCCAATGGGCACAGCACAGCACCCCAGGCTGTTCGCAGCTCACATCTGCGAGATCATGGACACCAACATGGGTCTCCAGACCCTTGCTGTTTGCTGGAGTGGGCCAAACCATCTTTTCCCTTGTTCCTGTGACAAACATCTGACCCTGCTGATCTCCATCTGGAAAATGGGATAATTTTCTTTCAGTCTGGGTTCCTCAACTGGCTTCCACTGGTGCTAACAGGTTAAAGTGCTGCAGCTTGGCTCTGGGTTGATGCTGCTATGCTGCAGAATCTCTCCATCACCACACCACATGGGTGTCCATGCCACCAGGGTTTGGCTCTGCTGCACTGGTTTTCATTGGTCCCTGTCATCCCTCCATGTGCTAAAACATTTCTGGAGTTTGTCCTGCTGCGAAAGAGGAGAAAAACATGAATCTTGCAGAATTGGTCAGCAGGAAAGAAGTTTGATAACCTGGTCAGGGCATGAAAGGCAGAACTGAAGACTTCTCTTTTGGTTAAGAAATGGGCAGCAATACTGGGACTGGCTATCAAAGGAAGAGACGAAAGACAGAAGAAAAGGGGAAATTGTCTTCTGCAAGTACTTTTACTTTGTAAAAACCCTGCACTGTATGCAAGCTCTTTCTGTAGCTGGCCCTCACTGTGATATTTCTTAGAGTTGTACGTGAGCACCTATCTTATATCTCCAGTACTATATTCATACTGGACGAGGCTCAAAGTGCAAAGAGGCTCATCACGTGCAAAGTGGTTGCATCCAATGCTCTTGTCTCTTACAATATGACATGTACATAACTAGTGTGGATTATCTTGTCCACATAGGGTCACATGTCCATCAATATTGGTTTTAACTTTCCCCAGAAAATGACATTTCTGTCACAGAAAGTTTTTGGCCACAAGCAAATTATCAGACACAAAACACACGTTGCAGGGCGTTATGGCAGCTGTAGATCTTTCTTGGGGTTTCTAGCGTCAGGAGGCACAGCCAAACCATCCCCACAAACACAACATGAGAACAGCTTGCGGTGAAAAAGGAGACATCAGGGCAGGCAACCAGGTGGCAGAAACAAATCTGGATGGGAAAAGCAAATTACCACTTCCAGTTTCGGCTGTAACATTGTCAGTTCCTTTTTGACAGACCCAAAAGGACTTCCATTTTCATCAAAAGTTTCTGCAAAAGAAAAATCACTTTCACTCAAGGAGTGGTTTTTTCCTTCCTTTCTGCTGAGTGATGACATACCTCGCAGAAGTCCCATGCGTAGGTGAAGTAGGAGAACCACACAAATACATGCTGAAATGCAGCTATACCTCCTTCCTGTGAAATACTGTCAACTCTTGCAAATTCTGCAACTTGAGCAGCCGGGGCAGAGGTGGCAGGGAACAATAAACAATGGAGGAAGCATTTGCTGGCACTGCTGGAGAAGCTCCTGGAAAGCTCAGGAGCAAGGTCTCCCGTGGTGCTGTGTCCATGTGGTCCCCAGGGGGGTTACGGGCCGAAGAGACCATGAAAAAGCAAAGAGAGTTGGAATAGCTGCCACAGAGTGACTTAACACATCCATGGCAAAGCCATGGTCTCCATCCCTTGTCTGGAGACCTGTGTCTGAACACCAGAATGAGTCAAAGATGAGAAGTAACCTTTCATTCCCACAGTTTGTGCCTTTTTCTCCACTACATGCTCCATGATGGTTGGAGGGAGCAGGTCAGGCTTTGGTACATCATTTTGAAAGCTGACCAGAGGTAAAAAATGTACCACCTCTCCAGCTGAGCAACTTACAGTAGGAAGAGGCATCTCAGGACAGAAGTGTCACATTCTGGTCTCATGCTTGCACCACTTCTTAAACTTCTTAGGGAAAGAGTAAAATTATTTGCTTCGGGGTCTCTCAGTTGTTAGTAATTTCTCAGCATCCTTCTGGATGTAGCAAAAAGGTAGAACGACAGCACCACATAATGCCACATAGATTCGATCTTTTGGGCACCATGACACTCGTGTGTTGGCACCTAGGATGTACCAACAGGAACACTGGCTGCCCAGGTTGCCCTACAGCTCTTAATTGGGACTGCTCAGCCCAACACCCTGAGGCTGCCACGGCCACCAGCCACTGCCAGCCCAGCTGAAATGTGTCTCCACATCTCTGCTCCCTAGGTAATCATCTCCTAAAAAAGCTCATTTAGGCCACAGAATGAAAGCTGAGAAGAGACACGGTTGCTGTCTATAAATACATCAGGGGCGAGCACCAGGGAGGCAGTGGAGCTATTGAAGCTAAAAGACAATGTTGGCACAGGAACAAAGGGGTATGAAGAAGCCAGGAATAAATTAGGCGAGAAATTAGAGAGAGAAGACAACCCTCTGAGAAGCTCTTGCCTGGAACAGTCTTCCAATAAGGACTAGAAGACACAAAGCACTGTTCAGTCAGATGGATCTGACTAAATATGTGGGCTAGACATGGGGTGGCTGTATGCCACTGCTGCCTGAAACACAAAGTGTCACAATGGGCATCCAGGTGATCCTTTCTAGTCCCACATCCCACGTTCTTATGAATGTGTAGGTACCACTATGTCAGACATACAGGTAAAAAGAGATATAGCTACAAATGCCAGATTTGACCTCAGCTGCTCCAGTGTCGCATCAAAGTGTCCACGTTTGTAAATGCAGCTAAGGGAAAAGAAAGCCCACTATAACCTTTTTCATGAGTTTGGCCATTTTTGTTAACTCTTCTGTGCTGATGCCCACCAGCACACGGTTGCAACATGTGCTGATAAGGAACCATGGTCCCTGCTCCACAGACCTAGCCCAGATCTTCTCCAAAGTGCAGGTAAAATTGGAATTCACTGCCTTGATGAGAAAAGGGTAGAACTAGACTGCTCATCCTATGGAAAAAGGTAAGGAAACAGCCTGATCCATCCAGAAGACCAGATGGAGAAAACCAGTAAGACTCACTTTTTCAGAACCATTAAGATAACACATCCTACCATCAGTGGTTGGCACCACCACATCACAATTTATTCTAGGTGAACCTGCTTTTGCAAGTGGGTTGGACTAGATGATCTCCAGAGATCCCTTCCAACCCAACCATTCTGTGATCCCCTGCCCTCCATGGACAAAGCGGGCAGTGAAACAAAGCCCTAAGGTGGAGCAAACAGAGAGCTGCTTCCCTTTGCGTTGGGAGTGGAAGGAAAGACACCGCACAGCCCTGACACAAAGCAGCACCAGGCATGGCCGTGGTGTTGGAAGCCCATGAAGCCTTGCAGGCTGCTGCCCCATCTCACCCCCAGCATGGATAGTGCCCCCCTGAAACACCACTCCCCCATACCTGGGTCTGATTTTCCCCCTCAGGAGTTGCACACTGGTATCCTCAGGGCTTTAAACAGATTTAAAAGGTCCATCCTGCACAGATGGATTCTCCCTCAATACCATGCAGGGCTCCCCAAGGAGCCTTTTCAACCCACGTGCTGCAAAGCCAAGGGTGGGCAAGGAGGTGGGCAGAGATAGGTGCAGTTCTCTGCATTGTCCATGCACACAAACTTGGGATTTATGGCAGCTGAAAGGAGACATCTCACTTCCCACCAGCCCTCAATACCAACATAAGACTAAGTAATAACATCTGCTGGAGGAAAACTGTAGGTGCTCAAAAAGAAATATTCATTATATATATATTTTTTTTTTTTTTTTTTCTACTCCTCATGCTATGAGGAAGATCTGGTTTATCAGCTGAAGATTTGCCAAAAGCCGGCCCCCATTACAAGATCACACTTTTGAAAAGACTGCAGAAGTAGGTTTGTGCTTGAATATGTATAATGCATAAACTTATATGATATACAGGTCCCCTGACATCCCTGAGGTAACCTGAGTACAGTCTAGATATCTCAGGTACTGTAACTCAGATTCATTCTGTAAACACTTTCGGGCTACATTATCTTTCACATCTATTTTACTCAAGCTACATTATCACAGTCACCTCAAACAAGAGCCAATAAACTCTTCCTACCACACCCCATATCATATATTCCCTTTATACCTCATATTTAAGGATGTTTTAATCTGATAGTTTTTAAAAAATACATCTATAAAGAGAATTCAGGGCAGATGGGTAGGTGAAAGGTCTGTTTATTAAACTTAAAATTCATATATAGTTCTCAATTCCTCTGTACATTTAGGTTCAATCCAGGGAATGCTGTTACCAAGTTTAGAGCTCATTGCACATGTTTTTTTTAATAAAAATCAATGGCTGCTCTCACAGGTACAGAATCACCTCACATAAAACCCCACAAGCTCTTATTCTGGCCCACTGTCTTCAAGTGTTTTTAGGATCTTTCTGACCATCAAAGACTCTGAAAATGTGAGCAATGATTTCTAAGAGATGCTGGATGGGGGACCAACAGGAGCAGGGTCATTTCGTGCAATTCTCCTGACTCCCAGAGAACACCAAAAGGCCCCACCACATCTATAAGTGCATCTAGAGGAAAAAAATCCATTTAATTCACGTTAACAACAGAGAGAAACACACTCTTGCAGCTGTGCAATGATCAGCTGTGCAACAGCCCATGTATTGCAAGCTTAATATTTATTCCAAAAACACATTCACCTCAGATGCACTTGGTTTGCAGACTTCAGGAATGTGTTCCCAAGGAGGTGAAGGAAGGAGACATTTGAAAGTCCTCTCTATTCTGCATTGCCCGAAGGTGTTCCCCCCCAACCAGTGCCCTGAAGGAGAGTAGCATGAGCCCCACACTTGTGAATTGAGACCATCGTCCCACTCCAGCACACGGCTCTTGCACATTTTTGCTTCAAAATGAAATGGTGTTAAGGAGGCCTTTGGGAAATGAAACAAAAATGGCTTTTTTTACCTCTGTCCATCACTTCTCCTCAAGACCTGAAGTCCCAGGACCTCCTGCCTGACACAATCAGAGCTGCCCCCTTTGGGCTCTAAATGAAGTCACAGTTTCAGGCTTTCCAGGCAGAAAGTTCACTGGAAATGCCATGGGAGGGGTTTTGTCCTTCCTAAAGAGGATGAGAAGTTGCAAGTGAAACCCAGATGTTGGTTGCAAAGGTAGAAACCAAACTTTGGCTTCTCAACTCTCTGAGGAGCAGGACAAACCCATGATAAATGTTTCTTCTTGTGTCCATATTGATGGTGTTAAAACAAGGTATAGCTTAATTCAAAAGTGTTCACAGCAGCTCACAACAGTGACAACAATTAAAAGGCCATAACATTTCACTCCAGGAGAAGTAGATGGGGAATTTGCAGATGGGAATTTATGAAACCTATGAATTCCCTGCAGCCTTCTCCTCTCTCTGTATTCATCTGGAACACCCATTTTTCATTTCCCTGTTATAGCACAGGAACAGCTTTTCTTTGCTCGCTGGGGAGTCACAAGAACATGAGATGCTTAAATATTCTTGCATGGGAACATCTCCTATGTACCCGAAGAACATCCTTCCCTCCATGCCCTCCCACAGAGGACAAAGAGCCCCAGCTCTGCCTAAGTAACAGTCTCAAGAAGGAGGAAAGGAGGTGATACCTTCATGCTTTTTGTATTCCGTAAATAAAGGAACGCAGGAGGGGCACACACTGCAGCTAAATGTGCTTCTGGTTTTGGAGATAGTTCTCCTTTTTATGATTATGTGTCACTTTGCTGTCACTGTGCAGGGGCCTCAGTAAATGTATATGTTGTGTGTTCAAGCATAACTCTTGGAAGCTACATGGAGACTCAGAAGTCCCTAAATTTCAACCTCAATTTCCTTGCTTTGCTGATCTTTCATATGCAGCAAGAAACAGGGATTTACCTTGAAAACCAATGACAGCAATTTAGCCCATTTCACCCCCACTAAAAGCAGACAGGAACATATAATCTGGAAATCGTCATTACCTTCTAAGAGTGGCCACTTATTTTGAAGACTCAATAAGTCAGAGTTTGCCTCATCTGTGAAGTTTGGCACAGCTTTCCTCCCAACTTTCCTATACGAAATTTCAGGCTTAACACCTTTTTTTTCTGCAAAATTTGCCTTTGAGCAGTCAGCTGTTTTCCTGCTAAAGTATGTCTCATGCTGAGATATGAAAAGTATAGATTTTGGCTAAAAAATCTGTCACTGAGGTCAGAAAGCTTCTACAGACTTCATAAACTCCATAACCCTAAGTGATTTAAGGCTACAATCCTCAGGTTTCTTTTGGGCCAACCTTTGACTGCACCAGGAATTTGGTTGACTGCCTTTCAGTTCCCAGCAGAGACGGTCGCTTTGTGAGATATTTTACAATTTGAGATGGATTTTAAGATGGTGTGTCTGACAGAAACATCTATTGTGTTGTATGGACCGTTGAGACAAAGTTTGTTGCAGCAACAGAGCTCTGATTGCCATCCACAAGATTAAGCAGCGCAAAAAGGGAGGAGGGATCCCTCCACAGGCCCCTCTCCTCAGTCTCTGCTCCTCAGCATCATAGGCTACTGGCTTTGCATGCCATGCTCATTATTGCTCCATCCCAGAGCACTGCAAGCTCATTTTTACAAACCTTTCACCATTTCCCTCTAAAACCCGCTCCTCTGCCCACTGAAAGGTGTCTCCCTCGCCTCCCGTGTTGGGATGCAGAGGGCTCAGCCACCCCAGCACAGCCACCTGGGAGCCAGCGGGATGCCAGGGCCGCGGTTTCCAGCGCAACAAAAATAACATCAAGACTATCAACCTATTTCAGGACCGTTCCCTCATGCAGGGCTACCCAGCCAAACTATTCCAGGCTGCTACTGTACTTGCTGACAGCCGTGGCCTGCGTGTGCCTGGCATACTGTACGTTCCCTTGTAAGGGCTTGCCCCATTCCCCGCTGTGCTCCAAGTCGTCATCTGGCCACTTGCCCCACACCTGCTGACGGGAAGGTCCCCACAGCACCCACTCCTGAAAGTGCACTCCTGAGGCTCTCCTGGGAGCTCCCTGGCAGGCTATGATGGCTTTGAATTGAAGGAGATGCTCCCAGGGCAGAGATGAGGTGGTGCATTGTGGTGGGACAAGGCACTGAAGAGGGATTAGGCACAGGACAAATTGGAGAACTGGGCAGTCACCAGCCACATGAAGCTTAACAAGAGCAAGTGCTGGATTTTGCACCTGGGACACGGCAACCCTGGCTGTACATACAGACGGGGGGACAAGATGCTGGAAAGCAGCTCCACAGAGAAGGATCTGGAGGTTCTGGTCAACAGCAAGTTGAACATGAGCCAATAGTGTCACTGGCAGCCAAGAGGGCAAGTGTGTCCTGGGTGCATCCAGCACAGCATTGCCAGCCGGGCAGGGAGGGGATGGTCCCGCTCTGCTCTGGTACATCCTCAGCTGGAGCACTGTGTGCAGGTCTGGGGACACAGGATAAAAAAGATATTAAGCTACTGGAGAGTGTCCGGAAGAGGCTATGAAGTTGGTGAAGGGTTTGGAGGGGAAGTCTTATGAGGAGCAGCTAAAGTCACTTGGTTTGCTCAGCCTGGAGGAGACTTGAGAGAAGACCTCATCATGGTCTACAGCTTCCTCACAAGGGGAGGAGGAGGGGCAGGTGCCAAACTCTTCTCCTTAGTGACCAATGACAGAACCTGCGGGAATGGCGGGAAGACGTGCTGGAAGGTTTAGGTTGGACATGAGGAAAAGGTTCTTCACCCAGAGGGTGCTGGACACTGGAACAGGCTCCCCAGGGAGGTGTCACAGCCCCAAGCCTGACAGTGTTCAAGAAGAGACTGCACAACGTCCTCAGACACACGGTGTGAACTGTGGGGTTGTCACATGCAGGGACAGGAGCTGGGTTCAAAGATCATTGTGGGTCCCTTCCAACTCAGGACATTCTATGGTTCTGTGGTCCTGCATCGCAGGGTCACGGTGCTCTGGTCATGCAGCAGATGTGTGTCTCATCAGGAAACTTTCAAAAAACACTCCTCTTTTGTAGATCCTATGCAGTCAGCTAAGACCTGGGACTGGGGTGCAGGAGGAGGGAGGGGAACGCAATAGCTGCGTTCAACACGGGATCCCCAACTTGGGTCTACATCCAACAGACGCTCTGCGGCTTTTTGGCAGCAATGTGTCCCTGATGTCTCTGCAATGCTGCTTCCAGACGTGCACAGCCTTCAGTCAAAAGCACCGCTTGACACTGGGCACCTTCAAAACATCACCCAGCAATCTCGAGCCAGCTCATTGCCCCATCATCCCATGCTCAGATGAACTGTTTTGCAAAATCTGGAAGCCATTCCCTTGATCCATCAGATAAGGCTGCTGCAGGAGCCAATTTCTCAGCAGCACTCCTGGCCCGCAGCTGAAGCGATTCCTGCAGTAGCCCAGCCTGATAAAACCACTGCTAGATTCCTCCCTTTTTGGCTGAAGATTTAATTCGAGATCTAGTATCCCACTGTGCACTCCCCCAGACTTCCAAAATGTTCTTCTCTAAACAGCTTTACCGGCTCATGCTGCCAGGCTTTGAACATCTGGAGTCCAGACTTCATTGTCGCTGACCCGGGACTCGCCATAGTTCTCCTCCTCCAGCTCAAAATTAAACACACAGAGTCATCCTGGTCTGAGCAGAACCCTTCTGCCAGGTGGTGTCAGAATCCCACAGCGCCAGGCCCAACAGCTCACATTTATTTTTAATACAAAACAGCCCCAGCTCAAGGCACCCACGCTGGATTTCTAGGAACCCCAAAAAACCTCCATTGTGTCCTTAGAAATCACTACGGCCTCTCCACCCACATCAGTCTGAGGACAAAAAAAGGGAAAATCTATTATCTGGTTTCTTATTTCTCCCTGAGGTGGAAAAACCCAAAATAATCTGTCCAAATGGACTGTAATGGTACCCCTGCAGAAGTCACTGGTAACATTCCCACCGGTGGGAAACCTCTACATGTAAACACACTGGTGGATGCAATTTCTGTCCCCTGCCACATAAGCCCATGCACCATTTGGAGTCATGGACCCGTCAGGATCAGGCCACAGAGGCCAGGCTGTCCCCAGCCCTATAGGAATTGCAATAACCATCCTCACCTCTGCTTCATGTATTTCTGAGAAAGTTGCCCAACTCCATGTCTGCCTTGTGCAGGATGTCTTCTGCCAGTGTGTCACCCTGCCCGGAGCCACCACATAGACCTTGAAGCTGTAGATCCTTGTCATGGCACAGGACCACAAGAAATAATAATTAAAAAAATCTACATTATATAGCTGCTTTGCACTAACATAAAAAATTTTCCCTGCTCCATATGTGATTGCGCATCCAGATTTGAATTTGCCTGCAGCTTCTGGTGACTTTCAGGGTGTCACTGGAAACGTTCAGGAGAGCAAACTTCTGGCAAATAAAAATCTTTCTTTTGCCTCACCAAGATGAATCCCTTTGCTCATGGAGCTTGTCCCCATCCAGACACCCAGCTTAATCAAAGAAACTCTCCAGCTGCAGTTTATCCTGCTCCTGATTGAGGAGAACATCCTCATCTTAGAATCACAGAATCATAGAAAAGTTTGGGTTGGAAGGCACCTTCAAAGCTCATCCAGTGCCACCCCTGCCATGAGCAGGGACATCTTCACCAGCTCAGGTTGCTCAGAGCCCCGTCCAGCCTGGCCTGGGATGTCTCCAGGGATGGGGCATCCACCACCTCTCTGGGCAACCTGGGCCAGTGTTTCACCACCCTCAGTGTCAAAAATTTCTTCCTCACATCTGGCCTGAATCTCCCCTCTTTTAGTTTAAAATCATCACCCCTTGTACTATTGCAACAGACCCTGCTAAAAAGTCTGTCTGCAACTTATCCACCTTCTGCTCTGAATCATCAAGTGTAAATTAGCAGCAATGTTGCCCACAAGTTAGAGTCTGGAGGAAACACAAACTGGACAGATGTTCTGCTTTCAGAAGACTGCAAGTGATATATTTGCAAGAGCGATGGGCTCAGTGAGAGGAGTGAGACTGCTGCCTGGCAGCCCTTGGAGGAAAGGGTCAGGATCAGCTACTGTCAGACTGATGCTATCAAGCTAAACAGAGAAGCACAGGGAGCTCCAAATCCCTCCTTCAAAAGCTCCTTCCTTTAGCATCGCCTAACCTGACCCTTGATGTATTAAAAATTTAATCATTTTTGCTCGATACTTGAATACTAAGGTCCCATCCACCACCGGTCAGTGATGGGTGGCAGAACCTCATCCTGTGCATGTGTCTCTCCTCTTCAGCAAGCACCCAGAGTATCTCAGTGCATCTGATGTTGACTTTGGAGAGCACTTGGGTACCAGAATGACAGTGCTGAAGAATGAGATCTGCTGCCAGAAGGGGTGCTTGTTCAACACTGACTCAAGAGAGGAAAATACTACTTACTGAACTTCCAATACTTGATTCTCAGCAATAAATGTTCTTGGAGCTCTCCCATCTAAATGCGAACCTTGCCCATCGCTGCATGGATTTGAGACCTCACAAGAACAGGCACAGCATAAGGAAGACACTGCGTTATTCAGGGCAAACCAGGAGACAGTTTATAGAAAGAACCTCCTGGATTTTTAATAGACTAGTACTAAATGTTTTATTTGAGCTTTACGGCTTCAAGTTTCAGCTATCAGTGGGTCGGTGTGTAAAATACGCGGGTTTGTTTGTGTGCCTTGGTGTCCAAGTGTGACGATTTGCGTCAGGGGGTCTGCGAGCAGCAGAGAAATGAAAGGGAGGAGGAGGAGGAGGAGGAGGCGGTTAGTCAAAGAAAAAGGGAATTATCACCTCTATACAAATTTTAGGGTGGTAGTTTTCTCCTGGCATCACCTCCCAAGGTCTCCATCTACAATTTGCTCTCAGTGTACTTGTTCACTTAAAATCGGTCAGAATGTGAGATTTCAGCTGTATTCCCCCCACCAACCTACCCTGACGCACTCAAAATAAAGTATGCCAAAGAAAAAGCCTCCCTAAGAACTGTGCAAGAATTATCATCCTGCAGGGACCTCTTTAACTCACCCTCATCGTACCAAAGACCCACACCGAACTCAGGTTTTAGGGATCAGAGTTGAAGACACTGTCATCAGTTGGAGAAAAGGGAGATGGTGCCTTGACCCCACCAACTCCTGAGCAGCCTGGCTTCATCCAGCAGAGCCGCTAAGTGTGTGGCTTATCTACAGCTTAACTGCTTTGATACCTCTGGCTAAAAGGCGCTGCAGAAGAACAAAATAGCAGTTGGCATACCCTGTGCATCCGTCCGTCTGTCTGCCACTGCCCTCTGCCGGGGTTGCACGGGTCTGGAACGCGGGTGGAGTGAGAGTTGGGCGATCTTGCTGATTGTTTCACCCGGCTGAAAAGGAGCTGGGTTGTTGATGGACAGCCGGCTGAACATGAGCCAGCAGTGTGCCCAGGTGGCCAAAAAGGCCAACAGCATCCTGGCTTGTATCAGGAATAGTGCGGCCAGCAGGACTAGGGAAGTGATGTGTCACTGTACATGGCACTGGGGAGGCCCCACCTTGAATCCTGTGTTCAGTTTTGGGCCCCTCACTACAAGAAAGACATGAATGTCTCCATGGATGTGGCATCTCCCACCTCTAGTGCTTGTTTAGGTACCAAACAACACCTCCTCTCTCCTCGGGGCAAAGCAACCACCCCAGGACTCAGGCAGGGGATGGCAGCCAAGGGCTGTACTCTCATCTACTGTTTGCAGATCCTTTCTTGTCCCCTTTGGTGGCTTTATTTGTTCCAGAGACCATGAGGAGCACAGCTAGTGACAGGGGGCCAGAATTACATGGTGACCATCAGAGATAGTTGTCATTTACCTGCCTTGAGGAACCACACGCCCTGCACAGGTGCCTTATTCTGCTCGTGTTCACAAGGAGTTTGGACTGTCACACACACCCTTCTTAGCCCCTGTAAAACATGTTAGGGAGAAGAAGATGATAAATTTCCTCCCAAATGACATGAGAAGTTACGCCACATAATCCAGCATCCAGCCTGGGATGGCTTCTTCATTCTGAGACTGGGACAAGCACAGCATTTTTCAGAAGCATCTTGTTTATGATCCTTCAGCAAGTCCGCACACATTGCGAATGGACAGCCTCAGCAAGGGAAACCCAGATCAGTCATGTTTCCTTCAGCAGACAGCGATGGGAAGGTACAAAAAGCTATAAAAGAGGCAGATATTCATTAATTTCTTGAACACAAGGGCACCCTCCTAAGCTCTAAGCCCTAGAGAACAGCTGAGGCCTGAAAGCAATATTCAGATCTGCTCCAAAACATGTTAACCTAATCTTTTATGGGTTTGGACTAGCATTGTGATCCATACTAATATCCAACCTGCTTTTGAATTTTCCTAAGTGCCTGGGATTCAGCAACACGCCACAGTAACACGCTCCAGAAAATGACTGCGCTTTCCATGAGAAAACTCTGTTCAGATACCCCTTGAATGAGGTGTGTGACATAACAAAATACAGTACAATCACATAAAACAGTGGGAGATCCTTACTTTGGAGAGTGTAGCAATAGCTGGATCATCCCAGAAAGGAAATCCTTGATGCTGAGGCCAGGTCCTCAGCATGGATTTTTCCTGAGCTCTGCACTTACCTAACCACAATGCCTAGGAAGAACTGTAACTGATAAAGAAGAGAAACCCACCACTTTTAAGCTCCTCAACCCTCTTTTTCATCTGGAAGAAGGCTATTTCAGCACTGAGCTCCAGGATGTAAAGGCCAAAGAGTTGGGCAGTGATCAATGGAAAGTCTATCTGAGGGTGTGAAGGAGAAGAAATGCATTCACCCAGGGAAATCTGGTATCAGTAGGAGTAGCAAATGAGACAGAGAGAAAGGTTTCCCCTCTCTCGGGGGGTGAAAGCAAAAGAACTATCACAGCAACTTTTATGGATTACAGTCTTGCAGCCAAACCTGGAACCTCCTGGGTGCTGCAAAGAACTTTATAAGATTTCCCCCGTACATGCACTGAAGTAGCCTGTATCACACACACCACACACCTTTTGATTTACATCCCTCAGACTGTCTGCTGGAAGAAAAGCAGAACCAGCGGCAGGGGAGGTACTTTGAGGAGAACACGACTGCCTTTTGGAAAGGGCTTTGGAGGAGCAAAGTTGTACAATCACAGCAGCAAGAGCACAGGAGAGCATCCCATCACTTCTACTACAGAGCAAATACAATGTGCAAGACAACAGAAGGTGAGCATGGTCCTTCCATCCCTGTCCAGCCCAACCTGGTGATGAGGCTGGGTTGTGTTTCCTGACTCTAATATGATTCCCTGCTTATTGTTAGCAAAGAAGCCATCAAATCAGATAATGATCAGAGGGCTGTAACACCTCACGTATAGGGACAGGCTGAGACAGTTGGCGTGTTCAGCCTGGAGAAGCTCCAGGGAGGCCTTATTGTGGCCTTTCTGTACTTAAAAGGGGCCAATAAGAAAGATGGGGACAGACTTCTTAGCAGGGCCTGTCACAACAGGACAAGGGGTGATGGTTTTAAACTAAAAGAGGGGAGATTCAGGCTGGACATGAGGAAGAAATTTTTGATGCTGAGGGTGGTGAAACCCTGGCCCAGGTTGCCCAGAGAGGTGGTGGATGAACCATCCCTGGAGACATCCCAGGCCAGGCTGGATGGGGCTCTGAGCAACCTGAGCTGGTGAAGATGTCCCTGCTCATGGCAGGGGTGGCACTGGATGAGCTTTGAAGGTCCTTTCCAACCCAAATTATTTGGTGATTCTATGATCCCCTCTTACCTGCCCTGCAGGTACATCAGTAAAAAGGAAACTGCTCTCATATTGAAACTGGGATCCAACCTAAAGGGCTCACAGGGATCACATGAAAGCAAAGTTTGACCTGCTAAAAGATCCATCAGTTTAACACTTCCCCTAGTGTTCCCCCTAAACAGTTGAAGGCAATTCCATGGATCTCCTATGGAAATCCACCACCGGACTTATCTCCTAGAGCGACATCAGTACATGCATGCTGGATGAGGGACCTCAACAACCAAGTTGTCTCCTTGTTTCTGTATAAGAAAACACCTGCATGTCCTCTGTCTTTCCAGGGAGCCGGTAACACAAGGAGTGATTGCAGGCAATTTGGGTGATACCAAAGGCTTTGGGTTTCAGCTGCTGTTAGCAGGTGGAACCATATGCCATGGATGGCATGTTATATCTCCTCTGTTGTTCCTATTCCTTCTTTCATTCCTTTCTTTCATTCAATGATGAATTGAGCATCGTTTAGTTCTTGCCTAACAGTCAGTGCAGATGGGAAGAAAAGTCAGAGCCAGAATAAAACTGCTCCAGGTGTATTTGCTTCATTCCTGCATTTTGCAGCAGTATTCCTAGCCCCGCTGGTTAAGAAATGATATGTTCTTGGCTTACACTTTTCATGGCAGCTTTACACTGGGAAACATCTCTGTCAAAAGATCGAATGCTGCACAGGAATGTATTTTAGAGCTCTGCATGTTGACGATTGCCAGCTGCTGGGTCAAACACCAGGATCTCTTCACAGGTACATCAGGAGGTTGTTGTACTACCAGGTGTGACTATTTTACATTGACTCTGTCTTTTGTGGACTGCAGAAAGCAATGACAGCAAAGCTCTGATCTGGAAACGCTGTTTGGAAGGAGAGCAGTGGGATTGTCCCTGTCTGGCCCACATCATGAGGAACCAGCTCAGGGTTAAAAAGAGTGAGACCTCCAAGCAGTGTCAGCTGGAACAAGAGCCAAAAAGATGTCATTGCATTGCCACAACCCACTGCACCCGTCACCAGCAGCAAGGAAACCGGTCCAGAGCAGGAAAGGAGACTTGGCTGTCACATGTGTTAGACCAGTGACAGGTTACGTCCTAATAACAGTCACAACAAGCTCACGAGATGAGTTATGGGCCAGCATGTACACCAAGAACGGATAATATGGGGTCACACTTGCAAGTGTATCCCAAAACAAGAACATGAGCGGTATGTACACAATCCTTTTGTAGTCGAGGATTGGGACGACGGAAAAATCTGTGAGTTTTGCAGAACAGCACTTCAACCAGTTATGTTTTCCTCTCTTCTCTCCCACAATAAATGCAGAAGTAACACAGTGATCAGAAAACCTTAAGTACCAAAAAAAGCAGAAGTCCTTCAAACACAAGGAAGAGATTCTCCAGGGACTTCAGACACTGCAGTCGGTATCGATGGGTAAACTCACATCAATCACAGCAGCTCCCAGCTATGCAAGCTTGCGCCTGCAAAGAACCCACCCCTCACCTCACTTCAATGGCATCGTGTACGATGATGCATATGTTGTACACGAACCGAAATCCGTCCCCTGTGTCATCGCACCTCATCCATGCTGCAGGTTACACACCGCTGCTGCAGGTGAGAGGTGCAGCTGAAGCAAAATGCCAACTGAGCGAGCAATGAGCCGTGAAGCAAACCCTCCCTGGACAGGCTGCAGGCAGGAGTGAGCAGGGAGTGTTTAACAGTGTCAGGGTCCATTGCATCCCTTGGCTCCAGCTGGCTTCTCCAGGTTTCACACATTATTTCACAGGAGGGGAGTAAAACTAAAGAGAAATACAGGGATCGGGATTCCTGCAGTTTTTGAGCTTCCCCTTTATTTCTGCACAATGTGGAAGTTCTTTTGTCCCCTCCTAAGCTCACATTCCCAATCACCACCCAAGAAGAGAGCTAAGTTTAAGCCTCAGTGATCAAACATACCTGAAGATGCATCTCCAATGAAATAACACCCTCTGCAAGTTGATAAGGTGGTGGGTCTTTTTCAGGACCGTAAATTTTAAATCAGTCCAAGAGACGCTCTAATTTTGGCCATGGTGGGGTTCAAAATGCAACTCCATCTGTATCAAGGACTTAGAATTCCCCTCCCTCTGCCCCCAGCAACAACTTTATCTACAGGGGAGAGTCCATTCCCATTTGTGTGGCTGGGCTTTGGTTTTTCACAACATGTCCTATAAGCAGAGCTAAAAATCCTTCAGGAGGAAGGGTGAGTAACCGCAACCCCAGCATCAGTGTCTGATATCATACATTGAGACGAAAGGGCAGCAAGAGGGAGGCTGGAAAGAACACTCCCTTCCTCCCTCAGGGGCAGCTCAATCCATCCCCTGCCCACGGTGGGATCAGTTGCAGCCAAAACAGCCCTGGCTGGAGCTCATCCAATGCAGCCTTCAAACTTTCCAGTGCTGGAAGACCTCCCGGCACAATCCATGCCAATGCTTCTCTAATCTCATGTTAGAAGAATCTTCTTGTTGAACCTAAGCTTCCCAGGATGCCATTTGCGTCTGTTACATCTCGTCCTTTCTCCAGGGTGACGCAGAGGGAAGAAGGGAATCGCTCCCTCCTGCATTGACCCTTTGCACCGTGTTCTCTGGATTAGTTGGTGTCTGTTTGCTCATGTGTCCTGGCCACGCGTGTTTTCAGATGTCTCAGGATTTTTGTTGCCCTCCAAGTCTCTAGTGGAACAGCGGGCTGAGACAGGCTGGACAGACCTCCATGCATTAGTCCAACTAAGGGGAGACCTTATCGCTGTCTACAACTACCTGAAAGGAGGTTGGAGCATGGAGGGTGTTGGTCTCTTCTCCCAAGTAACAAGCGACAGGACAAAAGGAAATGGCCTCAAGTTGCACCAGGGAAGGTTCAGATTGGATATTAGGAAATATTTCGTCACAAAAAGGGTTGTGAGGCATTGGAACAGGCTGCCCAGGGCAGTGGTGGAGTCACCATCCCTGGAGGGGTTTAAAAGACACATAGATGAGGTTCTCAGGGACCTGGTTTAGTGCCAGAGGTGGTTATGGTTGGACTCGATGATCCTGAGGGTCTTTTCCAACCAAAATAATTCTATGATTCTAACTCCCTGCGAGAAGGAGCAACCAATAATGTATGTACCAACACGCCCTCTAGAGCCCTCCCCTGCCACATTTTCCCTGCAACCACCAGAGAAAGAAAAATAGAGGAGCAACAGACTTAAATACGTCTATGCCAAGCGTGAAGACCCACAAGTATTTTTCTCCTGGTGTGGGCAGTAGATTCAGGACCGGTGCTGTGTTCTGGTGACCTCAGTGTCACCAGCACTACAGGCAAGTGTGATGCTCTGCTCAGAGGAGACACACTTGTGTCTGTAGGGACACAGAGAACAGGAGCAACAGGTCTCCTTCTCCCAGCCCATGTAGCATAACCCCCCCCACTTCAGATGGCTTAGCTGCAGCCGTGCCTTTGGTCCCCACCTTGCTTGCTCCAATAACATGCTCCCCACCAACAGAAATATTTCTGTAGAGAAATAAGCTCGTCTCTGGATGAGTTACCAAATATCACCCATAAACCCACTACAAGACAGGGAAAAAAGTCGCATTATTGCATGTCTTGGTTGTCACTTCACACGCCTCGTATTTAAAAACTCTACAACCCACTTTGCACCTACGCTGCGCTCTCAGCTCCTCTTTGAACACCTGATTTAGGCTGATTCGTCCCAGGCAAGGGACACACGGGTGCAGAGTCACACACTCAGGTCCATTAGCAGCTGCCAGGTACCCCCACCTTGGTCCAGCTCCCAGACCACCAATGGAGACTTTTACTCCAAGGAAAGGGAATTTAGAAATGTTATTAGACACAGGGTTTACTACCTTCACATCTACACAGATGAAATAAACTGAATTTGTAACCCAAAAAAACCACTCGGCCCCTCTCGGAGAGCACCAGGCGTGGGTGCAGGTTGATATTTGCCACCAGGGTTTGCATCCCTCACTGCACTGTGGCTGGGCCAACAGCTGGCCTGGTTTAATATTCGTCCATGGGATAAAAGTCCTGACCTTGAGCTTCACTTGTGTGTTGAGCAAGGAAAACAGTTTATTCCCGTGGTCTTCGCTTCAGGCTTACCTTTCAGCACCCAGCCCACACGTGTTGCGTTAGTGGTTAAAGGGTTATTCGATGCTCTGATCCTCCCAAACAGTGCATGGCAGCTGGAGGGAGACCTTGGCCACAGCCTGAGCGTGTCCTGGCTGAGCAGCACGATTCACACCAAAGCACTAGATGGGGCTACGCACCCGCTTCTCGGTTCCAGTCCTCCTGCAAATATAAAATGTTTCTCTGATGCTCAGCTGCAAGAAAATTCCAGACTGTGTTGATGGACCAGAGGGAGCTTCCTTGGTGCTGCTTTCATGGGTGGCTCCACCACAGTGTAAAATTCAGCATCTCTTTCCTGTGAATGTCCAGCTCGGCTGTCAAGCGTGAGGACATATCTGTTAATACCCAGGTATTTAAAATCATTGACATTTCTAACGCAGCCTGAGTGTGAATTATTATAAGCAATGGCTGCGACTGTCCCTTTGCAGCAGGAGGTTCCAGCTCAAGACACCCCTAAGTGTCTCCCCAAGCTGCAGAGCTACAAACCTCATCCATCCATCCATCCATCCATTGCTGAGCAGCGGCCAGACCGGGGGACAAGTCAGCACAAGCTGCTGGCTGGTGACATGAGGAGCAGCTGATGTCAGAAATCAAGCCGGGTAAAACTAGACAGGAGAAGCAGTGACAGGATTCAGATCCTCGTGACCATAAGGAGGAAAACCCCTCAGGGTTTTGAGCTAAGCTATGATCTGTCCCTGTTAACTATTATCTCTATAAATAGGAAAGGGCTTGTTTAAAAATAACCCCAGACATCTCTATCTGGCCATAAACCTGAAAATGATCGCATCAATCGTGATACTTGCCTGCTGAAACAAACCAACGCTTCTTTCTTTTTGAAGATTTTTCCATTAAAAAAAGCATGACACAACCAACTATGGTAAGCTGCAAACTTCTTTCACAAAATCACAGAATCACAGAATTTCAGGATTGGAAGGGACCTGGAAAGCTCATCCAGTGCAATCCCCCTGCCGGAGCAGGAACACCCAGCTGAGGTTCCACAGGAAGCTGTCCAGGCGGGTTTGAATGTCTGCAGAGAAGGAGACTCCACAGCCCCCCTGGGCAGCCTGGGCCAGGCTCTGGCACCCTCACCATGAAGAAGTTTCTTCTCATATTTAAGCGGAACCTTTTGTGCTCTGGTTTGTACCCATTGCCCCTTGTCCTATCATTGGTTGTCACCGAGAAGAGCCTGGCTCCATCCTCCTGACACTCACCCTTCGGATATTTATAAACATTAATGAGGTCACCCCTCAGTCTCCTCTTCTCCAAACTAAAGAGACAAAGCAGCACAGAGAGGTCACAAAACTGCCGTGAACCCAGATCTTGATCTTTTCCTGCAGCTACAGCAACATCAAGCCCTGAAAAAAAAATGAAAAATAAAAATCACACCAGCTGCTTCTCACGAGCATCCGCCTCCCTCAGCAGAAAGAAGTTGGCCAAAACATTTTGCTGAGCTGTTTTGCGGTCATTTACGTTACAGCAGCATGAAAGGCCCAGGCACGCGGTGCCACATGTTCAACCCTGGCAGCTGCTGTCCTGCTGCTCTTGGACGTTCCAATGAGATGTGTGTATATTCCTGCCTTCTCCAGCCCGCCACCAAGGTCCTGGTTTCACCTCCCTCACACAGAATCACAGAATGTCAGGGATTGGAAGGGACCTGGAAAGCTCATCCAGTGCAATCCCCCTGCCAGAGCAGGAACACCCAGCTGAGGTTCCACAGGAAGGTGTCCAGGCGGGTTTGAATGTCTGCAGAGAAGGAGACTTCACAACCCCCCTGGGCAGCCTGTTCCTGTGTTCTCCCCAAGTCCTCTTCTGAGGTTTCACTGCTGCAGCCTCTAAACTTTACAGAAAACACCTTTGTACCCCATGGGCACAAGCCATTTCCACCTGAACTTCTCCAGCTGGGCAGCCTCGAGAAGAGGCCAAGGAGACATCGGAGCCCTGGCACACAGGAGCACAACAGGGAGGCAGAAAAAGGAGGAAAATGGCATGGAAAAGCACAAAACATATTGATGGCCCAAAATAAAGGAGGCAGAATCAAAAGGCATGCAATGGGGGGGAAAAATCAGCAACAACCCAGCTCTTGCAGAGAAAAACAACTCCTTTGCAGCTTCTCTACCAGTTCACATTGTCTCACCCTGGACTCAGCCTGAAGCGGTGGGGAAATAACTCCACCTTGTGCAAAATGTGCTTGCTTTTGTTTTTAAAAGATCAGGTAGAAACAGGCTGTAGAAAGTCAGAGATTTGCAAGAAACCTTGTTCCTGCTCCCCTCTCAGGACCAGCTCACATACTCAAGGTCCAAGCTGGGGTCAAGGCTTCCTTGAGCTACGGAATAATTCTATTATCTGCAGCAGAAAAGCAAAGACTGCTGAGGAAGAAGTGCAGAACGCTTAGCACTGCGGCGCCCGCTTGTATTTCTAGTTCCTTTTTGTCAGAAATGCGGAGGGGAGGAAAAGGAGCTTGTTTTTCTGTGCCTTGCCTATCATGTTCCTGCTGACCCTTGGCAGCTCCATCGAGCCAAAGCCACCCCAGCAGCTCCTTGCTGCCAACGAGGAGGGAGCAGGAGAGGCTGCACCAAACAAGGAGGTTTTGTTCTCCTCAAAGGCAGATGTAGGAGCTTGGAAACAAGTTGGTTTTGGCCCGAGCACAAGAGAGGGAGGCTGTGAAAGCTAATGACCAGGCAGATGACCCCAGAGGGAGGTAAAGCTCCTACGTTCAACCCTGCTCAACCCCTCAAGAGTGAGCAGCTCTGGTTCCAGTTCAGAGGCTGGAAAATGCAAGTGTTAACAGGTATGAGAATTTCAAGCAAGATTCAATCACAGGTGGGATTTTTTGGTTGGTTTTTTTTTTTTTTTGTTAAACCACAAAGAGGTGACACACAAATGCCTGGGTGAGAAGAAAAGGGTAAATCAGGTGGAACAGGCAGGTCACTGAGGAGATGAACAGAATCTGCAGGCACTGGCTCTCCGCTCCACAGCCTGACTTTAATACAACCTACAGAAGGTGTCACAGCACGTGGATTTAATGCCTGTCTCCCACCTTGACCACTGAACTGCCACTGATGGTGTTGTGACCCTGCAAGAATCAGTCACACCTGACACAGCTTCAACTCCAGCTTGTGGGGAACTCACATCACCTCATCACCAAAAGATCCTGCACCACGTGCCAAGCAAGGCATCGTACTGAACTATTTTTAATTAAAAGAGTCTTGTTGCTTTTTAGCACACGGGTGCAATAAGCTTTATACAGTGAGGAGCAAGAGTAGGAGGATTCCCTCATGGCAACGTACAGATCCATCACAGAGCTATGAGCCTCTGTGGCTCCTTCCCAGGCACAGTAGGGAGGATTATTTATGTATAAAGTATGGGAAGTTTTGGTCAAATGGAGACATCAAAATGCAGCCAAACACTCCAGCCTCAAGTTTATGATTCACACCACTGGTGGACACATAGGTGGGTGATTCAGTCCCCACTCATAGGGCTGTTATAGGGAAAATAAAATAGTCGGAGAGGCAGAGAATGCAGGAGACTACTTGTAGCAAGAAAAGCACTTTTTGTGCCTCTGGAAGGTGATCAGACACACAGGGAGATTTAGGTGTGGTGTGAGCAAGCACCTCAGGGACTCTTGGAGTGGGTCACCAGCCTTCCAACACCTCGTGAGACAAGTGCAAGGCTGATGCCCAACCGCTCAAACCTGTTGCGACCAGGATGTACCCATGTTTGTCTACAAACACAACCGCTCGGGCTTTGGCAACGCTCAGGTCAAGGTCTGCGATGCTGCAAGAGGTGAAACATGTCGAGAACAAGGTGGTTGCAGAACAAAGGGCTTGCATTTCTCAGCAGGGTTCAGACATCCCCTTTCACATCCCTTCACCTTTTAATTCATATTTGCATCTGGTCATCTGTCACTTCAGGCAATGGTTTCTTTGACAGGGCCTGGCTTTTCATCAGTAGTATTTTTAAATATCAACATATTCTCCAGTTTTGCTGGAGCTGGTAATTATCTCAACTCCAACCGGCAGGATTTTGCTGGGCTTTTTGTTTGTAACATACAGGCAAGGTTGTTCTCTCCTGGGAAAAATAAAAAGCTTTAATTTTAAATGACAGCAACAAATATTACATTTGTAACCATGTAATATATCGGATTTATTTAATAATGAAAGAGCGACGTGGAATACCATTGCTCTGGGCACATCTGGTATTAGGAAAGGTAAGAGGCAACAGAAATTTCAGAGGGCAAGATAAAGGTGCTGCTAGAACCAAGTATTTGTATAAAACTTCGCTGCTGGAAGGCTGGAGGAGGAAGTCACAGCATCACATCTGTGCCAGTCTTAATAGAAGCTCATGAGTTCTTCCTTCAGCTGCCCTTGGCCATCAGAGACCACACTTGTGCTCCACAGCTGCCTCCTCTGGTCCCCTCCAGCTCCTGCTGGAGCTCCAACCACAGCACCAGAGCTGAAGGTATCAGCACACAATCAACCACCCGCTGAAGAGGTTGAACTGCTCTTCAGTTCTTTATCAGCATCTCAACCAACAACCCAGGACACTGAACAGCCAGTTCCAATGTTAACCAGTCACCGGCCATGGACCACAAACCACCTGCTTCAGCACCTTCCCACGCTGAACCCAACCAGCTCCATATGCCTCCTTCTGCAATTCTCGCATGTGTTCATGGTTTCATAAGAAACAAATTGTAACCTCACCCATGGTACTTTTCCAAGGGGATATCATAGAATCATAAAATCATTTCAGTTAGAATAGACCCTCAGGATCATCGAGTCCAACCATAACCTAACCCTAGCACTAAACCGTGTCCCTAAGAACCTGATCTATGCACCTTTTAAACCCCTCTGGGGATGGTGACTCCACCACGTCCCTGGGCAGCCTGTTCCAGTGCCCAACAACCCTTTCCATGAAGAATTTTTTCCTAATTTCCAATCTAAACCTCCTCTGGCACAACTTGAGGCCATTTCCTCTCATCCTATCACTTGCTACTGAGGAGAAGAGACCAACACCCTCCATGCTCCAACCTCCTTTCAGGCAGTTGTAGACAAAGACGTCAGTTTGTCTCCAGCTGAAGATAAACTACCTGGGTGCAGGATTCACATAAATACTCAAAAGCCAGCACTATAAACTCACACATGGCAGTTGTAAGTTCCAATATGCTTGAACAAATCAGACGTAGCCAAAACGGTGTTCACCGCGTTTGCTGTTCCCTACGTGGCCATACAAATTTGAACATATCAAAAGATAAAAAAGCTTCATAAATTATCTAAATCTTTTAAAGTGTTTCAGAACTGTTTAGTCCTAACAGAGAATTTCTACCTCTCCCATCTGAAACACTGAAGCTAAAAGATAATGCAAGTGCTTAACAACCATTCTAAACTCAAGGGAGGACAAAGCTGACGCCATTTCCCTGCATAGGAACCACGAAAGAATTCGAAAATCGGAATAAGGCAGACACACAGGTAAGTGTCACAGCTCCTACAAAGAGCAGTTCTGATGTGCAACACAATGGCTTTATCACAGCTCCCAAATCCTTTGTTGACTTTTTAAACAAAGACCACCAAAGCCAGTTCTTTGCAAAGCGTAAGATCTGGGGTGCAGCAGCACAGACACGTGGGTTTTGTTCTTATGTCACCTCCGGCAGGACTGGAGCACAGAGCAGAAGCTGCGGTCTGTCCCCAGCACCAAAGGGGACACATCCTTGAATTCAATGCCAGTGATATAACCCCGTCTGAAATATCCTCATCCACATTCACTACAAAATCCCAGACACTTACAATCTGGTCGGTGCTAAGATGGATTCTCTCTTCCAGGCACCACAGAGGTGTAAATCCACTGACAGGTATTAAAAAAGGCATACATGAAAGGAGAAAGAGTCATCACCAGCCACAGACTCCCCTCTCCTTGAGGGCCTGGGATCGCATCAAGACTTCCAACTGGATCAGTAAAACATGTGAAATTCTTAATAGAGGCGGCAGAACAAATTGCAAACTCGGAGACAAACACATACGTAGAAAGTGGTTTCATCAGTTTATTGCTTTTTGCCAGCTGAACTTTGCTGCCATTTCACGGATGGTCAAGTCTGTGCAGTGTGTGCGACCCTGGAGAACAAGGTTTTAACACAAGCTATGAAACTGGTGGGAAAACAATCTAATTATACATGAACATAATTTGAGCATTTGACAGTAAATACAACACCTCCAAAAAGCTATCAGCATTTACATTCATTGATAATATTTTTAAGTTACTGAGTAAAGGAAACCAGTAAGGGATCAAGTGCTTTGAAACACGTACTCTCAGTGTATCCAAGATGTTCTCCCACCACACACGTTCTGAAATCTTCCAAAATTTCACTAATACCAAATGAAATTAAAGTACTTTGCTTCCAGTTTTAACACCAGGAGAAAATAATTAGCACGTTTTAATATATTAACTAAAAGACTACCCGTATAAAACTCTTTGCACATGAAATACTTTTAAATTAAACAATATAATTATTATACTTACAAGACAAAACGTAGACTAGAAATTTATTGCTAGTACAAAAATCAATGTGTTTCATGGAGAAGTCAGATTAACATTATTGCTGTAAACACAAACAGTGCCAGAGACAAAAATGCGATTTTCAAATCTGTTCACCATCCACAACCGGTTTTCAAGAATGTGTAGGTCCATGCATCTTAGGAAGGATGAGGCCCCCACCTTTCTTCAGAGTTCTGCTTTATGATCTGGTATCATTTTATTGCCTTTTAGTATTACAGCCACAATCAGTCTGCTGCTTCTGCGTTATAACATTAAGTCTTTCTTCATGGAAAAACCACCCAAAAATAAAAACCCCAACCACCCTAATCTTGCTTTCCCATATCAGTACTTTTACAGTTTAAAACTATAACGATATTCATATCTTCACCCATTAATAAAAGGTGGGAGCGTTCACCATGTGGAGAGTTCCAAGACTATGAACATGTTTCTAGGCCAACCTTTGATCAATTTGCTCAACAAGCTTTCACTCACAAATAAAGCATTTTTCACATACTGTAGACTGAGTCACAACACTAGTCAGCGCAAACACAGCCATAGCTACTACTCGTAACAAAATGAACACCCAAACCTTATAGATCTGCACAGTCCAGTTTCTTTGCAATGCACTGATTTCCAGTCACAAGAACATACATGTTTTTTTACAGCATGCTGCTTTCAGCGTTAACCTTGCTTACTACTAGATCAACCTACTCACTCAAAGTGATTTTCTTAACTTACACACACTCACCCCATTGCTGACTTAAACTCCACCTCTCCCTTCAATTAAAAAGCCAAAACTAGAGCTCATAAGGGTTATCATCACTGTAAACTATTAAGGTTACAATATCTGTAATTCATTATGTAAGGATCATAAAGTAAACCAATGGAAATTTTAGCTTAATTATAGATTCTGTTATTGCTAAATGGAAGATTTATACAAACCAGTGTTTTATAGAACCAGCAATTGTCACGTCACTCAAACAAAACGGGGAGGGGACAGATTTTGTGTTAATGTCACTTCTTTAATTGGGGTCACTGAACTCTGCTGCAAATCAACTACTTAGAAACATTCATCTAGGTCTCAAGGAACAGAAGTGACAAAAGATTTGATTCAGGTGACAGTCTCCTACTGGCTAAATCCTTTCGTAGTGTGCCCTGGGTGCAAACACCTCATGATAAAGCAGGATTCTAACCCAATATATTAACGCATCAATGATTTTAACATCAATCGTGAACACTAAAGTACTTACTTCTCAGTTGTTGCCACAACAGTTCCTTTTTCTTCACCTCCACTCCCACATTTCTCCTCCACCTCCCCAAAAATATGAGCACAAAACCAGAAGAATATAAATATTTGAGGGGGAAACGGAACGCTCAAGTTGCAAGAAATGAAAGACTTGAGAAGCATTCACCTTTCTTTTCATGGTACGCATGAAAAGGAGTTATACACCAAGAAATGGATCGACAAAATCAGTAGTTCAGTGAAAAATAACTTGTATATCTTGTTAGACAACTCAGGCTAGCGTTGTGCGTACAATATACACCTGAAAACAAAAACTCTGCTTTTCTTCAGACAACGAAAAACATTAAATATTTTAAATTCATCTTTTTCAACTCCAAGTTCTATTTACACAGTTATCCACAAAAATGTGCAAAGCAAAATCTGACACCAAAATCAATTTAGAAGTCCAACAAATTGAACTTGACGATAAAAATGGCAGCAGAGATTCCACGGCCGTTCTAGACACACTTTAAAGAACTACTGAAGACAGTGAAAAAGTCATTCCAGCTGAACCTCTGGAAATGGACCAAACCCAAACCAGGGCGCACTTCAGTCACTAGCTGTCTGTGCTGCAGAATTCACAATGTATCCCGCCCGTCAGGTCTTTGACCACTTTTTCTTTGATGAGTTTTTGCAGGAATTTTGTTTCGCTGGTCACGTTGTGCATGGTTTGTCTGTTCATGGCGGCCATGCAGAGGTTGTTGTAGTAGTGCAAAGGTGTGCTGGGCTGATCCAGGTCATAGCCAAACCCTGCTAAGCTCACTTCGTCACACAAATGTGTGGCCAGGACAACTGCTGTGACCCCAATTGTAGGTACATTCTGAAAAGGGAGGAAAAATAAGCCTGCTGAATTCAAATATATTCTCCTTTGCTAGTTTTTAGAAACACTTTACAAAATTTAATGGCTTTACCTATTCCCTCTCCTCACTTAAAACTGAAATCAATTAAATAAGCCAACAATTAAAACTTAATTTCAACTAAAACTAAAAATCAACCAAGGCCTGGACACCTTCCTGTGTAACCTCATCTGGGTGTTCCTGCTCCAGCAGGGGGATTGCACTGGATGAGCTTTCCAGGTCCCTTCCAATCCCTGACATTCTGTGATTCTGTGATCAAGCAAAACTAAACTTCAGGGCCAAATACTCATTCAACTTGAGCAGTTGCCTTTAACAAGACTTTTGGCTGTCAACATTAGATTTATCATTTTCTGTGAAGGCAAGATGCCCTATTACTATGTTAAACCACAAGTGAACCCTCACTCCAAACACTCAAACAAATCCTGACATGCAGTTAAACTTGACATTTCTTGATGTATTTTTACTTCAGTCTTGAGGACCAGGCTCTCTGACAGCATTCTTCAGAATATGACTTTTCACTGAAGAACATGTGAAGAAAGCCAGTATATCACAATACATAGATGGGTATGCTATATTATTTTCATAAATAAATGTGAGAAGCTCCTTCAAACATTTGTGCAATAACACTACCATTAAACGCTTTCATGCAAAAGGTGAAAAGATGACGGTTATTCAGTGTTTTCCGTAGTTCAAGAGAACTGGTGACATCCAATTTCTCAAACAAATAATCAAAATAACAAAAATGCAGCGTATCATCAAATTGAGCCACTCAACACTCCATAGTATTGCTGGTGAAGGATGTAGAGGGGGGATATACCCATCCAGTTGCTTTGAACATGCTTGCAATTGCACCAGCTGGCAGGTTGCTTTACACTGGCCCAGTTTCCATATTCTGCTTTCCCTGCAGCTGGAGACACATCTGTCTACAGCTGATTACTGGTTTGACTTAACAGAGCTTCTCTTAACACACTTAAATATTCAAAACATGCATTTGATGTATGTTAACACCAGTCACAATGATGTGTGAGTGAACACGCTGCACTGGAATGAATTTAT
Organism: Patagioenas fasciata; assembly: GCF_037038585.1. NCBI lineage: Eukaryota > Metazoa > Chordata > Aves > Columbiformes > Columbidae > Patagioenas > Patagioenas fasciata. Next base: position 7,121,420 of record NC_092523.1, on the reverse strand, counting down.
GTCTCACCACATGTGAATGCTTTGGCAAACGGGCCACTTCATGTCAGCACGCACAGACGCAACACCTCATCTGAAAAGGTGAGCTGAAATCCTACTCTGATTTTGCACAAGAAAATACAGGAGTCTTCTGAGAAAGTGTTAATTTCCCTATTACTTGAGACCAGCTCTGAAACTGCGCAGAGGAACTATATTGAAGGAAGAGCCAACATTTTTTTTTTCTTTCTTATTTTACTTTGTATTTTACAATCTCCTCCTAAAAAGAAACCTCTTACCTTATCCCAACCCCAGAATTTTGATCGAGGTTCAGGGAACTGTAAAATGTCCAAAGCCGTCTCTTTGATGATGACTGGATTCAGAATCCGAAACTGCTTTGACGTAAAAGGAATTTTCTCAGCAACCTCCTTCCAAAAGAAGAGTCGCATCCACAGAGGCTAAAAGAAGGAAATAAATAGTTCAGTAAGGGCAAACTCTGAGACTGCAAAGCGTATGGCAGACAGTACACAAGTTCTATAATTCATCACTGATTCTGAGAAACTCAGGAAACAGATCATAGCTAAGGCAGTTTAGGAATTCCAGTGTCCAGCTCAAGTGACTGACCTAGAAAAGGAAAACATCTTCAGAGTATTTGGAATTGCAGAAAAGGGAAAAGTTATTTATCCTGAGTATTTGACTGCACTTTGTGTTTAATTAGTCAACATAACCACCAGCACCTCCAGGTTCTTTGGACCTTCCCCAGCACAACTGAGCAGACAGCAGTAGTTAAAGTGCAAAAATGGAACCAGAGGTTTCCACAAACATTAACCAGGCATTCTGAATCAAGCACTGCATTTTAAACAATTTTGCCTGGCCTTTGAAGTGAACAGCAGCTGTTTGACAGCATCCACCCAGTGATACACGTAACAGTTCAGAAGAGGATTTACACAGGACTCAGCAAACTAGATACTCATTTCATGCCACTTGCGGTCACTTAGAACCATATTAATGGGAAAACAACACTAAATCAGGTTCATTTTACAAATCTTTCCATAATAATGCATAACATGAAGCCACTAAGCAAATGATGAAACTTATACAGCTGCAACATAGACCTGTATTTTTAAACAGGCGTATTGCTACTCTGACATACAACTCTACAGCAGCTTAAACTGATCAAATCTAGGTTGTCACGGTCCCACCTTCCCAACCTGTGATCTGAATGAGTTTACTAACGTACTAATGCCTGCACAGAGAGCTGATCCAACAAACTGCCTCATATTTGAAAGGAGAAGTACATTCTCAGTTCACAGATTCACAGAGTGAGACAGGAAGGGATCTCTGGAGGTCATCTGGTCCAACCCCCCTGGTCAAGTAGAGGCACCTAGGGTTGGTTGCCCAGGATCATGTCCAGGTGGCTTTTGAATAACTCCAAGAATGGAGACTCCATAACCTCTCTGGGCAACCTGTGCCAGGACTCACAGTCAAGAAGTGTTTCCTCACATTCAGAGGGACCCTCCTGTGTTTCAATTTGTGCCCATTGCTGCTGGTCCTGTTACCCAGCACTACAGAAAAGAGCCTGGCTCTGTCCTCTTTGCACCTTCTCCTCAGGTATTTATGTACGTTAATAAAATTTCCCCTTGAGCCTTCTCTTCTCTAGGCTAAACAGTCATGACCCTCTCAGCCTTTCCTCATAGGAGAGATGCTCCCATCCTTCAAGCACCTTCACGGCCCTGCGGCGGACTCTCCACTATGCCCAGTCCCATATCAATTCCCAAAACTGTCTCTGCACCAGCAAAAACACCAGAGCAAGGAACGAGGTGGGAATGAGATCTGCTCCTAAACCACACAAAACAAGAGAAGGTTCTCTTTTTCATAAAGCATACACTTCACTCTTGTGTTGCAAACGCCAAAAAGCATCTTTTAATGCCCCCCAATCCAATTTTAATAGAGAAAGCCATCCTTGGCCTAGTCATTCTTCAAAATCAAACCTTAAAACATGAGACAGCCAGACAGCTTGTAAAACAAGTTAGGGATTCAACTTAAGTTAGAGAGATGATCATCACAATTACCACACGGCTGCAGGGAAGGTCACAGACCAACACTGTCTTGTCCCTGGTTAAAAACGAGTCAGGGAGCAGAAGTTCTTAAACTTGTGCAAATTTGAGCATTCTGGAAAATCTCCCCTCTATGAAACTTACTCAGATTATTCAAAAGAAGGCAACATCCCTGCACACACTCTCTAGACTAAAGTGGTAGTAGATGGTCATGGTCAATATTAAACAGACCTTCCAGATGTTCTCATGTCATGTAAAAAAAAAAAACATCGCAGAATTAAGAAGGGAACTTGGAGTACCTAAAGTAGCTTGTATCAACTTGTTAGAGAACTCATCAGGCTTTCTTCTAAATCTCTCTCAATAATTTAGAGCACTTGTTTTCAACCTGTAGTCAGAGGAACCTAGCAACTGGTTTTCAACAGAAATTATCTGCCTCCAAACTGAAAGAGGTGAAAACTACCAATTTAAAGAGAGTTGGGAAACACAGAGCCCTCCTACAAATTCCTTAGGAATCTCTGCACTTCTTTAAGTACTCAGGGAAAAATAAACTACCTCAATTTTGGAACAACAGACAAACGTGAACTAACAACTGTGATGCTTCGACTACCCATTAACTGCATCTATGCCTGTTGTAGCAGCACAGACTTGAGCTGTTAAAAGAAAAAAAAAATAGGACTGGTATCAAGAAATCTCATCTCTATTTCAGGCTCTGCAGACTTCAACGAGTCACTTAAACCTAATGTAAAATGAATTCCACTTTAGTCAGCACTCGATATGTCACGTAGCTCGGTGAAAACAACCAATATCTGCAGAAAATATCTATCAGCATGAGGCCTCAACATGAATGCTGGTACCAATTATAACTACGAGACATAGCTAAAAAACCACAAGGTTGCATAATAGAAGCGGAAGCAACAGATCAGCCAGCTTCTTAAGAATTAGAAAAGGAAAAACAAACAAAAAAAATCACAGGCAGGTAACACTGCTACAGTACATACCAAGGTTTCGTTTTTCACCATTGCTTGAAGCCAACTGAAGTCAACACTTTTAAACAAAACAGCCACAAACAAGCTAGCAGGAGGATACTCATGTTCAGAAAGGGGGGCTCCCTCCGGGTAAGTCATCCGTATAGTAGTTTTGTTACCAACGTGATCTGTGTATCCCTGAACTGGTGCATCATTTAACCTAAATAAACAAACATACACAAAAGGGAGAGAAACTGTATTTAATAAGCACAGGTTACAATCTCATTAAAACATCAGACACTAAGCAAAGTACTTATATCTGGCCCACAGATTTTTAACAGAGTATGTTCTCAGTATCTCCATGTTCCTTGCCTCACAGACTCATCCATCCATTATCTTTGAGAGGAAGCCAATTCTATTTCTGGATTAATTGGCACAAGTTCAAAACTTCAAAAAGAAAAGCTTTAATAGAAAAGTTAAAACAGTGCTGCAGAATTTCACATTCAGCCCTTTGTGCCAACTCAGAGAGGCTTAAAAGGGAGAGAAGACACACAGGAAGTTTCCTGCATTATCTTTTTAGATATAAATATATTTACACACACACAATTATTACACACAGAAAGGCATTCAAATTATCCCTTCGATGCAATGTAACATAATCCCATGGGTTTATATCCTTCCAGATCATCAAAAATTTCAGGTGCTAGCACACTGCTGACAAGAGCAGCATCATCCAGCTCCATCAAGTTCTGCAGAACAGCTTAAGTCCCGCAAACTTTTCTATATCAACAGAAAATTGACCTTTACATTGCCATCCTAACTCCAGAGAAGTTCTTTGCCCCTCTACATGCTAACAGGTTTCTTTACCTTCGTATAAGATATATCAGCTCACCGTATCAAGTCGTCCCTTTTTAAGAGGAGCAAGTCTTAGTTTACAAAGCAACTTGGGAAAAATGCTTGTATTAGAATTTGTGACTTTACATGATTCAAAATACAAAGGAGAGTTCACACAGTAATGTTTAGAAGGCACGAATACAGAGTGTGTATTCATGTAATTCAAACAGAAAACATGAGTAATCACTGAGGGCTCACACCAAGCTCGTAAAGATAAAGAAAGATAAGCAAGCTATACACTATGCAAACCAACTGTAGGCTGAAACACCAATTAATTTCTATTATGTTTGAAATAGCTGTTATTAAAAAAAAGTCTTCAAATAAGCATCCCAACTAACCAAGGGGAAAAAGACATACGTGAGTCCTAAAGCCTATCTCTGAAAGCTTAAATATATGAATGGATAAAACCAGGATTGTCTACTTGGCTATGATTTCACCGGTTTCTTGCTCATTTCTGCCCATATTTTTTCAAACCTGAAGCCCACAAACAACTACACTGAATTCCTGTCTTGTGAACAAGACAATTTATTTTGCTCCTAAGACTTCAAATTCCATCAAAGTCCCAGGCAAACTTCTCAAAAGCCCTTTCAGAAATAGTCTTACAAGTTGCATAAATGCTGGCGATACTTTCCCCTTAAAAAACAAAGGCAGCTCATAGTTGTAGCAGTTGGAATTAATAAGGGAAATACGTACCTTATGACAATATCAAACTGATTCAACAAGTGACCCAGCTCTGATCCATGAAGAATTCCACCACTGCCAACAACAACACAACGCTTACAGTGTTTTGACTTCAAATCTTCTGGTAAATCATGTTCAGGTAAGAGTTCAAGGAGATCTTTAAGCTTATCGAAGTACTTGTAAAATCCAAAAGGAGGTCCATATTTAAATAAAGCTTCATCTTCATTTATATCTTTTCTTACAAAGGGAGATATGTCCATGCTGTATTTCTCCGCAAATAACTTCCCCATCTCTTTCTTCACATAAGAAGGCCGGCACTGTTCCTGCAATGCAGCGCTGGCGTACTGTTGTGCTCTCTAAAACAAATCATAGATGATTTCAGTCAGGAAAATCAGCTTCAGGAACACACAAAGCCCTCTTAATGCAACTCACCAGCTGACCACCAGCAGTTCAGCAAACACAGCAGTTTATAAAGAAAGCTGCAACATGGAAATACAAGATATTTAAAGCATTCACTCAAACACAGACACTAACTAATGCAGGGTGAAAACCTGAAAAGGAACATCTCCCCATCCAATCACTGAAATCTGGATAGGAGCTTTTCTAAAGAACAAGCTACTAAAAGAGATAAGTGCCAATGAGCCATCTGAGAGCATTTGTACTGTTACTTAAAACAGATTAAAAAATCTAGACGTACCTCTGCCCACCTAATTCAGCAGCAAGCCAGCAAGTGGAATTCTACTCCTCTGCTCAAATGCATGACCCAAGTTCTGCCTGCATGAGGATTTTACCGGAGACACGTCCACTGGGTAAAAATTCTGTGAAATGGCAGGCTGGACTTGCTTACTAACCAAAATGAAGCAACTTCTTCCAGAAGTATTGCTAAAGTGGTACTGCTAATGATTAAAACACAACTTTGAAAGGAATGCAAAGCGGTTGTGGTTCAGGTCTTCTTTCAAAGACAAGTCACCGAAATAAAAGTTCTGTATTGCATAAAAAGATGAGGCTGTCAGATAAAACTACAAACTGATGTGTTTCATAAAAACAAAAACACAAACACACCACCAAATTATGCATGTATGTTTTTTAGAAATCTGTAGTGGGAAGCAGGTACTGAAGTAACAAAGAAAAGAAATAAAGGTATTACTTTTATCAGTGTAAAATAAAATTGTTTTGCATGTTCTTTTCCCTGATACAACTCTGCTGATCTTTCCTCCACTGTACTAAAAGAAACCATGAGGAAGCACAGGGTCACATAATCAAGACTGAAATCTAGTGCTCAGTTCCCCTTCTGTACTGTTAAGGGAAGTGTGTATCTGGGTGCACAAGGAGGGAAGTTGTGTTGCTTTTATTTTAAATATATATATATATATATTTTTTTTTTTCTTTTTTAAACAAGATTGTTCTACAGAATTGCCTCTGCCACCACTGTAACGGTCTCTGCAAATGGGGTCATAACCACCACACTTCTTTCCGGGCAAAACACAACTGAGCAACTTCACGCTGTACTTTGTGAGCAAGAGTCGGTGCTTAATTAATGGCAATCACTTGACAATTGCCCCAGACAACGTGCAATCAGCTACTACCTAACTAGATAGAGAACAATGCTATTTCCTCATCCTGCATCTAACACAAACAAAATGAATCATGAGACAGAAATAAACAGAGCCCATGCAGTCTTTAGGTTTGCTCAGCTTAAGGTGGTCGTGTTCAGAAGCAAGCATATGTTATTGAGAAAAGAAATAAGTCAAATAAGAAGTAAAAGGGAGACAAAGAGGCTCAGAAAGGGAAAATATGCACTGAAGAAGGTGGGGGAGGATGGACATGCAGTGATGCTAAGATAAGACTACCTTAAATCAGGGCTTCTGCTCTAAATTGTGTCTTAGCATTGAGACATTCACAGACAGAAATGTAACAACTCTAAGCCAAGGTGAGTATGGAGCAAACAGGTGAAGCAGCAAAGGCAGAGAAATGTCAATGAGAATGCAGAGACAGCTTTATTGGCATCTTACACCAGTTTCTCTCTGCGCTTCTGTTGTCACTCCACAAGAACAAAAACCAGAAGTTCTATGGCATGAAATGAAGCAAAATGTATTTTCTTCTCACAGGGTATTTCCAGCATCTAGTTCTTTGCTTTAGACCCCTGTAACTCTTATACTGTCAACTAGAAACTTTTAAGCCAATTAAAAAAAAAAAAAAAAAACAAAAACAAAAAATACCAACCCTTACACGATCGAGGTCCACATATGGCATTTTTGTTCTGTCACATTCTTCAGGGCCAAAATGTAACTTGAGGATATAAAGGAAGCACCCTCCAACCACACACAGTGCAAGAAGCCTAAAAATAAAACAGGAGGGTGTAGGGGTAGGAGAGAAAAAAAAAACATCCAATCATTATTTTTTTCCAGTAATCCATCCATTGTTAAATGAGTATTTTTAAACAAATTGTAGGCAGTTGAGGAACATCAGGTGAATACCTATTGCTTTGTTCACTGTCTTTCCTAATTCTTCAGAGCTATCTGCAGGGAAGTACAAGCATGTATAGATCCTTCGATAAGGAAAACGTCGCATACTGACACTGATTTATGCAGTTCTATGCCTGCATCATATAGGTTAAATGTATCTCTGATGGGTCAAACGCTCTCCCCACACAAAGAAATCAAAAGTGACTTTTGTTTTCCTACTTTAAAGGGCACTGTTATTTTAAAATGTGTCTTTTTCAGGCAAGTTAAAAAAAAGAGAACTTCAAATTGCAAGATTTTGGGCCAATGACCATCACTCATATGCAAAGCTTTCTTCATTCTAGACTGCCAGTGAGTTGAATTTAGATTATCTGGTTTATCTTGAGAAGGCTAATTTAATTATTACATTCCCCAGACAAACAAAAGAAAAAAAGCACCTTTAAAATTGAGTAATACAGACTATCCACATTTTTGATCTACTCATCTCTCATTCCTAAGGAATCTCACGGTTGATCTTCAAGTATTCACTTGGCTCATTTCATGTCTGAACTGATTTGCAAAAATTACACCGTTATTTGGTTAGAATTGTGGTTGTTGCTCAAGTATGTTGTTCAAGCTTTATTAACGATTTTCATTTCCTATGGCTTCCTAATGACTGGACATTCGTTTAAATGTCTTAAAAAACAGACAACCTACTAAGCATTCAGTGTTTCTCAAAACTCTTTCAGATGAAGTTAACACAGGTTTCCAAGGTTTGGGTTTTTTTTAAGTTTGTACCATATGGGCTGATAGATGCAATCATGGCACTTAATTTGCAGTATGTGCTGCAAATAAGGCAGCCACTGGAAAAGCAGCACTGTTCTCACATCTGATTTAACTAAATTATATTCTGCACTGATAGGGGGTCTAAAAACATCCATCAGCATGTTGGGCTTGAGCTCCTGGAAACCAGCTGTGTGGCAGCAACAGGATTCACAGGGGATGAACGAGGCTGGTTTTCCTCTACAGAGGTTTATCAAGTATCTCTAGATTCAGCTGGGCTGCACCACTCAGGTGCTCAAAACACCAGTGGATATAACAGTCTACCCTTGTGTTGCTTTAAGCTTTAAGACCTAATATTCATATGGCAAAGAAACATCACAGTAGTGAGATGTTTTAGTTTAAAATACGGCTCCAGATGTACATGAGCAAACACGCATTAATTCCAATTTGATGTTAACCTACAAGCAATGGAGTAAAGAAGATTTTGTGATGGAGCATTCCAGGAGTCTTCATGAACAAATTAACTATGAGAGGACACCTCCCCAAAATACCCACTAAACATGCACTGCTCTTCAATTTCTTCAATTACCAGACAAAAAGCCTCAACTTTTATTTTTTTAATCCAGATAAGTAACAAAGACTGGAAATACTTCTGAGTGTAGTATTGGGATCTAACACTGGCTTGGAGAAATGGACACCACTATTAGAGAGCCTCCTCAAAGTGTTTTAGGTGCCCCAGGCCACTGTCTAACCCTCCCTTCAGTTCCTGCGGCAATCTCAGCCCTTGATTTTTGCATCCTTTTTGTAACTGCCCAGGCTCAGGGACAGCAACTGCCATAATGACACTTACTTGCGAATACCTTTTAAAAACCAGCTTCGTCTTCTCATCTTCACGCACAGCCACCTTACACCATTGCACAGGAGGCAAGCAATCACTTTTCGGCTTCACAGGGTTATTGTCACTGAGCATTGCTGTAAAAACAAGAAAAATAATCATCATAACCTTTCCTGAATAGAAAAAAGTTCATAGAACATTCAATGACTGTTAATTTACCCTTGGTGTAATTCTTGCTGTTTGTGTCGGAAATATTGAACCACTCCCGACCTCCTTGTGATCAAGAACATACTCATTTCAGATGCACTGCCAGGACGTGATTCTAAAAGTACATACATATCGCCAGGTATAAGTCTTTGTACTCTTCATCAGCATGAAGTCTAATAATTGCAACTACATCAGTTACTGTCAAACACTAATGTTTGATCTTCAAACACCATTTTGTTTAAGCAATTATCAGACTCTGAACAGGAAGTAAAATCTACACAGCATGCTCATCCCTGAATCCAAGTGTCCAAATATGACACTACCTTGATCCCACCCTCAGAACTGGAGTCCACATCTTGAGTCAACTCCCTGGTTTCCCTGAGGTTAAGCAAACTTGTCTCATCACCAGTTTGAATCTAGTGCAGACCTTTTCAGAAGCCCCAACAACATCGCCAGCAACTTCAACAGCAAGTACCAAGGAGGGTGGGCAGGAAATTTGGCCTGGTGCTGTAAGCACAAGGGCAGTTTCTGTGCACAGCAACACTGTAAACCCAGAAGGAGCTCAGAGTGCTCCCTCACAGATGGGCAAGTCACTCCTTATCAGCTAACGAGAAGCTATCTCTCCACTTACCGTTTGTAAGCTCCCACAAGTTTCTATCAGCATGTTTAAATTCTGATTTTGGAAAGAAAAATGAAAGCGGGCACATCAGCTTCTCCCAGGCTGCTGCAGTTAGTAGTTAACCGAAGATGTGAGCAAACAAGGAAAGGCCATGCAAAGCCTACTGGCTTTGCCCTGAAAGGAGAAGGGATGTGGCCAAGGGTATTTCCTGCCCTAGCGACCTCCACGGGCAGCACTCCCTTTACTCCCTTTGAGCAGCCTACCATGCAAAGATACAGCTCGGTCCTCCACCCTACTTGTTCCCTTTGATCTCGCTCTCTGCTCTCCACTGCAAAGACATTCACACTCTTCTGTTCTACTGCCAAGAGCTCCATCTCAAGAACTTTAAAAAAAAAAAAAAAAAGCAGAACTAAGGGAAGGCTTTTATCTAGGGACAATCTTCCACATTCTCTTTTCTGCTCAACTTCTTTTTATTTTATATGGCAATATGACCCATTTAACTAGCCTCTATTGCCACTTCACCACACTGTTTGTTTGGAGAAACAATCAATGTTCTTAAACACGAGGATGAAGGAGCTGGTAAGATAGAAGCACACTGAAATTTCAGGGCTATCTAATTCAGAAGATGACTCAAAGTCAACATTAGCCATCTCAAGTCCTGAGGTGCAGACAACAGTTAAGTGATGCTTTCTGGAGTCACCTGCAAGTGGCCATAAACCACAAAACAGAGCGAGGCAAAAAATAATAATTAAAAAAAAAGCCTAATGGTTTTTGCTAGCAGAAAACTTCACCACTTACCTCAAACATGCATAACTTGGTTATTATGATACTACTAAACTCAAATTACCCACCTAGTTGTGTTTATTAATTGCACACTCTAAGCTATCACATCCCAATACTCTAAAAACCTTTTAGTGAATCTGGAAGCATTGTACAAACCAGAGTCGGTACCATTACATTTGTCTTGGAACAGCATAAACCAAGACCCAAGGGGTGACAACCCAAGGTCCCCCAGAATGCTAGCAGTTAAGTTGGAAACCAAATCCAGCTCCAGTCATCCACACAAGCTGTCAGGACACAAGACAGCAGGTCACAGGGAACCTATCAAGTCTTACAAGCTCATTATTTCCTCAGAGCAGCATCTCACCCTTACTGGCTGCATCTATACCACTGAATAAAAACAGCACTGAGGAGCAAAACTGGCTGTTGACACCACCACCCCAGTCATCTGCACTTCAAGTCCATTTTGCTCTCAGCTAAGATTTGCAGCAAATCAGTCAAGTCCACATGGGTAAACACCTAACGTGCATGAACAAAATGTGTTACAAGGACCATACCGTAGTGCCAGTTATGGATCACCAAGGTGAACTGCTCCACCTTGACATGTCCAGTGCCAATCCAGCAGGACTTAGACAACCGCCTTACATTCCAGGTAGGACACATGTCCCTCCTGCCATACTACGCAGACAAGACAACCAAGCACCTCTCATCATTGCACACGATGACAAGTGGCACACACAACAAGCGGCAATTAGAGGATGCTGTAGAGGAGAGTGCAAACAAGGTCTGCAGACCAGGTGGAAACTCCAGGATTACACCACGTACCACAGAGAGTACCAATGGCAAGATGACCGCAGAGGAGACCGGCTCAGGCCAGCACAAACAAGGGACACAGCATGGTTTGGCAAAAGGGAAGGGGTTTGCTCACCAACATGGATGGCTTATAGCAGAGATGTGATCGCTGAATACTGCATTTGCCTAAGCTATGACATACGTCAAAGCAATAATTCCATCTGTCAGTTCCACAAATCTCTCTATACACAGCGGGCGAGAAGTATAAAATTGAACTTTTCTTTTCCAAAAAAGAAAAAACAAACAAAAAGCAGGAAACAAGCTTCAACCATTCTCACTATAGAACAATGGAGGTAATAACTCTCTCCTGCGTAAACAACAAAAACAGGCAACTTGATCATAGTCTACAGGAACTTAGAATGGATTCTGCACAAAAGCACCGGTCAGACCAGGTACCAGAGGATTGTGCCACCACAAAATCATTGCAACAATGTCCCAAGTGACAACATGAGGACTGGCCATTGTACTGGTAAAATTTATGAGTGAATACACTCCAGATTAAGCACATATTTTCCAGTAGTTCGAATCAAATCCATAATGTTTTACAGCCAGAATTACAAGGATAAGGTTAAAGCCTCACCGCCTCTGCTTTGTTCAAAGCAGATTTTTAGTTCTTTGCAAATTAGTCTTTCCTGTGCTAGGACCCGGGTTCTGTAGTAATTTGACAGAAATGCTTGTGAAAGACCGCTCAATGTATAGAAAATTGTTTATTGCCGAATGGCACTAACGTACTTCTGGAATCATCCTGCAGCATGGAACAACATGGCAAATCTCCTCCGCCACATAAACCGTCAAAGAAGAGTTTTGCTCTGCGAACAGCACTCTTTTAATCAGTTCCAAGGGTGAGAATTTCCTACTACAGAACTGTATGCAGAGATCCTACAACAGATGCACTTTTCCTGAAGCATTTTGAAACAAAAAAGGGGAAGCTGCAAGAGAACTAAAAGACAGAGAAGGAACAGAGGACGTGGAGAGGGATGAACACAGAAGGGGATTAACAAGGAATTTGAGACTGCACAAAAACAGCGCTACCTGAAAGCCTTCCCTGACTGTGAGCAAAATAAATCCCAGGCAGCCCCAAATGGTTGTCTACCTCATCCTGGATGTGCAAACAGGAAAAAGGAAACACCACGGATTTAATTAATCACCTCAGCACATCCTTTCTGAGTCCAGCCCTTATGATTTAGTATGCTCAATGGTTTTGTTAATTTTGTTTTCTTTATAACAGAAATAATGTCAGTTTTCATTTCATTTGCAACTTCAGGTTGACTTTTGACAGTTGTTTACTTCAGATGATTCCTTGCTAGATCAAGTCTATATATATAGATAGGCAGACAGACAGACAAAGTCAAAACACATCCATCCAGCAGAGCATTTGTTTTTAAAGACTCAGGGTTTGATCCTGCACTCTTATCTATGTCAACAAGCACCTTCCACTGGCTGGAATGGTTTGAGTGTTCAAAAGGGCAAGGTTGGTGCTAACAAGCACCTAAGAGCCCATCTGTCCCACAGTCTTCCTGAGCTTCAGAACAAACCTGTGAGTTTACAGAGAGAACCACAGCAGTTAAGAAAGCAAGGACCAAAGACAGGCTGTGCCTACAGCATCCAGATTCTGTTGTTTGAATGCAAACACCATCTCCAAACATCAATACACCCTTTCGGAAAGGGGCAGTTCTACAGTTGTTTTGGGAGCCATGAGTGCAAATGTCTCTATCTGCCTACAAAAGATGCCTCAGTAGTAATGCTGTATTACAATCACATTTTGCACTGACATTTCCATAGCTACTTATCATGGTGTAATTAGTGTGGACTCAAGGGACTTAAATTTGCTTTTCATCTACTGAACTTAAGTGATTTGTGTAAAGCTGCTGCTGGAGCAGTCCATCAGTAGGAATACACTCCAAAGCTTTTTGTGCTGCTCTTCTACTCACCATAATTTACTTATGTCTCATTGTTATTCTTACATAGACAAAATTTCCACACTTGGAATATTTCAGAAGCAATTAATTTAAGTCTTCAGGATGTCTTTTTATGTGAGAATGCAAAAAAAACTAAAAAGCAGCATGTGTCATGTTGTACATTACCAGTGTCATGTCCTCAAAAATCATGTTTGGTTACGTACAGCACCTGAATTTACTCAAAGACAAGAACAAATCCCCCATTGTTTTGAGTGCCAACAGTGTCACCAGGCATGGAGACACGACCAGACCAGCCTGCGTACAAGCGCAGACTGACGCACACACCTACAGCCCTCACCAGCCTCTTTAACCCCCCAAAACTGTAATATCCCACGCAGGGGATGTTTCCACTTACCTCCTTCGCTCTACCAATTCAAGCGCAATCCAGCCTCCCCACAAACCAAGGGTCCAGTTAACAGCCTCCACAACTGAGCTCAGCATTTTACGTGGGCAGGTACTAGGTTCAAATTAACTGCACAGGCAAGGACCAGAGCCACAGAGGAAATGCTGGCAGGAACAGTTACTGTCAGTCGGTAACTCTTCATGCAGAAACTTCTGTCTCAGATCTACAGGAGCAGCTGCACGTAGGGCTGTTATCTGCCACCTGCAACTCGACTGGCTCTTACCCAAGTCCATGGGGAAACCACCCTAGGCAAACCACTGCTTAGAGCCCAGCGGGACAAGAGGAAGAAATTTTTGACACTGAGGGTGGTGAAACACAGTTCCAGGTTGCCCAAAGAGGTGGTGGATGCCCTATCCCTGGAGACATCCCAGGCCAGGCTGGACAGGGCTCTGAGCAACCTGATCTGGGTGAAGATGTCCCTGCTCGTGGCAAGGGTGGCACTGGATGAGCTTTGAAGGTCCCTTCAACCCAAACTATTCTATCACCTTCTGTTCTACAGTTGTAGAGCATCTCATATGTAACCTCAGTGTACACCGAAGCTCCAAGTAACTGAAAACACAAATTAACTGCCCCTCTCACGGTACCACCAGAAGCAGGAGGAACAGCCACATTTAGAAGTCATTCGCCAGGCAGCTCATCTCACAGTCTTGTTGCACAATGCAGCCTTTGAAGCTTACGCAACAAGATCAAGAAGCTTGCAGTGTAAAACCCACAGCAACTGAAACCTGAAAGTCACACCTGTAAAACAGAACTACTAATCAAATGCAATAGGGCTCAAGCAGGCAGTGAAATACAAGGCAATACTAATGGAAAAATATCCAGAAACACTTGCTCATTTCATGTCCTCTCCTTTAAATCAAATTACTTAGGAAACATATTTTTAGAAATGGTAAATGATATAACAAAAGCCACTTGGTTTTGAGTAACATTTGTGCTTCAAAAAAAAAGACAAAGTTAAAAGGCACAGAAGATTTTTTTCACATGGAACAAACACGAGCAAGATCTTCTTCATTGAGATGTTGTGCGTATTTTTAATATCGGTGATGAATTCTGCATGAACTTCCTGTTCCAAGGCCTTTTAAAACAACAGAAAGACTCACAGACATACTGCAAAACTTTATGCAAGGAGTTAAAAGAGTGTATTTAAGAAATCTTAAACCCATTACAGATTTGTTTCCTGGGACAAAGTTGGGAAAAACAGATGACAAAAATTAAGTGACAACTACAACACTAATGTCTGTGATTACTTGTGAGAGTTGTGCCCATGAAAAAACGACACATTTTAATCTATGCTCATTATTGACCAACTAGATATTAATTTTCATTAAGGCTTTCAAGACTGATAGAATATTTGAATAGAACATTATTCAATTTATGTAACAACATAAAAAATAGTTTGGTAAAATTTATAGTTAGGACTAATTTTGTTTGCTTCTGCAGTCTGAAACCCATTGAGATCAAACATAAGAGCTGAGGTGTAAAAAAAAAAAAAAGTTAAAAAAAGAATGGTTAATTGGATGGCAGTTTTTCTGATTTTTTTGGTGGTGGGGGAGTTTTTTTGAAATAGAAGTTTCTAAGCTAAGCTTAAGCCAAACACTTCTCCTCCTCCTCCTCCTTTCCTCGTCTCAATTGCCCTTATTTTTGACAGAGGTTCCACGGAACCTGTCTCAGCTGCTCTGGGGAAGCCACAGGCAGTGCAGGAGTTTGGGGTCACATGCACAATAGTTTGGATCTGCAGATCCTCTGTGTTTCTCACTGGGTTTCCTCTGCTCCTCTGTGCTTCTTACCAGCTCACCTGCCCTGGCATGGGTGGTCCCCAAGTCACCCAGGGTGTATCCCCTCCAGGACTGTCCCTTCCAAGTCTCCTTATCAACCCACAATACCTTCCTACGCTTTCAAACTTCATCATTGCTTCACTGGAAACAATAAATCACAACTAAAGTTTTGCAAATAATCTACCTTGTTTAAAAAATCATAACAAACCTTTTTTTTAAAAAAATCAACAGCTGTGCAATCCACTATACATGGAGGATTCTGCAGTTGCAAACATCCTTATAACTGCAGTACAGCAGAGGTATTTTTATCAACCCAAAACATGGAATATTTCTTAAAGAAAAACAATTTGAAAACCTACTCTCTCATAACTTAACAAATTATTATTAAAAAAAACATAACATATGAGCTCCTCTAGCAAGAGGCACTCAAGAAACTGCACCCCAGTGAAGGACTGCCTCAATTTCCAGTGACTTCTGCAGACAGGAATCCAAATATTTAAGCCAAATTTTAAACACAGGTTTTACAGACTAGGAAAGTCACTAGAAAAATTGCCCAGATGTTAAAATTTGGATTTCAAACCTATACAATGAAAGTAAAAAGCCTTCCATATGAATGGGCCTATTTGCCCATAGTGACAAAATAATTGGGAAAAAGCAGGGAAAGAAGAAGAACAGACAAGTTATCCCAAAGGAACAGTTTTCAATATGGAGATCTCTTTCTATAACACAATTAGCATTGAAATACCTTCTTTTAGACTCATGTTCAACGGCACATGACAAAAACCCCCCAAAATCACAAGCATGAGGAAAAATTCCAGAGCTACTGAAGATCTGAGGCAGACTTATCAGGGACACGCTGAGGCACGAGAGACTCTTGAGTTATAATGTGCAGCAATGTGTTAACTTTTGGGTATTTATCTTCAAATAATCCTTTGATCATCATCCTACCACTTCCTAGCAGAAATAGTCACAAGACATGGAAAGACAGCAGCCTAGGAGCTGTTGCAGATTAGACTAACAGCTTCTCAATGGAGGAAAAACTGGAACTAAAGTTAAAAATTAGAGACTTCTGTCAGTTATTCTGTTGCAACTATCTAAACCCCACAGTAAAGTTGGTATTGAAATATATGTAGGTATTTGATAAACTTTTGAATATTAGCTGCTTAGCACCTATTACTGTTAGATCGAAAAAGCAGACATGCCTGTTCTAATTAACAGTAGAGCCCGTTGTTTCCGTTTATTTAACAGTCAATAGAAAGATGATCACAGAAAGAAGTTTAGCCTATAATAGGGTTATAAGCAGCTACAACAGGACACTGATTGCATTAGCACCTAATGTGTCTTACAAAATGACCTTTGACTAGTAAGGCTTTTCTAATCAGACAATAAAAAGTAAAAACCAAATTTTTTCTGTACAAGCTGCCATTTGGTCAAGATCCATCTCCTCAGAAAATGAGGACATAACAGTGAATCCCACACATGTGGACACAACTGGCAAAAAGTGAAACAAGGAAGAAATTATTTTCAGAACACTTGGCAGACATTCCCAAAGGTACCAACAGGACAGCAGGTGGAAATTATTTTGCCTGGAGCCAAGAATACCAGCAAGAAGCAATCGTACCTTAGAGGCATCAGCATTTTCCATTTTTTTGCCTTATGATGCTCTACTTGTACTTTCTTCTAATTTTTTAATGGCTCATTCCTACATGCTCTTTGCAAGATCAACCACCAACTCATGAAATCATTAATTAACTTACATTATTGTGTCTATTTGCCCTATCTTTTCCTGTAGGAAGGATACACATGGCTAAGTTACAACTTGCTCTTAACCTCGAGTCAGCCAGACAGAACATAAAAAAATTGGTTCCAGCTCAAATCTGGTCCAACTTAATTAGAGATATTCAGAGTGTAACATCATCACTTCCTTTCAGCAGCATTCACGGGAAGCTTTTCGGATATTAATAGTGTCTGCTAAAATAACATTATAGGCAAAGAACTCTTAGAAGGGTTCTGAATGTACAGGGATCCCTCTCTTGACTTCACTTCTGCCTTGCCACCCCCTTCTCTAGTAAAGCTTTCCAAGTTTTTCTAAGCTTTTCTGTGAAACCTCTTTTAGTAAGGAACAGCTCTAAAGTGAAGAAGAGCAAAAACCCATCATGCATAAACACAAGAAATATCAACAAGCACCAACACTGAGGTCAATTGTATGGGGTTTAACAAGGCCGAATGCCAGGTCCTGTACTTGGGTCACAACAACCTCAGGCAGCACTACAGCTTGGGGAAGAGTGGCTGGAAAGCTGCCTGGCAGAGAGGGATCTTGGGTGTTGATCAACAGGTGGTTGAACATGAGCCAGCATGTGTCCAGGTTGTCAAAAAGGCCAACAGCATCCTGGCTTGTATCAGGAAGAGTGTGGCCAGCAGGACTAGGGAAGTGATTGTGCCACTGTACTCAGCACCGGTGAGGCCCCACCTTGAATCCTGGGGTCAGTTTTGCACTCCTCATGATAAGAAAGACAGTGAGGTACTAGAGAGAGTACAGAGACGGGCAATGAAGCTGGTGAGGGGTCTGGAGCACAAGTGTGATGGGGAGCGGCTGAGGGAAGTGGGACTGTTCAGCCTGGAGAAAAGGAGGCTGAGGGGAAACCTTATCGCTGTCTACAACTACCTGAAAGGAGGTTGTAGCATGGAGGGTGTTGGTCTCTTCTCCCAAGTAACAAGTGATAGGACAAGAGGAAATGGTCTCAAGTTGTGCCAGGGGAGGTTTAGATTGGATATTAGGAAAAAATTATTCATGGAAAGAGTTGTCAGGCATTGCAACAGGATGCCCAGGGAATTGGTTGAGTCACCATCCCTGGAGGTGTTTAAAAGGCATTTAGACGAGGTTCTTAGGGACATGGTTTAGTGCTAGAGTTAGGTTAGGTTATGGTTGGATTCTATGATCCTGAGGGTCTCTTCCAACTGAAATGATTCTATAATTCTATGAAAACAGTACATGAAATTGGGATTTTTCTGACTCCCAAATGAGTCACAGAAAATCAGTGCTCCAGCCAGGCAGGAAGGACCATGTGAGTTAAAGCATTGCTGTTTTGAACAGCATGGTACTAAAAAGATAGGTTTATTTCTTGCAGAGGAAGCTTTTGAGGTTCCCCTTGTCCCTCTCCACTTTTTTTTTTTTTTTTTTTTTTTTAAATGCAAATCCCAGTCTTCCCTTTTATGTTATTTGTGTCAGAAACAGTGGCCTGTCTGCTTGAGGTGTTCAGAACCTGAGGTCAGGCATTCCTCACAGCATCTGCACGAGCAAGCACGCAGGAAGAATGAATTGCAGCATAACAGCAGGCAGCTGCTCCTCAGAAACCCCTCCGGCACACATCTCACGCGCCCCTTTCCGCAGCGCATCCTCCTCCCCAAACTCACAGACCCTGCACATTTGCAAGTGGTGCTCTGCTCCACTAGTTTGAGGAAGAGCCACCACCAGGACAGGAGGAAGAGAGCACAGCTTATCAGCACATCACCCACCACAAGCTGGGTGAGTTCATCTAGCACAAAGTGGAAGATATTTCTGAGCCCCTGCAAGAAAGCCAAAATGAATTAGGTCTTTGCCCTTACACAAGAAGTTTGAGGAATAAATCTTCCCTAAAAGAAATGGTCAGAAAAGATGAGGCATAGCATTAATCTTTACTGGGCTAAGGAAACATGCCAGAAGACTTACACAGCCAAGAGGTTTCATATTACATCTGAATTATGCAGCAGAATAGCACCGAACAACTGGTAATTATGGAACAATGTTAACAGTACAGCAGCATTTTTATCACAGTATCATCTAACACTACAAGAGACCATGGTAAAAATCACACTTGAGCCTACGGAATGAAAAGAGGGGATGTCAAAAGTCTCCCATGAAGAAAAGGTTTAAAAATAAATTGCAATATAGCGGAGGATGTTATTGTAACTAATTTTAGTGCTTAACTTCTGAATTCAAGACTTCAGGACCAAACAGGTTGCAGAGAGACCTAGTGGGTCAGGTGAAGGAAGAGCTGCTCCCAAGGAGAACAGAGCTCAGCTTGTCTTCACAAAAGAGGTTGAGAGTTTCTCCTTAGATACACCAAATATGTAAATATGAAAGTCAAAAGCAAACAATTCAAACAAAAGGACGCACAGATGGAAAAAGTCATCAATAAATATGGGCTACACGCAAAAGATTCCTGAGCAGCAAAGGAATTACTCCTTACCATAGGAGTAACGGAAAATAACAGCCAACACAAGTTTTACGGAAAGCCGTTAATAATTTACGAATGATGTTACAAGAGTTGCCTGCAACAGGGGAGATTCCCCTATGATCCAGATGTTCTATGTCCAAATTATCACTGTGTTGTTTCGAAGCACTGGATGCGCCCGCTGCAGAAGCTTTGAGCTGTTGTGTCTGAGCTTCATTCAGATTTCCTTGCAATTTGAAAATCACTCCATGACAAGTTTGAAGCATTGGCTGGCTCTTGTTGGGTAACATGGCCTTTATAAAAACTCAAGACCTACTTAAGTTTCCCAGGACCTCATATCTAAACAAAATAACCCCCTCTCCAAACACCTCAACTCTGCAGCAATCTTGGCACATTCTGCATCTATCACCTAAACAGACGTATGTAAAGCAAACAAAATTAAACATTCTTAGCTCATTTTCCTCAGTGAAAGGAAGCTTCTGCTATTGCACTTTGTCTTCCCACATCCTGCCTCTAGTTGCCCATCAATCATTTGGTCAATTTAATCAAACAAAGGGAGAACGCAAAATCTGCAGAAGTTCCAGGAACCCAGAGACAGGACAAGCCGGTTTCTCATCAGCCCCGAGGAAGCAGCCAACACACCAAAAAGCTCCTGTGCACTAACTCTCAGCTGCATTTTGACCTTTCAATGAAACTCCCTGTGTTGGTTGCCTCTTATCGGGTTAGCAGAGGGCTTGGGAGACAGCTCAAGGTTTCCTGCTGCATGATCTAGACAGGAGATAGTAACCTTGCTGCAGTAAAACAGATGGAATAACACAGTCTGCTGGACAACCGCACACCACTTCTGAACCGCATCTGTACTGTCCTGTCACAAGCTGCATTTAGAAACATTTATCCACTTTAGACACATAAAGACTGTTTATCTAAACAAGTTTTCCTTAAGAAAGTAAGAAATATACATGTTTATTTACCCTTTTTCTCAGAATGAAGCAAAACCAGCCATTTGCCTCAGGAAAGCTGTTTACCTACAGTAGTCTTATGAGCACTTTCCATTCATTTCTACAACTAAAGATAGCTGCAAAATAAACACCTTTCCTCCATCAGCTTTATATTTTGATTTTATCTACTGGGAAGAAAAAAAAACTCAGCACAAAACTCTTCTTCCTAAGTAGCGCTGAAGAAAACAAAAATCTTTTGGCAGCAACAGCACAAGTCCTATCTATTTCGCATTTATCGCTCCCAAGAAGGGAAAAAAAAAATCACCCTTTAAAAGGCTATCGCAACCTGCAGACAAGCAGAAGCCTAGAAATTTTATTTCAGAAAAACAACTCCAGACAGCCCCAACTACATTCCTCTCCCTCCCGGGGGAGGCCCGGCACAGACCTGACTCCCATCGCCCATCTGCTCCCGCTAAGCCCCCTGGCCCGCCGGCTCCTTCGCTTCCCCGGGGCACCGGTAGCCACGTCCGAACCGCTCAGCCCCGCGGTGGGGTAGACATCGCCGTCCGAGTGTCCCCAGAGGCCTCCGGCCGCCCCCGGCCCTCCGAGGAGCGGCACGGAGATAACCCCAGGACCCACCCCCCCCTCAAAAAATACCCCTGAACGGTGACGCCTTCACGCCTCAGCTGCACCTTTTCAGCAGCGCTTCTGAGAGCGAAGCCCCCTCAGCACCAGCCCCCCCCTCAGCACCCGCGCCTCCAAACCGCCCTCCCCACCACTGGAATAACCACCCGCTCCCCCTCCTCGAATTACCCCACCCCGTGGGCGGGTCTTTGGTGGGTCTCCCCCGGCCCGCCGCCGCCAACCTGCTCCGGGCTCGGGCCGAGCGCTTCGCCTCCGCATGGGGCCGGGGGCGGCACAGCCCCGCCGCAGGTAACGGCTCCGCGGGGCTGACGGAGGGAGCAAGGGGGCGGGGGCGGAGCCACACGTGACGGAGCGCAGCCAATGGGGGCCGAGCGCGGCTCCGCAGCGGGGCGGGGGGAGCGGGGCCTGCGCCAGGGTGGGCGCGGCGGCCTGAAGGAGGCCGAGCGCCGGCTGAAGTGCCGCGAACCGTGCGCTCCGCAGCGGTCTGTGGTGTTTCCCGAAATAAACACAGAATCACAGAATGTCAGGGATTGGAAGGGACCTCAAAAGCTCATCCAGCCCAATCCCCCTGCCGGAGCAGGAACACCCAGATGAGGTTACACAGGAAGGTGTCCAGGCGGGTTTGAATGTCTGCAGAGAAGGAGACTCCACAACCTCCCTGGGCAGCCTGGGCCAGGCTCTGCCACCCTCACTGAGAAGAAGTTTCTTCTCATATTTAAGTGGAAACTCCTGCGTCCCAGTTTGTACCCATTACCCCTTGTCACCGAGAAGAGCCTGGCTCCATCCTCCGGACACTCGCCCTTTATATATCTGTAAACACTAATAAGGTCACCCCTCAGTCTTCTCCAAGCTCCAGAGCCCCAGCTCCCTCAGCCTTTCCTCACACAGGAGATGCTTCACTCCCTTCAGCATCTTCATTGCCCTGCACTGGACTCTCTCCAGCAGTTCCCTGTCCTTCTGGAACTGAGGGGCCCAGAACTGGACACAATATTCCAGGTGTGGTCTCACCAGGGCAGAGCAGAGGGGAAAGAGGACCTCTCTGGACCTACCAGACCTTTGTCTCCTCAGTAATTAGTGGGTTTGGGTGGATTTTTTCCCCCACAGACAGCCATGCTGAGGGAACCCGGCGTCCCCCGTCCCCTCAGCTCAGCTTCGCCACCTCATTTCCTCGCCTCACCACCCTGTGGAAAAACAAGATCGCTCCCAAAATCACAGCATTTGAGCTGCTTTTATTGCACCTTATGCTCCCAGGCGCTTGGTTGCATGAGGGTTTTCAGGCCTCTCTGCCACTGTCTCGGGAAACTTGGGGTGTTTTTCTGACAGGATGTGCCCGACACTATCACAATAAGCATAAGAAAAATGTATGACTTAGTGGTAGACTCGTGTGAATGACCAGTTGACTTGCAAGGGAGGAGAAATCGCACCTGACCATGGGTGTAGAAGTCGCAAGTTGAACCACCGAAACAAAAAGAGCTGAAAAACCACTGAAGCAGAGCTAGAAAGCCTGGGCGCTGGCTGTGGGAGAGAGCTGATTAAGCAAGAAAACAGATTAAGTCATTACAAATTGTGCTAGCTAGGAATTTTTTTTAAATTTTAATATCTGGCTCATTGCTATGGCATCTAAAAATTGCTCTCTAACCTAAAAGGTTGCTCCAAAACAGGAATAGCAATTCCAGACGTCTACACAAAGAGATTTGAAAAGCACCATGATTTTCTGACAGATAAATATACATATTCCCATACTGCAAGGCTTATGTCCTGAAGCAGGGTGGTTTAGATGCTTTCAGTTTTTATACAAGATGAATACAGATGTGCTTTTTATCCATAGATTGGCCTTTTCTTCACATTTCTTGCCAAATTACACCTCTTAGTATCTACATGGATGATATATCACTTTTGTGTTCTCTTGGCTGTTTGGTGGTTTGAGTTATAGTCAGCGCAGATCCTTGATCACTTTTTAGGGCATTTCAAGAGAAAAAATATATATATCAAAACCAAAATATTTTCTTCTCCGGTTCTTAAGCCATTAGCGTAACTGAGGACATAAGATTAATTTAGAATTAGCTCTGAAATTTAGTCCTCCATAATTGCAAGCAAAAATTCATAAGTTTGGACTTTCAGATGAAGCCAGAAGATGCAAATAGAGACACCACTTTACAGCCAGGTGTGCACCAGGGTGTCACAGAGCCCATCACATCGGCCTTTGGCCAGGAAACAACTGAGCTTTGCAGGCAACTGTGAATCATAGAATCATTTTAGTTGGAAAAGACCTTTAAGGACATGGAGTCCAACTGTTAACCTAGCACCATCAGGTCCACCTCTATAGTACATCCCTAAGAGCCACATCTATGGGTCTTTTAAACCCCTCCAGGGATGGTGACTCCACCACTTCCCTGGGCAGCTTGTTCCAATGCTTCACAACCCTTTCCGTGTAGAAATGATGTTTCCTAATATCCAAAGTAAACCTCCCCTGACACAACTTGAGGCCATTTCCTCTTGTCCTATCACTTGCAACTTGGGAGAAGAGACCAGCACCCTCCATGCTACAACCTCCTTTCAGGCAGTTGCAGACAGTGATGAGATCTCCCCTCAGCCTCCTTTTCTCGAGGCTGAACCCCCCAGTTCCCTCAGCCGCTCCCCATCACACTTGTGCTTCAGACCTCTCACCAGCTTCATTGCCCTTCTCTGAACTCTCTCTAGTACCTCAATGTCTCTCTTGTCATGAGGCGCCCAAACCTGAACACAGGTCACCAGCTGCAACAAAGATGCATTATATCCATTTATTTTAAAAAATGCAGGAGCGATATCAGTCAATTAGAAAGAAAACCTTCCTAGATCTGAGAAGAAACGTCATTCTAAGAGGAAAAAAGGCATCTATGGGGAACGACAACAACAACAACAAAAATAACTTGCAGAAAGAATATGTTCACTTCCAGTGGGCTGAAAAAGTGCTAGGAATAGATTCAAATCAGTTTTCAACCGCTATATTTGCTGCTGAAAGTGTACCACTACAGCTGCTTTGACAATGGCAGCATAATGCATTGCGGCTGTAACTGTGTTTGGATTTGGGAGCTGGCAGAGTGTGGAATGTCTGTGCTGGCTCCTGCCACGGGATGGGGGCTCTGAAACACTAGCAGCTCTTCCCTGGGACCGGGTGGTGGATGGAGGGTTTGGGGTCTGGACGGAACGGGTACACGGGGATGTGCACATCACTCACACCGCTGGGCAGTGCTGGAATGCTGGATGGGCAGAGAGGCAGCATCTCGTCAAACAGTATATGAGGATAATTCTGGTTATTCTCATGATCTCTGAGATTTGTGGTTATCGACTTAGTGATTCTCAGAGACATCTAGATGCTTACACATATAGTTAGGCATGGAAAGGATTTTTTAAGTGCATCTGGGCACTTCTTTGCTGAATCAGCAGGAGTTAGGCACCAGAAAGCCTTGTGACATATTTATCATTAATATCTTTATTTAAGCAAGCACATGCACCAGCTGCTAACAGAAAATTATTTATTTGGGTCTGGTTTTAGATTTGTGTACATGTGTTATTTTCTAAGTTGACTTTTTAGAATTGCCTTCTTACTCCATCTGTATTATAATGATTTTAATTGTGAACTTGTGTCTAGCCATTTCCATAAACTTTTCTGTAGCAACACTGGGACCCTGGCTGCCTCTCAGTTTTTATTGGTGAATCGGAGTGATCCATTGCTGAATTGATACCTCAGAGATCTCAGCTCTGAGCATAATTAGGTCCACACAAGAAAAATGTTTTCAGGTTCAATCATCCTACTTCGATGGGGGGGTTAAGGTAAGTCATCACTTTAAAAGGATGCTCCATTTAAATATTATAAATGGCTCTCATTACCAGTCTTTGTAATTATTTCTGTGGCACAGATCTAATGGTTTTACTAAGCTGTGTTATGCTTTAATGTTTATTCTGATTGATGAATGAATTACAGAATAGTGACACTGCTGTTGTACTGGAGAAGAAATGCTTGGGCAGTCCTGCTGTAAGAGAAGGTTTTTCTCAACAAAGTGCTGTTGTAACTGGGTGTTTCTTGCTAAAAATACAGACTGTTTTCCACAGTAAATTTAAACAGTGAAGTGTCTCCTTGAGGTTATGCATACATTGTGTATCTAGAACAGTGTATATAATGACATTACTCATCTGTATACATGGGACCTGCCCAAGTTGCACGGAAGACAAAGTGAAAACCACATGGATATGTGTGATCTTCATGTCCAATCCCACTCTTCTGCCTGGCAGATGACTTCTTCTGGTGCTGGCCATGAAATGTGCTTAGTGCCAGAACAAAGAAATCAAAATACATTCTAGAAACAGTTAAGGACAGAGTAATAGAGATAGGACTCCGTTGTAAAAATCCACACACCCCAGCTATGCTAATAGAGAACCAATTACTGGTGTAATTATGCAGTATGCATATACCCTCTTACCATGAACAGCCCATGAAACCATGACCTGCCCATCTTCTTTCAAAATGATACAGGAACCACAACATTATTAATCTCAGTGGGAAGATAGCCGCACCTTCTAAAAGCTAATAGGAAAAGTGAACAGACAAATTTGTTATGTATTATATTGTTGAGATGTAAAATATGAAGTCAGGATGAGGCATGCCAGTGGATGAGTCATGCTATATTTTAAAGAAAGCTTAGAGTATCTTCCAATTACCAGTTAACTCTGTCAATAAATAAGAGTCTCAGTGGACTGAAGTCCCAGAAATAAGTAGAAAAATCTTTGTCAGCAGTCTAGATAACAAGGAGGGAAGATCAGAGAGTCTGCAGGGCAGGAAACACACTCGTAAGTGTCTTCAGTAATTCAAATGTAGGTTGGGTAAATGTCACAGGAGAGAGTGATGCTGTATCTAACTGTCTGTCACAGAAACTGTCTGTGACCGCTACTTGGGAAACCAGAAGAGGAAAAGAAGTCCCTGGTTTGGTCCTAAACGGTGTAATCATATTATTGACAAAAAAAAAAACCACGCTGGAGCAGTAACTGTAACATCCTTGGATTGAACACCCTTGGATTGAACATCCTTGGATTCAACACCCTTGGATTCAACACTCTTGTAGCAGTGAGAAAATCAGTAGTATTCTGCTTTCTTCAAAAAAAACAAAACCAAACCTCAAACAAACAAGCGAACAAAAACCACCACCACCACCAAACAAAACATATAAAACAAGACAAAGCTTTAATTAAAAGGTGCCTAAAAGAAATATATAAAAGTGATAAGTCTTCATGGGTGGCATGGAGACTGTTTAATGCTGCTGTTCTGGCTGCAGAACAAATGCACCAGAAAAAAGAGAATTTCTAAGAGGAAGTCTGTGTGAGTAAAAATCATGGTAAGTGACATTACTGGATGAAGAAGACTTCCCTCTAGAAGCAGAAGGTGTATCCAAATTAAGAAAAGACAAGACTGTAATCTATGATGGGCTAAATACAGAAGTGTGCTAAGCAGTCAGAAAAAGGAGCTTCAGGGTCAACTTGCGAAAAACAAACCCATAAAAATGATAGCAAGTCTTTCTCAGAACAAATCAGGAAACCTGCCAGAGTTTGGCTGCTGTGCAGGTCAAATAGATTGCTTAAGATGCAGAAGGAATATCTGGAGGAGACACAGCCATAAAAGAAAAGCTAAATGGATTTTTGCATTTGTGAATGGTGTGGGTGAGCTTGGGTAAACTGCAACACTGGGAAGATTTTTAAAGGGGGTAATTGGGAAATATGTGTCTTGGATTAAAATGTAGGTATAGAAGAGGAAGGGGCACATTAACAAGACGAGAAGTAGCCAACTGCTGAGACCAGATGGCGTTCAACCAAGAGTTTTCAAGCAGCTCAGAGATTAAGTAGTTCAGGTACTAACTCCTGTCTCTAACTTTTCACTTAGAACCACCTTGGCATCAGGGGTACTGGAACGTTGCTCATGTGACACCAGGTTTTTGAAAGGATTTCAGAGAAGATTTTGGAAGCTGTAGACCTGGAAGCCTGACATCCTTACTAGACAAATAAATAGAAATTATGCTAAAGAACAGAGAAGACTAATTGGGCACATGAAGATGACACACTAGTGGAAGTCATTATGGCTTTTGGTAAAGTGAATTAATGTCTCACAAATCTATCAGCTTTCTTTAAAGTCAATAAGCTCATGGACCAAGGAAGATTCAGTTAACCATCTATGGTGATTTCCAAAAGTACTCAGTAACATTCCTCCCCAAAGGAAGTTAAAAAACCAGGCTGCTAATGGATATGAAACCTGGACAAATAACTGACAGAAATAGAGGTGAATAGTGATGCACAAAATTTGCTGATGATACTAAGCTATAAAGGGTAACTGAGAAAAACTGTGAATGACTTTATGTTACTAATGGACTCAGTGACAAAATGGCAGGTGAAATTAAAATCAGATAAATATGAAAGGATAACATATGAGGGAAAAAGTCCTAAATTTACATATATGCTGAGGGATTTGTTTCGACTTTTACCACCGAGGAAAAAGGCCTTGAGGTTATGAGAGGTGGTTCTGTGAAAACATCAGCTCAGGGCTCAGCAGTGATCAAAATGGAAATGAAAAACTGCTATGATTAGTGTTAAAATTTATTAGGAGATAAACAGAGATCAGAAGAGAAAGAGTAAGTATGCCATTGTATAAACCCCTGTTGCACCTGCATGTTGAATTCACTGTGCAGTTCTAGTATCCCATCTCAGAAATAATATAGTAGAACTGGAAAATATTTTTTGAAGTCTCATTATTAGAAATAATAGGAGGGCTTCCAGATGTGGCAAGGCTTACTCCATTGAGTCTCTTCACTCTGCAATGCAGGGAGAATAATATCACAGTCTGTACAAAATATTCAGTGATTCGAATAAGGAGGAATCAAGACTGTTCATTAACTTACAAGACAGAAGAACTGAGGGCATCAAATGAAAGTAGAACTTGGAAGGCTCAGAAGAAATGAAGGGAGATAATGCTTCCTACAGTCTATAGTTAAGCTGTAAGAAGTCTTTTCTTCAGGTTATTGTGGGTACCAAAACTTTGCATGGGCTTAAAAAACAACTGAAGAATCATCAAGACTCTTGATGTAGATCAGCAAGTTCCTGACTTGCAAGTTGCTGAAGCTGGGAAGGCATTTGGGGGAAATCCAGGACATGTTCGCCCTGTTCTTACACCTTTCCTGCTCATGTGTTATCAGCTGCTGTCAGAAACTGGAGCTTTTATCTGACCCAGTATTGGTTTTTATTAATTTATCATTATTTTAACATAGTCAACCTGCTAATATTACTTCCCAACCCAGGTGTCATAGTATCCCCAAACCATATCAGGTCATTAAATAATTGTGTAGAGTTTCTCCCCCCCTTTTTGTCTTTGCCTCAATTCCTTCGCTGTTTTGTGTACTTTAGTATTATATTTAAGTCCACGTGCGTTTTTGGCACTGCCGACCATTTTGACAAAAAAATTCTCATTAAAAGTCTTTAATGTGTCCTTCCCAGCAGCATTTAAAACAAATTAATGCCTGTAGGTGTACTGGGAAGTGCAGGTTGTCAGGGTAATCCTAAATCTGACCTAGGTGGAAAGAGTAATGTTATATGTAGTGTGCTGCTCTAGAGGAAAATAAAGCATTGTATTGCAGAGAAGTCAGTGGTCAAAATGACTGAATGCGAAGCAGTTTGTTATTCTTCAAGCGTCTAAGTTGGCAGTTTGAATTAAGGGGAAACAGGACAGAAATATTCATACATCATGTTTTACCTGGTGCAGATAGGCTTGGGACTATTGGAGTAAAGAAGCATCAATACAAATATGTAATTTATGATGATGATAGTCCAGATACGATCTGTGTCCTTTTGAGTTTCTTTTTTCCTAGAAGAAAATACTTTCATGCAGTTCATATCATTTTAAGTCTATTAATAATTGTACAAACCCTTAACAGTAGAGATTGTAATGTATATATTAATAATGCATTTGCAGAGAAAAATATACTAATGCTTTCCTAAATGCTCAATTAAACAATTACCTAATGCCACAAGGCATTAGTAATAGAGAGCAAGTATAACCTTAAATCATTTTACGAGATTGTAGATGTCTACATGTTTTTCTAAGATGTGTAAAAGAGAAGAGGGTGTGGAGTGAAGCAGCCTGAGAGGAGAAGATCATCCAACCGCTGTGACAAACACCTTTGGGAGGCTGTCACAAGCTCTTTCTCCATGGCTCAGCTGGCCAGGACATATGGATTGTCACTCCTGCAAATATTAAATATAATCACATCAGCCCGAGCCTAAAGGAAGACCCTTCTGGCTTCTTTCTTCCCTTTCTTCCTCCCTCACCCCAGCCCATCCTGGAAATGTCCACATTAAAATGGAAACTGAATTAATGTATTATAAAACACCAAGCAAAAGCAGCAATCTGTAGATGTGTTCAGCAAGCTTTCTTTTGAACTTAGGTAAATTTTACCTCTTTTTTTTTTCTTTTCCTAGAATATTTCTAATTCCGATGCAGCTCCTTTAGCAGTAATCTTTAAAACCCAATAAAAATCACTGATACCGTTTGTTGTTTTCCTGCATTTTCTTTAGGTAGATTAGCAGATCTCTTCAGAGTGAAGTATAAGCGCTTATCACCTGCTGGTTTAAATTTCAACACTGTGGTTTTGGTCAGCCTGTTTACTTAGCGTATCTGCAGTAACCTTTGGCGTATCTCTGAAGCAGGGACCTAAAAAAGGAATTGTGTAACGGAAAGTATTTACGCACCACAGACCACACGATTTTTGTGCCATTCTTTTATCAGTTAAGCAAACTTTCAAGTCACCTGCCTACCATTTTTTTGATAAGCAACTCCGCAGATAAACTTAAATGACTTCTGTTAGGATCATATGAGGTTAAAAAGAACCTCAGGAGGTGTCTTCTCCAATCTTCTCCCCAAAACAGGGTCAGCTCTGAGATCAGACCGAGTTGCTCAAGACATTATCCAGTCAGGGCTTGAAAATCTCCAAGGATGAGTTTACAACAGTGGGCAACCTGCTCCCCTGTTTGGGTGTTGTCACAGTAAAAAAGCTTTTTCTTATATAGTCAAAACCTCTTGTGTTTCAACTGTTGCCTGTTGTCACTTCATCCTCCCACCATGGATCCCAGTGGGGAGCCTGGCTCCATCTTCTCAGTGACCTCTTCACGGGTACTATGGGGCTTCTATCAGATCCTGTATGACTCTCTTCTCCAGGCTGGACAAGTTTCCAGTTTCCTCAATCTCTCCTCATGGCGCATGTGCTTTAGCCCTCAACCATATTGGTGACCCCCTCCAAATGTCTAATTTAAAGTTTTAGGTGGAAGGGTATAATTGATCTACTGCCTATGATCCTGTTAATATCATCCAGGATGCTTTTTGACCTTCTTTGCTTCTAGGACACACTGCTGGCTCTTGTGCAGCTTGCTCTCTACCAAGACCCCAGGTCCTTCTCAGCAGAGCTGCTCCTCACCTGGTCATTCCCTAACCTGTGTCATTGCCAGGGCTTCTTCCTTCCCTGGTCCACATGTCCTTGCTGAATGTCATAAGGTTTCTGTTGTCCCATTCCTCCAGCCCATGTAGGTCCTCCTGAGTGATAGTCCTGCCCTCAAGTATGTGGACTGGTCCTCCCAACCTGCTGTCACCTGCAGGGTTGGTGAGAGTGCACTCTGTCCCCTCTTCCAGGTCATGGATAAAGGTGTTAAACAGGACCAGGCCACAGGATAGACCCCTGCAGTACTCCACATTTTAGCATCCTCCAAGAGGAGCACACCACATTAACTACTCTCTGAGCTTGATCATCCAACCAAGTGTTTACCCATCTTGTTGCCCACCTCTCCAGACCATAACATCCTAAGTTGGATACGGGAATATTGTTGGAGACATTGCTGAAAGCTCGATAAAGTTGAAGTAAATGACATCTGCTGCTCTCCCCTCATCCACAAATCCAGTCATTTTATGATGGAAGGGAATCAAGTTGTTCATTTACCCTTGGTAAATCCAGACCTTCTCCTTCAGATGCCCAGAAATGTGCTCCAGGAGGACATGAAATCAAAGTCAGTGACTTTGCTGTGGAGGAGGGGGATTTTTGCTTACAGGAGACACTGCAGGGTGACCATTGACCTCCAACCAACCGAATACGCCCAAACATTTACTTTTCTATTGCCATGCGTTGTATTTTCTCTACTTTCTGACCCCAGAGGAGTAATGAGGAGGAGGAAAGAGCTGATTTAGCATTGCCTGACAGATGCAAGAGCAATTACCAGAACCCATCAAGGTTTTTCTCAGCTGTGGAAAGCGTGGAGAGCACATTTTGACAGCGTGCCATAGGCAGACAGGGTCCTGCTTTGTGTTATGTTGCAAATAAATAGCGCCTGGCCATGTCAGGAGTTTATGCAGAGTTCTCAGCATCTGCTGAGGATCTGTCATTGAAGAGTTGCT
The DNA here is from genome assembly GCF_037038585.1 of Patagioenas fasciata. Lineage (NCBI taxonomy): Eukaryota > Metazoa > Chordata > Aves > Columbiformes > Columbidae > Patagioenas > Patagioenas fasciata. The sequence continues at coordinate 7,089,947 of NC_092523.1, read as the reverse complement.
TTTACTTCTCTGAACTGCAGAACAAATTAAATAAAGCGTGCTGTCCTCAGCACACACTTTTACTGTGCCATAATAGGAATCAGAGCAGGACAAAACAATTAAAACACTTGAAAAAGAACAGGAAAGATGGAGGCCGTGCGAGGGGCAGATCTAAACATCCCATTTCCATACTGTGGAGACGTGAGGCTGCTCGCTGGTGCAGGCTCTGAGAGCGAGGGCTTATCCGGGCTGCACGCGTGGTTCTGACACATCTCATGGACTGAGCGTAGAAATCCAACCACTGATTCATCCTCTCCAGAAAATCCACCCCAGCAAATGTCTCCGTTCCTCTTCCCTGTGCCAAACTCAGCAGGGCAGCGTGGCCTGGGACCCACCACAGGTGATGTCCTTGTGCTTCTGTCTGCCATCATGTGTGGTCAGATGTGGAGCCCACGCATGACCAGAGCATCTTCTGAGCAGGTATAAACCTGCCTTTCCTTCCTTCCTTCCTTCCTTCCTTCCTTCCTTCCTTCCTTCCTTCCTTCCTTCCTTCCTTCCTTCCTTCCTTCCTTCCTTCCTTCCTTCCTCCCTCCCTCCCTCCCTCCCTCCCTTCCTTCCTCCCTTCCTTCCTTCCTTCCTCCCTCCCTTCCTCCCTTCCTCCCTTCCTTCCTCCCTTCCTCCCTTCCTCCCTTCCTCCCTTCCTCCCTTCCTCCCTCCCTTCCTTCCTCCCTTCCTTCCTCCCTTCCTTCCTCCCTTCCTTCCTCCCTTCCTCCCTTCCTCCCTTCCTTCCTCCCTTCCTTCCTTCCTCCCTTCCTCCCTTCCTTCCTCCCTTCCTACCTCCCTTCCTTCCTCCCTCCCTTCCTCCCTCCCTTCCTTCCTCCCTTCCTTCCTCCCTTCCTTCCTCCCTCCCTCCCTTCCTTCCTTCCTTCCTTCCTTCCTTCCTTCCTTCCTTCCTTCCTTCCTTCCTTCCTTCCTTCCTCCCTCCCTCCCTCCCTCCCTCCCTCCCTTCCTTCCTTCCTTCCTTCCTTCCTTCCTTCCTTCCTTCCTTCCTTCCTTCCTTCCTTCCTTCCTTCCTTCCTTCCTTCCTTCCTTCCTTCCTTCCTTCCTTCCTTCCTTCCTTCCTTCCCCTCATTGTCAGGATCAGGTTTGCATTTGAAGAGCACTCATCAAAAAGAGGCCACTCCACCTCATTGTTAAATCAGATTATTTTTTGTTCTACATCTCAGGGAAAAAAAGAGCTGCATTCCTCTTGCCCTAATAATACAGAGGCAAGAGACAGGGGGTTGTGTTTAGAGCTGGGGGCTCAGCAGTGCTTCTAGACCCCCCCTTTGGAGGGCGGACTCACCTGCCGACCTCTCCACTGCAGTAACACCACCACCAGTTCCAGCGTGTGGAACATGTCTCGACAGGAGAAATAAAGCTGCTCTTCCTAGAAAATGTACAAATGTTCAATCACAATCGCTCGCTGATATTGCTGCGGTTGTGCCAGGAAACAGAAGAGATGCCTGGGCCAAGATAAATCAACTCAGAAAACAGAGAAGAGGATTATTTGCCAACTCGAAACCAAGCGCCCTGAGCCAACGCGTGCCATTTTTACCCTTCCCACAGCTGCCAAATGACTTGCTTAAGATGCGGCATTTCAGGTTGAGAAGCAGAAATAATGTGGTTTTGACCTTGTAATACATTTATAGAGAATTCTCCCTGCAAGAAGCGTGTAACCTGAACACCCAGTTACAGGATTGCTTGGAGACATCTTTGGACTGTCTCCATGCTCTGGATGCTCAGTGTGTTCTGACATGTCTTTACTTTGACTTAAATTTGCATTGTCTGTTCTTTCTATTTCTGTTTCTATTTTGTTTGTATTTCTGTGGAAAAAAAAAAATAATAATAGCATCTTTGGAATGCATGTTGGTTTCTAAACACTCTCTTTTTGCTGAAAGGTTTGTTCCTGAGAGACAGTGGCTAAAGCCCGCAAGCTCCTGGCTGAGCAGATGCTGCCCTAATGAACCAGAAGTATAAACTCAGCTCTGTAGCCAGACTGAGAGGTCTTTGCTTTCAAGAAGAGTGTTGAATAAGAAACTACAGAAGCAATTTGTGGGAAGGATGCTGTTTTAAAACACAGTCAGAAACATGTTTTGTTATTTTTGCAATGTTTGTTAGAAAAAAAGCTGCCATTCACCTTGCTTGAATATTATTCTTGTTTTTAAGCCTCCCATAGTAACATGTATGATCTCCATGAGCTGACAGCTACAGGATACGGCCGTGCTGCTGCATCATTCCCTTCACCGGCATTGCTCTTTCCCTGCCAGATCCCTTTCTGCCCATTATCCCTTCTATCCAAACAGCCATTTCCATCCCTGTCCCCTGGCAAGCTGAGCCAAGCCAAGCCATTTCCTTCTCCGGGATGCAAGCCGAGGTTAACCCGAGCCTCTTTTATTTTCAGCTGAGTCTTTAACTGCATGGGAATCTGTGTGCTGAGAATGCTAACAGAAAGAGAGATGTCTTTCCAAAACCCATGGGAAATATTGAGACTTGTTGTTTGAAAGCCCCTCTATGACTTTGCTCTGACTAGAGATTAGTGAGCCCTTTCTTAGCCTTAAGGTTAGTTTTATAAAGACTTAATCATAGAATACCAGGTTGGAAGGGATTTAAAGGTCATCTGGTCCAACCTTTCTTAGCAAAGTACAGTCTAGACAAGATGGCCTAGCACCCTGTCCAGCTGAATCTTCTAAGTGTCCAGTGTTGGGGAATCCACCACTTCATCAGGGAGATTATTCCAATGGCTAATTGTTCTCATCAGGAAAAATTTCCCTCTTGTGTCCAACTGGAATCTCCCCAGGAGCAACTTGTACCCATTACCCCTCATCTTTTCCATGTGATTCCCTGTAAAAAGGGAGTCTCCATCTTCTTTGTAGCCACTGGATGGTGATGAGGTCTCCCCTAAGATTTCTTTTCTCAAGGCTGAACAAACCCAGTTCTCTCAGCCTTTCCTCAAACTTCCCTTTTTAGGCCTAGGGCAGCGTTCAAAAATCCAAGCAGAGCAGCCAACACCACAGAGCCAAGCCAGGGCACATCACCGCGGTGCCGGTACCGCGGCGCCGGAGCAGCCGATGACAGGGCGGTTCTTCCTCTTCACGTGGTTTCAATTCACTTGGCAGGAGGCTTTTCTGGCACCATGAAAAACAAGGCGGCAGGCAGTGAGCTTTGTCGGTAGGACTGCGGGGATGTCAGTCTGGTCTTTGGTGTTGTAATCCCTTATAAAGATTGCAACTGTTTTAATTAGGGTTATGAACTTTTCTGTTTGCTTGGGGTTTTGTTTGTTTTGGTTAGTTCGGTTTTGTTGTTTTTTTTTCTGTTTCACAGAGGCATCATACCAGGAAAAGCCACAAATATTTCACTATAAACATGCTCACATCGTTATAGTTTATTGCCCCCCCCAAATGGAAATGCACTTATATCACTATTAAGTACTTACTGCTTTAAAGTTTACCAGTTTAAAAGCTTTAGAGAGAGAGAGAAAGCAATGCATTAATAAGTGTGAGGGTGAAGCGGCTTCAGAGGAAATACAGCATTTGTATATTATCTTGATTTTCTGTTCTGCAATGAACAAGGAGCACTGAGGACATTCCCTGCTGCTGTGGCCGCGGGGGCCAGGCTCAGTCCTTTGGCTTGGGTAGTGAAACAATATTTTCTGTGACTTTCGTAATTTGCCTGAAAAAATGATGGGACAACTCTCCCAGACCATTTGCTGGAGTATCTGCTCCCAGTGGTAACTGCGCTTGCTGTGGTTATGTTAACAAATGTTTCTATCATAGCCTGTAATGAAAAGATCTTTCAGAATTCATTGCAAATGTCCCACCTGATTTTAGGAGATGCTTGATGGAGTCATGGATTTTTGTAGGGCTCCTACTTATGACACGGAGCCTCCTCACTCTGCTGCAGCCCTTGCTATGTGAAGGAGAGTGAATCTGACCTTAAACGTGCCTGTTTGGCTGCAAAAGCAAACCCGGTGTCTGGCTCAAATATCCACATCACTGTGCGAGGCTTGGAGGCTGGATCAGATGAACCTCAGGAGAAACCAGCCTCAAATTTCAGATAAACAACGTCAGGCAAGCAGATGCACAGGACTTGCCTTAAGCAAGGTCGAATGTTATTAAAAGACTAGAGTGGAAAACAAAAGAAAAGAAGCCCATTTAATTAGGCATTAGAGCCTCTGATGGATAGCAACGGGGATCTGCAGAACTGCAGATGAAAAAATGCGATGCTTCAGATGACTCACGCATGAGCCGTGAGTCACCTATTTGCATTTTTTCTTCAGCAGCAGCAGCAAGCAGAGGTATAAAAATTAATCTGAGTTCTTAGGGAGTAGCCTGTTTGCAAATCACACAGAAGAGCCATAGAATATGGCTATTTAAATCAAATTAGAGTTATAAAATGCTGATAATGTAATTGCATACTCTAGTAATTACGTTCATATCTATATTCTTCTGATCACTTACCTTGTGTTGGGGAGGGTAAGTGTTTTATTGCACCTGATTAAAGATATGAAGAGTAAGGTGCAGCGCTGTCTTAGAAAATAAGGCCATTGACTTTCTTTTAAGTCAATATTGCTACTATTTAGTTAGTGGCAGGAAAACAGAGCTCAGTTTACTTGGATTTTAAATACAGCAGAAAAGCTTCTAAAAAGTCTGCTGAAGATGTAGTCTAATCCAATTCAGGAACTCTTACTGTTTTCTGTCTTTGGAAATGATATAGTTTGACATTTCTGATGTGTGGAGATGAAGGCAGATGAAAAGGTTTTGGCCTAGAAGCTCTAGAAGTCTCAGGCTGTAAGAGTTTCTTAGCGTCAGCTTTGTAAACCCCCGTGTACAGCAGATACAGCGTGATGAGGACTTTATAGCACCTGAGAGCAACAACTTCTTTTTTTAACCACACATGACTGCAGTTTGTTTTGCAGTAAAACCTACCGAAGCTTCTCATTAGACAAATATCATCTAAAGAAAAGGCAATTTTAATTTGTAAGCCCCTTTTTCATCAGTAAGGCACTAAAAATGATGTTTTCACATGTTCTTTTAAGGGGCATTTCTCCAGCCATCCTGTAACAAATTGTGGTAGAACCAGTGTGAAACAACACTGCCAAAAACACTTGCCTCCACAAGACCTACCTCTGAGGCCAGTTTGACATCCAGTTTTGATCATTCCACTGGTTTAGAGTTGCTTTTATCTGATGCCGTACATACAGCTGCTCAGATCCTTCTCTATTCCCCTGTTCTTAGGGCATGTGAGAGAGAGATGTTTCATCCCTGGGGGCAATAGGGCTCCTCGTGAAATGCAGTTGCTCTTTTGCCTCCCTCTCCCCTCGACTGTGCGTGGTTTTGCTAGTAAAAGAATACTAAAAAAGCAATTCAAGAATCAGACTTATCTTTATCCTGAAGGAAAGAGTTTGTTTTGTTCAGACCTGCCAGGTAGGGCCCATGGAGTTCTCTGATGTTAAATTTTTGGCTGACATAAAGCTACTTTTCAAGTCTCTGGCAGCACAGGAAGAATGTGCGTGGAGGTTTCAGTGCACAACCGAGACGAGAAACCTCACCTTCCTACTGCTGTTTACTTCCTCAGCACATCTTGGCAGCATCCCCCTGGTTTTCCTGCCATGTTTCACGTCTCCTACATTCATCATGCTGCTCCACAGCCAGCTCTGCTTTGCACAGACCACCCTGCAAGCCTGACCAGGGCTTCAGGAGCTTTCTCGATGTGCCTTCTGCTGGCCTCCAGCCTGCTTTATTTGTCCTGCCATGCAGCAGATGCAGAATGTAGGTCAGGCAGAGTGTTTACTTTCTCCCATGCTTTGGTTGTAGACCAGGTGCATTGAGCAACCAGCCTCGCAGGCACAGTCTTGCTCCTTAAATCCCCCTTCCCCGGGCTGCGTTTCTGGGGCTATCACAGCAGCAGAGTGACTCGCTGCCATCTCCATGTCCCCAGTTCATTTTGTTCAGGAACAACAGCAATGCTCTGCCAGAACCTGTGTAGTGATTGGCCCCCTGTACTTGGCACCGGTGAGGCTGCACCTTGAATCCTGTGTTCAGTTTTGGGCCCCTCATGACAAGAAAGACCTTGAGGTGCTGGAGAGAGTTCAGAGAAGGGCAACAAAGCTGGTGAAGGGTCTGGAGTACAAGTGTGATGAGGAACAGCTGAGGGACCTGGGGCTGTTCAGCCTGGAGAAAAGGAGGCTGAGGGGAGAGCTTATCGCTGTCTGTAACTGCCTGAAAGGAGGTTGGAGCATGGAGGGTGTTGGTCTCTCCTCCCAAATAGCAAGTGACAGGTCAAGAGAAAATGGCCTCAAGTTACACCAGGGGAGGTTTAGATTGGATATAAGGAAAAATTTCTTCCCGGAAGGGGTTGTGGGGCATTGGAACAGGCTGCCCAGGGAAGTGGTGGAGTCACCATCCCTGGAGGGGTTGAACAGATGTGGAGATGAGGTTCTTAGGGACATGGGCTAGTGCCAATGTTAGGTTAATGGTTGGCCTTGATGATCTCAAGGGTCTCTTCCAACCAAAATTATTCTGTGATTCCCTGTACCAGGATCTCATTTGACAGACTGTGTATTGCCCTGGCCCTGCTTCTGATGGCTTGTCCTCATCTCCCCAACAGTGCTACGGTTTGTAAAAGGTGCTGCTGACTCTTAACATCCCTTAACACTGTCTCTCAAATTACCTTCTTCTTTCCTGGGTTCTATCACATTCACAAGGATGAGGGTTCCCTTCTGCACCCAGCTGGCAATGACCTTGCTCAGCCTCTTCCTCTCTTCAGCTGGCTGGGCTATGATGCTCTGTCTGAGGTACCACTGATATATTGACATGATGTTGGCCATGGTGCTTTCCTACCAAGACCTGCAGAAGATACGTGTCTGTTTTGAGTGCCCCCATGCCTGCTCCCATCTCCTCCTCACTCATTGCCTACTTCTATTTCACCCAGACCTTTATCTCCACATATTTGGCCTCCTAGAAAATGCTTGCTGGCTTTACCACTTCTCCTTCTCCCTTGGGTTTATGTTTCTCTTCTTGTTTTCTGGAAGAAAGAGATGATACATGGCTGGAGAGAGGACAGGAGGGAACTGGAGGTGGTGCCCTTATGGGCCAGCTGGAGGAGAATTCAGTCCACCAAAGGAAACAGGAGGCAATGAGTGATGGACTTGCCCTTTTTGGAGAAGTGGAGTGACACAGCAAGGATTCCCCTGCCTCCTTCCACTTGAACTTCCAAAATTGCGATCTATCCCTCTGAAAATGTGCTCAACCCCTAATTAACAAAGTCTTAGTTTGGAAAGCACCCAGCTATCCAGCCCACTCATTACCATACATAGATAATTTTGGCTTTATTGATTTTCTTTAACAACAGCAAATACTAGTCAGGGATGATAATATTGCATTTAATGATAAAAAACTGACATGCCTTCATGGGGAGCAAAAAAAACAACAACAGCAAACCCCTTATTAAAGTGCTCTTTAGCACTTCAATGCTAAGGAAAAGGCAGCAGAAGAGCCAGCAAGTGTGAACGGAAGCTGGACTAACTCAAATGGGAAGCTCAAATGACAGTTGCAGCTATAGCCATGGGTAGATGCCACCAATGTGTTCCCCATTCTTCTGAGATCTTCAGATTGATTGAGACAGATGCTCTCTGGAAGAGATGTTCTAATAAATTATCCATCCTGTGGCTTTCTGCTGCCCTCTTGTCGCAGCGCCCAGTAGCTTCTCCCACATTTTGTGCCTTGTCATACATCTATCACGTGCTGTCACACCTCACGATGGGGTATTCATGTTAGGCCACTCACCTGGAGGCCACGTGTGTTGTCCACATGGAATGGGAACACATCACATCACAAGTTCTTCTAGAAGAGGAGTTCAGCATGACCGGTTTACTTGAACATGAAGCAATGGGTGCTGTATAGATGGAACAAAATGAGACGTCATGGTTCTTGATGGCCTGGCAGTCATTGGCATTTCTGGCTTTAATCACTGGCGTTCATTAATTGATTAAGCGTATATTACTGGGTGACGTTGGCTGCGGTCTGGCTACGTTACAGCATGCACTAGATAGCATTTAATTAGTTTGAAGTAACGCACACCTACACCACAAGGGTACTTAACCTTGTCTTAACTCTTTCTTAAATTGCTTTAGCTTCTGCCTGGAAATTACTAAATTCTGTTGTAATTGATTTAAGGAAGGGTTAAATTGGGTTAAGTACCTCTCCATTACATGCTCTTACTGCTTTAATTTGGTCAATTTAAAATCAATTTAGAAAACTTGCACTGGCTAGTTTAGCTAATGTAGATCACAATGTAGATATGGTCAAAGAACAAAATAATTCACTGAGTCAATCATTTTTTATGGTCAAATGCCAGATGGTCTCTGTGACTCAAACTTAAGTTTTTGGTAAGCCTGAGTCTGCTGGGGCTGAAATTGTATTAAATTGGAAACAACTCTTCTGTCCATGCTGCCTTAGACTCAAGCCTGGTTGGGCTTGGTCTACTCATTTGACACTAGAGGTGCTGCTAGGCAGTCGGGAACCTCAGCGTTACCCTGTGACCCTCAGGACAGCCTGCACCCATCTGGTCTGCTCCAGGCCTCAGTTTTGCTCCACCAGGACGCTTGTTGAAGCAAGAACCACCATGCAGGTATTTATTCACAACAAACAGATGGCACAGTTGGTGAAGGTTGGACCTGAGGCCCAAAGCACCCTCATGGCTGTAACACACGATGTAGAGAGAGTATTTCCATAATCACCCAGTTCTGCAGCTCCTCCCTGACATCGCACTGGGATGCTGGTGGATCTAGACAAAGCAGGGACCACCAGGTAGCACTCAGCCTAGGTTCACCTCCCCACTGCTGGTGGCAGCCCACGGACAATGGAACCTAGATGGGAAGAATCACAGGAGATCAGTCTGCAGGACTGAGAGAGATCATCCATTCTACCCCCTGCCTCCAACCAGGACTGGCTATGGCAGTGGCATTTATGACACAGGGGTGATCAGCTAGAGACCAACCTGCCAAGAAAGAGATGAAGGTGATGGGGAGGAGAAGCTGTGAGGACAACTGGGCAGAAACCCTGGGGCTCTTGTCCCACAGCCCAGTGGTTTGGACAAGAAAGTTGGGAAAATAATTGCAGGCTGTGCTGAACCCTGAGACAGGACAAAAACATGATGAGCACCAAGGGAAAGGCCCAGAAAACCAGGAAAACCTCATTGCTGGCTGCAAGAGTCTGTAACATGGCCCAGAATCAGAAGAGGAGACCAAGGCACATCATGGCACGGAGACATCCTGTTGCAAAGCCACCCTCCTCCAGAGCAAGAGGTGGCTGTGGCGATTTGGGAAGGAAAAAACACTGAGCACAGATACGCTTCCTTGCATTACAGTTCTGCTCACAACATCGGCCAGAGTACCAAAGAATAAAAACATCAAAACAACCTCTGGACTTGGAATGTTTTGGGGGTTTGTGTGGGGCAAGGGGCAGGGACGGCTTTTACTTTGGATGGGAGCAGCTCCCTGGCACCACTGTACTGCACATGAGCAACAATATAAACTGGGAATCCTTGTTGGTGTGTATTGGGCAAGTCAGTGTTGCCCTGAACCGGTTAACCATGCCGCTATCAAGCAGTTGTAAAACACCCTGGTAAAATCAGCCTGATATCGCATAGCCAGGGGTTCAAATAGTTGTGTATCGGACAGGTTCAGGCACACTGACTTGATCTGGTGACCCCATGAAAGCACCAATGCTGGGTCAGGACAAAAATCTCCATAGGCCACTATCACCCTCCAACAGTGCCATTAAAAAAAAAGGATGGGGCAGGTGGAGGGTGATCATTTCTCTGTATTTCTTCCTCAGATCTTGGCAAGCAGCAATGTGAGAGTTTCCTGAAGCCATTGTGGCCCAGAGATGCCCAGGACCCTCTGTCACCTGGACTAAGCTCTTCTTAAACCCCTCGAGACCTCTCCTCGCTAGCATATCTCGCAGCAAGTAGTCCCATGGTTTAATGACTTCTGGGTATGAAACCATTTCCTTTCTTGTGGTTAAAGCTGTTTCCTGCCAACGACCCCTGTGGATCACCAGGGTGAGAGCTGCGGCGCTGCCACAGCAGTGGAGGATGCTCAAAGGGAAAGGATTGAGTCTCATGTGCTTGGAGGCTGTTTAAAAATGCAATTCTTAGCCGAAAAGGAATGGGAATTTGGGAGTTTTCATCCAGTACCTGGACCAGAGGGTGAATGAGCAGGAGGGCAAGCGGCTGCAGGGGAAAATGCAGGGCGCCCCACGGTGCACCCATCCCTTTCTGGCTTCCAGGCTGTGCTTGGAGATGAACATTTCACACCAAAGCTGAATTTGGGGGAAAGACAGAATTTCCCAGGTCAAATTTCACATGATTTTTCAGGTGTGCATTTCTCTACTGCAAACAGATAGACTGGAGGAGAAGTCTTTCCTAATAGATAGTCAATAATTAATTTGCTTAACCCAGAACTATGGTGGTTTTGAATTCTCAGCCAAATAAGTATTTGGGAAAAAGCGCTGCTGTGTGATTTGTATCTGCTTGCGGTGGTTGGATCAGCTTGTTCTCCATCCCCAGCCAAACTCCCCAGCTGCAACATTTAAATCTCTTAATAAATCACATTTCCCATAGCTTTCCATCAGTGGTGTGTGTCATTTCCAACTCAAGGCTCTGGTTTTCCATCCTTAGAAGAGCCAGAAAAGCCACAGCATTAGTTTTTCCAAGGAAATCCCTGTTCTGCCTGCTTGTCAAGCTGGATGTGAAGAGAATCACACGTGCAGGGCTGTGGGGACATTGGTCTCAGCTACTTCACAACTGCTCATTCGCAGCTTTGCAAAGGCACCACAAATATAACCATCTTGTGTCGTACAGTGACAAAGCCATTGAACCTGCAGGTGTGCACGCAAATTTCAACGAGATTATTTGCATGAATAGTTATTCTTGCTCTGCAAAAAAACTGCCATAGTTAACTTCTGCACTACTGGGTGGGCTCATTTATATTTATTTGTATTTATACACATAATCATATGGGCGCTCACGCTGCAGTTTGTTTAAAGCTACATCAATGGGTCCAACCCTTGTGTTCTGATTTGCTCATCAGGGATATTATTGGCATGTAAATCTTTCATGAATAGTTGAAGTGATGTATCAAAAATGTATATATATTGCCACACATCTATATCATTACATACATATATATATATATACATACATTTGAGATAGTGGTTTGGAGATAGCCCGTTATGTTTCTGCAAACAAAAAGTGACCATGTGATGAATTTAAGTCTAGAAAAGAAATAAAAATGGAAGGATCTAGCAGAAAGCAATATCTTTTCTAATAGCAATTAGGAGGAAGGGGTTGTATCTCATCTTAGAGACTGCACTTTTAAAAATACCACGGCACAACACACATAGCACGTAATTACCCTCACCCTATTCCTAAGCCTGAGAGCTGACAGTCACAGCTACCTGCAAACCGCCTGACGTTTCTGGGCTGGCACCCGGCAGAAGCCGACCATGAACTGTCACCGGAGATGTCCCCAACTGCTCCCCATCAGTCCTACCTGCAGCTTGGAGAAAAACATGGGAATGCAGTGTGATTGAGAGAGAGTGAACAGCTTGGAATGGGAAGGGGAAGCAAAGTCCTAGTTCTCTGCAATCAGAGGCTGCTTCTGAGCAGACAGAAGAGCTCCAAATTCTGCTCATTTGTAACATGTTGTCAGCTTTACATACAATATGTAATTACATGTCAGCCAGTCACAGTGTCCCCATTTCATGAGCCGAAGGAGCAGGTTTTATTTAAGACCGCAGAGTCCCTCTCCGAGACAGCTGGTTGTGCATGGGGACGTCCCACAGCCACCATGGGGACACGGGGGACACTGTGGCCCTGCTGTCCTGCACACACGTACCCATGGAGATGACGAGAAAAAGTGACTCTCGTTGTTCCCTCCTGCCCTTGTCTCCACTCTGTGGGGCACACACCGCTTGCAGAGCGAGGTGATGGGTTTGGGCTGGCGCTGTTAACCCCCTGCCCATCACAGCTGGGTTCAGCAGAGTGAAATTTTTCCAGCTTTCAAGCTCTTTACTACTAAATAAATGAAGTGTTTCTTTATTTTCAGTATTAGTGATCCCAGATATTCATAATCTCAGGTTAGATGATACCACAATATTTATTGAAAGTAACACATCTGCAGTTTGCTTTGTTTTCTGCCCTTAATGATCTGAGCTAATATGCTGAAGTCCTTAACAGCAGCTGTCACAGTAAGAAACTTCCTCTTTCAAAAAAGAAAACAAACATTTTCAAGGAACCAGACCTCTGAGAGAAAGTACCCATTGCCACATGACATAATGTTATGTCAAGGGCTTTGATTGCGGGCTGACAATCAAACCCTGGCAGATGTATTGTTGACCTCCTCTTCCCCAGCTTCCCACTTTTGCCCCTCCCTCTCCGCCCTTCCCACTGGGACAGGCAATCGGGAGGGAAAGAAGGACAGAGAGAAGAGAGTTGGAAAAATTAACGATGTTTTACTAATGCTACTAGTAAGAGTAGAGAAAATAATACAAAATATACAAAACCAATCCTGAAAGTCTCAGCAACTGCAGAGCTGGCACCCGAAGTCCTGGACTGGACTCGGCAGCCAACCGGAGCTGGATTCAGTCTGTCACTGGGCCTCAGTGTGCAGCAATGACTCGCAAGGTCCTCTCCTAATGTCAACCATAAGCAGAAGGGAAAAGGAAAAGGGAAGGGAGGAGTTCCTCGTGATCTCCCACTTTTATATGAAGTATTCACATGAATGGAATGTTATACACAGTTGGTCAGTTTCTTGGTCACCTGTTTCTCGTTGCCCCTCTCGTGAGATGTCCATCCGTGCTTATCAATAACTTCACATTCCATTGCTATGTTTACCAAAACATGTATCTGGTTCTCCAGGAAAATGCAGCTTATATGAAGGCTTTAGCTGACAGGCAAGTTCACTAAAAGAGAAACTTGTTTTTTAACAAAACCAGGACACATTATGGCTGTTGTCGCCACGGCAGCTTTTTAAAAGGAGAAAACTGTCACAGCTGGAAAATCAAACACAGAGTTAGAAAATTTCAGTTCTGTCGCTGTCTGGACATTTGGGGTGAGCTGTGGTTTCACGGGGCCTCTGTCGCGTGGATCCCCCCGCGAAGGGAACAGCCTGTTTGGAGCCCAGGGGTCTGTGGCATTGCGCTGTTGGTGGGTAAAGCCACACAGCTCACATCTGTATCCAAACTCTCCCTAGGGTAATCAAAGAGGTGCTGGAAATACACACTGGTTCACACTTGAGCATAGCATCTTCCCAATAGAAAACCCCCAAATCCCCAAAATCTTGTTTCTGGATGACCTCCAGCCATCAGTCTTCACATCTGCAGTGTGCGGCCATCCCCAGGTGCCCCAGAGGGAGGATGAGGAGCGGTACTGGGGCTGCCCACAACCCCCCATCTCTTTACATACCCAAGATGAAAGAGCAATCAGTGGGCACTCAGCATTGCTAGAGGACACGGCTGGGACTCAGCAGAGGCTTGGAGACCCATCCCTTGCCACACTGGAACTCTGCAGAGCCATCCTACCACAGCACAGCCACCAACAGCATCCATGTTGCTCATCACACAGCACTAGGAAAAACCATGCACCTTCACAGCTTCTCCACATCAGCCCTGAAGAAGCTTCTTGTCATGTGCTACCACCTCAGTAAATCATCTGCTGGATCCCACTCCCCAAAATACCCCAGCGGAGAAGGAAATGAAAAGGTGACCAGGGAGTTTTTAGCACCTGCTGAACATCCAACAGCCGACCAGCAAACATGCTTTGGTCCCTGTTGCATTTCAAATGTGACTTGGCACTTGCATGCCCGCGTGGGAGGCGACACCACCATGCCCAATGTGTGTCTGGCTGAAAAGCCTTGAAAACCCTCTTACTAACCCATGTGCAAAAGCCTCAGGATGGTTTGGGCTCATGGTAGTGGTTGGTGCTGTTGCACAAAATCACAGGAAGGTTGGGGTTGGAAGTGACCCCTGGAGATCATCCAGTCCAACCCACCAGCTAAAGCAGGTTCACCAGAGCAGATCACACAGGAAGGTGTCCAGCTGGGTTTGAATGTCTCCAGAGAAGGAGACTCCACGTGTGATGAAAGATGATGAATAGACGTCATCTTGTCATCCCACTCACCCTCCAAAAAAAATTGATTCTTGTGATTCATGACAACAAGTATTTTTTCCTTTACCTAGTTGATTGTTTCCCTTCAGAGTGGGGACAAGTGCATAGTATTATAATATAAATAGCATGCATTTGTCCATATGAAATTGCTTCCTGCTCTTTTACAGACTATTTCTCCAGTTGGCTGGAAGTGTTCTGAATGGAAATCCTGTCTTGTCATAAACTCAGTCTCTCCAGTTTGGTGATCCTAAGCAAACTTAATAGGCTATTTTATCACCAAGATCATTAGCAAAAATACACTGAACCCTGGAGGAGTCCCATTTCTGAGTGCAGGCATCTGAGCCCAATTTCCAACTGGTTATGTACTCGCACTATTTTTTCTAAACGATATGTTCCCTTTTGGTTTTAAATATGTTTTAAGAGAAAGTGCTTAAGGTTTAACTTGTCTTAGAAAAGGTTGCAAGGAAACTTTGGGTGTCTCTGGCACAACCTTCTTAAAACAGGCAACTTCAGAGTTAGATCAGGTTGTTCAGAGCCTTCACCTTTATCCATAATAGCTCTTGTTGTGTCCTTGAAAGAAATAGTGTTGCTTGGACTAAACTTATTTCATTGGGAAATGCTTGGACTCGGACACCACTGCTTCTCTTGATAGCAAGAGGCCCCTGAGGTGTGAGAGCAGGAAGAAAACCTCTCCTAAAGTCACACACAGGGCAGGAAAAAAAATCCCTGGGCTGGGAAAGACTGTGCCCTATGGATAGATGGGGAGAGGGATGAATGTGCCGGCAGTGATGTAGCGGAGCATGTGGGGTCTGTTCCAGGGGAAGTCTTGTTCCTGGGGACATGTTTACTGAGCCCACGTGCTCCTCATCTGCATCAGAGCCCACCCACCAACTATAAACCACCTCAAAATAAGTGTCCCTGCCACGGTTTGGTTTCTGGAGGTAGCAACTTTCTGCCGCAGGGCTTTCCACACCATGCGGGAGTCATCAGGTAAAGCTGAGAAAAATCAGGGAAGTCAGAGAAGTCATCTAAGCCAGCGTCTTGCAAGGTGACACCAAGTCAACGCCGAGTCAATGGCTGGACTCTGTGATCTTGAGGGTGTCTTCCAACGAGAATGATCCTATGATTCTATAAGCCAAGCTTTAAGCAATGCAGCGATGGGTTTAGACAGGCCTGGGAGCTCTGCTATAAACCTAAGCTAGTGATTGATGAAACCTGAAAATATTCCCCTGGCCCTCTCCCTCCTGGGGTTTGGCTGCTTCCTGGGTATTTTGCTTTCTGAAAGGTTCAGTGTGAGGAGTAATTGCCTGTAAAGTTCTAGTGAGACCAAGTGTAATTGATGTCTGGGAATTGAGTTAAACCTCTTCAGCGCATCATCGCGCCTCTCTCTCCTGGCAGGGGGATTATCTGACAGACGGAAACAGCATTCAGATGGGCTGTTTGCTTCCCAAACACACTGTTTCTCTCCTCAGAGCAGAGCAGAAGGTGATCACAGTCTGCAGCATATGAACGTATGAACTGCCCAAAAATGCCTGAGTCCTCTGCCACGCTCCCAGGATTGGCAGAAATAGCATCACGCATCCTCAAGACTTACTGAGTTGACCCAAAATTGAATGGCAAATGCCAGCAGCAAAGAGGCAGGAGGACCCCAAGCTCTGGGTCTTCCTTGGATCCATCATCTTGGGGTCTGGATTGGTTTTGATGATTCCATGTGGCCAGAAGGTAGGGAAGCAGACTGGGAACCCCCATGCTAAAAGCACAGGTTGTTCCTACAGCTGACTCAAGAGCTCCTGTGCTAGGAAATGTTCTCTCTTCTTGGACCGGCACAGCAGAGGACTCGTACATGATGAAAACAGAAACGTTTATGGCCTCTTTTGTCTTTACTAGTACAATATAATAAGTACAGCTTGGACAGGCTGCTTCCTAAGCATAATTCTTTTCTGGCCACAGTGAGTGAAATTAAGGGTGGCTGTGGTTTGTGGGGTGCTAAACAAGGACTGACTCAAAAGTGCCAGCAAGCTCTGCGCGAGGCTTTCAGAGCTCACAAAAATAGCATTGCACATCTTTGAGGTGATCAGAACTGAAGCAAAGACAGACAGCAAATGCAGCCAGGAAAGAGGTTTATGAGCCTTAATTTAGGAGCAGTGGCTTCCTCTGGCAAATCTCACAGTGTGCTGCAAAGTGCCTCTATTAAAGAAGTATTAACTGTGTTGCTGACGAGGTTCTCCAATGCCTGGAGGAGGGGTGTGATTTGTCTGAGGTCATGAGACATCTGCATTTGAGCTGGGAACAGAGCCCAGATCCTGTGAGCGTTACAAACATTTGCTTTAATCACGTGGTGTTTCCCTTTCCCTTAGCGGAAGCTTTGAGTTGCTCCAGCTTCATTGCGCTAAATCAACCTGCAACAAGAACAACGTGGAACAGGTTGCCCAGAGAGATGGTGGATGCCCCATCCCTGGAGACATCCCAAGCCAGGCTGGATGGGGCTCTGAGCAACCTGAGCTGGTGAAGATGTCCCTGCTCATGGCAGGGGTGGCACTGGATAAGCTTTGAAGGTCCCTTCCAACCCAAACTGTTCTATGATTCCATGGAAGGGAAGGCAGAGATGCTGTGACCTGATGGTAGGGCACTGACGAGGTGATGCCAGCTCTTCAGCTAACCAGAAGCAGACACTAAATACTTCAGCAAGAAAAATAGTGACATTTTTGCTACTGAGCTAGAAAAAAAAAGACAATGCAAACCATAGCATGAGAACACCCACGACAGCCTAAAGCTCCCTCTGGATGCTGCAGTGTGGTATATTTGTGTCACACACCAAGGTAATTAATCACTGGCTGGCAAGCAGCTGTATCACTGTGAACATGCATAGTTAAGAAATCATTCTTTTCCCCAGTGCATATAAGGGTCAACTGCCGATGGATTTTTCTGACATAGGGGAAAAAGCTTGGCACTGACACAGTAACCTTCACCCCACCTTAAAGATATTAATACCAGCAGGCTTTGGCTTTAATGGGACTTTAGTCTTTAGACTTAGAAAGGACTTTACTGGTCCTTTCCCCTCCTCCCTCGCCCCTTGGTACTGCTTAACTCAGTGTGTTTACCTAGGATTTCTTTGGCTGTCATCCCAAACAGCTACTGCAAATACACTATTTGACAGATACCCATCTAAATTCGTATCAGTTTCAATCACACCAGGTCTGACAACTCTCTTGTTTTCCAAGCTGCAGGAGATTTTGCTGGGAAAGCAGAGAGGTGCCGTAGAGATGATGTCTGTGTTTGTCAGATGCACGGAGGATGCAGCGACTCTCAGATGATGCTTCTGATTCTGGGAAGGAAAAGCAGCCACGCACCGGGAGTGCTTTCCGCACCGACACATTCCCCAAATCCTCACTGATCCAAGATGGTCCCTGAATAAATACAGAGGTGATGGCTCAAACGAGGCACTAGCAAGAGGCGGGTGCCTTGGGTGGGTGTTTGGCTCCAGCATGGGATTTTTGACCAACCCTGACCTCCAGGGTTCCTACCTCCAGAAACCATAACCATTAATCTGCCAGGAGGGACTCACAGTCTCAAGAAAGGCAAGTTGTATTTTGCAAAGCACCTTAAGCTCTAGGAGCATACAGCCATCACAAGTTTTCCTTATTTAATTGCAGGTGGACATTTCTCACGTGGTTTATCAGGCAGTGAATAAATGGTCTCTTATCCACAAGCTTCCTCTGCTAATTTAAGCCAGATTCAGAAAACAATTTTAGGAAAAAAAACAAGCAAGAGAACTGCAGATGTTGAAAGTGGTTGGGTTTATTTTATTTTGGCACAAACCTTTTCACATCTAAACCCACTTCAAATATTGTGGGTATCAAATAACTCCTCTAAGTCAAGGCTCAGATTAAATCTTTTGGTTGATTTCAAACAAAATGTCAGGCTTTGTTATACCAGGAAAACTCTTATCTCTCAGTTTGATGTATCATGTTCTGGGGTTTGTTTAGGGGTTTTTTGGTGATGCAGCAAAGTCAAAAGCCAAAATTAAGCCAATTCTTCAGGACATCCACGCTTCTAGTGCCAATGTTTCCAATTTCTCATCCATAAAACCTTATTTTAAAGGATCAGTTCTCGCACAGAAGACATGGTACTCCGGAGTCCAAGTCCTACTGCATATCCCTTTCACCATGGTGGAGAGAGCTTCGCTTCCCTGGAATAACAGCTTTTCAAGAAAGAAAAGTCAATCCCGCTTTAAACATTTCCTTTTAAAAAAACACCCACAAATCCCAGGAGGAGAAAACATTTGCCTTGTGTGGCTCTGTAGGGCTGTGTGGAACAAAGTCCCAGCTGCTGACTTAAAGTCACAGTCAGAGAGGCCCTGGAAAGTGCAGATCCCTGTGGCACAGTCCCCAGGTTGTAATTCAGGATTTAGCTGCAATAGATGAATTCCAGTCTGGTTTGACACTCCATGGCCTGGCCAGGTGGATGGGCTGTAGGTCAGATGCTCTCTGTGCTGGTCTCCCATTCCACTCTCAAAATGAACCTGCAGAGACTCGTTCCCATAAATATCCTGGTGTGGAAATAGTTTGGGATGACAGACCTCAGCAGAAATGAGTGGGGAAAAAAGAGAGAGAGAAGAAAAAACCCAATTAATTTCAGTTCATTGAATTTGAAACAAGGGGATTTTCGTAGACAGAAGGGAAAAGAAGCTGCTGCCAGCTCTGGCTTTTGTAACCATCCCACAGCCAAGAGGGAGCAGGGACCTTCTGCGGTCACAGGGTGCTCAGCCAAGGGACAGGCTTCAGTATTGATGGGGGGACACATGACCCGGGCAGGGGAGGCATTTGGGCAGAGTGGGGTCACCTCAGTACTGCAGGAGGGGAAGGCAGCAGCAACCCCAGCCTGTCCCTGCCTCCCTCCCCATAGCACCAGCCTCATCAGCAACATTAACCATGGGGAAGATGAGCTGCGACCCCATCGTGGGCTTTTGGAAAGGATGATAATCAGAGAATCATTTTGGTTGGAAGAAACCATCAGGATCACCGAGTCCAACCATAAACTAAATCTAGCACTAAACCATGTCCCTAAGAGCCACATCTACAGGTCTTTTAAACCCCTCCAGGTGATGGTGACTCTACCACTTATCTGGGCAGCCTGTTCCAATGCTTCACAACCTTTTCCATGACGAAATGTTTCCTAATATCCAATCTGAACTTGAGGCCATGATCACCACCAAGCAAGGAGGAGGCCTTAAGGAAACCAGAAAGGGGATTAGGATACAGCTGGAGAACACAGTTAAGCTGGGCACAGCTAGGTCTGGCTTGGCTGGAGCTTCAGTTACAAGAGCTGTTTGTGCAAGACGAAGCAATGCCTACGAGAGCTCTGTGAGTGAAGGATAAAGCCAAGAGCCTGGAAGAGCATTGCCTGGGAAGGACTTGGCTTCAAGGGGCCAGCACAGAGACTTGATGCCACTCAGTGGCAAAGATTTGGATCAACAAAACCCCACAGGTCAAGGTAAAAGGGGTAAATCCTCTCCATGCTCCCAACACATGCTTTGCGTCACCAAGCTGCTGCTGGCCTGTTAAGTTGGAGCACATGTGTGGGCATCAGCTCCATCTCAGAGGAAGGAAGATGATCTTCGCCAACCATCCCACAAGTTGTAGGGCTCTGGCTGTACCAGAGACAACTGAGCAGACCCACAGCCCAATGGGTGGAGGAGCAGATGCACCATCAGCACCTTAAAAGAGCT
Organism: Patagioenas fasciata; assembly: GCF_037038585.1. Lineage (NCBI taxonomy): Eukaryota > Metazoa > Chordata > Aves > Columbiformes > Columbidae > Patagioenas > Patagioenas fasciata. The sequence continues at coordinate 7,070,029 of NC_092523.1, read as the reverse complement.
GTTTCAGCAACGCTCTCCTGCCCATAGCCCTGGCCCAGCCCCAAAACATGAGGCAAAGCATGAGAGCTGCTGCGGGAGCTTCAGTTGCTGTAAAATTACATTGTGTTGTCTCCAGCTCTGACGTTTGTGCAAAGGGGAGATTGAATGGGTGCTCCTTGCTGCTGCCCCTCACTGGGCACCAGGCGGGGGTCCAGCCTCAAACTCCTGCCCAGTTTGGTAAGAGCAGGAATTCAAACTCTGCTGTCTTTCCACTGGTAAAAATTCAGTTCTGTAGCTGTATCCAAAATTAAAGAAGATCCATCAAGTCACAGTTGATTCCTGTGGGAGGCCGAGGGTGTTGCTCTGGTTTGTAGGCTATCAAGGCTAGAACACCTCTCAAATTCTGCATCTTCCGGAACTAATCCAGGCTCCAGCCAGAGGAAATATGGTATAAAGGAAAGCACAAGAACCCTGTAGTGAAGTGTTTTGCAGAGCATTGATTTTTTTCCAAGGTAGCGCCCTGGGATTTTTCTGCAGAGCTGTTGTACTGTCAGCGTACAATTTGCTCTACTTGCCCTTTCGGTTTTAATGTCCCATTAATAATGTATCTCTGTATTTATTGCAGCTCGTGTTAATGTTCCAGTGTTACTTCTTGATCACCCGTTATTCTCTCTGTAGTGCTAGGCAAAGCTCCAAAACCCAAACAGCAGCAGCAGTGTTACTACAGACCAAGCCACAGCCCCACTGGATCCAAGGCAGTGCTGCCAAGGGAGATCATTTATCTTCCCGATGCTGGCAGAGTGTGCAGCACCCAGGAAAACAGGAACAGCTCTGCATCGTCTCGGCTCCGGGATCAGACCTGAACTTTTCCAGGGCAATTGGACAGTCAGCTCTTTCGAGGGATCTAAGCCAGAAAACTGTAAAGCATCATTAATGAGCAGCTTGCTTAATCCTGACTCTAACAGGAGCGGGAATGAGCTGTGGGGCTGGCTCTGGCTGACAGCTCAGCAATGCAGGCTTTGATGGAGTGTGTGCTAACGATGCCTGATGTCCCTGAACATGGCTGCTCCTTGACCCTTCAGCCAGCAGAGCCTTGATTTCTCACTCTCTGAGCACCCCACTGTACCTCTGGCTCAGCATCCATGCTTGGCCATTGCTTGACCAGCATCCTCAAGCCTCGCTGCACCAGTTCTGCACTGCAGAACAAACCAGAAATGACAAGGGCAATGCTGAGGGAACTGGGTGGTTGCCTCACCAGGGGGTTACAGTGTTCATCCCCTCAGGGTTTTATTACCCTCCTTTCCCTGAGGGATGTCCAACCCCCGTCTTTCACATTGCAGCAAAATGCCTTAAAGCCTGAAAACGAGAGAGCCGTGTTCCTGTTTCGAGGTGGATTTCTCTCCGCCCTTCTGGATGAGGCTGCACAAACACTAGGAGAAAGGTTTCTGTGGTCATCCAAGAAAGCCCTCATTTCCCTTCCCTGCCTCTGGGAACAGGGAACTCCCTCCTGCCTCACTCATCCCTAGGAACAGCACATGACATCCAGCAGCAGCAAAGATTTCAGAGCAAGAAAACTGCAGTTTCCTTGCCCCAGGCTGGTGGTCAGGGCACTGGGGAGGTGGGTTTGAAGCCCCTCAGGGCACTGCAGAGAGCCCAAAGAAGGTCTCCTGTGTCCTCACTGCCTGCCCTCAACACTGGGCTCATGGGCACAACCAGACACGGTTCACTTCCTCTTCTCTGGCTGTATTTCAAAAGAAGCCACATTTTCTCTTTTTCAGTTACACTACTATTACACATTTGTCTACCAAACTAGGAGTCTTTCAGAGTGAAACATCATCTGTGCTGCTCGGCATAAACTGCAAGGAAAAGCAGGGACTGAAGATGGGTGTTGGACTCTTCTCCCAAGTAGCAAGTGATAGGATGAGAGGAAATGGCCTCAAGTTGTGCCAGGGATGGTTCAGATTTAATATTGGGAAAAATTTCTTCACCAAAAAGGTTGTCAGGCATTGGAACAGGCTGCCCAGGGCAGTGGTGGAGTCACTGTCCCCGGAGGTGTTTAAAAGACATGTAGATGAGGCTCTCAGGGACATGGTTTAGTGCTCGAGGTTATAGTGAGGGTCTTTTCCAGCCGAAATGATTCTATGATTCTCTGATTCTACACACAAAGTTTCCTCCTCTCCCTCCTGTCTGAGGTAGCAGGTTGCCCAGGCTGGGGGAGGCAGATCTCACTCTCACCTACCACACAGTGTTCACCTACAGACCCCATCCTCCAACTCCACCCCAAAGATCAAGACTGTCGTGTTCAGCACTGAAACCTTCAAGACACTTGTTTGGATCTCAGCCTTCATGGGCAATGTTCACCAGTTTCTCCTGTCTGACCTAGTCCCAGAGAAGAGAAAGGTTTTTGCCTTGGCTTGATTCATAGAATCAGAGAATCATTTTGGTTGGAAGAGACCCTCAGGATCATGAAGCCCAACCATAACCTAAGTCTGGCACTAACCCATGTCCCTAAGAACCTAATCTAGACATCTTCTGAACTCCTCCAGGGATGGTGACTCCACTACTTCCCTGGGCAGTGCTTGATCCACCTGCCACCAGCCAGGGGCACGGCTTGGTCACCACAATCCAACCTTGTGAAAGTGTCCCCAAGGTGTCACATGCCCTTGTACTTGCCAAACCCCTCAGCAGATGAGGTGTCATCCAGATTTCAGTACTTACTGGCAAGCTTCAAGTGGTTTGTCCAGAAAGGCTCTGCGTGTTTAAAGATCTCGTGGAGCTGTTGTCACCACTGCTTGGTTACTGACCTACACAAGCGTTAACAACACGGGAACCAAGGATCTGGCAAAACAAACTTTTCTGCTCCCTGTCTTCTAATATTTAGCTTTGCTTTTGAGATGAAAGCAGCACTAATTCCTATTTGTATCCACTCTCATTGCTTGATCTAGGATTTTTTAAACATTTACTGGCAAGACCAAGCCTTCTATTAAGATTTCTTAAGCTTGAACATAGCTCGCTTTCCAAGCGCTGTGGAAATACAAGCTGATTTACTGTTACCAACACACTGAGAAGACTTCTTGTCCCCTATCTTACAGGTAACAAATCTGGATCAAACAGTGCGTGTTTCGTACCACACAAGCAGGATAAAACCTGCAATATAACCCTTGCTTGCCAAAGCGCGCTTGACACGAAGCCGCTTAGATTTGTGAGGATCGCAGCCTCCCTTTCCAGCTGATTAACACCAAGTTTCTTCTCTTACAGCTTTAGAAAATCCTCTTCCCCCAGCTTTCATACCTGAAAGTGCTCACCAGCCCGTTCCTGGAGCGCACGTTCAGTCATGCTCATCACTTTTAGCCTTCCAGACAGATCGTTTGCTATTATTAACAAGAGATAGCACACAGAAAATATACAATTTTAGAAGCTACCATTTCTTCTCTCACTCCTGCCATGTTTTTACAGCACGTCCTGTCACTCTATGGTGCAGCAGAGTGTTAAGGGTTGGTTTCCAGGGAAGAAGAGCGTGGTCAGTGCCAGCACTGCATCCGACTTCTAAATGGCCTACAAATGGAAATGCAGCATCTGTACACAAACCAGAGGAAATCACCACAAGGTTTCACCATTTAGCATCAGGTTTGCATTATTTTTTTACCATTGTCAAGGATATTTGATGGAAGCCTTGTAAATAGTGTGCATTCAAGAGGAACCCACAGAAAACAGTCAAAAATAGCACAAAGAGCTCTTGGTGCCACCTGACGTGGTTCTTCACCACTTCTTACTGCTCAAGCTTGGTCTGCCACCAGAGAGAACCAGGTTTCTTCAGCCGCAAAACATGCCACTGAATTCTGATTCAGAGCAGTAAGATGCTTAAGAGGAAAAAAGAAAGAGGAAATCCCAGTTATTAATTTGCCTCTTTTTTATTTGCAAAACTCCACTGTCATACTCCAAAGGGGCATTTCTAGTCTATTCTTCTGGCATATCAGTCACAATCTCCTCCTCTATGAAATCGCATCTGCCAGCTCTTTGGGATCTCTCAAGCCAAAACAGACTCCATTTGTCCATTTTATAGAGTTACAAAGCAGTCAGAGCCCCATCCATTATTCCAGCCTCCCCCTAGACTGTTTTTGGGGTATGTAGTTCACAAAAAATTGCACAGCAACAAGAACTCTTGCAAGGAAGCAAAGAAAACTTAAAATACAGAAGATGTAGGTGGATAGAGCTACACGCTGTGTGAAAAGAGCAGCTACACGTTGTGTCTCTGAGCACAGGAAGCAGGATATTTCTTCCACCTCTATTTTCTGCACACATGTGGACTTTTTGGCGAACCGCAACTCCTCCCATCTCAGAAAAGAGAGGTGTAGATGATTCTCAAGCCAACCTGCTCACCTTATGGATTAAAAGCAATCACTGCCTTAGGTGCCTTTTATTCACAGTCTAAACAAAGCCCATTTATACGCCAAAACACGCACTGTTCTCCAGTCTTGGAGACACAGACTCTCATCTGAGGTCCTGTTACTCTGTTTTTCGTCCATGAAGCAACAGCCACTTACTTTGATTTCCTAACTAGACACTAGGTAAGATCTGAACTGTAATGTTAGGTGCTTTCCTATAGCGTCAGTTATTTCAGGACAGATCAGAATAGTTTTTTCTGATACTGGCCTGTGCCTAAATTTTAAAAGCAGCTCAAAACTGAAAGGGGAGGTTGGCTCATCCTGCCACGGTCAGAGCACGTTTTCCAAAAGGCTCTATTTAAAGAACTATCTATATTAGATAACCTGGGAGCAGGACTGACTACCCCCCCCTACTGAATTCATCACCATTTCCCATTCTGCAGGGAGCAAGAAACAGCAATTTGACACACAACGTGGTGTAAAACAAAGGTCAGTCACTTCAGTACGTTTTCTCAAAATGAGACTACATAATATTTAGAGGCACTTTCTTGTCCTGCTCACTTAGCATCCACCTTCTTTGTCCACCCAAAGCACATTGGCTGCCCTACAGCAGAACTTCTCACCACCAAAGCAGCACGGCAGCCTGGCAGGAGGACGACTACAGGAACACCGGCCTTGGGAGCTTCAGACAGCAACAGAAAAACAAGTTGGTGCCTGGAAAACAATGTCAAGTTGCTTAGGAAACTCAGTGTCTTTTCAGTTACAGAATCACAGACTGGTTGGGGTTGGAAGGGACCTCTGGAGATCATCCAGTCCAACCCACCTGCTAAAGCAGGTTCACCAGAGCAGATCACACAGGAAGGTGTCCAGGCGGGTTTGAATGTCTCCAGAGAAGGAGACTCCACAACCTCTCTGGGCAGCCTGGTCCAGGGCTCTGGCACCTCAGAGTAAAGAAGTTTCTCCTCACATTCAGATGGAACCTCCTGTGCTTCAGTCTGTGCCCATTGCCCATCATCCTATCGCTGGGCACCACTGAAAGGAGTCTGCTCCATCCTCTTGACACCCACCCTGGAGACATTTACAAACATTGATGAGATCCCCTCTCAGCTTCTCTTCTCCAGGCTGAACAGACCCAGCTCTCTCAGTCTCTCCTCCTAAGAAAGATGCTCCAGATCCCTCAGCATCTTTGCAGCACAGCATAATTTCACATACACACACATTTCAAATATGCAGAATTTGTATGTGGATGTACTAAACCAAAAAATAAGAGTAGGAAGTTTTCCTCTATTTCATGGTGCTGTAACTGAATTCATTATCACAACACAATCAAAGCAATCTCTTAAGCCTCACGGAGAAGTGATGTGAACACTTGGATGAACGAGTTATTTGGGTCAAACTCTTTAGAGAATGAAAAGGTGCCGCATCTCCAGACAGAAAATGTGGCACAGATGCTCATGGCTGCAGGACTGTGAATATCTCTTACAGATCTTTCTCAGCCCATGGTCTGTAACAATATAGACAGTGGCCTGAAATTACAAGTCTTCCTTTCACGACATTTGTTCTTTCCCATCTAACCATTTGTGAAACTGTATCTAACTAATACTTTCCCAGTTGTTTTCAGAATGGCGTGTTTTTGAGACACACACAGCAGGTGCTAAGACTGGAGAAAGACACAAATCTTTTATAAAGATTTGCAAAGTGAAACCAGAGAGCTACCGGTCTAATGCATTTGTTAAGCTTCAGCACAACTTGCCGTACATTTGACACAGTTTTAAGGGGCTGAGGCCGAATGGAATCCATCAAGAAACTCCACAGGGGCTCTGTCACAATCTCAAACCGTCTCCCACTACCTGATCTGATCCCGGTTACTGCAGCTCCTCTGGAAGCAGGAGCTCCTCAGCTGGCCAAGTGAGCTCTGGAACCTTTCCCCTGGCTTAGAGGAACCACCAAGCACGATCAGGGGTTGAAATCTGTAAGAAAACTTGCCTATATGGTAGCGAGCAAACACCAAAGAATTTTAACTACTTGTGAGCGTTGCATTCTAATTAAAATCAAATGTATAAACAAGAAAATCTGATTTCTGAAGTGTGGCTAACAACTCTCAGCCACGTGATTTTCAGCATCTGAGTCAAAACGCTGGCTGTTGATCTCATCACAAAATTCCCCTTGGTAACGCAGCCACATAATAGGGCATTCAGGATATTTCTTTGCAATGTCCTTTATTAAATACCCTCTTTGATACAGAATGTTTCAGCAAAAATAGTTTAAAAACTGTTTCAGTAATTCTTACAAGAATCTTTTGTGAAATCACTGTTACAGCAGCTCACACTGTCATTTAAGGAATAAATCCTTACCACGTGTCAGGTTTCTCACTGTGCAGAGATCTGTTCCATGCAAAGAAGTCCTAAGAGCAGGCATTGGAAAATGCCTATAGAAACCAGGAAAACTCTGAATTCTGGTCTTCAGCTAACAAAGAAATTTAACAATTGTGTCACAGACACATAATTCTTAGTAAATGAAGTAGCAGAACAGGAAAATGCATCCTCTAAAGCTTATAGAAATCATGGCGGTGCACATAAGTACAGCAAAAGAAGAGGATGTGCCTCAAGCACAGACACTTCAATACAATGTTGAAATGTCAGCACAGCACTGCCCAGTGACACCCGTGTGTCCCGGTGCCATTTTGTCATGAAACAACTGTGTGGCATCTGGCACAACCCACCCAGATGGGATTTTGCCCCACAAAAATCCAACAGCATCAACAGATTCTGCTTTGACTGTTGCACAGCCTGTTTGAGACCCAGATGGCCCCTTAAATTCATTTTATTCTTTTCTATGTAAGCCAGCAATCTCATTTTTCACATTAGTGAACAGTAGATAAATGTTTCTTTGGATCAAAGGATAGCTCCTATAGGCACAGATATTCTCATTAAATTGATTAGGCTCACCAGGTGTCCAGATTAACAAACTTATTGGCACAGGGAAGGTGACAGAGTGTGTGCCCTTGTTGCATAGCTGTAGAACATACGTATCTCCTATGATGAACATTTTAATCAGAATCCTGAAGCCATAACCAAAACACTACGTAAGGGGTTGCTTGAGGTCAAACAAACCGGTCCCTCCTTTCACAACTTTTCCAACCACAAGGCATGCAGAGGGGGATCGCAGCTCATCGTGGGCACCTGTAACAGAACACAAACAAAATCACATCGGGATGTTTCCAGCGGTTTCTCAAAGGTCACTGCTGCAAAGGAAACATTTTGGTTTACAGGCAAGAAGTCTGGGTCAGCCCCCCTGGTTTCAGAAAGGCTGTTCAGACTGAATTTGTATTTGTGAGAGCAGGAGTCCCAAACTCTGCCGGCCCCTCCCACAACAACTATTATCTCATCCCAATCTTTTGATGCAAGCAGGGAATTAGGCCGCATATTACTAAAACTTTCCCTATTCAGCCTGAAAAGACAACACATTCTGAATTCTAAGGGAACACAGATTTGCCCTTCCAGTGAACACATTTTGCTGATTAAACAGATCGCTAAAAAAAAACCCCACATCAGTGAGGCAAACCCAAAGATTCCCTTTTCATTGCTGCCTTTTTCCTTTGTCAGACTGAATCCTTTTGATGTGGATTTTAAATCCTTCTGGCTAGATCCCAAGAGAACGTTTCACTGGAGAGACATTCCATGAATTCTTTTGATTTTGTGGTTACTCACTGTAGCGAAATAGTGTCACAGAGATTTGGAAGCTCTCCAGATGACACGTCTGGCTAGGACTGGTTTGCTTTCACTGTTTTCATAGGCCTCCAGGCCCTTTTTCATTCATCCTAACTATCAGCAAGTGAGAATTCTGTCATTAGAGCAGCTGGAAGATTGGAAGTGAAATTGTTAAACCTGTGAGAAGTTTGGGTCATCTTTATTCTACTGAGCAAAACGTGCTGAACTCTGTGTGATACAGAGAACAGGGTCCGCTGTGTGCTCACTGTTCTGATCTCAGCTACAGATGAATAATTCAATAGCTGCTCTCCTAAGTGTGTGTCAGCTGAAGAGAAAAAAGCTCCTCTGTTACACCATCAAGCAAAACAGTCCTAAACGTCCTGTTTGTTCATGTGACATTAACAAAGAGCTGTTCTTCAAGCACACAGCCAAAGGGGTGGCACTTCTCGAACGGCACTTGTTAGGGCAGCTCTGCACAGCGGTCACAACCTTCTTTTTCCCTTCTTATTCATCGGGGCCATAAGCGAGCGCCCTTGTGGTAACTCTTTAAACGTACACTCATCAGCTGCATTAAAGCAAATTAGATCCAGACCGCTGCAATCCACATTATGACTTCGATTTTCATCCTGTTGAAATCAGTAACTCCCTCCAGTTGTGATCAGTGCAGCCTTCCTGCCAATTCGCCGTGCCCTTCTGTCAGTGTGCACTCTCTTTATCCATAATAAGATCCATAAATATAATTACATTTCATTTGGCAAAAAACTTATTTCCATGGCAATATGTGATATAATGTAAATCCACTGTGGAGGAAACATCCTCTTCTACTCACCCCAGATCTACACTTTTCCTTTCTGATTTTCACATTAATTTTAAGTCAACTGTAACACAATACTAATTATCAAAATCTACCGTTAGACAAATGAATCTGGCCCTTTGTCTGTGTTTGAGGAAAAAGAAGCAAAGACAGCAAAGTGCTACAAAGCAGAAATAAAACCAGAATCAAAGTAACAACCAGGAGGACTGTTCTCACTACAAAGTTCTGAATAGCGCTGTTACAGAAGAGATGAAAATACCGGAGTTATAACAGAGACATGCAAACAAATCAGAGATGACCATAGAGACAGATAAAGGCAGATTTAGCAGTCTGTTATAAGGCTTTGCCATAACAATTCTTCAAAATCTTAAGGTTTGTTCTGAAATCGCCTATCTAGTTCTTAAAAAAAAGGAGTCACAGACCTCACAAATTATATGTGGGAGCTGACTTCATTTAAGCTGACAGAATTTTATTAGAAACATCTGGAACATTTTCCTAGACAAGGGCTTAATTAAAATTTTAGCCTCTGGCATTTTTTTCTAATGCAATTATGCGTTACTCAAAATAGCAGAAAGTTACAATGAAAACAAAGCACACATGAAATGCTGCAGTAATTTAGTGCAAACTAAACCATTTACCCATCATTGTTGCTTCCTTCAAGAACTTGTAGCTCGTTTCAAATGTCATCTGTTGCAGGGGGGAGGAGTTGGACTGAATTCCGAAACGATTCAGCGGTTTATAAAATCCTTCGAAACACATGTAATCCGCCACCAGTGAGAGGTGCCGAGGGTCCACCTCAATGCCTAAGAACATAAGAAAGAGCAGTCAAAGCATTCAAAGGCTAAGGTATTTTTTAAGTGCCATCTAAGTTAACCCCCCTGAGGCAAATAAACATGGGGAACATCTCTATTAACATTCTCCTGGCAGTTGTACCTCTTGGTACGTAGCTTAACTGTTCCCCTCAAACATCCAGGAGAGGAAGACCTCACTATAATATAAATTAATATCTCTCCAATGAAACTAAAATGTCAAGAATGCTGTAAGGTGGCAGTTTCTCTACATAAAATCAGGAAGGTCTGCATCATCTTTCTTTCTGCAGAAATGGACCACACATCTGAGAAGACCTTATTGCAGCCTTTCAGTACCTAAAAGGGGCCGATAAGAAAGATGGGGACAAGACTTTTTAGCAGGGCCTGTTGTGATGGGACAAGGGGTGATGGTTTTAAACTCAAGGAGGGGAAATTCAGGCTGGACATGAGGAAGAAATGTTTTACAGTGAGGGTGGTGAAACACCGGCCCAGGTTGCCCAGAGAGGTGGTGGATGCCCCATCCCTGGAGACATCCTAGGCCAGGCTGGACGGGGCTCTGAGCAACCTGAGCTGGTGAAGATGTCCCTGCTCATGGCAGGGGTGGCACTGGATGAGCTTTGAAGGTCCCTTCCAACCCAAACTACTCTATGATTCGATGATACGTTTGTGGCAGGACAGAGCTCTGACCCCCTCACTGGGTTGCCCACATTAGTTAGACACAGAAGTCAGAAAGTTCTGCTGTTTTCTGTGAATTTAGGCATCCACACAAAACCCCATTTAATCTGAAGAGGAATGGCACTTACTTCTAAATAATACTTGGAGTTAGTGTAACAGGGGATCATTAACAGCTCTGTCAACATTTACCTAGCGGTTCTTGAACTTGAAGGTCAGACCACACTGGGCTGCCAGCCAGCAAACCTGTGATATAACAGGTTGCTAAAATTCCCACTGTATTAATCTTCCTCTTTTCAATAGTTCAATTCATAGGAGGATTTAGCTCAGTTAAGGCAGATTCAATGTGTCTAACTTTAGCAGCCTGTGAAGTCAGGCATCTTCCTTAATCTCTCTGACAAATCTGTGCAGAGGGCAGAACATCCAGGCAATGCAGCACAGCTATTTTAGGAAAGACATGAACTCAACTACAAAGGGACTCTCATCACTAAAAAGCCTGAGTGAGGCAACATTAATCCTGTTCTCAGGGCCACCATGCAAGTCTAGCATAGTTAGGATCCTCAGCCATTAATAACTAACTTGTCTGGACCTTCCAGCTTGCAAAATAGAAATATACCAGAATTGGAATGCTCTGTGAAGTGAAGATAAATTCAACCTTGTCTAATGGATTTTCTATTGATTAAATGGAACCACTAATTAACTAATGAAGTCTTCACAGAAAGCACTATAATGATTAAAATGATGAATAAGTACAACTAAAAAATACACACAAATGTAAAGGTGATGCAAAGACATAACTTTTAAGCACTGTGGCTGGATTTTCCCACCTTAATGATAATAAAAACCATATTTTAAAATACGAAGAAATCTTACCATATACAGCAAATACATCTTTTATTTCCTTTATAATCACCCTCAGGGCAGACTCAATACCATAATTCTTAGCCATGGCATGAATATCATTGGAATAAAGTCTGTTCAGGTCCAGAATCTGAAAGTAAAAAAAAAATAATCATAGACACAAGTCAGGACAGAAGTTACTTTGTATTTCCAAATAACTTAAGCTAAGCTAAAATATGTTTTTCTCCATTTTTCATCAGCATAAGCAGCACCAACAGCTGCAGAACAACTAGGCAGCAGCTCAGAGTTAAACACAGACAAAAATGACTCTGGGGATTTACGTTTAAGCTACTGATCGCAGCCTTTTATACATGAACGAGAATATTGGAATCAAAACTCACCACAGGGGAAAATGATCTGAAAGTAGAAAAAGCAAACAAACCATCCCCAAGCAGCAAGGGAAGATGTTAAACTCTTGCAAGCAACTTAATGTAATGCCCAGTCTGTCTCAGCTAGCCAGAGCTTGTAGCAAGAGCAGTAAAGAAGATGTAGCATAAAACAATCCTGTATTTCTAGAGTTATGGGCTAGATGGCATAACCGAACTATTCATCTCCACGTCCTGCAATTCATTTAGATAGAACAACTCCCTCAGGTAACATTCAGAGAGACAGTTGCAAACACGGTGTGGAATTATCTGTCATTAGACACTGGGCTGCTGCACAAAAACTCATTTACAGGCTGCCCTGGAGAAAAGGCTCTGCTGAGCTCTCAACACCTCCAGGGGGAAAAAGGAGGAGGAAGAGAGTTTAAGAGTTAAAAAGGCCACACATCACCCCTGAGAAATGTAAATGGCACCCAGAATCCATCATCTCTCCCTAGAATACAAAAAGAAGATCATTCAAGTGCAGGATTATAAATAGGTTACGTACATCAGAGTATCTGAACAGCTCTGCAAGGTTTATCCCTTCGGTATGCAGAACAAGTTCCTTCTCTCCCTGGTTGTTGGTACTTTCATTCAACAAGCAGCGTGTGATTCCCTTCACTTCATGGATGATGGTGCTTCGCGCGACAGAGACGAGCAAGGAGGAGACGTCGAAATACACCTTCATTAATGGAAGCGTCAGTGAAACCTAAGAGGAAAAAACGAACCAACAACGTAGTGTTGTTCTGTAAAAAAACTTGAATGTTAGGCCCAATAACCAGGTCACTGCTTTTTAGGCAAAAAGTAGACAACCTGAATTATCCAAGTTGTGTCTTTAGGAACATAAATGCCTGATGAGAATTAGAGCAGAACAATGCTAGTAAGAACTTCACATCCCATCCCAGGACCATTCATCCACATTGCTTTCAAGATCTCTAAACTTACAATGATTGGGTTTGAGTGGCTTTTTTTGGGGAGTGGGGTATGTGTGTGCTGGGTTTTTGGCTGGTTGGTTGCCTAAGATCACAGAATCACAGAACGTCAGTGATTGGAAGGGACCTTGAAGGATGTTTAGACTTTTTCAACAGTCAAGTCATCGCTTTTATTTATCAAGAGCTACCCAGTGGTGCACCAAATATTTAAAGTTTAAACCTCAATAAACCTCTCAAGATCCTGTTTTTTAAAATAACATTTCAGGCATTGTGAAAGTTAGAGGTTACTAAAATTTACATCAAAAACTACATTTGTACTGTCGCTTTTTTGTATTAATATAGCAGCGCTGAGACAAAACAGCAGCACTGAAAAGATCCATCTGTTATGGGAGTTACACGCAACCATTGCGCAACCACACACTGATGTTTCCAGGTGCCACCATCTTACCTCACACCAAAGTTCATTTTCGGTGTCAAACAGGTAATCCTGTATCGATGGGTGGCTGTCCAGAACGGCATTTATTCGCACATCTGCTGACTGAAGTAATCGATCTTTTTTAGTTTGAGACACAAAGGAAAGATTTTGAGAACCATCACCATCTGCTTCTTTCTTATCTCCTTCAGCACTGGGAGTCCCTTCTTCTTTTTCCGAGTCAGCCTCTTCATCTTCTACATTCTCACCAACGTCTTCTTCCCCGTTTTCTTCTTCACTCTCATAATCAACCTACAAAGAAATTACAATGTCCTTATCTGAACCAGAACATGTAGAGAAACAAAGTCCACCATGAAACAGTGTTATTAATTAATATTCTTGACAGCTGAGTTGTAAACATCTTGCCTGTGACACATGGAAAATGCAACTCTGTTATAAAGAAAATAATACAACAGATTCAATTCAGTCTCTATTTTTTTATAATCTTGTCATTACTCCTCAATATAGTCAGGGATGCTACAAGGTTATTGTGACTGTAGCAGAGTTCAGTCTTTCCCCCAGAAAAACTCTTCCCATAGTCCAACTCTGATGCAGGGATTCCCTCAGGATTTTACATTACTCTGCCCTCTTGCTGAAACTACAGAAACCCACCTTTTAAGCAGTAATTTTGAAGTAGTGAGCATGGAAATAGATGCAGAGCCAGGGAGAATATTGATTAAGAACCACAGTAAAGTTTGAAAAACATGAACAGTGCAGACAACCTGACTGCCACACATATCTACCCAATGGCTGAAGAACAAGCCTTCAAACAAAGCCCGGAAGATCTCTTCCATCTCTAACTTCCATGGTTCTGTATTACTCTTAAAGGCCAGCAGTGATGAGGCTCAGTGATGATGACCACGGTCATCTAAGTCCCAGCCCGCGTTGCTGGAGATTTCCTGCCCATCCACATCAAAACCCATCAGTACAAACAGACTTTTCTATCCCCATCCAATTCTTTTTTTAAGTCATTTGTTTCGGTGGCAGTTTTCCTTCCCAACTCAAACCGAAGCAGAGGAAGTTGGGAATTAAAGCGCAGTGCCGAGCACCTATAATAAAATCATTACCTCTTCTTCCTGGTTCTTCCTCCGTTTTGCTTCTGTGGCATCCCCATCCCCTTCATCAGCTTCTGCATCAACAATGGCCTCTTCTTCCTCTGCTGGAGCTTCTTGACTGTCCTGTGTCTGGAAACCCAGGACAGACCAGATCATCACAGAATGTCAGGGATTGGAAGGGACCTCGAAAGCTCATCCAGTGCAATCCCCCTGCCGGAGCAGGAACACCCAGATGAGGTTCCACAGGAAGGTGTCCAGGCGGGTTTGAATGTCTGCAGAGAAGGAGACTCCACAACCTCCCTGGGCAGCCTGGGCCAGGCTCTGTCACCCTCACTGAGAAGAAGTTTCTTCTCAAATTTAAGTGGAACCTTCTGTGTTCCTACCATTGGTTGTCACCGAGAAGAGCCTGGCTCCACCCTTGTGACACTCACCCTTTATATATCTGTAAACATTAATGAGGTCACCCCTCAGTCTCCTCTTCTCCAAGCTCCAGAGCCTCAGCTCCCCCAGCCTTTCCTCACACGGGAGATGCTCCACTCCCTTCACCATCTTCATTGCCCTGTGCTGGACTCTCTCCAGCAGTTCCCTGTCCTTCTGGAACTGAGGGCCCACAACTGGACACAATATTCCAGGTGTGGTCTCACCAGGGCAGAGTAGAGGGGCAGGAGAACCTCTCTGACCTACTGACCACTCCCCTTCTAACCCACCCAGGTACCATTGGCCTTCCTGGCCACAAGGGCCCAGTGCTGGCTCATGGTCACCCTGCTGTCCATCAGGAGCCCCAGGTCCCTTTCCCCTACACTGCTCTCTAATAGGTCATTCCCCAACTCATACTGGAACCTGGGGTTGTTCCTGCCCAGATTCAAGACTCTACACTTGCCCTTGTTATATTTCATTAAATTTTCCCCTGCCCAACCCTCCAGCCAGGAAGCACCAACTGCACCAAAAGGCTTTAGCCCAACATTTGGAACTTAACAATCCCTTGTTCAGTGTTCTGCTTTCAAGGACAAAGTAATTTCTGTAAGCCCGGTACTATAAAGAGATAATGAACTCACACTCATGATAACTTTAACATTAAACAAGATGAGTATCTACAAGATAGATAAGCTATCCGCCTGCTTATGTCACAGTCTTTGATGGGACAGGAGTGGCAGAAGGAACATGAAAAAGTCTTTCAGTGAGAAAAGGATCTTCCCCAAAGTTTTGACAACCACTGCTACCACAGGACATTGATCTGGGAGCAAACGGAGAGTAATCTGCTTTTGTCTCACTGAAGCTAAAATGAACAGGCATTTTCAGAGTACAGTCTGAAGTAAGCTCATATTTAATACACAATAACTATGACTGCCAATTCCACTACAAATGGGATCTCTAGGAAGTAGAAATATTTAAGAAATACTATTTTGGAGTGAATATAGTAATTAACATATATTACTACCTATGCTACTACCTATTACTATGTTACTACCTATTACTACTATGCATGGTTTTAAATTATCTAGCTTAGTACTAAATGATAAAAATTATATTGATATTTCAAATTTTAACAGTGAGAAAAAAATACTAATGCAATTGCATAAGAGGTGAAGGAAACAGGGAGGTAAAAAAAATACATTTCCATATAAATTTTGTTTGAAAGAGCAGGCATTTAAAGAAATATCATGGAACAATCCATTTTCTGGAAGGAAACAGAAAAGATAGACAGGGTAATGCAGTGGCAATGTTCCAAGCCATGTTACTAACATTTAGTAAAAAAAATCAGTGAAGTGGAGGTACCTGTGAAACGCTAAATTAATGTGACAAATAGAATATATGAGCTCCAGGAGAGGTTAGATGAGTATAGACAAATAGCAGATAGACATATCTATGAGGTGACAGAGACAGGAAAGATACAGGACTTTTATAAATTGATATTCATTTTTTCATTTGCAAAATTTCACAGAACCCTCCACTCCTTTTGTTCTTTAAAAATATTTGTCACTTGTAAGAACTACCGTGCAGGAACATGGCCCCATTTTTACACAGTGATGCTACTGAGGATGCCAACTCTACAGAGGTTTCCTCAGAACTGTCCCACTGAAGCTAAAATGAACAGGCATTATTAGAGTACAGTCTTAACTAAACTCAGATTTAATACACAATAACTTTAATTTCCTTGTTAATTTTATGAGAATGCAAAGACAGTTTATGTATAAAGAAAATATTTAAGAAATAATTTAGTATTTTGTGTTCACATCGAAACACGCTCTGCTTTTTCAAATTCTGCTTCTCAAAAGCAGCTAAAGGAAGTGAGGCATTTTGCAGGAAAGGTTTTTCTGTACCTTGTCTTGGTCACCATCTAAATCTTTCCGAGTTGCTTTCCGGGCGCTGACTTCAGTAAAAGATGCCATCTTCGCACTCTTCCTTTTAATTGCTTCCAGAAAAATCTTAAAGAACCTGAAAGAAGCAGCAACCCAGAACATCAAAGCTCAGCAGCACTGCAATCGATCTCAAGTTGTCAGAGAATTCGTTCATTTCTTTTAATAAATTGCTTCATGACAGGACACATTCACTGGTGGATGCAAAGGTACTTCTACTATAAGGCAACTAAATTTTCTTCTCATCCCTTTCCCATTCCTTTAGGAATCAAAAGGTTAGTATCATCTCTCTCACGACCAGATGCAGTCATGCATCCAAAACTTAAAATTATAAGCTTATCTGGACATAAAATCTCCACATCAAATTGACCTTCAGAAGAGCTGGCTTAGTACTGGGCTTTCTTTTTTAAAATCAACAAGCACCTGCAAAATCGTTAAATAAAGGAACCCAACATGAACTGGTGTGGCCTGAAGAAATCAATGAAGTCTTTTTGCAAAACAAAGATAGCTTTCAATAGACCCTTATCATTAAATGTTCTACTTTTAACTACACCAGTTTGGCCAGACATGAGGAAGGAAGCAGGGGAAAAAAGGGGGGAAAAAAAGCACCTTCTCTGATTTTCTAAATAATAATTCAGGAAAAAAAGGTTTAATTCTGATCAATGAGAGCACCAAGTGATACCTGAAGCATTCAAACATTTTTGAGGCTAATAAATACTTAAGTAAGCATCCAAAGATAAGGAATAAGATGCTGCTTATATGGCTCTTCGCTGGAGACATATGAAAGATCTGCCTTTGATACAATTCTGCGCTGTCACAACGACACAGACTTCACAGTCTTATTCAAGACATAAAAAAGCAACTGTGTAGATGCCTCTGTAAGCACCTCTGCAGGAGCTGTTGCTCTGAAAGCTGCAGTAATAAACATGCAGTGACCCTTAGAGCACATGGAAAGGCAAAAGAGGAGCAAATATTAACATGTCTGAAAGCAAACTCACCTTGTTTCCATGAAGTGCAAGATGTCCCTGGGCTTCACACACTTCTCCTCTCGGTAATATTCATGGGGCAAGAAATGGAATCTGATTTTGTAGAGGCGATGTTTGTTCTGCTTGCACTTCACACGCAGGGATTCCTCAATCTCTATTTTCTGCAACACCTACAAAAGCCCCAAGCAGGAATGTTACTCCTTTGATGAAGACACCTCATTTACTTCCTGCAACTCCAAGGCTTTCCATACCAGACCAGAATTACACAAGACTAACTGGCAGACTTTGTGGCAGCTCCTGGTCAAAAGAACTCAACCCTATTGCACTCTTTGTGGCTTAAACTCCTCCTAACAATTAACTTTGACAATACTGGGAGAGGCCTCAACCCCCAACCCACTCCTACACAAAAGGCCACACTTCTTGGTGGGCCAACAGCTTCATTTTACTGACCCATGCTCATCCAGCATGACAGTATTTAAGGGCAGAGCTGAGTCTTAACTCTATTCTTGCTGCTTTCAACTTGAAAGAGTAAGACAGGAGAGGGTAGGGTGTGCAGGAGAGCACAGGAAAGACTGAGCTTCTAGGAAGAGAGGGAGCACAGAATACATCAGACTCATTCTGAATCAGATTTTGATATATTTGGTTTCCAAGGAGCCACAGGTTTTGCTTGTATTGAGCACAGCAACTTGCATGAGGTTAGAAAGGGGTGGAGGACAAACAAAAACATCCTCTATGACAGTCACAGCCAGATTAGCTTGTCTCTTAAAGACAAAACTCCAACTCTAGAGACTGACAAAAATGAGCTTAAAAAAAAGGCTATGGCAGTAAACATAAATCCTCCTTGACATTACGCTACTGCTACGTATGAATTATTACCCTCCCCCTTCACACTTTATAGAGTTTGTAGCCTGTGACAACGCTCTACAAGTTAAATCGAACTCAAGTCTCAGCCAGCCACAGTAACTGCAATTCCTTTCAATTCTCCTCTTCCAAGCAGATATTACAGTTTCAATACGCAAGAGGTGAAAAGAAAGGACCTTCTCACCTTGCGCCCACAGATAAGCCTTTAAAAATGGAAACTGCTACAAGGCCAGACTAAGCGATGAGCTCAAATAGGAAATTGTATTGCAGGCTTTTAGAGGATACACTGAACAGGAGGCTCACCTCAGCTAAGCACACTCTTGTGAGCTGCTTTTTAAGCTGTTTCACCTTCTTGAGAGCTTTCTTGGTATTGAACACAGGAACACTCATTGTTGGCGTTTTAATATTTGCACTGGCCACCATCAGTATTTCCCGCAACCTTTAAATAAAGAATTAATCTTTTTAATTAAGCGATAAAAGCATTATGTAATCAAATAAATATCTAGTTCATTTTATTAGGCAGCATGCAGCAACTGCCAGTTCTACCAAAGCCATACGCATGACGAGCTGTGGTTACCACCGCTCTGCTCCTTTTCCCTTTTCTCCTTCCTCACCAGGCACAGCACAGCAGCATCTCTGCTGCCTCAATTAGATTATCGTCCCAATTACGGGAAGAGACAAGAGATGATATTAAGTTGTTCCAAGAACAGAAGAACTAATGAAGCGTGTTCCCTATAGATGCACAATGTACGCTCCTCTTACTTTCTTCCCCTCCTCTGCTTCTCTGAAGTAACAAAACCATCTCCCACCCAAGGCATCAGCACCCACGTTCTTCACAACAGGCTGATGATGTTGTAAACATGTGTGTGCTGATTAAAGTCACTGTCACCATGCAGAAGAGTCAGTGGAAACCTGTCTGCTATGAAACAGATCTCTAATAATACTAAACATGCCAGATTTCATAGTTGCAGTGAGATTTTGTGTGTGAAAGAAACAGGTTTAAAAGTTACTAGGAGGATGAAGCGGGGAAAGTCACAGAGCACCATTTCTTTAGGCTGTACTGAATAAAATACATAAACAACACAAGCCATTTGCTATACATCAGACAAGAGTAAGGGGCCTTCATAGATATTTTGTATCTGGAAAATTAATCCAAACAACCATAAAATTGGAAAACGCTGAAATAGTTCTGAACAGGCACAATTTATAATTAAACTGAAGGATTATTTGCTTTTAAGATTACACATATACATAAACACCAAAAATGGCAAAAGACCCATTGAGAACACAGTTTTCTCACCTCGGAATACCCAACGTGACATTCATTTCACCTCTGCCAGCAAAGTGGAAGGTGTTCAGAGTCATCTGTGTGGAAGGTTCCCCAATACTCTGAGCTGCAAGAAGACCCACAGCTTCTCCTGGGTCACAAAGAGATCGCTGCCACTTTAGGTACAACAGATCCTTTAATCTGTTAGGAAATAAGAGGTTTAGCTCAATGCAGTAAAAAATAAAGAACTCGGGAGACACTGCAACACTGCTCAGTTCAGTCAAGTTACTTCTTTCCGCCAATTTCTCCTGGTAGTTTATGGATAAATACACTCCAGACACTGTAAAACTGTCTATCCCAATGTGATTTGACAAGCATGGCCCATTAACACAGAACTGGGGCCTGCGCCAAACCGTATTTCAGTTCTGCTGCTAATTCCCAGAATGTCAGGAGAGAGTACATTTACTCCTACTTGTTCATCCTACCCGCCTCACTAACTCCAAGGTGTGGCAAGAGCGTATTTTCTTTTTAACTGTTACTGTAAAATATTCTTTTATATGTAGTGGAACAGCAATACACTGTTGTTATTCCATAAAACCTTTGCCAAAGCCTTTGGCAGCATGGAAAATTCAGGTTGGGAAGAAACAGATCACCAGGGCCTCTCCACTGCACATTTAATACACGGTTTTCCAGAATCTTTCTGAAACCCACTACGTTGTTTCACAAAGGTCACAACAAAAAACAAGTGCTGATACACACTTTTCATCTTTAGCAATCTCAGTCCAAAAACAGATATATTTTTTTCGGTTCAGTGCAAAGAAATAAAGACAGAGAAGTTACTACCTATCAGAAGAAAGTTTTGGGCGCGTGTAACCTTGTCTGTTCTCAGATTCCCATCTGTTGATATAAGCTTCAACTCCATTTTCAAATGTTTCTGAAACAGATGCAAAATAAGTATCTGGACGCCAAACACCAAGGCTTGGGTCAGGACACTTATTTGCCTTCTTCAGATACTTTCTTCGCTTCTTCTCGTCTAGTTCATACCACATCTTCAGTAACTGAAAAGAAGAGGGGATTTTTAAGCAGGCTGGTTTATCTGCAGTAAAACTAAAACTAAAGAACACAGCAATCAAGCAAAAGAGGAGGGAAAGATCACCTGCGTAAAACTTAAGGGTGTATGTAACACACAGCAAACAACCCAGCTACAAATATTATATTCTCCATTTTCTGATGCTTAAACTTCTGATCCTCAATGATTTCAAGGTTCTTTACATGCTTGAAAGAGTCATCTCTCCACAGTAACTAATCCAGATACCAGTGAAATACAGCCATTTAAGAATGATTTTACTTAAGGAGTGAACCCCCTAAGCAGTCTTAAATCTTTCCTTCTAGCTGCCTATCACCTCACCCGTCTAACATTTGCACAACAAAGGAGCTTCTCTGATTGTGAGCTGTTGACTCTGAAGTCAAATAGTTCAGAGACCTTAAACATAGCTTGCATCCTATACATGCTAATTGGTTTTATTTCTGTTCTTCAGTTTGCATTCAAGCAACATTTCAAATGTTGCATTTAATAACGGAAAAAGTTATTACCTACTTAAAAACAGAAATGAGCTACATCTATCTTTTACGTGCTTTGCTGTTTGATGAAGGAGGAATTGACTTGTGACATGAAGTCTGTCCACTGAGCTTTATAATATAGATGATATATCTTTGTCTCAGTATATCGAACGTTATCAAAGGTGCCCACAGCAACGCAAACTCAGCATAGCTGAACAAATGAAGCAGTGATTAGGCACAACAATTAGCATCTTCAATGTGGAGTTTCACGCTAACTGTCCAGATTCTACCAGGGTAAATTCCTTGTGAAAGCAAGGTTGTGAAGCAGCATCCGTTTGCATTTTGTGTCCATACGTACAACCTTCATTAGAAGTCACAACACATAGATTAGTGCCCTGATGTACAAGAAGCTGAAGCAAGAGTACTCTTCTGAAACACTAGAGGCTGGGCTGGCTTGGCCCTCTGATCTTTGTATTTAAACAAGCTCTCATCCCACTAGCAGATACCTGTCCATGCAAGAGAAACCTACTCTAGATACATGAAAAAACGAAACAAACAACCCAGCAATAAACAAACAAAAACAATGCCCCAAAACCACCCACAAACGAGCTGTTTTCTAAAACCAGTGCTTCTGTGTTACCTGTAATGTGGCAGCATCTCTTCCATATTTGACTTCTCCTTCTGGAGTCTGTGCTTTAACACTTGGCATTTTCCTTTGGGCAAACAGCAGAAAACCTCCTTCTCTTTGCACAGAGTTTTGGTGCCTGGTTCGCCACTTTTTGATGGCTTTGAACTGCTGTTTGGCTTGGTGAGACTCCATCCTTGTTAAAGCTTCATCCAGATGGTTTGTCTTCTGGATTACCTATTAGAAAGTTACCTGTATGATTATCATTATTCTATGATTTTATGATTCTATGGTTATTCTTCTCTCTGTGCTCGCTGCAGCAGAAAAGGCAAAGCAAACTGAAAAGCTCATCTGCTGCCACTCAAAATGTTCAGCTGCTATAAAACAATTTTCCAAATGGATTTTCAACCCAGCTGAGATTAAACTCCTTGTATTTTTAAATGACTAGCACCATTTTTTAACAACCAGTGATGATACTGGTAAAACAAAGTTATTAAACTCAAGAGACTGAACAGTCAAGTCATCTATGCTGAATCCAACTGCAGAGTTAGAATAGAAGACAAAAAGGAGAGTGGTTGGTGTGGTGTTGAAATGAAGACTCCTTAAATCATGCCACAGAATTAAGATTCATTTCCTTATTTTGAATATAATTGCAAAAAAAAAAAAAAAAGAAAGTAGGTTAGTCTGAGACTAAGAGAAACAATTATGCCACCAGATCCCTATCAGATATGCCAGATGTTAACCGTGCATTTCAGTCTCCCCCTTCACTCCATATAAATACTTATGATTTATGTGTTTTACCTCATAGTTTTCTGCAATGAAAGGAAACTGTTCGGGTTGCAAGAACTGAGTTTTAGGGATATCGAGCCCATCTTCTCCATACAGAAACTGCACCACGCTGCCATCGCTATCTCGTACAGTCAGGTCGTACTGAACTACCAGTCCTTCCAAATGTTTTATGACACATCTGATCCACAGGAAAAAAAAAAGATGCTGTTAAGAGCTTACAGAGCAACACGGATGATATAACTCTACCACGAAAAATACTGTTTTCATATCTTAAATGCACATAAGGGCTTATCAGGCATTCTGGAAGCCAAAAGTCACACAGACAAGGCACACAAATGACACGTGCAATGATATTGCAAAGTTTTCTGCATGTTGCCCCTCCAGTTTCCTTGGACCGGAGTGACTTTGAACAAAATAGCAAATTACTCTCTATTTCTGCTGTCACTCTTCAAACAGTTGTCTGAAATAAAGGGGCAGAACCCCTTTAGAATCCCTCACAACCCTCAGAAACAAAAAAGTTCCATCTTCTGTATACTGGAGGTGTTGCTTGAATAAAACCGATGTGGTCAAGAAAAACAAGAGTTGCTTGGAATTTGTACATCTTTGCTTGTCACATGAAAAAAGATTTCTCATTGCTGCTGCTATGTGCTGGAGATAAGTTAGATAACAAAGTTCCATTTGATGTAGTCCTCCAAGAAGCCTTAGAACAAACATTAACTACTCTGACAGCAAACACTGTTCTAAAAAGCAAGTACACTGAAGTTAATCTAAGCAATACAGGTGCTTCTTACAGTACTCTTACAAAAACAAACAAACAAAACCCCAAAACAACAATACCACAAACCAGCTGTCGAGGGTTTAGATTGTGGGATGACAATAAAACCTTGGCAGATGTATTGTTGACCTCCTCTCCCCCTGTTTCCCCCTTTTGCCCCTCCCTCTCCCCCTTCCCACTGGGACAGGCGATTGGGAGGGCAAGAAGGACAGAGAGAAGAGAGTTGGAAAAATTAACGATGTTTTACTAATGCTACTAATAAGAGTAGAGAAAATAATACAAAATATACAAAACCAATCTTGAAAGTCTCAGCAACTGCAGAGCCAGCACCCAAAGTCCTGGACTGGACTCTGCAGCCAACCGGAGCTGGATTCAGTCTGTCACTAGGCCTCAGTTCGCAGGGACAACTAGCAAGGTCCTCTCCTAATGTCGGCCATAAGCAGAAGGGAAAAGGAAAAGGGACGAGATCCTCGTGATCTCCCACTTTTATATGAAGTATTCACATGAACGGAATGTTATACACAGTTGGTCAGTTTCTTGGTCACCAGTTTCTCATTGCCCCTCTCACGAGACATGAATCTGTCCTTATCAATAACTTCACATTCCATTGCTATGTTTACCAAAACATGTGTCTGGTTCTCCAGGAAAATGCAGCTAATATGAAGGCTTTAGCTGACAGACAAAATTCACTAAAAGAGAAACTTGTTTTTTAACAAAACCAGGACACCAACAAATCCACCCCCAACCAACAGGACCTTTTAAAAGCTCAAATTCTGTAACAATCCTCTTACCTTTGTAGGTACCCAGAACGGCTGGTTTTGACAGCTGTATCCACGAGACCTTCCCTGCCAGCCATGCAGTGAAAGAAGAATTCCTGAACACAAGCACAATATCATCAGTGTTCTACTGAGAAGTACATCAAGATCGGCAATTTATGTTCTTTCTCAAAAGCTACATGCGAACGCAGGGTGAACAAAGCTGATTTATCTATAATTGCAGACACTGTATTAAAATAGCGAGATTTAAATAAACTTCAGTATAAGCACAAGGAGTATTAAGCTTACAGAAGGTTTGATCCCAGTGAGAAATCTGCCCGTCACAAATCCTCCCGAGCTAGGGGAAAAATCGTAAGGCTGGAAACACGGCAGCGATTTGCCAGATGCCATCAGTGGGGGCCTTCGACCTTCCAGCTCTATCTGGCCCAGCAAACAAGAAATCTAAATGTAGATGGAGAAAAATGAAACATCAATATTCCATCCAGCTTTTTCATCACATGAGTTCAATAATTTTTCTTGAAAAACATACTAAAAGAATTAAAATATTCACTAAATCCTCTTAACTAAAGGTCAACATGTTCATGAAATGCTCCTGCTACTGATGGGCAGAAAAGGCATACAGATCTCATCTAGGGTTTTTTAAGTTATTCCAGCTCCTTTACCCATCCTTAACATAAACCTACAGAATGAGAATGGAAATGTTAATACAAAGAGATGTGAAACTAAAACTATTGTATTTTTAGGTGCCTACATTACCCTTGTCACCTCTCAGCAGTGTACTAAAACCAGAAAAACAAAAAAAGCCAAAACAAAACCCCCTCTCTCCTGAGCTTTGGTCATTCTTTTCCACAGAGAGATTGTTAGACGGCCTTTAATACAGCACTTGTTGCTTGGTGTCCGTATTGCAGAAGGCAAAATGAAAAAGCTTCTTTGCCATCTCTACCAAAATCAAGGTAAGACTTAGGTGCTCCTCATCAGTTGTGGAAGAAGCAAACAGAAGGGTCGGTCTCCAACAGAAACCAGGAAACGTTCTCTTTTTCCTGCAGAAGGTTTGAATGATCTGCTTCATTCCTGCTAATAAAGTCTGCTGTTTCTATAAATCCCAATTACTAAGAATTGATGCAAAACAGAAGGTTATAATAGAAATGGACTCTCCTCCATCACCCACTGAGGTCTTCATTGCATCCTTCTAAAATTTTTCTACACCAAAAGCCTCCATTCCCAAAGCTCAGAATAAAAATCCACGCAAGAGCTTCTCATTAGTTTCCATTCTAGGAAAAAATCACATCAACACGTGTAGCTGCTAAGTATTCCAGCTGGCATTACCTGCATTGTGTTTACAGTGGATCCTTTGGCTCCCGACTGTACCATCAACTGCAAATTGTTCTCTGGGAAGCTCCTGTGGAGACCGAGGGGCATACAAACCTAAAGAGACATGAAGGGAACAAAACCAAACTATTATTAAGACAATAAACCAAAGCAGCTCCTGTCGAAGGCTTTAAAAAAGCCAAAGTGTGAGCAATCATGAACATTCCTATTCGTAATTTTAAAAGCATCTTGAATATTACACCATCTCATTCTGAGAAGACAAGGCTGATGTGCACTGGTGAGGCAGGGCAGATGGAAATCTTCAGCCTCCAGAACAGCCCTCATCAACATTAAATTAACCTAATAACCAAGTCTCCAAACGAGATTAGTATACACAGATGCCTCGATGCCAACCTTGTTAACTTCATTGCTGTAATTGTTTACTTCCTCCTTGAATTTCAGATCAACCATGTTAAAATCCCTCTGGTCTTTGCAGAGATGGGCATCCTGCCATTTCCCTTGCACCTCCTCACATGATGCTGTTTCTGGCAAATTAAGAGCAGCTCTAACAGCCTGAAAGTAAAATATGGGGGATTTTAGGAGCTAAGCAGACATGATTAAACAGGGCAGGATTTCAAAAAATTTTAATTATGGGGAGAAAAAAAATAATTCTGCAAGACAGACTTACTTCAATACCACCTTGTTTTGACTTTTCAATGATTTTTTTTCTTTTGTGGTCTGCTTTAGGTTTAACCAAAATATCTTCAATCCCTGTTAAAAGAGAGTAACAGACCACATCATGATCTAAACTGAATAAGAGTCAAGGAAGGAATCATATCTGGTGTCAGGGACTTTGAGAACAGGAACCGGGAAAAGAAAGTCACAATTAAAGATATAACAATCGTTAAAGATCAGGTTAACTGCAGTTTGATGAGAAAAATAATCTGAATGTCTTCTTGAGGATGAGTGCATAGGCTGTCAACAAAACATGCAGCATCAGCTGTGATGGAAGTCAAACATTTACCACAAAATTTACAGTAGAATGAGATAAGCAGGACTTGACTAACAACGGACTCCATTTGGAGGACTGTATCTAGTGGAGTCCCTCAAGGGTCAGTACTGGGGCCTATAGTATTCAATATATTCATCAATGATTTGGACGAGGGACTAGAGTGCACTATCAGCAAGTTTGCTGATGACACCAAGCTGGGAGGAGCGGCTGACACTGGAAGCTGTGCTGCCATCCAAAGACCTGGACAGGCTGGAGAGTTGGGCGGGGAATAATTTAATGAAATATAAAAAGGGAAAGTGCAGAGTCTTGCATCTGGGCAGGAACAACCCCAGGTTCTGGGGGTCATGGTGACCATGAGCCAGCACTGGGCCCTTGTGGCCAGGAAGGCCAATGGTACCTGGGGTGGGTTAGAAGGGGGTGGTCAGTAGGTCAGAGAGGTTCTCCTGCCCCTCTACTCTGCCCTGGTGAGACCACACCTGGAATATTGTGTCCAGTTCTGGGCCCCTCAGTTCCAGAAGGACAGGGAACTGCTGGAGAGAGTTCAGCGCAGGGCAACAAAGATGCTGAAGGGAGTGGAGCATCTCCAGTATGAGGAAAGGCTGAGGGAGCTTGGAGAAGAGAAGACTGAGGGGTGACCTCATTAATGTTTACAGATATATAAAGGGTGAGTGTCAAGAGGATGGAGCCAGGCTCTTCTCAGTGACAACCAATAATAGGACAAGGGGTAATGGGTTCAAACTGGAACACAGGAGGTTCCACTTAAATATGAGAAGAAACTTCTTCTCAGTGAGGGTGACAGAGCCTGGACCAGGCTGCCCAGGGAGGTTGTGGAGTCTCCTTCTCTGCAGACATTCAAACCCGCCTGGACACCTTCCTGTGTAACCTCATCTGGGTGTTCCTGCTCCGGCAGGGGGATTGCACTGGATGAGCTTTTGAGGTCCCTGCCAATCCCTGACATTCTGTGATTCTGTGTTTATTCTGTAACCCACAAAGTTCTTCCATCTCACTTTATCAGTTGTTCTGGTTTCTACGCAACAGTTCCTTTTCAAAAAAGTAAAAATAACAGAAATTATAGACACAATTTCAACACAAGGCTCTGTACACTTTGATTAGGCAGGATAGAGAACTTGATGCACATATTCAAGATTATCCTTTCCCTTTATGCTTAGAAGGCCGGCTGTGCACTAACCAGAACAAAAAAAGACCCCAAAAAAGGCTGCAAACAGCTACCCTACACTAGGACAGCCTTGCAAAACTCTATTTACAGAACTTTTAGCATGTATTACACCCAACAATTCCTGTTTTATACTTCTCAGCACTATAGCACTAGAGAATTAGTCCTTGTTTTACTCACCCATTGTAAATCCCCTGTAGAGCTGCAGATAAGCAGTGAAGAGGCGTCCCAGACACGTTAGCACCTTCCCACTGGTTTTACCCCCGTAGATTTCATAACAACAGTGGACCAGGCCATAGGCAGAGCTGCCAAAGTGAGCTTTGTCCAAAACTCCACATAGTAATTCCCCATTTCTAATAATAACCTGAAGAGAAAACACAACTATTCAGACAAAAAACCCAGATATTTGGATGTCATGATGATCTCTCAAGTTTTTTCTGTGTAATCTACGTGAAAATGGGTTTAAGCAAAAAGTTTTACAAGCCTACATATCTGCGAACAGTTAAACATGGTCAGATTACCTACACTTCCAGAATTTATAGTACTAAATGAAACTTCTGACACCATCTGTATTTTTCCAACTATAAAGTTAAATAATGTAGACACATGGTCTAAGAAAAACAGACGGAATCTGTATCAGGATCAGAACATGAGTTTTTCCTCACCCCCATGCCTGCCCTCTAATCAGCACCTTCTGGCAGTGACTCTTGCTCAATATCTGTCTTTAACTTCATCACCCACTTGCTCCACTTGCCATTCCTCTGCTCTATACACAGTTTTATGATGCCCCCAGCATACCTGAGATTCACACATGGAATCCAGACTGACACATCTGTTCGCAGGTCCCTTCACCCAGGCTTTTCCACCAATCTTGGCCTTCCCAGACAAATTCAGTGGGACATGATCTTCTGGAATGATGTTTATTAACAAGGTAGAAACAACCTATAGAGAAGGAGGAAGAGTCGCAGGAACTATTTATTTCCTATATTCCTTTCTCAACGTAAAGAATTTGGCATGGAGGAGAAAAGCCACATCCTGTATGCATTTTTTCCACTAACAGCAAAGCTTTAAAAGCTCAGAAATCTCAAGTTTACAAGACAGGAATATCCTCTTGCTACTCCAGCTTTTGAAATATCAATGAGCTGAGACACAATGATTCAGAAACATATGGCACCAAAGATTTTGCCAATAATTAGATAGATAATTTTAAAAGTTGTCTGTTGGGTTTTACAGGAAAAACTGGCAAAGAATTTCCCCTACTTCGCTATGAGATGCAACACTTGAATGGTAAACTCTCCCACTCACCTGGGCTTCCTAGATATTACATCAATCTAATGACGATCTCAACCAAAAAGTCTAAATACCAGAATATTTACCTACAACCTTTAAGTTCAGAGATTTAAAAGCACTGACTGGCACAGCCTGTTTACTTTAATGAACAAATTCCTTTTCTGCTCCTGTTCCTGTGAGCTGCATCATGATACTTCAGTCTGTAACACTGTTTAGAGCAGCAAGTAAAAGTACTATTCTAATACTGTCATTTTAAATGAAAGATGAGGCTTATAGCTCAATAACACACATAAACATCTATGTGGTGTTAATTAGACAACGGGATCTGGCTTTTCAGCACCCTCAGCAGCACTGGTTTTAACATTAGCATTCGGCTTACTTTGGAACAACCAGCATTCTTTAATGCAAGAAATTATAAACTACCTGCTTTCCTGTCCATAATCGCTGTGGTTTCATAATGGCAGGAGGAAAGGTTTTAATTCTTCCTTTTTTGTCTGTTAGTCCTCGATAAACAAGCTCCATATATTGCTCCCTGGTGAAAAAGCAGCCCCGGATTGTCATGCTGACTCCAGAAATCATGTGATCCTGGATCAAGCCGGGAAGTGGTTTCCCGTCCTAAAGAGACAACAACAAAAGAGTTTGGGGGAGTAATAAGTCATGTGGTAGCAGCTCCCAAAATTACTCCAGCTGGATAAAAGCACTAGTCATTTGTAAAGAATGTATCATCACAGCACAAGTCCCTGCTGAATTTCTTCTGGGCACTGACATTAAAGAGATTGTTTGGATGTGCTGAGACTTCTTTAGATGAAGAGAACAACAAGTGGAGACAGAATAGAAACCAGGGAAGAATGTCAAAAATAGACTTAAAAACAAACAAACACACACATACAATTTAAAGAAATAATCTAATTTCTCAATCTCATGCCCCATCTCTGGAGACATCCCAGGCCAGGCTGGACGGGGCTCTGAGCAACCTGAGCTGGGTGAAGACGTCCCAGGGTGGCACTGGATGAGTTTTGAAGGTCCCTTCCAACCCAAACTATTCTACGATTCCACGATTCTGCGATTAATGCATCATTAGACAAAACAAACAAAATTTCAGACAAAGTGATCTCACGTACGAATGAATTTATCTGACCGTTTTATTTACCTTTGGAACAAGATACTGTTCATCAGTAAAGGCCAAAGTGTAGGCTTCTGCTCTACCCAGCTCGCTCTGTGGAAAATGCGCATTCATTTCATCACCATCAAAATCTGCGTTGTACGCCTTGCAGTTTGCATAGTGAAGCCTCAGCACTTTTTCTCCAGGCAGGATTCGGGCCCGGTGAGCTTGGATGGAGGGTCTGTGAAGAGTGGGTTGGCGGTTCAGCAAAAGGACATCTCCGTTTTTAATGTGTCGACACACCTGTAAGAGAATTTTGGTTGCTGCCTATAAGGCATTTCCGTGGACGCCTCTGAAAAGACCGCGTCTTAAAATACACACACGTCTTTCTAGTATTAGCATTCTGCACAAATGTTATAAGAGAATCAAGACGACTTGCCCCTGAACACCCCCTGCTCCCCACCAAACCACACTCAAGGCTGCGTATCCTCCATTAACTCCCACAAACCACAGCGATCAAACCGAGTTAATAGCACGCAAGCCCTGCTCTATCAATCTCTCCTCTCCCCTGGCAATACAGGGATCAAAGACTGTAGAGGACAGAAAATTATGCCATTTGTAAATAAGAAAATAAACTATCCAAAGCCCACTGGGCTGAATTGATAATACCTGTCACTGTACGTGCAGCACTGGACATCCCAGAATAAGGTAATAAATAATATGACCCAGTGGCTGAAGCAGAAGCCAGTGATCTCTGAGCTATAATTTCAGCTTTGAGTACAACACAATTATTCTAATCTAGATGAGAGTCTCTCAAAACATCCTCATTTTAATTTCTCTGTCAGTAACACCCATATATCAATTTAAGCAATTATCAACAGGAGTACAATAAAGCTGTTGGTACAGTCTTAAAACTACTACGTTTACCTCTGTAACAGGCTCTGAGAGAACTGATACCACAGAAATAGTCTTAAATATTAAATCTCTACCATGCCTCAATGTGAGACTGTGGTACACCTAGCACACACTGTGAAAAGACTATTAATCACCAAAACTTTGCCCTAGCAGCTAAATTAGAAGTTCTCAACTCTTGCAAGGGATGGAGATACAGTTACTAAGAAGCTGCAAAGGTTGATTAAGCTGCATCTCTGAAGAAATAACTGCTAAAAGCACGAAGCTTTTCAGAATGTTGATGTCTGTACAAACAGATGGGTATCACTGTGGTCGTTTCTTGTTTTGTCATCTGTAAAATGAGATGGTGACAGGAAGATGGACCCCAGGTTACAGCAGTCAGGGCTAAAACATGGACCACTCATCCCCTGGCTGACACAGAACGGAGGAATCTACGTTGTATATATTTACGGGCATCCCACTCCTAGAAGATTGTCACACCTACTCCACAAATAAACTGAATTTCAGCCTTCCAAACTACCAGCAAAAAAAACTGCTCCAAATACAGATCCTATTTAATATTTCAGAAGGAGAAGAAGAAAAGACAATTTGCTGAGAAGGATGGGGAGGCGGGGGAACATAAAAGCATAAAATGAAAGCAATATTTTATCTTCCACAGGGCTAAGACTTCCCAAGAATAGTCAGCTGCAAAACAAAGAATACTCCACATCTTGGCAGGATGTATGCCACACACTGCATATTAAGAGAAAAGTAAAATCAGGATGGAAAAATGATTTTTAGAATTTGAGTATCAAGCTTGTCTTCCTACACCTCCTCCAACTTTTCCTCAGCCACCTACTAAAAGACAAGATAACCCCATCCTGGGAGTCTTTGTGAGTGGGGCCACTTGAATCACTAGCAAGGACAGCGGTATTATTATTTAAGAAAAGCACTGCAGGTGTGGGAGGGCTCTGAGAAGCCCTTTGTCACACTCACAATCTTCAGTCCTGTCTGGGGAGCGCCTGACGAAGGGGTGAGGAGCTGCTTGGCGATGGCCTCGCGCTGGGTCAGGCTGCTGGCGCTCAACACCGTCCGAGATCCATCTTCATTGACCACCATGGAGGCCCCCGGGTGAACCTTGGGGCCATTGATGACTGCCTGCCTCAGCTCTTTGACATTCCAGGGAGTGACCGGCTGAGGGTAAGTCAGTTTGGTCGCAAATACCTGGACAGGAGAGGAAAGAAGCAAGAAAAAACCCAAGCTGTTGAACTTGGGCTTCAAACAGCACTAAGTCGCTGAGAAAACAGTGTCAACTCATACAATGTAAATGTCAATTACTTGAAGCTCTTGGAGGCATCTTCTCCTCAATTTGCTGTCATGCCAGGTAAATACACTTCTGTTTTACAATCCTCTACCATAAAAATAGAAACTATGTCCTATTTACAATTGCCTACTGCAGTAGGAAAGGAAAACTCAGCAATTAAGCAAAGGAAAGCATGATTTTAGATTCTGCAAACAAATCAAAAAATAAGGAGCTGGGGCTCTTTAGCTTGGAGGAGGCTGAGGGGTGACCTCATTAATGTTTATAAATATATAAAGGGTGAGTATCGCGAGGATGGAGCCAGGCTCTTCTCGGTGACAACCAATGATAGGACAAGGGGCAATGGGTACAAACTGGAACACAAAAGGTTCCACTTAAATATGAGAAGAAACTTCTTCTCAGTGAGGGTGCCAGAGCCTGGCCCAGGCTGCCCAGGGAGGTTGTGGAGTCTCCTTCTCTGCAGACATTCAAACCCGCCTGGACACCTTCCTGTGGAACCTCAGCTGGGTGTTCCTGCTCCAGCAGGGGGATTGCACTGGATGAGCTTTCCAGGTCCCTTCCAATCCCTGACATTCTGTGATTCTGTGATCATTAGGTCTATTTGCAGATAGGCAAGCAGAAGAGACAATATAATGAAAAACTCAAATTCAGGTCTGATGGCATCTCTGTGTGGCTAAAAATCATTAAGGATGAAGCTGGTGATTAAGGATGAAGCTGGTGACGTTATTGCGGCTTTTTCTAACGGCTGCCATAGCCATTACAAGATGCATTTTACAAAGGCAATGGGAGAAACAGGATCTACTTATAAAGTTTGCACCAATTCATAATCCCAGGAAGCAAGTACAGCTTTTTTTTTTCTCTTTTTAAGTCTCCCAGATGTGTTGTTCAGTGTAACATTAAGAATTTCCTGCTCTTCAATGCTCCTTTATTAACACACAGTGCTAACATAACAACGACGACACACTGGGGAGGACAGAGTCCAGATAAGTCAGAAAAATCTCTACATTTTAAGCTGCTTGCTGTGTAGCTGAAAGTGTTATGGTCTAGTTCAGTCCTCAGCTTCACCAAAAACAACCACTCCTTTATTTCTCCTTACCATAGGAATGCCAATCTCATTCGTACCAATGTACATATCAGGGCAAATGACTGATCGAGCAGCAAAATCCACACGCTTTCCCATCATGTGCTTGCGGAACAGTCCTTCCTTTTTCTCTAATAGCTTTGAAAACAGAAGTTAATGATTAAAATGTGAAAGTATGCAACATCAGACAGATTCTCCAGATATTACAGTGATGAGTATCATGAAAATGCCTACATGCTTACCACAAATATTTCACTTTTTTTCTTATTCTATCGATTTATCTTATTTTAACTGTCTGTGACACACAAAGTCCAGAGTCTCTAAGACTCCGCCTGCCACCCACCTGACGAATACCAGGGTATTTTTCTGTCATTAATTTGTCCATGTCACTATCAAATACAATGTTGACGTGGCTCTGGAGACGAATCCAAGCGTTGTACAGCTTATCCGCAATATTCTGTCCTGGAATCATTGTCAGGACGGAATGGTCCAGAGGTGCATTATTCTCTCCCGTCTCCTACAGAAACAGAAAATAGAAACTTGGATTTAAAAAAAAAACCCTTCTATTTACTAGGCTGAATTTATAGTATTAAATAGCAAATGAAACACAGGCCATTATTTTGCACCTCATTTCAAGCATTAATGATGTAAACCTAACTTTCTAGTTATTACAACCAAGTGCCTCAGACAGGTCTGCATCAAGCTTTAGAAACTGAATTGGATGGGGGATCTCCAGACACCACAGCTACATATACCAGTGGGATTTTAAGTGATGATTGCTAATCAATCATCTCCTGGTGATCGTCCTCCTTCCATATTACATATTACTGGTTAGTCACGTCATACTACACATCACCGTGCTGCCAAAATGTTCTATTCTTATATAAAAATAATATAAATCCAAGAGCTTTTTGCACCTACATCATTTTGTTTTCAGAGTCTAAAAGTCAGTTATTATCAGTCACATCTGAAACGCATTGACCGTCTGTCACCTCAACGTTTTAAGAACACATCTCCACCTAGTGGGTAAATTCTGAGTAACTAAAAATGCTTTCAAAATGTTTTACGCTGAAGATGTAAATCAAGTTCAGCTGAAAATAAGTCCAGTATCAAAGAACCCTCAATAATACAATTAATGAGGGAATATGAAAAGAAGTGCGGTGACATACATTGTTATTTCTGCTATATGACCACGTGGACTGGTTGGTAGCAAACAAGTATTCTTACTAATTAATGTTGTTTGTGAATATTTTGGTTCTACTTAGACATCAATGTTCAAAAATAACCACAATCACAATTGGTTCTAACATGCTTAGAAGGGAAAGTGGCTTTTTTTCCCATCATTTTTCATTCCATGAGATGCTGGAAAAATTCTATTGTGAACTGTGCTGTCCGTATTTCATTCTGCAGCAACAGGAGCCTGTTACATCTCACGTAGAGTAATTCAACACAAAAACCATGACTAAAGGAGTCTGTGTAAAACGTTTTTGCCTTTGCACCAGGCGGGTGAGTAGAAACAGACATGAGCAAACACAAATTAGAAAATAGAAAGCTATGAGGCACATCCCCAACAGCAACAGTCTAAGCAGGAGCCTACCTGAACTCAACCCACATATCCAAAAAAGATAACCAGCAAATCTTACCATTTGGATTTCATCTGTAATTTTTATTGGCTGACCTTCTTCTTTTGCCATGAAAACCAAGAGTTTCCGGATTATTTGGGCATCTTTCATGACAGCCTGCAGGTTCACGGTCTGACCATTCGTAAACAGCCGGTCTCCAACACGATTTACGGGACGATACCTACAGCAGATCAAAATTGCTTTAGAAGATTAAAGTCATCAAAGGGTAGCACGATCAACTTCAAACATTCTAAGCTAAGTCTTCAATGCACGAAAAATAATCCCTATAAACTGTCAGTGAGCATTTAAAACTTCTTATATTGTACTGCAATAGTAATAAAAGAAGAATGATTCCTTAAAAAGAAATTCTACGGGTACTTTACAGCTACAATATTCTACAATAATTTAAAATATTAATACTAAAATACATTTTTTCATAGTATTTCATTCCTTTAACAGACTCATTTGAAATTATAATAAAACTTATCAGTTACCGCTGCGATTTTTATCATTATTTTTCTTACACAGTCCACTGACACTTTAGCAGAGCAGTGTCTGTACTACAGGTGTTTGTATCTCCAGTTCCTGCGAAAGCTTCCGCTACACCCTGTGATTTCTACAACAGTTTTTAGGTGGAAATTTTACCTCGAAGGTGGAACGACAAGCAGATCTAAAAAAAACATGTCTGGGCTGAATTCCGAATTCTCGTGGGGATTCATCCCAGGGAAGAGATAACGCAAAAAGAAACCTAAGAAGATACAACAGAAAAAAATCAACTCATTATCACTGCTATCGTTTGGGAATCCAAACCCCGAGATGCACTTGGTCAATCAAGCCAAAAGCATCTCCTAAGTTAAATTATAGCGAGCTTGTTTAAAATGAAACCATTTAGGCATACTTTAGAAAAAACTCCTATTGTTTGTTTTGGTCATGTATGTGATTTTTTAGAAACAACACTGAAGAGAAATAGAGTATAGCAAAAATAAAAAGCAAAATAGAAGCAGTTTCCAGCTACCAGCTGTGACTGACACCTGAAACCTTTTGGTTTTTGCTGGGAACTGCAGGCAGGTTCAGAGTACGGGGAACTCAAAAAAAGAGACGGCTAAATACATTTGCAGCCTTTAACGGTGTAACTGTGGGGAATATTAGCTGTAGCACCCTATGAACAGCAAATTCTCTGTAAACAACAATTGTGATTTGTGGGGAAACACAATTTGAGAAGAGCTGATCAAACTATTCATTGAATTCAGCTCTGTGTTCACCAGCTACCAGTCACAAAAATCTACCTTGCAGCCAGGAGCCCTAAAGGCAAAAGGCAATGATTTGACAGGGAGTTCGTATGGGAACATTTGCAGACTTTGTACAGTAAATGATACAGAAAGCAAAGTAATGCTGCTCTTAACAATCATTACCTTCATTCTTCCACAGAGCCAGGATGTATTCCTTGGCAGCCATTGGTGTCAGGTATCCTCTCTTCCCTAACTGGCTTTCATCAATAGCTGAAAAATAAAAATAATAATAAAATAATAACTTAAATAAAATAAAATTAAATATTTATTAAAAAAAAAAATCACAGGAGGTTACTTTGAAAGGTTTTTTCTTTGCTTACAATGCTAAGTGCTGGAAGCGCTCAGAAGTGCTAGGAGTGCTCAGAGAAGGAATGGAAATACATAAGAAACACACTGGCTGACACCTATATTAAATTTATCATTAAAATGTTTGCTTTGTGAATATGAAATTACGTAAAGAAAGCCTTCCCCGTATGGGAAAAATAAGCCATTTCTGTGACTAATGGATATCAATATAAGTAACTGAAACAGAACTCAACTTTAACATCTGAAGTGTACGCTTTATTTGATTAATGGTGAGCTGGACCTCATCTTCAAATTGTCTCATCCACCAACCAAAACACACATCAAGGATCACCCTGCAGCTGGGGAACATAGAACCGGGATTCAAGCATCACCATCAAGGTTCCCATGAAATACCCAACTGGATGAGACAATAGGACAGTCAGCAATCCATCGACGTTATAAGTCCAGTGGAAAAGGAAAACACATGGGTTTGCTACTGAAAAGCTTAAAGTTAGTTTTGTTTTTTTTTTTTTAAAAGAAAAAGCAGCCAGAGATTTTAGGTTTCAATTTTCATTTCTCTTGCAGGCCAGGCCCTTGTGACCCAGGGAAGCCAGAGCACATGACTCAATGAAAACCAATTACCCCACAACCTCAGATAAAGTTTCCTACTCTTTTTTTAGCTAAGGTCCAGAAATCCAGATTTTTCCACCCTGAAACTTCAGTTCCCCATTCCTTCAGATTGAAAACCTTTCCATCCCTAAAACATGAACGCATCAACACCAAGGTTAAAAGTGCTGCCTCCAAGGCCAATACAATGAGCAACCGTGACACAAGCTGTGCACAATGTATGTAACTGTACAGTCCATCCCATTTTAGAAGATACAATTCTTCACTTTAAAGAAAGCATTCAAGGGTGCACCTCAAGGGTGTGTTGCATCTGGGCAGGAACAACCCCAGGTTCCAGTATAAGTTGGGGAATGACCTGTTAGAGAGAAGTGTAGGGGAAAGGGACCTGGGGGTCCTGGTGGACAGCAGGATGACCATGAGCCAGCACTGGGCCCTTGTGGCCAGGAAGGCCAATGGTACCTGGGGTGGATTAGAAGGGGGTGGTCAGTAGGTCGAGAGAGGTTCTCCTGCCCCTCTACTCTCCTCTGGTGAGACCACATTTGGAATATTGTGTCCAGTTCTGGGCCCCCCAGTTCCAGAAGGACAGGGAACTGCTGGAGAGAGTCCAGTGCAGGGCAACAAAGATGCTGAAGGGAGTGGAGCATCTCCCGTGTGAGGAAAGGCTGAGGGAGCTGGGGCTCTGGAGCTTGGAGAAGAGGAGACTGAGGGGTGACCTCATTAATGTCTACAGATATACAAAGGGTGAGTGTCAGGAGGATGGAGCCAGGCTCTTCTCAGTGACAACCAATAATAGGACAAGGGGTAATGGGTTCAAACTGGAACACAAAAGGTTCCACTTGAATTTGAGAAGAAACTTCTTCTCAGTGAGGGTGCCAGAGCCTGGCCCAGGCTGTCCAGGGGGGTTGTGGAGTCTCCTTCTCTGCAGACATTCAAACCCGCCTGGACACCTTCCTGTGGAACCTCATCTGGGTGTTCCTGCTCTGGCAGGGGGATTGCACTGGATGAGCTTTCAAGGTCCCTTCCAATCCCTGACATTCTGTGATTCTGTGTTACAGCCTTTGAACACTGACAGAAGGAAGGTATTTCTTAGCTGTACTTACTTATGAATGTTAACATAACCGGCAAGAGCCGGTTTTGGAGCTTTCTGCGGCAAGGCAAGGTACTCTAAATCTGGCAACTCACCAGACCTACCAGAATTACCATTTTCTTCACTAGTATAAAACACACTCAGAGACTTTGGACTTAAAGGGATCAAAGAAAAAGCCCAAAGTAGCATCCTACAATGTGATGAGTGAAATCATAGTTGTCACTCAAAAATAGTAACACTGGGATACTCAACCTTTCCTGCCTGTGCTGAATGTGTGATGGACACAACGTTAAATGTGTGATGGACACGACGTTAAATGTGTTACAGACAGGATGTTAAAGCTCAGATCTGACCTTTCCACTTTAAATCACTGACATTGCGCTTCTTCAGCCACAATTCCAGAGAATTAGTCTAGTATTTAAACCACAGACTAACAAACGGAATATCCTCTCTCTATAGGCCTTTTCTAAGGATTAAATAACTCACACACAAATCCACTTAAATTCTAACTGGCTGCGTAAAGGATCAAGGATACAACAAGAGGAGAAAGTAAGTTTAAAGCAATTCAAACAAGTTAAATCTGGAAAGTGTCACCTACTTTCTTTTCTGTCTTTTCCTCTTTAAAAGGAAATTCTTTCGTAAGAGTTAGGATTACCTGGTTTTCTCTCTGAAGCGAGGTTGCTCATCTTTGTCCCAGTTAATTTTTTATCTGGTTTCTTTATTTTAAATTTCTAGCAAAAAAAATCTACCTGCCAAAAATGACATGTCCCAAAACCACAGTGGAGTTGGCATAGGTTCTGCTTTTGTACTTTTATTCCCGACATACACTCAATGCTGCAAAAGCACAGAAGGCTTGCAAATAAAAACAATTAATGGAGTTAGGTACTCCCCTACTGTTTTAAGCTCTTTATAAACGAGTCACAAGTGCACAGCCACTGCTAGGAATCTGTGCACATTAAACACAGGAAACGAAGTGCAAACATATTTGAGTAGAGGAGAAATACATCACCTGCTGGCTCATCCAGAACGCCTTCCCCTCCTGCCTTATGGTACACTGCAGAAGGATAAGTTACTGTCAGCTTGCTATTATGTTCTTTTCGCACTAGTGATCTCCTGGCTCTTAAAGGGAAAAAAATAAAACCAGGAAAGGCAGATGAAAGTTAATACAAATGCTCACAATATTTAACTTTGCACCAGCTGTTTACTTCATCAGGTAGTTACACTTACTTGCAGTTTGGGCATCTCTTTGAACTCGTATGGATTTTCCAGAACTGTGCTATCAGTTTATTTCTACACTCGCACACATTTTTGACCTGACAAATAAATAAAAGACTTAAGAATAATGAAAAAAATAAAAATAAATTAAAACATTTGACATGAAGAAGTTACTAAACAATTAATGTTAACTATCAACATGAACATTATTGGTATAAATGCGCACACACATGTCCTTGTATTGATTTAATGCCTTTATCTCTAGTGTTTGTTCCATCATCTTCGCATATTTGTTGGAAACATCCACCTCTCAATGCTCACCACCCTCCTTTTTAAATTTATTTCATAAATAGTCTTTATTTTTCAAGTCAGTAGAGAATTCAAAAGCTTTTCCGTAATGATGAGTTAAGAAGGTAGAAGATTGATAAAAAGTCACTTATTTTGACTGCTCATACATGTAAAAATTCCTCATAAAGTACTTCAGGTTAGTTTTGAAAAGAAGTGATTAGAGAGTAGACTCGCCTTATAAACAAACCTGCTCTAGGATGTTAGACCTTTAAATATCTTCTGCACTAACGTTTTCCCTTAACTAACAATGTACGTTAAACTGCATTTAAATGGAAATGAGAATGCAATTACACAACTCTTTCTAAAAATTTCATGGTAATTCTGCAAATTTGCTGGATGCATGAGTTCTCAAAATATTCTGCAGCTCAAAACAGTTGGAGCATCATAAAGAGAAGTATCAATATATATAGGTAATGTAGTGGCAGCAGCATCAGATTATTTTTATATGATATTTATATTATATGATATTATATTTATACGATATTTATATTATATGATATATCAAAACCTTTCCCTATGTAAAGTGCATTTTCCAGAAACCTAATAGTTATACTAACAGGCAAGAGAATCTTTTTATGCCTAACTTCAGACATTTCAGCCAGAGCCCTCTAAATATAACACAGTTCAGAACTTGAGGACAAAATCTGAAGTCTGCACAAAGCCAGACTTTCTTCTGCACGTTACTGTTTTAAGAGGACGAAACCTGAGATCTCAGAAGCACTGACTGTACTTACATTTGAACACTGATCTGCTACTTCATAATTCTGTAATATTTCCTGAACGTGGTTATTTAACTCTTCTTCGATTTCTGTGCCTGTTGCGTCTGCGCACTGCTCTAAAAACTAAAAAACGACAATAAAAGAAGTTGGGATAGTTCTATAGTTACAGGAGACATCAACTCAAGGAGGGATGGGAGAAATACACAGTACTTGCCCTGTTCAGAATGACTTCGAGCTCATGAACAGCATGCAGCAACCCTTTCTCCAGAACCTTCAGCTGACTCAGCAGTAAGTGAACCACAGCTCGAGTACACGTCAGCATGTGACAATTCAAACAAGAACCTCGAATTAGAAGGTATAATTTCTGAAAAGAAGAGAGAGGAAAGAAAGTTATTCTGGTAGATTTATTAGTTTGCACAGTAAGCAAGTAGATTGGTTTGAACTTAGAGTGCTACTATAATTGAGAAATTAGACTAATTGTTAAATTTAATCATAAAGAAATAGACTGAAAAAAAACTTATTTCAACCATACAAACCCATACGCAAAGCATGATCTGCAGACAAACTATCCGCAGGCCATCTATATAAAAGCTATAGGAAAAGCCCGTCATATCTACAGCAACTCTGGGACCGAGACTGCTCGTACACTGTACTGTGACTACAGCTTCCAACAGTTTGTCCCATACAGGACCCAAAACTCCACACTAGCAAAATGAAATGCTCTGGTCACAAGCAGTATCATCATCCATCAAGATTCTTCATTGTCCTCAAAAGCTTTGAGAAAATATCAGTGGGTTTTATAATTCAGCACGGCACCAGTGGACTGAGAGCCTGGAGTTACTGCTCCGCGGTTTTGTTCCTTCGTCAAATACAAGTGTTTTACTTCAAAGCTGGGTTAAGACTACAAGTGGGATGGAGCTCATCTAACTTCAGTCATCTGAAAGTGAGGTTTTAGTCTCATTTAGTAGCCTATGCAGGAGTCAGCTACTGTAAATGGGGAGATCAGCACCTCTGGAGGGAAATTCATCCCAGTTCAGGTTCCTGTCATAGGCTACATAAATCTTCCTCTGCAAACAGACCCACTCCTCAATATCCAGAAAGACCTAAATGTACAATCAGATTACACCTCTAACTTTCAGAAGACCAAAATAAGGCAAATCCTGCCCTTTCAGCCAGGAATCCTTCTATATTTAAAAGATGATCCTTTGAAAAAACATCCATATGAAGCACTTGGGAGAAATGTGCAGTTTGACCATCACTCGTTGCTTTCAAAACAAGCTTCTAACACCTGTCCTGTAAGATGCACACCAAGTCAAATCTTTGTATCCCACATATCATGTAAATGCATCGGCTATAAAGCTATTAGAAGTACATGTCTGACTTCTAGATGCAAGAAATCTTCTTGAGAGGCTTTTTAATTAAACAGACTGATGGATTTCTATACAGCTCAGCATTTTTCAACTCCCTGCTGCCACCACACTTAAACCACTATATCCTTCCATTTACTTGGCACACAAATTATGTCGCTCAGTGTATTACTGGATAGGTTGTTGGGTTCTATTCACGTTGACTCAGTTTTCTAGAATAAATTATTCTGGAATAAGAGGATCTATTGGGCAGAATGTACAACACAGCTACTCAGAGCAAAAACAAGCCCTGAATTCCATAAAGCACTTGGACATCCCAGATTAAAAGTAGATAGCTGTTCATGTAAGTTTATAATAGTTGTTTAAAGGAAACAATTAACAATTTTTATTGTGCCGTCCATTTAATTAAGGCATGAGACCCTACAATTGGTTATATAGTTTAGTGATCAAGATTCCCCCTCTCTTGTTCATCAACATTGAGTAAAACAATAGTTACAACAAAGTGCATATTTTGCAAAAGTCTAAGGAGTCTATTTGTATTAAACTATCGTACACAAAAAACCTTTTCTACTACATTTGCTGTTATTAAACTCAGAGATAAAACAGATCTTGGCACCTTTACTTTTTCCAAGGACTAGAAACTATGACAGCTTGAGCACCATCACCCATTTCACCAGCAAGACAATAATTAAGCATACATACATCAAAAAACAGGGGGTTGTAGACAGGCAGAGGCAGTTCTATGTGGCCAAAATGACCGGGGCAGTTGCTGAAGTTCTGTATGCAAGTCGCACACACTTCTTTGGAGTCTGGAGGTCCCAAAGCCAAGTCGTACAGTCCATTAACGGCTGGATTCCCCATGTTATCCAAATACTGAGGATTTGTTATGGGTTTTACACTCAGTTTCCTGGAGTTGAAGGAAAAGAACAAAAATCAGTACCAGCCAACAGCCACATGACATTTAATTGAGTGGTACAACTAATATTTACATTTATATCTACAGGGGTTTTTTTTACTGATAAAAACATGTTACTGAGGGCACTTTGTGCATACAATGGGAATTTCTGTATCATTAACTTCACTGTCTGGGCACAGTGATTCACACTACAGTAAATATTTCCTTTATATCTTTAGCCATTAGATTAAGAAGTCAAGTAATTTTGTCGGTGTGTCCTGTCAAGCAGTGGGAGAGGTAAGAAAAGAATAAAAACACCTGGACAATGACAGCTGCACACCCTTGACTACACACACAGAACCAACATCCCACTAACACTAAAGAAAGCAACCTGATCTGGTGAAGATGTCCCTGCTCGCGGCAGGGGTGGCACTGGATGAGCTTTGAAGGTCCCTTCAACCCAAACTATTCTATGATTCTATGAAATGCTGTCAGCTCCCTAGATCTCCTGGGGAGACAACCTGGTGGAAAAAGCCACAAAAAAACCTCGGCAACAAAAATCTCAGCTCTGCCACAGTTACACTGGTGCTAAACTATCTGGACAACTTCCCCTCGCTGAAACCTCCCAGGTCTTCTCAGTGCTGGACACTCAGGACCAGAGCCCAGGCCCGGTCGTCAGGAGTGTCGTCCTCCCCATCCTTTCCCTATTCTTTCAAGCCCTCCAGCGGCCTCATGCAATGGGTCTGAGAGCCCCCCAAAGACCTGCAATCCCCCCAATCCTCAAAAACCAAGGGGGAAACTCAGGTGCCGCTATGCCAGTGGCCGGTACGGGCCAGGGTGCAGCAGGACTACATGTCCCAGCAGGCAGCGCGCCTAGAGCGCAGAGGCCTGCCTGCGTTCTGGCGCAAGGCACGCCGGGAGTTGTAGTCCTCAATAGCACACACCACGCGGAAAACCACCACAACCCACCGCCTGTCTTGGATCCTCACCTGATCTCCTCGGCCGTGTACATCCCGAAGGAGACCCCAACCAGCCGCCGCCACGGCACCACTTTCGGCGGCCTCATGGTGAACGAGCGAGTCTTTTCCAGCCGACGATTCACCTGTCCCTGCAGCCCGGCTGCCGCGCCGCGGGAAGCACCACGCGGTTCCGGCAGCCGGGGGCAGGCGGAGCCGGGCGCTACCACCGCGGCGGAGGGGCGGTCTCCCCCTTATTCTGCGGGAGTGGTATCGCCCTCATTCCCAGCGCGCACTGCGGCATGGCGGCGGGCCGGCTCGGGGGCAGCTCCTGGCTGCGGGCGGTATCGCTGAGCGGGCGGGGCTGCTTACTGAGCGGGAGGCGAGAGCGCTACCGGTAAGGCTCTGCCGTTCTCTCAGCGGAGGGAAGAGAAGGACTCGGCGGCGGTGGCGCCGCGGAGGAATCAACGGGAGGGTGGGGGGTGGTCTGAGGAGTTGCGGCGCGAAAGGCCGCGCATGCCTGGCGCGGTTCGAAGCGCTGCGCGGCGCTCTGCGCATGCGCGGTAGTGCCTTGGCCGCTGGTGGGCATGGCCGGCCTGGCGTGGTCTGAGGTGGGGGAGCGACTCCTTTGGGTTTTTCCCTACTTTTGGTGGGTTCTGCGGCTCGCAGTCGCCCCGGGAGTAAGTTTGAGCAGTTAAGTGATTCCTAGAGCTGAATCTTACGAAAAAGCAGGGGGGAGGTTGCTTTTAGGGTGTGCATCGAGTGAGAAGGTCACACTCCACTCGACACTCTTTATAGGCAAAATATATCTCACACCTGGGATGGCCAAATCACACCTAATAAGTTTATGTGACATAGGAAGAGCTTGGTAAAGTACAGAGATATGAATTTATGTTAATATTGTCTCCCTCAGGGTCAAGGTCAGTGTAGAAGCACATGCAAATGCCAGGGTTACAGTAAGGCTTAGTGTTAGATTGATTCTTGAGAAAAAAAAAATAGTATTTTCGTGCAGGCTTTAATTCGTATTAAAAGCGGTAAAATATGAGCAATTGTAAGAATCACATTTTGATTGGAAAAAGCCCTAAAGATTATCGAGTCCAACTGTTAACCTGACACTAAACCATGTCCCTAAGAACCTCTGTCCTGTGGCTGATCTGAGCACAAAGCAGCCGCTTTGTGATATAGCACAAGTGGATGTGCCTTCTACATGCTCCAGCAGGGGGATTGGAC
This sequence comes from Patagioenas fasciata, assembly GCF_037038585.1. Lineage (NCBI taxonomy): Eukaryota > Metazoa > Chordata > Aves > Columbiformes > Columbidae > Patagioenas > Patagioenas fasciata. The sequence continues at coordinate 7,025,124 of NC_092523.1, read as the reverse complement.
TGATTGATCTTTTGAGGTCCCTTCCAATCCCTAACATTCTGTGATTCTGTGGTTACGGAGTGCTGTCTGCAGCTCTGGAAGGACTGGTCACCTGGAACTAAACAGTCCTGATTTCCCTGCTCCCCCTGCTCAGGGTCTTCTGCTTGTATAAACACTATTTCAGACTAAAATAGTTTGGAAAAGCTGGTGCTTCCAGCTAGATCCGGACTATATAACATAAATTGTCTTTTCTGATTTATGTTTATTTCTAAGATGAACTAATTTCTGAAAACTACTTTTAAAGCCATGGTAGCCCCAAAACTAAAGAATTACAGATTTTATGTAGTAGTATTTTCTTCACATAACTTCTTGTCTCTTGAAATACAGGCTTTAAGAGAAGCATCAAGTATGACTTCTGTGATAATAATTTGGAGTTAGTAATAGTGCAACATTTCCAGTTACTTTTCACCATGAATGTTGAATTAATTCTGTAGTACAGAATTACATTAATGTACTTTTGCTGTATTAATGTGACTGCTATAAATTCCAAACTCTTTCTGGTTTCTAGGTACTCTTCTAGTAGTACAGCTCTTGGGAAGACTGTGGAACATTCAGAAGGTATGATGTCTTGATTACTAGTTCCTTACCTTCGTGTTTTTATTCTCCATACAGCATAGTGTGTCAGGAGATAAAGAACACACGAATGTCCTCTTTCCCCTTCTTGGATTTTCTTTTGCCCCTGTCTGCATTGTGCAGAGATTTCTTGGCTTGACAACCCTCACCACCAACCAGCTCTGTGCTCTGAGAGCTGAGTTGTCCAGTTCCACGAGGTGCCTTTTGAAATAGAAAAACTATAAAATAAAAATAAGGAGTTTTCCACCTTGATCATGACAGCTTCCTTCATGTTCCTGCTTCTTCTCTGTACTCCTTGCCGTATTTCTGCTATGAGTTTTGTGAGAAACATATGCTTGGAGTCGTGTTGCATGTGAGAACAAGTTCCTGCCGGTCAGTAACAGCTCATGGAAGGGTCACACAGAGGCAGTGGGAAAAGCGCCTGTGCAGACCCTGGCTCTGGGGCTTGGAATCAGGATGTCCCACATGCTCCTCTGTGCAGGAATTTGCTAAGATGCTTTAATAACAACCTTCAGCTGCCTCTTTTGCTATTCTTCTTTTTTGCCTCTTTGGGAAAACTGGGAAAATTGATCATTGGCATGTAAGGAACTGAGCAATTGATGTCAGGCTGTTGGAGCAGAAACGTGAGAGGCCACTTTGCTGCAATATTCAGCACCTGAACTGCAGAAGCCACATGGGCAGAGATGATAAACTTTGAACTGGGGGACTGAAAGTAGGAAAGCAAGGGACTGGGAAAGGCTGGGGCTCAAGTGAGAAGACACAGGGTAAGGGATGACTGAAGAAGCTTGAATGGGTGAATTGATACAATCTCTTTGACATTTGTTTACCATGAGGCCCTGATCCAGTCTTGACACAAGACACATAAGCTCCCCACCAGCCTTTTCTATTACCATTGCAATAAATTGTGGCCTATATTAGATTATGGTTTTAAAATCCCCACCTTAGTACTTTCAGCTGGATCAGCTTACATCAGTTTTCACAAGGTCACCATTTTCTTTGGGCTTCTATTTGTTTCTAATAACAACTTTAATATTGTTTCTCACAGTTACTCAAGAGGAAATTGTGCTCCCTCGAAAGAAAACCTGGTGAGTGTTTACTGCTGTGGAACATCTCTTGACCTGGGAGAAAATAATTGTTAGAAAGTTAAATGTAGTCTGTCCACAAAAGCTGAAAAAGAAAGTTCAGGTTGCTGTATTCCTGGATTTAATGTCCGACTAGTGGCTTTCCTGCTGACTGGGAGCTCTGGGAATATTCTTGTCTCTTTCTGTGCAGAATATGTACGCTCCATTCTTGATTTTTCTTTTAAAAACAGTTATAAGGATTGAATTTTTAAGCATTGTTCTGTTTCCTTGTAAAAGAACCCATTCACTAAAAATCTCTAAAATCAAGTTCATTTGGCTGTCTGCACATGTGTGTGTTTCTTTCAGCAAAATAAACTTGACCATTGATAACTGGCTGAATAAATCCTGTTTAGAAATTATGCAGCTGCACAAAATCTGTTTTGTTGAAATCACCTAAAATTAAATTGCGTGACTGTACAGCAAAAACTAAGTTTATAGCCAAATGCTGTCTGCAGGTAAACCTAAAATAAGACCACCTTCACCTAAACAATTTCACTGGTCTTTCCTTAAAATACAACCAATGTCTGAAGGATCCACAGGCACAGGAGTCTCCAAGACTTCTGTCCGAGAGGGATTCATGTATCCATCCCTCAGAGATGGAGGGATCTGAGATGAGCATTCCAGGGAATTTTTTCTGTGTCCCTTCCCTGTGTTCTTCTTTTCATAATGTATAATAAAGGCAGGAATGATAGCAGGAAACACACATGCTTTTCTGGTTTTCCGCGATGTCTTGTCTTTTTCCTGTCGTTGTTGCAAAACTGAGACCATTTTGGCAATTCAGTTTTCCCTCCCTTTGCAAAAAGTGGTATTTTCTAAGTGGATTGTTTCCTAGAACTGGAAATCCTTATGAGCCAGGATAACTCTATGCTTGTTCTGCCTACAGTGTAATGCATAACATTCAGAGTCTGCAACCAAATATTAATCAAAGATTCTTTATATTTAGGGATAAGCTGGCAGTTCTTCAGACATTGGCTTCTACTGTGAACAGGGTGAGTAGTTCCATTCATCATGGAAACAAGTTGAGTTGCCCATCTCAAGTAATCGCCTTGCACACTGGAGGCTCTTCTACTTTGGCCATAAATGAAGGATGGGATGTTTACATCCATTTTTAATAGGGCTTTCTCTTTTGCTCAACACATTTTGCCTCATTCTAATGCTAAGGGAGGGCTGTAATATTTTGATTAGGCTTTTGCTAGCATCAGGAGCAAGTTGTTTTACCAGCTGAGCTTCCCATTCAGGGCTGCCTCTTCCCAGTCTCAGTCCAGAAAGCAAGCCTCGAGCAATGAGGGGCTGCTCTTGCTAGGCCACAACTGTAAATGCTGTGATGCCATTCTTTAATCCTATATTTCTTGAGTTTTGGCAACTGAATCTGATCCTGGAAGTCCCCTCAGCCCCCCAAGACTGTTACAGTTGGGGTCCCCCTTGCTTTGCAGGTCACTTTTTGCTTGCTTATGGTAGGAACCCTGCTGTTGTCACTGTGTTAATCTCTGTGTGTGTGTAATGGAAATGCTTTTTAAACAATTTCTGAACAGGCTGAAGCCTTTGGAACAAGATGAACTTCTGTAAAATGAGCATCAGGAGATTGTTATGATGGAAGTGTTCATTTGCCTTAAATTCCATGAGACAGCGTGATATGACTACAGCATACCCGTGTGTTTAACTATAGACATTTCAATGCTGGGTTCTCCTTTCTGCAGGATCCTACTGCTGCTCATTATGCGTTCCATGATGACCCTTTCCTTTTGCCAAAAAATGCAGCCAATGCTGTAAGTATTTCCTTTCAAACCCTTGATAGCTTTCCCTCTCCCCCCTCCATCTAGGCTATGAAAACTAATTGGAGCCTAGTTTCGATTACAAAAGAAAATGAAGTATCACATTTTCTTTCAGAATTTTCTGCTCTGTGTATTTCTGAATGCATAAAGACTGTGGGATTTCTCTGGACAAATCCACCCTGCGCACAGGAAGTTCTCTCTTCCTGCCCCTGTAGGGACCGTCCAGCTGACACAGCTCTGTTAATATTAGTGCAAGTTAGTGCCTTACCTGCTGAGTTGTTCTGTTTGTCCATGTTCTTAGTCAAATAACTCCCAACAGTAATTCTTTAGGTGAGGTATTCAACCTATTGAAACTATTTACATACCTTGGATATAGACTGTGATTATGTGGTATTGCAAGTGTTGAGATTTTGTGCTTACAGTTTAGTTGAATTTGAATTAAATTTATGACTTACACACTGGTGACCTTGTGTGTTTTATGTTACTACATAAACTACATGTTACCATTTAGCTGTCCTGACCAAGCCCCAGGAATTTTAGTTTTATCACAGAGCAACTGCTTGGTAGGTTTGGCTTATGGAAGTTGTAGTAGTGAGATGATAACAGAAAGGAAGAAGGGAGTATTCTGATGTTATCTTTGCGTAAGATTGAAGAGCGTAAGGCTGAGGCAAGAGAAAGCAGAACTGGAGATGAGGGCAAGGAGGAGGTGTTGTGTGTGGTGTTAATTAAAGCGTAACGAGAAAAGACTGGGAGCTGAGAGATGTTATGGCAGATCCGTGGTATGGCTACGAGGGAACTTCAGTTCTGTGTAGCAGAGGTAAAGCCACTGAGGAGGCCAAAGGCAGCTGTCGAATGTGAAGAGTTTTAAATGAAACTGAAAAGGAAGGTCTGACTTCAGAATTAAGGAAAAGATGTGAATGAGAATCAGGTGATGCTCTTGGAAATGACAGGGAAACATATGAGTGCTGTAATTCAAAAAAGTTGCTTTTGAGCTTGAGGTAGTAGTGCAGCATTTCACATGTCTGGTACAGAACTTTATCCCTTGACTAAGTGACAGAGAAGTAAATTAAAGTCTCATTTAAAGAGCAGGTGTTCTTATATTGGCCTAAATACCAGAATGTTTTATCTGGAATGTTGTCTCACACCTGTGTTTTTATTAAGAGGCAAAAAGGACGCATGACTTTAATTTGATTCCATCAGAACACTCAGATTTATGGAAAATGTTTTCCTCACTCTCAGCCTTTTAATTGTGTTTCTTCATCTTGTTCTCTCATTCCTATGCAGCGTCTATTTTTATTGTCAAAGGAGTCTGGGAGAAATGCTGCAAAATATATTATTAAGCAATTTCCTCAATATTTTGACAAGACTTTCGCAGAGCCCAACGTATCGGTAAGCTTCTTGCTTTTCATTTTTGTTGTATTTGTGCATTGTCAGGTAGTGAAATCAACTGTGAGCCTGGTCCAAAACTAATACAAAAGGGTAATTTTGTTAACTGTTTTGCAGGCAGTTGTGAAAGCAGTGTTGTATTTCAGTTGTTTTTCTGAAGCAAACATTTTTCCTTAGGAATTCTATATCATATCTGGTTCTTTAGATAACAATAAGAAAAGAAATGTTAGGTGTTGACTTCCTAGCATGAAAATGGGAGATCAGGATGCGTGGTCCTTCATCACCAGGACTGCTGCTGTTAGACTGGGAGCATTGGGAAATTATCAAAACAGTGTACTGGGTGAAAAGTAAGCATGTTTGGTTTAGTGAAGATTTGAGCTCGTGTCTAACTTGCACTCTTTCCTTTCAGTGCTTGATGCCTGAGATTCTTACGCCTCAGATTGAAGGAGTGAGCGAGGAAGCTCTGAAAGAGCGTATCCACCTCCGAAAGGTGAAAGATTCTGTGGACCTCTATGATCAGCTTGTGCAAGCAGGTGTGTGATCACCTGCCAGATTCTGTGGTCGAACTCTACTTCAAATTGTGGCAAAAATATTTTAGTAGCTGGCATGGACTGTGTGAACAATTTCATTATTATATTGCTGCATTTCACAACTAACTCCGCTATGGTGAAATGGTTCTCCAGAATTATTGGGCCCTCACTATCCACTGCTTGTCTGACATGTCACTTTGGTGATAAGGAGAACGAATGATTTCTTGGTCAAAGAGCAGGTGATCTGGTGTTGAGGGTTTTCCTTCTCTTCCAAAGTGGAAGAATTTCTGGTGCAGTAGAATAGGGCCTGTGGCTGGGTGATACCATTCTGCCCACAAAGGTTCTCGTGCAGTTGCATATTGGTTGTACTTCTGTGCCAAGCACTTTGCTGCTGTGTTGAACTGGTAGAGCGCACCGACTGGGTGCCCCTTCTGTGGACCTACCCTCAATAAATGAGGAGGAAATGAGAAAACTGTAACTGCCACAGCCTCTGAAGGAGCAAAACTTACTGGGAAGATGAGACCACCTCATATCTGCTCCAAGATGGAAAGGAGATGATTCCATCAAATAGTTCTTGTGTTGGTTTTAAATCTGCATCGTAGAAAGTGAAACACACGAAGTCTTCACAGCAGGGTGTGTGTGTCCTAGGAGTAGTTATGAAAAGCACTAGAAATTTCAGATGTCGTCTTGGGCTCGTGGTGCTTCACAGTTTTGACTGCTAGCTGCCTCTTTCCTCTCCCACTTGATCAAGAAGACTCTATCTTTTCAGTGGCTTCAACAGAAAATCAGATACTCTAATTCATTGTTAAAACTGGCTCCTGCTGTGGGTGGGTTTGTGGAAGTATTAGTGTCACACCCAGGTTTTACAGACTTGCTAGAGAACGCTTTTGTTGAAAGAGAACAAAGTGGTGTAGCTGGATGTTCAAAAGTTTTCTGGTATGGCAGTGGAACGGTGTGTTCTTTACTCTGCGACTGTTGTACATCCTCATTTTGTCTAGGTACTCCTGTATCTCTGGAGACCACAAACAGCCTTTTAGATTTGTTATGCTTCTATGGAGATGGAGAATTTACTCCAGAAAAAGAGGAAGAAGAAAAAGAGGATTTGGAAGAAACAGAGGTATGAAAAACCTGTTGATCTCTATTTTTATTTCTTTCATATGTAGTGGAAGTGTATTAAGGTGATGTCAAGATTCTTGTACTGTGACTGCCTGCTGCAGAGATGGTGTGAGGTGGGTCAGATGCAGTCACCATTCCCAAGAGATAGGGCAGTTATAAAATCCTGTGTCTGATGTAGTAGCAAAACTAGTTTCTGTAAGGCTGAACTTAGTAGCTAGAACCCTAGTCTTGCCTTAGTTCTGCTGAACTGCCTTTAAATAACTGTTTCTCACTGACAGCCTTGTTTTTATAGTTGCCTGCAAAGAACTCTAGTACCTTTAGTGTAAAATCAGCTGGCTAATTTAACTTCCATATTAACTGCGTTTCAATGAAGTTGAGGGCTCCTTGTGTGACCTCAGAGTAGCAGGTTGCGGGGTACAGTAGTAGATGTCTTGCACAATACTTGTCCCTGAGGAGACTGTTGAGGGAGAAGGAATTTTATGGAGTATTTACTGTAGTCTAATGATACCCACCAACTCCACAAATACATCTAATTTGTCTTGTTAGTATGTTTAATAACATAAACGATGTTCTTAATCTAGTTATTGCTTCCTGAACATTATAATAGAAATTTATTTTAATGTAACCCATTACAAAACACATTTGGTAGCATGTAAATTGCTGCTGAACTCCTGTGTCGTTACCAAATCACATCATTTGCCCTTTAATCATAACTTCAAACTCTGAGAAACTTATTTCTGCAAAAATCTCTCCAGGGGAACGCTTCAGAGCAGAAAGCTCCAAAGAGGCCATTCCAAAGAGGTTCACAGTCATCTGGCTCCAGATGGAGGTACAGAAAATGTTGCCAATATCCCTGTATTCAGTGGGTTATGCACATGCGCTGGTGTTATGAAACAGACTTAAAGACCTTTCTGCAGCCCATACTTGCAGGTGTTACTTGTTAAAAACCTCTGGGTTTGCTAATCTTTTATCAAAGTGGTTGTAGAAAAGCTCAAAGTATCAGAAGTAATATATTTGACTATCAACCCTTGGGAGTACAGCCCATTATTTGGTTGTGTGTTGAATCTTTTTCCTAAAGGTGTCTTATATTTTGTTCTTTAACATTCAGCTTGTTCATTCATTCTAGGGAGAACAACAATGCTGAAAGAATATTTAAGATAATGCCAGAGAAGAATGCACACTCCTATTGCACAATGATCCGTGGGATGGTGAAGGTACAATTATCCTTCAGTACTGTGAGGACTTTTTCCATCTTCTGAAGTCTCACACAGTTATAGAGATTATTTTTCTTGTTTGTTTCGCAGCATGGGGCTTCTGCGAAAGCTTATGACGTGTACATAGACTTGCTGAATGAAAGACACAAAGGTAAGTGTCTCCTTGTGTTGCTTTGTGGTCTTCTAAGTAACAGACACCCGTTGTAGGGTACGTGAATATTTCTTTCATGGCAGTGATGATTGGCGCAGGGGTACGGACCTCAGCTGGATCATGGGAGCTGAATGCAAACTGGTTCTTTCAGTGCAGCTGGCATGTGGCTGGCTCACTGGAAACAGGTTTGCATGAGACTTTGCCAAAATCTGAGCCATGTTAGAAGAAACTGTTTCCCATAAAATACAATCATCAGTTAATATGAATTATCTTTCCTTTTCCAGCTGATGTGCACACCTTCAACACACTGATTGCAGCAGTCCCGTATCTAAAGGAGAGGTTCTTGGAGAGATGGGAATTAGCCAAGGTAAGGAGATTGAGCAAAAGTGGTGGGGAAAAGATAAGAGCGTAGGGGCTGGCTCTGCTCTGCCAGTAGAATTTGGCAGTTGTTACAAGACTGAAAACTAGAGCTTTGTACAAAGATATTAATACCTGCTGCAAAATAATTACACGGGTTTAAACATAGAAACTAACTATTGAGGAGTAGAAAATGTAGAAAATCAGATGGTTTGCCTTGTGAGAACATAGCTGATCCAAGAACTGCCTGGACAGAAGGTAATTGGGAAATTATGCTCGGAGATAAAACCAAACAATTTTACATAAAAACTATTGGAATTGTAATTCATAATCGTATGATAGAAATGGAATTTTGAGGGGTAGCATTAGAAGCTCTGGGTTTAATGACATAACATCAATAAGGAAAAATAGTGTGTAAATTTAAGAATTTCCTTGATGTTCTAAACACAGATCTCCAAGATCTAATCTGATGTAATTTTGTAGTCTTGGTTTTGGGGCAAATTAATTAAAAATTATATAACACTCCCTTAATAAACAGTTGGGGTACAGTTGTTCACTTGCAGGCAGTGAGAAGGATTAGATTGAGGAAATGCTTGTCTGCCTACCTGAAAGCTGGACTGTCATCCATAAGGTGTGAAGCACTAAGGATTTGGGTGTTTTGTTTAAGGTCTTCCTGAATCACATGGCTCAACAGAAAGTGCAACCAAATCTGCTCACTTTTAATGCTTTACTGAAGACTCTGAGAAGATGCGGTGGTGTAGGCAGAAGTATGTGTTTATCGGTAATAAAGGAAATGGAAGCACTTGATATAGGTAAGAGAACCAGAATGGTTATTATATTCCAGTACCACCTCCAGAATAGTTAGGCATTCAGCAGTAAACAAAACAGTGTTTCCTAGTTGCAGGGAAGAAATCTAGGGCTTGTGGAAAAAAAGCATTTCTCAACTTCACTATTTATTTATTTTTACAAGAGAACTGAGAAATAAAAATGTGCAAGTACTAAGCTGTGGCCACTCACCAGGCCCATGCCTGTGAGCTCCAAATTTAATCATCATTCCCCAGTCTTTGTTGAGTGTTGATTACTAGTTAGAATATGGTGTGTGCACTTAGTCCCTTAGGTCAAATAATGAAGAATTTTGATGCTGTAGTTGGGATTAGGAGCAGGTTTATCATTATATTTTTAGCTCTAGTTACCTCTAGCTACTCAAGGACAGGTGTGTGTGTGCAGTGGGAGAGTGTGTCCTGGCCCAGAGGCTCTTTCTCAACTGCATTCTTACTGTAGTGTTGCTGTAGAAATAGTGAATAATATAAATATATATTTTGCAGCAGTCAACTGAGTCTGTTGGCTTCCCATAAATCAAGGAGATTTACTTCCCAAGCCAGTTCAGGTCTATATATCTACATCTCTACAGAAAAAAAGCTTGCTCATGACACCAAGCTGGGAGGAGTGGCTGACACACCAGAAGGCTGTGCTGCCATCCAGAAACTTGGACAGGCTGGAGGGTTGAGTGGGGAAAAATTCAGTGAAATATAACAAGGGAAATTGTAGAGTCTTGTATCTGGGCAGGAACAACCCCAGGTTCCAGTATGAGTTGGGGAATGACCTATTAGAGACCACCATAGGGAAAAGGGACCTGGGGGTCCTGGGGACAGCAGGATGACCATGAGCCAGCACTGGGCCCTTGTGGCCAGGAAGGCCAATGGTACCTGGGGTGGATTAGAAGAGGGGTGGTCAGTAGGTCAGAGAGGTTCTCCTGCCCCTCTACTTTGCCCTGGTGTGACCACACCTGAAATATTGTGTCCAGTTCTGGGCCCCTCAGTTCCAGAAGGACAGGGAACTGCTGGAGAGAGTCCAGCGCAGGGCAACAAAGATGCTGAAGGGAGTGGAGCATCTCCCGTGTGAGGAAAGGCTGAGGGACCTGGGGCTCTGGAGCTTGATGAAGAGGAGACTGAGGGGTGACCTCATTAATGTTTACAGACACATAAAGGGTGAGTGTCAGGAGGATGGAGCCAGGCTCTTCTCGGTGACAACCAGTGATAGGACAAGGGGTAGTGGGTTCAAACTGGAACACAAAAGGTTCCACTTACATATGAGAAGAAACTTCTTCTCAGTGAGGGTGACAGAACCTGGCCCAGGCTGCCCAAGGAGGTTGTGGAGTCTCCTGCTCTGGAGGCATTCAAGACCTGCCTGGACACCTTCCTGTGTAACCTCATCTGGGTGTTCCTGCTCCAGCAGGGGGATTGGACTGGATGAGCTTTTGAGGTCCTTTCCAGTCCCTGACATTCTGTGATTCTGTGAAATGGTGGTTTTTGATGCCAAATAAACATTGCAAAACAGGGAGTATCTGCACAACTGATTTGATGTCTTGTGGAGCGTGCTTTGGCCTAGTAATGTGCTTGTTGGTATGCTAAAGATACATTCATGAGCAGAAGGGAGCCTAGCTGTGAAATATTGAATATTAGTATTCAATGAAAGCAGGGAAGCTGGGCTGGTCACCCCATAGCAATATGGTGCTTCAGCTAGTGGTCCCCACTCAGATACCACCTCTCCCAGTCGTAACGTGTGTACGTGAGGTCTGGTCTGGCATTAGGGTGGACAGGTGGAGAGACTATAGAATAAATTTATGCATGCTGCCTGGTTGGTGGGGCTGGAGAGTGAATTAGTGCTCAGGCATGAAGCTCACCCAAGAATGTCAAAGTAACTTCAATGTTTTTGCTTTTCAGAGCCCAGCCTTGCAACGTATGATCATCTTCTCTCTATATTGTATAAGGGCGGTATGTGCAATATCCACTTGTTCTGTTTAACACTTGCTTTAAATGCTTCCCAAATGCGATGGGTGAAGGCGGTTGATTAGTAGATTAAAACACAACTTCTTATGTATGCAATCCTAATGTTGTCTGAGCAGTTTTATTCTGTTTAGGTGAAGAAAAAGCTAGAGGATCATAACCTCTTATAGGGATGGAAGAGTCCTTGTCGTTTTGGAACTGGCAGAACTGGAAAGCAAGCCCATTTCCTTTCCTTTTGTGGCCACAAGTTGATAAAACCAAAGAGCAAATGTTACTAAGTCTGAGGAGGCTGGATCTGATGGCAGTGCTGGTTATTTGATAGACTGTGCCACTCACAGGGAAGAACTTGCACAGGGATTCTGTTATTCTGCAACACCTCTGTGCATTGGAGCTGTCTTGAAATACAGCTGTGTTGGAAGGCAGAAGCCCAAGTGTTGGAGATTGTTTAGCCACAAATCTGTAGGCACAGGGAGAGAATAGATATGATAGTCATAACTGCAGTCCTTGTGTTTTAACAAACGTGGAGGAACTGCTCTGGAATCTCTCTGGGTTTGGTTGTTGGTTTTTTTCTTAATTGTTTCGCCTTTTAGTTTCCTTTTTTTGTTTATGAAATGCCTTGGTTTTTGCAGTGCAGTGTTCTAACAGACAAACTTCCAGGCCTGTTGGATTCCCTGCTAGAAAGTACTTATATCTTTCTGAATCTGCCCTGTTGTGGTGTGGAAATCTGGCAACAGTGGGGCAAACTTTAGAATAAACAGAATTGTAACTGGTGTGGAGCACCACGAGTAGGGACACAGATAGGAGAATTGTGATGCTTGTTTGAAATCACATTGCTTGTTTCCATTTCTGTATTAAATTTACAGACTGACAACTGATCACTAACAAAGTGTTTAGCATAACTGAGGTGTGACGTTGCTTGTCTGTTTGTCCCGCAGTTGATCTTCACTCATCAGGCATCATCTCTGAGGTGATAGATGACATTGAAAAGCGAAGTTTCATTCCCCAGGACCCTGATGATGGTATGGACTTCAATATATCTTGCAATCCGCATTGTTTAAGCTTGGGTGAAAAGGTACCTGAGAAGAATATATGCAGTTCCTTCTGAGACTTTTTGGAGACAAAAAAAAGAACAAATTCTAGCGCTGGGAGGTTGTGCTGTGCATTGCTGCACTGATTTCTGTGCAGAAGTAGGAGTGTAGCCCGTGTGAGCGTTTGAGCCCCACACAATAAAAACCACGAGGCTGTTTACAAGACCAATTTAAGGAGGAACATCTGGTAGCAGCTTCATGGAATGAAAAATGTCTGGTGGACAGCAGGTTTTTGTTGTAGTGCAATGTGAGTTCCTGCTCTAGTTCTTCCTAATCCTTTTCAGAAAACTGCATGAAATAAAACCTCATGCAAAACTGAAGCTTGGGTCTGTAGAAAGGGATAGATTCTGAACATGCCACATCTCACCAGTTCTTTTCTGCCATGTGACTTTGTCCTTGGATGTTCGTAGCCTTTCTGTACATACAGAAGTAGACGCAGCTTCAATCTGAAGACAAGTGTGGCCAAGAGGGGTCTCTAGCTGTGCTGTGTACAACATGGTGTTAACAAAGTGTTGAAAGCCACGCTTTAGCAGCTGACAGTTCTACACACAGTAGGATGAAAAAACTTCAGGAGACCAGCGATAAGTTGATGTATTTTTTGACCATTCAAAGGACAAAGATAGATTATGAGATTATGTTGAAGTAGCATAGTAGGTCATCCTACCAGCGATTCTATGGTTTTTTTAATCGTCAGAAAGAAGCCTGGCAATAGTCAGAATGTTGTACACCTCTCTCATTTCCTTCTATCCTACTGTATGCGTTATACCATTTCTTGCTCTGGCTCTAAGCTGCTGCCAGCAGTGCAGACAGTGACTGTACCTGCTCTGCTCCCTCATGCTCGTTGTAGAAATACCACCATTAGCAAACAGTGACAGTGGGCACAGAGCTACAGGCCTTGCCTGGGCCCTGGGAGTTGAATGAGCTTTTCTACACAGTGATTTAAGAAATAAAAAACGAGTTTGCTTGTATAAGACTATATCAAAGCTACTTTGTCTGAGCAAGATGTGTATGTAGATTTTTTTGCTCTTCTTCGAGGCAGAATCCTTGTGTTCTTTTGGTAATTGCTTTTGGAGAATTCAGGTTGACACTTTGAACAAAACTGAGGCTTCTTTTTCCTTAGTGTGTTGTTGTATGTGATCTGACTCTTTCCTTCAGGAACCTCTGTGTTCTCTGCAAGGCCTTTCCTTGGCACAGAGGATTCCGTAGACTGTAGCTGAAGTGCATACTGAACACCCAAGTAACACAAAAATGCTTTTTAACACTTATAAGCATGTAGTGAATTTATTAAGTCTTGCAAGGGAAAGGAGGGTGTGCTGTACCTAGTGGTTTTAAGTAAATTACCTTACAGGTCTTCCCACCATTTTGCTGCTGACAACTAGCCATTGTTTCAGTCTCTGGTAGCATCCGGTGCCCTTACATATCCTTCAGAAAACCAAAACCAGGTATCCAAAATTCTCAGCACACAAATGAAATGAGCTACTGAGCGGGACAGTTTCTGTCCTTCGTCCCACTGTGGCTTGCTTTGCCTCCCTCAGGCAGCACCAGTTCTTGTGCTGCTTTGAAACATCAGTCACAGAAACCAGAGTCAAAGCCTCACAAAACTGGCAGGAGACATTTTCAGGGGGAGATGGTGTGTTCTTGGGCAGCTCTGGGATACACTCAAGTGCTGGGCAACCTGCCTGAACACCCATCTCTGTCACACGTGTTCTCTTGCACTAGAGTTAATGGAGAAGGTGGGTGACGTGGCTGCCTTTTTTTGTAGCCTGCCTGTTACACAAAAAGTGCTGTCCTGCATTCAACAAGAGAATGTAGTTTTTGTAAAACTACCTAAAATCAAACAGATCATCTGCTTAAATCTGTCTCCAAAAGCACAGTAGTAGAGTTGCCTCCAGAACACTGGCTGGCAAAACTGCTAACACACCAAAGTGCCTACATATTATGTGAATATCCCTGCTACATTGTCAAACTGAGCTACAAATGCAGCTTTCTAATTGAACATGTCTCATCCGTCCCCTGGGAGGCTGGGTTAACGAGCTGCTGGATGGCTTCTTGAAGGTTTGAAGCTAACAGACTGTTTTCTCCTTTTCAGCCAAGTTCTTTCCCACCGCTATGCAAGCGGTAAGTACCTCTTCCCTGCAATCAGAATTCCTTTGAGCCCTCCAGCTGTTTCAGAGCTGCCTGCGAGTTTTCCAACCTGTCATACAAGGTTTAACTCTCAACATCTTTCCCTTTTCCCCCGTGTCCATCACCTCCTGTAAATTTACTCCATAATTCTGCAGTTCTTTGCTTGATACCTCCTAAATTGGTAACATCCATGCCTGTGATATGTGCATCCCTTGCTAGAGATTGCTGCATAAATCCCTGTCTGCTCTGACCCACCTCCTGCTTGTAATACTGCAGTGGTCAAACGATCTCTGCACCAGAAGGTGTCAGTTTAGGTTAGAAAGCTCTTGCCCACTTGTCACGTATTTGTCTCAACAAAATGCTGAGACGGTGACTGCACTGAACTGCATCCCCTCAAAAATGTTTGTCAGCTCATTACTCTTCATGAAAGTGGTTCTCGGAGGGATGTATTGAGTATTATATTCAGGAGCTTTAAAATCAGACTGGTTTATTGCAGTGCTGTGATCTTAAGGATATCAAGCTTGCCTACCGGTTAAATAAGGCGCTGGAAAAGGGAGACAACTGGAAATTCTTGGACATGGATCGGTTAAACACCTACTGGTGAGTGAAGTGCAGGTTACATTCAGTGTCTTGCGTGTTTTTGTCAATTTGAGTACAAACTGGAATTCGAACGTTGCGCAGAAGGGTGTTGCTTTGAACATCAGCTGGTTGTTGTATGCGCAGTTTTGGAATTAAGTGACAAAGTCCCTCTTAAGAACAGTAGTAGCTTAGGATTTATTTTTAGCTTGTGGCCTTGCCTGAACTCAAATAAAGTGTCTTGGAGCATCAGTTTAGCTTAATACCCATCCAACAACTGCACCAACCAGTTGTATTTTCTACAATCCTCTTGTCCGCTTAGGAGGTGACACCAAACTAGTGTCCAGGTCACATCTGGTGCTCTGCACAGTGTTGCAGAGGTTGCAGTGCAGCAGGTGTGTTTAGGTACCAAACTGCCATGTAATTCCACCTTGTGACACTGTGATCATAGCATCTGAAACATCTTTACCAACATCATTAAGTGCTGCAGTCGCTAAACGGAATTAAGTACTTGGAACATACGGATTTGAAGAAAAACGTTTCTAGGCATTGAAACTAGAGATGTTCCATTAAATTCATGAAAAATAATCAAAATAAGATGTGTTTTCAGGGGTGGGGTGATTCCTGTGATCTGACCTTATTTAATCTGTAAATAAATCAAGGGAAATTAATGGCAATTAGTGTCTTGTTGTACAGACATTTTTCCTGTTCAATGCCCTGGATCAAGGTTCCAGGTTTGTATTGCGAACCTGCACAAGTAACCAGGTTAATTTAGTTCACTTCTTAAAGTGGTTCTGAACCCCAGGTTGCATTTGAGAGAAAGTCAAGATACCTCAAGCCTGGTGGCAGGCAGGCAGATTGCATGGTTTAGAGATTTTTAAAAGGCTGTGGTCCAATTCTTACTAATTCTACCAATTACTTAGTGTCAGCATGACGTTCTATCATAAAAAATGTTACTGCTTTTTTATTATATGGAGTTTTGCAATCACACAGTGAAATTTCCCTGATCTGTGGTAGAAATCTGATCAGAGCACCATCATTTGCTCATGTTTCTGTATGGTTTGGTTGATCTAACCATTACTGAATTAGAACATTTTCCCCCCCTGTAGGTCAAAATTCTTTTCATTGTTGTGTATGATGGAACAAATCGATGTTGTGTTGAAATGGTACAAAGAAATGTCCTGTTCGGTAAGTGCGTCTTAGGGTAAGCAAGCTTCACAGCTTTAGTGTGTAGCAGTTACAGTTTACTGAAGTGATTCTTTTCCTTTGTCAGCTCTTCTATCCAACTCCAAAAAATATATTGGACCTTCTTCAGGCACTGGATGCAGCCAACCACTTGGAAGCCATCCCTTCAGTCTGGGAAGGTCAGCGATGGCCACATGGCTACATTGGCAGTTCGATACAAGTCAGGAGCAATGAGTAGGGAGGCAGTTGGTAAACTTCCTGATGCTCAGAACATCCACAACCTCGATTTGATTCATTGAAATTATTTGCCTGTTCTTTGCCCCTTAAGAAGAGGAGACAAGAATGCAGCTACAGGCTTTAACACACAGCAAATATCTTATTGTCACCAGCACTGAGGGGACAGACAGGTTTTTTTTTTTAGGGGTCCTTGGCAAAATTATGACAGCACCAAGTTATAGGTAGAATTAAAGCTTTATTTTCTTCACAGGATTTTATTGTTAGCCTAGCATGGAAATTATAATCAGAATAGCACAGGATTTCTGTAAGCAGAATCTGTGGGGTACAATTTTATAAGTAGCGTAGTACAGCATTTTATAGCACTACTGAGCTTGTGGGTTCTCATCATCTGGACCCTCTGCAGCTTGAGTTAAGTCTTAGTACTTGGTTTGCTGTATCAGCATAAAAATCATCATCTAGCTTTGAAAAACATAAAAGAATATGAGTCACTGCTCAGTCCTCAGAGGAAGCAGATGACAGTGGAGGTGTCTCTGGCTGCTGGGGGGTCATGGGTCTCACTGTCCAGCAGCATTTTGGGTCCAGGTTGCCACTTATGACCTGGAACTGCTTGGAGACAGTGCTCGGTGGTTCCTTCCCTGTTCTGTGACGGGGTCACCACTGCGGGGTGCTGGGAAGCTTGCAGGCCGTTCAGGGCGGAGAGTAGTTGACCTGACACCCAGGAATCTTCAGGTCAGCAAGGAGGGGAAGAAGAAATCTGTTTGGTTCATCTGCTTGGTGCACAGGACCTTCAGGGCCTGGTAATGAGGGGAAAAGGAACTAATACGAGAGCTGCTCAGTCACAGGGAGTTGCTGTTTGCCTTACAAAATGGCATTAGTTATGCCGTGTTACCAGGGGTTGGGAGCAGGCGTTACCGGTCGCACCTACTAACTACTGCCTTTCTCTACATAGATGTGAAACAGTTGGGGTTTAATAGGAGACATGACGTGTTGGAAGAGATCTTGTCTTTGATGAGCAGGGATCAGCACCCCAAGGAGGTGAGGAAGCTGTCCTGGTTTAACCCTGAGGAGCGGCTGAGCACCACGCAGCTGCTCACTCACTCCCTCCCCAGTGGAGTGGGGGAGAGAATCAGAATGGTTAAAGTGCAAAAACTTGTGAGCTGAGATAAAGACAGTTTAATAAGCAAAACAAAATCAGGAATTTGTTCACCGCTTCCCGTGGGCAGGTGGGTGTTCAGCCAGCTCCAGGAAAGCCGGGCTTCATCCTGTTTAACGGTTACTTGGGAATAGAAACACCATCTCTTCGATTATCCCCCCTTCCTCCTTTCTCCCCCAGCTTTATATTCTGAGCATGACATATGGTGTGGGATATCCCCGGGGTCAGCTGTCCCCGCTGTGTCCCCTCCCAGTGTCTCGTGTCCCCCCAGCCCACTCGCTGGTGGGGGCTGTGAGGAGCAGGAAAGGCCTTGGCTCTGTGTAAGTGCTGCTCAGCGATAACTAAAACACCCCTGTGATATCAACGCTGTTTGCAGCACAAATCCAGAACACAGCCCTGTACCAGCTGCTGTGAAGAAAATTAACTCCATCCCAGCCAAAATCAGTGCAGAAGCTCGGAGAAAAGACCTGTCTCCCCATTTCTGTGTGCAGCACACAGACTGTATTTGTCATGTCAGTCTCAGAGGTCTAGTTCTGACACATAAACCATTACAAGTTTCCAGATCTGTGTGAGCTTGTCTAGGTCTGCTAAACCCTTCAGATTGTCTTCAACCTGTAGAGAAACCTCGCATTAATACAGACCAAGATCTCTTCCTTACTGGGGTTTGGAAGAATGATCCAGCCCCGCCAGCCACATCATGTGGCAGAACTCGGGGATTTTTGGCAAAGAGGTCATCGCGGTAACTGGCTGCTCAAGCTGAGGAGGGTTAAGGGCTCATGCCTGTTGCAGGGGTCTCAAATACAGCTGGTCCTGCAGAGCTGCCTAGTGGGGACATTTGTCCTGACAGAAGTGATTTTTCTGCCAGGAGTAACCACTGTTGATTCACAAATTTAAATCGCACACAGGTCAGACCTGTAGGATCCAAAGGGGGAATTGTACTGGAAAGGATATGTTAATTCTGGAGGTTTTGGCATTAATAGCACAACCTTTTCACAGATTCAACTGGCGTTTGCCAGCTGTGCTGAAGACATCAAAGCTGTCCACGAGCAAAGCGGGAGGGAGCAGTTCCCCTTGGAATGGACCAGCAGCACGCTGGGCCACGTCGCTATCTTGTTTTCCAGGGCCGGGAGAACCCAGGACGCTTGGTACGTGCGTGGCTGCCATCAGCTCTTGGCTTAATCGCAACAATCAAAAGCTAAGGCTGATTGCCTTGGAATGCTAGTGCAGACAGAGGGAGGGGATAAGTCCTGCTGGGAACGTGATGGGGTTTTTCTTAATTTATTGTGCATTCCCAGCACCTTGTTACAGTTTTGTATCGTAAAAAGAGCTTAGAACATCGTACAGCTGCTTCTGGCAAGGTGGGGTTTGATCATCGCTAAGCGCTGCTGATTGCCTGCAGGTTCCCCTTCTCTAGTTGTTAGACCTCTTTGGAATTCAAACTGCTCAAGAGATTAATTAGAGTTCAATTAAAGTTTTAATTAAAATTAACCCTGATTAAAAATGTAAAGAGAATATTTTTAGAACTCATAGCTAAACATGCATGGAGCTTGAAATACTGGATAAAATATCTACCTTCCAGTTTAAGGTTCTGATCTATTTTCTGTTAAATACAGATTTTCTCTTTGCACTGTTTCCTTTGAAACGAAGTGGCAAGTGCCCTTTGAAAAACATGTACTGTTTTAAAGTAAATTTGCCACCAGCTACACTTTTAGGTTTTTTTACCACTGGTTAAGGTATTCTGTGTTAAACTAATCAATGATACAGCTGGTATACCTTGCATCTGCCACAATACAGCACGGGATCTGTTTCAGATCTGTGGGGAAGATCATTTCATGAAATTGAGCTTGACTGTGTTTCAGGGGGCGCTTATCCAAGACATTTAATACCTGTCTGTTCCTGTGCTTTGTGGTGGGATTTTTTTTAGGGTTTTGTTTATTTTCTTTTTACACAGGAATATGATGGAGCGTTTCCAGCAAATCAATAGGATTCCCACGTGAGTACTTGTGGGTTCTGAGTCTCCCTTTTGGCTGTGATTTTGTATTTCTGTTGTAACCGACAATAGTGGTCCATAACTTACTGTTACCTGTGAAGCAGGTGCGTGTCTGTCCCTGTGAGCACGCGTATGTTTATCGAAATGATTTGTTTCAACACCTGTCTCAAGAAATAGCAGAACTGCAAAGAGGAGGTTTAAGTGGTTGACCCTCGATGTCATTGAGTGAAGCTCTGGGATATGGATAACAGAGCCATTGAGTGACTCGGCATTAGAAATTGAAATTAGAACATCTCATTTCCTCCGTGTTCAGAAAAATTCTAATATGCTGTTAACCACACATAGGTGCTTCAAAGGTGTCTGGATTTCTGAAGATAAGCTTATTAAGTCGAATCCTGAATCCTGTGTGGCAACCTGTTAGCCTGTAACATTAAGCTTTTCCCTGGATTTTGGAGGAAAAAAGTCAGTTTGAAGTTTGAAAGGCTGAGGGAGCTGGGGCTCTTGAGCTTGGAGGAGACTGAGGGGTGACCTCATTAATGTTTATAAATATGTAAAGGGTGAGTGTCAGGAGGATGGAACCAGGCTCTTCTCAGTGACAGCCAATGATAGGACAAGGGGCAGTGGGTTCAAACTGGAACACAAAAGGTTCCACTTAAATTTGAGACGAAACTTCTTCTCAGTGAGGGTGCCAGAGCCTGGCCCAGGCTGCCCAGGGAGGTTGTGGAGTCTCCTTCTCTGCAGACATTCAAACCCGCCTGGACACCTTCCTGTGGAACCTCAGCTGGGTGTTCCTGCTCTGGCAGGGGGATTGCACTGGATGAGCTTTCAAGGTCCCTTCCAATCCCTGACATTTTGTGATTCTGTGAAGTAGAAAACAACTTCTAAGGCATAGTAATGCAGTAGAAAGAAACAGACAAAAAAACCCAAGCAGCTGCTTGGTGCTCATGGAAATGAACACCTTGATTGTGATGTTGGAGACGGTAGTTTCACCAAGACACAGGATAATCTCCGGGGCTGCCTGCACCAGGACGGTGTGTGGTGCCCAGAGCAGCTGGTGTGTGGTCCAAGGAAGCCTTGAGGCTGCCAAGCCACGTCAGAGCCCAAATCCATTTGGGGAACAGGGAAAGGAGAATTCTGAACTCACGGTGTAACTGATGGTTTGCGGATCCCGTGCGTTACAAATGTGAAGGGATATCAAGTCTCTTCCCTGCTGTTACCAAATGGATAAGAGGTTCTTGTGGTTGAACTGTCCCCTCCCTTCTCTGCCAAGCTCCCTGTGGCACCAGCTGCAAACACCTTCTTGTTTCTCTGCATGAAAGTGAGAGCGGTGTCCCCAGCTGCTGTCGCAGGTGACAAAGAGGCAGAGCCAGCGCTTGGACGTGAAATGGAGCTGGCAGAGCAGAACTGGCTGTCAGCAGCTCCCCGTGCCCACGGTCAGCAGGGCAGGAAGACACCTGCCTTGTGTTTAAAAGCTGTTATGGGGCTCCTTGAAGCTGGTGAGGCGTCTGGAGCACAAGTGTGATGAGAAGCAGCTGAGGGACCTGGAGGGGTTCAGCCTGGAGAAAAGGAGGCTGAGGGGAGACCTTATCGCTGTCTGCAGCTGCCTGAAAGGAGGTTGGAGCATGGAGGGGGTTGGTCTCTTCTCCTGAGTAACAAGTGACAGGAGGAGAGGAAATGGCCTCAAGTTGTGCCAGGGGAGGTTTAGATTGGATATTGGAAAAAATATCTTCACAGAAAGGGTTGTCAGGCATTGAAACAGGCTGCCCAGGGCAGTGGTGGAGTCACCACGGAGGTGTTTTCCAGCCAAAGCGATCCTATGATCCTGTACCTGTGCCAGCCACGTCAAAGAGGCTGAGGGCCTGATCTGGGGGTTGTAAAGAGGGGAAGGTTATTTAGGCTGCTGCTGAGGTGGGGTCCCTGTCCTGGTCAGCAAGCTGCTGCCCTCTGGTTTTATGCAAGGACAAGTATTGTTTTCTGCCAGGAGTTCCCACGCACATCATATTGGTGTGTAGTGAAAGACGAGGTGAAACTCTTGGCAAGAGCAGAATTGGTCTGGTTGAGTGATCTGACAATGTCCTCTCCCTCTCTAAAGCATTTGCTTGTAAGTTTGTGGCCAGCTCATCTGGAGCCCCATGAACAGCCACTCTTTGCCTTTGCTTTTGCAGTGACCAGGTGATGGATGAGTTCTTGAACTGTGCTAAACAAACCAATTGCCCAGATGAGGCGATTAAGCTGGTGAAGCTGGCAGCGGCCCTCGGTCTGCCTTCATCGCAACGTCTTAAAAGCAGAACGGAGAAGGAATTTGAACTCTCTGAAAAGCAGAGGTAAGTTGGGGAACTTCATGTTGCTGCTGGAGGGGTAGACAGGGTGTGGGAGGGTAATTCCTGCAGAAAGGCTTCTCCACCAGGGCTTCAGAATGACGTGCTTTTGTGTTTATGGGTCGCTTCACACCCCCAAAATGATCCCTCAGTTTTCGATCCCACACTGTATACATCCCACCTAGGAGGGAAAGTGACTTTCCGCCATGGGCTCAGCCTTATCCACCGCTCAGATCTTTGCCTAGCTGGGTCTGGCCTTAACAAAGACATGAATTTCGGGTTAGTAAATCAGGGAGTTGGTACGGAATGGCCCTGCGTGTGGTGCAGAGTGCTGAGGCTCACGGTCAGGCTTCAGTACATCCCACCAGCCACTAGTGTTGGTTGCTGAGCTGCTGCAGCCACGCTCAGATGATGGGATGAGCTTGAGGGACCACAGTTTGGAGCCAAGTCCTGCACCCTTGACATCTGTCCCGCCCTTGTCTGTGTTTCCAAAAGGAGGTGGGTGTGGCCCCACCATATGTTGGGGGAGCCTGGCCTGGCCTGGCCTGTGAGGGCAATAGGCATCAGACAGCCTATAGTGTTCTCTTTGTTGGGGTTTACCCTGTGTTCTGGATTACTTTCAAGCCAGAGTCACAAGAGGTGACTGATGACCGGCCTGTTTTCCATCTGCAGGAAGACATTGGAGAGTATCGAGTCAGACAGCGACAGCAGCGACAGTGACAGCGACAGTGACCGTGACTGACTGTGCCTCTCGCCTTCCTCGTGGCAGAACGGGGGCAACAGCTGCCAGGAGGTGTCTGAGAAGTGAGATCACCCATGGGCTGGCACTGCCGAGCGCTGCAGGACCTGCTTGGCAAGAGAATGTTGTCCTCGGTGGAGCAAGGCACGAGCCGTCCTGTTGGTATCTTCTTGGTGACTTCAAACACGGTGAGGGCTGTACCAACACGCCCTGGCTGAGGTGCTGGAGGAGCGCAGGGAGGAGCGCTGCTGCCACAGGCTGCTCAGCACCTTCCAGGATTTGACACCTTGAACAAGGCTTCTCTTGGACCTCCTGGGACTTAAACCTGCACGAGATTTAATTCCTTTCCAGCAAACTTTCATGAACCACTTAAATATCAAGTTCACTCTGTATGTAAACACTGTAAGTAATGCAGTACTCATCCCCTGTGGTTATTCCTCATCCTTTTTGGTGTTTTGGGACTGTAGATGTTAAAAAGCTACAATTTGTACAGCTGGAGACTATTTAATAAACAGCTGACACTAAATACTACTGTGTTCTGATATCCCTGCGCAAAAACCGTTGATGACAAAGTGTTGCTGTTGCTGCAGAAGTTGATGCAGAAGGCCGCAGTAAAGCTCGTTGGTGGCGATATTTGCTCCAGAGAGCAAACCTGCCTGTTCAGGACTGGGTGAGTAGTACAGGTTATGGAATAGATGAAGGGCTCAGGAGCAGGGAGATGCTCTTTGCCTTATTGTACTGACAACTTAAAACTAGTTCAGTAAGGAGAAAAAGCCTCAGTTACTCAGTTCAGCAAGTGGGTATTAAGTTTGATCATCTGTCCTCACTGGTGGTGAGAAAGCTGGGAACAGTAGGAGAAGGAAAGAGTCTTTATGTGAGTTCTCATGGCTGAACCAAAGAAGAAACGTGCAAGGGTAGGAATCCACCAGAACAGCCTAAGTTATGTCTACTTAAACTTGGACTCATACCTGGATTTCTTTTTTTACAGCTGTACAAATTAACAAATAGACACATTGATCACATCAATGAATTCTTGCTCCTTGAAAGGAGCGAAACAGAAGTTCTGTCTTCCTCAGGTCCTGGAGAAACACTGTTCTGTACTGCCCAACTGCGTTTGATTTTTTTAAACAAGACAGAACAGGAGAAAGTGGTTGAAGTCTTGTTTTATTCAGCTGACAAAGTGGCAAATGATTAATGGTAGGTTACAAACGTTATTTTGGTTGGATCACAAGCCCACTTGGTAAGATGGGGAAACAGAAACGTTACACAAATTGTACAGAAGCTTCCTGAAGTTGGTTGTCATGATAACTCAAACCCAACACAAATACAACAAGGTGGTGAAGTTAAATACAGTGCAAGTAAACAAGATGATACCCGTGCTTGGATGTAACGCTTCCCGCCCCTCCAAGAGCTTGCTTTGTAACCCTCGGGAGATCCAAGGATTTTTCTTTCCAGCACAAACGATTGTGGAACTGCCTCCGAAACTACAGCCCTACCTCACTGCACCTGAGTTGTTCCCAACCCCACGGCGCTGGCGTACGCTGTCAGGATATCCACAATTTGTTTTGTTTCCAGGGTCATTCGCGCTTCGGTCAGCCAGTCGTGTGCCACTCGCCTCGACTCTCCTCTTAACTGGTTGACAAATTTAGCCGCCAGCTCCAGATCTCCGTGTTCGATGCAATAGGACGCATAAGACAGTAATTTAAATGTATCGAGGTCGTCGGCGCTCAGCTCGGCCGGTGGCTTCAGCTGTTGAGGGTGAAACACAAGCAGCGACTGCAGGTAGGACAGGAAATATTGGTACAAGCTGTTTCTGGTTTCATCGATCATAGCCACTCTTTTGGCCAGTTTTTGGACTGTGTAGAAGCGCGCTCTGAGCGCCTCCTCGCTGTACACTCCCCGCGTCAGGGACTCCGGCGGCAGAGCTGCTGTTAAGGCTTCTGTGAAGGCGTTGTCGGAGCAGCTGGCTTTGATGGCCTTCACCGCGCTCTCCAGCGGCTCCGTCGGACTATCCCCAGAGGCTGTTTTCATGCAATATTTAAGCGCTTCTACAGAAAGCCAGAGCTGATGGGCCTTTCTGGCTTCCTCTTCTGCTACGGCGTGACCTGCAAAAATAAGGCAAGAAGGGGCTCAGCTGGGAGTGCACAGAGTTTAGAACACAAGCAGCAAAAGCCACCCCTCGTCAAAACTGCTTTCAAAAGCAGCCACCCCCTCAGCACTTGACCTTAAAGTAAATCTGCTCTACAATTTAGGTGCAGATCAAGAGAACAGCTTTGGACTCATGCAGCTGTGATTTGCTGGCAAACCCAGGCCCGTGTGCCTAATTGCCTAAGGCCTCTGTGCATAAGCCCTATGTGCCTAAGCCTGGGTTTAGGCACCCAGGTCTGGGCAAGGGGCCTCTGGGGAACTGTGACTTTAGTCCTTAAAGAAAAGGGATTTCAGTGCTCACTCTCCACTGCCTGCTCGATTCCTTTCAGTCGGGCGTACGCGGTGTTTATATCCAGCGTGAAGTTGTCGAGCTGTTCCTGAGTAAGGCGTCTGAACTGCATTTCCTGTTCGCTGAGCTTCTCCGATAAGTTCTGAAAAAGCAAGATACACACATCAGACCAAACGGCTGTTTAGTTCTATTTACCTTATTTTTAATATATGTGTCTGTAAATCTTGTTATTGCTAGGGACAATGCAGATAGTAAATACAATATACCAGTATTAAGCCTTATTAGGGTGAATTTCACTGTTACTGCACTTGGAACTGTTAAAAATTCCTTGCCTATAGGAAAAGCTTTTAAGAGAAGTCTGAATAAAACCTACACTGTTCAGGTATTTTATTTCATCTCTGGAAGAGGAGCAGCTCAGCCTTCTGTTAGACGGTTCAGGACTCACCTCTTGCTTTGCAAGGGTTTAAACATCGCCCAGATTCCCCTGGGGGTGTTTCTCATGTACCTGCTCAAATTCCTCCTTCAGTTCCTGCTCCTGGATCTTCAGGACGTCCCTCAGGTGGTCGGTGTGGGCAGCAGCCTGGCGCCGGAGCTGGGTCCGCATTTCCCCCTCCATCACCTCTCGCACTTCTTCCACCTACACGCACCAGCGGCTGTTATTACACCTCTATTGTCCAACTGTTTGTCACACACTGTTAGTTTGTCATCCATCAGCGAGCACCTCAGGGCACATTTCATCAAAGAGGCCTTGAAAGAGCCCATGTTTCATTTTAAAAAACTGTTCAGGTCTGTTTTTATAACTGAGCCTGTTCCTAAAGACTTGAAAAAACATCTTCACCCCCCCCCAGCGCCAGAAACTTGTGGTTACACTCACCGGGCACTTCATGCATTTATCAAAATACTATGGAAAAGATAGAGTAATACGACAAACTAATCACTCTGGTGTTTATAAACCAGCTTTCAAACAAAATGTACTTCACCTTTTCCCTACATGCTGTGATACTGTCCGAGTTGGACACAGTAATGAAACAGTAATATCCTTTTTAACCTGATCTTGTCTAAAACAGCCACTTAGGAGAGCGCAGGTTAGCACAAGGGAGCACAGTGCAGGTTTATTTAAGAGCAGTTGAACAGCTTTTTGGTTTTATGAGGTTTTTTAGAGGATTGTGTCATTTCCAACCTTTTACTAAATGCACAGATGACAGTTCAGACAACCTTTTCAAAGAGCTCTAAATTAACACCTGTTACTGAAACGCTTTGAACTAACAGGCTATAGGTGAAATCCTTAGTTTCCCTCATGTCAATGCAACTTCTCAACTAACGGCCAGTGTTTAATCTCATTTTCAGATGTATGTATGTGAAAAAGGCAGCGCTATTTGGCACAAGTGTCTGCCTGCAATACGGTATCTCAAAAGATAAAACCTCCAGTGCCCAGTTTCCTAAATTTGTAAGTTATATGTGGCTTCACGTCCAACACAGCATTAAAAGCCCGAGTTTTCCTAGTCCTTTTGAAAGAAATCAAATCCCAAACCCCTCGCAAAGTGGAAGAACGCAGAGGTGCCTCCTGGAGGGGCTGCATAACCTTCAGGTGGCCACACTGGGTCAGGTCAAACATTTCCTCTGACCCAGGAATCCCAGCAGACAGGTACCATCAAAAAGTCCTTCCCTCTTTAGCTGGATGATTTTACCTTCTAACGTTGCAGAAGTTTCTTTGCCCAACATCTCCTTCCCACCGTTAGCCTGAGGGTCACCCCATCTGAACTCTCCCATCGCTCCTAACATCCCAGTTGCTCTCCTGTGTACTTCCCTCTAACTCTCCTGCCTCCTTTTTGAGCCAGAGATTCAACCAGGTCTGTTACCACCACTTTACCTTCTTCTCCTGCTCTGTTGCAATCTCACTTCTGTGATGCTCCAGCGCTTTGGCCACGGCCGCCTCAAATGCCTTTTTATCTTCAAGCTTCTGCTTCTCCAGGGCTGTCTCGATGTGCTGCTGTTCCCTCACTCGCTGCTCCGCCAGCTCCTTGTTTAACTGGTCGATGCGACGATGGGCGTGTGCGATAAGGGAATTTAAGTCGTCCGTCGATAACTGGTCGGCTACAGAAAACACGGGGCGCTAGGGAGGTCTGCAGTGAAAAGTCACCGCGCTGCTCGCCCGCCTCCCACTCGAGCACCCCAAGGCTCCTCATGCTTGACCAATAAGCGTGTTTTATGGACAGTTTCTCAGCACTTCAAGCCCTTGAGCTGTGCTGACACCCACCCGGTATTGCTTTCTGAGCCACACCGACAAGCAAGTGCTTTCTATCGCTGTAACAGAAATTATCATAGTGTCTCTGAAGTGATTCACAGCTCTTATTTACACTCCTGTATCCATGCTCAATTAGGGGAGAATTCCAACAACTCAATCCATCTTTTTCTTTACACCTCCACATATTTTCCCCTGTGACAGCAGACAGAGCAGCAGGACACATAAAACCCCAGGGCTGACCGATACCTCCTGCTGGGTACTCGCTTACGGAAACCTGATCCTGAGAACACCGAAGTCACCGTGAGAGACAGCCAGAATTACCTTCTCTCTTCAACAGTCCTCCAGAGCAACAATCACATTTCTTACGCCAATTTTGTACCTTGTGGGCTTGGCTACTCCCAAGAGCAGCAGGGGTCACAACTACAACTTCTGCTATTTTTCTGCTGGAGGATGACACACGCTACGCCTGCAGCGCTTGGTGACCTGAGAATGGCACAGACTCTGTAAAACGCTGCAGCTCGTTTTGCTCTGGCTGACGGCGAACTTGGAAAACCAGGGTCTAAATAAAGCAAGTGCAATTCCACAGCCCTTCAGCCGTCCTGCTGGTGAGTGCTGGAGAAAGGGCTGGGCAGGAGGGCTCGGAGCAGTGGGACGAGTGTCCAGCACCACTAAGCTCAGCTGTTCAGCTTAACACTGTTACAAACAGAACGGGGTTCTACTGCACTCCAGCTTTAGAAGGTTTCTTTGATCAGAAGGGAAAAATAAATAATAATGGACCTCAGAATCAAATTGTTGATAATCAATATTGCTAGAATCAATCATGAAGATCAAATTTGGAGAGGCATGACAAGTTCAAATTAAGTGAATCTGGTTTCGGTTTCAGGCAGAGGTTTCAGCAGCATTGGCAGGAGCTGGCGCTTCCAGCACCGCTCTGGAGCCAGGACCGTGGGTCTGCGTGGGGACAAACGTCCTCACACGGTGTAACTGGAACCAGGCAAAGCTGTTTCTCACTGGAACCTCAGCAGCAGGTATCGACCAGCTTAAATTCACAAAGAAAATTTAAACCTGGCTTTCTCAACCAAACAGTCACACCCAGTTGGAAGTGCTGCTAGACAAGTAGTTTGTGGTTTAAGCTAGATGTGCAAAACGAGTGGAAAGGATCCCAAAGTGTTTTAGGAACACGCCTTTGTTGATACTGCTGGTAATTTAAAGTGATGTACCAGACAAACATCAGAAAGAACAGAGAAGAGATGACATTCACAAGAGCAGGACAAGTGACAGGAACTCACCTAAGTCAGTTACCTCTGCAACAGAAAGAGAAGAGGTTGGAAAAGTTAATGCACGTTCACTACAGCAAGTCAGTCATGCAAAAGTGAAATAGAAAACTAAGAGCTTGTTATAGAAATACAGAAAATAGAAACAGAAACAGAAAACTAAGAGCTTGTTATCTACAGTGCCTTAAACATGAGCCCAAGTCTTTAGGAATTTAGGAAGAACAGAATGTCACATATAAGTGTCTCTTTGTGTTACAGGCAAGATGAAGCACAGAACATCCCAGCCTCTTAAAATCACCGCTGGAAGCCCACAGGTTGATGTTGAAGTTTAGCCAGAGCAAGGAAGACAAACTTGAGGCAGAAAAGTACAACAGGACACAGGAAATTTTAGTCTGACACTTTGAGATTCTTCTAAATCAGAAGCAGTTGGTTAAGAAACAAATTCCCAAGAGGCAGCGAAAGTCACAGACTCTTAACAGATCAGTCCCATGTGCTTCAGTAGATCACACCACTATGAAACTGAGTGTGCAGAAGCTACCGGGGGATTCCCATCCCTCCCGTGAAAGCACAGCAGGCGCAAAACCCAAGATGTTCTCCCTTTATCCTGCCCACGGAAAAGCAGCTCATGAGATTTCAGACTTCAGGCAAAGAATTGCATCAACAAAGCATAAGATGTCGATTCACTACTTCGGTGCAGCATCCTGTATTGTTTGCGGTAAGTTACCACGTTGATTTAATTTAGAAATAACATACACTGGGGTAGGTAAGGTATGAACAATGAATTCTTTCAGTGTATCTGTCATTTCAGTGATGATCCAGAGAAATTCAGGGAGTTCTTTATCGCTCTGTAATAAAGGTTTATGATAAACCCTATAATCGGAGAGCCAACCAGACAAGGACTTGATTTGATCCAAAGCTGGAGTGACCTGGCTGGCTGCTGGGAACACCAGGGGAGGGAAGAGATGTTTAAACAACCATGATACTTATCACACAACAATGACATTTTCTGAAACTCCCAGTACAGCACAAGCAGTTTCCGGAATTAAGCCTCTTCATAACACATGCTTTTAGGTTACTTATTTCAAATGTGAATTAATTTTCACTTCAAACCAACCAAACAATAAATCAGGATGCTGGACATGCAATTCGGTGGCTGTAGTTACAGGAACACCACGAACCAAAGCGAGTGATGTGTCACAGGCCCCAAGTGACCCTGAAATCGGAGACTTACTGAGCCCCTTCCAGCCGGGCTGCACATCGGGGGTGATGCTGTCGAGCTCTCGCTGAAACTCTTCTCTAGCTGTAGCCACAAGCTCATGATACTGAGCTACGATCTTGGCCTCAGTTTGCGCTGCCTGAACCTGTAACAAACCAAAAGGACATCAGTTTATTTTTAAAGGCAGGCCCTGAGTTAGAGGCAGATAATGTAACCCCCTGGATCAACCAAAGCAAACTCACTTTGGGGAGAAAAAACCTCACCCTGTGAAATCAAACCTCTCGTATAGAATTATTTGCTGGAACTACCACTAATCCATTTTGCCTCATCCACAGACTGTAACTAGATAGTCTGTAGCCTAGACAGGACCAAAAGAGTATCTTAAATTCAGTTAATATCTTTGAAGATCTCTAGCTCTTTTTCTCTGCTTGCAGCTGTCACATAGGCCTAATAACTCCTGTTGTGGCAGCTGCCCCTCCTCTCAGTAAGTTCTGATGTTCTCATTATTAGGCTAAATTACTCAAAACGCTCCTGGTGAATTTTCAACTGTCCTGCCAAGGGAGATAAATTTCATCTTTACAGTTCTTCCCCCATCTTCTGAGCTGTAAAGTGATTTACGCAGTGAGTCATTAGCACACATTGCCCCTGCTCCTCCCTGACCTTGTGCTACACTCCTCTTGGCATTACCCGTCACACACAGGAAGGACAGACACCAATGAAGCTGCCCGGAGACTCTTTCAGGACAGAACTCAAGTTCTCACAAAGATCTTGGCATGTCTGATTACTGGTAGCATAATCAGCTCAAAGACTGAGTCTAGCTTAAAAGGGACGGAATTTACACTTTTAAAATATTTAACCTGCCACAGAGAGTTTGGAAACAGGAAGTCTGCGTGGGCTGCCGGGTCCTCCTTACTCTAAGGGCAACTATTTGTACAAATACTATACAAACACTCTGTGGAAGTGTCACCTTTTTCACGACGTTGTCCAAGTCAACTAACAAATGATGAAGATTTTCTTCTGCAGTGACAATGTGAGATTTGGCTCCCGTGATCTGAGACTTCTTGGCATTCTCGATTACACCTTTCATCTTCTCTAACTCTTCTCTGAAAAGAGAAGCAGCTGCTGATTAGAACTCACAATAGGTCTTATGACATTACCGCAAATAAATATTTACTTGATGCCATCTGCATTTATAGGAAGAACTACTGGATAAGTCTACAGGTGCTTCCCATCTTCCAGCTCTGTGACTAAGGTGCTTGAAATCTAAAGATGTCAGTGTGTCTGTTCCATGTAAAATGAGAATTATTTACAGTACGATTAGTACTCAAGGCTTAGGTGGAAGGGGAAGATGAAAGAAAGGAGTTAGTATTAGTAAAGCTAAGTTAGTGTCAGAAGGCAGAATCTCCATCACACAGAGTATCAAGGAAACATTTTTAATACAGGTGGTTTACACTTGCAGAGAGTTTTGGACATGGTGACTGGTGGAGATAAGTGAGGATGGGAGAAAATTTATAGAGCTCTGTAAAGATAGATTTATAATTTCTTTATAATTGAGAAAGAACTGATCTCCCCTAGCATAATTGGAAATCAAAGAAAAAGTGAACAAGCATTCATTTTCCAAATCCATTCAAACCAACGGAGGTTTCTAATGACGTCATTGGAATAAGGAGCAAGTTTTAAAATAAACAAGGGCAAAGGCATCCAATAGAGCAGTAGAGAATGAAAGCTGGCGCATCTGGGGTTTGCGTTACCTTTGGTTTACTCTTTGAAACCTCAGTTACACCTCTGAACCATTTTCAGTCAGCACAGCAACTTCAAAGGTAATAGAAGTTTATAACTGAAATGGCAACCGTGCAACTACAAGGAGGCTGCTGCCCCCTCAGCCTCAGCAGCAGCAAAGGATTCCAGATTTACTTCTACCCTCATTAACAAGGGCAACTTGGAGATATTTGTCTGTCATCTTATTTTTGCTGCACACTCTATGCACATCTGCGCGGTTCATGCGGAACCTTGGGCTGCGAGCAGTGCTCCTTTTCAGAATTGAGGTTTTTCTTAGATGTGCTTAATAAAAATCCAACCTTAAAAGCAACTCTGCTGACACACGGAACTGCCAAACGATGCTGTAAGGTTTAATTTTTCAATACAAGTAAAAGAAGTTGCTGATGTTACCAATTTAATACACAGAGAGTATAGTCATGGTGTCCTTACAATAGGTTTAATATTGACAATATTATCCAAAAATAATACTAAAAATGGATTTTTTTTAACTCTTGCTTAAACTTACCAACACTATATATAAATACTATGGAGATAAACAAGTTCTTAAAAATAGGATTGTTTCAGACTCTTTGGTACAGCACCTAAGGCACCTAAGATGTACACGCTGCAAATTAAAATATCCATTAGTATATGTGACTTCTTTGGATGTGGCACAAACACTTCAGTTTCACGTGAACACGGGTGAATGCACGCTTTCTAGAAACTACTGAGTGTCTGCCAGCCCTCGCGTGGGCGATATTAATTCAATTAACCCTCAAAACAAGCAGCTCACTTGGCTTTCAGAAGGGCATCGGCGGCTTCATCCACCGCTCTCCTCCGATCCTTCAGCGCCTCCTCCACCGTGCGCCACTGGGATGACTTTTTCTCCCCAGCAGCCTAAGAAGCACAGATGCCTAATTAGGGTCATCACAATCAGGAAATAAAAACACAACAAAGCCTGTAAAGACTAAGAAGTTGCTACATTCACTTCACTCAAACTGAGCAACATGTTTATGTTTTACCAACAGCACAGCTAGAAGTTTTATGAATTATTTTTCTCTTCCAATATTTTGGTTTTGTTTGGTTCTTAATCTTAATGGCAACAGCCATTTGTCCACACAGAAGAGCTTGTTTGAGGATCGCTGTGTGGTGTCACAAAATTTGGAAGGAAACCTCTACATGTATTTAAGTAACACTTCAAGTATTAAGTTTACAAGCAATTTTAAAGTACCGTTATACTTTAAAGTTGCTCAATTTTAAATAAACTTACTACTTAAGCTTAAAATCCCAAGCGTTTGTTTAGTTGCCCATATGCCCCGTTTGCTTGATTAACCACTAGATCATATTGTCTGCTCCAGAACTGAATAGGAAGCAGCGGTTCCACACAAACTCCAGTATTAACACACTAGAAGCACAAGCTGGTATTGCTTGTGCATGCCTTGCTCGTTTCCAGACACAAAATGAACAATCCAACCAGAAGATTTTGCCAAAGGGAATGGTTCAAAGAAATTATAGGGTGGGCAGTATGATACCCTAATGAGATCTAGGTAAAAAATGGGTTTGGGAATTGTAATACAATGTGAAGACTGCCAATGTATTAACTTCCTGCAAAAGAGAAGTAAAGGAGTTGGGGAAAAAAGAACAAAATTCAAAAGCAAATCCACTGTGTTATTCAACTACACAACATTTCACAAGGGGAAAGATTAGTTGTGATAAAAGTAAAGCCATCGCAAGAAAAGCTTCCAGCTGTAATTGTGAAATGAAAAGTTTTGCTGAACACAATAAATAATTTTTTAAAGTCCCTGTTTGTCCAGTTTACCTCAGAATTGTCCATGGCCTCCTTGAGTATCTGCGAATGGGCATTCACTGCTTGCACAGCAGATTCCTGGGCAGTGATCGCCTGAAGGGTCACACGAGTTGCTGTGCTCAGGGCTGCTTCTAGAGTTGCTGCAAGGGCTGGAAAAAAAACATTAATTAACTGAATTAAACTAGAAAGAGTCTTAGAGTCAGTAAAATGACACATTATATCCTCCACATCTCCTGATGTTATTTTTTATGACCCAGAAGAGTTGGTTGGTTTGGGAGCGACGCTGCAGCCAACAGAAGAAGAAAAGTCAGCACAACACGCTCCTGTTGAGTCTGCACTCACAGCAGTAAAGTGACTCAGTGAAGTCCTTTACTGCATTTCTGCACGGGGGTGCAGTTAAACCAACAGGTATTTTCCATCTTCATTTGTTACAATGGTTATTAAGAGGAAACCAGGAAATTTTCCTATTTACCACAAGAAAGATATGTCCCAAATGCAGAGTTATCCTTCCTAGCCTAGAAGGTGGTAGACTCAACCACCTATTCCTGTTGGTACAGAAGCACAAATGAGCTATTAATTATTCAAGCAGGAACCAAACCAGAATGGTTAATCAGAGTGAGCAATGTCTGCTTTTCAGGAGTCAGGCATTTATTCCTAAGTTACCACCTTTCCAGGAAATATTCCTCAGCATTTTTTCAGTGTAACATTTCAACTTCTTCAATTGCATGAAAGTCACTGTACGAAGCAAACAGCTAATACCAAACCTCTTGTTTCTGTTGGTGTTGCTCTTCCACACCACACAAAGCTCTGGGCAAGAGCAGCAGCAGAGCACAACCAGTCTGCTCCAAGCCCACTAAGTCCAGGCTTGTACATCTTTCTCATCCCTCCTGTGCAATAACAGCCCAGGGCTCGGGCTTTGGCTGAGGACCAAGGTGCTCAGAGGAAAGTCTGCGTGTGGTCGACACATCTGCCAAGATCTCGTTTGAAATGCACAGTGGTGGGAAAGGTCAGATCAGAAGCAGCACGCTGCACCAGCGCCACTTCCACCATCAGCCCTTGCCATGCAAAAAGAGAATCGTTTTGGCTGGAAGAGACCCTCAGGATCATCGAGTCCAACCATAACCTACCTCTGGCACTAAACCATGTCCCTAAGAACCTCATCTATGTGTATTTTAAACCCCTCCAGGGATAGTGACTCAGCCACTTCCATGGGCAGTCTGTTCCAGTGCCTGACAACCCTTTCCATTAAGAATTTTTTCCTAATATCCAATCTAAACCTCCCCTGGTGCAACTTGAGGCCATTTCCTCTCGTCCTATCGCTTGTTACTTGGAAGAAGAGACCAACACCCTCCATGCTACAACCTCCTTTCAGGCAGTTGCAGACAGTGAGAAGGTCTCCCCTCACCCTCTTGTTCTCCAGGCTGAACATCCCAGTTGATAGAAAGGCCGTAGCTCCGACAAACAGGTTGAAGCACATCCAGTATGTGGCCTCAGTACCATTAAACTCCCTTTCATTCCTATTTTCACTGTTTAGAATTATGATAACAATAAACTTTCACTTACTTAAAACACAGTTTCTGTTCAGCATCCTGCAGTCAATGCCTCGAGTCTACCCACCCTCAAAACTCCTTCCGTAAGCACAGAAGGTCGCAGATCTACTGCAGTTGGCTGTCCCTGCACTGCGTCGTGTCACAAGTGACCCTTCAACACCCTCCATTTTTTTGTCCTCATCAACACCAGCTGGAGGACAACATGGAACCTTTTGAATCTGCAGCTTGAGGTGGGCTTGCTTTCAGAAGGGAAGTGTCAAGGTAGCTGGCTACAGATTGCCTGGACATCTTGAACAGCAAAACACCATCTACAAAAAAAGATTTCTCTATTTTTTGGGCTTTCCCCAAGGCAAGCTAGGAAAGGACCCCAATTTAAACCAAGATCCTGATTTAAACAATCATGTTGCAACCAAACCAAGACTAAACAACGGCCCAGAAGTATTTAAAATCTAAACTGCTGTATTTAAAATCTAAGGATTGGCAGAAAGAGGGAATGGCAGGAAGATGTGTCAGGGGAGGTTTAGGTTGGACATTAGGAAAAGGTTCTTCACTCAGAGGGTGCTGGACACTGGAACAGGCTCCCCAGGGAGGTGTCACAGCCCCAAGCCTGACTGTTCAAGAAGAGACTGGACAACACCCTCAGACACACGGTGTGAACTGTGGGGTTGTCACATGCAGGGACAGGAGTTGGACTCAATGATCCTTGTGGGTCCCTTCCAACTCAGGACATTCTATGAGTCCAATAAACTAAGTGGGGGTGAGGGGAGAGGCAAAGCTCTTTTTTTTTTGGCAAGACACACAAGGGGGACATGAGTTTTGGGACAGAGGAAAAGCCAGACCACCTCTCAGTAATGCAGCTGCATTAACAGGCCCAAGTTAGAACCCAAACACGGAATTGTCATAGTTCCCAACCCAGAACCTACAGGCAACTCCTCACAGTTGTCTTGACACACCATCCCCGAATCACCACCCAACATGTTGAGGCAGCATGTCTGCAGCCAAGGAGCTGGGGATCACAGATGGCAACCCAAGCACAAGTCAACAGCACATGCCACAGATGAAGTGAAGGAATGGTTTCCCTCTGATCGGCATCTACAAGATGACATCTGGAACATAGCATCTCATTTTGAGAGCCTCAAGGTAAGAAAGACCCAAAAAAACCAGGGAGTGAACGCTGGAGAAGTACGAAGATGGTTGTGGGGATGGGAGCACGTGACAGGTGAGAGGCTGAGGGGTCTGGGCTTGTTCTGACCTAAAGAAGAGAAGCCAAAGGAGTGTTCAAGTAACGCCTGCCACAGCTCAAAGAGTGTTAGAGACTGATCCAGGCTTCTCAGAGGTGCCCAGAAAAAAGGCAAGAGGCAGTAGATCCAAGTGCCAAGGGAAATTAATTGGATGTATCGAGTTCTCCATCATAAGAAGCAATGAGTAGACTACAGACCTTCAGCATCCATTTCAACCCCAAATTTTCCATCATTCTCTGACTATCAGTTATTTCTTAGTGGGTTGAAAAAGCTTCAACAGCAGTTATTGTGCCAACACAACACAAGGACAACAACAAAGAGATGTGTAAGCAACTTAGAACTCGAAAGCCAGTACAGTCCAACAATTCTTCTGCCATGTATTGGAAACCATCAATCTGGACTTACCCGATATCTTCTCCTGCTCCTCTTTGTCTTGCTGGGCAAGCCGGGCTGCAACTTCTTCTGGTGACCGTTCTTTTATAGCCTGGGAACCTTCGTGTTCTTTACCTATTCAGTAAAAAGAGTTAAAACTTTGTAGTAGAAAGTCCAAATTAATACAGAGATTACTTGTAGGGAAGTAACTCTCTTTTCAAAACTGATTTTTATAGTTGATATTACTTTTTAAGACCTAACTTCTGTATGAAGCCATGCTGAAACTGCCTCACGTTTTTTTTATATCCATAACTACCAGTCTCAAACCTTCTTAAAATTAAAAACAGTAGCACGGATACCTCACGTGCATCTGTAGACTTTATGTTGTGTAGTAACAAAAATATACAACATTCAGAAATGAAAGGCAAAGCAAGAACTGGAAAATACTTATGGAGCCAAGTTTAAATTTTAAGTGAATGTCTGTACTTATTTTTTTGCGGTTCTCTTTTGGCATGCTTGGGAAGTCCAGCCAAAGGGAAGATTAGGGAGGGAGCTGTGGTGAATCCCAATTATACTCTATTCCATACCCTAAGGCTGCTTAAAACGTCTGTAAGAGTGAGTATTGACCTCAGAAATTCTCTCAAGACCAACAGCAAGTCTGCATCTGAACTAAGATCTCTCAGCTCTCAGCCTCATGCTGCAACAAAACTCATCAGGTTACCTTTTAATAAAGCTGATGCTAACTCAGAATAACGTATTTACTTACTGCTGGCATTCTTTTTATGAAATGTGTGCATACATAAAGAAATGAATAGATTCTCATCTGAAAGAAACTATCACAAAGAAGTGCTTCTTGTTGAGTTAAACAATAAATGCAGTTTCTTCACTTGGCCCTGGGCAGACAGGCTTTTAAGAACAGCAACCAGAAAGCCGCAAAGAGCGGAGGCAAACTGGACTGTGCACGTTCCAGTCCAGCACCAAGTCAGGCTTTCCTCTTGTGCTCACCCTGCACCTGCCCCAGGCATCAATCTCAGCTTCTTCATATGTTAAAAACCTATTTACAGACAACGGAAGTTTTCTTCTGCAAAAGGCACAAAGAATCACGCCTTTAAAAAGTGACAAATACCAACACAGAAGTAAGAATTTATGCACTCAAAGCTACAGGATTTTCTTTTAATTCATTGTATTCATATGATCTTTTTCACCTTCTCCAGTCTGTATTCCTGGCGCTGGCACCGACACAGCTACACCTGTTGCAGAGATGATCTGTGCCGCAGCCTTGCCCGCTGGTAAGTACAGTTATAGAACAAAGGCAGTTAGTATATATGAGCTATAATGTAAGAACAGGGATAAAAGACTTCATTATTTTCCTGTGTAGAAACATATTATTTGGACATGGAAATTGTTATTTCCAGAAAAATATAGTTTCCTGGACAAAGAGCAACGAGGTGTTATTTACACATACACACACAGCTATGAGAGATAAATGTTAAAAGATGTCACAACTGCTCCTCTCTAAACCAGTTCCATTTGATCTGGCTTTAGAGTAGGCCAGCAATTATCCAAAATTAAGCTTCTTGCGCTTGCACGAAGAAGAGGTAAATGGCCTCAGAGTGCAGCACCTAAAGTGCTCTTCCTGCTGGGACTCATATCTCAACTGCGCGGGTTAATCATTGTTTGTGTCAGATGCCAAATATTCTATAAGGTAAATAAGTTTCCAAAAATAATAGCCAGAAAAATAGCTAAAGCTATTTTAGACAAATTTTCTCATGACTGAAAATAAAATGACATAAATCCTAAGAAATTATAACATTCTCATCCTCAACCACTCCACAGGACTGTTTTAATTTACCCTAGGATGTACGATGTCAGAGATCACTAAGCCTTTTACTTCTCTCTACGTGACATTCTGTAAAGTTACCTTCTTTTTCCTCTGAAGGAGCAACAGCTTCTGTTTTGCTCATCTGGGATTTGGTAACGGGCTGTTTAGACTCCTTCATTACTTCTGCTACAGATGAGATCTTCAGTGGACCTTGCTGTATCTTCAAAAAATAAGAAATATGATCAGTTTGCCAAACAGCCTGTGTCTCACTGTGTCTAACAGAAAAGAACATTTTCACGTCCAGATGACTGTATCATAAATCTAAACTTCAAGGTACGCATGAAAACAGCAGCAAGACCACATAATCTTTTACCTTGATTTTTAATTTAGAAGGTATCTTTACAATTTTCACCTCTCCAAAACCAAAGGTGTAGTAGTGGCATTTTCCCTACAAATATTTATTAAGGTATGCATAAAAAGCAAATAGTTTTGTGCCCCCAAAATTCCAAACACTTCTGAGTGTTTTGACAGATAACAGATAACACAGAAACTATAAAACCCACAAGTCTATAAAGGTCTGAAACAATTCCAGAAAGCAGATTTTGATTATTTCTCCTTGGACATTATTTAGTCCATACAGGGATATCTTAAATTCATTCAGTTGACACTTTTTATTTCAAACCTCTTGACGATTTATTGTCAAACCAAGTCAGACCATCGGTCTTCTCTACCCAGCTTCAGTTTTTTGGGTAACTGCTCCACAAACTGGCTCTCTCAATGGTACTTTTTTGTTCACCAACACTTAGGGGAGTCACTCCTCCCATCCAGCTTCTAGGCAACTCCTTTTCAAGTTGTAGTTGAAAAAATATATAATTGTTTTAAAGACATGTGAATGCATAAAGAACAAATGTGATTTTCTTACAGATATCACTGTGCAGAAGATGCTACAGGCACGGTGAGGGGTTGACAGGCATGGAAGAATCAGTTACGTGATTTCCCTTTGAAAGGATTCAGATGCTGGTGTTTGGGGCAGACAAACACTTACTCGAGCGCAGAGTATTGTGAGATTTTCTGTTATTAATCCTTTCATATCCATCATGCAAAGGCACAAGAGTTAGAGCCATGACTGGGCAGGAGATAATTTAACTTTGCTGTCTGACTGGTCTGTTTTGCAAAATTCACTAGTGCCTGGGAGGCAGTAAGAACTTAGATGGTCACAAATCAAGTGAAGCGAAAACCAGAAGAGACAGTTTTGGTTAACTGATATTCTCCCATTCATTAAGAACAACTTTCTTAAACTCCAAATAAAAATATTCTGGGTTTCTTGAAGGTCAGATGGCTCCTGAAAGCTCAGGACAACCACAGCCATATAGCAGCTTTTCAGCATTCTTGGATAACTGGGAAGCATTTGCTTTCAGATGCAGGAAGAGAGAAACTTCCAGATTCCATTTCCAGAGCTGTGCTGAAGGCTGTATGGGGTTTTCCCTT
Organism: Patagioenas fasciata; assembly: GCF_037038585.1. NCBI lineage: Eukaryota > Metazoa > Chordata > Aves > Columbiformes > Columbidae > Patagioenas > Patagioenas fasciata. The sequence continues at coordinate 6,985,459 of NC_092523.1, read as the reverse complement.
CTGCAGGGTTGTGCTGTTAAGATTTCAGTGCCTGATGATTATGCATTCAAATCTTCATTCATTCAAAAATGTTCTCGGTCCTCTTCAAAATAGCTTCATCTTAGCCTAACCGTTTTCTAATCCTGCTACATCACTAATTACACCCTGATAAAATAGTTAAATTCTATCATGTCACCTCTCTCCCCAGTTTATTTCTGACTATAAGCAGAGCAGCTATTTAGTTAGGATCCTAGTAGATGATTTTACTGTAAATAAGTTTTACAACCCACAGACCACAATCACAAGATCATAATGGGAAATGTACATGAGCGCTGTTACGCGGCACCAAGTAGTACCTCCATTCATAATTCTGAAACATTTTTAATTTAAGAATTCTTTAAAATTCTTAAATTCTTAGCACACAGCAAATTAATCAGAATTGGGGAGAGGGGAGAGGGGAGAGGGGAGAGGGGAGAGGGGAGAGGGGAGAGGGGAGAGGGGAGAGGGGAGAGGGGAGAGGGGAGAGGGGAGAGGGGAGAGGGGAGAGGGGAGAGGGGAGAGGGGAGAGGGGAGAGGGGAGAGGGGAGAGGGGAGAGGATGAAAGAGTGGGGGTGAATGGGAAGCACTTACCGGTTTCTTTGGCATCGGTGCGCTATAAGGTGCAGGACCAAGTGCCATCTCAAAGAGTTTATCCGAGTAGGGCACGGCCTTCTCCACGCTCTCCCGGAACTGCGGATCATAGCTGGCGTACAGGATGGTTCCACCTACTCCTCCCCCCACAAACAGGACACTTCCACCGATGATTTTGCCTACAGAAACGCTAAGGGAGGAAAGAAGAGTGAAAATTATACAAATTGTATTATATGACAAACATCTAAGGGTTTGCAAGGCTTTATACAGCTGGGGAGAACCACTGTGTTCCAGAAACCTCACAACAAACCCAGCACCCACTTTAAATCACTTAGAGCACCAGTGAGGCTCTGGTGCTGTACTGGTTCATGACTGACCCAAAGATAAAATGGCAACACACAACCTTCCTTCTAAATACTCATCATCTTGATTAGCTCCATTTAAATCTGACTGAATCAAGCATGGAACATACAAACCCATGAGAATAAGAGTTACTCAACAACAAAAAGAATCCCACCATTACTGATTTGCTCTCATGTGGAACCAAGGAGCAGATTCCCTCTTGCTCAACCAACAGAAGAGCCAATTCCACCCTCCAACAGCTCCTACGTACCCAGGCTCTCCCGAGGGGGTGGCATATCCCCGGCACAGTCGTAAGGGACGGAGTGACGCTCTCCCACACCGGCTGTTCTGCAAGGGGAGGAGAAGGCGAGAGTTAAGCAGTGAGCACATTGAAACATCTCTTCATCTCAGCAGCACAGGACGGGTTTGCTCCATCGTCATGTGTTGCATGCCCAACAAAGAGAAGGACCCAGCACTAGCACTGGAATCTGTTTTTCCTAAACAAAGAAGAGTTTTCTCATGTGCAGCTTGCAAGTTAAGGGCATTTTAAGAAATTAAGCATTTTGAAAAATTATTAAAAAAAAAAACCAAACCCAAACCAGCTTATTTTTGCGTTTATTGTGCCTATTTCTAGTCCCTATCTCCCGGTCAGGCAGGATAACTGGGTTAGTTCAGAGCCTCTTCAACAATCTCGTGCGCTAGAACAGCCCAGCTGGGAGCAGCACAAAAGACAACAACAGCTGTTTAAATACTTAAAACTTCTCATTTCTGACAACATACGAGCAGTTCTCCTTGAGCTTCCAGCCCAAGAGACACTGGATTATAATATAAATTAAATTACCACATGAAGAGTGATATTTCATTATATCCTACTTAACAAAAACCACATTACCCAAGATTTTTATCATCTTTATACTTTAGCTGAAAATTAAGATTTACTAGAAAGACAGGTTGAGCGACTCCAGCCCACAGAATCCAAAACTCTGTCCCTCTCAGGTATTTTTTTCTCCCACACATAAATTGCTAAGAGAAGAATACAGAACACATGGGAAATCAGAGTGCAAGCCACAAAAGGAACTTTTCCCAGAGCTGAGATATTTTGGGCAACTACTATTTTTTTCTGTAAAGAAGAAAAAAGAAAATTGGAAGATGCTTCACCACAGCATAGTCCCAAAAGACAAGTTTTCTATTTCCTTTGGCATATGGCAATATGTAACAAGCACAAATCCTGTGGTTTAGGTCCCATCTTTGTCCAACAGCGTAGAGAGGAAAGGCAGGAACACCAAATTCTTATTCTTTCCAGAACAGCAGCCAAAATATTTAATTAGTAACAGGAGCACGTGTGCAGCAACAGGAAACGTGTTCTTCTTACCCCCAAGGCCTTCATGAGCTCTCACTGTGCTCTGTGGTTGATTTTCTGGTTCATGATGGACAGAACAAGAGACAAAATAATAAATACAGAATCATCAAATAGTTTGGGTTGGAAGGGACCTTCAAAGCTCATCAGTGCCACCCCTGCCATGAGCAGGGACATCTTCACCAGCTCAGGTTGCTCAGAGCCCCGTCCAGCCTGGCATTGAATGTATACTCTGTGATGTTTTTGATGATCAGACTTGATTGCCCCAGAAGCATACACTGAGGCTTCACCAGCTCTTTCAAGGGGCACTTCACTAATAAAAGCCTCTTAAATAATTTCATAATTGACTGCTGGACACACTTCTGTGTCTTGACAGGATGCTATTACACCATGAAGCACAGGATGAGCAAAATATTTGAGCATTATGCGTACAGCTCAACCCAATAAAATGAGGGAGGGAAAAAATAAAGTTACTTTGTGTTGATCAGCTCAATTTCAGTCCCTTTCAACACTCTGGGTGCACGTTATTTTGCCTAATGCTCCCCTGGAAATAAACCCTTGCTCCCAAGGCCCTCGCCAGGTTTTATGGAGGTTGTTCCACGCCACGCCACGGCAAGAGGGAGCTTACAGCAACTGACTCGCCCATGTTCAGGCTGGACTTGCCTTCGAGGAGATGCTGGTGGCTGCCACAACTGTAACCTCGGTACCTGGGCTGGTATTTCCCTTTTCATGTCAGCTACAGACCCTCCTCACGCCTACCAATGGCAAATAACACCATACACAGAGAGTTTTCCCACCTTCGGTAAACACATCTGCCCTGGCGTTTGGAAACAGGCAGCTGGTGGATTCTGAAAGAAAACTTCTTCTTATTGTTCAGCATTTGTGCTTTGGACATCAGGAGGGGTTTTTTTGTGGGATTTTTGGTTTTGGTCTAGATGCTCTATGGACCAGATGAGCTGTTGCAGGGGGTCCACAGGAGGTCACCAAGATGATTCAAGGCTGGAACAGCTCTGCTGGGAGGACAAGCTGAGAGAGTTGGGGTGTTCAGCTGGAGAAGAGAAGGCTCCGGGGAGACCTTATTGCGGCCTTTCTGTACTTAAAAGAGGCCAATAAAAAGATGAGGGCAGACTTTTTAGCAGGGCCTGTTGCGAAAGGACAAGGGGTGATGGTTTTAACCTAAAAGAGGGAAGATTCAGGACAGACATGAGGAAGAGATTTTTGCCCCTGAGGATGGTGAAACACTGTCCCGGGTTGCCCAGGGAGGTGGTGGATGCCCCATCCCTGGAGACATCCCAGGCCAGGCTGGACGGGGCTCTGAGCAACCTGAGCTGGTGAAGATGTCCCTGCTCATGGCAGGGGTGGCACTGGATGAGCTTTGAAGGTCCCTTCCAACCCAAATTCTTCTGTGATTCTATGATCTTTCGAGGTCCCATCCAAGCTGGGCTGCTCTAGGATTAGCCAAATCCTCGTTTTTGTTCATCAAGATGAGAATAACGCAAACACGGGTGCTCAGTCTACACTGTCAGACTCACACTAGTGCACACACAGCAACGAGAGCGATGACTAAAACCAAAACAAATCTCCACCAACTCATTCCTTCAAGGTGCTGCAACAAACAGACACTCTCACTGCTGGCCAGGGGAACAACAACCACAAATCTTTAGGTATTAATGTCTTATGAACAGAAGCCCAAGCCTGATTTTCCTCCTTCAAATATAAATACACTACTACCTCCAAAAATCACTGATTTCTTAAAAATATATTTTTTTAAAGAAGCATTGCTCTCTTTCGGCTGTCATAATAATCTTGCTTGTATTTGCTGTATCACTGTAACAGGTAGTTTCTAATCTCTCCTTTGCATAACTTGCATAAGCTGATCATTGTTTTAGACCCCTGTTATTTACAATAATGCCTCAAACGATTCGGAAGAAATAGATCACACAGATGTCACTACACCCTGTAAAAGGCAGAAATAAACCACTTGCTGTCCTGCAGAAGAGAAGACAGAAAACCCTTGGGGTAAAGCGTCACAGGTCACTGTGGTCAGAGCAGAGTAGCACTTGCTGTTTCTGCCTCCTCCACCTCCCACAGTTCCATGTGCTATTTGTTTCACCTAACTTCTTAAATCCTTATTATTTGACATTCATTATCTACTATTATACACTTTGCAGGGCACATCACGCCTTCGCTCTGGTTAATATTAAGAGCCCAAATAAATCCAGTGTTCGATGTTCTCCATAAGAGGAGGCAAAGAGCTCAGGTAGAGCACAGCATGGCAGAACATCATTAAAAAAATAAACTCTGCCTTGCAGGCATATAATTCATGGGTAATTTCAAACAACCAGACCCAGGACACGCCATCCTTGGCGTTCACGCTGCCCTAGCTCATCCTCTCCTTGTCACCAGGCATTTTGACCCAGAATTTGCACAGAACGAAGCTTGTGAGACACGTCCGGTTTTCTGCAAATTGGGATGTGTGTATTTAAACAGCAAGAGCAAAGAAGAAGCTTCAGGGGAAGCACGTCTTCGTTATGATGGAGGTTAGGTGTAATGAGGATATCTGAGCACAGAACACAAATTAATTTGCCATAATTCAAGGCTTCTGCCAAATACTGTAACTTTTTATTAAAAGCCCTGTTTCTTTTCAAAGAAAACTACAGAAATATTCCAAATAAGGGAGGCGGTTTTTCTGCAGTGCTGCACATGTAGCTGCAAACATTTATGAAATTGCTGTGATGAAGATCCACTTTTCCCACAGCCACAACTTCATTTTACTCGTTAATAAACTCGCTAATCCCCCACACACAGAGCTAACAGTAAGAGGGAAGGTTAAAACTTCTCCAGGCTTCTCCCAGTCTCCACCACGAGTTCTCTGCTGGGATTTTCCACACTTAGACCTTCACGCTGCTCCAGCCTTGGGGAGCAGCAGTTCCTTTGCTGTCCTCAAACCCGGCCACGCTCTGGCTCTTTCAGCCCACTCACACAACCCAGCACCATCACGGACCTGTCACCCCATGGGCCTGACCAGCTCCAGCTCTGCTGAGACAACCAGACTCTTTTCAACCTGTAAAGGAGCATCTTAAAATCAAAACAAATAGAAGCAGACTTGCCTCACTGCCAGCTTCTGTACATCATATAAGCAAAAAGGGTTTATTTCCATCCTTAAAAAATAAACTGTTGAAATTTGCCACTCCTAATATTAAAAAAACAAATACACACATATAATTTTTGGCTCTATCAAAGCAAAACAATCAGGTTTTCCTAGCTGAACAGCAAGGTAACAGCGAGGTGCTGTCACTCACTCTTTGATAATGCCACGATCAGGTCTTTAGCAAACAGAGCAGGGCGAGAGAAACTCATAAACAGCACACGAGACACACCGAGTCTTGTGTCAAAAAGGATGGACTAAAGTGCAGACAGCGTAGTAAAGAGAAGAAAACAGAAGATGGATAAGAAGATGTGAAAATCGCGTCATTGTGGCTGCCTGGGGGTCACCACAGCCAGAGCAGAGAATAAACCAACATGGTTGCTCCGGCAGGAACGGGTCTGTTGAACGTATTCCCTGACCAGCGAGGACACTGTCCCAAGCCAGCATGACCAGATGGGACATCCTGGTGTCTCCACCTTGCTGTCCCTTCCAGGCCTGGCAGCATTCAAGTTTTAGTTGCTGAAAGTCCATGGGACCAGCAACTGTTTTCACACATATATATACCACAGTACAAGACAAAGCTTCCCTGTAATGTGAATAAAAAGAAGCAAAACGCAGAAAAAAAAACTGTTTCACTACAAACACACTATTGCTATCCAAATTACACCTCTGTTGTACTTGGTCTCATTAGGAAATGAAGAAAAATTTAAAAAGAAGTTATTTTTTGAAGGAAGGAAACAACCAGGAAAGGTACAGAAAACAACCTCGAATGCTGTGGCACCTCTGTGTTTGGACAGTTCTTGCACCAAATGTTTACAGACCGCAGGCACATTTCCAAGCTGCAAAGCACAAAGTGGCTCTTCCAGCGCTGCGCAGCCATTCCACCCACGTTCTTTTCAAGACTGAATACATGCACAGAGCCCAAAGAGATAAACATCTGTGAATGCCTGGGGTTTGTCTTCTCAGCTCCGACCTTCCTGTAAACCCAGAGCCCTATTTCCGTGGGCATCAGATGACCTGGTCTGGAGAATCCTCCAGCCTTATAAAGCAGCAAAGACCAGCTGCCGTGGTGGAAAAGGTTGGTGGTGATGGAATCAGATGTTGTTACTGTTAAGCAGACACCTCAGTTGGGCCCCCCAGTTCAACAAGGACAGGGAACTGCTTGAGAGAGTCCAGCGCAGGGCAATGAAGATGATGGAGTAGAGCATGAGGAAAGGCTGAGGGAGCTGGGGCTCTTTAGCTTGGAGGAGACTGTGGGGTGACCTAATTAATGTTTATAAATATGTAAAGGCTGAGTGTCAGGAGGATGGAGCCAGGCTCTTCTCGGTGACAACCAATGACAGGACAAGGGGCAATGGGTATAAACTGGAACACAAGAGGTTTCATTTAAATTTGAGAAGAAACTTCTTCACAGTGAGGGTGACAGAGCCTGGCCCAGGCTGCCCAGGGGGGTTGTGGAGTCTCCTACTCTGGAGGCATTCAAGACCTGCCTGCACACCTTCCTGTGTAACCTCATCTGTTCCTGCTCCGGCGAGGGATTGGACTGGATGAGCTTCCAAAGTCTCATTCCCTAACATTGATTCTGTGACCTGATCTACAAACTGCGGCCTCAGTAGAGCAATCACCCTCACCTGTAAACCCTTGTAGCTTCTTAAAGTTGGCTGACCGCTTTACACAAGCTCTGCAGTGTATAATCACCCTCATCTCTGCTGCTGAGGAAGGGCAAAGGTCTTTTGTATATTCTCTCCTCATGTGCCTGGCTGTGAGGACGGAGGGATCCCTGTGACAGGCACTGGGTTCCACAGGCCCCGCACACCTGGTGGGTGACACTGCTCATCACCCTGAGCACCGGGTCCCCTGCCAGGAACAGTACGGTCGGGGGCAGAGCGGGGATGGGCTGTGAGGGACCGGGGCAGTGAGGGACCGAGGGAGGCCGCGGCGGGTAAGACAAGGTCACGTCCTTCCCGCCGGTGAGTGGGCCCGCCCTCCCCACCGCCGAGGAGCCGGCCGACCGTGTGGCACCGCCGGGCCCTGCCGCCCCTCGAGGCTGCGGCCGCCGCTCCCCGGCGCTGCCTCAAGGCCGTGACGGGCGGGAGAGGCTGCAGCGGGCCCGGTACGGCAATGGCGAAGGGGAGACTACAGCCCCCAACACGCACCGCGGCACGCCCCGCCCGCTCCTGCCGGTGCCACCACGCACGGCGAGACCCGACAAGGACTACAAGTCCCGGCATGCCTTGCGGGCGGCGCGCCCCTCTGCTTCGCGCGGGGCTGGCGCGCTGCACGCCGGGACTCGTAGTACACGCGGCACACTGGCGTACAGCCCCCGCCCGCCCGAGCGACCCGTTGGCGCTCGCGGCTGCCCCTCAACAGCGCAGCAGCCAATCGCGGCCCGCGCGTGCAGAGTCATTCAGAAAAGCCGGAGCCGCGATTAGAGGACGCGCCGCGCCCCGCAGCCCCTGCCCACCCCCGCTGGCCCCGCTCGTCCCGCCAGCAGGCCCGGCCCGGCCTCACCGACCAGAGAACAGGTGACAGTGGGGACGGCCCGCGGGGCTTCCCCCGGGGCTGCGCGCCGCCCTACTCACCTGCACGGCCACAGCGAGCCCCGCTCGGTGACACGCCCGCAGCATGGCCTCGGACCGGCGGCCGGGCGGGCTGCAGGAAGGCGCCGTGCGCGGTAACTCCCAACGCCGCCCGTCTCCGCCCCCCCACGGCGCGAGTAAAGCACAACGCGCATGCGCGCGGCCGCCAGAGCTTCCGTTACGCAGAGTGACGGGGGATACGTCCAATCAGGGACGCGGAGCGGGGCGTATGCAAATGTCACATCCCGGCGTGTGTCCCTGACAGGAGGCGGCCCCGGTGGCACATGCGCCCGGATCGTTCCTGGGGCCGCCCCGCTGGGTCCGTGCAGAGCTCCCTGGGAAGCGGTTGCCACCGGTTATCACTGGCTATGAGGCGTACCCGGCAGCGAGTACGCGGCGGCCCGAAGCGGCCACAAGCAGCGCTCCGCTGGGCGGGGCCCGGCGCCGCTCCGCCCTCGGCGCAGCGTGACCTTCGCCGGCCACCGTAGCGTGGGGACATGGCGGCTGCGGCGGTGCGCGGGGCTGTGGCGGGTCGGTGCGCGGGGGACGCGGGCGCCATGTCGGGCCGGGGGCGCTGCCTGCCAAATGGCGGCACCGGGCGGTGCCGCGGGGCGTCTCCTCAGGCTCTGTCGGTCTCTCCGCAGGGATCCTGGGCCGCTGGGCCCCCTGGGCCGCTCGCTGCCCCGCCACGGGACGCGCTCTCTCCGGTCTCGCCGCCCGAGGCGTCGGCCAAGTGCGGGCACCGACGGCGGCCCCGCTGTGGAAACCGCGGCTGCTCCCGGGGAACCCGCCCGGTGGAGGCGACACCTCCATCCTTAGCAGGTACCGCCTGTGCCGCTTCTCCTTGTAGAAAAAGAGCTTAAAAGGAAAATTGCACAGGACGTTCCATCTAAACATGAGGAGAAACTTCTTTACGTTGAGGTGCCAGAGCCTGGACCAGGCTGCCCAGAGAGGCTGTGGAGTCTCCTTCTCTGGAGACATTCAAACCCGCCTGGACACCTTCCTGTGTGATCTGCTCTGGTGAACCTGCTTTAGCAGGTGGGTTGGACTGGATGATCTCCAGAGGTCCCTTCAACCCCAACCAGTCTGTGATTTATATAAACCTCATCACCTGAGAAACCTCTCAGGCTGCTTTTTACTCTGTGTTAGCCCTGAGTCTCCCAATTCTGTCAATAATGCCCTAGGCAGGTGGCAAAATGGAATACACTTTAGCGAAATAAGCTTTACAAAAAACCATGTTGTTAACAATCAGCACTGTTTCTCTTGCTGGGCATCAATATTTTAAAAGTAATTTCTGAATGCTGGTAACAGCAAGTGTTGCCCTTGAGCGTTTAACTTCTTTCACTAGATGAAAGAGCTGGTTTGTGTGGAATAACAGCATGGAGATGAGTTTTGTCTAGAATTCAGCACTGTGGTTAAGTGGCATGCTGTCATGTTAGATGAGCTCTTGACAACCTTCTGACAAGTCACAGCCACTTCTCATTTCAGTTTACATGAAAAACCCAGTGATTACTTTTAGAAAAAGATGCTTCTCTCCTATTTTTTCCTTTTTTTGGGGATTTGTTTTTCTTTAGTGTCACAGCTCTACTCCCAAGCCTACTGCAGCAGCCAGCGAGGACTCTCACTTACTGTAGCTTACGGAAAGGGAAGAGGAAAACCGTGAAAGCCGTCACTGAGCGGTTTCTGCGCCTGCACAATGGCCTTTGGGTTAGGAGACAGGTGAGGTTTGTTTGGTTTTTGTGGGCTTTTCTTGTAATGAAAGCATCTTTACAGCCAGTGGGCTAAGTGGTTTTCTTCCATTAGAGGGCAGCAGCTAGTGTGGAAATTAACAAAAGCTTCAGAGCCTCCTGTCTTCGTCAAAGTGGGGAATTTTTCACTGAGCAGTATTGCTGTGTATATATATATATCTCTATCTTTTGTGTATTTTCTTCTGCCAGTCTGGTTACAAGAAGAAGCTGTGGAAGAAGTCGGCTTCCCAGAAGAAGCGTTTGAGGGAGCTGGTGCTGTGCACTAGAACGCAGTGTAAACTCCTTGATAAAATGACGACTTCTTTCTGGAAAAGAAGGAATTGGTATGTTGATGATCCCTACCAGAAATATCACGATCGCACGAATCTTCATTTGTAGAGGTGGTGGTACGTGTGGTACGGTCTGAATTTTAGACTGTAAATCTGTAATACCTGTTACTTATCTAAATAAACATATACCTATCATCTGGTCAGAATTATGGGGATCAATACCCAAAATAAAGGAATGTTCAAGATTATCTTGAGCTGCAGTTTATATTTCACTCAGCAGAGGCCATGCTGGTCACCTACATGTTCTGAGATCTTTTGGTTTCCTGCGATCATTAAGTATGTGGATGAATACAATCTAAACATCACTAAAGGTGAACAATTCAACATATTTCAGATTAAAATGTTTAAAATAAACATGTTTAAATAACCCCAGGATGCATTTTGCTGTGTCCATACTTATCAATGGCTCACTGAATAGAGTTCCTTGGGGAAAGGGAGGAAGAGCAGAGTCCAGTTTGGTATTGTCAGCTGTCACAGTACCAGATGAACTGTTGTCATGTCTCCATCGAAAAGAAAGAACAGTTTCATGTCTGCGTTTTTTATAACTGATGTAAAAATGCATTAGCCACCAATTTCATTACAGGACTCACGTTTTGTGTCCTGTGTTGGGTTTTGTGTAGCTGAATATATATTCTTTGGGTCCTACACTACATCCTCAAGCAGTCTCTTCTTGTTTATTTTTTATTTTTAAGCCTAATTCTACCTCACACTCTATATCTCTGATCACACTTCTGTATGGAACAAAACCAAGGATGTTTCTGGATTGTCCAGTGCAGTGAGGCTCTGGTTTTGCTCAGGGCTGGATCGGAGGTTTTCTCTACAAATCTGATACTCCAAGTGTATGAAAAGCAGTAGCTTCAAAATATTCACTAGTAATTAACCCATAATTAAGCTGATAGTCCCTGGTAGCAAGAGGTGGTTTGCTGTACAAGGCCGTAGCGTTTCAATGAATTCACTAATTACTCAGAGTGTTCAGTAGCTGTATTTTTTTTTCCAGTTCATAATACAGAAAGAAGTTCTGAAGGACATGCAGCACTTAGTGAATACATCTATATACAGTCAGCCAGAATTGAGATAAAAATAATACAGCGATCAAAGTAATTATTCTGGCCTGCCAGATACATTGAACAGACTAAAGATGTTTCTTCTTTTTTTCTTTTTTCTTTTTTCTTTTTTTTTGAAAAAAAAAAGAAGATTAAGACTTTATTCAAGATGTATATCAAGCAGAATAACAAAACGTCAACCTTTGGAATCCTGGTGTAACGGCCGTCCTCGCGAGGCGTTAAATGTACCACGTCACCACAGGTCTTTTCTACCCATCACAGGAAAGAAATCACATGAAGTGCACAATTACAACCCTTAAGCAGTTTGTCTAAACGCAAATCCCGACATAGTGTCCTCCACTATTTCGAATACGGTGCTAGATGCAAAACAGGTACCCGAAACAAAGAGTGAAAAAGGAGACCGTGATGAACGAGTCACGAGTCATCGCTAATGAGAACGCTTCCGAGAGCAGTCAGGGCAGCAGGTTGTTTACGGGAGGTGGTTTACGGGAGGTGGAGCATCGTCTATCCCCAGCAGTTTCTCCCTCCCGGTAGGAATAAATAACCCGATTCTCTTTCTGTCCGCGCTGGGTTTGTACTTAACACAATTTAGATCAGCGTGGTATTAATTTTGAGGTGACAGCGACAGACATGAAGTCGCTCTTGTCTCTATTTGATGTGATCCTGATTCAGCAGGTGGCGGCTGCAGCTGCGCTGACCCTGACCCCATGACAAGCGGATGCACCAAGCGCTCACGCATTATTCTCTTTGTAACTGAGGTGAGTTTATGGTAATGATGGAGATTATGGGAGAGGTAATTCACAAGCCTGTTTTCCACAGACCATCTTCAGCCGCAGTTTCCTTCCCCTCAGCCTCAATTTTACTCGTTTCAAATAATTCAGGTTTCACTTGAGCCTTGTGTTGGTTTAAAGCCAGATTTTCCAGGGCTGGCCTGTTCCTTTCTGGTTATGTTCTCCAGACCATCTCTGAGAAGCCAGGAGGTGCCTGCCTGCCCTGTAGAGCCTAAAACGCCCCTGTAACTGGGCTTTTCTTACTTAATCCAGATCTTTTGCCAGTTTAAACCATGAGCTCAAGCCCTCCAAACAAACTCTCGGTTGTGAGGAGGGGTCAGGATCAGTGCAGGAAGGCGACTCGCTGAATCAGGCTTGTTCCTTGCCAGAGACAGGCTCAAAACTGGAACAAAAAACTTCATGCCTGGTATTAATTCTGAACAAATAGCCAAACAGTTGAAATGACAAGAATTGGGGCAGCCCCTGTAAACAACCTGCGTGTGGAAGATGAGGCATCGAAACCAAACGACCGTTCTCTTCTGCGTACAGAACACAACAGCACTAAGTGGACATGGTTGGGCATTCACATTTCTTGTCTATCTATACACAAATATACAGCTCCATTGATAAATTAATACATTTTTGCCAGAGATATGAAAAGGTTTATTTTTCTCCTTTATACAGTGAATGTTTTGAGAGATATAAGGCAACTCCCTTGTCAACAATTTCGCCTCAGCACTTAAAAAATGCTAAACAGTCAAGTTTACAGTAAAACAGCAGATTAGACGCACATTTAATAATTTTAGTAAGAATCAACGTTAATACAGCGTGTCTGAGAATTTGTCAGGTGTTACGTAGCTCTATGTTGTTGGGGTTTTTGGCATAATTGAGTGCAAACTTGTCAGCTTTTTTTATTTTATGGCAGCCCATTGCATAGCAGGGAAACTTTGCTTGCAACAGGATTTTATTTTCTGCTAACACTGCAGGCAGCTTTTCTATTCCTTTTTAATGTTTGCCAAAAGAAATCAAATAAGCTCTAAAGCTACTTAAAAATAAAACACACAAGCTTAGCTCCTCAAAGCTTTTGCTGAGTATCTTTCCAAGGACTGACTCTTCCTTAACTGCTATTTAGACAGGTTTGTTGGTTTTTTTCTATTTACTTTCGGAAGACTTTTTCCTTCTTACCCATTGCAGAACAGGATTGAATTAGTACATGTAAAGGAAATAAAATTCTCAGGTAATGAGGCCAAATATTGTGGCAGACACAGGAAATACCTGCTTTGCTTTTTCCACTTCTCGGCCAGGTCAGATGAACATTTGTGCGTGCGCGTAATTTATTTCTCTCTTCCCCACGCATGTAGGAAGCTCTGGGGGAAACCTCAGGGATCCATCACAGGGACAGCAGGGACATTGATGCATCTCCAGCAGGGAAAAGGTTTCAAAGGCCACTTCAGATTTATCTCTGAGCCCGATCGCTCCAGCCGGCTGTTGGCATCCTGCACCTGAGCTGGGTTAACGGTGCTGTCCACCATCGAGCCCCTGTGCTGATAATTAGTGACGGCACGTTCTACGTAACGCTAAATGTTTTTCTAGTCTATGTGACAGGTCCAAGAGCAAACACAAAGGGCCACGTAATTAACTTATGCGTGAATCTCACATGCTCAACACTTACAAGAGACACCAACTTGAAGCACAAATACACAAACCCTACCACGTCTTCCTCTTCTTTTGTATTTCTCATTTATATACGGATACAAATACACCGCTCCATCTGGTTCCTGTGGTTCTAATCAAACTCCAGGCTTCAGAAAGCAGCTCAGACCCAGCGCCCTGCTCTGCTCACACAATAATCCAGCAGCACATCACTGGGAAAGCTGAGCGCTGGGACTGACGCCGTTGCAGACACAGGAGAAAGATGCGTTTTCCCCTGGAAGCGCGTCACTACAGTAAGTCTAACTTCTCTCACTGCAGCTAGGACAAGCCTGGCTTGCTCACACTTTAAAACTGGCAGCAGAACATTTGTCACAAGCGATACAATCTAGTTCTAGCCGCTGTTGTTTTCCACACAATACTCTCCTGGCTCAGGCTGATCAAAATGTTAAGACTCCCCCTTCATTACATGGTTGAAACCATTTATCTGTCTTCTCTTGCACATCTCTTCCTCGTCCTCTGTAAGTGGTTCTGTCTCTGTGGTTTTTAGCACAATGATTTTCTCAGAATACATGTGATCTACTTGCCGAAATAGAGTTGCAGCTCAGCTTTTGCTAGTGAATCTTACACATTTTGTACAGTCAAAGTACTTTGACATTTGTTACATCATTCACAGTCTTGAGGAGGAAGGGAGGAAAGAGAAATCCATGGCTTCCGCAAATCCACTTCATTAATGATAAAGCCATAAATAAATACACCGTCAATGCATCATCATGAGTAACTGATTATTTTCGTTTCTGCTGTGCATTCACAGAGCTAGAGCTATGCAGACACAAATGGGAATTGTAAATGTCCGGCGTTACGGGATTAGTGTGAGCAGGCGTACACTCTGCAAAGGAAACCAGGACTCTTAACCCACAGGTGTCTGCCAGACCGTCCTACCCACGTCACGGACAAACGCGAGCAGGGTGTAACAGAAGGAGACAGGGAGAGGAGAGAGAAAGGCCATGTCTACAATGCTGTACATCAAAGCACATCCATCCCGCTGCTGCTTCCTATGTTATGAACGAGTAGCTCTTTAAGGCAGAAGAGAGACATTCTGTGGATCTTGGTGCTATTGGCTCATTGCACTCACATTGTTTCAGTGGCAGAGGACGAGGTACTTTTCTTCCTGAAGCGAGGTCTAAGGGTCCTAGGCGGTGCCTGCGGAAAAGCAAGAGAAAAACTTCAGTGGTATAATAGGAAATGTTTTTTCTTTGCCTTAAAACTCACCCATCTTTGTGGCACCTCTGTGCAAACAATCCCGTTCCAGGCATGAATCATCTTGGCCCTGGAGGTCATTAATGAATGACCAGCTGAAGACTGAACTCCTTTAAGAAAGCGGTTGGTTTAACTTACGGTAGCTCTGGGATCAAGAGAGCAAACTGGTGGCAGAAAGGCAGCTCTGGTGTGTCCCAACCCACCCTGCACTGTTCAACCCAGCCACAGCTCCTCCGAGGACACATCTCACAGAGCTGAAGGGGTCCCCGAGGTGAAACACGCTGGGTCCGTGATTCTCACAAGGCAGAGCTCAAAAGTGATCCTTTTTAAAAAAAGGATCACTCGGGAGCCGGGCCATACCCAATCCATTGAAATTATTGTAGAAGCCAGCTATTGCCATTCTGCCTTGCAGCTGGCTGATGCAGAGAGCTTTAAAAAGGAGCCCTGAATGCCCAGGAGGAGCCGAACCAACTCCATGAAATCGGTTTACTGGGGTTAACCCCATTCTCCAGACTGAGACAGAAATTAGTTAGACTAGCAAACAAACAAACCCCAAAACCTAAACTGCAGGACATACTTCTCTCAGAAGAGCTTTGGCATAGAGTTGTGTCTCAAGCTTCACAACAAGAAATGGTCACCAGATGTTGCAGAGGCACACAAATTCTCCGTGTGGAGGCCTGTCACATCACCATGTGACACTGCAAGGCCCAGTAAACTCTTCTACTCCATTTACATAAATGTCCAAAGCTTTATTTTCTTTAATAGCATCAACCTATTTACCTGTAAGACTATGTCAAGGTCTTGCCCTTCATGAAGACTTTGTAATTTTATAGGACTTTCCAACCCAAGATCATGCTGTATTTCCACATTCCTGTGATGCAGCAAGGTATAAATATTCATATAGATTAGGAACTGCAGTGCAGTGAGGTTTTGTTTAGACTCTAAATCTCCATCTCTTTCAGTTTCCCCACAAACCAAGACAGATTTTTGCAGAGATTGGATTAATCCAACACCCCACCCCAACTTCCAAGCCTGAATTTTTATGCCATGTCCACACTGTGAATCTCCCAAAGCACGACAGAGCTGGATGGGACGGCTGCATCCAGAAGGACACAGCTGGAGAAGAAAAGCTGAAGAAGAAGCTGCTGTGTAAGGATCCCACACCAGCTCAGACTCCATAGGTGCTGGCTCTGAGTCGCTGTCTGTAAAGCAGGAGCTCGGGGACACGGCCTGTCAATGCCAGCAGCATCTCCTGCAGCGTGGGAGAAGGCTGCTCTTGGGGAAGCCAGATGGCTCCTAAAGCAAATCAGCCATTAACTGCACAGTAAAGACTCTGAAATCAGGAATTAATAGCTCTGCTTTCTCTGAGAGGCCACTTGACAGCTCTGAGAGTAGCTACGGAGGCTGCACCTTTCCACGCTAATAACAGAGCAGCGCAGCTCTTGGTGAAGTCCCCCCAGAGGTAGGACAACCCACCACAAGGTCACACAACTGCTGACTGAACCACACTGCTCCCGCTGCCTCACGCTGGGCCAAGGGGAGGGCGGAACAAACCCACTCCCCACATTGGAGATCTCCCGGTTTGGATCCCAGAGCTGCTGGTGGTGGCTCCAGCCTCCCTGCCCAGAACTGGAAGAAGTCTTTGCCTACAGCATCTCCCACAGAGGTTTGTTTTCCTCCACAAGAAATTGTTGCTAAAATTGATGTTGGCAAACCACAGTTTGAGATCTCAGTCTCCTTTAATTTTTGTTTCCATGACACAACTCAAAACACACTTGTTAATACAGTGCCTGATTCAAGCTAGACCCAAGTTTTGCAATTCAGATCCAATTCTGAAGCCTTGTATAACTATTATCTCCACCGGCACTAATTCAGACTTCTTTGAGGAAACCACACACACAGAAAAGTGAGTGATCCCATAGCAAGACCCAGCCCTGAAAGACCAGAAGTATATTGTTTGTACTCAGTATTTTTAGACCAAAAATGTTAATTCCCTGGAAGATTCACATTGAAGGAGGAGCCTTGAAAATATGGAAGTACCTCAAGGGGTTGATCCTTCTTTTTGGGCCTTTTGTCCATGGATGCACAATCGAATGAATCGTTCTCTTCATCATCTGAGAACACAGAGCCTTTTGTTTCACAGTTTGCCTCAGGTGGCTTTTCATACTTATTGTCCACACCTGTTTAACATGACCATTTACAGTCTAAATGTGAAGACAAAGGACGAGGAAATCAGTGATGGTTTGATTCACACCCCCCCAAATGCCACCTCACTGCAAAGCCATGCACCTTCCAGGGATTAATAGACAGCAGGTTCACACATCACACTCTAGTAATAGCAGCTGTGGGGTTAGAAATCAAAAGGTTCTTGTTTATTAAGGCATTATAAACTCTACTTGGGTTATTTACATAGAAAGTAGACTAAATTCACAGCCTCTGATGTTCTGGAGATTGACTCTTGAAAGATTTTTGGTTTTTTGGTTCAGGCATATATAAAATAGCTGATTTCTTGAATTGCTGATTCCATCCGTAGTTCCTGCATCTACTGCATCCAGAAGGAGTGTCCTCTAGAGGCCACCAAATGAGCGTTGAAATCCTCTAGACAGTAGAGACAGCAGCCTGGGATGCAGAAACATGAAGCACAACAGTACTAATAGACTCAAAGCTGAGAGCGCTCCAGCCCAGCACTCAGTTTAAGATCCACCAAAGTCAACCATAAGCTTCAACAGACCTTGAAACAGACCCTCTGCAGGGGGTGTGTTGCTGCGAGACCAGAGCCAGGAAACACCTCTGTGTGTCACTCTGGAGTAAATCTCACAGAGCATCCACTGATGGATCTGAAGGCAGAGCGTGACCACTAATGCCTGCTCAGTGGTTCTTATCCTTACAGCAAGATCCTTGAGGGACTCGTGATGACACACAACACTATTTACTGCCTTAAATCCAGACAGGGAAGCCAGACGGTATTTTTAATGGACAGTGCAAAGCAAGAGGTACAGAAGAGGACACCCAAGGTGACCAAGCTTTCTGGATCTTCACAGAGAGTTTCTTATCAGCAGGGCTGGAGCTTCCTTGGACTGATAGTTCAGCTTTTTTCATTCTGAAACATGTCAGGAGTAGAAGCGTTTGCTGTCTAGATAGCATTAACCACAATTAATGGTCTATGCTTAGATCATTGTTATAAACATAAACAGAAACAATGCTCTGTGCTTCTTGTTTCAGCCTGACTGTAAGACTCTGCTGGACCAAAGACTAAAACCAAAGAGGATTCTTAAACATCTAATACTTATGAATCCACTTAGATCCTTAAAGCACAAAAGAACTGAGTTCTCCAACAGCTCTTTCAGCTGGGTAACAGAGAGACCGAGGCAAATTGCTTTGGCTACAGCAACACCACAAGTCAGGAGCAGGTCACCAGGGCTCTCTCCAGTGCCAAATTTAAGTCAGCAGCTAAATTCTCTCAGCCCACAGGATGCAGCTGCTGCTCGAGCGAGTGGTGAGCATCATCCTCTGGCCACTGACCCAGCATTTCTACCCCTTTATCACCATTTGCATGGAAGACACCATCGCAGGTTTCCTTCCAGGAAGACCCAGAAGTCAACTTTTTCCCAGGCTGTACTGAAAATGCTGATAGTCAAGTTGCAGTAATGCTGAATTGGGTTTTCTCTATATATGACTGTAGTGTTATGACACATGGCAAAATCAGTTCAGGAACATTTTATTTTAATTACTATTTTATCCTTCCTCTTGGGAAGTGAGATATTCAGGAGGTGCCTAGCTTGGGTCATCTTGGATGTGGGAGCTGGTCTTTGCATCTCTCTAAACCAATGAAGAATGGAGACAAGTTTGGTTTTAATGCCATTTGTTCAGAGCAACCATGCTGAACCAACCATGCCCAAATTTGCAGCCTGGAGGCCAAGTACTGCCCCCAATATCAATTCATATGACTGCTCCCAGCCGCCCTCTTCCCCAGAGGTCTCCCAGATGTGGGCTGTGGGCTGATCCAAAAACACATCTTCAGCCATGTGCTGCTGCGAAGGGACAATGGCTTTGCCCAGGAAAAAGAGGATTTCAAAAGGGCACAGGATGGATGTTGAAGAACCAGAACTAGAGCATTCAGTGGCCAGACTGCAGAGACACTGGCTGATGAAGCTGAGAGCATACATGATTAGGCAAACATGCCATGGTCCCTTTCTCCTACCACCAGCTGCTCCGCAGCAAAAGGACACAGAAGGACCTGTCAGCCCTGATAACACTCCTGGCAATCCCATGTTTTTCTAGCATACATTGCTTTCTACAATATTGTTCTCCCTCTTGAATTGCTTTCTGGGTGAAAAAGATAGCCAGGCAGCTCTGCCACATGCATCATCTCCATGAGGGGCACAGCAGAGGCACAGCTTCCTGCAGGCTCTTCTGTTCCCTCCATCAGCCTGAGCATCATATCCATGTCCTGGAGATGCTGCTGTGAAGATCAAGAGGAGAAATGGCACACAAAGCTTTGATGCCACAGCAGAGAGGTCTGGAAAGTCCACTGGAATCTGGGCTGAGGGCCTCTTCTCCCCTGCTCCATCTCGTTATGAAAGAGGCACTGAAAACCAGTGAATCAAGCACCAGTTTTGCTTCAGCCTCACTGAACTGGAAAAGGACAGAAGTGGATCTATCCCAGACCTTCCCACTATGTTTCTGACCATTGATCTTGAATACACAGGGCTCTTTTTTTTTTTTTAAGGCCTGGAGTGAGAAGGGAGGATTCCCTGCCCATCCTGCCTTGGGAAGGACATCTGTACTGTGGGCAATCCCAACCTCCTATTGATCTGGGGTGCCAGACTTCGTGCCACATTTGTGGAAGCATCACACTCTTCTAGGTCTGGAGGCAACTCATCTCTGAAGGGCCGCTGCTACGTGACTGCCAGCTCCAAAGCTGGGGTTGTTTTTGTGAACAGAGTGACAACAGGATAAAAAACTAATTTTCCTACACCAAGAGAGTGAGGCCTCTGCAGGAGAAAGCATAAAGCAGGGGATTAACCAGAACAATTATCGCACACGTGAGGAATTAATGAGAAAGGAGATAGAGGCTTAAAGTGAACGGTTGAGTTATGGGACACCAAGGTGAAGACTGAGGAGCAAAACATGTTGTCAGGGCTGGCACAGGCTTCTCGAGGACAGCACCTGGCCTCGGGTGACCTCTTGTGTGTTTCTAAGAGCCGTCTTTAGGATCTGTGGCTGTGGGGCCTCAGCGCACTATCAGATGTCCCCAAAGTGGCAGAGCCAGCAGTGTGTGCTGCTTTAGGAAGCAGGTGACAGCCCCAGGGTCTGTGTCACGGCCAGGGCTGTGTAAAAGCATGGACCATCAACCAGACATCTGCTCTGTCTCATCTTTGGGAGACTCTCACTCCCCATCTCAGAGCAGGCTGCATTTTGGGTGTCTCCACCTCTTACACCTTTGCATGGAGGGGCAGAATTGCCACAGAAATTGGAAACTGGCTGGTGTGCCAGGGCAAAAGCTACTGCTGCCTCTTGCAAAGATCTTTGCAGTATCCTGACCAGATAATGCTCCTCTTTTCATTAAGGCAAGACAGAATCTGACTGTGAACAAGCTAAGGAAAGGGACCCCTTAATTCCAGTTCGTAGCGTCTTAATTCCTTCAAAGGGAACCGATAAAACCAACACACTGTGTGGGAAGCCCTGAAGCTGGGGATGTTCCAAGTTAAAGTAGACAGGGTTGGGATTTAAACTATTAAATTCACCACTGGCAACAACCCAACACAGACATGCGAATGTGGGGCCAGATCGTTGTCATCTTTAATCTCTGTGATTCTACATGGGCTAAAAAATATCTCCCTTGCAAAACTCTTTCTACAGCAATAAATGGGATTCAGCAGCAGCAGGCTGTTTTTTCAGCAATTGCTTTGGTTCAGGCTCTGATCTATGCTGCTGTTTAAATCCAAAGTGACTCGTATGGATTTTCATGAGTATAACAGAGGCCAGCGCCCAGCGCCCAGCCCAGTCTAATTACGGAAGAGCAAAGGACTTTGATCTAGAGCAGGATTAGTTGGAGTAGTTACATTTATATAGTCCTAAAATTCCATCTGGCACTTTGAAGGCAACCGTGAGGCTGAGGTGGGCCCCGGTGAAAATGAGTTTGACACCCCTGATCTAGATCCTCTGAAAAATGTGGACACTTTAACAGAATTCCAGTGGGAATCAGGTACCCCAATACCTTTGAGAGAAGCTGTAGCTCTTTCTCCTGACACTGTAATTATTTGGGAGCAATGGGGAAATCCACAGCCATAGACTACACAAACCAGGAGCAAGGTATTGTATCATGGTAGTGGAAGATAAAGTCACTCCAGAGCTAAGCCTTTCCAGGGGATAATTAATATAAGGAAGTTTGCACACCACTTAGTAAGAGCAAGAGAACAGATATTTATTATACGATGGCGATCAGCTTCTTTTCCCTGCAACAAAGACAAATTTGCCATCATTTCCAAAAGACATTGACCCAAGTCATGTACTTCCCCAACAGTTTTCATTGCCAAACCAAGAAGTTAGGAGCAGCCAACTCCAGCAGCACACACTGCCCAGGAGCCACAAAACAGAGGCAGACAGTCCTTTCCAAAGCTGAAGTCAAACGCAATCGAAGCAAACAAGTCTAATCATATCAACAAAGTCATTCGTTAATGAAAACGCATCCCACAAATGATTAAGTTGTTAAGTGCTAGTCTATTCCAAACACCTCAGAAGAAAACTCATGCAATCCATAACACTTACATCAGAGTCCCATAATATTTACATAGAGAAAAGGAAAGAATAAATTGTTAGGGGAAAACATTTGGGTGTAGAGGGGGAAGGAACATTGTTTCAGAACACAGAAATCTTCATCTTTGCTTTCATAATACCTGTGGTTCAACTGGAGTTTATTAAACAATGCTTTAACTTTCTATTGGTGAAATGCAAATGTAGTGAAAGTACCTACCGATTTTCTATGATTTTTTTTTTCCTTCCCTGAAATAACCAAAATAACGACGACAGTATTTTTAAATACCCAGAGAAAATTGCCATTCAGACGTAGTGTTGCAGAGTGATGCAAATCCTCCCTATAAAAATTTGATTCAACATTTACTAGAGGGAAGTTCTATGAAATAAAATACCTAGAGCAACAAAAAGTTGTCATTTGTTCTCTAAGCTCAATGACAGAAAGGTTAAAAAAAAAACACCCAAAACCAAACAACAACCTGTAAATTCCCAGCACAAGAGCTGGAAGCAAAACTGGCTAAGAACAAATATGAAACCACCTACATCATTTAATTGAATCAGTTCAGAAATATATGAACAGCCCCCTTGATGTAAAGTCAATTAGTTTTTTAAGCGTACTTTCCACTGTAATAATCTCATGTCCAATTTGTAGCATATCACAAAGAATGGGTTGGATACATCAAATATACCAATAAGGTGATTTGTTTACATCACAATTAAGTGAATGTCCCACTAAGATCCTTGTTGATCTGCACTCCTGACTGTGTGTGGTCTGTCACCTTGTCTTCAGGGTGACAATCACATGTAGGAAGAGATCCAACATTATTTTATTGGAAAGACTCCAGGGACTGGCTTTGTGTGGCTGGGCTGACTGTCAGTCACTGCTGAGCTGTGGTTTTTAAGGTGTTTGTTGCTGTATCAGTCACCACTACGGAGCAGAACCCTTTCGAGCACACTCAAAAAACACGGTCCCACTCATCACTAATGTCCTCGCGCATTTCTTATATTGTCTAATGCTCCTGATCAGCATTTTAGTATCAAATACGCCCTCAAATACATGCAGCCACAACAGGTCTCCTGATATACAGCTGATTCTTCAATATCTGCTAGATGTATTAATTCTCCGTGAGGATTAAAATTGTTCCTCCCTCTCAACCATGCCACAAGTCTTTGCAACAGCACCTAAGAAACGTTAGTTGAGCGAATACCACGGAATATAATATTTATTACTTCTTAAATGCCAGTTCCAAGCAAGCTTGTTTAACATTGACCCAGCGTTTAAGCATTTTCCAGGCACTGCCAAAAGACAAACAGATATCCCTGGAGATTTTCACTCCGTCCTTCCTGAAGGGGAAAAAAGAGCTCTTGTGTAATTGTGCCGTTGTTTGTTAACACTGCAGCCTCACCTTCCACAGGCCGTGACCATAGAAGAGACAAATCAGAAACCTGCATAAAGCCCTGGGAAGAGTTTTGCCAACAAAGGCACTGAACAAGAGCAAGAAGAGCTGGCACAGAAGCTGTCAAGAAGACACGCTACAGCATATATAGAGGAACATGCCTGCATTTAGGGATGCTGCCCTGCACAAAGGAGGATGAATGTCCTGAAATGTGTCAACACTTGGTCATATGCAGAGCATAAGGCTGGCTGGAGTGAAGCAACTGGGGAGGGAAGAGCTTTTCTGGGAAGCAAACAGCTCCAGCAGCAGAAGAACCCACCACGGCGGACAGTGATGGATCTGCTCTCGCAGAGGGCGAGCTCAGGCTGCTTCAGCCTGGCCTTCACTTTCTGCATAAATTCACATTTCACGGCACCTGCAGGCCACATCCTCAAGAAACCACCATGTTTCA
Organism: Patagioenas fasciata; assembly: GCF_037038585.1. Classification (NCBI taxonomy): domain Eukaryota; kingdom Metazoa; phylum Chordata; class Aves; order Columbiformes; family Columbidae; genus Patagioenas; species Patagioenas fasciata. The sequence continues at coordinate 6,961,999 of NC_092523.1, read as the reverse complement.
GTCCAAACTATTTTTATCTTGTCCAGTGCTTCTCCCAGGGTATCATCTAAGGAGCAGGATGGGCAGATTTTTGCTCCCACTGGCCTGTGCTCTCCTAAGAGCTGTTGGGGGTTTCTGAGAGTCACTCAGTGAGAGAAACAACCAAGTTTCACCCGCAAGAGCATTAAGGCAACTGCTCCTGCCAAACTAAACTTTAATACCCCTGCTTGAGGTAAGACTTGAATATCTGCCCAATTAGACTGTAAACTCTTTGGAAATGAGTACTGTTAAAACTGGCTACACAGAAGTATGCACTAAGGAAAGATGAGTGACAATAGTTTAGGACAACTGAGTCTCACCTAAACCAACTTAGCTTCTTTCTTCTCCCTGCTTTTTGTGGCGTTGAGAAAATCTGTTCACGTGACGTAATCGGCTCTCTAGGCCACCAAAGCTGCTCTTACAAAGGAGCATTTTAAACGGCGGGCTGTTGTCTGAGACTGCATTAATGCATCTATTGCCTTGGAGACAGAGAAAGGGCAGCCTGTGGAGACAGAATGAACCCTCTATGAGACAGAGCCTCAGCATACCCCTATTGACATGGTCCAAGGGACTGGACTATGTTGCGGAGGGTAGAAATAGTAAACCAAGCCAATCTGAAAGGCAGGGCACTCAATTTAAACCAGATCAACATGACTTTGAGCCCAATTTGTAAACACATTGGACTGATTACTGCTTCAGTGTCATTAAATGACTTTCCTAAGATTAACTCACGTCTATTAAGCACTAAGGGATTCAGTGATTCATTTTATAAATAAGACTTTGAAGTCAAATCCATAAAATTGGTTTAGGCTAAAATTAGAATGGTGCTAATAAATTGCACTGTGAATACAGTATTATGTGATTGCTTAAACAGATCCCATCTTAAAGTGGCTTCATTCTCTTGCCGTGGCACACTCACCCCAAATGGCCTAGTGCAAAGAACCAGAAAAGGATAACAGGGAGTGTGACAAACTGAATATGAAGGTTGGTTTATCACCTATGCTGTTTTCAAGAAGTCAGTGTTAGGGTGGAATCACCAGCCTCCCACCACTAACGCTGCACGGGGCTGCATGACACGTCAGGTTCAGAGCAGTGGGAAGGCACAGACTGGCACTCGGCAAGTGACATAGCCAGCAGCGATGACCGCAGGACGGTGGCAGCACCATGACCCTTCAGTCCCTCTGCTGCTGTCCCCAGGTTGATGTGTGCAAAGTAAACAAAAAGCACACGGGACAAGAAGTAAAGGAGTTACAAAGGTCTTTTCCTTCCACCAACAAAAGATGCTGCCAGCCTGCATTTCTTCTTTCTCCCTAGACAAGCTGCTTGGCATCCTCTGGCATGCCAGAATCTGAGGCTTCCCTCTGCTTTCATCTGCCACTGGGACGAAATGCAGAAGTGATTCGGCTCAACTCTTAGCAACCAAGACACAGCACTGAAAACACCACTGGCAGCTGAACCGCTCACTGCATGCCCAAGTTTGTAAACATAAGCAACACTGGGGACAGTGGGACTTCTTTGCAAAAATGGCTCTAAACTGAAGCAGATAGAGTCTGTTCAACCATGTTTCATCATACCAGGGTCTGCTGCTGGTCTTTGTTATTTACCCTGCTCATCCCAAATACCAGCGTCATCTCCACCAACAGAGAAACACGTGCCAGTCCTTAGTGAATAGCACAAAACAGGGTTAGGACTGAGGAAGGTTTGCTCTTGCTGCTTTCCTTGTGGTTTTACAGTGGCACTGAGGGATAAGGAACAGCAGTTACACCGGGGCAACAAGAACAGTGGTACATCCTCTGGAACAGAAAGGACAGAGATTTTTCTCCAGAGAAACACTCCCCAGCCTTGGGTAACACAGGTCAGTAAGGTAAGAAGCACTGCAACACTCGCCATCAGCACACACACAGCTCACCAACTCGCTCGCAGCCTGGCATCCCACTGGTTTGTTCCCTTGGTGTTAGGAAACTCGGTGAGTAGGAGCGGCAGGAGCAAGCCAGGCTGGGGGGCACTGCCATGTCCAAAAGGGATGCGTGGGTATCGGGGCGCAGGAGATCCAGCACTCACCTCTGAGGAGCCGGCACACCGAGCAACACGTGCACACTGAAAGAGGAGCTGAGCATTAGGAACTCATCAGGCTGAGCTGCTATCTCAGAAAACACTTGGCATCATTTTGAGGTGGACTTCATGACCCCGGCGTGCGCTAAGAGACCATCATCTCTATTCAGCAGCACGGAGCGCAGCCCCAGGAACGCGCCTCAGCCCAGGCTGTGTGCCCAGTGGGTGTTAGGGCTGGGATTACGTACAGCCCCCTGGCTCTGTTCTCAGGTCACTAAACAGAAATAACTCCTGAGCAGAGGGGTCTGGGAGCACGGATAAGCAATGGGTAACAGTGCAAAAAGCTGTATGATAATAAACACAGAGTGCAATACCGGGACTTGTATTGCTACATGCCTGGAGTTTTTCAGTCTGTTTAGACTTCTGCAAGCAGTGACGCAGCCATTCACCCAGCTTCTGATGGAAAACTCCACAGATCCCTGATTTTTGTAAATCAGGAATGTGCCGAGGAGTCCTGCAGGAATTATATTTTGGTGGAATTGCTGTAAGAATGAAAGGAACCAAGGGAATTGCATTGCATCCTTCAGTGCAAATGCAGGTGATTCACAGCTGTTCATAAAAGTGTGACCTTTGCAGCTTCATCTTGTGGCTAGCTTGTGTTCCAGGAAAAAGCCTAGAAATAATTTCCAGTTTAAGCCTGCAAATTTAACCCTCACAGTGGCATCAATGACTCCAGATTTAAAAAGGTTTGGAGAAAACAAACAAAAAAAATTAAAAGGATTGAACTGTGCATGATTTCTTTCATCACAATTATCCAGCACTGCCGACACTGAAAGTCCTTCAATAGTTTCACAGTCATTTTTAACCAGCATAAACCAGCACTGCTGCTGAAAGCAAATGCCCCACTGCCCCTCAGGCTCTGGCCTCCACCGTCCTTGTCCCATTGCTGATCCCTGTGCTGCTGCTCTCTACTGGCTCTAGGATCTGATTCAGCCAAGAGCAACCTGGAAGCAAGAAACAACATTTAACTTGAACCAACTCCCTGGCTGGGGTCAAGGGGCTGGACTAGACGAGTTTTGAAGGTCCTTTCCAACCCAAACTATCATATGATTCTATGAATAAGATTTAACTATGTCCAAAGGAAGGGACAGTGTGTGGCAGAAGCAAGCAAGTGGGTCGCACTGTTTCAATGGGAGTGCTGGCTACATTGGCTGGATGCTGCTGTGAAACTGTGGCCTTTGAATGAGAGATGAGTCTCAATCAACCTCAAGAGATCTGATGCCCCTGAATTGCACAGAAGGTCACAGTCTTATGATGGTTTATTCTCTGAGAGCTCATACAACATAAGTTGTTCTCACACATCTTTTTGGAGCTTTTCTGGTTGGTGGGGACTGAACTACCCAGCTGTACCCAAATGCTGATGTTCCCCCACCTTTGTTCTGTCCTGCAAAGCCTTCAGCACTAGAATGTAAAACCAAAAAACAGCCTTGAGTCTCTCCTGCACAGAGAAGTGGGGAGTATCAGACAGCACACTGCACTTTCCTGCTTTGAAATCATTCCAGCTGTGAATGATCTCTGCCTGGGGTAAGCTCCAGCAGAAAGGGTACTCACTCTGGGCAATACAGAGGCTGGCTCTGTAATTTGTGATGCTCTGGCCCAGACAGCATCACCTCTGGCCACCGACCATCCTGTTATGCAACACAAATCTCCTGCTGCTGCAGTACATCCCCCTGACTCACCCAAAAGCAAGGCCTCCAGCCCACGCTGGAGGATTCTGCTGGCATCAGCAACCCTGAGGCATGTTTGCATCAACTAGGGGATTGAGCTGTGTGACACAGTGGCCAATATCCCACTCCTCAAGTCACATGCGTCACTCGCCAGCCATCACAAGGGAAAAAGTTTTAGCTGCACTGTCCAGATGCTTTTAAGGGAATACTGTAAGGTTAAGAAGTGCAAACTGTTAACAGAATCATTTCAGTCGGAAGAGACCCTCAAGATCATCGATTCCAACCATAACCTACCTCTGGCACTAAACTGTGTCCCTAAGAACCTCATCCATGTGTATTTTAAACCCCTCCAAGGATGGTGACTCCACCACGTCCCTGGGCAGCCTGTTCCAATGTCTGACAACCCTTTCCATGAAGAATTTTTTCCTAATATCCAATCTAAACCTCCCCTGGTGCAACTTGAGGCCATTTCCTCTCGTCCTGTCACTTGCTACTTGGGAGAAGAGACCAACACCCTCCATGCTACAACCTCTTTTCAGGTAGTTGTAGGCAGCGATAAGGTCTCCCCTCAGCCTCCTTTTCTCAATAAAGACATGTCTGTATGTGGGTGGTTACTGCACATTTGCCAAAACAAAAGGATTGCCTTGAAAAATATTTGGAAATACTGTTCTGTAGCTCCAGTTCTCTGTAAGGACAAGTAGCCATATGACATTTACAGTTCTGCCTGTGGAAGAAGCACAGGTCAGAACATGCATTGAAGCTGAACTATCACAGGCTATAAGCAGGCTGCCAGAACACTAAATTGAGAAACGCTGAACTAAGAGCAAAGTGAAGGATCAGATTAGGAGGGCAGGTGGTGTGGCTGTTACAGCAATGAGGGCAATGATCGTGTTTTCTCAGTGTGCACGTGCCTCACAGGAGTAGCAGCGATGCCTCATGTAATGTGCTGTGTGTGGGGTCAGCAGCTGTACATAAATCACAGCAAAAGCAGCTTTTGCCCCTTTGTGTTGTCTGCGTGGAGCTTTTGATGGGGTGTGAGGAGGAGAAAAAGAGTCTTTCTGATGGATGGGTGTGAATTCACCTGGAGCTGCCATATGCTGAGCAGTCTCACTGCTGCGGACGGCCACCTCCATGAGTGGGACTGTTCAGCTTATAGCAGGCACCACTGAAAAGACAGCAAAGACAGAAAAAGATAGAGGAAAAGAAAGGGTAATTTCCCTTGTCTCAAAAGCAACTCTTGCATATTCTATTTCTTGGCCTCATAAGACACTTCAACAAGCAAAAAGGCTGGATGGGGCTCTGAGCAACTTGATCAGGGTGAAGATGTCTCGGTTCATGGCAGGGGGTTGGACTAGATGAGCTTTGAAGGTCCCTTCCAACCCAAACTATTCTACAATTCAATGAAAATAAACCTTTCGCTGTGTCTGCATGTGGTCATTACTAACTAAATGCCAAGTTCTTCACACGGTGCTTTGTGTCAAGAGTGGATTCAGAGAGTCACAAGTCCATCCAACCAGCACCAGTCACATTATAAAATAACAACAATGGAAATGAAACAAGCTGAGTGGTTATTTAACATAGCCCAAGCACAGTGTGGTCCTGCAGCCAACTTTTGGCCACAGCCAAAGCGCACCGGTGTCAGGAGAGTCTTTTCATGGGTTTCAGTGGGCTTGGAAGCCACTGTCACATCAAATCTGTCCGTGTTTTTAATTCTCGGGGAATGGGACTCATCTAAACTCCTGTAACCTCAACTTAGAGAGCCATCTCTTGTCTTTGCCTCACTGTCCTAAGTGAGAGTGCATTTCCATGCACCAGTCATTCAGCAGGAAAGGTGGTTCAAGGAGCTTCTAATCCCCGTCCCCTTGTTCTCATAACATACTTACCCAAAGGTCTCCCAAAATAGTTATTTTGGAGGCTCCCAATAAGGTGGATCACCAAATTTTTCTGAGTTAAAAATAATCCCTCAAAAACAGTAATGATAAGAATTTTCAATCTGAATCAAACACTAATTTACTGTACGCCCCACAAGTCCCCTTAGCTGATTTAATCAACAAGAAAACAACATAAGCTTGTGGACATTAAAGTGACCACTCAAGAAATGAAGAACAGCAGTGCCAGATCAGATGAAAGGTCTGGTCCAATCTGTCACCTGTCACCAGCAGCCGCGGTGGGCAGTGTATAATAAGAGGGTGAGCAACAGCAGTGCTTTCCCTGGCCATCCTCCCACCATTCACCAATTCACAGCTCAGGGACTGCTGTGACCTGAGACCCAGGGCAGCAGGACAGATTCCCACACAGCAGCAGGTTTTGCTGTGAAAACCCATAAATATGAGAAAATAACCCCTGTTTTTTCCAAGGTGTGTTTGCTGCCTTAGGAGAATGACTACACCATTTTCAGGATTTCTTCCTGAGTCCACAGCTCTTTGCTGCTGGACAGCTTGAGCGACCATAGCTAGGCTGTTCCATCACCTGAGGGTAGTGCTTGACATCTGGTTGTCATCAGGCTACTGTCCTTCCTCTCTTTGACACGGCTGTTGAGAAAATTAAGAGCCTATGCTAGATGGAAAACATGTTTTTCAGTCGTTATGCATCCCTGACAGCTGTATGAGAGAAATAACGATATATGGGGTCATGTCTGGGCTCAGTGGGCCAGAGCAGTGTCGTTTCACCCCAAATATGGCCCTCGGGATGTGATGCAGTCTGGCTGATAGATGACACTCTTCCACACACACACATACAGGATAGTTATGTCTCTGATCACTTCACCCTTCATTCTGACTACATATCCAATTGTGCCCACACAAAACAGTACAAGGACTAGAGAGACCTGAACCACACCTTTCACTTAATCTGACTAAAAGTGGGAGGAAAGCTGTGGCCATAGTCTTCTACATGGCATGATGCCATGACCTGAGTGAAATCACCCGCTGATGAGCTATTTCAGCTTACCTGTAAAGAGAATTTATTCAACAGATGACATTAAAAAACAGAGAAGCCTGTGAGCTACAGTTCTCAGAATTTGCAAAGACCTTGAAGGATGCTCTTTAGGAGAGACAAGACATTTGTAATACATTCCAAGACTAAGGCAACTAGAAGGGGTAGCAATCTACACAGGCTGGAAACATGGTGAATGTTTGCACAGACCTCAACACACACAAGCCGAAACTGCTAAATTTCAGACTCGCCAGCATATGTTTCACAAACTACCAAGTGCAACACGCCTGCAAGTTTCTGTGGTTTCTCATCACAGCAGTTGAGTTGTATGAACTTTGGTGGTGTTTGGGAATCCCAGAAGCCATCTGGAACCCCCTGCTTGGGATAACCCTCCACGTCTCAGTTTTTTGAGATGTAGTTTACAAAGCTATCTTCGGTTAAATGTTTCGGATCTGGGCTCACAAAGATTTCTTTAACCAAGTCTGAAATAAATTTTTGTAACTAAATCCTCAGGAATGGATCTTGTTCCCACTGTGATGTTTCTTTGTTCTTTCAGAATGTGAAAACAAACCACTGCCCTTCAGAATGACTTTTCTCCATAATAGTGCTTATGAAGGCATCCTTCACATCATAAACAGCTGTAAGACCTTGGTCTCTGCTTCTAGGAGTGCTTTATATGGGTTTGATTTCTTAGTTGGCTTTATCAGTGATAAAGTTCTGCAACTACAACTGTCAAGTCTTGTAGCAGCTACTGTAGAGTTTAGAAGAAGCACAAGTAGGCCTAATTCAAACCAGACACGTATTATAACTCGCAGTTATGTTCAGATGACATAAGGCTATATCACCGTTTGGGGGCTTTGATGACAATAATGACCCTTCCCCACTAATGTGCATATCTTATTTTTGCATTTCCATTACCCCTCTCATTGAAAAGCCACCACAGTTTTCAGCCCTCAGCCCAGAGCCTGACTTTTCAGCTCGAGTTGCAAGGACTGGTACTGGCTGCCTTGGTACCAGCCAGGAATAGTAACCACCAAACGATGATACTGTTTTCTCTCTCAAGTGCCAAGAGACTCAACAAGCATGTCTGTGTCCTGCAAATTCTGGTATGTGCTGCCTGCAATGCCTGTTTCTATATATTCTTGCCAACGGCATGACTTCATTCGACTGTGCGATATTCCAGACAACACGACACTGAAAATAACGCTGGCGCTTACCTGAGCTGCCGGTGCCTTCCGATGCGCTTCGGGATGTTTTTGGCTGGCTCTGTTTGCTACTTGTTCGTACAGTGACTGAAGGAGGGACAGTGCTGCTGCTGTCTCCACGAATCGTCGACAGGTCCTGCATGCTAAAGCTCCTTAGTCTCTCCGACAGGGCCCCCTGTCCCTAGTTAAACAAGCAAATAACACAAAAGTTAAGATTCCACAGTGCATTTTGAGCCTTTCTACCTCCTTGTTCATTAAAGTACAACGGGAAGAGAAAAAATTGCCTGGTTCCAGTAACCTAGAGAGGACAAATATGAGTTGTTAAAAGCATCATTTCCCTCTCTTTGCTCTTCCTTTTGGAGTGGTTCTATGTATAAATCCATTCACAATTTGACAGCGAGCATCTCGGATTCTTCAGTGCAGTCATTGGAGCTCGGAGTAGCCTTGGACACATCTAAAGGAGCAGAACGTTGTTTTATCTTTCTGGTAGGTACTTTTCTTCACTAGGATCCAAATCAAACAGGTACTTGGCTTTGGAAACACAATTAAATAGTCTGCATCAAAATAACTCCATTTTAAAGTTATTCATCTATGATTATAGTGACCCAGCGATTCTCCGTCATATACAGAATTTCCAGAGCATGGAAAATCTGAAATTTCAAAGTAACAAAATGTTATTGTTACATGCAAACAAATATTCCAGTGCTTTTTCCATGCAGCTTAAAGAAGAAATCAACTAATACAATATTTTTTATTCTTTTTTAGACTAGCTCTCAGTGAGGCAACAAACATATTCCTCAGTGAAAGGAATGTAGTTGTTCTTTGTAAAAGATGGGTAGGTTAAAAGAAACTTTTCATTAAAACGACATCCCATCAAAAAGCTGACTATAAGTATTCCTCATTCTGAATTCTGTAACCTTCATACTGCACCACTGCCATAAAGTCAGAACACCAGAAAATACAATCAATACAAACCCTATCTATCCTTCTCTGTTGGCTACATTAAGTGATATTCAGAATATAAACAGTATTACTGATCAAAAGTATATCTATGTTTTGACATTTTGTTGGTGGGGAGAGGGTCTGAAAGATAATTCATAGTATATAGTCTTGAAAAAAAAATCCTGAAATAAATATATAGGGCCTGATTCTAAAATTATTTCTGCTACTGTAAATTAGGACAAATTCAATGGATGCTTCGACTGAGGTGAAATGGCAAACAACAGTAAATATTGCCCTGTTTAATAACATAGTTAAGGCACATCTTAGCAATTCAGACACCATCTTCATTTAGATTCGTATTTCTCCAAGCAGCACACAAGTGGAACACGGCCAGAGGGCTCGAGGTTGGGGCTGGACCGGAGTCCATCACTGCTCTCTTCTGGGCTGCAGATTTCAGTATCCTGTCCCCAAACTCAACTCCAGAGCACATCCATTTGACCACCAGTAGGCTGTACATCCTGGACCACAGCACTTTCTGCGTTGGCAAGAAGCAAACAGCATGCGATGACAACTTCTTCAATGCTGTCCCGAAGTATCAACAGTAGAAATACGCATCACCTAAGAAAAATAAAACTGAACTGTCCTTTGTAGGGCAGAGTTACTCAAAAAGCTGCACTGGGATTTTTTTCTTCATTTTACTGAACTTTTGGTTTCTTAAGATCTTTCTACGTATGTTTAGTTTGGCAGCATTTTACATTCAGCTTATCTGCAGGCTCACAGAGAAGTCTCCACACACCCACCACGCTCTTCCTGCAGATTTACTTTATTTTTAAATTATTTTAAATGACTTGGTCTTTTTTGCTTGTATTCCAAGACATTTCACTTTGCTGGTTTTATATGCCTGATAGCGGAGTTTCTGGAGCTGAGGTTTTTTTAAAATCTCATCTCTGCCATCTCACTCTCCAACCGGCCACAAGAGTTGATGCCTGAACTTCAGCTCCTCCTGCCAGTGGCTGAGCCACTCTTGGGACATGTTCTCTCTCAAGAGGCATCTCGAGTTATTCCTCTTAGGCCAGTCTAAGACAGATTTACTCTACAGTCTATGTCTGCAATTGTCACTGGGCTGATAGCCCAAATACCATTTCATTCTAGCAAGCAATTTATGTATATGGACATGAGTCAGATTACAGGCGAGATTCACACGTCAGACCCACCTGGCAGGGAAGATGACACTAACACACCCCTTTGCATTGAAAATGAAGGAGATATGTTAATATTCTCGCATTGCAACTCATGATATAGCGGCATATAATGATCAAAGGCCCCAGAGACAGCTCTGAAACAACAAGGGCTTGATAAGTGCTTGCCATCTATGGGTCCATACGTATAATAGGTACAAACACAGTTCTAAACACACAGTCACTGCACCTGTGCTAAACAACTTGGACTTTATCCAGAAAAGAAAAGAAAAACCATTGTCTTAATCTTTGTTTTAATTTCACTTGAGTTTGTAACAGCAAAGGTTGCTCAACCCATAAATAGGAAAATATTACTGTTCCTACCATCCTAAGAAACAGTTTGTCCAAATCTCAGAAAGGCTCATGCTGAGTGAGGACACTGAACACATGTGAAAACATGTTGACTTCTCTTTCACTTTTCTTTCAAATTTTTGCACCTTTGGTCTTTGTAGGTATAGACTTGACTTCATTGCTCCTAGGGCACAACATAACACAATTCTTTCTCCATTGCCACATTTCTACCTGACCCCAAATAGAAACACGACAGAAATTATGATTACAGCAGAATCAGAATGATTTCAGAGTAAAATGGAAAATGTTGTTACCAACCTTAATTTCCCTGTCAAATAAGTAGCTGCTGTATATGAAATCACAAGTATTTGAAAGGCCAGTGCTGTGAGGGTTTGCACTGCTGTAGTTATATGTTTTAGTAATAAAGACTTTTTCCAGCTGTAATGTTTATTGTTCCACAACAAGACTTATAATTTATTAACAAAAGAAAAAACAAGTCAATAGCTTTATTTCACAACAGACTTAGCACAGCACACATCTTGGGCTGTGTTTGGGTAAAATAATCATGTGGAAGAGCAGCTGTTTTGGGGAATTTTGTTTACCATCTTGGCTGCAATCACACAGATGCTCTTCTAACTGCTCCAGACATGGGAGGTGTCCCAGGAATTTCAGCACAGCGTGTGTCTGTACAGAGAGGAGATCCGGGTCCTGAAGCTACGTGTACACTGCAGGCCAGAGGCACGTTTGCAGCGTGTCCACACAGATCTGGGCTAGTTTTATCCTAGAGAGTGTGACAGTAGTTATATCGTGACAGTAGTCGTGGTGACATTTCACTGTGTCAAGAGCAAAACAGCACAATGGTGTTACACAACCTTGGAAAAGGGGACTGGAAGGGCTGTGGGACTATGGATGACACCATCTCTCTCTCTCTCCTCCCCAGCTGCCCTGTCAGGATGATTGTGCTGGCAGTGTGGGACTTGTATTTTGGGGACTTCGTCCCCTGCTGGAGGACACAAGTATGAAGTGGTGCTGGAAGACTGAGCTTTACTCTCCCTGGGCACAAGACTGCCTGACTAGACTCAGCTTCTATCCCATCCACCTTCTCTCAGGACACAGACTGTCCCCATAAGCATGGAAATTCTGATCCACTAGACAAGGATTTTGCTACAGGGTGAGGTTTGGGTGGCAACAAGTGGCAGAAGGTGTGTCTCTGTTCCCTGCTCCCTATCATGTACGTGCTCTCAAATTCATCTGATCTTGTCCCTAGGGAAGTTCACCCCATAGATAAGGCACGGCACAAGCTGAGAGCAGATCTCTTCAGGCTTCCTTCATCTCTTCTTCTCCCAGGACCCACCAGCCTTGCTGGGTCCACACATGGGACAGTTTTCTCTCTACGGGGGCACAGAAGGGCCAGGCTGGGGCAGGGCTCGATGCTACTGAATAGGACAGAAGACAAATACTAAAAAGGACACAGTAACATCACCCCACAGTAACTGCTATCACTTGCTATCAACCTTATTTAGATTCATGACAAACCCAATGATATTATGGCATCGCCCATCAAGACACGGATATTTAAGCTGCAGAAGCTTGTCTCTGATTCTATGGGAAGTTAAAGCTCCCATCCATGCGGCACAATAATCAATGTAAAACTAATTTAGGTACATCTCTACCAGCTTTAGTCAAAATTGCAGCCATAGCATAGGTGTACCTTACTTCCCCACATCTAGCACATTCTCTCCTTATTTTTGCTTTAAAAAACGGTATCAAAATCCCGAGCTTTCAAAGCTCGCTAACCTGTGTGCTGCCTTCCTCTAAATGTTGCAGACATCATCATTTCCAGACACAAACGCCAACCTCTGTGGACCCAGAGCACAAACACTGATGCAACCAATATTTGCTTGGAAGGATCAGAAATCTCGGTCCTTTCCAAAACCTGAAGTCATCATTGTGTCAGGCCGTCTGAAAGGCACTCCATCAGAAATAGCTGCAACTGTCTTAATTACTTTGCCTCTCTATAATTAATCTCTGCATTCACATTTGAAGTAAAACTTTTAAGATAGAGATGGATTTAGGAGTCTGGAAAAACTGGGTTTACATCAATTAATTACAAACATTCCACATATGTAGGTAGCTTTATGTAGGCTCTAGGTAAATAAAATCAGGCAAATAATTTTAAAATCTGCAATTTATATAGCAAAGTCCCATTAAATGATCCAAATATAAACAAATAACAGCATCTAGATTTTATCATACCTTCAGTCTGACAATCTGAAAGAATTCTGTAGACATTATTTAGGCTTCAAAACACTTATAATATCTACAAACTCCATTTTGCAGCTGTGGATACTACAACACAGCACAGTGAAGCAACACATATTAGGAACAGGTCATAAAATAGAAGCTTTTAATTTGGTCACTGTTAATACAGGATGGCACCGCCTGATCTTTTGCATCTTAGGAACAGCAGTTAATGGACAGGTAAGGGAAAACTAAGTCACACTCGCTTCCAGCACAATACTAAACCTGTTAACGTTCTCCTCTCTTTTTGCTGAAATTTTGGTTAGCAGTTCTCCTCCACGCCAGCAGACACATCTGCATGCACGTTACAGCCTCCATCCTGCAGATATTCATTTGCTACGAGGTGTGGTGCATGTTCCTAGGTCATCAGTTATTGCTATGGCGTCAGCAGGACTTCCCCAACCACACCAGTCCAAAAATGCTTGCTGGGATGCATCTTCACTTGGTGAGCCAAGTCCTGGCCTCACCAGCTTCACTGCAACCCCAAACCATCCAAATGGGATCTCAGCGGTGGGAGAGATGTTCCCTTTAGCCATTTGCGAGATAAACCAACAGCAAATGCAGCAGCTTGGCCAATGCAGTAGCAACAACCTGAGTTAGGCAGGTTTTCCACATACAAAGCTCCCTGCCTGGCTGCTGGAGTCTCTCCGGTTGCCAGCAGAGGACTTGGAAGGCATTTTGCTGATGAGATCAAAGACGGGCTTTCAAAGCTCAGCACGCGGGATCTACCCACTGGAAGCAGAACAGACAGCATCTGGTCTCAGCCCAATCTCAGCTGAAAACAGTTCAACTAGTCTAATGGGGAGCCAGACGTTAGTTAGTGGTTAGTGTAAGCACTCAGCAAATTACCTGCCCTTTTTTGTGGTCCAAAAACAAGTGTAAATGAAGCAGCTGAGAGACCTAGCAAGGGAAAAGAGAGAGCCATTGTGGCAACACACATAAAAGCTTTGAGAATAAGGTCTATTTGAAGCATAAGTAATCGAGGTGAGACACGAGCACGACGCTGGGCACCATGTGCAGGGACTCACATACACATCAAAAGCAGGGACACCCACATGTGAACTACACCTTTGAACGTAGGTTCTCCCTTAGCTTTCCCAGAGAGATGGAGAATCCACCCCATAACCTCAGCTGACAGTGTGTTTCCTCATAAGTGCGTTTAAAGAGTAAAGCAAATCATAAACACAACAGGCTGTCACTCCAGTCCTTGCACTTGATTGATGCTTCCTGCTGGAGAAACCCTCAGTGTGTGGCCACCTCTGTAATCCAGACTTAAGATCATTAAGAACAGAGTGCATTTATGACTTATTTAGGCACAGGATTAAGTGAGGGACACGTGGCAGTCATTTTAGCCCTGGTGACTGACAGGTCTTCTGAGAAGTCAGGTAATGCCGGGGAATTACAGCAATGAGTGGGAGTTTGCACACAGAAGCATTATCACGTCTGGCTATGGGCAGGTCCTGCTAAGAGCAAAACCAGCGGCTTTATTCTCTGAGCACAGGCCTGAGTGAGGGAGGAAACTGCTTCTGCCACCATATCAACACAAATATCCTACAAACAATATCCTTATGGCCAGGGCCTGCGTGCTGTGCCCAGCCCGAGACAGCTCCATGGCTTGGAGATGCCAGACAGTATTCCAGACTCAAAGGGAAACCAGCTGACGTTAATATTGATGGTGGAAACTTAATTTCATCCACCCTTTTTGTTTGTGCAGTTCATTTCCTCTCCAGGGAACTGTTTGTTATTGCGTCTCCCAGCCTCGTCTCTCTGTATTAATGTATTGTTTGATTCTGCTGTCCCGTGCATTCACTGGCTATTGTTTGATTCTTGGAGACACGAACCAAAGAGTCAACGAGAGAGAGACAGTGGAAACAGCACTGTGTTTCTATTGATTTGGGGAAAAAAACCCAAACAGATTCTCGAAGACTTAAGAGTGATGACACCACAAGCTGTCACACCACGACAGGAACAGTTCACAAAATTCTGTGAGCAATGACATGCTAACATATGTTTCAAGAAAGCCATTTGGTATAGCATTGCACAGCCATGAGATGTTTGATTTTAGATCCCAAATCCTTTACAGGAAGCTACTTTCAAAAGCAGCATGCTCAGCCCTCCTCGATAAAACTAATGGGTCCTCAAAGGTTTATCAAACTGCATTATTTTGTATCACTCCCAGCTTCTGCAACTCTTGGCCATGTCAGAGATCAGGGGACATAGTGTGGCCATTACAGATATGGTACTAAGCAGAGACAGAACTGTTCGCTGTTACCTTTGGTAAGCAGAGAAGCACTCTCGCACCAAGCACCGGGATCTCATTGTTACAAAGAGGCTTTATCCAGCCTATTAAAGGGAAGGATGCTCCTCACCCCATGCCTCCCTCTTTCCGATTCAAGTAAAATTGTGATTCTCCACCATCATGCCACAAAAGGCTGCATCTCCCTCCTGCACAAGTTTGGGCTCCAAACTCCCACAGTAAACACGTTTCAGTTTTCATGGAAAATTTGGGATCAACATATTGACTTTCAGCATTGGCTATACCAGCCAGATGACAGAAATGAAGGAAAATATACTATTTGACTAGAGAGGATAAAATCCAAATGACCTCCAGTGTTTCCCTTCCAGTGCCCTGGTTTAAAAAACAGCAAACACAATGGGAAACTTCCCAATAAATTCCCGGGGCTAAGGGACCCTAAAGTAGTGGAGCTGCGACCCCTCATGGGCTGGTGAGCCCAAAGGTGGAAACGGACATGATGATGTTGGACCAGAAAGGTGGTTGTGAGCTGAAGCAATTTGGGAACTGCTGATGCTGCACTCCTGAACACTAAGGAGGTGGATGCACACCCCGAAACCCTCCTGCTTTCATCTGCATGTCTGGTCCTTTTAACCAACAACCAGAGTGATTGCCAGCTCTGGCAGCACCACAAGCCATATTTCCCCACGCTTGAAAGGCTCCTGGACTCTTTCTCAGACTTATTAGGCACAAACAAGCTTTTCATCGATACCAATCATGCGTGCCTGCTCACTCCACCTCATTTATCATCTCCTGCCAAGACACTGTGCCCACTGCCAGCAGCATATGCACCTCACTCCCCTTCTAAAGGTGGGGGTACTGAGGGGCACACAACGGGCCACAGCACCAGTTGCTGTGCTAACAGTCCCTGCTCTATGCATAGGAGGGCAGAAGGAGTGCAGAAAAGGGTCCATTATCAGAAACTTCTGGGTTACGATGACCTGCTGGTTGTGAGATGTTTACTGCAGGTATCCTTTGAAGAGCAGAGTTGAGGCTGCAGCTTGGGGATGGTTAAGTGGTTGAGAGGAGGATTTGTCTTGAGGGTGGGGAAAGATATTGACCTGTTTGGCAGAACTGGTTTGTTTGGGGTGAGGCATAAGGATACGTGCAAATAGGATCTGGGAAACCCAGGAGCTTGAAGGAGAGAGTTGGAGAGTTGGGGGAGAGTGTAAAATTGGTTGTAGATACAGGGGAGGCAATGGTGGGGCTGGGCAGGGTCTTGGGAAGGGAAGCAGGGAGTAAAAGGGCGGGGGATTGGGGACAGGGCAAGGCAGCAGTGGTGGAAGCCTTAGGGTGACAGATGGAGGATGAGAAAGTGCTGGGAGCATGGTGACAGCAAGGGAGGACACAGGAGCGTGCTGGGGGAGGCTGCTGCTGCCTCCACACCATTGGCCCTGCAGCCTCACTGCAGCCTCACACGTGTCCCAGCCGCTCACACCAAAACCTGACTGGTGTCAATGAAAAACCCAGTTATGCCCAGGCCTCCATCTGACAGCCCCACTGCTGTAAAGAAGGTGGTGGGCAGTGCCCAGGGCCCTTTGGAAGCAGGAAAAGCTGAACTAGTTGGAACTAATTGAAAACACACAAAAAGCAGCAGGATTTACTGCCTGGTCATCTAATCCTGCCATTTAGGTCAGACCCACTTGAAGTCACAGCGTGTCACAGAATGACCAAGCAATGAGGACAGGATTACAGAGCCCCAAATGAGATTATGCTCCTTGGTGGGGACACAAGCTGCTGAGGGCAGGGAAAAGATTGGTGTTGAGCATCTAGCAGGGGTAATAAGACCAGATATCCAATGCCCTCTCTGCTTAGAGAGAGTCAAAAATAGACTCTCTGGAGAGAGAGAAAACACCCAAGCGAGCCAGCTGGGCAGACTCAGGGTGCTTGGGACACTGACAGCTCCTCAGCCTGTAAAATGAATTGGCACACATTTGTGCCAGTGCTAGCACAACTGTGGCTTCAAAACAAAACAGAGCAGGGGAAGGGAGCAGAAGGAAGGGAGACGAGCCTGCACTTGGCTAACTAAAACTGCAGGCTATTTAAGATAGAAAGGCGAAAGGGTCAGGGGATCAGAGATAAGGAAAGTGTGGGTGTGCACAGCTTGTCTTAGTGATAAGTGATATAAGTAGCAGCCTGTGACACACAAATCAGAGAGGAGCAGATTGTGCTGCTCAATGGGTAAGAAGAATGAAGAGATGGGCCTTGCCCAAATCTTATCACAAAAGAAAAAAGATCATGACAGATCTTGTGCAACACGAGAAGATCTATTACCACAGCTCGGAGAGAAATGAGAGGACAGGACTGCGCACAGTGGGAGACATGTCTCCAAGTACCAGAGGTTTTAGATTTAAGCTAATTTACTGAAAACAGGTCTGTACAGAATGCACTTTCAGCCCAGCCTCTCTCTTTGCCACCAGAAGATGCTGACTGACAAAATTAGAGGGTCCATTTCTTAATACAAAACCATCTTTTCCTCACCCATCAATCCAAGTGAAGCAAGAAATAGGACAGATCCTCACATTCACTTGTTGGTAGAAGCCACATTTTCCATGAGAGCTACAGGAGCCCAGTGCTCCTGAATATATGGTCATCTCTATAGGTTCCAATTATAATATGATCCATTAAAGGCTGATGATACTCGAAGAACCTGTTCTGGGCTCACTTTCCCATCTACACGCAACACTTATCACAGGGTAACCTTGGCATTGGGGAAAGCCAGGATAAGCCTTAGAAATTGTATTCTCTTTCCTCCCTTCCTGGAAACTTCCCCCCAAGGACAGGACCACAGTCTTGTCTGGCATCTGTCAGCTCAAAGTGTTTTGCAGATCATTAGTCACTTAAACTTCTCTCACGCAGGATAATCTAGCGCTGTTATAACTCCTTCTCAAGTGAGCAAGTCAAGGTGTTGACATATATTTAACAGCAGCTGAAAACCAGGGCAACAGAAGCTGTTAACAGCCGTACCTGCTTGTATCGCTGCTCTCCTGGAATGGCTCCCTTCACAGCAGCAGAGACAGC
The DNA here is from genome assembly GCF_037038585.1 of Patagioenas fasciata. Lineage (NCBI taxonomy): Eukaryota > Metazoa > Chordata > Aves > Columbiformes > Columbidae > Patagioenas > Patagioenas fasciata. The sequence continues at coordinate 6,943,977 of NC_092523.1, read as the reverse complement.
TGAATGCAGACACGTCCACACCTGACCCATCACACTTCACATCCCAAATACCTGAGGAACCCCAGCTCAGCACTCCTGTACTGCAACACATTGGGCTGTAAATCACAGCCATTCAGCTCTCCCTGCCCAAAAGGCAATAAATTCAGTCTGAGAAGGGCAGGGACAGAAGCTGCTTTACTCATTCCTGACCATTACACCATGAAGAGTGTAAACGTGTTTTGGGTGTGGTCCCATGAGCAGCAGAGTTAAACTGTCTACTTCTCATCACCAGGAAGGGAAGATCTTGCTTTTCATTCCTTCAACCACACTCCTCACTCTGGTTCTGTCCCTTACCCTTGTGCTGGCTCAGGCACTCACGACACATTTGAGGGCTCAAAAAACAGTATTCCCATTTTTCCACTTTCTGGATTAGCTTTCTGATAGATTAGAGGTATCCTGAGGAGGTCCAAAGAACTGGTGCATAGTAATGCACCAGGAGCAGGAGCATTGCACCATTTTGGAGGAGAAGAGCTGTAAAATCAGCTCACGCTGTCTCTTGGATCTGCACCCTGAGGCACACAGAAGCAAACAACTCGCTGGAGGCCACAGGCCAAAGTGGTGAAGGAAGCCAGGAGTCCTATTTTTCCTCACATATTCAGAGTAATTTACATGTCAAGGTTGAACCAAAGACACGAAGAGTCCTTGCTTTGTTATAAAAAAAATATCAGTCAATCCAATAACAACGTCTCAAGCTTATCAATAGATCATTTTCACCTCCTCAAAGGAAAGACACAGGTCCATTTATAGGTTGCTATACCTTATCTGTTTTCTCTCAAGTTCAGCTGGCAGATGTACCATACAACAATATTATATAAGTCACAGAGTTGCTTTCTTCCAGCACTGAATGGGCAGCTTCATTAACTCACACAAAACAACAGCTTCCTTGTACCCTGGAGACTCTTCTCCCTTCTATTCAGCTTCCCACTGCCACTGGAGCCACAGCTCAAGGCACTGAGATTCTTAAGCAACACACCAGAAAAACAGAACAGTGAGAAGAAAAACTGTGGTGCTGCATATTTATTCAGGTTGAAGAGCTGATGAAGACACTGTTGCAGGGCTGAGATGAGCTGGTTGTGCTGTGGGTCTGGGCTACTGCTGAGCTTCTCATATTCAGGAGCTCCCCAAACAGGACTCCGAGTTTATTTGGGATTCACAAGTAGCTTCTCACTCTGTCCTAAAAACAGCTCTAGCACAGACAGTTTGCAGCACCTTGTAGGAAGGGGTTCAGAACACAGGCAGTGCTACAAACCAGGCATTCCCTGAGCCTTTTTATGTCTGTGGTGCGACTTCTTCAGGCTTACATAGAAGCAGTAAAAGTGTTAAGTGTCATGGAGACATCACACAAATATAATTTCGTTGGGCATATAACACATGGCTTTGCCTTAGCTCCACATTTACTCCAGGTTTCAGTCCAGGTTTGGCTTAGCCAGCAGTCCCTGGGTTAGCAGAGCCTATCCACTGAAGAGCAACAGTTCAGGAGAAGAACTGAGCCAGGCCTGACAGCCACAGCCTTCACAGTGCTTGGCAGGGAAAAAGGAGGCAATTCTTGGTTTTTCTTTGGAACAGGATTTAGCTGTTGCATATATTTGTGATCCTACATGTGCATGGCACATCCCAGGGGCTCTGCACTTCTATAATACCTTGCATTCAACGTACTTTATAGACTTTATAGTATTTGGCCTTGAAAGGATGTATTATGCATTTTTACAAAAGACATACTAAAATGATGTGCCTGAGGTCATATGAAAAGCATTTGACAGAGGAAAATAATTTCCTTCAACTTCCATTCACATGTTTCCTAATACCAGTACCCACCTGGCCCATATGTTTCTATTATCCTTTTGCAAGGGGGACTGTGTCTGATCGCATGAAAGCTGTATCTTTTATACAAGTCTTGCCTCCAGAATGCAAGGGTATAGTCACTGTGTGCACCTACCCTAAGCCACGATAATCCATGGCCAGAGAGCAAGACCACAAAATGCAGTTATCAGGTCCTTGCAGCTTTTATGCAAGCACAGAAACAGAGATAACAGCTATTTTATAGTTTTGGCTCTAAGCCAGGAAGACAGTACAAGATACACCTCCTCAGATGAGACCACTCACCCAGTATTCACTCATGCTCCAAAAGCACCTAATGCCACTTCCCATTCACTCTTAAATAAACACATCTTCAGAGAACTAGGCACCAGGTATATTATACGTAAGCCTTGTAGATGAACTTTTAGCCTTCATGAACTTCAGATCATGTCCACTTTCTGTGAGTACCCAAATTATAGGTCATTAGATCCTCCAGACTTCTCAACAACTCAGCACAACAATTGAAAAACTGGGATGCAGATGGCCTTTCCCTTCACCATGGAAGGTGCTGACCAAAAAAAAACGACGTTTCCTTGACAGAGTGTTAACTGTGTTCGCCTAACATCAGCATCTTTCAAGGAAGCATGCTTCTATTTTGACAGTAAAAATGATTATGGGTTGTGATGAACAGAATTGCTAATGCTGTCACCCTGGTACTGATGGAAAATGTAACATTCAGAGGTCTGAGGTAGACCCTAGTCTTAATCGATCATTTCCAGCCTCCTGTGGGTTCACTAGGTACCACACAGAATCACAGAATGGCTGGGGTTGGAAGGGACCTCTGGAGATCATCCAGTCCAACCCACCTGCTAAAGCAGGTTCACCAGAGCAGATCACACAGGAAGGTGTCCAGGCAGGTTTGAATGTCTCCAGAGAAGGAGACTCCACAACCTCTCTGGGCAGCCTGGTCCAGGGCTCTGGCACCTCAAAGTAAAGAACTTTCTCATGTTTAGGTGGACACAGACTGTCTTCATCCCAAGAGGGACCTGTGTGTCTGGTGAATGAGATACCAGGGGGCATGACAAAAAAATCATGGAGAGAATCCCTGCCCTCACCATCTCTCCCCCTCCACACTGTGGCTGCTGTTGGTGATGGATGCAGATGAGATGCCAATGTCACCATCCTGACCCACACCTTTACCTTTGAAGCTGCCATGACGGCTGCTGTGGCTGCGACGTTCAGGCCGCGCTTCCCGAAGTGCACAAGGGCATCGTAGCTCCGGTCTTTTGCCTGGACGAGGCAGTCATCGATCTCCTGTCACAGCAGACGACAACAACAACAACAAAAAGAAAGCACAAGAAGAACAAGTTCAGAGTCCTCCCAGCCTCAAACTCTTGGCGTGGCCAGGTCATCTTCTATGGAGGCAGACATCGTCTGTTTCCTCCACCTTGGCTGAAGAGAAGTTCACAGCCAATGTCTGCAGAAAGGAAAGGTTTGTGGGGGTGTAGTAACTCCCACTGCAGGCTTTGGGAACTCTTTATTCTGTGAACGACAGATTGGGACCCAAGGCTGGGATACACTTGCACAGTGCAACCCCCATCAATAGGTCCTGGGAGTAAGACAGACACATCTGCCTGGGAAGAACGGACCAGGGTGTGTCAGGAGCCACTGGCAATCTATGGACCCTAAAGACAAATTGCATTGCCCCATAATTGAAAAGAATCAGATGATGACACTGAGCAGCTGCAGCTCTGCTGCCCTGGGTCCAGGATTAGTGGTCTCAGAAGTATCCAAGGTATCTCTGCACATCACTGCAGTGTCCAGCTTCAACATGCCCATGGAACTGGTAGGTCCAGAGCTTCTGGACTTTGCTGTTCTAATATACAGTGAAATCGTTACAAAAATCCCTGCCCTCGCCCTCCCTCCCTCAAGACACAGGGATCTGGATGATAATGGATGACAACTTCTAGTACGCAGCTACTGGATGTGCTGGGTTAGTAGGGACTGGAAGCTGTAAATAAGAGGTGGCAATCCAAAATGCACAAGCACTACTTGTGAGAAGCGTAAGCAGAAGTTCACAGGAAGCAGAGAGATGGGACTGATCCCCACTGTCCTTCTCGGACAGGACTGAGATACAACTGTTCATGCACTGCCTGTGGCTAAACATCTTTCATTTCCACAGCTGCCAATGTGGGAAACAGTTATTAACTTCTTGGTAGTTTGCATGTTGATACATGACTGACAGTTATCCATGTATTCCCATGAGTCAAACAGATCCACCTGACAATATCCCATTCATAGCCACAGGCATCTCCTAGGCAGGCAGGCGATCCAAGCTGTAACGTCCCTCCTCAAAATTAGCATCATGAATTTGAGCAAGACATTTCTGAAGCCAGGACTCCACATACTACATGCCTTACTTCAGCATGCTGTGCATCTCCCAGCCAGGTAAAAGTTTACTAAGCACCTTTCAGACAGGCTGGGTTATTCGTCTCATTGCTGCACCACATTTTAGGCAGAGCTGGGGACAAAGTTAAGGAGCCCTGGCTGCCAGACTCTGTTTCTCTAATCGTTATATCCAGCCACAACACAGCACTCTGGCTATATTCAGTCTGTATGTGCAAAGCAGCTATAGGAGGTATTTTTAATCCCCCTCCCTCCCAACTTCTCAAGTGCACAAAGATGAGTTAATACATGTGAGTGCGCTGAACAGATGCCAGTATTTAAAAACACAACAACCACAAAGAACAAAAACACCCATCAAAAGTAGATGATCAAATGACAGAGGAAGAGAATCAGCAACTCCCAGTCCCTCAATGAAAATGAGTGATACGAAGACTGGAGTAAACACACTGTAGATCTGCTCCACCCAGAGAGGACCCAGGCACCTGTGATTACCTTTTCTTTTGAAGACAGCGTTGGATGAACAAATTTCCTGTACAGGAGGCTAGAGCCTTTTGTATACGGAGACAGCAGCCAAGCTACAAAAGCTATTTTGAGTTCATAGTAGAATGGAAACCTAGAAGAAAAAGAGCTGTTAAAGTCTGCTCCCAGTTTAACCACTGCCCTTAATTAGAGATGCTCGGCACAGGAAGGGACTGGTCAGTCTGGCTTAGGGCAGCTTTCGCTTAGCAAAGAACTCAAAGACCAAACCACATTCACTCTCCTTGGCACACATCTCAACTAGGCACATGGGTAAATCTTTACTTGGGTATCAGGGCCATTATTTAATGGTCTGGAAGAGACTCTGCCGTGTGATGAGGAGTTTTCTACATGCAAAGAGCATAGATGCTGCCTTCAGAGTATCCCCAGTCATTACAAAGGAGCAAATCAGTATTTCATTGATACATTTATGCACTTTTCATCTCTCTGCCCTTCTGCTTTTAAGATAACAACTAACACTACTCTTTGTAGGCAGGAGCAAGCAAGAGTAGCACAGAGACCCCATGGTGGCTGTGCACCAGCCCAGCCAGACCCCTGTTGTGCCATCACAGCACTGCCACCAAGCCTGCAGGGCCATGCTGCACCCACGTCTGACTCTATGGGCCTCTGTAATGCTCTACTCTGAGCACGGATTTGTCAGGCTCGTCTTCCACCTTGTTGAGGATCTCTACAGCATACTTGATTTCACAGGCTGGACAAACTCTCTGTCATTCCTCCTGAGAAACCCACATAATACGTCCTCCAAAAAAACAAAGCTTCAGATGAACACAGTGGAGGTAGATCTGCATGCAAATTAGATAGAGACACAATAATGTCTTTTATCTCATTTTCAATGGATCTGACACGTTGCCAAGTAGTCCAGATTCCCTTTGTCTGGAGGACTCACTAGAGGCATGCAGTGCTACGGTGAATCAGGCTTTTGGTGAGGGTCATGCACTATCATTAAATTTTCATCCTGAAGTCTACTGATCTCACTGGTTTCCACTAGAAACCCCTTACTAAAAAGGGGTAACCAAGTAACAAACATTTCCAAACGTGAGCATCCAAATTTAGAATCACAGAAGCATAAAATCATTTCAGTTGGAAGAGAACGTCAAGATCATAGAGTCCAACCATAACCTAACCTAACTCTAGCACTAAACCATGTCCCTAAGAACCTCGTCTAAATGCCTTTAAAAGCCCTCTATGGATGGTGACTCCACCACTTCCCTGGGCAGCCTGTTCCAATGCCTGACAACCCTTTCTGCAAAGAATTTTTTCCCAATATCCAATCTAAACCCTCCCTGGTGCAACTTGAGGCCATTTCCTCTTGTCCTATCACTAGTTACTTGGGAGAAGAGACCAACACCATCCATGCTACGACCTCCTACTACCTGAAGGTAGTTGCAGACGGTGATAAGGTCTCCCCTCAGCCTCCTTTTCTCCAGGCTGAACAACCCCAGTTCCCTCAGCCGCTCCTCATAAGGCTTGTGCTCCAGGCCCCTCACCAGTTTTGTTGCCCGCTGAATCTGATAATTGGGCATTTATGTGCTCTCATCCTGACAGAGGTCACCAGGAATCCTTTTACTGTCACTAGAGAGCCCCCATCACTATGGGCTATGACTGTCCTCCATCAAACCATAAACCCAGACTACCTAGGTATGAGCCGGGCAAAACATCCCAGGAACAACCACCCAGGCAGCAACCTACAAACAAAATCCTGTGCCGCAGGGCTGTTTCTGCCTGTTCCCCAGAGACCGGGTATTTACTGCAGGAGACAGCCAGGCAAGTCTAGAACTGTGCCTGCAGTAAAGTTGCTGCTGTTTACGCGAAGATCTCTGCAAGCATCCAGCTCCACAATCAGCTTCGCCTCTCTCTGACAGGCAGGGGGTTGAGACTCCTCTAATGATTTCTCACTAATGAGATATCACTCAGCAGTTCTATCCTCTTTCTTGCTTTTCCTATGACAGCACTGAGAAAGGAGGCATGGTTCCTCCAGACAAAACACCTCTGTGCACCTGAAGCTGCTAACCCCATGTTCAGGTGGCATCACACCTTTGTGCCCTTTTTTTCCCCATGTAAACATTTCCGTTTGCTTTCCATTTCATGCCAAAAACCCTCTCCCATCTGGTGCTCACCAGCAAAGAAAGATATCCGTGAACGTCTCTGCTGTCGTGAAGAGCGCAAATATGATCCAGTACATCATCCATTTGACCTGGCAAACAAAAACAGTAGCCGGGTCATTTTTCCCCAAGGGTCTTGAACTATCTCTTGCAGGAAGAAGTGCACAGAATCACTCTCACAGATCAAAGAAAAGCTTATTTTTTTTCCCCCACTGCGTACTTTATAAGTACTACAGACTTAAAGATGCCAGAGCTCCCCCCACCTCAGCACATAAGACATCAGATTTCCACAGAGGCCCTTGGGAAGGAAGATTGTGGCCTTTAGGACTGGTCTCATGCAAAGAAGAGCAGCCTGATTCTGTCCCTACAGAGGAAGCTCCAGTGGCCAGCAGAGGACCATTGCATCAAAAATCTCACTTATCTCCTCTTAATAGCAAAGGTTAATATTTGGGTGTTGGCCACACTGCAATTGAGACAAAATGTAGTTATTACACTTACATAATATCCACAGGCAGGGGAAAACAGCCTGGCAGAGACAGAAGAGGTAAATGCCCATCCCATGACCCAGGGCTCAGGAGCACAGTCAGCTCACTGCAATTTATTGAATTACTGTGCATGGGTTGAGCGGAGGTGTCTCCACACATCCCCACCCTGAGCCCATTGCAGTGACAAGGGCAAGTCCGTCAGCTTAAATCCCTTCCCTGGGGCTTAGGTGAGTGTGTTTTACCTCATTTTGGCAGTGAAAGTATGCGCTGTGCTGTCACTGTGTTCAACTGCGGTAACTCCACCGTGGGGTGGGTGATTTATGGGTGGTCTCCTTTTGTGGTGACGGCGACAGACACAGAAAGAACCTTTGGGGACCGTGACTTGGTCAGGGAAACTGTAGTATAAGTAATTCAGGCATCTGGAGATTTTTGTGACTGAGCACTAAATGGCATTTAAAAGCACAGCTAAATGCAGTATTGGTTCTTCTTGGGCTGGAAGTAAACAACGTATTTGTCACACACCATCACTTGCAGTGATTTTTATCAAGTGATGCGGTGCTCCTCTTCTGCGGTGCTGTCACCATAAAGATGATGTAAGGAATAATTTTCAAGTACTAGAGATGAGAGAGAAACCTTTTATTCCCCCTCAGTATTTTTTTCCATTGTAAAATTGTAAAACTTGAAGTTTAAACAGTTTTAAGAACGTTTCTCCAAAGGAAAAGAGATGGTAAGAGAAAAGCTGGTAATTTAACTGAAAACTCTTGTTTAATTAACTATATTTGAAAATGGAGATCCCTAAGCAGCTTTGCTGGAATATTAGAAAGCTTAAGGAAGTAAAATCCATGAAAATCCCAGAATTAGAGAACTGGACCATGTTACTTATGGCAGGCATAACTGCTAGAGAAGAAGGGAGGGCTGGAAAGAAGGCAGTACAAGAGAGACACCTACACCAGGTGCTGCTCTGGGGGAGGGAGGAAGGTGAGGCAATAAATCTGGATCTCACCAGCTCCGACATGGCTTGTTCCACCTTCTCCCCAATGCAGCGGGGACAGTCCCTGTAGTCTCTCTCCATCTCTCTGTGAGTACTGAAATTATTCCCTGAACACCTGTCACCCACCTGTATAACTGCTCCCCTGGGATTTATATTTATATGTATATTTTTATTTAGTGTTACAGCAGTGCCAAATACCCGAGTGTGCTGTCTTCCCAGAGCTGCTTCTGCCAGACTTTTTACATAGCGGTGACTCCCTCAAAGCCTCACTGCCAGCACGGTTCTCTCACTCAGACATTACTGATGGAAAAGCTTTTAAGCATAAACCAAGATCTGGTGCAGATGGGCTTGGATCAGTCCAATACACCATTTATCAAAATGACTATTAGCAAGAAAAAGAAAAATAAACTACAGTGATAAAAGTTTTCACTAGTAAATGAAGGTTTGTATCGTGTCAGTGTAAATGACTGTTTTTTCCCCCCAATCAGATCCCTAATGGATGTATTGCCACAACTGGTGTATTCAAGTGAAAAACAATCCTAAGTGCAGACCAGGTCTTAGATCAGCTGTTCCCACATTTGGGTCATGACCCCATGTGTCTGATGCGAGCTGCTCTTTTGCAGTTGAATTGCCAACAGGAACTGGACCCTTCAACAAAATATTTTCCAGAAAGGGACTATGGAAGTGTTAAGTATCAGTGGCAGACACTGCTTGGGGATGCTAACACACATCCTCAGCATTTCCAAGCAAAGGGTATATTCATACAAATCATGAGAAGCACAGCTGTGCAAGGGCTGCAGGGACATTTTGCCTTAAGACGTGTTCTGTAATCCTTATGATTCTTGAAATATCCAAAATCATTATCTGAAGGAGGGGATTAATAAAAAGGAAAAATCTCAGCAGCCACAGGGAGTCCCAGTTTGAGCTTGCACTGAGGACTTACTGGTACAGCCATCTACGCTGTTACCTGGAGGGGAACAGGGCCTTGTTATCCCTGGGATCTTGAGAGGATTGAAGAGTCGAGATCTGGAAGCTGAGTCGGGTTCAGTGAAGTTAACAGAGCTCAGGCTGTGAAGGGCGCCACAAATCCCACAGAATCCCAATGGCACCCAAGTGGTTTTGATTCTCCCACATTTCACTGTCCCTGATGGCCCCACACACCTTTAGAAACTGAGGACCAGGGAAGACTTTTCAGCACCAGGACAAGCCAGCACACCCAGCTGCCAGACCTGCCTGTAAACAGGTCACTCCACAGGGCAGGATCTTTCCATCTGAGGATTCAGTCATATGTGCTTCCAGTTGCCTCCTCTGATCCTTGCTTTGAATGAGCAGCTAAACCTTCAAGGCTTTTTGAAAAGGCTTTGATTTATGCTGCTCTTCAGAAACAAAGGAAAACATGTAAAGCTCTGGATGCCAAACACCTTTAAAGTTGGCTGTATATAGCTCATGCCACCAGAGAAACAGCAGACATTTGTCAAGGGGCACATCAACTCTGCAGAGGAGGCAGAAGCACAAACCTGAGTCTCCTTATTTTAGACTCATGCCCAGTGATCACCCAGCCCACCTCTGGGCCAGTCTTCCCCTTACACTGGTTTACAAGCTCTCCCAGAATACAGGTGACACCTTTACAACATGGTGAGGAGTAATCTCAGAAAACAAACCCTGCAGCACAGCCACAAACCTCATTACTCACATATTCTTTGATGTCCTTTGATTTCACGGCTTTGTAAGAATAATACGCAGGGTAAAGAGTGCCAAATATAAGCCTGCAAAAAAGCAAACAAACAAAAAATTGATTAAATTGATTTCCCATCACAGAGAAAGATTTTTTTTCCCGTCTGGTAAATGTGTTTCTTGCACTAGCAAAAAGTGCTAGGATTTAATTTAAGCTTGAGTGCACTAAGTACAGTACAGGACTGATTTTGCATCGCTGAATTCAGAGAAACTACTGCCAGTGACATGAATGAAGAGCAGGAATTCAGGCTGACTTTCCTTTTGCAATGGTTTCCATAGCCGTGCCTTGTGAGTTACACACAAAACAAAAGCAAACAAAAGAGGCCACTACATTTTTAAAAGGAAATTAAAAACGTGATTTCAAGATCATATAATGTGACACCAGGAATACACAAGCATTGCTTTCAGAGGCGTGATGAAATGAGAATCATTTATATAAGATCCCTTTCACCTCTATTCAATACTGTTAAAAACTGTCAGAGGGTAAAGCAGCATCCACCTTCTACCCATGTGAGGGTTTGAATGCTGTGGCCTTATATTAAATGGGTTAAAGGGAAGAGCCCTGCAGTGTTCAGTAAAGTCCATTTGGACTCATCAAAGGAGAAGGAATTTGCCCACCAAGATATACCAACAGGATCAGGCCTAAAAATCCCAGCTCTACTCTTCTTTCACATAGTTCCTTTTCATTTTCAAGTCTGAAAAGGATGCTGTCAGCTTCAAGATTTCATGTCAGAAAGAAATAAGGATCTGTAAGTTAAAAATAGTACTACTCAGAAAAAAAACCAATAATTTTTTATACTAAATCCTCTCTGCATCACTGCCTAGCTGCTCATTCACTTCAATTATTCTGGACATAAGCGTAGGCTTGTCAAAACCACTTTGCCCTGCCCAGGTTTCAGTCAGTTTTATTCAATGCAGTAGGATGATGCTGCAAAGTCTGAATTTAATAGATTGCAGGGGGGTATTTATTGGCTTGCAACTATAAAACAGCTGTTTTCGCTGCTCTTGGGAATGGAAATGATCCATGTTTCACTCCCTAATTGTGGAGCCACATGGACCCGCAGTCATCTTTTCCATCCTGACAGTAGAAACCGTGTGCCGTGGGACTCATAATTACATTTGAGTCCATTACGTACGTAAGACATTAAAAATTAACACTTTGGGATGTGCTGTACCATCGCACTTCCCGTAGCTCAAGAAGATACTTGTGAAAGAATGGGGTGAGCCACCACACATCTTGATTTCCAAAGCAGTGACCGAAGACAATTTGCCTGCTATTCATGGTGCTTACTGTAGCATGGCTTAGCAAAACCTGAAGCACAATGCAGACTTCAGAAAAACAGATTTTACAGAGGCTTCACATCGGCTTCAAAAAGCTTTGCTGGAAACAGCCATTTCTGAACCTCTTTCACCCACAGGGGCTGTGCTATATGCAGGGATTAGACACAAATGCTCAGAAAGGTTCTGGGAAATCAAATGCTTTTTTGTCCCTTGCAGTATCTTAACAAACAGCAACACCAGTTATGGTAAGGAGGAAAACACAGATCCTGTTCTCACTGAAGCTAATAACAAATATTCTCTCAGAGTTCAATGGTAGCAGGACCTAATTCAAAGCAGTTTGAGCTCACAAAAGGAAGAAAGCTCCACAATATTCAGAAACTAACAGCCAAGCACATGAGTAACATTTTTGGCTCTGCTTATAAAAAGTACCGCATTTCTGTCCTTCCTTCTTGGCCCAGGCTGGCTGCTATCTCACGCTTTTATTTCCTGCAAATAATCATTAAATGATGGATGTTCATTTCCTCAGTTTGTGTTAGTAACAGAAAGTAACTGGACCCTGAAGAAGAAAAGAGCTTACAGGATCACTAGAATATAATAAGTTGCAGACAATAAACACTTGAAAAAAATTTCTGTGAAGGAAGGAAACTGTGCAACTGAGACAATTAATAAGGTGATGTGCTCTCCCTAATTTGGAGATTGAGAGTTTCACTGATTTGTCTTGTAGTGTGCTGTGTGCATATATGGACATTTATTACTGCTATGGTTTACCCGACCAAAAACTGGTTTAAGGAATGCTGGATCCCAGTCTTGTCACTGCTGCAGCTGACTATGTGGCTTAGAGTCACTTAGCCTCTGGGTACACCCTACAGATGGAAGATAAAATATGTTCAGGCATTTCTATAAAGCATATTCAGGGTTTTGGAGACAAATACCTGCATATGGGCATATTCCAGTCTTCACTGGGCTTTGGATCAGGCTTGAATACAATTGATTTAATTCGAACACACACATCAATTCTCTATCTCTTCCCTCAGTTCCTCTCCCCAGCTGAAGACAATACATCTCTCTTCCCCCTCATCTATGCTTCCCATGTAATTAAAGTTATTGTTGATTCCTGCCTTCCTTCATCCCCACGTTCAGACTCCTTCTGCATACTACACAAACTCAAGACTGATTCTTTGTCCCTCTGCCCAAGCCATTAAGTCATTCCTTGTCTAAGTCTCCTTTCCAGCCTCCCCTGTGTGCTTTACTGATCTCTGCCCCACCTGGATGTACCAGTATTTAAAACTCTTCCCCCTGCCTCTTACACACACACAGGGGCTACACCCCTGCCTATCAAGCTGAAGTGATATTCTCCTCCTTGCCTTCTAGTGCTTGAAAAACTTTGCTCCAAACTACTGTCGGTTTGTTTTTTTCTTACGTCCCACCTCAGACCCTTCTGTCCTTTAATGACCGTACCGCCACCAGCTTCTCCCTCTGCTGTTCCTTGCACGTCTTCTCCCACAGCCTGGAGCTCCTGCGCTCCTTGCTCTTCCATTGCATATCACCCCATCACCTCTAAAACAAGCTCTTCCCTGACAGTTATCCTCACACCCCACAGTTTGAGGGGCAGCAGCCCAAACCACACAAATTCCACCCACGCCACTCCCCAGTTTCTCCTCATCTCTCTCTTCTGCAACATTCCAGTTCTACCTGATGTTCTCTAATCACACCACAGAACTTCAGCTTTCCTTCACATATCCCCAAAATCACAGACTCAGTTCCCTCCCACACCCACCAGCTGACCTGGGAACCACATGTGCTGTGACTCCTTCCATGGTACATGCAACCAGTGCCCACCAGCTGGCAAGCTAAATTAACAACCTACCTGTGGAGTTAACACAACAGCTTTTACCTCCTGGCAGACACTGCTATGAGATAATCTCCCATCCAGCAGCTAATTCATATAAATAATACAGAAACTTAATATTTGAGACCTCTCTGACCCATCTATTTTGGTCACAATCACTTTCCGGATCCAAAAGCTAGCAGCAGTGGAAAAACAGACTGCTTAAGCCTCATTTCCTTAGGAAACCAGGCTACAAATACAGAGTCAAACCCACTCCCCACCCATTTCCATCTGTCAAAGCTCCTTTGAATAAGCTACATATCCTGGAAAGCCTTGGCTCTTTTACCCTCTGTGCAGAAGCAGAAATTCTGATCAGCAAAGCAGGGACACCCAGAGCTTGATGTAGTAGTTGGTACGTTTAAAGCTACAGAGATGTGTTTCCACAACCTGGGCTAAAACAAACACACACCCTCAGGGCACAGGGAAAGGCAAGGAAGCGGTGACATTCACCAGTGAGTTGGGAAATCTCACTGGCAGCACTAAACAAATAACAACAACAGTCTAAGAATTCTTACGCTGCTCCACGCTGGATCTACATCAATTACAATTGCCTTGAAAAAGGACAAAACAGCAGCTGTAAAGAAATCACTGAAGAGTCAACTAATTGTGCAACAAGAGGCAAAAATCTAAGTAAAAGGTTAGTCTTCCTAAAGAATAGGATAAGGATTAATGCTGAAAATCTTATAATCCTATTAGGGACATCAGCAGCAGCAATCCCCAGTCTGGACCGATACATGTGCTTCTGGTCATTCCTTGTTGAAAGGGACATGGTGGAGGCAGAAGGGGAAAGGAGAAGGGCAATGAAAGTGTGTGGGAGCACACTGGGGATGATCCATAAGAGCGACTTTAAATGTTGCTTTTGCGAAGACCAACAACCGAGGTTATTTGTTCCTAATACTGATGCAGCGTAAGAGGATGTTCAACTGAATGAAGAAAACGAAGTCAAAAAGGAGGGGAGAAACCCTCACTATCACCAGGAGGTAATCTATGGAACCGAGTAACTGTATTTATTTGTACAATTTCATTACATAGGATTTGGGGTTTGGTTTTTGTTTTCATTATTCAAGTTTACCACTAAATGAGACGGTAAAGGATGAAGCTTCCCGTATTGTGGAGCTTCCTGATTATCAGGGGAATATTAAAGCAACTGTTGGCTCCTCTTTAGTAAATCTCTGTCATGTTTCAGGGGAGCAGCTGTGCCACCACCAAACCTCCTTCTGTCTCCACTTACCAGTACAGCCACAGCCAGCCCTGGCTACTGTATCTTTCTATCCCTTCTCCAGATCTGCTGACACAATGATCTGACCATCACAGCGCACGAGCTGACTCAGATGTGATAATATTCCTAATCCATTTGGATTATAGCCTGGGGATAAGCATCGGAGCTGGTACCAGGTCCTGGGACGGTCTCACGTGACATCTCAAGTTCTGATGATTTGGTGATGCTGTTTTCCTCATGAGGGGCCTGGTTCTACCTGTAAAATTAACCCTCACATTCCGTACAGGAGCCACTGAAATAAATGGAACTACTCTCGGCAGTTCTCAGCAGTACCGGTCAGGACGCACGTTACCTCTAGAAATGCCTGTATATCCATTCTCTTGAGTATTTTTAACCACACAGCTATTTTTTTATATGGTAATCTACTGTTACAAATATACCAGCACGGTGCTGCCCATGTCCCAAGCCATCCCAGTTTTGCTCATCTAGTTACCATGCCACCAGCAGTGTTTGGGCTGCCCAAACATTTAGAACATTGTACTACTACAACACAAATAGAACAGCCCTTATTTTGCCCATAAATAACCAACATTTCCACATCATCGACACGCAGCAGCCAAGACGGCAAACTTCTGCTCAAAAACAGCAATGGACACGTTTAGGAATCATGGAAATATTCCCTATTTCCTCAACGTGTTCACTGGCTTGTGTGCACTTCTTCCACATGGAGCAGCAGCTGAGCTGTCCCCACGCCAGCGTTCCTCACTGAAACCGCTGAGAAGGGTGCCAATAGGTTTGCATTCCTTATTACCAGTCCTAATTAATGTTCACACAGTGCCACAGGTTAAAAATAAACACAACCGTCTTTGCATCAAAGGCTCCCAGTTTAAATTCAACAGCTGTCAAAGTGAAAATGAGCAGTGCACAAGGTCAAGGAAAGGGTTAACGTGAGCCTCTTGACAAGCCAAATGCCTGATATCCAAGAAGGGACTGGGGTGGAAGAAGCACCAGCTGCAGAGGAGGAGGCTTCAGGCTGGTATTCCCTGGGAGGTGGCTCCTGTAGATTCTTTGTGGTCATTTTGCAGCAGAATAGGTCCTGCACGGTGGCTCCAGCACAGTCAGGAACTTGCCTGGTCACTCTCACGGCAACAGCTGATGCCATCCCCACCCTGGGACCCAGGAGATGTGGATACCCAGCCATGCCAACCTGACACCCTGATACTGTCAGAATACCAAAGGCACATGGTGCCTCAGTGACAAAAACACAAAAACATCCCACAAGGAAAGCACCGGGCCCTGACACCCCTGAAACAGATCAGGCTCACCTCAAACTCCATTTGCAACTGGAGTGAAACAAGTTTGCAGGGTTACAGAATCACAGAATGTCCTGAGTTAGAAGGGACACACAAGGACCATCGAGTCCAACTCCTGTCTCTGCATATGACAACCCCAAAATTCACACCATGTGTCTGAGTATGTTGTCCAATCACTTCTTGAACACTGTCAGGCTTGGGGCTGTGACACCTCCCTGGGGAGCCTGTTCCAGTGTCCAGCACCCTCTGGGTGAAGAACCTTTTCCTAATGTCCAACCTAAACCCATGCTGCCAAGGACAACTGTGCTGCTGTGCCCATGTCACTTGTCCAGTCACGCACCGTCTCTGTGGGTATTAACAAGGTGTAAAGCTCCACTTGAATGGTCATCCAGCATGTTCCTCTGCTTTAGGAAACATTCCTCCTCACCTCCTCGGTGTGTGACCTGCTTAGCTCCTCTGGGCTGATGAGATCTTGTCCTCCCAAGTAGGTCTGCAGCACCAGGCACACCCACAGCACCAAGGAAACAGAGTGCAGTCCCAGGAGACCTCAGTGTCTAACAGCTCCCTTCAACTTCTCAGCCAGGCTACTACAGAACAGACTGCACATTTTGCCTTGGTTCACATAACCTAACAGCAGGAGAAACCTAATCTCTCCTCTTGGTGAAACCGTGAGGTGAAGGGATGCCTGACTGTCCTTCTAGCAGAAATAGCAGGAGCAAGGGCTGTCCTTGATGCTTCTAATTTGAGCAGCCTTGATCCTCCCAAAGCAGCACACACTCGTCTCCAGTTGACACCACCTTTTTTTTTCCCCCACAGCCAGGGCACTCCTGACATGGGAGCTGGAAGACAGCCAGGCACAAACAGGTGAAGAGATGTGGCGAGGAGGATGGGTGGAGGAAGCGGCCTTGGCCAGCCTGGAGCTATCACACAACTATTGCGTTCACTCACGTTGAGATCCTACACCCAGATTTGTCTAAAGAAGGCAAACGTGGTTTCCTTTTCGCCACTTGTTACAAACAGAAAATAGAAATGCTAAAATAACAACGTTATTGATGGGGAGACCTTGGAAAATATTTGGATTGCAAGATAATGCACCTGATGACTACTAAAACCACCAGCAGTGAAGGGTCTCACAGGGCTGATATTTACACTGACGTCCTTGAATACCCTATTTAAAGCCTGACCAAGATTAAGCAGGTGCTTCACCCTTCACAGATTTATTGTTTCACGCTGTCGCCAAACTCAGGCAGAACTGCATCAGTTGACACACGAGCTAACACTTCTTTCAGAGCAGAAAAGGCCTGTGTAGCTGCTATAAAAACACCCCATGGCTTCGTAGCTATTTTAGGAAGCAAATTTATTGCAGGTAGATGACTTACTAAGCTGGTCTCTTCTACTTCACACTGTGTTCAGTGGAGCTGCCTGACCCAGCAGAGCTGGGCTACTGATGAGCAAGGGGAATTTGTTTGCCCCCCAAGCACGGAGAGCGCGTAGGGCTGGTGAGGGGCCCCGATCCATCAGTGAGAAGCCGTGGATTGATAGGAACGTTGTGCCTGGCAAATGCCACCAGGCTCCCAGCAGCTGCCTGCAAGAGATAGTGTTTCGTCGGCCACATCGGAGGCATTTGGCCTGCTGCTGCTCCTCCCTTCTCTGCGCTGCGGCTCAGCGGGACCGCAGCAGAGAGCCGTCCACAGCACCGAGCTTCCTCCCATTCAGACCCTTTCAGGGGAGAACAAATAATTAATTAAAGCGTGACACTGAGGGGAATAAAATCTGCGCCTTTTAGAGAAGAAAACATTCTCTGCTATGTGACCGGGTCAGATCTTCACTGCTCCACAAAGGCAGGGCTTAGCATCTGCGTGCCCCTCGTGTTTTCCCTACCCAGTACTGACAATATAGTCTCTGCTTTGAGAGCTCTGTCTTTTTTCCAAGACAAATAAAATGGCAATTTGAAAACTAAATGGTATGTTTTAGATGGGAAGGGCTGCTTTTCCTGACTCTGGAGAGGGGGATGTTTATGTGGAAAAAGGCTTTTTTAGAAGCACTGACATTATATTCCAGAGATGACAGATGGCTTAAAATCTGTATTGTGAGTTAGCCTACAGATTTATAGTAGGCTCATGATACAAAAAGGCACAGAATGAGACATATAACCTAACCAAACTAATTTCTAATCTAAAAGAGGTATAAAAAATGAATTGCACATCAACAAAGAAACTCCACATGATTTTCATACAAAACCACGAAGATTGTACTGCAAGTATTATTTTGGAGTTATTTTAACTGATGCTATGTGGATCAAATTTTAGGAAGTGTAAACACCTACAGGAATCCCGATTTAGAGCATAATCCTACAGTGTGTGTATCCTAAAACTCAGTTCAGGTCATGGAAGTCTTTCACCACCAAACCACAAGTGCTGAGGAGACGGAGAGAAATACAAGAGCTCCTGTTTGCCTCTTCCTCACAGAAAGACAGCTTGAGATCTCTAGTGTTGTATTCACAGCACGGAAAACAGGAATAAAAACTAAATTAAACTAAAGCTCATCCAAATCAATTGCAACATGGGACCTCCTTAATGTTACTTCAGCTTCCCAGGGACAGAATATTACTAGAAGTGCTTAACTAAGTGCAAGGAATATTTTAATTCACTGATATAATTTAAAAATCAAGCCAGTAAATTAACAATAAATAGCCTAACCATCTGTAACCAACATGAACTTCTTGCATCTCTGAGGACTCTACAACTTCAACCTGAAAAACTAGATGACCAAAGATTTGGAGGGATCAGCCAGATTGAAAATACATGGGACCCAACTCAGTCATTAGTTCTGTGTCCCAGAGCTGGTATTTAACTCCTAGTTAAGTGCAGGTGGAAAAAGGAAAAACAAACCAATCAAACCTCTTAAAACATCTCATTTTGATAACATATTTGAAAGTGCACTGTAAGTATTAGTGACCTGTATCAAAGCCGACTGCACTTCCATTGATTTCTGATTATTTCTTTTTCATTAGTGTTTTATCTCTATTTTAAATGATAAGGCCAGTGAGATCCAGTTGAAATTATACAGGAAGCTCATGTCAGAGACATCAACACAACCCAGTTTCCAACTCCAATTTTAGAGCAAGAGCATAGGAAAACTAAGGAAAGATGTTTCTACAGGTAATTTCAGAATATTCAGATCATCTTAATGTTTTCGTTGGTCCGGGTATCAGAATGCCACATGCTATATATAACAGCTGCGACATTGCAGGGAGTTCACAGGCCATGCAAACCACATTTCTCTTTATGGCCCACAGACACAGACCGGTATTTATTCTGGGTACTATAACAGCATTTTAGGGAGGGGCTGAGCACCTGTTTTTTTTTACTAGGATCTCCATATTTCTTTTAAAAAAGGAAAGCAAGGAAAATAAGATACTGCCATACAGTATGAAAAAGAGAGACTTCTAGTCTCTTCTCATATGCATTTGACAAGGATTTCTAGTGCAAATTTAATAGAGTTCTTTCCTCCAGGGTCTTTTCTCATTTCATTCATCCATTTTAATCCCTCCATTTTATACTGCTAATAAAAGCATCTTGCTGAAATGCATGGTACAACTGTGATAACCAAGGAGGGAGAGATCTCCAGCTGGAGCTAAACTGATAGAGACCAGCCTCCAGTCTAACCTAGACACAAAGGAGAGGAGATCAGAGGGACACAAACCTCTGGACTGAAGCCATGGATCACTAATCACAGCTTCTGGCTGCACCTCTGAATTCAGCTTCAACTACCAGTAAAAATATTTGTCTCTAATTAAAATAAATTAGAAGAAAAATGACCATTTAGTGGATAATCCTACATCACAGTGTTAGGATAAGTGACAAAAAACAGTATGTAGGAAAGCCTAAATAACATCCTGAAGTTCTCCTGAAGGCCATAGGGGACAGGCAGTGCTTTGGCTTCTGTGCCAAGGAACCTTGTCACTGAGAGTAAGAGAACGTCCTGCAGGGTTGACTCCAGAGCAACCAGACTCACCCAGCACCTAAGGAGCAGCACCCATCTCCTGCCAGATGCAAATCTTCAGCTCATATTTGCCTGTATCAACAAACAGCACCTTAGATATTAAAAAAGCCCATAAACACTAAACCAAGCCACTGTGAACACCTTTCTTCCCCACACTCTCCCATCAGAAAAGCAAAAGAGTAAAACCTATGTGACATATCATTTAGTGTGTTACTGGGCACTGTGCAAGTCAAAGAACTGTGAATGTAATATAAGAAATAGAAACGTGTCCTTTAGACTGGAATCACAGAGTAATTTAGGTAGGAAGAGATCTCTATGAGTCTTTAATCCAAAACAAAACAACTTTGCTTACCCTTCCATTGGACTTACTGGACTTTGCTGGTGTCCTTACACCAGGGAGACCCAACTGGGACACACTGCTCCTGCCAGACACTGTATCACACTTGCCAAACACAGGGGAACAACCACATTCCTCAACCTGTTGGTGAACCCTCTTACTAAACGAATCCTCTATTGAGACCTAAATGAACACAGCACTGCACACACTCGGAGGTGCAGAACAGGCAAGGAGATTTTTTCTTGCTACTTGGAGAACCTTCTTGCTCAGCCACACCACCCCTTTGCTTTTGCAAGTGGTGCCCCCCACTCCAGGAGCTAAGCTGGGGTCACGGTATGACAATAATAGATGTCACACTACAGCAGGATTCTGAAGATGCTCCTTTTAGCCTGCGCCAAATGAATCACAGAATGACAGAATGTTAGGGATTGGAAGGGACCTCAGAAGCTCATCCAGTCCAATCCCCCTGCCGGAGCAGGAACACCCAGATGAGGTTACACAGGAAGGTGTCCAGGCGGGTTTGAATGTCTGCAGAAAAGGAGACTCCACAACCTCCCTGGGCAGCCTGGGCCAGGCTCTGTCACCCTCACTGAGAAGAAGTTTCTTCTCAAATTTAAGTGGAACCTCTTGTGTTCCAATTTGAACCCATTACCTCTTGTCCTATCATTGGTTGTCACCAAGAAGAGCCTGGCTCCATCCCCCTGACACTCACCCTTTATATATTTGTAAACATTAATGAGGTCACCCCTCAGTCTTCTCCAAGCTCCAGAGCCCCAGCTCCCTCAGCCTTTCCTCACACAGGAGATGCTCCACTCCCTTCAGCATCTTTGTTGCCCTGCGCTGGACTCTCTCCAGCAGTTCCCTGTCCTTCTGGAATTGAGGGGCCACAACTGGACACAATATTCCAGGTGTGGTCTCACCAGGGCAGAGTAGGGGGCAGGAGAACCTCTCTGGACCTACTGACCACCTCCCTTCTAATATACCCCACGATGTATGAGCTGTTGCAGTAGCACAAACCTCACTGAGCCACCTGCAAACCAAAATGTGAGTGTCAAGGGAAGTGAAGAACTGTACCACATTTTCCTAACTCTGGGACTTAGCATGGACCAGGTTGCCATTAGCAAAGAGCTTTAAAAAACAGGGGTTAGAGAGATGAAAACAATATTTACAAACACTTATTGCTTTGATTCTCTTGTGTAGCTATTTTTAGTGAGCTAGAAGAAGAACAGCAAGATTCCCCTTATCTCTACAGCCACATATTCACAGCATAAGGCTTTGTGTCATTGTTAACTGTGCAGCACCACTGCAAAACGTAATGGTTTTATGGTAATGCTGTTGCATGATCTATTCTTACATAAAATCACTAGCAGGGAAGTCATTAACAGCTTATTTACTTCTGTGCCAAACGGCGTAGCCCATGGCACGTATTTGGAGATAAAGTGACACATTCTTTCTTTGGTGAAGCTGAGAACCTCACAGAGAAAATAAATTACCCATACACATGAGTAACAGTCACACTATGATCATTTTTAACAGGATCAGAGGCTGCAACATCAGCAAAGCTTTGATGGAGCTAAAACATATTTAAATGGCTTCCTTAAATAACAATCTCCACCTCAGTGTCTAAATTCATCCTTTAGAAGTTGGAGAATTGTATTTTCAGGTTAAATGAAGAAAGATTAAATAAAACTGATTCTAAGAAGTTATATTTAGCACTTTCAAAGAGTTCACCTATGTTAGTGACACACCCCAGGATTCAGGAAGCTTTAAATTCTCTGATCAACTAATTCTAACAGGTTTTCCAGGACTATAACTGAGCGCATAGCAGGACTCTGAGCACAGAAACATCAGTATCTCTGTAAGTCTTGCCATCCCCAATTAGTTCCCTCCAAGCCCTTGGGAAATAGTTAATTTTTGTCCTCCCTTTTTACAGATTGGTTTCTCACAGGCCCAGCTGAGTTATCCCCTGGCTGGATATTCGTCACCTAGTCCTGACATGCAAAAGCCACATCTGTTGTGCCTTTAACTTGCTTGGGTTGGGCAGAATATTGTCACCATTTGTGCCTTGGAGCACAGCAGCGCACAGCGTGGGTGTGCCGATAGACTCTCAGGAGATGTAGTTGTGTAGCCTCTCAAATTCCTGCCATTCCCTCAGCACCAGAACCACAGCCTGAGCTAAAAATTTCTGACTTGCAATTCACTTTGCAGGTGCGTGTGACAGATATAACTGCTGCCGTTTACACAGGATTCTAAAATATCTTTGTTCTTTGCTCAGCAAAGAGTTCATATGTACAAATATACACATGAAGTCTGAAATATGGGAATTTAGACACATTTCCTCAGCACATTTCTTAAAATGCAAGGTTTCTCTGCTAAACTTTGGAATCTCTTTGCATCTATTTAAATTTCCTACAACACAATCCATCCCCATAACTGAATATTCTTCTGCTACAAAAAGACCATTCTTTCCCTGCTCCTCCCAAATCATTTTATCTCACTAAGTATCTCCAGGTTTTGCATTTCTTGACCAACATCTGATTCCTTTGTTTAATTTCTGGTGGTTTCCTATCTTTCCATAGCTTCTCCCTGAAGCTTAACAAGTCAAACACTTTCCTATTACTCCAAGGACTCTAGACTTGAGTCCCTGTAGTGTTTAAGTAAGTAAGTGAACTTTGGGTTTTTACCTAAAGATAAGACAGAGGAAGGAGTTTCTTTTAGCTTCCACCAATTTTCATAGCACTACTATTACTCACCTGCATTAGTTTTTAACAACTTGCTATGAGTTGAAGTGCAGAAGAGACTTTACAGCAAGGACAGGTATCTATTGAAGCATCCCATGGTACAGCATTTCATACTAAGAGCTTGACCACATTAACTGGAAATCATAGCTTTTGGATGGAGAGATTCTTAAAGTAAAACTCTTTAAAGAAACCTGAGATAACAGTCAGCTTTCTGAGACAATGAATATCTACATTGACTATGCTGAAAATTAAATGGTTTTCAGCACTGGAAATCAGCAGCTGGGTCACGGCCCAGGTAGAACCTATGTGAGATGTAGAAAGAGAAATGACAATTTCCAGGCTACGCTTCTGAGCCAGCCTTTCTCACCTCCATCATTACACGGAGATGATCTCACCCTGTGAGCCCAGCTTAGTGCTGCAGTTCTGCCAATTCTCACATTTGTCCATTTAATCTCACCAGGTGATTTCTTGGAAGTGCTTATAGGACCATCTCCATTCAAAATGAATTCTCGGACTTGCTGGTTTCTCAGAAAACAGCAGGCAAACAATCTTGCAGGTTCAGAGTACACATTAAAGGATCTGATGCACAGATACATACATTTATATGTGCACATTTTATAAAAGTCAGAATTTCAAATCCAGCCTCACAATTTGAAGAGGTGAGCGCGTTAGATTCGGGGTTTTTTAATTCCTCCAGACAGCATTATTGCTACCCAGATACTCAATCTTCATTCTGACAGAAGATGTCACGTTCCCATTTGCATTCAATTTTGATCTCTCCCAGACTTCTCCTATCTTTCTGAATTTCAGGCTTCAGTTGAGAGCATTACAGAGCTAAAAGGATAAAGCCACACCAGTCTCTTCTATTCTGGAATTCCCCAAGCACAAATGTGTTCAGATCAAAGCCCGTGACACAGACATATCTCCATTCTTGCACCATGAGGAATACCTCTTTGTTTCGGGCTTGGATAAAAAACCCCAGCATATTGCACAATTCAGAACACTAAAGGCTTTGCCTCTTTCTTCTGGCTTAGTGACTTCACCTCTTTTTCCTTCTCACCTTCTCTTACACACATATACCTTGCAGCTGGCAGCTACTCAACATATAAAATGAAATATAAACTGAGGCTTAGGAGCCAGATGGGGACTTTACAGAAATAACCTTAGAGGAAAGCAAAGGGAACGACAGCCAATGCATCCATTGCAGAGATTTTTAAGCAGGCAGCTGATTGAGAAGGCAGCTTGTACTTTTTGTGGAAACGCCCACACTGCCTGCTATCTTATGTATGCTTTCCCATCACTTATTCATTATAATACTGCTGGTTTAAATGCCACAGTCCAGCGTTTGTTCTCCTTTCCAGGCAAGAAGATTCACACAGAGAGATGACAGTGCTGGAAGTGCCACTCTCCAGAAACAAAGCATTGCTATTTGAGAAGTGAAATGCTTAATTGTTTCAAACACAACACATAGCTGTATAACACATACCTCAAGAACTGGGTCTTCACAGATTTCAGCCGTTTATGGACTGACTGCCCAGAGTGAGGTTTCTTGGTTTCAAGAATATACCTAAAACACAATAGCCTTTGAATAGGGATCCGATTTGTTATAGCTGAGTATCTGCCAACCTCAGCAGAATAATAATTGAAAAAGAATGCTGAGCTATTCCAGTGGCTGTACAGCACATCTGAGTGCAAAAAACTCAGGACACACTACAGTAAAAAGAGGAGAAATATCTAATCTGCAAGTACATCCTGGAGAGAGAAGGGGGCAAAGGAGAGAGAGATTTTAGAGCATGAATTTATGTGCGATTAACTACGACTTGTACACAAACCACAAGGAAAACAGAGTGGTTCATTTGCCAGCACCGTGCTAAATCCAGCATAGTATTTATGTACTTAAAATGCATGTCCTGCCTCATGGATAGCAGGCAAGATCTTTCACTCTGGCTGTATGCAGTTTCTTAATCAGCTCTACCCATTCTGCAGCGATCTAGGAATAATCTGTAGATATATATCATCAGTCACATATGTCACATCCCCTTGTGCCCTGGAAATGGCTGTCAGGGAGACCTTGGGATTCGCAGTTCTGAGCAGTCTGCAAAGCAGCACTGAAAGGGATTTAAAACACCCCGGCCCAGGGATGCAGCAGGCAGTGGTCGGCCTGCAGGCTGCACCCTGCAGCACCCTCTGTAACAGGTATTCAAAGTTACAGGGATGAAGTATGAGACACAGAGTTTCTCCCCATTTGACACAAAGTAGCTTTTAAAGTATATATGCTTGGGTGGACTGCTATAGGGCATTAGGATTCTTTTGACTGAATCTAAACAGAGTGGGGTCATGCTCTTCATTCTCAGCCTTCAGTGGGTGTTCACATTCACTACAGAGAAGCTCAATAGCGGGGCTCAACAGACAGCTCCAGATCTGAGGCCAGAGATATCTTGATTACAGGCTTTAGGACAGCCCATTTGACTGGCTTTGGTTGGTGAAGTACAGATGAAGCCATATGCCAACCTAGTGACAAAATTCCCAACAACAAAATGACAGAAAGGATAAAATAACTGTCCTGACCGAATAATGTTTTTGGGAGTCTTCTATCCTCAACCTGTCACCACTCAAAGGGCAGTTTAATTAAGGGTCATAAGGAAAAAAGTGTTCTTTTATCTTGAACTGGCCCATTTTCATCCTATAATATTCAATTTCCTAGGATCCAGCTGGCACCTTCTACAAGGCCCTCCCCATTCTGGGCTTCAAACACAACCTTGGGATTCTGACCTGGGTAGATTTACACCACTCACTGAATTCAGTAGAGCTGCACCAGTTAACACAATTTGAGGCCCTGGTTTCGCCTTAGGGATAAGAAAATGATTGAGGTTTGCACTGAATCAGCATTTTCCAGCTATTTATTCCCTCTGTCTGCAGAACATCCACCCTTGGTCCTTCAGGTTTACCACAAGCCAGGACTGGGAATTTTTTTGGCAGTTCTTGTTAGAATTTGGCAGTGCAGCACTCAGTCTACTTCCACTGACACAACACAGAAGCTGCAATTATCCAGATATTAACTGGGGGGTTTTGTTGGCGGTGGTTTTCCCCACTTCTCCCTTGCCCCATATACTGTATGGTTTTTTTGTTAGAAAGTTACATTGAGAACTCTTCTGCTAAAT
The DNA here is from genome assembly GCF_037038585.1 of Patagioenas fasciata. Classification (NCBI taxonomy): domain Eukaryota; kingdom Metazoa; phylum Chordata; class Aves; order Columbiformes; family Columbidae; genus Patagioenas; species Patagioenas fasciata. The sequence goes on along the minus strand of NC_092523.1, from coordinate 6,917,941 downwards.
TCCATCTTTTCTGTTTGGATGATGACTTTGACTTCCACAAGGATTCTGTAACTCTGATCATGTGCCTGTAAGGCTTTTTTGTGCATATAAAATGATATACTTCTTTGATTGCTATGCTAGAGAAAAAGAGCCAGTGCAATTCCTGATGGATCCAAGAATCTCCACATCTTCCAGGTGAATGTGTGGTTATCAATTATCTCTAAGTGTTCAGGTGCTAGACTGCCATTGCAAATTCCGGTGTAACAGTCAGCTTTAACACAACACACCATATACAAGGATCTCAAAATGCTACCCAAATGCAGATGAAACAAGTTTTATCTAATGCTGTGAGATGGAAGACAATTAGCACAGACACAGATATAGGCAGCAAGGCACAGAGACTCTAGTAGGTCTGTTCAAAATTACCACAATGTTACATGTTAGAGATGTTTTATTTCCTAACATACAGATTCACGACAGTTACAGCTCTATACATCCGCAGATATGGATATATCTAAGAAAGAGAGATACACCCTGAACAAAGATCATTAGATCACAGTTTCTCACTAAATCATCATCAGCAGGGGATTGGTTTGACTGATCGCAGTCTCACAACTATGAAAAGAGGTTAGCACAATATAACAAACATGAGAAAATTCCAACATTTATGCAGTAAACTATTCACTCTTATTTCATTGCCTGTGTTTTTAAGGTATCTGTTTCAACTAACAGTTTTCTCCGTGCATTTGATCCTACAAGAAAGACCCATTCTGTATATAGGACAGCAGAGTGTGTTGCCATGGAAATTATTATGATCTACTTAAACTGCACAAACCCAGCCTTATGGGGTATATTCCCTTAAGTATCTCAATTTAATTATTAATGTTCTTTTTAAATAGCAACATCTTTCTGTTTTGGCTGAAATCCTTATAAGCAGAGTGAAAACAATAAGCCTGGAACGTAAAATCCTTTGTTCAGCTGCAAGACAGGTGCAATTAAGTCAAGGAAGACACGAATGGCCTCCAGGCTGCCCTGCCAATGTGCTTCAACTCAGACCTACATGGAACATCTGGAAAGGAGAAAATCCCATTCGGTACCTGTGTCCATTATGTCCCTGGCCTCCGCTGTGATTTCCAGAAAAAAATACAAGCTAGGATAGTGGGGTTTTATTGGCAAAGGCACATGTTCAGTGGAATCTGAACATCAACCATCAAGTTATTTCCATATAGCCACCAGTCTTGTACTCATTCTCCAGCCATGCAAGCCCAGTGAAACCATTCAATCTTTTCCCATGAAATACATCACTAAACCCAAAGCTGTTTAGCCTCAGCTCCAGCATCCAGCTTTCTCTTTCAAGTGTCACCATGCATTCTGCAGGCATTTTAGGAGCCAGACGGTGTTATTTAGGCTGATCTAACACAGGATAGTTTCTTGTGGGTCACATACTATGGGTGGTTCATAGGTCTAAGTTTAGACATGCACAGACACACGTTCTCCCCAAGTTCCCAGCAGAAGAGGCAGCAGGACAAGCAGAAACCTTCTACAAGCAGGATGATGCTCAAGAGCCTTGAACTGCTCATCCACAGAAGGGCCCAATGCAGAGCAGAGCCCAGAGCAGCTCAGTGGGAACAGAGCAGCAAGCTTATCACCATGGCTGCTTAACGTGACCTGCAGGCTGGGCAACCTGCTCCCCCCACGTGCTCAAAGCAAGTGTTACAGCATTTGTGCCTAAGGCATCAAGACAAAGGTGGCCATGAAATGTTGTGATGACAGGAGAACGTCTTCCTGGGATTGCTCTGCTCTTGATCTTGACCAGGTGCATCCCATCCATCCTCCTTAGAAGGGTATTCCTCATTAAATGCCATCTAAAGTTCCTGGTTTGACTTTTCCATGAGTGCTTCTCAGGGGCTGATCCTCAGGAGAGCTCTACCACAACAGAGACCAGTCTATGCAAAACATCCCAGAGCACCCCTGAACTTTTGCTAGCTCAGAAATTTCAACTTAAAATTCATATTTACATCGCCCTTTCAATTCTACTCCAGCAAGTGGACCTCATGCCCACATCAGGGTCTATCACATATAAAGCAGAACTGGAAGTTTAGATGGACAGAAGTTATCACTAAACCTATTTTGCAGGTACCAAATTTAGAAAGAATATATAACTTGCCCTCTTCCCACAAGGAGACTGTATGACCGCTGAATCCAGGCTCTTGGTATTGTCACACACAATCTGCAGCACAAATCCTTCCCTCCTCCCTCACACAAGACTGGTTATTGGTCATGAGCCTCCCTCGAAAACATAAGGTAAGGTAGGCCTGTCAGTTTTTGGCCTTCCTCTAAAAACACACACTTAGAGGCTGGAAACAAGAAACAAAATAAATTAGCTCAACTGAGCTGAATAAAAAGAAGCAACAGTATGAACTCAGCAGAACAGAAATGCTTCTTGAACAGGAGCTGCAACTGTTTGTTGATGCTGACAGCATTGAATGGCTCAGTAGACGCAAACGCAGGCTACACACATTGCCCTGGCATCCCTGGGACCCAGCCAAAATGGCACAAAATTTCAGACGTGAGGGGCATTCTTTCTAGCTCCTCACAAACAGGTTCTTCAATACTGGTTTTGTTGTCCTGTAAAATTTGTAATTTTGGAAAGCAGAAGATTACTGTTGGCTCCATGAGAGAGAAAGGGGAAAGATGGACTGCAGCTTTATTGACCAGTTGATTGATTCCTTCTCTGGAATTGGTTTGTTGTTTATTTGCAATCAGTGCATTAGCAATAAGGGACACAGCAAGCAAGACGGCAGCATTTGAAGAAACAAACCTTCACGAAGTGTGACGCCATGCCGGCGTTCCCAGCTGTCGCTTCCAAGATTCAGTCTCCAACTTGACACCTAATCCTCTGCCTCCATATAAATGTGTCTCTCTCCTGAAACATAATCTTCACTCTTCATTTCTACTTACTGTACAAACAACTTCACCACCAGCCTTGCCCTTCTTCTGGCTGTGGCAGCTTTTGCCCGCCTGCAGGTCACTGCTTTACCACTTATATAAAATAAAAATCCTTTGTCCTCCCCTTCTAAATCCTGAAAAATGTGTCTATGAGAAACGAGAAACCTACTAAGGAGATACTGCTGCTCTGTCCTTTGTATCAAAAGATGGAGTGGTTCTGTGTATGAAGCTTAGGAAAGTACCACCCATGTCCCTGTTTCAGGAAGTGACTGGACAAGAGGAAATGGCCTCGAGTTGTGCCAGGGGAGGTTTAGATTGGAAATTAGGAAACATTTCTTCATGGAGAGGGTTGTCAGGCATTGGAACAGGCTGCTCAGGAAAGTGGTGGAGTCACCATCCCTGGAGGGGTATAAAAGATGTATAGATGAGGTTCTTAGGGACATGGCTTAGTGCTAGAGTCAGGTTATGGTTGGACTTGATGATCCTGAGGGTCTTTTCCAACCAAAACAATTCTGTGATTCTATTATTCTATGATTCTGGCATGTCACTGCAGGTCTGGAGGGCCTTCCTGGGTCCTGTCTGCAGAATGAGCAGGCGTGTCCTGTTATGTCAGTCTTTCTCTCCAAAAGCACACGAGTCACAGAAAGATAAAACACAGTTTTCAATTTGTCACTTCTTCTAGTTCATTCTCACCTCTCTGCTCACCATCTGTTTTGCCTGTGTTTCATCAGTTTAAATTAGGAGCTCCTCAGAGCAGAAATCTTGTCTTACTACATGCATGTGAAATGCCAAACCAGAACATGAACACTGTATCAGTAATGGCGTCACAAAGAAATTACCAAGGAGCACAGGATCAGTCTCATAAATGATTCACCTAGAAGGCAGAGTTGCATTTATTCACACATCATTTATTTTTATATTACTACAGAACTTAGGAGAACCAAATAGTGACTAAAGTCCACTGTCTAGGATGCTGTGAAAACAAAAATACTAAATAAGACTTCCTGCTCAAAAGAGTTTACAATCTAAACAACATACAAATGATAACGTAGGCACCTTCCTCTGCAAAAAGCAGCACGTGATTAACTTCAACAACACAGGTGATTTAAGTGGTATTTTGCCATATAAGAGTTTTGCATGTGAAGAGCCTGATTACATGGATTCATCCCTCCCTCGAGCCATTTCATCTCACAAGACCTACCTGAAATCTGCTGACTGGTCCTAATCAAATCAAGCGGACAAGCCAACGAAAGGAAATTTAGGCTCAGATCCTACCTGCCTAATGAGGACACAAAAGCAATTTTGATATATGAAGGTTCTACAGCAATCCAAACTGGCCATTACTTCTGCAGCACTCAAGTCCTCACCTGGCCTTATGATCAGCCTGAAAGTTCCCAAGATACCATCTCTGGCTCCTGAAAGCATAGGAGTGGAAAGGCAAATGCAGGGCTCAGTACTCAGAAAAGAACTGCTTAAGGATTATTAGGCATGATTACACGCCCTCCTTTGTCCTCTCTGCAACCAAGTATTTCCTCTTGACCAAACAGCTCTCGAGGCCACACATTAATGGAAGCTCCTTGGAGATGTCTCTCTACCTCTGTTAACTGCAATAAGAGCACAGAAGAGTGTTTCTCAGCCTTTCCTACTCACTGGACCATCTGACCCTTTGAAAGAAACATACAGCTCATTTTATACCCCACTGTTGCTTAAGGATAGATGACAAATAATGTCACATGGTAAAATGTCGAAGTGTTAGTATTTAACAAAACTGTAATCCAGTAGACATAATTACAAAACCTGTAACTAAGAATGTAGTAAAAAGCAGTTATCACCTGATTAAATCAGTTAGTACATAACTAACAACTGCCTGGACAAGGGTTTTTGTTTTAGAGAGGAAACATTTTGCTGGACTGTCTGATTTTTGTGGACATCCAGCCACCTGTGGACCACAGGTTGAGTAACTTGTCTCCAAACCTCCCTGCTGGGACTAAGTAACCAATTTTAGGTAACATAATGCCTGACTTGGTAGCCCTAATAAGGCAATTTGGCTGTTGTATTCTGCTGTCTATGGCATTGAGGACAGCACTGAGGATCTGAAAGGCAATGGGTCATTATTCCAAATATTTAAGTCTTTGGGTGTTTGACTGCTTCAGGTAGCATCTACTTAAGTCTGTAGTTTTGTTCTATCCCTCTCACAACCCATCATGAATCCATAAAACAAATGACAAACAGAATGCCCAGTTCCCTTGATCAGATCCCCTTTCATTAATGTATTGATCAAGGAGCCTGGAGGAAATATATTACCTGTTATCACAAGTTTTCTGTGGCATATTGGACACCTCACTTGATCTCCCTGTGCCTCAGTGCCCTTACCAGTACAACAGCAATAAAAATCATTTCAATGACACAATACTTACTAAATTAATGCTTCAATATGCTTTAATACAGTAAAATGGAAAGGGTCCCACAGAGGTAAAAATACTGTATTAAGGCAGCTGTGAAGGCCAAGCCCCTTAGCTACATTCCATAACCTCTGGTTTGGTAAAACATCCTTCCTAACCAAACCAGGACTAGCAACATCTGCGATGTGCATGCAAGAAAACCTTCCCCATTGGGGCTGAGAGCATTTCCAGCACATCTGTGCTCGTGCAGGAAAATCTGGGTCATGGCTGACAAAGCAGCCAGCAGCGTTATCCCCTGCAGCGGGATCAGCACGGTCACATTTCACGTGAAGGGCAAAGCAAATGTCGCACCTGCGCTGGACGCTCCCCTGTCACTTACTGTCACCAACAGGTTCTGCCCCCTCAGTGGAGCCGTAAAGGCTGCAGCAGAGATGAACGTGGTGGGTGCTGGGCCGAGCCAGGGGCCACAGAGACCACTTTGTGCTCTTTGTGCAAGGGAGAGCAGCCGTGCAAGACCACAAGATCTGTTTCAGAGGGATGACACCACCTAATTGTATAGGTAACATTTCTTAGCATATTCTGTATGTACGGCAGGTGGTGTGTCCTTCCCACTTCCCAGCTTCAGAGTGTCTTGCAAACTCATCCCAAGCCCTGGCTGAGAGCTCAAGCTACACCAGGTCCATTGCTTTATTTTCAGATAATTCTGCATCACTGTTGTTGAGGCCTGTACAACGCAATAAATACCAGAATCCTTCCCATCACCTGCCAGCACCAATTAAATCATGTAGAGTGTGAAGAAGGACCTTCACGTATGTGATATGTATTAACCGAAAGGCTAATCAATAAGCAAAAGCACAGGGCCACGTTCTGCCTTCATGAGAACAGCCCTCCTGTACCTGAGTAGATCCTGTCTGTAGTAAAGCAGATACAAGTTATCATTTACATCATATAATATCTCCTATATGACTTTTTTTTTTTTTTTCCATTCATAAATCTCTTCAGGTTTCCCATATACATGAAAAACTGGAGGAGGAAAGACGTGCTAAATATCTCTAAAATGGAAATTCTTTGCTGATGTAAGCAGTGTCTTTTGATTAAATCAATGTCTGACTCAGTAGCACTATGGATTTACACCAGCTGAGGATGGGGGTGGCCAATCTCACATACCCTTACTAAAATGGCATCACTCTAACCAAGAAAGAGAAAGCTGACAAATTGTGATGGGGAAGGAAATTTCACGCATTAGTTTAAAAAATATATTGGTTCCTCTTTGGTTTTGTTCAGACCTACCTATTTCCAGTGACAGCTGGAAGAAATTATGTATCTGATAAATCCCCACTCCCTGTTACTTCCACACAGGGCCAGAAATTCCCAGTGAACATATCTGAGGCTGCCACCCTATTTCACATCAAAACATAAGAGATCAGACAGGCCATTACTGGTATTTTGATTTAAAAGAAAACAAATACAAGAAAAAAAAACACATAATTAAGGCTGTGGGTTTTGACCATGAAGAACATATTTAACCACTTTGTAATAATTTGTACTGCATGCCTGAGCTCCTCACCGCAGGAATTAAAGTGCTTAAGTCACCCAGTATCAGCACAAGTATTGATGACCTGTCTGATCCAACCTCATTTCCACTGACATCTCCTTCCTCTGCCATGTGTTCCAGATTGAAAGGCTTTCAACAGGCAGTGCGATGGGCCTGACATTCAGAATGGAAGCCAAAACCTGTACTTCTGCTCTGCGTGATCTCAAGCACAAAAAGCAATTCCCGTGTGTTTGGGAAGAGGATTTCCACACAAACATGATAGGCTGCATTTATATATACCACTTTTAACTTCAAAATGCTTTTATACAACAGCCAAAAGATACAGCAGACCAGTAATCACCTCAGATTGCCAGTGCTGTGCCCTATATCTGAACTGGAGTGCAACAACAAAGATCCCAAGTCCTTCTGCTAGAGTGGCCTCTACCACTTGAAGCAAAAAAGAACCTCCATCAAAACGAATAGCCATAAAGCGTGGATGGTAGGACCTGCCACTGATCCCTTCTGGTCTGTCTCAGCGAAGATAAATTCAGCACAGTTCATTACACTTCACAGACGAGGCAACTGAGATACAGGTGTTCCAGGATGTCCTTTGGGATGTACTCAGAGATGATGAATTAAAAAGGGGCTGTAATTAACCCATGAATAATAATGCTATCCCATTCCAGTTATTTTGAGAGACAAAGTAACAAATAACTCCAAAATGCAACACTTGCGATTACAGTGATCCCAGACATCCCTTGGTGGAAAAGTCACCTGTAATCTACTACCACGAGGAAATGAACATCATGACTTTGTTCTTGTTGAAGTGAGTGAAAAAACTACCCGGACCACAAGAGGATGAAAATTGAGCTCTTAATGGAAAAAGATACCTAGGGACAGGATTATCTTTTTATTTTGCATTTGTACACTATCTAGTGCAGATCCTGACAATAATAAAGTCTTTAACATGCACCGATGGCAGCAGAAGATGCTGCTCTGAAGTTTTTATCTGTTCTCTTCTGGGGGTTATCAGCACACAGCTCTGCAGGCAGAAGAGAACAAGCCAGCACTCGGGACCAGCGCTAACACGAAGTCCAAACACTAAAGTTGAAATGATGTAAGAGAAGGTTTGCAATGAACTGCCTGACTTCCCACTGAAGTGGGTGAGAAGTGCTCACAGACTCTTCTCCTTCAGCAACATTTTGGAAATAGAAACTGTCAGGTAAGAGATTGTAACAACCACATCAGAGACAGTGGAAGTGACAAAGCACCCAAGAGCCACAGCAAAGGTTTGCTTTCCGTTTTAAAGCCCTTCTTAGCTGAGTCATATCAGACATAACCTCCACAGAGATCAGCAGAAGTTTCAAGAGCACAAAGCAACAATCCCAATGTGACTAAACAACATCACACCACTTTCCTCATATTCCTTATCAGTTGGAAAGATCTGATGAAAAAAACAACTAAATAGGCACAAGCAGGGGAAAAAAATAGCCCAACAAGGTAACCATGCTACCTAACTGCACAGCTCTCTGTACTGATGGATCAGCTACTTATAATGAGATGGAGAGACCAGATTAGATAGATTAAATCTTTGTCATGATCCTAATCTGAAGACCACTGTACACTGAGGAGTCAGGATCCACCCAACAGTGAAGCTGAACAAGTGCAGGCCTGCGCTGTACCTAGAGCTCGGCCTTCTGGCCCATGTGGTGCTGCACACACCTCTGGGCTGAAGGATCAGCTCAGCTCATAGGAAGCTCACAGCGGTCACCAGCAATTAAGCCACCTGCATATCCTTGTTTGTCTTCGCCTAAAAGTGCAGCAACAAGTTCTCTTGTGAACATCCTTTTCATTTGACAGTTGAAATGATCAATAGAACTGCCTTTTTTTTCCTCTGAAAAATAAAGTAATAGAAGGGCTTAAAAGGCCAAAATGAAAAGTAACCTTTCCCTAGACAGATCTGCATGGTGTGCTGCATCCAGACCGCAGGGTTGTTCCATGTTAGGCAGCTCAAGGTTTCCAGCATCTGAAGGGATGTAAGATTATTTATACTCTTCTCTATTTCTCTGTAATGGCAGCTCTAGGAAATGATGTTTTACACAATGCTCTACAGAGCCCAAGTTTCATGCTGGTATCATAACAAACCAGCACTTCCTGGTTCAAAACACTCTTAAAGGATGGATGTATACTAAACAGCAATGCAAAGAAAGTGGTGATCAAGCTTGGCTTGCCCCAGGTTTCCTTGCAAAATTATTTTTTAATTATTACTGTGATTACAAAATTATTAATATGAACACTGCGTATTAAAATTGTTATTTAGTGTTGGAAATCTAGTATAACAAATAATCGGTACCACCCCCTCCACAGCTGATTTCATGCTGTGACATGCTATTCAGATAAATGAAGCTGAAGAGAATGGGAAGGTCTGTATGTTCAGCTAATCACCCAGCTGCAGATGTCAACTCCTCTATGTCCTGCCCCTGTCATATTTTTACCCAGCCCATGTGTCTTAGATGGAATCACTCGTGTATATGTGCATGTACAGAGGCAAGTAAGTTAAACTACCATCTCCCTGTAGACATTCTTTGTTCTTGAGGATTAGCTGGGTTACGCAATGACAGGGTTTTTCAAAGTGGAAATTAGCCAGCAGAGAAGAAAGAGAAGCAGTCTTGGACAATACATGTTATATCTCATATTGGTGTCAGAGATATCTGCACAATTATACTGTTCAAATTAAATCATTTAAATATTTAGCATGCTTTCGCAAAATGAAGTGCAAATGGCTAGCAACAGCTGCAGCTGAATCCAGACCATATACCTCCAGGGGTTAAATTCAACTCTGGAACCCCCAAAAATCTTGATATCTGACAGCTACCCAATGTCTCAGTGATACAGAGAGATAGCTAAGATCAAGGTGAGTTTTCCTTTTGATATTTCATCTCATATGGCAAAAGAGGAGACCTTGAAAAAATGCCTTCCTGGAACTATCCTGATGGTGCAACATCATGGCACGTTTCTTTCAGACAAAGAAAGTGGCAGGCCCTTGCAGACCCTCTAGAATAACTTAAGAACCCAACAGATGTTTTCCTGAGTCTGCAGCTCTATGTACCAGACAGAGAAAACTGACAAATTGTTGATCTGATTCACTGTACTAACCTTGACCAGCCACGTTTCCAGAAGGGAGATGGATCAGGATCACTGCCCCACCTTAAGCCTAAACTGCTCCCCCAGGGATTTTCCAAGTGGCATCAAAAATGCCCTTTTCTTACTTAATGTCTTCTCAGGTGGGGCAGATGAGCATATATCTTGAGCTTGCTCCATTTTCCCCTGATACCTGGGAAGAATTTCCAGGGAATTTCTACACGTATTCCCACCTACACCACTTGCAGCCATGGAAAAGCTGTAGGGCAAGTGGAAGAGCCACATGCTTTTCCTCCGAGGCTGACAGATTAAAGGTAAAACGAGAACACCTTTTGAGAGGGTAGGCGGCAAGTTACAAGGAGGAAAGAAATATTTGATATTTATTTTATAGAAAAAAAAAAAAAGAAAGAGAAGAAAGCAGCGGTAGCGGCCGGGAGAGCCCAGCGCCCTCTCGCGAGTCCCAGCCCGCCGAGCCCCGCTTAACAAAGCGCCGCTGCCCGAACCCACGTCTATTTTCCCACCCGTTGATGCTCAAATTCCCCTCTAGACCCCGAGCCCGTTTGTCGCCGAGCAGCGGGCGATGCCACCCGCTCTCCTCCTCCGCTGTCACCTTGCGCTGTACAGCTATACGCCCTCCACCCGCTGATAATTTTCCCACGTTGGAAAATACCGTTGGACCCCACCTATATTTTCCCTCACTCATCGAGCAGCCGAACGCCCCATCCCTAACAACCACCCGCTAAATTTAGCCGAGTCGCCGCCACCGCGTCTTTACAGCAGAGGCGAGCGGAACGGGCAGCCGGCACGGCGCGGACAGACGCACGGACATCCAGACACACGGCCGTCGCAGGTGCCCGAGCGGTAGCTACTCACACCACCAGCCTGGAGATGATCCATGAGACCATGGCGTTGCCTGCCGCAGGGCTGGCTCTCCCGGCAGGGAGGGCTCACCCCGGCTCCTCGCCCGCCGCCGGCCGCCGCCCGAGTGAGCGGGGCGGGCGGCTCGGCCATCCGGCCCCGCAGCCTCAGCGCAGCCTCACTGGCGGCGCCGCCGGCAGCCAACGCGCAGCCGGGCCCGGGCGCGGAGATTGGGCAGAGCCCGCGGCCGCCCCCCGCCCCGCTCGGTGCTGCGGGAGGGGGAGGAGGAGCAGGAACCCCCTCCCCGCTCTCACCGGGAGACCCCCGGGTGTGTGTGGGGGAGGTTCGGGGCTGGGAGAGGGCGGTGGCTGCGCCAGCCGGGTCCCTTCCCCGCGCTGCGGCAACGAGCGGGCAGGCGGGTGCCTCTGGAGCACCGCAGCCCAGCGGGACACGAAGCGGACGCTATCGAGTGTTCATATCAAACTAAGGGTACCAATGGTGGTGTTGGGCTTCTTGGACATAAAGGAAGAGACGGATCCCCCTCCACGCCCCAAAGTTTGTAGGCACAACTGACAAAGGTATTAGCTGCATGGTCCAGGTGGATCCCCATCACTGCCAGCAATATTGTCACCATGTTAGTTTTCATTAGGGGGTCTCACAGGTATAAAGTGTAATTTCCACAAGGAACATTTGCCAACGTGCAGAGCAGACACTGGCTTGACCTGCAGGTTTTTCTTCCGTAAGTTTCCTTTGGGTTCTTCTTTTGCTTTGTTACGTTGACACATGTCAAATATTATTAGATTGTCAGAAATAACCTTCATAGAATCATAGAATCATGGAATCATTTGCTTGGAAGAGACCCTTAAGATCATCGAGTCCAACCATAACCTAAATCTAGCACTAAACCATGAACCTCATCTATACATCTTTTAAACACCTCCAGGGATGGTGACTTCCACTGCTTTGGGTTTTTTTCTTGTATCAGAAGCACACATGCCCATGGGAATTCATGATGTGGGTTAGTCTCATGGCAACCCTTAGACCTCAAGGTTGCCACCAGGAGACCAGTCCCAAGCTTCTCTGGGAAGCTGCTCTGTGGAGTGGTTGCCCTGGCTGCAGGTGTTGGGGCCAGGGCCCTGGCCACCCTGGCTGCACTGTGAAATCCCAGCCTTCATCCCTGACACGTTATTTTCTAGGACTGTGCATATGCAACAAATTTTCCCTGTCATTCTGAGACAGCATAGCTGAAAGAGGCTGAAATTCCCTAATATATCATGAGTAACCTGTGAGGAACTCTTCTAGGGAGAGGATGAACACTTCAAGACAGAGGTAGCAGAGCTAGGAGGTGATCACAGACCTCTCCAGTCCCGGCTGGCCACAGTCACACTCACACTCCATCTCCACAGGGGGAAGAGCATCACATGATATCCAGCCCTTACCTAACACCTTTCTTCTGCTCAGTTTGAAGTCCCCTGTAACAGGATCATCTTTTGTCACCTTTCTGGACCTGGTCCCCAGAAAACCAATAGCACTCACAGTCTTCAGCTAAAGCTGCAAGTATAGACATACATGTAGTTAAAAGTTCAGCACCTCTAAAAATTATCTTCTGGGGGGAGCACGTCAACCGCCACCTTGCTCCTCCCTCTGTAGTGGGTCCGTTCCTCCACCAGAGGGAACTTCCACCCCACGCTGAGACCTGGAAGGAGCTGCCACCTTCTCACCCACCGCCAGCAGCTCTGCTACAAACACCACTATTTTCTGGGTACAGCTGGAGGTACAGGGCTACCACGAAACATTCCTGCACCAAGGACTCCAAGTCCCTACAGTGGCAACACTTTGCTATACAAGCACCTCAAAGACAGGACTGGGTGGTCTGCTGCAATAAACAAGTGTAAATTAGTGTCTTCTCCAGACATGACTGTTCTCTGGAAGAGCCGTGTTCTCTCCAAAATAAGCCATTAGGCCATTTTAGCCCAAGCTCTAAGGCAATGAGTCATCCTGTGGCTGTCTTGCTTGTGTATCACAGCCAAATAAGTACTTGGAAATCTGTTATCAAAGACTTTTCATGTATCAGGACTATTTAGTGTGAGACTTTAAATTGCACGTTGGCAGATGCTGCACAACATTATTACAGTAAATGGTGTGTTATATCAAGTATAAGACACAGATCTCTGCACAAAAATTTGTGTAATCACCACAGTGCAGTCACTTAATACTTGCTGTATATTTCAAGCACAGAAAAAATGGGCCAACAGGAGAAGATGCCAGATCTTAAAGAGAGACAACATAGAGGACAACATGCAAAGCCGCAGCAAAACATTTTAGTGCCCAGAGCATAACTCAGCCTCATGCCCTCTTGGCTCCTTCCAGCCTCTTCCAGCTCAACATGTTCCCTGCAACTCCTGCCAGTTGCCATCACAGCTGACCTGCCACTCTCTGGGCAACAACCCTCAGAAAGGCTTGAAGATATTTTCTTCTGCTCAGCAGCAATCTTTGACAGCACATCTTTGTCCTGCTGCTTTGTACACAACTGACACATTCAGCACCAGACCATTGTTGACTGATCTTAAGCCTCAAATGTACACAAATAGTTCAGTGATGGAAAACCTAAGGAGCCTGTTTATTCAAATACAGGCAACTTCACTTAAATAGCTATTTGGTAAACAGAAGGTGAAGAGGAGAAATTCAGCTGTACTGAGTCATTAGTGTAAGAGTGACAATGGCCCCTACCTGCTCTTCATGGGCTGGGTCTTAGCTCCGTATGTAAGCTCAACATATGATATCCCAAGCATCCTGGAAAGAGGCTTTGCTTGAAGAAAGCCCTTCTGCCTGACCAAGCCTATAAAGAAATAACAGACATATAAGAAGCGTTGAAGGTGTAGGGACACATATGAATTAATTTACACAACCCATTCAGCAGAGAAGACACTCGATTCTAGTAGGAACATTTTGGAATGGTTTCAGCAGTGGAAGGAGGTCAGGCAGTGCAAAATCCTATACAGATTGCACCCTTAGATGGTTTGATCTCTGTTCCCCAAACAACAAAATAAACCAGCTTTGTTAATGAAGGCAGAACCACCTACCTTGCCCTGATTACTATGCAGACTTCTAGCAACTGCTCTTCCTGAGCAGTTCACAGCCATGGAAAGTCAGACCCCCTAAAAGTTCTACCATCACCAGACTCATTCCTCTTTGGCCACACAGGCAGAGAGGATGTCAGCTTCACAGCTGAACAACAACTGTCGAACCAAGACTTTTTAGAACAAGAAGAGTGACTGATACATATGTACAGGGCACTCTGTTTTCAAATCTAGAAAAGGTTAGGAAGTAGCAAGTGGAGACGACTCTTATCAAGAGGGCATGTCCTCCAACGGAGCGAACCTACATGAGAGGCATTTCAGAACAGCTTGAGAAGAACAGACAACCTGGCTAGGGAATGTCTCCAAGTATAGTGAAAAATATCAGACAGGAAACTGCAGTGATGTTTAGGTGCTGAAGTTCAAGTGGGGAAAACAAAATAACAAAATCAACATAAACTAAATACACGTTCAATAGCAACAGTGCACCCATATATTCTGTAGTACTGTTACAGTACCTAAAACGTATCAGGAGAAGAAATATAGTTTGATCAGGAAATAATCTGCATCTCATCAAGGAACACTTATACACACATATATACACATATATAGGTACATATGCTCAGCCTCTTGGAAGAGAAATGTTTGGTCTTCTACTCACTGGAGAAGAACTGGAAACCTGTTGCATTTACCTCCTGACTTCTGCTTGGGAAGCAAAAGAATAAACAAATGAACCAAAACTTAGAAAGACAACATGAACATTTAGAGCAAAAATCCAAGACAAATGCAGCTCCTGAATACAGTAATAAAAAATGCGCATTTCTAAACCTACAGCTTTACTAATGGATACGGGCTAGAAACAACGGATACAGGCTAGATATCAGCTAGATACTCTATGGGGAGTATTGTTAAAGCATGTGGAGACAGTCAGCATTTTCTGGCTGCCATTTCCATCTTTATTATTGAATTACTTGCTTTAGAGCTATAGCCATTAGCAAAGAGAGATTCAGACATGCCTATTTTGACTCAAAAGTGGTGTGGTCTGGCATTTGAGCTGGGAACTGTGACTGCTGAGAAACACTGTTCATTCTCAATGACTCACTACAAGAGCTTGGGGAAAACACAGAGAACAGCATGCTTGAATGTATCATCTGGCTTTGGGCAATCTAAATGGGATAGCTTGGTACCAAATATTCTAACACAAACTCTACAGCACAAAGATCAGTCACTGGTACTCAACATCTCCAAATATTAAGCTCAGAATACCTAAAGTTGTGCATAAAAGTGTCTTCTGAGAAGTCTGTTCTTTGTTTCCCATATTCCCCTTCTGTAACTTACATGATACAAGACAACTCTGCCTTGGAATAAATCCATGCATCTTCGATTAATTCAGTTGTGGCTGTGAGGCATCTGCAGACCCTCCAGCTCCATGGGAAGTTATCCCAATTCAGCATGTTTTCCATTCTGCTATTTCAGAATGAAGAAAATGCTTGGATTACGGCATTTTATAAACTGATAAAAAAAAAAAAAAAAGGACTGTATCTCAGACTGGAACTTATTTTTTCAGCCTTAAATGTTAATAAAGACATTAATAAATTACCACTATTATTACAGTACTTCTGACACTTAAGTAACCTGCTACCATCTTTCCAACTCAGCCTAGTCATGCACAATCATCAGGTCTATTTGACATCTCCAAATGATCTCCCTGTCTCCGTTTATGTCCTAAACACCCTGCTACAGACAGCTTACAACAAACATGGAAAAAGAAAGGAAACAGTTCAATGAAAAAATTACATATGAGCAAAGCAAATGGTGATCAGAAATTATTGGAAGAGAGATCTTCTGGATCAAATTTTACAGCCTCCTGCTAGAGCAGGTAAGAAGAGCCACTGCCTCCTCTTAGGGATGTGACATACAACTCCCTTATTTTTGTGAAGTGCTTCTCCCCATCCTTGCCAGACAAGAACCTACCCACATATTTGATAAAGACTGCAATCAGAGAGGAAGCCGGGCTGCTCAGATAATCTTGGTTGGATGCCTGGAGAGTGTCAGCTTGGGATTTCCCCATAGCAGGTTCAGATTCTCACCATCTTCCTCCCGAGGCTTTTCTTCTGCATGAACACCAGCTCTCTGCATGTCTGCTGCAGTGAGAAGACAAGCATGACAGACACGTTTCCCTGTTAAGGAAACTTCTAAAAGAAGAACTGCAAGAGTGACTTCTAATAATAAGGAATACTCTCAAGACTGGAAACCAGCAGCAAGACCAAGCCTATTCCAGCTTTAAAACATTCAAACATTCTGAAAAAGCAAAGGGAAAAAGTCACTTTCTGGGCAAATTGCTGTGGAGGATGCACAGGCCACTCTTTAATTTTCTGGTGTGTGCCTCTCTGAGTCCTAAATATCAGCTACTGCCAGAGAGGAGATATTAAGACACACAGAGCTTTGGTCAGATCCATTTTATCTGTTCTTATATTCCTGCATTGGAAGGATGGGCTTTCTGGAATTTTTTTTGCTGTATAGTGTTTAATGATGACTACAATACAATAGTAAAGGTACTGAAGGATGACTCAGCCACTTTCCTGCCCTTAAAGCAGACGCAGAGAGAAAAGAGGGAGATAATTAAGTGCTAGTGTGAACATTATGCTTGCTAAAGTGGGATGTTGAGAGAAATATGGTCAGTGCACCGCCTTGAGGTTTCACTGAGGTGCCATGCAGATGGGAAAGCTAAAGATAAGGAGAAGCTGTAAATAATGAGCAAAAGGGGCTTCTCTCATGAGCAGAAGAGAGGAGGTTTCCTTCAAGGAAACAGAGAAGAAATGTGGGGGAGGCTGTGGACAGCCCTAATTATGTTAGGGGAAAGCTGCAGGACCACTGCAGATGGGACTTAGCAATTTCTGGAGACAGGCTGTCTTCATGGACTGATGTAATACAAAAATTGAAGGCAACAGAGAGGAAAGTGAAGGGGGCTGCACCGTCCCCTGCTGAATCACCTTTAACCAACCAATTTGGTATCTCAGGCATTGCTCTGTTTAGCAGTATCCTGTACACAAGTGAAATTACTAAGCAATTACTAGACTACTGTAGCTTTGTAAAAACATGCTTTAATAATTGTATAAATGCTACTTCATGGTAAGTTTTAATAAAAAGCTGCTATTGACCTTCAGGATCAATTTAAATTCCAGTACAAACCAGGACGTGGCACGTACAGATTTCAATTTCGTGTAGAGGCCCGAGGGAGGCAGAAGGGAACTGGCTGCACTGGTGCACCTGGCAGAGACACCTTCCCAGAGGAGCTGCTCAGTACTTGCAGGTGAGCAGCAACCGCACTGTGAACACACTCAGTGCTCCGGGGGTTTTCTCATACTTTACCAGGGCTTTTCTCCTCCCATACACCACAATGCACCTGCCTCTCCCATATGTGTCCTGTTCTGTTCTTTTCAAGGTGTATAAACCATCCACCGCTTTCTCCTCTAGCTATAAATGCAAAGAGAAATGCTGAGTGTCAAAGCACAGGGTATATTTAAGACACTGACTCTCATACCATGTATAGTCATGAACATGAAATTCCACCACACTAAACTAGTTCTAGTTCTATTTAATTCTGCAAAAAGTAAAAAGGATGTCAGGAAAAAGATGCCTCTTTATCTGGACACGTTATATAACTAGATTTTTCCTCTGCAGTCAGGGTATATAAAAACTTGCGGTATCATTCTGCTTCTCTTCAGGATGTGTCAGTAAGAACATGAATTAATTGTCTTCCCATGGAGAGAAAAAAGCCAACCTCTGAAACTGAAATGGAAAAAAACAAAAACAATAAACAAACCAGGATCCAAACAAACAACTTAGAGGCTTCTGCAAAAATACAAAGTAAAAATACACCCACTGTGATAAGATTTTTCAAGTTACTTTCTATAGGCTATTTATAGAGGATCCCATCTCTATAAACATTGCCCCATTTTGAAGACTGACAATATCTCACTTTAATGTCACTATTAATGAGACGAGATAAGAGTTTCTTGGCTAGCGTCTGCTTACAGCTTCCAAAGGTCACAGTGAGCGCTGTGGGAACAGCATATAAAGTACCCCCTATATTTGGTACTGGGAAGTGATAATATTCCAACACATTTCTAAATTATGAGTGTCTGACCGAGGAAAGCTCCAGTACTTTTTCCTCACACTGATCCAGTCTGACTGCTTAGCAAAAGATCTGAAAAGGCTACAGCTGAAGATGGAGTTTGAGCTCCTAGTTTATACTGTGGTATCACAAACTACTCTACAACAGGAATGAAGAGGAACAAAAAAAGATAACAGCCAACTGCTAAAATAAAAATTGGAAAAAAAAAAAAAAGAAGAAAAGAATTGCATTTGTGCTCCATCTTGATTTCCCGTATCAGTCTCCAGCCAGAAAATGGCAAGTTCCAACCTCTCAAGCTAACAGAAGCATTTGCAAGCATGTGTTCTCCCCCTCACTCTCTCCATCCATGCTCTGATAAGACTCTTAATTGCAATGTCTGCAGGTGATGGAGTGTTTTCTGCACTCTCTTCTCCCTCAGACCCCATTTCAGCCATTCTCTGTTGAAAATACTTTCAATGTCTGTTACAGCTCAGATTATCCAAGCACCACTGAAATGAAATGGAGAAAACAAAGGGAGTGAGCAGGAATGTGATGGTGTACCTGTGTGTCAGCAAATCACACAGTCTGCCCAGAATAACCCTGAAACCAGTCAGGGCACTGATAAAGGTCTTGCTGTAGTAACACTGAGTTTACTCGGAGTAGCCAGGATGATTTTCAGTTCATGCTGAGCTCCATACCTGAGTTGGTAGAGTAACTAAATAATTCAGGTTGCAAGTAGGCTGTGGAGATCATCTGGTCCAACCTCTAGCTCAAAGCAAAGCCAGCTTTGAAATTGCATTACACTGGGGAGGGCTTTATCTCCACCTAGTATTTTATAAAGTAGTCTAGACATGACTTTGTGAACTGCGGCTCTTACAGCGCAGTGGGACATGAGATATTTTAACCTTACAACAAGTCTGCAGAACTGGTGTGGTAGGCAGAGCCCTGGAGCTGTCTTAGCACTGAGGGTGTCTTCCCCCAGCGTAGCATCTATTGGAGCATTGTGCAATAGGTTGTGTTACAAACCTTTTAATGGTAACAACTAGGTCAAGACATTGTTCTTCTGACTTGGAAACTGGTTCTGTAGAAGTCAAGCACATTCCTTCTATTCATGATAGGCAAGAGGATTTCAAACCCTGGTTTTGGGCTATAATAAACACACACGGTGGGCAGCTGCAGCCATTACTTAGGAGTTAATCCCTGTAATATGCTTTGTTAATCTAACTACAATGATCAAGTGGTATGGAACATATTCAGCATACCCATAGGGTGTATGTTAGATTAACAGGATTACCTGCTGCTGATTGTAATACTAACCTGTATTTATTCAGCACTTCTCTGAAGAGCAGAAAGTACTTATAAAAGTGGGTAAATATTTGTTAATCCCAGAGAGGAAAATGGGAGTGTAAAGAGGTTAAGTAACAACACCAGTTCTACACAGCGAACCAGTAGCAATATCCCTGGGCACATGATCTAACACAGCATTTCTTAAGCCATCAGTTGATAAGACCTGCTCATAAAGTCCTAACAATTACAGCACATTCTGATTTCTTATGCTGACAGTCTGCTTATAAAGCAACATTTCTCTCGCTAGTTTAGCTTCCATTTTCACTACTCACTTTTTGCTAACTTTGAAAGAGTCTATACAAAATACATTTGGAGAGCAAGTATATAGGTTATGATGGTAAACCTAGCAAAGGGATCACCTTTTCCTTTGTGCTGTAGCACATGTAACACACTGTGCTATGGAATAGTCATATGCAAGCATTCTGAACCATTTAAAATGTATTGGGTGTCTTTTCTAGCCTGTGTTCATAAATTCTTATTTTGCATTCCTTGTACAAAAGCTAGCACTCTGATAAAATAATGAACTTTAAGAACAAAGTGTTTCTTTTCTTTAAAAGATCCTTTCTGGCCACAACCCAATCCCGTGATTCCTCTCTTTAGATATTATTCTTCTAATGTTCAAAAGGTCATCTGTACCCCTGGAAACCTGTGAACCCTGAACATACACTGTACTGCTTATTAGCTCATTAGTGCCTCACACTAACATTCACCGCTGTAGCTTTCGATAAAGTAAAAGAAAAAAATCGATGCCTACCCGATTTGGGCAACAATGTGTAAACTGAAGAGTAGCACAGACATCATCCCACCTTATGTTTGTATCTAGTTCAGCATTTACTTGAAAGGAAAGGGTGGAACATAAGTCCATAATCAGGAACCTCTACAGCAAAGGAGGAAGATCAGACATCTCTGAGGGATAATTTGTCCCACTTATTCTAGACAACTATTTTAGTATGGATCTCCTTCCGGACATGCTTCTCTTCATTCCCTGCAGTGTGAGCCTAGACAACGAGATGCCTGCTGGTGGATGAAGTTCATTAAATGCTCATTTTTTGCATTGGCAGTTTGAGACCTACATGTTATACGAAGTGAGACACATCCTACCCCTGTTGCAACCAGAGGCATAATGCTAATCACCTCTGTGGTGTGAGTCAGAGAAACTAACACCTGACATACAATCATGCCTTCTAAAATTCAAAGTCCTCCAATGATCCACTGATTTTTTTTTCCCCAACACTGCATTGATAAAATCCCCTCCAGCTTCATCAGTTATTTCAATCACCTAAAATATTTCCCTACTTGCTTTTAAAATAAATCCATCTCTAGCCATCCCAAGGCAGGCATACAGGTTTTAAGCTACTCCTCATTTCTTGAACAGAGAAATCCCTGAGTAACTTGGGTGTGTATCTTACATTGACATTAGAAAACTGCAGCTGTAAATGTTATACTGTGATTATTTGTGCACAGGAAATAAGAGTTTGCTGTGGCACAAGTTCTTCTGCAAAGGAAACTGGAAAATGTTGTTTATATTTTTTGGAGAACTGCAGTTAGGTAACTATGCTACTTAGGGCATTAGATGTTGGGAAGCAAGAAAAGTTCAATTTTACCTTCTTATACTTTTTAGAAGAAATGAGAGGCAAGACAGAATGCAATCTTCCTCTTCAAGACGACTGACATACGATCTCTTAAAAATCAGCAGATGAAATTCTGGTTTCACTGGAGTCAGGAATCTGTTTTAAAACTACTGTTTTAATTTTAGGCACAAACCTTTACTGCCAAAGTCTGGGGTTTGGAGAACAGCCATTAGTCTCTGACAACTGTGAACAGAGATGGTTCAGGAAAACACACTGTTACGTTTCACCGACAGGTAGTTCACTTGAGGAGCCTTACAAAGAGGAGTAAGAAATTAGAAATTACTACGTGTTTTTCAGTGGTAAATAGAGTGAGTCGTCCCACAGCAGCCAGCGCCAGTATCAGTACCCATCTGCACTGCAGCGAATCCAGTTGCCATCCCAGTGGCTTTACAAGTGTCCAGTGCTCCCTCCACAGGGCTGGTGGTGCAGAGAAGAGGCCTCAGCAAGGCTGAGACTCAAAGAGCATCACTAACAACCTGCAACCCACAGCAGTACCTATTTTTTATGTGATTCTGTTGCATTTTCTCTAATTAAGCTGCAGAAAAAAGCACAATGCCCATTGCCAGTTTCTGGACTGAGAGGATGGGGAAGGTGGAAGCTGTTTTGAAGGCACGGTTATGTCGGCTGCTTTGATTTTGTTTTGAATCTATTTTAATAAAAATCTCTACTCTTGCTCATGTATTATCTCTTGTCCCTTTATCTGAAACAGATGACTCAATCCCAATTTAATATTAAATATATTCCGGGAAAAATATGCTTCACAATCATGCTTTTTTTTCCTCCCTGGCATAGAGAGCATAAACACTTATTAAAGTTTAAAAGAAAAAGGCAATCTGAGGATTAAAATAATATTTAATTAGTAGCTATAGCACTCATCATCTTTCAGGTGCACAACACAAAGCAACTCATAAGAATTGTTATTGTTATCCCCATCTCACAGAGAAATGAGGTAAATTAAATGATCTGCCTAATGACACACTTAGTGTTAGATTCCAGACCTGGCTCCCAGTTCTGTGCTCCACCAACTAGGTCACATTTAGCAACATACAATTTTAAAAAATTCCCTGCTCTCTAGTCACCAATATTTGAGATCTTAACCTTTCACTTTCTCTTTTTTCCTTTAGGTTCGGTGATACTGAAGAAAGACTGAAAGAGCTGAGTCTGTTCAGCCTGGAGAAGAGAAGCTGAGAGGGGATCTCATCAATGTTTATAAATATCTCCAGGGTGGGTGTCAAGAGGATGGAGCAGACTCCTTTCAGTGGTGCCCAACAACAGGATGAGGGGCAATGGGCACAGACTGAAGCACAGGAGGGTGCCGGAGCCCTGGACCAGGCTGTCCAGAGAGGTTGTGGAGTCTCCTCTGGAGACATTCAAACCCGCCTGGACACCTTCCTGTGTGATCTGCTCTGGTGAACCTGCTTTAGCAGGTGGGTTGGACTGGATGATCTCCAGAGGTCCCTTCCACCTCAACCATGCTGCGATTCTGTGAAACTGAAGCTAATAGCATGACCCCAGCTTTGTTAATATTGTATCAGCATAATGTGCAGAATTTCCCAAACCAGAAAAAGGATGTATTTTTCTCAGTTGACTGTTGACATAAAATGATCCTGTGTTTTCCTACTAGAATCAGAGTTACTACACTAGGAGGTACACCATGCATTAAATCACTGAGGTTGAATGTGTCCCAAATACTTGCAACAGAATACACATGTGATTTTGAAAAACCAAAAGCAGCATTGTGAATTTTGTCCAAATGTTCCTAAAGAAGAGTGTAGCAGGCTGGTTTAATATTAATAACATTTCTATCACCTAGACTAGGATTCACTGACCTGACACCTTGCAACACATGCCTGGGAGCATGATTTGCCAACATTTATTGTTAGATCCACAAGAGAAGGGTGTAACTTTCCTCCCAAGGGAAGAAGCTCAATCAGATTTGTTGAAAACTAGAAAAGACAGCAGCGAGCACTTCTCATCAACTTTGAGAACCTACCTGGTACCAGCAGAGAATGGTGTAAGTGCTTACTGATCTTTGCCAATCCAGGTTATGTTATTTCAATGATGAAAGAGCCTGGACATTATTCAGTAGCAGAATTTGAATAACATGAGGTGCTTTCAATTTATTGTGAGGCTTTTGGAGGTAAAGCTAAAGAACAAAGAACAGTTTTCTTCAGTTCATTAAATAACATTGCTTAAAGTTCACTGTGTAGCTTTATTTAACTTTTGGCGGCTCTTTTTGTACATGGGTAGAAATATCACCGAGATGTTCCTGCTGTGCTGGCAGCCTCTAAGACTTGATTCAATTATATCCATCAAGATAATATTGATTTGCATTTTTTTATTAAAGAATGATACCCTGAACCCTTTGAATAATTAACTCCTCTGGGGAAAGAGCTTTTTTTCTTCTAAAACAGGTCTTCTTCATCTGGAGCAGCCAAGGAAAAACAAAATCAGCATGTAATTACTAACCACTGTTTATGTCTAATGTTTGTTCGTAGTTATTCTTCAAAGGTTATTGCATCACTCTATCTATAAACACCTGTCTACCTTTAGAATTAATCTGAAAAATTTAATATCCAATTGCAATCCCCAGACAATACTTAACATCCCATTAAATAATTGAATCATTAAATGTTAAATTGATAGTCAATTAAAATTTAACAGTGGATCGTGATTTATTATCCTAAAAGGCTTTTCATCATTTCCTGTTTCTACAGTTGCAATAGCAAACCTGAGTCCCACTAACTCATAGCTACCAAAAGAAAACCAAATTAATCCCCACTGTAGAGTATGCATGGTGGTGGAAAAGGATCAAGTTCAGCATTTCCTACAGCATTTTTTCCTCCAGCAAGTGAACTCAATTGCATAGCATTGTAAGGTATGTTGTGTCAAAGTATGTGCTTCCTATAGCTTTAGACAAGGAGACAATATTAACTAATGTAAGCCATAAATTGTTTTATTTTAACTGATGGTAAAGAGATAAGCATGGAAAAAAAAAGAGACAGAACTAGTCCTGCTGGTCTGGCAAAGCTGATCCATGTGAGGTGTGCTGAGGTAACACAAACGTACCTGAGAAAGAGCTTATACAGCCTTTTATCTTTCCATGCTATAACTAGAGCTACACTGAGCAGGAGTAGTAACCAACCTACTTTAGCTATTTAAGGAGCAATTAAACTACATCAGTTTGGGTGCTAGTGAATAACAAAGCTTCTGGTAGTCTGTTATCACTCATTCCTTAGCACTGTATCTCAAGATATCCAGGAGAAATGAAGTTGTTGGGTGTCTCCCAAACCCCTGTTTCTAGTTCGCGTGGTCGGTATTTTTGTAGTCTGATCATAAGGACTTTCAACTTTAATTACACATCCTTACACCTTTGTCACTAATTATAAGAAGATAAAGCACTTTATTTTCTCTTTCTGTGCATGCTCAGCCCCCAACACGGTTTTGATTCACAATGAAAACCTTTAAACGTCGCTACACTTGAGATTTTAAAAACCAGTATCTATAAGATCTTGCATGGGCCCCTGTTGTAACTGCACAGGGATTTGTGGGTTTATCCCGGAAATGAAGGAGGGGAGCCCCAAAAAGCAATTTCCCCCCACTTATCACAGAAAACATCTTCCAAAACCACAGTGTTGTGACGGTTAATGTTGGCTACCAGCTGAATAAAATGACCCTTTCTTGCCAAGTGCCTGTGATTGTTTTAGACAGTGAGACACCAATTTTCAAGCACAAATATTTGAAGAGCACATCCAGATTTTTTATGCAGACAAGTAGGCTTTAATGCCCAAATGTGGATTATTTCAGGCATTGATAGTTATGCAACTGGCTCTGGAGTTTTACCACAGATATTGTTAAATACAAATTCCTGTTCACCTGTGGCTTCTTACACTTTTTTTTCCCCTAGTGATACTACATCCAAAAGTGCTGGTACTTATTTAAAGGTGGCTGAAAGGAATAATTTATTCAAGCGTGTTCTGAAGTCACTGTTTAAAGAGCATGTGTTTGCAGAGATTACTGCTTTCTCAAAGAGGAGCTAAAGAGTTACCTATTAGCAGTTCAACCCCATACACAGAGCCGGCTGTAAAAAAATATGCCCAAGACTCCTTGCAGGCAGAAGAAACTGCTTTGTAGCTTATAAGTTCCATGTATTTACAGCAATAGTTTGTTTTGCAGGTACTTTGCATGGTATTTTGTTAGTCTGAAAGCATTTTGATATTTCCATTGACACACTGCATCAATACACACACAAAACTTCTTTAGTAGACATGAGTTTTTGTGGAGACCATTGTGAGTGCTGACAAAATAACCAGGTAAGAAAAAACAATCTATTTTTCTGTATTGTATGTTTAAAATCCTGGTCACATGGATTGGGAAATATATTCTAAAGCTATGCAACAAATTCAGAGATGTTTATAGTCACAAGTTAAAACTTTGTGTCTTTGACATTGTGACCCAGGATTTCACTGCTTACTCCAAATTTTTAACTTTTAAAGAAGCCAGATAATTTTTAAAAGGTATTTGGTCCTGATCTAACTTCTTCAAGGAATGAAGAATCCTAGGGAAGTGAAACACATATCTCATTATCTTCTCTGCTTGAAAATGAAAAAATATTTTATCTAGCTTCAACTTCCAGTCCCTGGGTTTTAGATACTTCTACTCTTTCAGTACTGAAAGCTTGGTTGCACCCCAAATGTGTGATTTTTGTCTAAGCTGCTGTCAACTTTTACTCTGCCTGTTTCATCATTTTACCTTCTGGTCTTTGCTAATTTATTTTATATGCATTCAAAATATTGCATTTTGATCACATGACCCAGCATCATTTCCTATACAAGTTCATTTTCAATGTCATTCATGGACTATGTCACTGTGGCTGTCACCCTCTGCTTGCTCTCTTGGTCATTTAGGTCAGTAACTACTCAAACTAATACATTTTAAACCACCTTTGATCAATCTTCACGTTACTCTTTGCACGTGGGAGCTGCTCATTCACAAAACCCACATTGTTGTCTTTCCAACTTCTCCTTAACATTTTCCTTTATTCTGGGGCTAATGGGGAAAAAAATTACCATTAAACAACTGGAGTGCTACCAACAGCTTGATCTACTGTATTGACTAACATTGTTCTCTTGTTGCCTAATATCACCCTTCCTGCATGTATTAATCAGCTACTCATTAAGACAAAGTGTTGTGTAGCCATAAAAACAAGGAGTTTTAAATAAGGGGAATAGACAACACCTGTGTTGTATGATGTAAATGTTGTACAGCTGCTGTTAGAAAAGCCAAATACCTACCATTGAACAAGTAATTTGGTAGTTTCAAATACAGCTTGCTTTATACATTATCTTCGCACAAATTCTATTTTGTAGGCCTGGTCTTTACACTAAATATTTAAATCTGAGAAGCAAACATACCTGTTTTTCTTTTCAGTGCCCACTAACGAGTATTTCTTCAGGCTACATGCAGTTGCTGATATATTAGACCCATTTTCTATTATTCAATTTTGTTTGCTTGTTGGTTTTCCCTGCTGAAAATGCTACATATTACCAGGTTCTTCTTGTTGTGAGGAATCACTGGGGAGGCCTTAAAAGTTACCCAGGAACTTGAGCTACCTGATTTCCATGGTGTGAAGGACAGTAGCTCCCTCATCATGGCGCATGGGGATTTTTTTGATGCCTTTTGATTTCATAAACAAATATGTTTGTTTGAATGCAGCAGTAGGCAAGCGGTCAGTGGAAAGTCCTGAAGCAAACTGGTGAGGAAAATTAAAAAAAAATGAATTTAATGCAAATGTGGGACCGGCTTTGACAAAATGGATGATGAGACCAGAGCGTGGCAGGAATATCGCACCCGCATTGAAGCCCTTGCCACTGTCCGACGGGGAGTTTTTGGAGCTCAGACACCTCTTGTGATGGAAGGAACCTCAAAGAGAGCACAAGCTGAACACCACCAGCTTCCAGTAAACTGGATGACTCATCAACTTCATGGCCTCGGGTACTTTATTCATTTTTTATCTTCTTCCTCCCACATCTTCTGGTAGAAAAGTCTTATGGTAAAAGATGAGAATGCGTGTCTTGCTAGGTCACTGCAAAATATGATCAGCTAGCTTAACATAGTCTCAGTTTAACTACTTGGTTTTCTTACGACATGAGGAAAAGGTTCTTCACCCAGAGGGTGCTGGACACTGGAACAGGCTCCCCAGGGAGGTGTCACAGCCCCAAATCTGATGGTGTTCAAGAAGAGACTGCACAACGTCCTCAGACACACGGTGTGAACTGTGGGGTTGTCACATGCAGGGACAGGAATTGGACTCCATGATCCTTGTGGGTCCCTTCCAACCCAGGACATTCTGTGATTCTATTGTCTTGCTGGAGTCCTTCAGAAGAGCGTGAAGGTCTTGTGTGACAGGAGGTTGTAGCATGGAGAGTGTTGGTCTCTTCTCCTGAGTAACAAGTGATAGGATGCGAGGAAATGGCCTCAAGTTGCTCCAGGGGAGGTTTAGATTGGAAATTAGGAAACATTTATTCACAGAAAGGGTTGTGAGGCATTGGAACAGGCTGCCCAAGGCAGTGGTGGAGTCACCGTCCCTGGAGGGGTTTAGAAGATGTATAGATGAGGTTTTCAGGGACATGGTTCAGTGTCAGATTTAGGTTACAGTTGGACTCGCTGATCTCAAAGGCCTCTTCCAACCAAAATGATTCTATGAGTAAGGGATCTGAGGTGGTGGACAACATTCAGTTGTAGATGAACCACTTTAACCCAGCTCAACTCCAGCTCCTCTAAAGCTTTCTAACCTCCCAAGGCACCTCTACCACGCGTCATCTGTCCCCCTACAACTTCTCTCACCACGCAAGAGCCCCTTGTCCCCAGTACCCTCAGCCCCAGGGCAGCTGCACAAGATGGCGACCCGAGAGGCGCCTCCACCCGCCCCCGGCGCCGCCAACCGACACCGCGCACGCGCAGACGGCGGCCTGCAGCGCCCCCGCAGGTGCACTGCGCCCATCGCGCCTGCGCAGAAGCGCCCTACAAGTGCCCCCTCCCCCTGTGCTATATCTGAGTACGCCGCGAACCGCACGTATAAGCGGCCGTTTCACGCCTCTTGCCTCCCTCAGATCCCTCCGCTGACCTCAAAAGCGACCCTTATAGCTCAAAGCTCAGCCCGCCTGAGGTAGAAGCATAAGCCTCAAGGGGCGCCACGGCCTCAAACACGTTTGTTTTTCCGTTTGGCCCCATATTTGGGCTCTTCGTGGACGTGGGCGGGCTGGCGGACTCCTTCACTCACAGCTCCGCGGAAGGATACGTATCCTTTTTAATCCACCATCTGCTGAGCAACGGTTTCGAGGCGTGGCCAGGAACGCCGGCACCGCCTCTCCGGGCCAATCGCAGCGGGAGGCTTGCTGAGAGCCCCGCCCCGCTGGCGCGGCAGAGCCAATAGGAGCGGGGGATGGGACGGGGGGCGGGAGCGCGGGTGAGGGGGTGTGTGCGCGGTCCCGGGAGCAGCGCTCGCCGCAGTCGCTGTTGCTGGGGCCGGGCGGGGGAAGCACCGCGATCGCTGAACCCGCTGCCCGGGCGCCCTGTGACCGCGGGGTGCGCCGGGTGGGGACCGGCAGCAGGGGCCGGGCCGGGGCAGCAGGTGAGGGGCAACGTTTGGAGGCGGGAAGGAGCGGGGTGTTGGTGGGGCCGAGGGGCGTCCGGGAGGAGCTCGGCCCGCTCGCCTGTTTCCCTGCGCTCCCTTCAGCTGCCGCTTCGGTCCCTCGGAGGGGAGGGAACAAAGAGACGGCGGGGACCGGGGTGGGGACGGCTCGGAGCTGTTGCTTTCCACCCACTCCCGCAATGATTAACAGGACCGTGGGCAAGGGAGCGTCCTGGGGGTGTCTGAGGGGCCGGGAGAGGGAGGGAAGAGGACAGAGGAAGCGCCGCTGCTCCCACCCGGGCCCGCGGCCCGTTGTGGGGAGCCCCGCTGCCCGCCCTCCGCTTCTGATGTTTTTCCCCTCTGCTCCCTCCCTGGAGGCCTCCCGATGAGTTAAAATGGTGCTGAGGCTCGAGGGGAGCTGGTCGCTGCTGGTGGGGAAGAGGTTCCTGAGCCTGTGGGAGGAGGAGGACGGGCCGTGGGACACGGCGCGGGTCCTGGAATGGCCCTGGAAAGCGGGCAAGATCCGGGCGGTCTCGCACACGGACATCTCCAAACAGGACCTGAAGGTAAGGGGGAACTTTGGGAGAGACCTTCTGGAATGAGCGGGCTGGCCCTGTGACCTGGAAACTTCGTGTGTGTTCTATATCTATATATATACGGGTGTCTGTATACACACACATATATATATGCTGTTGTTGGGGGAGAGAGGTCTTTGGGGCAACTTGTCTGCTGAACATGCTGGAAAACACGTGTATCTCTGGCTGAAGCCCCCAATGTGCTTGTACTGATGCCGGAAATTACCTCAAACTAATTAGAACTGTGCTCTCTTCCACCAGTGGTTTGAAAACTTCCGGGTTTTACTGCACCTCGGTTTTATTTCTGCGTGTTTCCTAAACATGATTTAAGACCTTGTCAGTTGTAAAGATTTTTTTCCCATACATTGCACTTATAAAACTGAAACACTCCTATGTTGGTGTGACAGGTGATTTTTCTTTCTAGCTCTTTCATAGAATCATGTTGTTAGAAGAGACCCTTAAGATCATGAAGTCCAACCATAACCTAAACTTTGCTTTAAACCTAGTCCCTAAGAGCCTCATAGAATCATTTTGGTTGGAAGAAACTTTTAAGTAGCTGGTAATGAACAAGTACTTCTGTTTTAAAAGATGTACTACATTCCTGTATGGTGCTGGAAGTTTCTTGGATGCTTCTTGCATGGTGGTCCCTTTTAGATAATGATTACCAACAGGATTTTTAAATATGCAATCAGTTATTGCAAACTTAGTGTAATTTGTTGACTGTAGTTTGGGTGAAAGTCAAGTGACTTTCACGCTTTGACTGGGAAGCTCTTGAAGGGCTGTTCGGCAACTCTAGTCAGTAAAACTGTTCAGCCATGTCTGAGCAATTGCTATAGTATACAAAGTATTTGCTAAGGACAAAACTCCTTTATAGTAAAGACAGCTTATTATATGGTCTTCTTATTCATTTCTACAAGGGACTTTGGTGGCAGTTGGTTCTGACAGCAAGAACAGTAGCGTCTTTCCATTAAACTGGTTTCCTTGCTTTTCTTTTTTAATGGGAAGAATTTTGTGACCTCTGATTATTTGACTGAACACCTGCTCCTAGTCAAATAACAAGAAATCCTATGTGTTTCTAACTCTTCTTTGGAAGTGGTAACTTTGTTATGGAGAGTTGCTGGTTGTTAGAGGCTGAGCTTGTGGATCTGCAGCAGTGCTGGAGTTTTGGTCCCTTTTGGTCAGCTGGGCTCTCCCTATGCTGTTGTTGGAGTGAGGAGGAGGATGGTGCTGCTGCAGAAAGCTCTTAAGGACCTTTTCTGGGACTTAGAAGGAGCAGGTGCTGTGAGGGACTTTACTGGGAGCCTTGTAACCGGTTACGGTTCTGCCAGAAGGGATTGACTTAATGCATTCTCCAGTGAAAGTGTTAAAGAAGTTGCAAAGTAGAAAATTGAAGCGTAGAGAGCTTTTGTACCCAAAACACATACTATTTCTTTTCCTCTCTTGCAGCTTTGTGGAAGACTAATGTATGGTTGGACCTAAAATAGTAATGGAGTAGGAGGAAAAAAAGGTCTATAAAGGAGTAGAAATATTTAATCTTTTCATATAGCGTCAGGAGAAAGCTACAGAGTAGAAAGACCGTCAACTACTTTTGAAAGTGTTTTCTGAACTGTATTTTCCTGTTTGTGTGGTGTTGATACTATAGACAAAACAAGCCATTCTGGTTCTGGTACTTGTGTTATTTGCTTATCTCTTTGTTTCTGTGAACTTCAAATTAACTAAATTCATTTCTACACTCATTAGTTTTACACCTCCTCTCTGTGGTAATACTGTTTTGTGTGCATGCTTTTACTTGCCTTTCCCCTTAGAGGGAAGCTAAACACATTGGGATGTTTCTAAGTTTCACTCAGCTGAGGTTTCTCTGCTGTTACAGTAAATTAGTTAAATGTATTTAGACTGGGTCATTATATTTTATGGTAAGAGGGAGTGATCTTTCTGAGAGCAGTGTTCTCTACCAAAATGTTTCAATTCCGGTATTGGCAAAGTAGTGTTTGTCATCTTTCCCAATCCCTTGCTGATCTCCCTGTGTTGCCTATGAAAGAGTAGTAATACCATCCCAAAGAAACTGGTCAAGCCACCAGGTTTTTGCTATGAAGTGACAATTGCGTTTCTCTTGAAAAGTTTGTATGTCTTCAGAGATTTGTAAAGATTAATAACAATTAAGAGCAGGCAGCAAGTGACCTTCACATTATATAATTTGTTCACCTTTGCTGGGTTACTGTCATTTGTGCTTTCAGTAAATAAACAAAACTTATTCTTTGGGACTCTTAAGATATTTCTGGAAAAACAGCTTGTTTATTCAAGTACTCTAATTTAGAGTTTGTGAAAAATGCGTGTGACGCTACTGTATACAGTCCTTTGAAGTTCTTCTGTGTTTTTTCCCCCTGATTGTAAACTGTGGTGGCAGAGTTAACACATTTAACTGCCCTTGAGCAGCAGAGGACTTTTTGAGTTGTAGGGTTAAATAGGAATATTAATCTTTTATCTTGACAGTAACAATAGCAAACCAGTTAATGTTGTCTATCACTTATAAAATACTAGGTCAGCCTGGAATGCTTTAGTGATTGCTTTATTATGTGACAGAAAGGCAATAATCATCTTTGCATTATAAGCATTTCTAATTATTTTTTTTTTTTAGGAGATTGGTGTTTATCCTTTTGCATGTTGCATGTGTCTTGAGTTTTGTGGTTAGTCACTCCTTGACTTTGTTTCCTTCCTGTAGATTTGTGTAGAATTTGATGATGAGCCATGGGAAAAAAGAAGGTGGATAGAAGTCTATAGCCATAAAATGAAAGCATTCCTGGTGGAGCAAAAGCTGGTACTGGCTGAAAGAAGATCTCAAGACAATCCGATGTCTCCTGTCCAATGGCCTGCAATGGCAAGTATAGGCTTGACCTAACTCACTTTGGTTCTGCAGTTCTGTCTTCTAAGGACAGCGTTGTTACAAGTGTGAATTTCTCAAGTACAGCTACACTTGTGGACTCTTACATGTGATCTGAAGGGAGACTAAAAGTCTTTGTACAGCTAGAGCTTGGCAGAGGTTGTAAGTGTTTGGACTCAGTATTTTGTGCCTGGAGATAAAGGAATGTATTTTTATATCTTTTGTATTTTATGCCTTCCCTCTCAAACCATTGTGCTGTACAGCATTAATTCCTTCTCCCTCTAGCCTCGTGTTTCTTCCTTCTATCATGGAACTGCAGTTAAGAATAGAAAGAAAAAGGGTGAATAATAGGCTTCTAAGGATAACCTGTATTTTTATCTTAAATTCTTGTTTTACCATGCCTCAAGTACTGTTGATTCTTCAGTGGTTCTTGATTTGAGACAAAAATAATTGGAATGACTTGTGTGATGGCTGCCTGCCACAGATAGCTTGTGAGATCTGGGTTTTGTGCATATGAAAACCTGAGCTGTGCTGTATGAGCCAGTGAACTAAGCTTTCTGGAGCCGCCACGCATGGCTGGCTCGGCAAATTGGCCTGTGGAGGTGAACAGGGAACATTTCTTAATGTATTCAGCCAATATAGTTTTACTTGACTACTTTGGATACAGCTACTCATAAAAGTAGTTGTGAAATAAATGAAGATATAAATTTGTGGAAGATTAATTATACTGAAGTTGTAGTCAATGTTTAATACTCTTAACTTTGCTAGGTATGAAGCGTGCGGTGTAGTTCGTATTACTGTGTTTTAGCTGAGGTTTTTCGTAAGCAAATCTAATGTAAGCAGATACTTATTTTAAGTAAGGCCAAATAGGATGGGAGCGGAAGCGGAAAAATGGATCGTTTATTTTATTTTCCAACCTGTGCATCAGTATCAGCATTTCTACTAGTAGATTCTACTGATAAAATGTTCTGAAAACCCTACTTGTTTGATCTTAGCAGTTGTTTCTTTGCAAGTATCTGAGCAGTTCAGACTGGATACTTGTCACACATAAAGTTTCCTTTATGATGCCTTTGAAGCGTGGTTCATGCAGTGCAGATGTTTCAAACTCATTTAGCAGAGGAACATGTAGCGTAAAGTACAATACTGGCGCTTGCCCTGGCGAAGAAGGCTTGTGTAGTGAGAGGGGGAGGGAAAAAACAAGGTAGGAAAGAAAGCGGTCAAAAAAGGGATGTGTTCCTGACAAATGGAATGGCTTTGCAGAACTCTTGTCATGCCCAGTCACTCCTGGGAAGGCTCGTGTTCCTCGTATGGTGAGACTGGCCTTTTGCCAATGCTGTCATAGCTGAAGCAAAAACAACAAAGGGGAAGAAAGTCTTTGTCTGCTCGATCTGTCCTTTCAAAACCAAACACGTACTCTATCAGAATAATTTTTTTTCTTTTAAATGGGGCACAGATGTGCCTTTCAGGTAGGGAGGAGTATTCTTGCCTCTGCTGGTGGTCTAACCCTACTCAGAGCTGTTACTGCAGGACTAAACAAAACTTCACCTTGAACATATTAGGGAAGAGTTCAGAGGCTTTTAAAGGAAATTTTTATTTCTCGTCTCTTTTTAAAGCCTTTGGAATACCTGAGCGCACAACTTCATCATTGCACTATGGTGGTATAACACCTTTGAGGTTATTCAAGTCATCATATGCCTAAACAAAGCCTTTGGTTTATTATCAATGTTGCATGAGCTTTGAGACCTGCAGTGTAAGTCCTGCAGCAAGCCTTACTGATCTGCTAATTATTCCCTCAATCTACTGTAAGGAGGGCTTTTCATTAATGTAGCCACAATTAGAACTCTTAATATTAGTAATTTCTTTATGCTGAGATGAGTGATTAATGATTGTTAATAACAGCCACCTGAACTGAATTCCTTACTCTTTCTAATAAAGGAAATTAATTTCAAGTATAGTCCAGTAACTACTTTATTAGGCGTGTGTTAGAAATGTTATTAGAAACTTGTTTTGTTACCAGAGTTATCATTTTAGTTTTGCATCTATTTCTATAAGGAATGATAAGATCATACTCTCTTTCTAAGAAAATGTTTATTACTTTTCTAGACTTACAAATCCTTAGTGGACAAAGCTGGTTTGGGATCAATGGTTTCAGTACGCTATCTCGGTGAAGAGAAATGTGTTTTTCTTCATGAAAACCTTTTGACACCTATTCAGGTAACCTTGCATGATATTATAAAGATGGAAGATAAGTCTTTTATCTTGGTATTTAAAATGCTGAGTTAGCATGTTCTAAATGCAAACTTTAGATGGGTAAAAACTTAAAAGGTGTAGTTGTTCATTGCCATAACTCATAAATATCAGTTCTGAATGTAATATGTGTGTTGATTAAAAATTTTCTGAAGCTGATCCAGGACATGGTTGCGTAAGAAAGCTGGATGAGGCAGTATGCTAGGACAGGTACTCAGTTCAGGTGGCAGCTGCTGTATCATGTTGATGGTGGAATTAGTCTGGAATAGTTTCCCTTTGTTCTTGTGAACATGATTGTCATTAATACGGAAGGAGTTGTGGGGATTTCTGGAATAAATCTTGCTATTTAGTAGAAACACATCACTTTTAATGCTAAACAAATGTGGAAGTGGGCAGGATGTAAATGAGAGGGCTGAAATTATAGTCCCTTTATTGAGCACCAGGAGGAAAGTTTGTTAGTGGAAATTAGTTAGAAACTGGCTGAAAAAATTGCCCTGTGTGACTGACTGGTCGGGAATTTTGAAGAATAGTATCTGATAATGATAAAGGATGTAACCCTTTCAGGAAACTACTCTGAAGACTTATAAACGTTCTGAATAAAACTTGTAATAGATGTCCCATGTTGAAACTGCTGGTAGTGCCATCATTAGTGTTTTACTTTGGCTTGTTAACAGTCAGCAAACAGATAATGCCTCTTGCAAAACTAATGAAAGAATCACTTAAAGCTGAATTTGAGTTGTAGATTGTTGCCTTGCCTGTGTTGGCTTAACAAAAGAGTAAAGATTTCTTTATGTAGAAGTCTTATCTCCATACTGGAATGAAGAAGATTGCTTTTCTGGCATCTTGAATAACAGCTTCTTGACTACTAACTCTTGAGCCTTCTGCTTCTTACAAACATCAGAGCAGTGCTTGGGACAAAAGAAAATATATCCTTTTTTAATGTCACTCTGAGCCATTGTTAAAAGCTTGCTCTAAACTTTCAGTTTCAGAATCAATTCTAAGAGTTGTCAAGCAGATTGTTTTAGATAACAATGGAAAGAAACCTAACATATAAATACATGATGCTGAATAATTATGAATTATTTAGATGTAGCTGACTTTTCATTCATATGAACATTTTATAATGGTGTCTTGAGGTGAACTGAATCCTGGCATTATTATCAATAGAAACAGAAAACTTAAAATATTGTGCTTATATCTGCTCAGGACTTCTTATAAATTGCTGCTTCTGAGAACTTTAAATCCTACATTAAAAATGGATGGTTCAGTTAAACTTAGTGTTTATTAGCAGTATAATAAAATAAATCTAGATTGTTTTTGGAACAATGTTAAAGTGGACCTAGAGAGCTTGCTTCAGTCTGGCTTGCAGATGGTCATTCCACATCAGTGGTGAGGAAACGATGCCTGCCTCAACAAATACAATATCCTAGGAGCTGAAGGAACACAGCATAATGAGAAACTTGTTGGTTTTCTATGAGTTTCTGCTATCTTGTTTCTAAACATCGTCTTTTAGTTAATTGAAAGCATTGTACATAATACAAACTTTTTTCTTTCTATTTTTTATACCTACATAGGATATGGACAGTTCCAGGCTTCCTCTGAAGGATGATCAAATTGTTAATGAAGAAATTCAGGCTTTGGTTAAGAAACACCTAGATGAAACCCGTTTGGTACAAGGTACAAGTGTAGTCTGTAGTGTAAAACTCTGGCAAGAAATACTTGAGTCAAAAAGGAAGTCTTTGCAGTGATGGTGTAAATTACAGTAATCGGATTTAGAGAGAAAAGCTTTTTTAAAATACTGATTCCACTTTCACAGCGGTGAATGCAAAATGTGGAGGATTATAGAGATTTAAGTTTCAGGTATTTCCATTGTAGAAGCTAGTACCTCATTTAGGTACATGTAGATGGCCTGGCACTTGTGAAAGAGGGATCAGGTTTGTATCAGTTCTCACTGAAATTATTGTTTCAAGTAGTTAGATCTTTTTGATTTTTTTTTTTTTCAGTCTGCTGCTTGTTTATTAAAACTTCCTATATAGAGACTACTTTTTTAGTCAAGTTAAAATTATTTTTACCTTTGCCAGCTTCAACTTCCGAATTACTGGGTTCACACAGGTATATTTGTAGTCACATACAAGCATATGCAAGAAATGTCTTGCTTTTTTTGAAAATTAAGTGTTACAACTTAGAGTTGTCTTTTCCAATACTGTAAAAAGAGGAAAAGTTCACACATAATAATTGAATCTTCATTTCTGTGTCCACTGCCCTGTCTTTCTGTCTGAAATCTGGAGGTCAGTCTGGCCGGTGCTGCATGTCTCGACCTCCAAAAAACTTCATTGAACTGTTCCAGGCAGGGGGTATCTGGAACATGGTTTTATCATGTTTTCCTCCCCCTGCTGAACTCTGTGGAAGTTGTCTCAAGGTTCTCAGTTTGTTTTGCTCACTTGCGTTTTACATGGGGTACTGTTGGCAAATTCATATTGGTAACTGTGATGATCTTCATGCTCCCTTTTTCATTTTTTTTCCCATTTTTAAGGTGGAAAAAATATAATTGGTTCAAAAATTAGAATTTACAGCCTGGATCCATCTACTCAGTGGTTCACAGCGGTTGTTGTCAATGGAAATCCAGCTACAAGAACTCTAGAAGTCAACTGTCAGGAGGTAAAATCCAGTTGCTTTGAGTTTACAGAGTTGGGGGATGAGTAGGATCTTGTCTTTGTGTCACCACCAACACATTTCTTAAATTCCATCCTTACTCTACTAAGCTTAAAAAAATGGGCATCAATGTAGTGCAGAATAATCTATTACTTCAAAGTGTTTCTGTATTACTTTGTGCTGCTGGTAGAATTATCAAACAACAAGTGGCTTTCTACACAGAATAAGGGAGATCTGGAATATTTATATACTGAGCAGACAGGGCTCTGAAACAGTTTGTGTGTTTTCATGCAGAGATACTTAACAATGAGTCATTAAATTCAGTTTGGCATTCAAAGAACCTAGACGTGTCTAAGCTTAGTCTGTGCCACATCGAAGATAAGTACATTCAAATGGTAATTTTCACCTCTCTAAATGGCTGCCTCTGTGTTTTTTGTTTCTTTCCAAGATTCCAGCTTTAAAAACTCTTGATCCAGAGTTAATTCACGTTGAAATCATATATGACAACAATGGAAAATGTGGTAAGACCTGTTAGTGTTTGTATTTCAAACTCTTATCTAGTGTATTTGTGATAGACTAATCTTGATCACCTTCTTTTCCAGATAAATCTAAAAGAATTGGGGGCCTGAAAAGGAAGTCATCTGAGAATAGTGGAAGTGTTGATGCTAAACACACAAAATCTTCTCCTGAGGTAACGTCTTACTATGTTATATATGACTGTTATATAATGGTTATGTCATTTCTCAGAACACAAATACGGATTAGATAGGAAAGTCAAATAATAGATATAATCCCTGGGAGGGTGTGTTGAGTTCTTTGAAACTTGTCTAGGCCTGGGTAAAACATCTTGCCTTGTGATAATCTGAGAAAAAGTTACTGAGCCTTGAAGGTGTAGGGTGGTTGTTTTTTTGTGGTTTTTTTTTTTTTTTTTTTTTTTGTGGTAGTGTTTTTGGTTTTTTTTGGGGGGGGGGGTTTTGTGTTTGTTTTTTTTAAACTGTGCTTTTTGACCCCTCCTTCTGCTTAGGAGTTAACCTGCCTGATTACCTATTCCATAGTGGGAGAAAATACAAAGTAGTTCTCAAGTTTATTACTCTTGCTTTTCATGTTCTTTAAGTATTTTGTACTGAAACCCAAACCCTCAGCTACACTTGAAAGCTTTGAGTATGAAAGCTACACAAGCAGCAGTCTGGAAGAATGTTGTTTTAGTACAAAAAGGGAATATGGTTACTTTTTTAGTATTTCTATGTCTACATTTACTACTTTTGTGAGTGACCTGCCAAGTATCGCTGAGATCAAAGAAGACTTTCTCAAAGGTCAAAACATGATCTGGGTAACTTAAGTATAGAAATGCGAATGAAAAATAATGGCTTGGCTAAAGAACAGTACTTCAAACTTACCCTATAATTTTGTCGCAGCATTTCAGACCAAAATTTGCATTTTAAGCAGGAGTAGCCATCTGGAAGCTCTAGAGCAGTGGTGGGGCAGAAGGGTTGGGTTTTGACTTTGTTGTGAGTGGTTTGGTGTTTTTTTGACTACTTGATTTTTTTGGCTTCTGTGCAGTCAGTCCTGTGCTGAGTCAATTATGTAGGTCTGGCTAATGACTGGATATCATTATTAGAAGCCTTTAATGGCTTCACAAAGATACAGCATGAGGTAGCAAGTCCAAGTTAAGATTCCTCAATGAGAAGAGTGATCTATCTTGTATTTACTGCTGAGGAGGAACGTGTGTGAAGTAGCCAGTGCATTGCAGTCATGCTCTGCTTAATGTTGTTTCTATAGCTTGTGTTTGAGTCTATTTAGCATCTTTTGGGTGCTCAATTTGCCATTCTTCAGCTTTCTGCAAATTCAGCCACTGAGCAGCCTGCTTGACACATGCAAAGCTGGTCTTCTTATTCCAAATGTCTGCAGAAGAGTTACTGCGATCTGAATTCATAGCTTGTTTCATGATACTTTTTCCTTAAAGTAGTGAAGTTCTCATTTTCTGGTCTCCCTTTCTTTGAAGGACTGGATCTGTATCACTTTTGCACTCTTTGGGAAATGTTTTGCCACTGTTTTCTCAAAATAGTTACAAGTGAGTGTATTTTCTAATAATGAAAACACAATCTCCATTTGTTTCTCAGATTTTTTGCTGCATCTGAATATACGGGAGTGATAAACCAAAGCCATATTTTTTGTTTAACATAGCAGGTGATAGTACTCTGATTTCTAATTTGCAGTTAATTAATTCCAGTGTTTTTTGAGACTTGTCTTGCTGCCTGACAGCTGTGTTATACCAAAGCAGAAAGGAAATATTTTGGAGCTGATGGTAGCAATCTGTACTGTAACTTCAGCAATAAGTTGAGCATGTGGGAGTGGAATGTGGATGTTAGAGCTGAGGAAGGAGCACCACAAAAAACTGCTGTTTTTGAAGATGCTTGTGAATTTGGTAGGGCTGTTGTGTTCCTAAAAGAATTGTAGATTTGTGAGGTGGGTGATTTAATCGGCACAGGATTTCTTAGCACTTTCTAGAATCCCATTGTAAAGATTTTTCTCACTACAGGGAAGTTCACATCTAGATTTTTGGTGATGTCAGATTAGCTTCACAGTTTTAATTTTCTCTGGGATTTTCAGATGAGCTCTGAAAGCTATTTCTGAATTCTGATTACTGCAATTACTTTAGAAAGATCATTGCATTGGCAGTTATGAGAAGCAGAGCTTTCTCTCTTCCTTTCTGCCCTCTTAATATACATCTTCCTTCCCCCCCAAATTTTGTTGTTAATTGAAGGAAACTGAATGAACATGAACAGTGTTTGATGGAACCTGTAAGGTGTAAAAAGACACTCTTAAGGTCTTTTTGTCTTATGGTCTGAGAGAAGAATGATCTTCAATGAGCTTTATTAAACACGGCGGGAAGGGCATTCATGTATTTTTATTTTTAAGCTGAACCCTGCAAAGCAGTATTTCTGTTATCCTGAATTTTCCTAACTGTTAAAATCTCCCTTACAGGTTTCTCCCAGTCAGGGACAAGTGCAGTCAGTACCAACTGTGTTGGGTGAAGCATTGCTGGGGTGTACTCCTGCAAATAAAGACCAAAGGCATCCGGGTCTGCCCCTGCCAGCAAACTCACCACCCAATCTTGGTGCAGAAACTCCTCAGGGGTAAGGAATCAGTTTATGCTTATGCAGACTTTTTCCTCTCCAAAAATAACTCCAATTCTTAGCCAAACTCACTCAGAAGTCATTTTAAAGAACTGTGGTAACTGATCTTCTGTAATATTGGCATTGAAAAGTGTTAGACTCAGTTACCCTGGATACGTAATTTACTTACGTCATCTTTTTCTTTGAGGTAGTTGCCCTTCAATGTCACAAACAAATGTTACTGTTTCATTGTACCCATGTGTAAACTAATGGGTTATACATAGGTGTGGTGCCTTGTTTTTGGCAGACACATTCCTCCCCTATCCCCAGGAAAAACAGAACACATCCAAGCAGGTGTCCTGTACCTCAGCTTCTTGCAGATCAAGTACAGGTCCTCAATTACATTTCTATTGAACACCAGTGGCTTTAAGCTTCTTTACCCCAATTTTATCACGGAAATGAGCATAATGGTAGAAATAGTGTGACAGAAACTGAAATTTTGTGTATTAGATTTAAAAGAAGTGGTATAGAATTTGTTCCTACTTCATTTTG
The DNA here is from genome assembly GCF_037038585.1 of Patagioenas fasciata. Lineage (NCBI taxonomy): Eukaryota > Metazoa > Chordata > Aves > Columbiformes > Columbidae > Patagioenas > Patagioenas fasciata. Next base: position 6,877,253 of record NC_092523.1, on the reverse strand, counting down.
AGTATATATCTCACAAGATAAATGCAGAAAGAATTTTTTTTTGTTGTTTGAGCTTTTTGTGTTGGAGCAGTTTTACTGTCTCAAATATAAACTTGTAGGTGCCAGCCAGAAGTTCCTTGAGTATTAGAATCTTCTCACACAGACATGGAAGTGAAAAGCATTTGGTTATACAGCTGTTGCATGGAGAAAATGAGACAGTAGCTGTTTAATTGTGAGAGAAGGTAGTGTAGTGGCTGCAGTACGTATATTTGTGTGTGCCTGTGTGTGTACAGCTTTATCATTCTGTCCAACTCTTAAAAAAATCAAAACCAAAAAAAACCCCACAGAAAATCCCCAAAAAAACCCAAACAAAAAAACCCCTCGAAACCACAAGCCTGTTTAACCTCACACAAAATCTCAGAACAGCAGAATTCAAAGTACATGGTTAAATATATTCTTTCAAGCTTGAAAAGTGGCTAGATTAAGCAGCTGATGCCCTGATTATTTTGATGCCTTTTTCTTTTCTAATTATTGCATGTTGTGTTTTTTCAGCACGTGTAGACGAAGCTTACCGGAAACTCATCCTTTTTGTCTTAATACTGGAATTAATCCATTGAAGGAAAATCTGACGGCCTTTCCTAAAGTGGGGTTTATATCTAAAGAACAAACTCAAAATCTCAACGATCAAAATGGTAAATATACCTCTTTGACAACCTCAAGATCTCCATCTTTGAATAATTCAGTTAATGAAAAAGGAACCAACCTGAAAAATACAAATGAACATCTTCTGAAGCCCACAACAAACTTTCCAAAAGAGTGTATTTCTGTAAAACAGTTGCAACACCTTAGCTCTTCCATAGCAATACCCAGAGTCAGTAGCACTCTCGAACTGCAGCGGACTTTGGATTGTAGACCCTCAACCTCAGATGCTCATCTTCTCCCTTTTACCGAGCCTGGAGTTAAATCACAAAGCAATTGCAATAGCCAGAAGAGCCACAAAGGAAAAAAGACTGATGAACTTATGGACATGGAATTTTTGATTAGAAGAAATTCAAATGAGGTTCTTTATGACAGGAATGAAAATGAAAGCTGTTGGACTGGAAGTGCCAAGGTCCAGGATAATAGTAAGTATTTTTAAAACTTCCTGTCATTTGAAAGTCCTTGTCATTTCTGTGTAACTCCATTCAAGTAGATCCTTTGCAACATATGCAAAATTAGTAATTTGAATTGTGTGAGTGAGCCGGAATTTGAGTAATTTGTGGGTTCTGTTACAAGGGGAATGCGATAAACTTGAGAAAAACATCCTTTCCTGATGAAGGAAAAGGACTAATCATTAATTTCTGTGTATAAGTTATTACCAAATATATGCAAGAACAGAATGGCAAAATGAGTTACAAAAACAAGGTTCTGTTTGGAATGCAAGTGCCTGTGGCATAATGAGACACTGCTTATTTTTTCACAATGGTTCTAAATTTTGTGTGATGAGAGATGGAAGTTGTTCTCAACAACACTTTGTCAACGGGGCTTTCATTTAATAACTGTTCTGAAAACAAAACAAAGAAACAACCCAACCCCAAAACAACCCACCTTGTTTCTATGTCTTCTGTGACCCAGTTCTACTTGGTGAGCTCTTGAAGTTTTCCAGGTGGCAAGAAAGGCGGTAGCTGTGTAAGGAGCTGGACTCCTGATGTTATGGATTGTGCTGTGCGTTAGGTGGTATAGCTGGTCATTCGGGGTTCTGGGAATCTCCCTACACACCCATCTCTTCTTTCTTTTCAAGCTCATGTTACTTGGTCTTGGATTACCATGTGCTATTCCATAATTAACATGGGTACACGGCCAGCCAAGCAGTTGCTGGTGTGCCCTGCTAGTCCTTGCCTCTGCAGTATGGGAAGAGGAGACATGTTTGGAATCTGTTGTAGTACAATGCTGAAAGCTGTTGCGTCATGAAGGGTGAAAACAGGAGTGAGAAATGGCCAGGTTGTATTTGTGTCTTCATTAATTGTGAAATATGATTTCTAATGCCCTGGTCTACTCAGTGCTCAGATAATACAGCCTGATGGCTGAAGAGCTTTCATTAAAAGCAGACACTCTTTGAAAATACTCCTCTGTGGAGGAGAGAAAGGAACAGTTAAACTTGCGTCCATGGACTATGGCTCCAGTTTCTGCTGACCTTGAAAAGAGGTTTCTGCCAGCTGTAAATATCTTAGCAGAACTTTGTTTCAATGTCATGTGAAACTTATAAGAAAAGTTGACACAGATCTCTCACTAAAATACAGTTCCTTGCACTGTTATATGGGAAACTAAAGCTTGTCTAATCTGCGCTACTCTTCCCTGCAGTAATTGTTCGCAAGTCAATTTTAGCAGATGCTTCTAAAGTGAAGAAGCTGCAGCAAAGTGGAGAAGCATTTGTTCAGGATGGTTCCTGCAATAATATCGCGCCTCACTTGCATAAATGCAGGGAATGCCGTTTGGACAGTTATCGGAAGAACAAAGAGCAAAGAGACTCCACTGTCTTTTGTCGATTCTTTCACTTTAGAAGGTAAGAAGAATTTTGATTCTATGGAGACCTTGATGTTCTTTAAATGTGAATAACATGCCCCATGCCTGAGTTGGACATATAGGACCTTTTTTCCTCTTTTGAATTGGAGGCTGTTGAGTGTTCACTGTTAGCTATAATACGGACCAGTTATTTGATCAAAGTGGTTTAATTTACACACCGACATCCAGCAGTTTAGAAGCAGAGACCTAATGTTAAGCTATAAGGCTAATATACCTAACTAATTTTCTTGGGGTTTTCTTAGCCCTTAGAAATTTTTTAACTGCTTCATTTGAGTAGAAAATGTTTTGGCAGGACTTTGAGCTCTTTATTTTGTTATTCCAGGCTGAGTGCCAGTGGGATAAAATGAGTTTAGTTTGAGTGCTACAGCTCAGTAGTATTGGAAATAAAAGTGAGAGGGTGGATTCTGTGCGTGTCTCCTATAGCTTAGTTGGACACGTGTAATGTTAGCTGTACATCCACAGCTGCAGTAGAGTTGCAGTAAGTGGCCAAGAAGTTTTAGCTGGAGTCTTGAGATGAGATGGTCAAAATAATAATTTACATTGTGTTCCTTCATTCTTTTTTACACTTTACATGTAAGAGTTTGTGCAATTTCTTTAAGCTGCCCTTAAGAAACATTTAATCAGTCCACTTCCTGGGTTTTGGGAGGGCAGACGGAGAGGGTCAGCAAGGCAACTTATAGGGAAACCTGGTGACTCTGGTGCTGTGATTGCATTTCCAAACTTGATCTGCAGCTTTAGATCCATCATAACCCCACCCACAGCCACCAGAGCCTGATTCTTGAGTTGCACAAAGGTCTTTTAATGTTTTATCTCTTCAGCTCTTACAACACCATGTGGAACCCTTTGAAAAAGTGTTAAACTGTTACTTGAAGCCTCTCTGTAAGGCCAGGGTGATTGTTGTCAAACTGCAGTGTCTGGCTGGTTTTTAACATGCCATTTCCTTTGGCTTCAAGTTGTGTAAATGTTTTCCAGGAACTATTTGATCTGATGTCCAGATGTTATTCATGCTTCTTTTTGTTTCCCCCCTCTACCCCATTTATGCTTTGCAGGATGAACTATGTTTTATGGGAAGAAGGTAACCCTTGTTGATATTGGAGAGGAAAAGTGAAAATACTAGTTATCACAAGGGAGATGGGAAGCTTACTTAATTTTAGTTTTCCATTTGATTTGCAGAGGAATGACTTCTGTTTGAGTGTGTAGGTAGGGTAAAAATACCCTGGTGAAGAAAAAAACCGAAAGCAGAAAGGTTACAAAGATCACGGAAAAAAAAAATACTCTTCCACTCTTTGATTTGTTGCTTGATGCTTATTCTTCTATTGTGACACCTTCACCCCCCCCTTGTAGGCTTTCTAGCTAAAGGCTTAAAAAAATGTTACTAATAATGAAGCTCAGATTAGAGAGTTTACTATAGTAAATCTTGGAATAATCGGACATCAACTAAAACATTCAAAAATATGTGAGACTGTGTTAATTCATCTTTTCAGGGTAAAAATCCAGAATTGCAGTGCAGTTCAAAGCACTTGAATCCTTTAGTTTAGAACTCGAGGCTGATGGAACTGTCTCTTTATTGAATGTGAAATCTGCAAAGCCTGAGGATGGCATTTGTCTGATACCAGTTGCCAGCACATGTTTTTTTGCCACACTTAACACTATAGTGAGCACATGTTGCCATCAGAAGTCAACTTCCCTCTGCAGCATTTAGTAAAAAGGTTCCTGTAAACAGGAGCAGAACTCTTGATATTTAATAAACTGTTAGTAATACAGATCTCATTCTTTCCAACTACTCAGAATCACTCAATAATATATCTTACTCAAACTTTGCTTGATTATTTTTTTTGACAGCTACTTCCAAATTAATTGTTACTGAAGTATATTCTATATTTATGGTAGTTTAACTTCTCTTGTGAGTTGTACACAGCTTTAGATGAAATTCTTATCATTACCTCCCCTAGATGTGATCCTCAATGCCAATGCGTTTTAAAAATGGTTTACCTAATTTGGTTTTGTGTGGGGGAAAAAAGTCTATATTAGGAAAACTACCTTATTACAAAAAAATGATGTTTTGAGTCTTTTTTTAACAAGTAGTGCATTAAGCATGCTCACAGCTAACGATCAGTACGTTCATCTGTGTCTGTAACTATTGAGAGTTAAACTCATTGACATACAGTATACGTGTTTTTAGTTCAGACATTGACTCATTGGGATGAATGTAAACTAATGAAACATTTGGGATAATGAATTTTTCTCCTTTTCTCCCTCTTTCCACAGGTTGCAGTTCAATAAGCATGGAATACTGCGGGAGGAAGGTTTCTTAACTCCAAATAAGTATGACCCTGAGGCTATTAGCCTGTGGCTGCCTTTAGCAAAAAATGTCGTGGGTCTGGATCTCGACACGGCCAAGTATATCCTGGCCAACATTGGAGACCACTTCTGTCAGCTAGTGATATCTGAAAAGGAAGTCATGTCAACAATTGAACCACACAGTAAGACCAATTTGTATTAAAATAATCTCTATTTTAATAGTTTGATGTGAAACTTTAAGCTTCTGACCTGTGTGAAAATGTATTGCAAGCATTTGGAAATCTTGTATAAGACTTGAGTGTTTCCCTCTCTGAGGGAGGGTGATGGTTAAGGTCTAATGTGAACTAGTGTCAACAGCTCTGCTCACAGGTGGGGGAAACTAATTCTACCCTTCTTTGTGTCGGAAGACTTTTCTCGGGTTTTCAAATTACTTTTTCTATTGCAGACAGTGTAATTCTGTTACGAAACAAAGTGTAAAGAAAATAAACAGCAGGCAGCTGACAGTCTATTCCAAGCATGTAAATGAAATAAAGCTTTCATTTTGACTGCACAGATTCTGTTAGATTGCTTTGGTCCTATTTGATTGTTCTTGCATAATGGACCTAATGCTGCCTGTCAAGTCAGTAAAGAAATCTTTTTCCTCCACCTAGAAGGTTCTAGTAGGAGTGTTTCGGGTGATTTTACATACAGGTGCTATTGATGGGGTGACTTTAGAGCATCCTCAGTGCAGACACAACAGACCTTGCAACCTCAGACACGGGTTTTTGGCCACATCAAAACCATTCTGTACCAAACATGAGCAGACCAATAAAGAAGGTTGTGATCTTGCATAATCACTTCTCAGGGTAGAATCGCTCTTCAAACAATATTTGTTTTTTGGATTATGTGACAGAGATGCAATACAATTTAGAAGACTTGTTTACCCAATGTCTTCTACATTTGGCTAGTGTGATGTTATCCATAGATCGTATCAGCTTACTAGTCACTCCAAGGTTTTAATAGAAAAAAAACTGAGCAGGCTTGAATACCTTTCAAAAGGGAAGGGAAAGACGTGAGATATTCTGGAAGTGCTTGCTGTGAGGTCTTACCCTGGACTGCTTGAATCTGTTAGCTCTGCTTTTTGCTTGAAGTTGAACGTATTCAGGCCTGCGGAGCTGAAGTATCAACAGCCAGAGTGAGAGGTGCAGACTGGAATACCAAAACACCTTCAGAAGGATGACATTTTGGGTGGAGTTCATGAAACAAAGTGGGGGATGTGGTGTTTCTTATGGCAGAGGATGCATCTGTTAGCATACCTACCAGAAACATCCTCTGCTTCAAGAAAAAGACATATGTGACTTCTGGAGTTGGTTTGAAAGGAGCAAGATGTCACTAATTCCTCTTTGATTGTTTATTGCCCTGGCTGGGGAGAGTAAGGGAACTCAATTTCATTAAAACTGAGGATGTTTTAATGCCCGGATAGGAAAGAAGTCATTTACAGTCTAGATACTCATTCTTCTTTAAGCAGTTCAGTGAAAGAGTGCTCACTCAGTAGGCATAGAAAAAAGGTAGATTCTCTTGCCACCCTCATTTAAAATGACGATAAACTTTTCTTGGCGAAGTTCAGTTGAAATGATACCTTTCCATAAAAATTGTAGCTCAGACAAACTGACCTTTTCCAAAATGTCAAAGTATTTTGTTCAAGTATTTTTTAGGGGATCATTTATGTTTGAATGTTTTTGGACTCCACAGTATGTCTCAGGGTCAGCACTTCTCTCTTTTACCAGTGAATTATGGGACTCTGGCAGGTGGAGCCATGTGACAAATGAGAGGAACAAAATTATTTGTGAGAGTTTCTGGAAGAATAAATAGGCACAAGTGAAATTATCCTTGTGCAGTAAAAGATTGACCAGTGTAAAAAGAACAGCTTTTTAGGTCACGTTGCTCCTTGGTCACCAAGTGCCAAGAGGAGACAGAGGCAAAGTCAAACTATGGAGAGAAAACAAAGAGCAGGAGGAGGAGAGAAGGACAAAAGTAGAAAACTGAAATATTAAGTGACATGCAACAGATAACAAAAAGAAATCTTCATTCTCTTTGGGGGAAATTGAAGATTGACCTAGAAAATGATAACTATAGTGCGAGATTTTAAAAGGCAGAGAAGGTGATATTTAGACCTCTGTCTCTTGGAAAAAATTCTACAGGAAGTAGTCAAACAATTTTACCTCTGCCTTAGGAACAAATTGTGCCACACTGTTCTAGTTTTGTTCCATACATAGTTAATGGGCATTATATAGAAGAAAAACAACAGATGTCTTGGATCCTGGTGTGTTTTTTTTAGCATACATTAGGACATGGTCTCTCATAACTTGCTTTTAAAAATAAGAAACACTGTGGGCAGAAAACTTCAGAGAAGCTACAAGCACAGAAGGAGGCAGATGTGTGCTTTTTGTCTAGTCTAGTTTTCTAGCTGGCAACATAATGAAGATTGGGCTATAATAATCTGTACATAATGTGGCCCTGGAAGGGCTTGTAATTTTTTTGAAGATATTGTCAATGTTTGGGATGTTTTGAGTGAACTGAAGAAGTGACATGGGGTGAGGAGGGTGGAATATGACGGGTATATGAGAAACCTGAACAGCAATGGTCAGTTCTTCAGAGAAGAAGAGCTGACTATTCTGAGAACATCTGATACACACCTATAAACATACAGAAAACCTACTAAAAGATAAAGAACTATTTGCCCACTATGCTATTGGATAGAGGACAAGGACAAACTGATTTGGGCAAGATTAAGCTTAGCTTGCTAGTAGTAACTTATTTTTTTCTAGAGTAGCTGTGAAATTTCTACTGAGGCAGATGTCAGCAGTGTGCATGTTTACTTGGGCAAACATGTCAGGAGTAAGAGGTGTAGTTGGGCTGCACAGGAGAAAGCAAAAACAGTCTTGATTGCTTAGACTCCCTTCTAGACCTACTTTTCTGAATCTGTAACAGCTGAGGCTTTGTGGAGTTTAAGTGCAAAACCAAGTCTGAGTCTTACAGAATCATAGAAAGGTGTTAAACAGCACTGGTCCCAGTACTGACTCTGAGGAATGCCAGTTGGCATTGGTCTGCACTTGGCTATCGAGCCACTGACCACAAGTCTTTGAGTGTGACCATCCAGCCAATTCCTTGTCCACTGACTGGTCCATCTGTCAAATCCATGTTTCTCCAATTCAAAGACATGGATGTCATGCTGGATAGTGTCAAATGCTTTGCACGAATCCAGGTGGATGATGTCTGTTGCTCTTCCCCTATCCACTGACACTGCAATGCTGGTGTAGAAGCTGCCACACTTGTCAGGCATGATTTGCCCTTAGTGAAGCCATGTTCACCATCACCAATCACCTCCTTATTTTCCGTGTACCTTCACGTAGTTTCCAGGAGGATCTGTTCCATGATCTTGCCAGGGACAGAGGTGAAATTGACTGGCCTGTAGTTCCCTGGATCTTCCTTTTTTTACCCCTTTTTAAAAATGTGGGTGATGTTTCTTTTTACTGGGAAATTTACCAGACTGCTATGACTTCTCAGATATGATGGATAGTGGCTTAGCAGCTTCATTCACCAGTTCCCTCAGGACCTGTGGACATATCTCATCGGGTCCTGTGGACTTGTGCACCTTCAGGTTCCTCAGATGGTCTCAAACCTGATCTTCTCTTACTGTGGGCAGTTCTTCGTTCTCCCAGTCCCTGCCTGTACCTTCTGTGACTTGGGTGGCATGGCCAGAGCACTTGGTGGTAAAGACTGAGGCAAAAACATCATTGAGTACCCAGCCTTCTCCATATCCTGGGTAACCAGATCTCCTGTTTTGTTCTGGAAAGGGCCCATATTTTCCCTAGTCTTCCTTTTATCACTGATGTAGTTAGAGAAGCTTTTCTTGTTTTCCTTGAGATTCCTGGCCAAATTTAATTCTGTCAGAGCCTTAGCTTTCCTAACCTGATCCCTGGCTGCTTGGACAATTTCTCTGTATTTCCTCCCAAACTACCTGTCCTTGCTTCCAGCTTCTGCTTTGTGTTTGAGTTTGTCCAGGAGTTCCTTGTTTATCCATTCAGGCCTCAGGCCTCAGTTCCTCTTTGTTGGGATACATCACTCCTGAGCTAGACAATAGGGTAGTGAGGTGGGTTGCAAACTGACTTAAAGAGAGAAGCCAGAGAGTGGTGGTCAATGGTGCGGAGTCCAGTTGGAGGCCAGTATCTAGTGGAGTGCCTCAGGGGTCAGTACTGGGGCCAATATTATTCAATATATTCATTAACGATTTAGACGAGGGAATTGAGTGTACTATCAGCAAGTTTGCTGATGACACTAAGCTGGGAGGAGTGGCTGACACGCCAGAAGGCTGTGCTGCCATCCAGCGGGACCTGGACAGGCTGGAGAGTTGGGCGGGGGATAACCTGATGGAATTTAACAAGGGCAAGTGTAGAGTCCTGCATCTGGGCAGGAACAACCCCAGGTTCCAGTATAGGTTGGGGAATGACCTATTAGAGAGCAGTGTAGGGGAAAGGGACCTGGGGGTCCTGGTGGACAACAGGATGACCATGAGCCAGCACTGTGCCCTTGTGGCCAGGAAGGCTAATGGCATCCTTGGGTGTATTACAAGGGGGGTGGTCAGTAGATCGAGAGAGGTCCTCCTTCCCCTCTACTCCGCCCTGGTGAGACCCCATCTGGAATATGGTGTCCAGTTCTGGGCCCCTCAGTTCAAGAAGGACAGGGAACTGCTGGAGAGGGTCCAGCGTAGGGCACTTAAATTTGAGAAAGAACTTCTTCTCAGTGAGGGTAACAGAGCACTGGAACAGGCTACCCAGGGAGGTTGTGGAGTCTCCTTTCCTGGAGACATTCAAAGCCCACCTGGACACATTCCTGTGCGACCTCACCTAGGCGTTCCTACTCCAGCAGGGGGATTGGACTAGATGATCTTTTGAGGTCTCTTCCAATCCCAAACATACTGTGATACTGTGAAGGTGATCCTTGAATATTAACCAGTTCTCTTAGGCCCCTCTTCCCCCCAGGCCTTTATCCCGTGGTACTCAGCCAAGCAGATCCCTCAAGAGGCTGAAGTCCAGGGTAGTGTGCCCTCCTCTCTGCTTTAAGGGTTGTGAACTGCACCATTTCACAGTCACTGCAGCCGAGGCTGCCCTTGAGCTTCACATTCCTCACCAGCCCCTCCTTGTTGGTGAGAACAAGGTCCACCTCTCCTCGTTGGCTCCTCCACCGCTTGCAGAAGGAAGTATCAACACATTCCAGGAACCTCCTGGTTTGTCTCCGCCCGGCTGTGTTGTCCCTCCAACAGATATCGGGGTCCCCCACAAGGACCAGAGCTTGTGAATGTGAGGCTGCTCCCACCTGTTTATAGAAGGTCTCGTCGGCTTGGTCTTCCTGGTCAGGTGCCTTGTAGCAGAACCCCACCATAATGTCACCTATCCCTGCCCTCCCTTTACTCCTGACTCATAAGCTCTTGATCAGCTCCTCAGCCATCCCAGGTGGAGCTCTGTGCACTCCAGCATGTCATTGACACAGACACCCCTCTCATCTCCCCCATCTGTTCTTCTGAAAGACCTTGTGTCCTTCCATCCCAACGCTCTGGTCACAGCAGCCACCCCACCACCTCTCAGTGATGCTGATAAGATCATATCCCCGCAGGTGTGCACACATCTCCAACTCCTCTGGTTTATTCCCCATGCTATGTGTGTTTGCAGAGAGGCACTCAAATGTTATGAAGTTATCACTGAAGTGGCTTAATGTAGCTATATTTAACATAAAAATATTTTGTTTAAAATAACCCTTTGTCTGCTCTGTCAATTCCCACAGGACAGGTAGCCTGGAAGCGAGCGGTTCGTGGAGTTCGAGAGATGTGTGATGTCTGTGACACCACGATCTTCAACCTCCACTGGGTCTGCTCCAAGTGCGGCTTCGGTGTCTGTGTGGATTGTTACAGGATGAGGAAAAAAAGCTCTCATGAAGGTGAGAATTCATATGGCTACTTCAAACAAAGTGGGGAGAGGGGAAAGAAAAACCTGTATTTTGAGCTTGGAAGTCAAGAACAACCTTAAACAGCAAGACAAGCCCTCCCAACAAAAAAAACCATGTTGTAGACCTGTAGTTTGGTATATCAGTAACAGTAAAACATGTAACTTTCCAGAGGAGGATGAAAGATGCGTTAATAAAACAACTAAATGGTTTTGTTTTACAGATGATGACTCGGATACTTTCTCCTGGTTTAAATGTGTGAAGGGGCAGGAACACGAACCAGAGAATCTAATGCCTACGCAAATAATTCCTGGAAAAGGTATTTTACATATTTAGTTGGGATGAAAAAAGGCTGTAGGCTTTTGCTGTCTTTTGTATGTTGTTTATATTCTATTGGGGGTGTTTTTTTAGTAATAAAGTTAGTAAAAGTTTAGGATTTATTGTCCAAAGACTGGGACAGCCTATGTACTTAGTACTATTTTATTATATTTGATATTTACAAAGAAATAGAAAAACTTGTTGTTTAATGCTGTACTGTGTTTGTGTACTATTGTTTACCTGCATAGCATACACAATTTCCATAAGTCTTATTGGATGCTGGATATTCTAATTACATGTGAGCTCACTAATGACTTTTTCCTTCAGCTCTCTATGATGTTGGTGATATCGTTCACTCCATAAGAACAAAATGGGGAATAAAGGCAAATTGTCCTTGTGCAAATAAGCAGTTCAAGGCACTATCGAAGCCGACTCTGAAGGAGGATTCAAAACAGGTATTTCTACTCTCTGTCTCACACTGTGTAGTATAGGTTTGGCTCAGTCTACTACCCCTGATTTTGGAGGTTTGCTAATCCTGTCCACCACTGATAGTCCCACCATGTAGGTTTTTGTTCAGAAAGACAAATACTGAACACAAATTTTGTTCTTTTTTAAGTTTTGGGGAAAATTGTGTTGTCACTTTGACAGGCTGATGTGTTCAGTAAGTGACCTATCCCTGAAAAATACGCAGTGAGAATTTTTGAGAGTAAATAAGATTAGATTAAGAGAACCCTTAAGATAAGAGTCTTAAGAACAGACTAGTGGGAATGGTTGCAAATTGTAGGCTCTGCCTTGAGTCCTGGAGATGTAATACGTGCAGCATCTAAAAGAATGAGTAGGGTAGAAGAGCACCGAGAGCACTGGAATTCATTAAAGATCTAAACATGAATAAAATTGAGGGCTAGAGCAGTATGGAGAAGCACCCATTTCTCTGGGAATCCCAGTACAAAGTTTGATACTCCAACTAAAAAACAAAACACCGGATGATTATTTGTAAACAGAAGTAGTGGTTTTTTGCTTTTTAAAATAGAAGATAAATTAATGGCTTTGTTTTGCAGCATCTTGCAAGAAAACAGCTGAATGAAGTAGTTATGATTTTGTGATATCCTTATGCATAAACTTATTTTGAGAATAAATGTGTTGTCATAAGTGTAAGAGGCAGACTGGACTTCACTTTGGTGCTGGTAATTAATACAAGAATCCGTTACCTAGAACCTCCAAACAAGTAGATAAATCAGCTGCACAGGAGATGTACAGGAGTCCTGGTCTTGGCTTGTGCTGGCCAGACCAGTGCTGCACTCACAGGCAGCTGATTTAGACCTGGCAGGCGTTCTAGTCTACAGAACCAGACCTCCAGCTTAGCCCTGGGCTGCACATCATCTATCACTGGAATTGTGAGAGCGCTGCTACCCTGTTTCCCTAAAAATAAGACCTACTCTGAAAATAAGCCCTAGCATGATTTTTCAGGATTTTTGAGGATGCTCAAAATATAAGCCCTACTCCAAAAATAAGCCCTAGTTACAGTTAATTTTTAAAAAGTCAATTTAAATAGTGTCTGAGCAGCTATACATGTAAAAAATAACTATCTTTTGGAGCAAAAATTGATATAAGACTCTGACTTATTTTTGAGGAAACAGGGTATTAAAACTGCTTTTGGTTGCCAAAGCAGTCCCAGAAAATGTAACTGGAAACTTGGCTTGTCTCAGGGGTGATGGACTTCATCGCCTGCTCTTAAGGGTGGGAGATCCCAAATGCTGCCAGATCGTCATCTCTGGCCGACACTGAAGTGCAATGCTGACCTCTTGTGGAGATCAGATAGTTTTTGAAGGGCCAAACCATTTTTGGGTAAAATAATCAAATTGGAAGAGCTTGCTTCCTCTTCTTGATTAGAGTGTTCGTGTCTAAACAAGTTCTCACTTTGTTTTTTCAGAACTTGGTACCTGGCGAGAGGACCAGCCTTCAACACAACAGTTTTGTCCTGAGCCCACAAGTCACTACACACGACCCTCCCCTGAAGTCAACAATTGGAAGTAAACAAACTACTGCAGTAAATACTTCTCCTTCATTAAGTTGGTTATCAAATTTAATGAGTGGAAACGTGAATAAAGAAAACAAAGGTACGTGCTGAACCGTTGAAGAATAAACCCTTTGTGGCTGTTTGTCAGAAGAATGTAGACCAGAACCAGCAATATTTTGTGTTGAGCATGATACGATCTGCTTGCTGGGATGGGCGTTCGGTGCCTGTATCGCAGAACAGGTCCCTGGCAATGACTCAGAGTAAAACCTGTCAGGTTAGCGTGTTCTTTTTTGAAAACTGGATTAACATACTCTTGATGTAAGTATTCTTGAAAATTCAATTTGAGAATGTATTTACTTTAGAACGTGTGATTTTTAAAAACTTCGGAGTATTGAAGAAAATTAAGTGAAAGGAATATTTCATCTGTGTATATAGAGAGGAGATATATATATGTGTACATAGATACGTGTATGCAAACAGGAGTATCTTTTTGTTTTATAATAAAAATCCAAGGCATATACTTCTCATAGTTCAGAGGATCAATCTTTGCTTCATTCTCAGATGTGTTCTGTTCTTTTTTCATTTCAGAGAAACTCCTCATACCTGTTTCGAAGAATGAAAACAAACCTCTCCAGACACTTCCTAGTTTAGCTAAGCCTGCTGCGGCCCTGCAGACATTCAACAGTGCAATATTAACACCTGTGAGCAACAATAACACGGGGTTCTTGCGGAATCTGTTGAACTCCTCGGGAGGAAAGGTATATGAAAAATTTTGCTTTACAGTTCTGAGTTGACACCAAGCTTTAGACTACAGTTCTAAACCTGTGAACAACTACCACAGACGTTTGGCACAGTAGGTAAAATTCTGTTGTTGTTTGGGAAAAAGGACTTAATTCAGTGTCAGTGTTGTAGTGTCCCAGTTAGTGCTTTCTCGAATAGAAGCTCAGTGGTACTATCAGTATGTCTGACCTGGTGAGAGACTGGGAACCAGTGGTAAAGCAGATGAATTTACTGCCTGGTAAGTGCATTGCTTGGCATGTCCAGTAGACTCAAAAAAAGCAGCATCGAGGAACTTACAGATACAACAAAAAACATTCTGTGGTGGGTGACTGTCCTTCCCGCACCTTGTTTGCAGATGGGTTCACTTCAAATGTTCCTGATCTTTCTTTGCTCTTACAGGTACGACTTCAAAATGATGGGGTAAAATATTGACCTTGAGAGCTTCTTGATTAAACTGCATTTCTGTTCTTTGATATAGAGTCCTGTTCTGTGCTGTATTTTGTATGTTTAGGGAATAGACTGTGCTGCTGAAATGTTAATCAGAGCAGAATGCTGTAGACAAAGTGTCAGAAGTGGCACTGGCATTTAGTGACATTGAATTTCTAGACAGCTGAGTTCTGCCAAGTTTTGTTTCTCTGTGTGGCTTTGAGCTCATGTGAAACATTTTGAAAGTGGTAAATAATCTTCTTTTAAGATCTGCATCATAAGGCAACAGAAAAGTGCCCCAACTTATTTTTTTGTTCTTTTCTCTCTCTCTTTTTTAAAATCAGACAGACAATGGACTCAAGAGTACACCCAAAATCCTCGATGACATTTTTGCTTCCCTGGTGCAAAATAGAACCATTACAGACTTGCCTAAGAAACCTCAAGGACTGACTATAAAGCCCACGATAATGGGCTTTGATACACCTCACTACTGGTTGTGTGACAACCGCTTGCTGTGTCTTCAAGACCCCAACAATGAAAGCAATTGGAACGTCTTCCGGGAGTGCTGGAAGCAGGGACAGGTATGGAAGTTCTGATTTTTCTATTTTCAGATCACGTGCTTTACCTGTAGTGCAGTGATAAGCAATGCTAAACCTTCATAAAATACACTGCGCAAACACTGTTAGATCCTTAGATAAAGGGATCTATATTTTACTATTTGAAACCAGTTTCTAACCACGCTGCTGAACTTACAGCTCTGCATAAAAAACTGCCTTGTTAGCTTGAAATAAAGAATGATCAAATGCACGGCATAATTCTGGTGAGGCAGCCTGAGCATTTGGAAAACAGAATGTTTGCGAAGTGCCTGTGTTCAAATGTTCAGTACATTTTATGCATTACCCTGTTCAGTTTGGAATTAGAATTTTTGGTGTGTAATACTTCTTCAGAATATATTCTTCTTCTTCGTAGCCTGTAATGGTGTCAGGAGTGCATCACAAATTAAACGCAGACCTTTGGAGACCAGAGTCCTTTAGGAAGGAATTTGGCCAGCAGGAAGTAGATCTGGTTAACTGCAGGACCAATGAAATCATCACTGGAGCTACTGTAGGAGATTTCTGGGATGGATTTGAAGATATTTCAAGTAAGTAGTGTGAATTTTTCTTCTAAGAGGTAAAATATTCAGCAGAAATACTCTTGCCCCAGCACAAATTTGCCATCATTAAGCAGTCTCAAGCAGCATAAAAGACATTCTAGGGTCCCTCTTCATCCTGGATAGTGTGTCTGCAATGTGTTCTCACCATGTGTGACTCTGGAATGGATAGAAATTGTCAGCTCTGTGGAGGATTCTCCTTCAGGAGTATGTTTGGATGGTATTAGTCTTTTGGGGAAACATTCTGAGAAAGTTTGGGATCTCCCTATGAAGCAGGTTCACCTCTCAGTTTTTCTGCCCAGTTGAGTGAAACATAAAAGAGCATCTGTGGGGTTTGTGCTCACAAGGTAGTTGGATTTTGCTGATTTAACTTGCAGGTGCCTTTTGTGGCAAAGGAACCAAAGTTATTCTGTATAAAAGCATGTTTTGAGGAGGTGAGCATGAGGTTTGGCATTGTTTTCACTTCTAGGTACAAACTTTTTTTCAGGAGAATTAATACTTGCCGTGGCATCTGGAGTTCTACTTCATCTGTTTGTGTGATGTAAACTTATGGAATTTAGTACTTGGGGCTGGAAAGCTCACTTAGACTTTTCTGCCACTTGATCTTTGAAAATATTTGGCTTTATTATCAGCCTCAAACACCAAATAGTTGCTGGAGATAAATTGCAGGCGAGTTGGCAAAGGCTACTTGTCCGGTCTGAACTCTCCTGTTGTAACACATTTGTCATGGCAGTGATACCCACCAGTGTGTCAGACAAACCTGTATGTCCGGTTCTGCATAAATAGTTGTGAAATGAACATGATTTTAAACTAAGATGAGGATTTCTTTGTCTTAATTTTTTGGATTTTGAATTGCACCGCTATTACAAACTAAGACTTGTTAATGTTTGACGATAGGTCGCCTGAGAACAGAAGAAGGAGAGCCAATGGTGTTGAAGCTTAAAGACTGGCCTCCTGGAGAAGACTTCAGAGATATGATGCCTTCTCGGTATGCATTTACAAAGAAACTCTTGATCACTTGTGTGAGACACCCCCAAAATAATGGCCTGTAGGAATACTCTTTTATGTTTCAACACCTGCTTCAGCCTCGAAGCAGCTGGTTGCATGTGAACCATGTTGTTTGTCAGAGATGCCTGACACAGCTGGAAATGCTAAACAAGTTTTCTGATTAATGTTTATGTAGTTAATTGTATTTATTGTCAGGTAAAGTGAGTACTTAAAATTGCTAATGATTGTTTAAACCTTGGAAGCTTCCTAAAAGCCTGAGTAATTTTTAAATCTAAAGTTCAGCAGAAGCTTATTCTTTTTGTGAAACCTTTTTAAGTATTAAGACTTACAGTTGAGATTATTACACAAGAAAATAGCATTACTCTGGAGCGGTTAAATTTGTTTCTCAGCTATATTCCCACGTCTTGATTGTTTTGTTACTTTTCGTGGTGTACAGCAACCCCCCTGGGGGAAGGAGTACAGTTTCTCAACTGAAGAAAGCTTTTGTTTTGGTGTATTTCAGTGTTTTTTTAATCAGTTCTTAACATTAAATTGTGCTGTATTACTTTAGGTTTGATGATTTGATGAAAAATATTCCATTGCCAGAATACACGAGGAGAGGCGGCAAGCTAAACCTCGCCTCTCGGCTTCCCAACTATTTTGTGCGACCGGATTTGGGCCCTAAGATGTACAATGCATACGGTAAGGCATTTTTCACTCTAAAGGCCATGTTGATGCCACTTTCAAATTAAAATTTACTGTCAATTAAATGAATCCTTACTGCTGTGGGCAACTTGATTGATCCTATTGATCTGAAAACCTAATTCTCGCTCACTTATAGGTATTAATAATGTCCAGAGCATTATATGATTTTTATTAGATGGGTTTTTTCCAGGTGGTTTCAAGCCAATAATATTTTTTCCCAGTCTACCCATCAACTTGCACCATGTGTATACACAAGCTCGCTTTCCCATAGCTGGCCACATATATCTGTTGTGATGTTATTACTTCTGGCTGTGTCACTTCTGTGGCATCTCCTTTTTGGGCCGTATCATGTAGTTTTTAATCTCCTTGTGAGCAGTCCTTTCCAGGGCTTGTTCATCTGCTGTGGCTCAAAAGCCATTTAAAACTTTAAGCAGGATTGTGGCCAGTTTAAACTGCTTTAGAAAATATGACTTGATATATCATACAGGCCAGGTATAGATACAAATCCGTGTGTCAGCCTGTGAACTGTAATAATTGGGAAGAGACAAGCAAGGTGAGGCAAGGTTGTGGATATAAAGTGTATCACTGCACTGGAATAATTGCTAATGGAAGTAAAAGCTCTGGGTTTTTCAGGTGGTGCTACTGAAAGGGGCATTAGGTTTCCTTTTGTCTTACTAATGTGCTTCTACTTTTTTTTTTTGTTTCCCTCAGGCTTAATAACACCAGAAGATAGAAAATACGGCACAACAAACCTCCATTTAGATGTGTCTGATGCAGCGAATGTCATGGTTTATGTGGGTATCCCCAAGGGCCAGGCTGATCAAGAGGAAGGTAAGGTCTTTGTGTTCTGAAGGGGTTATTTCTGTATGGGGAGGGAAAGCCCTGTAGCGTAACTGCTCATATCTACTCCAAACAGAAGTGCTTAAAACCATACAAGATGGCGATTCTGATGAATTGACAATTAAGCGTTTTACTGAAAGTCGAGAAAAGCCTGGAGCTCTGTGGCACATTTATGCTGCGAAAGACACCGAGAAGATCAGGGAATTCCTTAAAAAGGTAAGCTGTTGTATCTTAAAAACTCATCTTTGTGTAGGCTTGCAAATACATATCCTTGGGCTTTTCTCCCCTTTCTATCCCAGTTGTTCTGAAAACAAATGTACTGGAGTTATATCCAAGACAAAAGTTGTGTGCCATGAATCTTGTAGGATCTGAGGAGGGTGGTGAGTTGAAGCTCGAAGGTACCCTGTAGATAAACACACTGCTTCTGCCTGTGCTGCTTATAGCACAAGTAATGATGGTGTGTAATGAACAAAAAACCAGCTGGTTTACATGTAGGCAAACCCACTGTTTAATCTTAAACTAGATCCTCCTTAAAAGCATGTAAGATGTTCTTGGGAAATGCCAGAGCAATATGTGGCACATAAAGTTCTTCAGTCTCCTCTCCCTTTTCCTACCTTTTTTTTCCATACCTTTGTGAGGTTTGAATTGAGGGGAAAAAAACATGAGGTATTTTGGGTGATTTTTTCATGGGAGTTAAAGGTTTGAGATGTGATCCTACATCCAAAAGGGTTGTTTCAGTATTTAAATTCACCATAAATGGTCCAGAGTTGTTGGCAGTCTTAATTCTGGAACTTATTTAGTGCTCTAAAAGTGGAAAGAGCTCATATGTTGATGTTTAAAAGAATAAATGGAATTATATGGACAACTGTTGGCTTTGTCAGCCTGGTTGCTATCTTGGGCAGAAGCTTAGCGAGGCTACAGTGGATTTGTTTAGTATTAACAAAGAACAAATCTTGCTAAAACATGATACTGGCTTTGATAAGCACTGGCATTTTGAGCTTTGACATCTGTGTCTCACAGCGTTCATATCACAGTTGCCTGCAGGCGTGTGGTGTTTCAGCAGCTTGTGTTGGAGTAGAACCAGGCTGTGTATTGCCTCCCAAAAGAGTTTTTAGGCTACAGTCCTGGATGTAAATGACTGCCACAGCAAATTGGATTTATACTGGAACTTCTTTCATTAAACCTCTCCCAACATCCCACAAATTTCTGTTCTGAAGCACTTGTTGTGCCTCCCAGCCTTATTTCTCCTGAAAATCGAGTTAGTATCCTCAGTTTTGGTCAGTGAGCACACTGAGTTGTGCTGGCCTTGGGGCTGAATTCCACACTCAGGATGTTTTGTTCCAGTTACAGGCTATAGTAGTGTTAGAGTGTGATCCTGTATATAAGAGTGGTTCCCGCTGTGAACACACACAAGCCACTTAACCCTGCTGTTTCTTCTTACTGTAAACTGGGCTTGCTTGCATTTCCCATACCCACCTTTACAATATGTCTGTGAAGTGAGAGGGGCTGGGAAATGAACCCTTGACAGGGAAACTGACCTATTAGAGAGCAGTGTAGGGGAAAGGGACCTGGGGCTCCTGGTGGACAGCAGGATGACCATGAGCCAGCACTGGGCCCTTGTGGCCAGGAAGGCCAATGGTACCTGGGGTGGATTAGAAGGGGGGTGGTCAGTAGGTCAGAGAGGTTCTCCTGCCCCTCTACTCTGCCCTGGTGAGACCACATCTGGAATATTGTGTCCAGTTCTGGGCCCCTCAGTTCCAGGACAGGGAACTGCTGGAGAGAGTCCAGCGCAGGGCAACAAAGATGCTGAAGGGAGTGGAGCATCTCCCATGTGAGGAAAGGCTGAGGGAGCTGGGGCTCTTGAGCTTGGAGAAGAGGAGACTGAGGGGTGACCTCATTAATGTTTACAGATATGTAAAGGGTGAATGTCATGAGGATGGAGCCAAGCTCTTCTCGGTGACAACCAATGATAGGACAAGGGGTAATTGGTTCAAACTGGAACACAAAAGGTTCCACTTAAATTTAAGAAACAACTTCTTCTCAGTGAGGGTGACAGAGCCTGGCCCAGGCTGCCCAGGGGAGTTGTGAAGTCTCCTACTCTGGAGGCATTCAAAACCCGCCTGGGTGCCTTTCTGTGTAACCTCATCTGGGTGCTCCTGTTCCGGCAGGGAGGTTGGAGTAGATGATCTTTTGAGGTCCCTTCCAATCCCTGACATTCTGGGATTCTGTGAAACCAAGGACTGAACAAGAATCCAAACCTTTTATCGTGTAACTCTTAACAGTGCAAAACACTCGAGCTGGTGTGCGTATGGAACCACAGGTACATCGTGACTGTCCAGCGAGACCGGTCTGTTTTAACACCTGTTGTCTTGTGACTTTTCAGGTTGCGGAAGAGCAAGGTCAAGAAAACCCTGTAGATCACGATCCCATTCACGATCAGAGTTGGTACTTGGACCGATCGCTAAGAAAACGCCTTCATCAAGAGTATGGAGTTCAAGGCTGGGCTATTGTACAGTTTCTAGGAGATGTAGTTTTCATTCCAGCTGGAGCTCCACACCAGGCAAGGACGAGGGAGGGACATGGTTGCGGCCTGGCTGCGTGGGCAGACGTTTGAGCACAAGGCTAATTCTTGTTTGTTCTCTCTAGGTTCATAATTTGTACAGTTGTATTAAAGTTGCAGAAGACTTTGTATCCCCAGAGCATGTCAAACATTGCTTCTGGCTCACTCAGGAATTTAGATATCTGTCGCATACACATACGAACCATGAAGATAAATTGCAGGTAATTTACGGATGCTCTAGATGAACCCTGTCCCTCCTCCCTCTGTCAAAAACAAACAAAATCCAGAACAAAACAGCAAAACAGTCACCAAAAACCAACAACCAACCCTCACCAAACCCATAAGGTGAAGATTTAGCTCTCCAGAACCCAAGTTGCTTTTGCATTCAGATCTGCTCTAATGTATTGGATCTTGAGGAATTCCTACTAGGTGTAGGATTTCTACTAGGAGGAGGAATTTCTATTAGGTGTACTCTAGGTGAACCTGTTTCAGCAGGTGGGTTGGACCAGATGATCTCCAGGGATCCCTTCCAACCCAATCCTTTCTTTGAATTCCCATAGGTTTTTATTCGTTACAGTTCTTTAGTAGTTTTGAGGATGTCTTCTGAAGCTTCTCCTGAGATTCTTTTGAAATGCTTCCTTCTTCCATTTTACATTTTCCCTTTAGCTGAACTCTGGATGATCTTGGGCTACACATTTTCAGTTGATATCCTGTTAGCATCGGAGCCTTGTTCTCACAAGTGATTTGTGTTTAAACTGAAAGGAGAGTGCAGAGGGTGTGGGGAAGCTGTGCAGGCGTGTTCTGCATGCCAGTCATCCAACCTGACCTTAACTGCGCTGTTTACGTGTCAAACCAAAGCCCTTTTCTCCCCTCCCAGGTGAAGAATGTCATATACCACGCTGTGAAGGACGCAGTCGGGATACTGAGAGCTAACGAGTCCAGCCTTAGCAGACCGTGAAGCAGAAAGCCTTAACCACACACTATGAAACAGAAGCGTTGGCAGCTGTTTTAACTACTCAGTCAGGACCTCTGTGGACTTTGAGATTCTATGAATGTTACCTCATCTTCCTTTCGGCAGTACCAGAGGATTGTGGTACTATGTTCTGTGTATTCTTCCAATGTTTACAAACCTGATCTGTATATGTAGTAATATGTATGGACTGTGGCATACTGTGAATGCTCAGTTGCAATAGAACTTTATATGGAGTTGCTCTCCAAACTGTACAAAATACCTCCTATAGAACTGTCGGAAACTATTCCAAATTACTCATTTGAAAAATATTATTCAAGACATTGTAAAGCTCCAATTTTTAAAATGTATTTTGGGGTGGGAGGAAGTATGGAGTCACCCAAGTTAATAACCAATTTACATAAAAAGAAGAATGCGGTTCTGGAATTTCACATTAACATAGAACTAGCATTTAAAAGTAGCTTTAAGCTATTGTATAGTAAGATAGAGATGGGGGTTAACCATCTTTAGGTAAATGTATTTAAATTTCTAAATGTTAAAAGAAACTTTTAATCGAATGTCTTCTGTTTGAAACTGCTCTTTAATTTGAACTGATGTTTGATTCTCTGGTTTTTAACACTGAATGGTCTACATAAAATTCTTCTATTTCAGACATTGGTCCTTGCCTGGCTTCTTCAATTGACTCCTTACAACGTAATTAATTCGATGCAGCATTTTGAAATGCAAGAACAAGTTGTGTAGCACATACTGTTCATATAATTTCTTAAAGTATCTGAGGGCTTAGGGTGTTGAATTGAGTGACAGATCTCTGTATTATTTATATATAATCACTTTTTTTTGGTTAACCACAGCATGATGTAGCTCGACTGCTGCTTTTCTGTCACTGCCAGTACAATGGTCTGTACCAAATGAGTTTTGCAGGTTGCTCTAAAATGGCTCAGACTGAAAACATCATAACTTAAACCAGAGGGGTCAGGAGTGGAGAAGTGCATCTCTTCCCTGCCAAGATAAAGGAACCTTTCTGTTATTGGTGTCGTGTTCTGGGCAGCTCTTGGGAAGAGCCAGGCAGGAGGGGAGCCTCCTAGTTACCCAAAAGTCACTCTCCCTCTAGTACTTCACCTGTTGCTAATGATCAGCATGAACTGTTCAGTCTCAGGTGGCTTTTGTTTTTCAAATAAACTTCCTCTTACCCATCCTGAAGTCTCCACAGTGGAGCTGAGACAGAGGGGACTTGCAGGGAGCAGGAATCTTCATCAGGTTAGAATAAAATGGGACAGTAAAAGGTTTGGCTGCTGTGAGTAGGTACATCTGCTTCCTTCTTCTCAGAGGGAGACACAAGCAAGGAACTGAGGCAGGTGGGAGGCAGCACAAGCACTGGGGTGTTTGTTCGTCTCCTGTGAGGAAATGTTCTGGCTTACTTGGCTTATGCTGCCAGTTTAAATTCTGCTGAGCAAAACCCCTCTGTGTTCAGAATTTCACTCTGTCTCTACTTGCTGATGGTAGATATGAGCCTGTTTCTAGTCACTTCACCTGCTTCCATAAGGAAAAGCAATTAACGCCTTTTAGATTTGGCATTTTGCGTTTGAACTAGTTAAGTATCCTTAAAGGCAACACTTCAGCTGACTGATCTCTCTTGCAGCATCAGGTCTGAAAATATGGAGATGAAACAGCCAAATAGCTTTTCTTGGAGCCAGCTGAGTGTTCATGGGGAGCAGAGTACAGGTGCACTGCATGAGTCACACTGACTGATCTTACACGTGTGAAAAGACCCATTGTTGAAGCTGCATTCTGAACTTTCTTACCACTCCACTGTTGTTCAATGTTTTTCTTGTAGCATTATCTACCCATCTTTCTGCCTTGTCCTCTCTGGATTTTTGAGACCACAAGAAACAGTTCCATGTGCCCATTCTTATTAGGTTTAGGGTGGAGATGAAACACTTGAATTGCACTGTTCTCCACAGGAGTGCTGGGGTGACCAAGCCGGTGTCATCGCTGCCTGGGTGACCTTCACCAGTGCAGAGGTGAACAGTTGCTTTTTACAGCTGAAAGGGGAAGTTGCTGGACACCCTTCAGCTGTCTGTGTGCCTGGTCTGTTCTCTCATCCTTGCTGTTGGAACACAATTATTTAGAGACTTAGTTTTCTTTCAGAGTCTTCCTTAAAATTAGAAACACCTTTGCCTGTGAGGCTTTTGTGTTATTGACACATTTGGGCGAGTGACGCTGTGGATATGTGCTCTGCAAACCACCTTCTGTGAGGCAAAACAGCTTTTTATTGAGAGGAGACACCTCTCCTTGGGTCTTGGATTCCCTTGACCCTAAAAATGGACCACATGAGCAGCAGGTGTTTTTTTACCACTGGGGAATGTGAAGGGATAGTACCTGGAATGATTTGGAAAAGGTTTGCAATGTGTTAAATAGCTGCTCTGACTGAAAGCTTTTCTTTAAATAAACTGTGAAGGTCATAAATGTGCTGAAGACAGAAAAAAAAGGTGTTATAAAAACCAGGAAAAGGTGTTATAAAACCAGGAGAGGGAGCTGTCAGAGGTGAATATCGCTTGTGAATTGATACAAACTAAACTAATGTTAAAAGCAGCTTTAATAAAATCTGTAGTGATTCAGAAAAACAAAGATCTTACACCACTGCAGGGTTTTGGTAGCAGATTAAGCCAAAGTGCCTTTGAGGGAAAGATGCTACTTGAAGCTAAGAATGTATTTTCAGGACTTTATATCTAAAAATACATGACGTGACACCACCATTTCACCACAGCCTCTCTGAGGGGAGACGGGCTGAACAGAAAGAATTATATTACAGTAGTTTCTTGGAGAACACGCTCCCCAGGAAGCAAAAAATATATATATATATTACATAAAGTATTCTCACATATTAAGTTTTGTATTTTGAATGTAGGACAGAATATCCTATTGCAAACAGAAAGAAAGGCAAACTGTACAGCTGCATTGCGCCCTTAGCTGCGGAGCGTGGCCAGGCGCGACTGCATGGCTTCGATGTCCTCCTCCTCGTCCACCGCGGCGGCCGCTCCCATGGGCTCGGGCTCCGGGAGAGCGTCTGTGACTTTACTCGGCGCTTTGCCCAAGGCCCCTGCAAACACCAAACAGGCTCGTTAGTGTGCGCTTGGTCTTCATTTAATAAATTAAATATGATTCAACCTGTTGTTCTGTTAGAGGACACACACGGGAATTGGCCTGGGCTGCTGGCTGGTGCAGCAGGTGGGAAGGAGCTGCTCCCAGCCAGGAAACAGGGTGGAAAAGAACAAAACGGTGTAAAAGAATGAAACAGGATGTGACAAACACAAGAGGGCAACAAACCAGTGGGGGACACAGGTAACAGGCAGGAACTGGGGAGCTGTGCTCTCAGCGTGTCACAGTTGAACACAGCTCCAGTACTTGCATTTGTCACACCGTGTCATGAGAAACGCAGGTAAGGAGCATTAAGTCAAGATTAAGTCAAATAATTAAACCAGTAGATCATTACTTCATCAGCTGTAAGGCAGGAATCATAACCTGAGGACTCAAGATAACACAGCTGAGTTTATTTCCTGGCTTCATTAATAATTGTATCTCTAGTCAATCAATCACAGAGATGTCACCTTGTGAAGAGGATCCACTGTACAAACACTGATCTGTAAAAGCATCAATGAGAGCGCTGCAGCGACATCGGCTGCTCTGCATCACTTCACTTTACTGAGTGACCTTCCCAGCCAGTATTCCCTGAGAAACCAGTTTGCCAGAGCACTCTGCCCACTGGCAAAGGCAGAGACACCGCGGGGAGGGCGCAGCCGAGTCAGAACAGACAAAGGTTTAAATTGCTGCATCTTACTGACCGGAGCGGGGGCTCCGCTCTCACAAACACCAACTCACCAGCTGTAATTTCAAAAAGGATTTTGTCGATTTCCATCTCTGCTTCCTCTTCCATTTCCTCCTGATCCTCCAGGCCCTCGAAGGTGTCCTCCAGCATTTCCTCTATAATACCAGCCTGGCAGAAAACAAACAAGGCAGCAGGTGATGCCTCTGGAAACTGCAGAGTAAGTAATTCCTGCTTCTGAGATGAGGTGACGCCTCTCCAGGTGTTTCCCAGCTGCTCATTCGCTGCTCCAGCTTCCTGGATCAAGGCCATCCTGTTGCACAAGGGTGGCCAACACACCTGCCTGGAGCTTAAGCTGTAACATGCTGTAAAATCGGGGTTTGCCACAGCTTCCATTTTTGAGCTTGAAAACATTCCTCTGCAGGGCCTGTAGGTATGGCCAAATTGTTCCCACGCACAATGGCAAAATTATTAAGAAATAAGCTGATTTGACTTCAACAATCTAGAGTGGTAAGAGAGGGGAAAAAGCAAAACAACTGTGGTAGTTAAAATAAAAATAACCATGACAATAAGTAACGTACTTTAAAATCAGAGCACCTTCAGCACACGGAGATACCACACCAGATGTTTTATAGCTGTATCAGAACACCTACCTCGCCCAAGGTGGGACTTGCAGCTTCCCACTCCACAACAGGCTGTGTTGTGTCTTTTGTAATGAACATTTTCACCTCTGACAGCAGGAAATTCAGTCTCCCCAGCACAGAGTGGCTCAGGACCATGGGTGACAGCATGAACCTGTTCAAGCCTCAGGCTCCCCAGCCCTTGGATGCCTGAGCCACAACCGCTCCGTACGATCTTCCTCCCTCCATCCTCAATCTGAGCAGCTTTTTTTGGCTTCAAGCTTTACACCAGACGTGTTTGCAGGTATCACTGAGCCAAGGTTTTCCCCAAATACAGTAACCTGTTAGAAAGTCCCCAGCTATTAATGTGCTGCTTTAATTCCTGTTTGTTAGCACTCACACAAGCCTCCAACAAAGGGGCCACCTGTGGTGGTTGCAACCCCACCCAGGACCACTTGAGAACCTGGATACCCAAGGGAAAAAAAAAGGCTATTTTGGGGAAAAACAATTCCCATTATGCAAATGCAATGAGATGAAGCGCTGAAGCAGCAGCCCCCGTGTTCCCAAAACTCCTGCCGAATGGGAAAAGGCAGCAATGATCAGTCACTGCTGCCAGCCCAATGCACCCATGGCTCCGCAATACCCGGATCGTTGCCCCAGCAGCATGGGATGGAACAGTTCTGGTCACAGAAAAATGGTGGAAAGCATCAGAAATTATCTCAGAGTGGAAATTTACTGACTCAAATCAATGATCTTGTAACCCTATAAATAGTGATGCTAAAGTGAGACCTTCTGATCTCTCCCGGATCCCCCCGGGCTGTGACCGGCACCTCCCTCTGACAGGGATGCCCGAAAGGGTCAATTTTGTGAAAATGAACTAATCAACTGCTGACAATTCCACGAGGATCCAAAGACTGAACTCAGCCCGATGTGACAGATTTCTCGAGATCCAACAAGTGTTTGCTGAGAAATGTGACGCTTATAGTGAGTAATTTGCTAAACTCGAGGGGGAAATTTTAGCAATAGGTATATCTACCCATATATTACACGTATATTCACATATCCATGGATTAATGTGTGTTAGTTTGTGATTTATAACCCCGTATGCATGTTTTATTCCCATATTTACATGTGTGTGTATAATTTATGTCTTTTGTAAGTACAGTGTGACCCTGCCATCATCAAATCTTTAAGTTGCTGTATCGATTATAACAAATGACTTTAAATCACTTTATTAATTACCTGCTGATTAGGAGTTATTGGAAACCATCTATTAGACTTGTGATCTACCTCAATAAACCTCCAATTGCTACTAAAGCAAAAAAGTGTTACAAATAATATCAATTTTGCGACAACACCAAAGCGTTTGCACTGCAAACAACCACCTCCTGTTCAGCCAAGCCGGATTTCTGTTCTGGATCTTACCTTCATCATCTCTTTGGATAACTCCCTCATCGTTGCTTGGATTTCAGGGATTTTTACTAGATTTTGCATAGCTTTCATCACTTCTGTGCTCTTCTGCAATGAACCTGCTACTCTCAGGACAGCTGTGAAGGAGAGACAGAGAAGCTTAACAATCCCTGCACCACCCAGAGCAGAGAAATTACATCCTGCGTACACAGATAGAATCACAGAATCATAGAATGTCAGGGATTGGAAGGGACCGCGAAAGCTCATCCAGTGCAATCCCCCTGCTGGAGCAGGAACACCCAGATGAGGTTACACAGGAAGGTGTCCAGGCGGGTTTGAATGTCTGCAGAGAAGGAGACTCCACAACCTCCCTGGGCAGCCTGGGCCAGGCTCTGGCACCCTCACTGAGAAGAAGTTTCTTCTCAAATATAAGTGGAACCTTTTGTGTTGCAGTTTGTACCCATTACCTCTTGTCCTATCATTGGTTGTCACCGAGAAGAGCCTGGCTCCATCCTCCTGACACTCACCCTTTATATATCTGTAAACATTAATGAGGTCACCCCTCAGTCTCCTCTTCTCCAGCTCCAGAGCCCCAGCTCCCTCAGCCTTTCCTCACACGGGAGATGCTCCACTCCCTTCACCATCTTTGTTGCCCTGCGCTGGACTCTCTCCAGCAGTTCCCTGTCCTTCTGGAACTGAGGGGCCACAACTGGACACAATATTCCAGGTGTGGTCTCCCCAGGGCAGAGCAGAGGGGCAGGAGAACCTCTCTGACCTACTGACCACCCCCTTCTAATCCACCCCAGGTACCATTGGCCTTCCTGGCCACAAGGGCCCAGTGCTGGCTCATGCTCATCCTGCTGTCCCCAGGACCCTTTCCCCTACGCTGCTCTCTAATAGGTCATTCCCCAACTTACACTGGAACCTGGAAATTTGTTTGTATTTAGGCATTTTAATTTTAAAAAGAAACAGATATCCCACTCCTTCATTCTTGTCTACCTTCCTGGAAAAGCTCAACTTTGACCCACATTATAACATGACATTTCTAAGTGAAGATACCAGTCCTGTGTGATCAGCTGGAGCAATCCAGGTCTCCTGCCCAGAGATTTTAGCCCATGTGCCCCCGGTTCATAAAGAGCCAGAGCCCCTGACGAGGGTTTCGCCGGCAGAGCCACAATCCAGCTCCGCATCCAACCGCTGACCAAACTCGTGAGCAGTGGAAACTTAATTCTGGCAGCTGTAGTGTGATAGTTTCACAGCAAAAAGTAAGCTAGAAAATGAATACTGGAAGCAGATAAGCTGGAAATAAGCGTAGTTTAAATGGAATTTAACAATACTCTTTTCCAGAGGCTACTCTAATAATATAAGTTATGAGTTCTTCTTGTGGATGTTGATATACCAAGAACAAAACGCAATAAATGAGGCTACTTCGAGGTCCTGGAATTGTGCCTTCTAACCTCGCAGCTTCCCAGCTATGCAGAACTCACCTGTTTGGATGTAAAATGGTCACTCCTTAACGAAGCAAAATGAAAGTACAGCATATGTTACTTTTCATTTTAATGCTTCATTTCTTTAAGAACATCACACTTGTGATGTGAACAAACTAACAGAAGCCTTGCCTTTAGCCGTCATTTCCTGAGATGAAGCCCCAGACTGAATTCCAGATTCCTTTCGACTGCCCAGGTAACCATTACAGAACATTGCCAGTAAGATGAAGATGCTGGTACCAACATTAAGGAGGAGGCTGCTTTGAGTTTTTCCTTCTGAATGACACTTCAAGCTTCAAGGATGGTCCCTCCTTCCCCTCCTGAATGTTACATTGAAGGTTCACATTGCAACTCCTGATTCATCACTCACCTCGTGTTAAATCTACCAGCAACATGCTGGGGTGGGGGAAATCCTGACATTTCAGTAGCACCTTAACCCTCAAGGTCCTTCCCTGTCTTTAATTCTCTCTGCTCTGCTCTTCTAACAGCTTAAATGATCTAAGGCTGGAAAAATACCGCAGGAAGTCTGTTACAACAGGTTTCTGATGTGGGTGAGGAATGAGGGAAATACCCCAGTACTGGGGGAGCACAAAGGACTGAGGAGGGTTTATGGGGAGCCAGGTATTGAACCACAGGGAAAAATCGATTCATCCACATCAAGGAAATCAAACACTGCGCTCCCATCTCCATTTAGGACTTGGTAAGCATCCTAAGACTCACTAGAGAAACAATAATTGATGAAAGGAATAAACCACCTGTTACAGATCCTGTCAAAATCAGTAACAGGCTCCATGGGGACACAGGGATTTTCAAGCTGCTTAAGAATACACACTAGAAATGTGCCCCCAGCTACTGGAAGAGAATTCTGGTTCAGAGCACGTGATTTTCATGTCACTGCAACCCTCAGGCTCCAAGGAAAGGTGTTAGATTGTCTGATGAGCAGCTAATTAGAGGAAACATAGAGCTAGTGAGGATCTGGGGGACCCCAGGAAGGTAACTGGGAGCTCCCTGACTACTCCAGAGCCCAGGGTGGGAAACCTATGCAGACAGAGCATTGGGGAAACAATCTCCGGAACATCCTGCAGATTAATGGGGTTATTGCCTACAGGGATATAGGAATCAGTACGGGATGGAGGGGAAAAGCACATTTTTTTGACCAACAAAAACTTATTATGGGAGATTTTAAGGGGATTGCAGGAATGTGATTGAACATCAGAAACTTTTTATGGCTTATTTAGAGGAAAGACAAAGAGCAAGGGAGGGATCAAGGAACTGCTCTCTGGACCTGCTATGGGAAGAATTTCCTACGTCCTGGAGCCCACTGGGATCAGCTGCCTCGCACAAGAGCAAAACTGCTTCCAAATTCAAGCTCAGCCTGCGCTCGACCTTGGTGCTGAAAATAGAAACCCGGACATCATCTCTAGAGCTAGAGGAGTCATTGCATTCGGGCTCAGAAGCTCTTACCCAGCTGGTTCTTCATCCCCATAAGAACAGAGTTCATGTGAGCTTTGGACGCGTAGAGCTTGCTCACGGCCTTTCGAGAGCGGATCAGTTCCTTCGCCAGGATCACACACACGTCTCTCTGACCCTTTTTGGCAGCATCCTTTATCGACCGCTTCACCTTCTCCTCTTCCCTCTGGATATCTGGAATACAGAAAAACAGAGCAAATAATGACAAACTGCTAAGGATTTGGAAGAGAAACACCATTTTGTTTGGGTATATTTTCAATAAAAGAATGATTTGTGTTTGATTACAGATCCCCTCTGTTGCTCAAAGACCTTGCTCTAGGCTGATTTACATGTTAGCTGATTCATTCAGCTAAACATTGATAGGAAAATTCTCATTACTAAAGATCCAACTGTGTAATATCCTTCACAGTTCTGAGTACTGGAAAGGACTATCCAAGAAAATCACTGTGTGAAGCTGAGCTAAGATTAATTCTTAAGAAGTAAAAAAGGTGCAGTAAGAACCAAGCACTCTGAGGTGACTGTTACAACTTCGGAACAACCTCCTGACTATTAAACTGGCCTGATACATATACATATATATAATATACTCACACTGTACTGATTTGTTGCTTACAAGATTAACTCCTCAGTATTCATCACCAGAGAGCCCCACTGCACCACGGAGGGACAAAGTTGTCACAAGGATCATAAAACTAGAAATTTCGGAAGACAGCCAGGCATTTTATTAGCAAAAATACTTACCTGTCAGGTTACATCCAAAGCTTAACCATATGACCACCTTCAAGGGAACCTGAGGGCTGTTGTAGGTGAAACTGTTGTGTTTCTAAATCCCCAAAATGTTATTTTTTTTGAAAAAAATGCATTCTGAAAGATTGTAGAAGGCTGATCTCTCAGAGACTAGAAAGTTTCAGATATACACTGCCTTTAACAGAACAGCATAACGGCTTATATAGTGAATTGATAAGGGTGTGCCCACAACTTTGAGAGTTACTTAGAACCACACATTTGTTAATTACTGCCAAAAAAGTCTTCATTCTTGTGGACAGACTTAATTATCCCCCCATCAGGCATAACTCATTGATCCTCAACTGGTTACCCAACCACATTTATACTTGTAGGAGTTAAGGTCTTGGAGTTTCTACTGCTCACAGTTCAAACACACTTGCATTAGGTGTTCATATCAACTAGCATATTCAATTTATAAGCTGGCTGCCTGCTGCCAAAGCTATGGAGAATTTCTCAGCCAAAACTAATATGCTGGTTATTTGTTAGATACAACTTAAAACAGTGTTCCAGCTCTCCTGGTATCCAGCTACATTCAAGAGCTTTTTATAAGAGCATGCTGGAGCAGGAATACTGAACTAAGCCTGCACTAAATGAGCACCAAATAGTTGGATTTGAAATATTAGAGACTAAATAGGCTTCCTTAAATAATGAGGGTTTCTCTAGCAAGTCTGATGTGACTGTTGATAAACCTGTTTTGTCAGTTAACATTGGCAGTGCGGCAGGAGGCACGTACCTCAAAAAGCTCCAAATAAACGCAGGAACAAGTGGGGGCCATATCAACCCCCTTCCTTTTCCAGACTCAGAAACTGATGAAACATGGAGCTAAGAGTCCACAAAAAAGTTCTCCTGAAGTAAATAAAGAATTCAGATAACGAGGGTTAGGTTCACCTTCCTACAAAGTTGAAGGAAATTACCGAAGAATAATTATTTCTGGTGAAGGCTTTGTTCAAATTTAGGGGTTTTTGAGTGTTCTTGATTTATTCATGACAGAAGTTACACACAGGCAAGAATCAAGTTGCCCTTTTCTAAAAATAAAGGCATCAATACACACTTTCTGATGCTTTTTGATTTCAATAAATCTTCTCACACGGGAGCTTGTGGACTCTGTACCAGATGAATCATTCTCTCAGTGCCATTCAATGGCGCCTTTATCCTAAAGGGTTGGCAGAAACCTGCAAGTTTGTAATCAGGAAAACATACTCCTCGCTGCTTCCCCACTGTTATTTGCAGAAACATCACGAGGTTGAAGACATCTGCAAGTCAGACATGGGAGCGAGCCAATTTCCAGGTCAGAACACGAAAGAAAACACTGAAATGGCGCAGGAGAAACCGGAAAGCACCAGGAGCACCCCAGCAGCACTGAGAAATGACAACATGCGCTCTGGCAGGCTAAAAACAACCACAAATGTTGTGTTACTACATCCAAACTAGCACAGGGTGGCCCCGTCTGCTACTGAATGCTTTGCACTCGCATGACAAACTGCTGAATGTGAGACTGGTGGCACAAATACACGAGAAGAGGCAACTGCATCACTGAAAAGCAACGCCAGCTACGCACCTCTAGTGAGCCCAAGTCACTACACGGTCCCTCTGTGGCTCTGCCAGGCACAACAGTGGCACAAAACGCCGGCAAGAGGGACCTGCGAGCTCAGTAAAGCACAAAGTTACTGTATTCCTATTACATATTAACTTCAAAAAGTCAATTCTGAAGTCACAAGGATGCTTTTCATTTCTTTGAGGCACCCATGCCCTCAAAAGTACCCCGCAGCATGCAGACATCACGACAACGGCGAAAGTCCAACAACAGATGGTTCGAAACAGCGCGTTGCTGCATCAGAAACCACGCGGATGAGATGAGCCAAGTGTTGGAGTGATCCCAGCTCAGCCAGTCCCAAGCAGATCTGAGTGTTGTCGGATCACAACACATCTATAACAGCACAGAGAAACTCAGGCCCCAGCCTAGCATCCTTACTCAAAAATTATAGCGATTTCTTGCCTAAGTCTCAACTGAAATGATAAAAGCACGGCAGAACCCAGCTATAGTTGGAAATCTGGGGAAAAATACAACCTTTGGCAGCACGTGGTTGTTGTCTCTCAGCAGCAGCCTGCTGGTCTGATGAGTGCCCAGCACAACAGCCTACACTCAGTTAGATGTGGAATCCCAGCACAATACGGGCATCACAAAGATATTCTGTAGTTTATTTTATTGGAATCATGAGAATAGCAGATGGCTGGTGGTTAGTCTGAGCTCTTACATGTTGAGCTGTAGTTCTTGGAATGTAACCCTCTGAAATGCACAGACAGACATATTTAGAGCTGTTGCAATGATTAGATTTACATCCATGTCAAAATATCAGACTACTGCCTAACCCAGTGTCTACACAGGCCATCAGAATTATTATGGCATGCATAAAGTTGAGAGAAACCTGAAATTTCCAGAAACCATCAACAGTTAACACATGGGTCATTTGCTCCCATGGAAGATTTGACATCTAAACCACACTTTGCTACTGAGATCAGCCACATTTCAGCTGCTCTGCGCCCGATACAGCCACACAAAGCACCTCAGAGAATGAAAAACAATTCACAAGCATAACGAGCATCACTGCCCATCGGTTTTCCTGGAAGAGGCACAAACCCTGTCTCATGTGAGGGCCGAGGACAAGGACAGACTCTGTACTGCATGAGCAGCTCTCTCCAACCAGCTCGTACAAATCTACAAGTGGAAGAACACACGCAGGAGCGTGGGGCTGGGGAGGAAAGCGGGAGGGAGAACACACTACTCGGGTCACTCGAAATGGGCACATGCTCGATAACCAGGTGCTGACATAAAATATCCTTCACCAGCACATCCCACAGACTAGTCCTGAAAGCAGGGTAGAAAACAAAAAGAGTAAAACAGAATCTAGACCCAAACCTATTTTCAGATTCTGGGAAGGGAGGCAGAAGCGAGAACAAGAAACTGAACTAGCAGCAGTGTAATAATAGGTAAATCCTCTGCTTTAAGACCTCTTCAAAAGTGTAAGGCCCATAATTTAAAAGCAAAACAACCACTGAGAAAAGTACTTTTTTTCCTCTCTCCTATTTTTAATCTTCCTGAGCAGGCTACTTCTCTTTAGCACGTCCGCTTCATTCCAGTACGTACCCACAGAACTTTCTACCCGTGGAATTACATACATTCATTAAAACAAGATTGCTGAAGTTCTGGATAATACATTTAATTCATCTTATCAAATGGAATTTAAGAGCATTATGTCTTACTAGAAGCACATAGTATTCAGGTTCTTTTGAAAATTTTACTTGGAGAACTTGACAGCAGTGTCATTTTGTAACACAGACTAAGTCTGGCCCCAGGATCACATTCGTCTTCATTCCCGATGCAACAGAGTACCTTGGATTATAAGATTTCACACCCTTTCCCAATTAAAGCAAAAAAAAAAAACTTGAAGGCAAACAGGCAAAGGAAAAACCAAGAATGAAACATAAGTACAAACCTCTGATCTGTCTATCAACCACTCTCATTTCTTTCCTTATCTTCAAGGACCATTCATTGACCTTAAAAAGAGAAAGTGAGTGTTACTTGAAATTCCAACTTTAAAATGACGCTTTTATACTTTCACACAACTTAACCATTAGATATCAAAAGAAGCCCTTCACAATCCACAAGCTTTGAGTTATGAGTCATGTTTAAATGTTTCACTATTCCAATAATAAAAAAAGAAACAAACATTGCAGAGATACCACTGATTACCGCTCTCCTCTGAACATCCAGACAAGGAGTTACGAAGGATGCAATATGTGAATCAGATGCTCACGTCACAGCGATGTCACTGCGCAGAGGGAACTTGCCGCATGGGATTTCCGAGTAAGGCAGAACCTTTGGCACAGGACAGCAGCAGCAAGAGTGTTTAAGTCAGAAGGAACCCCAGGAGGTCTCCAAGCCAACCTCCTGCTCACAGGACCAAGCTCAGAGTCCAGACAGGTTCTTTGGAGCCAAGTCCATTGAGTTTTGACACTGTGCAAAGGCAGAGACTTCACAGCTGCTCTGGGCATCTGTTCCAGCACCTAATAACAATGGGGGTCTTGCGGACAGCAGGACGACCATGAGACAGCACTGGGCTCTTGTGGCCAGGAAGGCCAATGGCATCCTGGGGTGGATTAGAAGGGGGGTGGTCAGTATATCAGAGAGGTTCTCCTGCCCCTCTACTCTGCCCTGGTGAGACCACACCTGGAATATTGTGTCCAGTTCTGGGCCCCTCAGTTCCAGAAGGACAGGGAACTGCTGGAGAGAGTCCAGTGCAGGGCAACAAAGATGATGAAGGGAGTGGAGCATCTCCCGTGTGAGGAAAGGCTGAGGGAGCTGGGGCTCTTGAGTTTGGAGGAGACTGAGGGGGTGACCTCATTAATGTTTACAGATATATAAAAGGTGAGTGCCACGAGGATGGAGCCAGGCTCTTCTCGGTGACAACCAATGATAGGACAAGGGGTAATGGGTACAAACTGGAACACAAAAGGTTCCACTTAAATTTGAGAAGAAACTGCTTCTCAGTGAGGATGACAGAGCCTGGACCAGGCTGCCCAGGGAGGTTGTGGAGTCTCCTTCTCTGCAGACATTCAAACCCGCCTGGACACCTTCCTGTGGAACCTCATCTGGGTTTTCCTGCTCCGGCGGGGGGACTGGACTGGATGAGCTTTTGAGGTCTCCTCCAATCCCTAACATTCTGTGATTCTGTAATCATTCTGATGGTGAAGGACTTTCCCCACAGCCAATTCAAAATCCTTCTGTGGCTGTAGCCCGTTTCCTGATACTGGGCACACCTGAGAAGTACCTGGCTCTGTCTTCACTACAACCTCACAAAAGGCAGTGAAAGGCTTTAGACCCTTGTCCCTTCTCCAAGCTAAAAACGCAGACACGCTGCCAACTCCCGTTTATTACACGTGGGAATCCCAGGTCCCTTCCTGCAGAGCTGCCACCCGCCCCCACGTGCAGGGCTGGTTGTCCCATGTACTCAACCTGGTGCTGCTCAACACCATGAGGTTCCTGCTGGATCCCTCTGTTCCAGCCTTCCTGGCTCCCCAAGACAGGGCATGAGGGAGGTGGGGATCGACCCTTCAAAGAATCACAGACTGGTTTGGGTTGGAAGGGACCTCTGGAGATCATCCAGCCCAACCCACCTGCTAAAGCAGGTTCACCAGAGCAGATCACACAGGAAGGTGTCCAGGTGGGTTTGAATGTCTCCAGAGAAAGAGACTCCACAACCTCCCCTGGGCAGCCTGGTCCAGGCTCTGTCATCCTCACTGAGAAGAAGTTTCTTCTTGTGTTTAGATGGAACCTCCTGTGCTTCAGTGTGTGCCCCAACCACCTCTCTGGGGAAGCAGAGCCATCACACAAGCAGCAGTTGGCAGACATCCAACCCAGAACTTGAAGCACTTGTGGCAAACGCAGAAGCAGAGAGGGGCTGTACAACACCAGGACCAAGAACAGGGAGATAACATCAGTGTACAAACAAAGTGCCAAAGGTTTGTAGAGCTCTGATACTATTTTTGTTATTAGCAGCACAGATTTTGCACAGTATCTAAGAAAAAAACCACAACCTCAAAGTATTAAGATGACCTGTAGTTTGTGGATCCACTTGCACATTGTACCTGCCAGTGCTCCAGCCACTCAAGTCATCTAGTCAGCTGTAGGAACAGTTTCACATAAAAATCACCACGATTTTTATGTGATTTTTTGAATTCAGATAAGAGGTTCTTTTACCTGAATAAGCTCTATAACAGAACTGTAAAAAGAGTGCTCTTCAGTGCACGAGCCCAAGGGAACATAACAGATTCTTAAACTTACTGGTCTCAACAGAAATGCTCTCAGTCATGATGAACAAGACCATGTTTTGACTACAGAGAACAACCATCAGACAAGTTGCCCAAGCACAAAATCTGCTGAAAAAAAAAAAAAATCCAAACGCAAAAGCCCTGTAGAGCTTTGTGTGTACACATTATGGGTGTGCAGAAGTTTTGAAGGGGTTTCAGAAAGCTGCTGTGCCTTTAGTTGACTCCTGCTTTAATTCTAGGAAAAAAAAACCCTCAAAAACAAATAAACAAACCAACCCAACAACACACACACAAATAAAAATAAAAAACAAAAGCAACACAATGAAAAACCATGAGCACCAAGGACCAACTGCAGCCTCCCATCTTGTTCTTACAAACAGAGCAGAACTGTCATATAGATTAGGTCCTCACCCTGATAAGAAGGTCCCTCTTTTGAGGAAGAGACTGAGGTAAAACATGATTGAACTCTGTTTGGCCGAGTGTCATGTCTCCAATGCAATGTCTTCCAGAGATTTGCTCTAAAACTTGTATTGTAGAAGTAACCAACATGCATCAAGCCTTCATGTATAAGCACAATCAGCAACTGTCAAATGCACCACAGCAGGATTCACAGATTCTGTCTCCATGACACAGAGACACCATGCTTCCAGTTCTGACACAAGCAAAAACGCCATTCTCAACAGCATTGCATCACACCAAAGTCAGCCAGCAAAACACTGCACTGAAACAAACCACGTGGAAAATCACTTTTTATAGCTCAACCAATCCAGACTTGACATTAAAAGTATAGTAAACCCCCAGCTATAGACAGGCTGAAATGCATCGCTGGGTCCTCACAAGGGACTCATAGAATGTCCTGAGTTGGAAGGGACCCACAAGGATCGTTGAGTCCGACTCCTGTCTCTGCATGTGACAACCCCACAGTTCACACCATGTGTCTGAGGACGTTGTGCAGTCTCTTCTTGAACACTGTCAGGCTTGGGGCTGTGACACCTCCCTGGGGAGCCTGTTCAGCACTCCAGCACCCTCTGGGTGAAGAACCTTTTCCTCACGTCCAATCTAAACCTCCCCTGGCACATCTTCCTGCCATTCCTTCGGGTTCTGACTGAAGATGTTTGCCTTGTATCATTCATAAATAAATAGAGAGCAAGTATACAAATGAAGCCTGGATGAATCACTGCCACCACAAAAACCTCAATGTCTTCCCATTGTCAGTCCCTCCTGTGGGGCTGGGATTGCCTTCTCCAGCCCTGCCCAGGGACAGCACATCGTGTACAGCAGTTGGCAGATATGAGGTAAGTCTTGTTGCTTCCCCATCATCCAGTAGGCAGAATTAACCTCTTCTTCCATCTAAAGCTGCTCAGTTAGATAAAGGAGGAAATAAATGTCTCATTAACAGGTTTCTCAATATCTGCTGGGGTCTGTGAAGTCACCACATCAGCCTGCAATCCAAAAGCACACTTATGATGGCAAGATGACCTAAGTCACTCCTCCCTATGTGCCAGACATAGGGACAAACAGCTCCAAGAAGCAAACAGCTCCAAGAAGACCCACAGATATGCTGTGTTACTGGAAAACACAACAAGCTTGTCAGTTATGGAAGGGGAACGAGTGGTCAGACATGAAACAAGAATTTATCTGTGTAGTGTAACCACATCATGTACAGTAAGTACTTTGCTGCTTCATCCCACCATTGAGAGCAGCAGCTTCCAAACTCCCGTTCTTTCTGTGGTTTCCACCACCACCCATGAACAGAGGAAACTATAACCAACCTGCGGGTGCTCTGACACAGGCAGAGGAAGAAGATAAAACAAACTATTAAAGGTATACTTGTCACCTAATGCTGTCACCCAACAAGCAAGGACTATAACCTGCACCCCCAGTACTCGGTTGCTACAAAGCAGAAGGGAATATCTGTGACACTAAAGCTCTTCTAAGTCTTGAATTTCAGTGTCTGTCACCTTCTCCCTGTTGCTTTTTTAGTACATCTAATGTATTTGATTTTTTTTCCCCACCAAACAGCGGATGTTTTTAATCGATGCATTAGCAGCGACTCATAAAAGGCAACAGTGAAATCTGTCGGTATATTGATTGTTTCATTTCTCTACGACATTAGAAATCTGTGGTTAGAAGCAAGGCTTACACAGTTTGTCTGCAGACAAAACAACCCCAAAACCCAAGTCCTAATATTTCAGCTATTCATATTTTTAAGGCTTGTTTTGCAACAGGAGCTAGAAGCCCCTAATGAAGCCAGAGGATCTGGAACACAGGTAACAACGAGCTAAAAACCCATGAGCCGCTGACTAAGCCTCCCCACATGGGCCACCCAGGACATGATGCTCCTTTGGCTACTCCTGTGGCCTGAGAAACCCCTTCAGGCCTCTGCACACTCCTGGTGTGCTGCATTATAGAAGAAATCATAGGTTAGTTTTGGTTGGAAGGGACCTTCAAAGCTCATCCACTGCCACTCCTGTCATGAGCAGGGACATCTTCACCAGCTCAGGTTGCTCAGAGCCCCGTCCAGCCTGGCCTGGGATGTCTCCAGGGATGGTTCATCCACCACGGATCTGGGCAACCTGGGCCAGTGTTTCACCACCCTCAATGACAAAAATTCCCTCCTCATGTGCAGCCCGAGGTAACCGAGTACAGGTCCCCCCGTTCGGGACAAGGCCTCACCGGGGCCCAGCGCCGTGGGGACAGCGCTCACCGGGACACCCACCCGTCCCAACCCTCTGGGGCCGCGGCCTCCCGCCTCCCCTCAGGCCCAGGGCGGGTGCACCCAGGCCAGGCCCCCGGCCCCTCCACAGCCCCCGCCCAGCGTCATAACAACGCCACACGCCCAGCCCGGCCCGGCCCCCCGCGAGCCGCACGCTCCCGCCGGGGCCTCACCAGCTCTTTGGGCGGCTTCTCCGGGGTCTTCCCGAACAGTCCCATGGCGGCCACCGCCTCCCGCCGCCCGGCCCTTCCGGGTTCTCGGCCCCGCCCGCTGCCAGGTGCAGAGCTCCCCCGCCCCTTCCCCGCGCATGCGCGTCCTCCACCCCGCCCCCGCCGGCACCGTGCATGCGCCGCCGCTGCGGGAGGGGCGGGGCTGTCGGAGAGCGATCGCCCCGCCCCTCGGGAGGGTCCCGATGGTCACGTGGCTCCCACGGCCCCGCGCCGCTTCACACGGCCCCAGGGAGCCCCGCACAGGACCCCGCCCTTCTGCGCACGGCCCCATAAAGCCCCACAGCGCCCCTATAACCGCGCAGCGCTGCGGGAGGAGCGGGCGCGCAGGATGAAGTGTAGGAGCGTAACAGGGTTTGGATGCGGTGCTTCCACTGTTTACACAATCACAGAATGTTAGGGAATGGAAGGGACCTCGAAAGATTATCTAGTCCAACCCCCCTGCCGGAGCAGGAACACCCAGCTGAGGTTCCACAGGAAGGTGTCCAGGCGGGTTTGAATGTCTGCAGAGAAGGAGACTCCACAACCCCCCTGGGCAGCCTGGGCCAGGCTCTGTCACCCTCACTATGAAGAAGTTTCTTAAATTTAAATGGAACCTCCTGTGTTCCAGTTTATACCCATTGCCCTATCATCGGTTGTCACTGATTAGAGCCTGGCTCCACCCTCGTTTAGGCACCTTCTCTTGACTGTAGGGTGGTGCAGTTTATGGTGGGCTGTTCCTGTTAAGAGCAATAAAAGCAGATGACGGAGCAGGTTACATCACCACCTGCCCTCCCTCAGTCGCACAGATCGCAGGAAAGCACAGTGAGAGAATTCACAAAATCTAGACGCGCAAGGCATGACTCAAACTACACTTTTCATCTTTCCCTCGCAGCGCAGAGAAGACCCTGCAAAGAAAAGCAGCTGGTGGATGTTGCCTGTTTGGTGTTCAGCTGCCAGGGCTCCTTTGGAGATGCCCCACCAGCCAGGCCTGGCACGTCACCATCCCCTGCAGCTCTTTCCACAGCGAAGGGCATGTCCCCTGGCCAATGTGAACCAGCAGCTCAGAGCCACCCGCTGGGTGCTGCAGGGCCAGCTCTGGCAAGTCACTTCGCTCCTTGGACACCAATGCACAAGCTGAGACACACAGGGCTAGAAATGATCACAGATGCACAGACAGAGTGCAAAAGCTTAGGAAGCAATACCCTATACTGTCATTTTTTAATTCCCAGAGACACACG
The DNA here is from genome assembly GCF_037038585.1 of Patagioenas fasciata. Lineage (NCBI taxonomy): Eukaryota > Metazoa > Chordata > Aves > Columbiformes > Columbidae > Patagioenas > Patagioenas fasciata. Next base: position 6,836,091 of record NC_092523.1, on the reverse strand, counting down.
TTTTAATAACATACCAAAACATACAATTCACCTCTGTCCCTTTTCCTTCTAAGACCGAGTACACAATAAAGACAGCTCTACATAGCCCTGACAGTGTTCAAGAAGAGACTGGACAACATCCTCAGACACATGGTGTGAACTGTGGGGTTGTCACATGCAGGGACAGGAGCTGGACTCAATGATCCTTCTGGGTCCCTTCCAGCTCAGGACATTCTATGGTTCTATAAATACACTTCAAAAAGGAGAGATCTCGTGTTGAACTGGGCACCAGCAGTGGGAAAGACAGCGTAACAAAACAGTAATCACTGAGACTGCCAAAGACAGTCAGAGATGATCTAAATCCACCCTCTTTGAACAGCAGCACAAAACACACATCTCCCTCATTAAACCTCCTGAAATAAGTAACCTCACATCAATCACTGACATTTCCTGTTTACAGCTGGTCACCAGCTTCAAGGCACAAGAGGTTAGAGAATAGAACACTACTTCAAGAACGCTTAGCATCTCCGTTAACTCCAGACACTCTGCAAATACCAGCACAACCCAGCCCAGCGAGGCAAAACACGCAAGCAGCAAAACTGCTGACCTTGTTACAGGCACAGTCTTTGCTCTGTTCTGTGGATTTTAAACTGTCAACACGTTGGGTAAGGGCTGTCTGGGATTCTGCGCTCCGCAGAAAACAATCCTACTTGGGTGTTTCTGCTGCTACTGACAACAAGCATTTCATTAAACAAATACATCCGACTGCTTTTTCTTTCCTGCTGGGACTACCGATACTCCACACCAGCTGCTGTATATTTTGAAACAGATGCATCCACCAGGAACCGGATCACAGCAATTTATATAGCCCAGGCTAACGGAGACAAGGGGACCCAACCCGCAGTCACAGCTACCTACTGGTCGTAATTAGCTGCTCATATGGAAGTGCCTTCTGTGGCTCTCCTGCTAATTAAACAGCAGTTTGTGTCATTTATCAAAAGAATTGGACTCATGGAGCAACTGAGGTCATTAAAACAAGTCTTCAGCTGGAACAGGTGCGCATGATGGTTTGCAAACCAGGCTGAACCTGCGTGCAGGAGCTGCCTGGGCCCAGGCTCTGTATGAGGAGGTCAGATTTCAGCAGCAGAGCTGCGCTCCAGAAGCACGGGGTGCCCCCGGGACACAGCGTTGTTTGAACTTACTGCTCGCCGTGTTTGGCAGAACGCCGAGGTGCCAGCGAAAGGCTATGGCGGACTGCGATACAGCTTGTGTACTCGAGTAAATCAGCTACAGCCTGATTTATATTCAGGCTCTGTTTTGCCTTTCGAGATGGTAAAGCCTCAGCTCAGTGCAGGTTTCAAGCCAGTCCTGAAACAATGTGGTTTTCAACGCCAGCTACTACTTATAAGCACTTAAGTGTCATATAGCTGCACAAATTGGCAGCAGAAATGCTCTTTGCCCTCGTTATGCGTCTCCACTGCTCTGCTGTGGCTGTAATGACAGATAAAGGGCATGTACAGGCAGGCCTCAACTGGAAGAAAAATTGCTTTCTGGACCACAGGAGAGTTGGTGATATTCTGCCCCTTGTACCTCCCTGCTTCAGCACTGCAATAGGAAAAAGGAAACAAATGGGGAAAAAGTATTCACTATTAAAACCGGCTCTTCTTGTAATTAGCAGAATATCCTCTTGGGAAGACACCTGGTGACTGCAGGCATGAAACATTTGTTATTTTAAAAACTTAGTGCCCAGGTTCTCTGGGCAATACCAGACAGCTCTGTGAGCACTAACCTCCCAACTCTTTGTACAGGCACTGAGACATGGGCCACAACTGCTAGAGGGACCCATGTTTACATACCTGTCATCTTCATTTAATTATCCTCCATTTATCCCAGGTGGGCAAGAATTAAGAAAGACAGAAAACAATGAGACTCTCGCTTCTATTGTGGCACATAAAACAAGTGAAAACACTTTCCTAGTTTAGCCTTTTCTTCCACTTACATCATCTCATGTGATTTTTTTTTTTTCCAGTCAACATTTCCTCTGGATTTTTCAGCTGGACGATTTCTGAAAGGTATAACCAAAACCACAGGTTCATATTGAAATTTAGAAACAATAGACTTGTTTTTTCATAGCATCCAACAACCACTCTTCTCCAAGAAATTAGAAATCACTTCAAAATACTAGAAGTTAGAATCTGGCAATTTTTACCTTTACAAGTCGGTTTTGTCACTGCGTGACAATGTTCTGCTACTTCACGATGGTTTGAGGCTGTAGAGGGGCTAAAGCCTTTTTAGACATCTGCAAATGAGGGTGCTGGAGAGCCGGCTGGTAGAAGAGGATCTCATTCTGATAATCAACTAATTGTAATCAGCTGGAGAACCACTGGTCAAGCAGAGAAGCACCTCAGCTCAGATGACTTCTGAAGGAAGAAGTTCCCAGTGAAACACCATTGGCTTCTGCTCGACCAGTGGCTAACGCTGAAGCAACGAATTCCTGCATCGCTAGGAGATGATATATTAGCCACAAAAAGTTGTGTTATATTTTTATTGTCTTCACAGATAAATCAGACCAGCAAGACATCCATAACCATACACAGAAAATATTTATCAAAACAATTAACATTACAAATCTCCTTTTAAAATAATTTATTTCACCGATTTCTTTTTTAAATGGTACTGTCTTACAACATAGATTATTCAACAAAGATGTGCTGAACAGACTCTAAAATAAGAAACATTTAAATTAAGCAATTTTCTCCAATTAGAATTTCGATTTCACCCACATCCTGACTTGTAAACGTTTGCTGGAATACGCTTCTGTTGTAGGCTTGGTTTTTGTGCTTACAAAACCAGCATCAAGTTTCCAGATGTTGAAAAGAAAACGTTACTGTACGCTAAGTATGCATTCAGTTCAACATACAAGGCAACCAAATGATTCTGTCGTTAACGTTAGCATCATGTATATTTTTAATTCACTGCACTAACATTTAAACTAAAACTTCAAACCACATAATCTGTTAAGTGACTAACATTGAAAAGGCAAGCAGTAATATCCTGAAAGCTTACGGAGGACGTCGGCACGCAGCTAAGACGGGGTATCGTTGGACAAAGGCTGCGGGTGTGTGTATGGCTGCTTTTTTTTGTACGAAGCCCACCTGCAGACGGGGCAGCAGTGTCGCCCGCCGGCCAGCCACATCACGATGCAATTCTGGTGGAACACGTGGCCGCAGGGCAAGCCCATGAGCAGGCAACCGTTGGCAAAATTTTCTAGACACACCACACACTCCGTACAGTGCAACATCTCGGAGGGCCACGCCGACCAATCCGGCTCCATGTTGCCTGCGGTGCCGTACGAGCCGTAGGATCTCGCTTTCCATTCGTATGGCTCGCGATGACAATATTTATTGGCACAAGAACAGGTCTCGGCGCCGCACCGACACTCTCCTTCACCGCACCTATGAGAGGTGTTCAGCTCATCGTCCTCCGAGACGTCTTTTTCACTACTGAAGAGCTCTTTGTTTTCACTGTCAGAGTCACTTTCGCTGTCTTGAAAAGTTTCCAGCATTTCCTCATCGGAATGGACGCCGAGGCATTTAAACCTCCACATGGGTAAGTTTTTTATGTAATCTGTTGGTATCAGAGGGTGAAGCCAGAGATCGGGGAAGGCCAACCGCTCTAAGAACAAATCCGGGTCTTCATCCCAATCTGAGTCAAAAGGAAAGTGTTGAAAAGAAGCAATAGGATGAAACAAGTAGCTGGTGTACCAATCCCAGAGGCTTGACAGCCACTCCAGGTTATTAGCGTTTACTTCATCCGTGTTGTTATTGCGTCGTCTTTTCTTCTCAAAGTAATCGATCAGTAACCCGTGACCGAGGTACGTGCTGAGGAAGAGGGCTGGATGCGAAGAGTAGAACATCCAGTCGGCTCTTACCCAAGAAGCCAAAGTAGTTGTGTTAGAGTACCTGAAGAGTTTTAAACTGTACTCATAAAAGCTGTCTAAGTAAGGTAGTTGCAAAAAACCTAACACGGGTAGCCAGGAAATAATTAATAATGAATTATACGTCCCTAAAGTGCTTATAAGAACCACAAAACGCTTTATAGTAGCGCCTTGTGTGATAAACAGGTCCATCCAAGCCATCAGATTAACCAAAACTAAGCTTAAAACAAATAAATCATTAACTTCTGGTTGTAACGAGCGCAAAAAGGAATCCATGGCACGTAGTGATATAAATTCACCGGTGTTATTTCCATACCTGTAAATCCCCTCGGGAGTCCTAAGTATGTAGGATGGTGTCTTGTAGACTCCAATTTCTGCCATGTAACTTTTATTGTCCCAATTTTCCACGTTCACAAAAATAAACTCTACTCTTCCAGTAAACTTCACACTTAGTGCAGAGAAGAACGCCGGAGGCTGGTCGAGGCTGGCAAACAGGTATATTTTTACACGGTACTGGTCACTTTTGTTCCATTCTTCCTTTAAATGTTCCGAGTTGTAGATGGTTTTGATCCGAGAAGCAGCGTGGGCTGTGATCCATTTGAAAATGTGCTCCACTTCGATTTTGCGCCCGCTGTATTCCTTCAGCATGACTTTTCCCTTGGAGGTGCTGGTTTGCGGAACCGACATGATGAGGGTGGATTTCAGCCAACCCCTCCTCCTGCAGTATCTACGAAGAAAATGGCAAGTTAGATTGCAAAGTTTCATACCCCTTCAATTTCTGTTATGACCCCAAAAATGAGACACCCTGAGCACCTGGGAGTCTTTACATACAACAGCAGGAAATACAGGCACCCAATATTCTCTGGCAAAGTGTATTTATTCTTACAATGCATTTGTTATCTATCTTGCAGAAATGTCGTAGAAATATGTATTCATAAAATAGGGAAAGGAATAGTGTTAATTTTCATGGGTCATTCTAGTAAACAAGGCCATACAGTCATTCACGCTTCGTAACTGGATTTGAAAAATATGCAAGCTGACTCTTCGCTATAAAGCTTTAGTATTAAAAGCTGATTTTCCATGGCCTTCCAGCCAAGAAAATAACCACTACAGCATAACTCAACGTCCCCCAGCTTTCCCAAGCCTGCAGGTAACTTTCCCAGTGCTTCCTTCTGTCCCAGTCCTGCCAAGCAGCAGAGGTGTGTAGTTAAAAATCAGTCTGTTCACAGTTGCCTTAATGAAGCTGACAAGTGTCCACTTCCCACTGGGGCCATTTTAGAGGGATGGAGACAGGCTACGAGGTATGGTGAGAGAGCTCACTACAAAACCAGTGGAGAAAGGGGCAGACACGTGCTGCTGGATGATTTGGGGTAAAAGAATACCCCTGCTGTCTGGCAGGCAGAGTGCTGAGGTGTGGAACCCCAAATCCATACCTAAAAGAAGAGGAACCCTGAGTCGTGGTCCAGACCCCAGCAAATGTGAGACCAGTCTGGTGACTCAGGTCCCTTCTCTCATGCATCTTTTGTACCAGCGTCACTATGCCAACCAATTTCTCTGGGCTCCCCAGTTTCAGAAGGATAAGGAGTTACTGGAGGGCTATGAAGATGCTGAGGGGTCTGGAGCATCTTTCTTATGAGGAGAGACTTAGAGAGCTGGGTCTGTTCAGCCCGGAGAAGAGAAGCTGAGAGGGGATCTCATCAACATTTATAAATATCTCCAGGGTGGGTGTCAAGAGGATGGGCCAGACTCCTTTCAGTGGTGCCCAACAACAGGATGAGGGGCAACGGGCACAGATGGAAGCACAGGAGGTTCCATCTGACTGTGAGGAGAAACATCTTTCTTTTGAGGTGCCAGAGCCCTGGACCAGGCTGCCCAGAGAGGCTGTGGAGTCTCCTTCTCTGGAGACATTCAAACCCACCTGGACACCTTCCTGTGTGATCTGCTCTGGTGAACCTGCTTTAGCAGGTGGGTTGGACTGGATGATCTCCAGAGGTCCCTTCCAACCCCAACCAGTCTGATTCTGTGATTCTCTACTCCTCCTTTTAGGAAATGTCTGGCAAGTTTCAGCAATCAAAACACGACACAGCTATCAGGCACACAAGCTGTCTCTGAGATCCCTGCACGTTGAAACAGGGGCCACCAGCCTCATTCACTAGCCATCCTACCTGCATCCTCTCTGGTTTTGGTCTGTCAGCATATGTTTAGACAATTACAACTCCTCCTCTCAGGAGTCTGAATGTAACATTTTTACAAGGAGCCACAAGATATTATCCTACTAATAAAGGTATTCTGACTACTGTAGTGTGCAGTGTTCTGAATTTCAGCTGCAACCTGATGAAAATGATTCACGAGGGTTTACTCAACAAAATATTTCTTGTATCAAGAGAAAATGAATTCATTTAAAACATAATATTTGATCATAACATTAGAAGTAGTTAGAAGCTATGCAAAGAGAAACCCTGCCAAATTTTTAAGATGCTCAAATACCAGTGTTTTGATTATACAAGATTATTTTGCATAAGCACTGCAAAGTCTAAGATATTTCTCTTATGATTAACTGTGAGATTTCTGTAAACATTTAGGACTTAAGCTGCGTAAGACACATGCATATCCATACGCGCCACTGGAATTACAGGCAAAGTTTCCTGTAATGGGAAACAAATACCTCCAACCAAATGTTAAAAGAAAAGTCCTTTTTACAGCAGCACAGCATTATTAATAGCTTCTTTGGCTCTGCTCTTCTTCCTGTTTCTACATCATATGCAAACAACAGCGAATCCTGCACAGCACACTGTATGTTGTCAAAGGGTGTGTGCATATTTCTATACAAACACACACACCTTTGTCAGGGAACAGGATTTGTCAGGCACCATGAGAAGCAGGCACTGTTTGCAAGGTTTCTGCCAACCTGTGTTTCTCCTTTCCAGATGGCAATGTAACGACTCTACAACTCATATAGAGTTCTCTTACTTGGGCTATATATGTAATATATTCAGCTTTGTTCTAAGCAAGCACAGTTCTTGTCCCCAAATGCCTGGACTATAAGGCCAGATTGTTCTATTCATTCCCTTCCATTGCTGTATCACGCTCTACGTAGTCTAATCATGTGTTTCCCACGTGATGCTTTAGGAAGCTGCAGATCCGTGTTTATGGTGCTGATAAATAATGTAATGGAGAATTCGGAACAGACTTTAGCAGAAATAAAACCAAGAATAAAGCCACCTTCTGTCACAGCTACTTTTACAACACAGCAAGCCCTGCTGCCAGAACACAGCTGAGCCTTAAAATACTCTTGGGGTTTAGATAATCCTTTAAGAACATACCTGGGGTCACTGGAACAGTTAAAAGTGCCCGTACGTATGCCGAATCTTGATACTTTCTTCACCATTTTCTCCCAGTGGACTTTACCCACCAGTGGGCTTCTGTCGTTTGCTATGACCTATTGCCAAAAGGAAATAATAATTTAGCGTTACAGTAAGTTTGCTTCCCAAAATGAAGAGCAAGTTTCATGAAAACTGAGATCTAGTCACCCCTCATTCTGTTTTCCCCTTCTCTTACAATAGGGATGGATACAACTGATAGTAACACTAAGTGTATTTGGAGAGTGAAACTCTGAGACACAAATATAGTTTCTGCAGAAAGACAAAAGTGCAGCATCATTTTACGTACTCGTTAAGACAGTAAAATCAGTGGTAGTTAAAATAAAAACCTAGAGAAAACCCCAAAACTATCATTAACCAGTTCACAGTAGGGAGGAAAGGAAGAGGGTTCAGCAAGTTCCTCTTCTTCACAGTAAGACAGACCATTAGTTTATTACTATTCTCCACAAAACATTACAACATACCAAGGAACTGTTGTCTCAGAGCAAGTAAAATAAGTTGGAATGTACATCCCTGGTACCAGATTTGCTTGCCACAGCCACTGTGGAAACTACTGATTAAACTCCCAGGTAATGCCGAAAAATCCCGATTCCTTCCAGCTTTGCCAGTGACTCACTCTGTGACTTTACGTGACTGTTCCACCAACTCCAATGTCCCATCTGCCAATTCAGGATGATAATTCACTGTGATATGTCCCAAGATCTAATTTGTTCTAACCTATTCTATTGAAAGAGTACTTCAGGTTCCTTAGACATAAGCTTCTGCAGACACAAATGACAAAGAATACGCACTAATCCTCCAATTTACAACTGTACAGGGAAGGGAAAAGAGCAAAATAAAGAAAAGGAAAATAAAAGCCTGCCTGCCCACAGCTGACAGGTAATTTTTGAGTGACATGACTGATCATGCGTTATTCCATGAGCTGTCACAGTTTCTATTTTAGAAATGCCTCACGTGCTCCTGCAGGCTGCCTGGTTAACCACTTACAATACATTTTTACATGAAGTTTTGAAACTTCCATTTGTTAGGTATGTGTTTACCCGCTATTAAACTTCTCCCAATCATTTTCCGACTTAATAACCCACAGAAAATTTTAGTAAGAGAATTCACTAAGCAGAACATTGTGCACAGGGAAACAAGGTTAAACTGACGTCACAGATAACACTCCCATTCCACTGAGCCCAAAACATTTAGATAAAAACACAGATGAACATCTAGATAAGAATCCTTCAAGTTATTCTCAAAACACACCCATCACATAGAAAACCCTTTCTGATCAGCTAAACGGAACCTTCAAGCACCAAGACAGCTGGGCAAATCTGCCATATTATCGGGGCTACTTTACATCACCCAATGGAACTGTGAGTATTTTAAACTTACTTCAACTAAGAGAGACCACGTTCCTAAAGACACCTTAACACCAGTGTATTTTTAGAGCTACAACATCACGATAAAGGCATCCAACATAGTAAGAAATGACTACATTTTATTAGTAAGCATAAAAGTAACGTGTTGGTAACTGGATTACTCTTTGGTACAATCACTCAGAGATCGGCTGCTTCCAAAATTCTGCGTGCAAGTTCAGAATACACTGCTGTATGCAGGAGAACCTGTCCTGCTCAGCTCTTTCTTCTGTCTGATATTGCAATATTCACTTTAAGCATCAAGAGAAGGAGGGTTGTTGCAAACACAGTCACCCATATGTTTTAGTGGCATCTGACCATTTCTACTGGCAGGTTTTTTAATTCCCTTTGTGAGAAATGCAGTTGTGATTCGTGCTAAGATGTTTAATGGTTACAGATATAACCAAATGAGGCACGGGCTCCGAACCTGGAAAAAGGAAAAGGTGGTTAAGTTCTATGTAAAAAGTTATGAAACTTGTTTATGAAGTTATATTGATAGAGGGAACTAACATTTTAAGGGTTAACCAACCACATAATAAGGGCCTACTAACCAACTAACACTTTAAGCCACATAATGAATATCTAGTTTAGAGCTGTATGTAACCAATTGTGTTAAGAAAAAAAACAGAATCTCATCAAATGCTGAGATAAGACGTTTTAGAGCACCAGCTGTAACCTTGAGGAGACAAGATAGCCAAGATTTACAGCAAAAAGGGGGCGCCAGTCTGATTTCTGTCAACTTGGCAGCTCGGGTTCCAGCCAATTCATCATAGTGAGCCAAAGGTAAAAAGTTCACTGTGACGAAGCTGAAGGAGCCTTCATCCAAAGACCCCTCCTCAAAATCACCAAGGGACACTGCGCAGGCGCAACAGGGGAGGGTCAAGGAGGAGACTATGGAAATGGTTATCTGAGACTCATTTTAATAAGAAGCAGGGAAAGGTTATGAATATGTATAGTCATTCCTGGGGTTATTATGAATATGTAATACCTTACTGTATTTAACCACACTTCTTATTGTTAAAAGGTGTGCGTGCTGGGCGGAGCAAATCCCCCGCACACCCAGCGCTGTTTTGCTTATGCTCTAATGAACATGTGTTTAAGGAATACAATTAAGGAATTGGATTAAATGTTGTTTATCCACAGAAAAAGCGTAAGTTATTTATTTCACCTTCCCTATAAAAAAAGCCTTTCCTCTTGGGGAAAGCTATTTATGCTGTAGGACAACAGAACTAGCAGTTCGCATTGAAAGAACCCTACTATGGTTTTGCACACTGAAGCTTTGTATAATTTCTTGGGCTTATGGTTTCTTTTTAAAATGTCATTATGGCAAAAAAACCACCCAAATAAACACATCCACTGCAGCTGCTCCTCGCAGACAACACCCACTTACAACATTGGGAGTTCACCACACAGAGGCAAGGGTTTGTATTTTGGAAAGCGGTTGAGCATCTCTGGGGATGAGGGACTTGCAGAAACTCCTGCAGGTTAAGCAATCGCAATGTAATCCGGTTTAAATTAACAGATAAAATCTGCTCAAAGCGTTTGCAAGTTATTTAAGAAGTGTGAATTTTGATAAGCTCAGAAATTGAGCTTAAAAACCTGTGACTGATGAGACCAGGAATGTGAATGCGGAAGGGGCCTGGCAATTCTTCAAGCCCAAGGTGTTAAAGCCATCAGGATTTTCTATTTCAAGCAAGGGGAAAACAAGTTGTCAAGTCCTGCGCTTCTTCCTAGCAAGCGCTTCCAAAAATATGTTAGAAATAGTTTTGAGCATCTACAAGGAATGAAAAAAGGTCAAAAGGAAGAGCTAGCAAACAAAGATAGGTGAGAAATCAAAAAAATGTAAGGAAAAATGAGCAGTTCAAGTCAGACCATACGAAGTACATTACAAGCTGCACCAAAGGGTTTTTCAGTCATATGAATAAGAGCACAACAGGGAGAAAAGCAGCAGGATCACCATGCAACTAAGACAGGATAGAAATGTAAGATCATTTTCTTTTTAAAATGAAAATAATGCTCTGAGTCAGTTGTCAATGAAGGGGAGCTGGCTGGTCCTGGGTAGTGTAGCAAGTTTATGAGAACAGACTCTATCACCTGAAGATGGAAACAAAATTCAATTTAATACACTTAAATCAGAGTAAGCTGGTAATCTTCATCTCAGAACTGCAATACAATTAGCACACAAAATTACACATGAACCTGCAAAGGTTTCTGATAAAATCCCTGTCAGAGCAATTTGCATTTTGACAGGAGAATAACAAGTTAGTAACTATATTTAAGAGCGAATGAAAAAAAACCATTAAAATTATCCCATCAGTTTGTAGAACAAAACTATAGAACAAATTTTAGAAGTGCAGAGACAGTTGAATTTTCCACCCCTTTCCAGCATGGAATTACTGAAGATGTTTCATTTCCAATTAAGTTGAGGGTTAAAAAAAAAAAAAAAAATCCATCTTTTCCTGGAGAAAAAGAACAGAGTTTCAAGAGAAAAGGAAATGTATTACCCTTTCTGTAGTTTGGTATGGTATCTAGTACTGTGCCACAGGGACTGGAGAGTTGGGTGGGGAAAAATGTAATGAAATATAACAAGGGCAAGTGTAGAGTCTTGCATCTGGGCAGGAACAACCCCAGGTTTCAGTATAAATTGGGGAATGACCTATTAGAGAGCAGTGTAGGGGAAAGGGACCTGGGGGTCCTGGGGACAGCAGGGTGACCATGAGCCAGCACTGGGCCCTTGTGGCCAGGAAGGCCAATGGTACCTGGGGTGGATTAGAAGGGAGTGGTCAGTAGGTCAGAGAGGTTCTCCTGCCCCTCTGCTCTGCCCTGGGGAGACCACACCTGGAATATTGTGTCCAGTTCTGGGCCCCTCAGTTCCAGAAGGACAGGGAACTGCTGGAGAGAGTCCAGCGCAGGGCAACAAAGATGCTGAAGGGAGTGGAGCATCTCCCGTGTGAGGAAAGGCTGAGGGAGCTGGGGCTCTGGAGCTGGAGAAGAGGAGACTGAGGGGTGACCTCATTAATGTTTACAGATATATAAAGGGTGAGTGTCAGGAGGATGGAGCCAGGCTCTTCTCAGTGACAACCAATGATAGGACAAGGGGTAATTGGTTCAAACTGGAACACAAAAGGTTCCACTTAAATTTGAGAAGAAACTTCTTCTCAGTGAGGGTGACAGAGCCTGGACCAGGCTGCCCAGGGGGTTTGCGGAGTCTCCTTCTCTGCAGACATTCAAACCCGCCTGGACACCTTCCTGTGGAACCTCAGCTGGGTGTTCCTGCTCCAGCGGGGGGACTGGACTGGATGAGCTTTTGAGGTCCCTTCCAATCCCTGACATTCTGGGATTCTGTGAACACTTTCAGGAGACCAGGAGATCAGTTTTTATAGAGAGATAAAAAGAGGTTTTAAAGTAAGAAAGAAATTGGCTGAGGCAAGAAAACATCAAAACGCCAGGAAGGCGCTAACGGACTTCTTAATAGATTTACCTCAGAGCTCAGTTCAGCATATATTCCAATTAATGCCCTTCCTGCAGAAACTTCAAGTCTCCCAAAGGCATTTGTAGATGACATAAAATTGGGAAGCACGTCGATGTACAAAGAGGATTATAACCCCATACGGGAAGAGCTGCACAAATCTTGTAATGCAGAGTGTCAGAAATGAAATTGAATCCAATAATGAACAGGACACTCGGGGAGTTCATCAGTTAGAAACAGCCATGGGAGGAAAAGCTTGGGTCTGGTAGTCGATCCAAAAGGAACTACTGAGCCATCAATATTCACGGGCTGTGAAATAAGCAAAGCCCAGGATATATTATGCCCAACAAAAACTGGTTGATTGATCTCATGTAGTGGGGTAGACACCAGGACTCGGTGAAATTAAAAGGCGATGTCAATGTAAGTGCAATAGGAACAAATGAGTCACGAGGACGCCTTGGTCAGAAGTCAGATAAACCTTTCCGAGAACAGACGAGAGTATTTAAATGAGACAACTTATCATTTAATAGAGACAGCAAGGTATTTTATAAACACCTATTCCACAGTTTAGCAGAGACCTGAACTCGCTCCTCAAGAAGGTCCCTTTTAGTCATATGCTCGATGGCATTTTAAAGAAATAAAGACAAAAATCACATTCACAATCTGCAACTTATCATATGTCAGAGCGATAAAGACGACAATGAAGATAACTCAATCCATTCATCATTTTAACGCCCTAAGAGAATCCAACAGGATCAAAGTAACCCTGCCATTTAACAATCCCACATCATGGAATAGACCTTCTCCATAGTTTAGACCTAACCCAGGCCAGAGGACTGCCTCTGACTGCAGAATTACCATCTCTATATATGAATTATCAGCTTCTTTAGTAGAAGAAGATGCTGGAGCGAAGGCCAGGCCCTCCGTGGGCATCCATCCACAAAATTCCTCCAACATCTCAGACACAAGTTTCTTCATGCTCCCTCTGTGAATTTGGGAGGACCACACCATATCCCAACAGGTCAGGAGATTCTCACTGACGACACTGAAATACTGCAGGTGAGTTATGCCACCAAGATGTGCAAAGTGAAAATGGAAAGGTTGGGGGTTGGAAAAACCCCTTTATTTCTACATGATTTGATTGAGCTTTCTTGTTTAGTTTCTGTAAATACCTAAAAAGGTGGCTTCCAGATACCACAGAAAACAAAGTTAAAACAGAATTCTTCTAGGGACATATAATACTGAAATAATCAAAAATCCTGATGATTTCAACAGGTATTTGCACAGGTACCTTTTGCATTGGAAGAGTTCTCCTGACTTTGAATTACACAGAACTGTCCCAAAAGAAGCAAATAACAGAATCATTTTGATCTGTAAGGTAAAATAGTCACAGTTATGACATTAAAAAAGCGAACAGACTTTAAGAACAAATACCCTGGGGACAGAAGGATCACCTGGTTGTTCTGTATGTGTCCCATGATGGCACTCAAAATGATCTGTTCCATAATATTCCCCAGCACCGAGCTCTGTTACGGAGCAGATCATCCGGAGTGCCACCACGCGGCACATACAGATAGAAGCCTTATTTGAGCATTCTCCTATTTTCTGTTCCTTTAAACCTGATACTGTTCAATCCCTCTTAGATGGGTATGCAGAGATTTCAAAACAGGTCACTGTAACAAGATGTGGTCTCAGTAAGTTTTGATGCTCACTCAACTAAAAATGCTCACATATCACAAGGCATGATAATGAAAGTCAGAGACTGACAAATGCACAACAAAAAACACTTCATGATATTTCAACTTCCATTTATTTTAACCAATCCTAACTCCTTCAATTCCTTTCTCCGCTTTATTCTATGGTTAAGATATATAGAGGAAAGAAACGTACTAACCATTTGATGCATGAGAAGAATTACAGCATGATGGGGGAAAGACCTTACACACATTCTCATAGCAAAGATACTAAAGAAAGGTTAACTTGTATTTTTTTTTTAATGGGGAACAATCTGCAGTGTAACATGCCCAGGACCAGGTCTACCATCTGGAACGAAAACAACACTTACAAGTTGCCTCCACTCCAACAACTTCTGGTGGACAGCAGGGTGACCATGAGCCAGCACTGGGCCCTTGTGGCCAGGAAGGCAAATGGTACCTGGGATGGATTAGAAGCGGGGTGGTCAGTAGGTCAGAGAGGTTCTCCTGCCCCTCTACTCTGCCCTGGGGAGACCACACCTGGAATATTGTGTCCAGTTCTGGGCCCCTCAGTTCCAGAAGGACAGGGAACTGCTGGAGAGAGTCCAGTGCAGGGCAACAAAGATGCTGAAGGGAGTGGAGCATCTCCCGTGTGAGGAAAGGCTGAGGGAGCTGGGGCTCTGGAGCTTGGAGAAGAGGAGACTGAGGGGTGACCTCATTAATGTTTACAGATATATAAAGGGTGAGTGCCACGAGGATGGAGCCAGGCTCTTCTCGGTGACAACCAATGATAGGACAATGGGTTCAAACTGGAACACAAGAGGTTCCACTTAAATATGAGAAGAAACTTCTTCTCAGTGAGGGTGCCAGAGCCTGGCCCAGGCTGCCCAGGGAGGTTGTGGAGTCTCCTTCTCTGCAGACATTCAAACCCGCCTGGACACCTTCCTGTGGAACCTCATCTGGGTGTTCCTGCTCCGGCAGGGGGATTGCACTGGATGAGCTTTCGAGGTCCCTTCCAACCCCTCACATTCTGTGATTCTGTGAACTTGCAGCAACCCGAAGACTTCGCAGACCACAGGATACGCAACAACTTCCCACAGAACCTGAACACCCTTGACAGGTAGCTTTTCTAAAGAGGACATTTTAAAAATCGGCCCTTAAAAACTAGTTCTTACTGCTTCTAACAGCCTCAGGGACCTAAAGTAACCTCAGTAACACTAAAGCAAAAAACATCCTGATGAATCGTCTACTTTGCACCTTCAACAGCACTTGCGCCTTACTAGTCTGATTAAGAGTCATTCCACTTGTGTTTGCTACATCCTGCCTGAGATGGGAAGAACACTAAAAAAAGAGAACTCACTGCAAAAACAAGAATTGTGAGATCACCACAATACAGGAGAGCTCTGAGTTAAGTGATGCACATGTGTTTTATATACGTAATGGTTTGTGATGGAAAAAATATTCATATTGGCAGCATCTCTCAGCCTTTATGGGATAGGAGTATGTGCCACGAAGGGAAGAGAAAACTGTATCAAAATGAAATCACCAACGGAAACTCAGGCATGATCTAAGCTGGAATTTAGCCAGGATACCAGGTGTCAGGCACACCATTTTGCATATGCACGAATAATCCAAACTCTGTTTTACAGCTTAGCCACAAAGACAAGTCCATGCACTCGCTGGAAGATTTTTAGGGATTCACAAAGATACAAAGGTTCAAAAAGCCTCCGCTTCTTCAGTGCTTTTCATAGAACCCTTTGTAATCAACAGCTATGTTGCAAACTTTCCTCTCATAAATAAAACAGAAGTAAAAATAATTGGACAATTCTCATGTAGGAATACAATTAATTATAAATGGGCTGGTGAGTTATTTATTAGACGCATGGAAAAAAAAGGCAGCCTATTCCAGATAATGTCAATAGGTTTCTACATGACTGTCTACACTTTTATTAATTCTGAGACATCTCACTCTCTCTTTATTATTCGGCATTGTGCTGATGGAACTGAATTTCCGCATTGTTGCTCTTTCCTAAGAACTTACAACTGTTTCAGAATCCATCCATATGGATTAAAGGTGTCTGGAGCTTTTTTGTTTTGCTTTTCTGAGAAAGAAACCACGAGAAATTAGATTCAAATAGGCAAAGACAGGAGACCACATGCACCACAGCATGCAAAAATTAACCACCTCAAAACTACATGTAGTTTCTCAAGGGAGGTGAGGTGTCCTATGCACCTATTTTAACAGCTCAGTTAGACTGTCAGTTAAATCAGAGGCTGAGAATAAATGAGCTTCTGTAATGGATTAATACAGATATGCTGACAATGTGAGAGCTATTACATTCAGCTGATGGCGTTCTGCACCTTTAACTGGATATGAAGACTCTCAAGAAAGATACTAGAAGTTAAAATTGGATATTCTATGGTAAATAATCCTGGAGGGTGACTGAAGAAGACACAAATACTGAGTGATGTATTTGTAAAAAAATAAGTGTTTCTACTTGATTTCCTTTCCTTGATCACCTGGCAGAATTAAAAAGGTAAATATGAAAATTACTTCTCCTCCAACCAAGCAAAAGAAAGAACAAATGAACAAAATCCTGTAGGCACATCCCTGGCTCTATGACTACACCACTTGAACAAGAAGCTGAGACGCAGAACAGAGAGCAACATTTTATATCCATGATAATGCCCTTTGCACCCCTACCAGGCACCGTCAAAATGTTTGTCCTCCTGCTCCAACGCCAGGAGTAAAGTTCCCTTCACTTCTCTCTACCACTACATTACAGACTCTTAAATAAAAATATAAATTAATTTAGTTTGTAACTTCATTCAAAGAGGATTTTTATCTGTAGATCATTTACTGTAAGTTTTTAAAGAGTCATAATGGCTATGATATTGTTGGATGTGACAGGCTTCCAGAGACTAACCAGATCGCATGAGCCACAGCAGAGTCTGGAAAAGCAAGAGCATCACGTGTTACTCCTCTACCAACAAGAGAAACAGCTCTAGAAACTACCACACATCATCCCTGCTCACCAAATAAGTGCCCAACAGCAGCTGGCAAGCAAGAAGAAAGGCATAAATGGTGATGAGATCATGACTTAATAGGAGAGAGGACACGCAGCTCTCTGTGGCTCCACAGAAGCTCCACGTAGGAGCAGAGGGCACACGGGTAAATAAATCATCACTGAACCTGGATGCTTTGCATGTGGATTTTCAGAAAATAAAGAAACAAAGCCACAAAACATGGTTTCCTTGTGTATGGACCATAAAAATGGTCTTAAGAGTGTCCATCCTCCCATACATCACCATAAAGTCTTCAAAACCAACTCAACCAGCAGCCTCTGTGCCAGCTGAGCCAGAACTGCTCCCCTCCCTCTCCTGCTTCCCAGCAGCCCTGGAGCATCTCCCGTGTGAGGAAAGGCTGAGGGAGCTGGAACTCTTGAGCTTGGAGGAGACTGAGGGGTGACCTCATTGATGTTTACAGATATATAAAGGGTGAGTGCCACGAGGATGGAGCTAGGCTCTTCTCGGTGACAACCAATGATAGGACAAGGGGTAATGGGTTCAAACTGGAACACAAGAGGTTCCACTTAAATATGAGAAGAAACTTCTTCTCAGTGAGGGTGCCAGAGCCTGGCCCAAGCTGCCCAGGGAGGTTGTGGAGTCTCCTTCTCTGCAGACATTCAAACCCGCCTGGACACCTTCCTGTGTAACCTCATCTGGGTGTTCCTGCTCTGGCAGGGGGATTGCACTGGATGAGCTTTTGAGGTCCCTTCCAATCCCTGACATTCTGTGATTCTGTGGAACAGGGATCAAGGGTCAGGATCCTGAAAAGGATCTGGAGTTCCATTCTGCTTCGCAGCTGGTGGCAACAACAGAGCAGGGGAATGGGCCGACCCTGCCTGCGGCCACCAAACCCATCCATGAGGCGTCCTCACTCTCCTGCTGCCACCTGCCTAAGCATCCAGCTGATCAATTAAATGTAATGTTTCCATGGGATGCCGAACTGTAAAGGAAAGCGGGCAAGGGAGGGTAATCAAGAATTAGAACATGGAAGTGATGATAAAAACAGCTTTGGAGGGATGAAGTCTGAGAAAGGAACACCAGAAAACCTGTGAAAGGACATGAAGAATCCAGCACAGGAGTTACGGGGAGGGACGGAGCAAATGAAAACTCAAAGTGACGAAAACTCATAAGGGAAGACTGAAAAAAAATAAAAGATATTTGACATGTCTAGTGGTTTTTATTGTGGCGAAACAGACAAATAGTGTTCAACAACTAAACTATTCAGTAAATTCCACTAATTTTTTTTTCCACAGCTATTGTAACCAACTGAATAGCTGTGCAAATATTCCCAGAATGATGACAACATTAATCACACTAGAGATATCACAACGCAGCCCATCTCATCTGCTATTATGAAGCTAGCTGAAAATATATTACGATTAAAATCCTGTGAGCAACCAACAACAGAGAACTACCATATTTTACTCTTTTGAGCTGTATGTGGAGGAGGAAAGGTTTTTCATAGCATATTTATGCCTGTATTTGTCGACTAGCTTGGAGATGTGTAAACTTCCTTTCAATGCGCTCTCTCTGCTTGAAGAACCCCCTCCAGTATGATTTAAACCCGAAACGTAGATTCAATAAATGCCCAATATATTTTTTCCCAAAACACAAATGCCATGTTGATTGTGGAGGTAATTTGTCCTCTCATTGTCTATTTTAGGGTGAGATTTGATGTGGTGACAGTGTAAGTCATTAATAACAGGAAGTCACTAGAGCTTGATAATCTATTTAAATAGCAAACATGAAGCGAGGAGACCAGACAAACCAGGCGGGATAGCTGTCAACCGAACAGTTAATTGCCTGGTGGAGAACTTTGATTGTCTGATGTGGCTGTTAGAAGGGAACTTACGCCTTAAAAATGTCCTCTTATCAACAGAGAAGTTGATGCAGAAAAGCATTTTTACATTTTGCTCTACATTACATAGGTTCTCAAGAGTGATGATATACTGTTTCAGAATCCTATTTGGAAGTCTTTCTTTTCCTAAACATTCTCCTCTGCTCATGCAGCCCTGGGGACGCACGCTCAAAAAAATCAGTGGGTCCAGGAGGTGTCGGGGAAGGTTGACTCTAAACTACTGGAGTATGTTGTAGAAGCAGCCTGCCAGCCTGAGAAGGAACACACGGAGATCTTGCCTTCATGAAGATGCAACGGAGATCTAGAAAACACTCTTTAAAGTGCCCTTTAGACAAACAGAAACTTGAACTGGTTGCATTTGAGCAGGTAATACCAGCAAAAGGAAGAGCAACACCAGAGGCCCCTCTCCTGTGCCAGCCGGGAGCATCTTACACTTACTGCACCTACTTCACACATCACACAAGCTCTTACAATACCAAGGCCAAGTACTTGCATAATCTGTGTACTTAACTGTGTGCTGCTTCACTTGTCTTCTGATTCTAAAGTAGCTGGTTTTCAAAAAGCAATCCACAGAATAACAGGGTTTTTTTCTTTCTGTCTGTATAGGAACTATGTTACTTCCAGCCTTTCTTGTTTTTTCGAATGAATTTATTCCTTATGATCTCCCTGATGCAGCTTGTATTTCTCATCTATCATACACTTTTACTACTAGTTAACTATGTTCATGAACTCCTCCTTTGAAAGACATTTTGGATGTGATAAATACATTTTTAAAAAGGTCGAATTTCTATACCTGTACCAGCCAGATCCCATCTTTTGTGTCTTCTACAAGCTCATAGAAGTGCATTTCCCCGCTAAAGTTAGTACTGGAAACCGATTCAGAGGCCTCTTCCTCCTTGAGAGCAGAATAGAGCTCTCCTTCCATGAGGTCTCCTGAAAAAGAGACAATTGGAGAAATTAGATTAAAATGGCACTTGAGAAAGATCATTTCATAAATTCTAATAACAGCTTCACTAACCATATTTTACATGGTTTCTCAAAGAATGTTTTCAGTCGGAAGGTAGCCGAACTAAAACGTTAGAATTCTATCTATAGTTTCGTGACTATGAACAATTTTACTTCAGCTGTCAGACCACAAAACATGAACATGACTCTTCTGACCACACGGATGTACCACACATGCAACTGAGCGCACAAAAGAATAAATCACAGAACCACAGAATCGACTGGGTTGGAAAAGACCTCAGAGATCTTCAGGTCCAACCCTTGGTCCAACTCCAGTCCATGGACCAGATCATGGCACTAAGTGCCATGGCCAATCTCAGTTTAAAAACCTCCAGGACCGGTGAGTCCAGCACCTCCCTGGGCAGCCATTCCAATGCCTGACCACTCTCTCTGCAAAGAATTGCTTTCTAATATCCAGCCTAAATTTCCCCTGGCAGGGTTTAAGCCTATGCCCCCTTGTCCTATTGCTGACTGCCTGGGAGAAGAGCCCAATCCCCACCTGGCTATAACTTCCCTTCAGGTAGTTCTAGAGAGTGCTGAGCTCACCTCTAAGCCTCCTCTTCTCCAGACTAAACAACCCCAGCTCCCTCAGCCTCTCCCCATAGGGCCTGTGTTCAAATGAACATTCTCTAAGCCTCACTCTCTGAAAATAGCAATATTCCATGGCTGAAAGCGATTTTAATTCATGTATCTTTGCTTTCATTTCGCACGATAGTAACTTTGCAGCAACTAACTTCTTAACATCGATAATTCAAACAGCCTTCCAGAATTTCAATCAGTAATTTTGTACCAATAAAACAAACAAAACCCCCACAAACATTTCAAGTTAAAAACCACCAACAACACAATATTCCAAGTAAAAATCTCAGGTAGAATATTTTCACCATTGGGTCCTGCTTGCAAAGTTGGAAAAAGTTCCCATGAATTCCAATCCTAGTGATGCAAGGAGCTCACAGCAAAATCATCCATGTGCCCCTTGTAATCTCATTTCCTTCTCATGTTCTATTTCACAATCATTACAAACACTGCTAATGACAACTAGCATTCTAGTAACTAATCTATTAAGCTTGAAGAAATCAAGGTTTGTCCTGGCTGTTTCCTTCAAAACGTGAAATAAAAAAGCGTTACAGCTGAAACCCTTGAGGGGTTTCCAAAAGTATTCATAGAATTTATTAAAAAAACCCCACAACATGGAAAAATGCTGCAAAGCCTGTTGGTATGAGAAATGTTTCCATGACATTTGAAGAAGTAGGTTAATACAGTTTGTTGGGAGTTAAACACTTCTCTGCAGCATTTTGCAACCCAAACATCATGAAAGTACCTGACAGCCAAGGAGTGAAAGTGATTGGAAACAAAAGTGAAATTGCCTGATGCTTTTTTACTGGTGAAGCAACACAGCGAATAAACAACATGAATAAACAATGAACAATAAAAGCAAATTAGATTTAAATGCCCAGCATTAATATAAATTATTTAAAAGAGTTAGCATTTTTAAGGTTACAGCACTCAGTATATTCATCCCAATCCTACTAATTTTTCTGTCCAGCCCTTTAACCCCCTGGCTGTGCACCCCAATCACTGGGATTTCTCTCTCTCCTGGATCAGCAGACCCTTGGACCATGGATTTAAAGCAGCTACTCACATTTTCCTGCTTGGCTGGCACTCCGGCTATTACATCAGCCCCATCTCCCAGCCCTTGGGGCTGCTCCCTCCGACCGCCCCAGGCCAGCACCCCGACTTCCAAGACACTTCGGTCATTCCTTGTATCTCCTTTGCTCTTCACCCTTCCCTGTTCATCACACCCAACGTCCACCTCTTTCACCTGCTGTCCTTTACTTCCCAAACACCTCCCTGCCCTTTTTCCAAGCCATCTTTTGGACACAGGATCTATTTCTGCTCCTCTTGTGTAAAACCATCGTGTAAAATCCTTCTGCTTCTCGGCTGTAAAATCACTGCTCCGCTCAGTACCCATCTTCACAGTAATAACATCAGCAAAGGGCAGGAATACACGGGGAAATCTGGCCCCAGCTGTAAACAGTAACCCCCTGCATATATTTGGATTATTTTTCCCCTCCTCGTTTTTCACAGCAGACAACGTTCCCTTTCTGTGCAACCACCACCTCGCCCGTCCTGACCCCGACCGCCCACCGCAGCCACCCGGCGGAACTCCCCGGGAAGAGCCACCCCTCGGTGCCCCGTCCAACCGAGGCCTTTTCCCTCCCCGCGGCCCATTCGGGCTTTCAAACGGGTTTTTAACGTCGCCATCCCCGAGCTTCCCCCCGGCCCAAGGGCCGAGAGGCCGGAGCGGTTACATGGAGGAAGGCGCGGCGGGGGGGGAACCAGTTTCCTCCCCACGTTCGCCCTGCGCTGGCCCGCAGGCGTGGGCAGCAGCGCCCGGTTCTCCAGCCCAAGGGCGCCGGGACTCACCGGGGACCGACCTCCTTCCCTCCCTCCCTCCCCACGCGTGGGTGGCGGCGGGGAAAACCTCCGCGTACCTGACTTCTCCACCAGCTCCCGCACATCCTTCTTCTCGGGCAGCCCCGAGTAGCCCAAACCCCGGCACTCCAGGATGGTCCGCAGCTTCCTGAAGCTCAACGCCACCGGGTCCACCAACTGCGTGGCGAGGAAGCCGCTCTCGTACCACGCCACGGCCTCGAACACCCTGGCCAGGACGAAGAGCGCCAGGAAGTAGAGCAGCAAACAGCACAGCTTCACCCACATCTTCCCGCCGGGGAGCCGAGCCGGAGGCCGGGCTGCCGCGGGGCGGGGAGGGGAAGGGACAACGGGGCTGTCAGCGCCGCGGGGCCGCGGCCCCCCCTCCCGCCTCCCGGCCGCTCGCCCCGCCCCGGCGGAGCCGGAGCCGCGGCCGCCGGCGGAGACATAACAAGTGACGTGAGGCCGGGGCGGGGCGGAGCGGGGGGACCCGGTGCTGTGTGTCCCCCCCCAACCATCCACCCGGTGATTCAGCACCTCGGCCCGACCCGGGGGCACCGGGCTGGGGTGGTGGTGGCGTCCCCGGCATCGACTTTGGACCCGGAGGCTGCTGTTGCAAAACCCCAAAAAATATATATATATACACACACACATATATATTTTTACATATATATATATCTCTATAAACCTTGAATATCAGTTTTCGGGGCGATCCAAACATTTCTCACGAGAAGAAAAATATTTACACAGCTGGGATGGGGTCGATGTGTTTGCACAGTTTTAAGGCGGTTTAATGGGCGCAGGGGACAGGGAGGTAAAATGTAATCCCCCGCTCCTCCTTTTAGCCGGTGCTAAAGCAAATACTAAAGTGAAAGCCCTCAGTACGGGGGAAATTGAGATTCGGAGGCTTTGCGTTGGCACTTGGAGCTTGTGCTGAACCAACAGTAAAAAGCAACCGGTGAGCAGCACCATGACTTCAGAAAAAGGTTTAAATTGGGGCTGTTCTCCCAGTTGAAATCATTTGGAGCGCAGTGGGGATCCTCATTTCAGTGGATCCACAAGTAATCATCCTGGGCTACACAAGAATTGTCAGGCTGCAAAGATGTGATTTAATCTGCTACAAAAGATGTACTAAAATCAAGCTTCATCTTTGAGACAGGGCCCTTCTCTGAAGGAAATGCAACATTTCTTTTGTATGTTCAGTTATTTTAGGAATCCATAATTTGCATGAAAATTGCCTTCTCATACAGATGAACACAAAAATAGCACAGCTTAATTTTAAAAACACTTGACAACCCCCCAGCGTGTACATGCTTAAGTAATTCTGTACTATTGAATTTCAAAAAGACACGTTAGTATTGACCTGCAGAAAGCATTTCAACCCCTGTACTCCTCCGAGCCTTTAAAAGACATTTACAGGGTTCTCAGTGTGCTGATGTGATTTAGAAAGGAAACAAACAAACACAACAACAAAAACAAACCTCAAAACAAAACCAACCCAGGTTCAGCTTGTTTTGTCACACAGACACCATGACCCCTTTGAAAGGAAAAATCATGACACTGTTTTCTTCAGGAATGGGCTTATTTTGTTTCTTGAAAGAGCAAGAGTGGAGGGACTGCAGAAGTAGCTGCTCACAAACAAAGCCCTCATGGGCTGGTTGATGTCGTGCCTCACACTGGGAGTCATATAAACCTTTATTCATAATTTTTATGTGATAAAGATGAGAGGTGAACAGCAAACCCCAGCTGTGCCAATGCTGCCTGATTGAATACAAAGGGATTTGGAGCGAGCCTGGGGTGGGAGGCCCAGCTGGGCCAGACTGGACCTGAGGCACAGCCCAGCAAAGGGGCTGGCAGGAGGCCGGGCTCAAGTGCTGCTGCGGTTTGGTAAATTTCTCCTTCCACAGAGCCAGGGCCCATCTCCCTAATGAGAAAGTGGCAAAGCATCAAGAAGATGAATCCTTTCACCCTGGCAAAAAAACAAGAGAGTGGTTTTGTTATTGGAGCTGGCAGCGCCAGGGACGTTCAATAAAACACACACTTGGCGTCCCCTGCCAGGAGGGCCGGAGGAAGGCTCACCCTGGAAACACACCCCACAAACACAGTTCTGCTGCAAAAGCTTCATGAAAGGCTCATTTCTTTTGTCACACATCCGAGAAGTTGCCTGATTTCCCTACCTTTTGTTTCAAGTGAGCAGCTCAAGTGTATGTGAAGTGATAGGTGGGAGGAAGAGATGGCGTGTGTGAAAAGGAACCTTGTATATTGAATTTTAGTTAGAAGACACATTGCCTTTTTTTGGTGGTGGTTGGTTTGTTTTTAATGAGCACCACAGACCCCTCTCCACCCCATCCCCTTGTTTCTCCCCTCTAGCTCATTCAGAGATGCCCTCCAGCAGGAAAGCACCCAGCAACAACTACAACTCTATGCTCACAGCTAAACTATTTGCAACACCAACCGCTGGGGAGGCTGTCACCGACATGTCATTTCCTAATGCTCACGGGCTGAGTTAAATCAATTCTTAACATTCCCCAGTGGTAACTGATGACGAGGCCCCTGCAGAGACGGAGCTAATGAACTGCCAAGACTCAAAACCCTGGGGTCATTTCAGGAAAGTAAAAAAAATGTTTCAAACCACTACTCAAAACCCCTCACAAAAACCAAAAGCAAAGCAGCAACCAACAAAGAAGCTCCCAGGCAATGAGGCAGGATGGGGCAGAGCTGCATGTAAAGAGCAGGGATGGGTACGGCCAAGAATACACGGGGTGAGTTGTCCAAAAGCCTGGCAGAGAAAACCAAAACCCATTTGGTTCCTCTCCCAGGCTCTCTGGTCCTTCTCTTCCTTCCCACTTTTACATCCCTGAGAACACTGGAACTTGTTGTATTTTCTAGACAGTTGCATTTGCTGCTTTCCACTTACAACTCAGAATGTCTTTGACATGTTACCTGCAAACCATTTTTCAAGGAGTTTTAATTATCTGGAAAATTTAAATATCTTAACAGTGAATTAAAATTCATTTGGGTTGAAGACAAAGACAACACGCTGACATTTTTAAAGACCCCAGGGTTAACTCCAACAACATTAAACAGACATCAGTCAGTCAGTCCTGTGCTCATAGAGCAAATATTACAAATGTGAAGAGAATGAAGAATATAAATGCCGCTTTTAACCAAAAACCCAAAGCAGGGATCTGCTTCTAAACAATTTTGGCAGCAAAAATATTTTACTCTGATTTACGAGAGAATGAGACGAAATCTTCAGAACTGGGACAACCATCTTTTCTTGTCAGACAGCCAAACTTGAAGCCTCTGCTGCCCCTTGATAAATGACAAGGATTCCCTCTCCTCCCCCACCCTCTCTGATGAGTGGTTGCTGACTGCGCAGCCTGGCAGTATGGACAATAATCCACTTTCCAGACTTCTATGGGGAACATTAAGAAAAGTACTGTCATTTTGAAGTCAGTAAAACTGAAAATCTTAATTCCATCCCTTACCACCTCCAAATATTATCATACTCTTTTTTTGGACAGTCTTAATGTTGCCATACATCAAGACAAATTTCAGCAAACTAATATCTAAACTACCTGAAACGCCCACTTCCTAAGAGTCAGCCAGCACTGTAAATACCATCATTAGGAGTTCACTAACACGGAGGCTCTTGATGTACTTTTTAAGCAGCACAGGTGCATCTCAACACATTTTTATGTGTGATATGAAACCGTGACTACTTGTCATTATCTGATATTTATCAAGTAAACCAACAGGCCTGTATGAGGATCTCTAAGCAAGACAACAGTAGCCCAGATACTATTTTGTTACATGTAGAGGAATTTTACATCAGAGGATGTTTCCTGCTATCTACGAGCAGCCAAACTGAAATAGATTTAATATATATGTGTTATTCTGCAATAGAATGTTCAGTATTTGACACCTCAGCTAAAGCACTGGCTGTTTGGGTGAGGCAATCCCAGCGTAACCCAGTAGTGACTCACACTAATTCAGGTTGGACGGGACTGCAGGAGGTCACAAAGTCCAACCTCCTGCTCAGTGCAGGGTCAGCTGCGGCACCTGAGCAGGTTGCTCTGGGCTGTACACAGTCCGCAGTTGTACTTGATACTCACCCCTTCCTCTCCTGTGGCAATTTTCTTTTCCTACAAACATGGAACAGTCAACAGCACAGAGATGTACATCAGCCAAAGCCAAAACAATCTACAGGAGTAGGATAAATTACTTAGAGCTTGAAATATACGACACTTTTTTGCTAGGCAGTATTGTTGGGTTTCTTGTTTGTTTTTGTTTTGTTTTGTTTTTGTTGTTGTTTGTTTTGGTAACCATGAAAAACTATTTGGTTCCCCTTGGAGTAGATTAAACTCTTGTTTAATGACCAAAAAAAAAAATCAGGAGACCTTGCCTGCGCGTGCTAAGAGATGACAGAGGGGACCACAGTGGCAAAGAACATGACAAGCTAAACCAGTGTGCTTATGACATAAGAAATAAGATGGTATTTGCGTGTCTTTAAACTTCATATATGATTACATAAAAAGCAAGAAGCAGTTTGGGCCTAAATCTGACAGAATGACAGTGACTTGTAAGCAGCTACATGTCATGTATTCTTATGAGAATACAGATTTCTCTGTTTTCTTGTCCTGTCCCAGCAGTATGGGCACAGATGAAACAACATGGTCCCAGACTCAGACCAAATGCCAGTTTGCAGTCAACTTTGTCCAAGTTTATTAGGAGCTTTGGTTGTACTGTGCTATGGAAAACACAAGCTCATATCTGGCTTGTGCTGCTGCTTCCAAATATTGAAGTGAGTATGTTAAGCAAGTGGTACTCAAGCTGAGGCATTTATTTCAAGTACACTTTTACAAGACATTTGCCAGTCAGATCACAGAATCACAGACTGGCTGGGGTTGGAAGGGACCTCTGGAGATCATCCAGTCCAACCCACCTGCTAAAGCAGGTTCACCAGAGCAGATCACACAGGAAGGTGTCCAGGCGGGTTTGAATGTCTGCAGAGAATGGGACTCCACAGCCTCTCTGGGCAGTGTGATCCAGGGCTCTGGCACCTCAGAGTAAAGAAGTTTCTCCTCACATTCAGATGGAATCGCCTGTCCTTCAGTCTGTGCCCATTGACCCTCATGCTTTTGTTGGGCACCACTGAAAGGAGTCTGGTCCATCCTCTTGACACCTACCCTGGAGATATTTATAAACATTGATGAGATCCCCTCTCAGCTTCTCTTCTCCAGACTGAACAGACCCAGCTCTCTGTCCCTCCTCATAAGAAAGACACTTCAGAGTCCTCATCATCTTTGTAGCCCACCGCATGACTCCAGTCTGTAAGTCAACACAAAACTCAAGAGGAAGTTTACTAACCACGTTAACAGCCTAATGACAGGCTAAATGTTCTGTTTCTGGCACAGCAGTCTTCTTAACGCAGCCCTGACTCTGTTTAAAGTCACTCTTCGGTATGTACTTGTGACATGTTTGAGGAGGCTGTGAGATGCATTCCTCATTGCCCAACTGGCAGCGAGCCCCGCTCCACCTCAGGTGCCACAGTGCTGAGCCCCCGTCGCCCCTTCCCGCCGCCGGGGACTTTACCTCAGCGCTCACACACACCCACCCCACTCTCCCTGCCGCAAGAGGAGCCGTCCCGGCGCTCCGGTGCCTCCAGCGGGGCCGGGGCAGCCCGGGAGCTGCCAGGCCCGAGCCGGGCGCCTCCACGTCGCCATGGCAACAGCGCCCCCCTCAGGCCCCCGTCCCCTAGCTGCCTACCTTCCTGCCTGAGCCGCAACACTCAAGATCCCCTCTCCCCAAGCTGATCTCCTTACCGCCGGCCCCATGGGCCACCTAACCGAAAAGCCCAAAGCCCAGCGCTACCCGAGACCGCCGCCACCACCGCGGGACGGCGGGGAACCGGTAGAAATAACCCGCCCACCGGTAGCCGAGGGCTGTCCGCCCCGCTGCCTGACTAATAATCACTGCCCCTCCCTTCGCGGGCTGCGGCGAGGTCCTCGGCTAAGGTGTCCCCTACGCCGCCTGTCCCGAGCGCTTCTAAGGTCCCCGGCTGGCCGCGGCGCTGCCTGTGCACAACTGCCGTCAGCCTGAGGAGCCGGGGAAGTTGGGGGCGAGCGGCGCTCGGGGCCGGGCCGGGCTGGGCCGCGCCGGCGGGACGGTGCTGGCGGAGCGTGGAGAGGGGGGCCCGGGCAGAGAGGGGGGCCCGGTGGCGGAGGAGGAGGTGGAGGAGGAGGAGGTGGAGGACGAGGAGCGCGGCCCGGTGCCGGCCGCTATGGACCAGTGCGTGACGGTGGAGCGGGAGCTGGAGAAGGTGCTGCAGAAGTTCTCGGGCTACGGGCAGCTCTGCGAGCGCAGCCTGGAGGAGCTGATCCAGTACGCGGGGGGGCTGCGCCGGGAGATCCTCCAGACAGAGAGTACGTGGAGACCCCCCTGACCCCCTCACCCCTCCCCGGGGGCTGGCTCCTTCCTCCGGGGCTAAAGGGCCCAAAACTTTGGACCTTTGTGGGCTGGGGGTTTCCTCTGGGCAGACCTCCCCTTCCAGCCCTGCTATGGTGGATCCGGGAGGGTCCTTCTGCTTCGGGGGCTGAGCTGGGGCTCTGCTTCCCTCCCACCCGGCTTGGAGCTTTGTTTGTGCTTCTGACAGGAAAAAGTTAAAGGTGGGAAGAGATCTTGGGCCTCTCCTGCCCTCTGTGCATTGCTGAGGAGTGTGACCCGGTCCAGAAGGACTTTATGTTGAAGTTACAGCCTTTATGTTGAAGTTACAGCCTTTATGTTGGTCTCTTCTCCCAAGTAGTAAGTCATAGGACAAGAGCAAATAGTCTCAAGTTGCACCAGGGGAGGTTTAGATGGGATATTGGGAAACATTTCTTCATGGAAAGGGTTGTCAGGCATTGGAACAGGCTGCCCGGGGAAGTGGTGGAGTCACCATCCCTGGAGGGGTTTAAAAGGTATTTAGTTGAGGTTCTTAGGGACATGGTTCAGTGCCAGAGTCCGGCTGAACTCAATTCTATGATTCTGTGTTGAGTTACAGCCTTTATGTTGAGTGACAGTGGGGTTAGACACCCCCAGGAGAAACAGACAGCAGGGCTGCCCTGTCTTCTTATTTTTTCCCTCTTATTTGTTTTCTTATTTTTTCCCTCTTAAGCCTTTATGTTGAAGTTGAGTTGTTATCTTGAGTTGTTTTCTTTTGCTGTGGGTGGGTTTGGAAGTATTGACGGTAAAGCCAGCCTTCAGCAGCAGGTAAACACAGGCTCCTGAGTCTTGTCTATGTTTCACAGCACTATAAACACCAGACATTTAAATGTTGTGAAATCGCTGAGATGGAGGTGATGTGGTGTTTGTTGACAGAGTGGGAGGGGACGGTGAGACAGCTGAAGGGATTTACCCAAGGCCACGCAGGGAGGGACGGCTCAGGGACTGAAGGGGGAACTTGCCGGCTCCTGAGGCCAAACTTGGGACCAAACTGTGCGTTTGTGGAATCTGCTTTTGTTTGTTTCAGAGAAAAAATGTGTTTGCTGTAGTGTTGTACAAATAGAGGTGCAAAGCTCACTTACAAATGCATATAATTCCAGGAACGTAAATGTAAGTATATTAGAGCTGCTATGTGTACATGGCAATTTCCATAGAGAGCAAACATAGAACTCTGGTTCCAAGGCATTTATTTGGGGTGAAATAACATTTGGTTGTTTGGCGTTGATCTGTGTTCCAGCAAATGTATTTTGTGCTTTTGGAAACAATATGGGCTTGTGCATTCAGGACAGTTGATAAAATGTGTGTCTTCACAAACAGAGATGCTGCCCTTGCCTGGAAAGCTGTGTGGCATCACCCTTATGCTTGTATTGGTCTTCATAGGACTCTGTGGGGCTGTAAAGATTTATCTGGGAGACAGATCTTGCAGGTCCAGAGCTTTTACTCTCTTTGTAATAAAATTAAAAGGTTCCACTGTGCAGTTCCTTCAGGGTTCTCATTGGATTTTCTATCCAGATTTGGATTTAGAGTTTTTGGAGCTGTCCTGTGAAGGCCCTGGACATGTTTTGAGTACTTACCAAGTAAGTGGTAATGCTGTCCCAGAAAAGTGCAACCCAAATTGAGCTTTCTTTTAGGAACTACTCCAGAATGAAGCCAATATGTTCTTAGTGCATCTCAAACACCAGGGGACTGTGTTCAATTTTGGCATCTGAGGGTAAGCTGGCTTCATAGGTGGTGAAATTCTTATTCTTTTCTTCAACATGTTACTTATAACTTTCTAATAAGAGCAGGTGTTTGGAGCTTTTCTATACTGTATCCTGAGTATCTTTGAAAGTTGATGGAAGTGGAAGCAGCCAGACTTGTTAATGTGGAGCTCTGTAACTCAGGGGTCTGAAATGAATAAACACGCTTGTGTATATAATGTAAAAGGATAAAGGAAAAGAAAAGAAAAGCTCACTGCTGAAGAAGAAATTAATGCTGTAGGAGAAGGCTGGAGAGCAAAGATCTTGTGAAAAGCCCTTAAATAGGCAGTGGAGACAAAAAGGAAGTGGGTGGAGAAAAGTAAACGCTAGAAGCTGCTTCAACGCTTTAACTGGTTTTCTTTTCCCCACTTGTACACTCTCCTAAAATTTCTTGAGCCTAAGTACAGCTTAGCCTAAAAGCCTGAGTACAGATCAGCCATCTGCTAAGGCCTGTGAATAGGAAGACAAAGTTTGGTTTTCTGTCCTCATCCCCTAATATATTTCACCTTCTGGAGCAGCCAAAGCAGGATTATGTATTCTTGGGTGGTATAAATGTGCCTGCCTGAGTAAATGTGGCTTTGGACTCTACTCTGTGCCTTGCGTCTACTCTCTAATGTATTTTTTTCTTAATTTGGCTGTACTTACACAATACATAGAAAAGCTGTTGGTCTCTAGTGTTCTGTGAACACTGAATAACAGGCACCACTGGCTGCAGGTTTTCTGCTGATGATTATTAGAAGCAGCTCATCCTTTAATTAAAGGTGGAAGAAATGGTTGCAGGGGGGATCTTTTCTCTGATGGCTTCTCCTGTGAAGGTATTTTCATCGCTTTGCTCTACTTGGTTTCTGCTGCAGTAAGTGTTTGGGGCCAGTAATGCACTTATTTGCTTGGGGTAAAAACAATTACCCATGTAAGTTGTTTGGGTTTTAGCTTAATGTCTTTTCTTGCAAAAAATGGCTATGAAGAGAGTGCACTTTAACCTGTTTACTTTGGAAGGAGTATTTAAATTTGGTTGCTGCATAATCTTTGATCATTTTCTCTTGGCAAAAGTCGTGAGAGAGTTATTTAAGAGCCTTCGTGTGTGTGTGTTTCGTTTTCTTGTTTGTTTGTTTTAATATGTGTCTATCAGAAAAAGTAAATAGCAACTAGGAAATAATGGTTGTTTTTGAAATAAGTTTAGGAGACAAACTTTATGTGACAGCTGAGCGAAATGTTTTTATTTTAGGATGCATAGAGTCGAATTAGCGAGCGTTCACTGAAGAGGCTTCAGTCCTGTTACTCCACACTCATTCACTTGGAAAACTATAGAACTCTGTTTGCCCGGGAGGTCGATCATTGGCTTCATGGGACTGGAGGGAGGAACAGTGATGGCTGTTGCAAAAATGCTATTAAAGCTTCCTCAGCTGGGGCTTGTGGGGGTGAACAGGAGCTATTTGCTTTTCTGGAGATGAGTTTCCGTGTGGAACAACAGGTTGGTTTTGCTGCTGGTGGCAGCAGGGAGACTGGGAGTTGGGATGCGTGAAGTATCTAGAACAACCGGCTGGTAAACTATTACCTGCTCCCTGTGATTGCAGCTCTTTTCTGGATTCCCTTTGCTCTCCTCAGAGGTGTAGGAATTAGTTTGTTTCTGTTATTCCTGTGCTGCCACTCCTGTGTTTTGCTCTCCTGTGAAACACCTGAAACTGGGCTCTGAAGTGCTGCTGAAACCAAAAATGTGTTAAAATACAAAATGAGAAAGGAGCAAACTTGATGGAAAACATAGTTGCTTTGAAAGTCTTCTAAAGACATATTTTAGGGATTTAGTTCTTTCACATGAAGGTTTTGGATCTGGAATGTTAGGGAAGCCTTTTTGGGGTGCTCTGCTGCTTCAATGAACCTTCCCGTGAACTTTGAGGAAGGAGAGACCTTCAGAGGTGAGGCTGGAAAAGAGATTGTCCTTATATTTTGAAATCAGAAGCTGGGAGAAAGGAGTGAAGCACAAAAGAATTATTATTTTGTTTTAATTCTTATTTTTTTTCCCCAGCTAAAGCTGCTGAGCGATGTTTGAGTTGAAGTACAAAGGGTATAAACTATTAAGTGCGGTGGTGTGGTCAGGGGCTTGTAAACCTTTCGTATTTATTATTTCGTCCACAGAATGGATCATACAGCATTGAACTTGTCGGTTGGACATCAGTTTATAAATGTCAGTTTCTAGAGAATAGATTTTATAACAAGAAAAAGCGGGTCTGATGTTCACAGTCCTTTAGGAGCTGTTTCTTGTCCATCAAGGAAAGTTGGACACAGGTTGGCTGAACCATTTCCACAAGTCAAAAAGCAAAAGTTTCACACAGCTCAAATGCAAACAGGGTCTGATATAAGGGGATACTGTGGGGCAAGAGTGAATCGGGTCCTCATTAATCCAAATTTTGCTTGCACTTTGTTGAAGTTAAACCTGATGTTCTGGGGTGTCTTCAGGGAACTGTCTAGAACAAAACTGATCCTGTAGTAGGTTCAGTGGCGTCCCATTATATCCTGTGAGATTCGTGGTTGGGGTGGTTCTTTGAGATGTTTATTAATCTGCTGTGGCATTATTTTTTTAAACTGTTCCAGTGCACCTGATTGGATTCATAATTCCATGGGTGAGCTGTACCTTGTACATTTTAGTTTGTTTAAACTGATCTTGCTTTGCAAATGCTTTCTAGTTTGCATTTCCTTCTTTTAATACGATTTCTTCTCTTTATGTATTGTGCACATTAAGAGATTTGATGTTATTGTTTGTACCAAAGTTAGTAATTTTCCTCTCCTTTTGTCTAGATCAAGATGGAGACTTGTCAGGGACAATTTCACTCGTTATGACACAGTGTTGTAAAAGAATAAAAGACACAGTTCAAAAACTGGCCTCCGATCATAAAGACATTCACAGCAGTGTATCCCGAGTTGGAAAAGCCATTGATAAGGTATTTATACTGTGGTTTCATTTATATTTATATTATGTATATTCTGTGATGTGTACTCTTACAAAATTTGCATTTCTACTACAATTAATCTTAATTAAGTCTTCCTGTCAGCTACAGAAGCGCAGGGTTGGGGTAGAGGCAAGAGGAGGGGTTGTACAGTATTTGCTTTCAGAACTTGTTGTGCACAGAATATTCCTTCTAGGGCAGCTCAAATATCTTAATTGCCAAGAGAACACGCCCCATAGATATTACTAGACTTAGTAATAATGTGTGCTATATGAGCTTAACAAAATGTTTGTTCCAATATTTGTCTCAATCAGAAATACTGGTTTTAATACATATATATTGCATTTCTAGTTAATCGTCAATAACAAATAAAGCAAAAGTGGTGTTTTGTTTTAGAAGGCAGTATTAGACCAGATTTTTTTTGAGAAAGACACTTTGTATGTATTTCAGATGTATTGTCAGTTCTTAGGGCTTAATTTTATAACAGTGTTCTTCATGTGAGTAGATTCAGCTTCTCACAGTGTCTGAGAAGCTTCTCTTCAAAGCTTTGCATATGAGACATTCATATATGAATTCCAGGTTCAAGAATAACTGGGATCTGAAGTTGTTTTTGTAGGTAGATATTAACAGTGGTTTTGAAATGATATTAAAACTCTTTTTTGCAGTACATGGTGGTGTACGTGTACTTTCAGGTCATGCTTTTCTCCATCTGTGTGTTCTTTCATATGAAGTAGTTCTGTGTGTAAGGAGTCTGGGACTTGCTATTTTGGACATTCTTAAGTGATAGTTTCACATCAGAACATGCTTATGTTGATAAGGTCTAAATGCTTGGTTTGAGATGTGCTTTCTTACTAAGGGAGACACTGGTAAACGAGTCTCTTTATTTGGCCAAAGGCATTTGCAGCCCTCCAGAATACTCATTCTTCCTTTGGGAATCTCATTTAAACTTTCTTAGTAAGGATAATCTGCTAAAGAATAATTTAACAGTAGTGTGAAGAAGAGACAAAGTACTTAATGCTGCATTTTTGGGCAGGGTATCTGTGCAACTATTAAATTTTTTGCATCTATCTGTGCCTGCCCAGCATGGAGATCTCAAACTTTGTACTAAACGCTTTAATCCAAGCGTCACCGTTATCCAAAGCTTAAGGACGCATCTGTCTCTGATCCTCGCTGCTGTATCTAAACCAATTAACTAGAGTAAAATTCCATCCTTATTACTGGCTTGAAGCCTGAAATAAATCTATGTAATCTTGTCCTAAGTTTGAAACTTTCCTATTCTGCTTTAGTGAGTGGACTTTGGACAAATAAGCTTTCAGGTTTGGCTGGACCTTCTTCATTTAAATACTCTGAGGTAGAACAGCCCTAGATAATGTATAAAGGGTGTGAATATTCAATGGAAATAATTGAAATCATTTCTTAAAGCCAAAGAAAACAACACTTGCAAGCTTAATAAAGTTTAAACTTCAGTCTGATCTCCTGGTTTTCCCTGCCTGTAGTATCTTAAGGGAATTACTTTGCACCCTGAAGTCTTGGCCTCTTTGTCAGATGAATATATGTAATGTTTAAATCCAGGTGGAATTTAATGCTTCCCTGGACAGTGACATCTGAAGGAAACCTATATGTTAACATGTTTTCCTTGTGCTGCTGGAAAATATGTTTGAAACCTGTCAGCAAAGTCCTATTGAAATGGCCCTTCCCACATCCCTTCCCCATAATATACTTAAGCTTAAACCAATGGAAGTAATTAAGTGTCATTGATGTAGTGAATTGATTCTCAACACATTCTGGGCAAAATACTAGTGCTTCCTAAATAAAAATGCTTGTCAGAATTTAAAGCAGGAGAGCCCTTGCTTTGATTCATGAGACTTGTATTTTGTTTCTGTTGCATGTAAATGCTCATTTATTTTATAGTCAGTTTAACATCTCCAGATGCTCAGGCAATAAATGGAACTTATTGCTTGATTCGAGACTGGGAAACGTGCTGGTGTTGGTACTGGTTGTGTGTGATGCATCCAAGTGACAGCTGTTGTTACATGTGGAATCAACAAACTTCCTACTAACAAGCTTGGCCTTTAAAAGAACTTGCTGAATTATCGGCTTGTAGCAGCTTTCAGGTTCAATTTCTTTTTTGCCAGGGTTATACCTGTGTGTAAAGTTCAGTCTGGTTGGTTTATAATTTACTGTTGTCATCGCTTGTGAACTCAGATGGGACCCAGATTTGTGCACCTGCAGAGTTCACTCTGAGAACGGAAGCTCCTGAGCATTTGAAAAATGAAGTTCAAATTTGGTGTAAAATAGGAACCGTTTTAAAGTCTGAAATGCCAAACTTTGTGTGTTGCTTTTTAGTTAGCAGTTCCTGGAAAGTTTATCTGATAAGATGGACCTTTTTTCAGGGTAGTTCTACACGGATAGCGTGCTCTTGAACCGTGAGGGCTTCGCCTTTCTTTCACAGAGCATTTTCTGCTTTGAAAGGAAATGTTTGCATCCAGTTTTTTCTTTATTGTACCACCCTTTGCTCTGCTTCCAGAACTGTTCAGCAGGTTGTTACCAGGTGGCTCACTCATCAACCTCCCTGTAAATCAATCGTTCTGGAATGATTTGAATTCATCTCAAAGTGTGTTTTTGGTGAGGCTAGTAAATGTTTTCCTTCTAGCAGCAATCTGGCTAAATGCCTCCATGCAGGAAAGGAAGTGGAGTAAATGGTATTTTCATCTATTTTTTCACTGAATTTTAAGCCTGTTTTTAAAGGACCAACACTTTGATCCAATCTTTGTTTTGGGAAAGCAAACTTGTACATAATTTAGTGTTTGTTTCACGTTAAAACTTGTATACAGACAAACTGAAAGCCTTTACTGAACATAATTGAATTACGCTGTTGTGAAGAATGGGGCTGGATAAATACAAGGTTGAGCTTTACCTTGTGAACCAACAAACTGAACAGAGAAGGTAAACAAATATCTTCTGATTGTATTTTGAGTCAGAATTCGAAATAAGGGAGGAATGCACAAAGGAATCTCAACTGAGAAACTAAATTGGCCTTAATCATCACCCTTCTTCGTGTTAAAATGGTCCATCTTGTGTGCATTGAAGTCCTTCTCACATTTCAGCAATTATCAGTGATGTACTTTGCATTCTATCATTGGTATATTTAGCACATAGTAGTCTGCGTTTTAGCCCTAGGCTTAGTAATTAGGCTCTTAAAAAAAACAGGCTTATTTCTTAGGAATATTAACTGACACTCTTCTAACCTTAAAACCTGAAAAGCAGAAAATGACCTTTATGGAGTTTGTAACTTAGGGGATTTATTTCAATTTTTGAAATCTTTTTACAGCCCACGTGCTATCCGCTGTTAGCATTTAGAAAACAAAAGTGAGATGTGTAGTCACCAGCAGATGAGGCATGTGCGACGGTTATGAAATATGTAAACCAAAGGCAAACAGTAGTTTGTTCTGACATGTGACAATCACTCACTGGAATATGTGCAGTCAGTCCTTGGGCTCCTCAGGACCCAGAGGAGGCAGAGCTGTAGAATCCCACATATAAGACAGACCTCAGAAATGTTTTGTTTGTTTGTTTTAAAAAATAGTTCTTGAAATGAGGACCTGGTCAACACTGGATCAGGGGGAGGAAGAAAATACGAGGTCACCAGGTTGTATGATGTGATTTCAATCTTCTGCACATCTCTGTTAATATGACTCATTGTTACCATCTTTTATGGGATTTAAAAGAAATCTAATTTATGATGGGGTTTTGAAAAGGTTCTGAAGGCTCATAGGTTTGTTGTTTCAGGACAAAATGTGGATTTTGTGAAGGAACTGAGGTAAGTGGCTCCATCCCCAAGCAATGAGAAGGATGTGAGATGTTTAGGGCATCGATCCAGCTCTAATGGTCGGCAGCTGCTCAGAAGAATACAATTTCTTCTTACAGGGTTCTATGTTTGATAGGACCTGAAATTGCATAAAGAATATTTTTAGATCACTGATGATCCCCATGCCAGAGGATGAGACTAATAACAAAAGCAAACTTATGTGTTCTTTTTGCTGCCCCTGGTGTTTCTCTAATGCATCGTTGATGGATTGATGTGACCTGCTGGTGGTGTTTGGACACTGGTACCAGAATTGGCGATGGTGTTGAACCTTAAAGGCTTCAGAGGGTTGGCACAAATAAGAACGGTATTAGACAGTCTTCAAAATCCTTAAGTTTTTTTCAGGCTAGAGCTTAACGATGAGCAGCATGACAAGGTGCTTTACAGGTTAGGGCAACCAAGTGAAAATGTTAAATGTGAGACTGCAATCAATGGCAATAACTTAAATACTCATCTTGCTCCACCATCTCTGAGAGATGGAAGACACAATTTGCTGGCCTGAGGTGGTTGTTGTCCTGAAAGTTTGCTGGGAGACCTGAAGGGAGTGGTGGTTTTGAAGCCACACGTGCAAGGGTGAGAATCACAGAATCAGAGACTGTCCTGAGTTGAAAGGGACTCACAAGGATCATCGAGTCTGACTCCTGTCCCTGCATGTGACAACCCCACAGTTCACACCGTGTGTCTGAGGACGTTGTCCAGTCTCTTCTTGAACACCATCAGGCTTGGGGCTGTGACACCTCCCTGGGGAGCCTGTTCCAGTGTCCAGCACCCTCTGGGTGAAGAACCTTTTCCTTATGTCCAACCTAAACCTCCTGTGGCACATCTCCCTGCCATTCCTTCGGGTTTGAGGGACCTTTCTCATGATGACACTGAGCAGCATCAAAGGAGATGTGGAAGTGTCTGATGAAGGAAATTAATAATTGGTGAATAAAAGGAAGACACAGTGTGAAGCTGAAGTGCTGGAAGGAGGAAGGAGAAGCTTTACAGATTTAAGCTGCTGTGCCCCCTTGAACTCCCCCCTTGCTGTTTAAAAGGTGGAATTGCTCGCTGTTGGTAAGGCAGCTTCTGAAGGGCTGGTCCCCTCTCTGTGGCAGGTCACTATACTGTACCTGATCACCACATGCCACTCTGGTCCTCTCTAGCCAGACTGCAAAGACAGTGGTTTCAGTTTTTGAGGCTGACATTGGAATTGTGATTAGATATTTGATACCTCCTAAGAAAAATGCAGTGAAGTGTAAGTGTGCAACAGAGACTTGTGCAATGACAAAGTGTCCCCGTGGTCTGAAAGTTTGATGTTGTTCTTCACTGCTTTTGAACTTAAGATACTCCTTCCAACTCCATTTAATTTCTGAAACAGGTTAATAGTAGGCTTCCAAATGATTTTGCAAATGCCTGTTCTCTGGTGTGTATTTTGACAAAACATATGACTCCTTGGGCTCCTACTGCGGGTCAGCAATGTCACATCCCTGGGATACATGGTGCCAATCTAACATAAATTTCCGTTGCCTGCTTGGATTTGTTCTGAAGCTGGATATCCAGCTTTGTGCTGGCAGAGCTCACAGAATCACAGCATGGCTGGGGTTGGAAGGGACCTCTGGAGATCATCCAGTCCAACCCACCTGCTAAAGCAGGTTCACCAGAGCAGATGACACAGAAATGTGTCCAGGTGGGTTTGAATGTCTCCAGAGAAGGAGACTCCACAACCTCTCTGGGCAGCCTGGTCCAGGGCTCTGGCATCTCAGAGTAAAGAAGTTTCTCCTCACATTCAGATGGAACCTCCTGTGCTTCAGTCTGTACCCATTGCCCCTCATCCTATCGTTGGGCACCACTGAAAGGAGTCTGCTCCATCCTCTTGACACCCACCCTGGAGATATTTATAAACATTGATGAGATCCCCTCTCAGCTTCTCTTCTCCGGGCTGAACAGACCCAGCTCTCTCAGTCTCTCCTCATAAGAAAGATGCTACAGACCCCTCAGCATCTTCATAGCCCACTGCTGGACTCCCTCCAGTAATTCCTTGTTCTTCTTAAACTGAGGAGCCCAGAACTGGACACAGTTCTCCAGGTGCGGCCTCACCAGGGCAGAGCAGAGGGGGAGGAACCTCCCTCGACCTGCTGGTCACACTCTTCTTAATGCATCCCAGGTGCTGTTGACTTTCTTGACAACAATAACGCACTGACTCATGGTCAACCTGTTGTTGACCAGAACTCCCAAGTCATCTTCTGCAGAGCTGCTTTCCAACAGGTCTCCCCCCTAACCTGTACTGGTAATTGGGGTTTTTCCTCTCCAAGTGCAAGATCATACACTTGCCCTTGTTGAACTTCATGCAGTGGTTCTCTGCCCAGTCCAGCCTGTCTAGGTCTCGCTGGATGGCAGCAGAGCCTCCGGTGTGTCAGCCCTTCCTCCCAGTTTGGTATCATTGGCAAACAACCGCAGGCTGTGCTGCCTGACAGGGAACTGATAATAATGTGATTGACAGACAGCCCATAGCAACTTCGTGTTGTTTGCTCTGCCTGCTTTTGCAGAAATGCACGTTTGCATTAGGTAGCTGTTTCCATGTTGTTCAGGACTGTTGGTCATCACAGAGCTGTGGCTGGAGCGCTGCTATTTTCACCAAACTTCTGATTTCTGAAAGTTGCTTCTCGGAAGAAAGTGGAGTTAGGGGTCAGTTGGGTCAGGCAGCAAGCAATGTGCTGACTTCTAGACTGTTTCTTCTGCAAAAGGTTTGTTTTAGGCAATGGGTGAGGATTTGTATTCAAATCAGCCCGTATGCCTCGATCATAAAACATGTTAGCAGTTAAAATCCTGGTTTATATCTTGGGTTACAATAAGTGTTGCTCTCCTGCTGCCAAGAGGCACGGTGCCAAGTGTTACTAAAGAGTCACCGTGGCAATATTTTTACTTATTCCTGGAATATGTCCGTAGGCCACTGGCCTAAAAATACACAACACTGGGATCATCAGTGTTAGATCTGTAAAAGAGCTTTCAGATCTTCAAAGCTCATCCTGTTGCTGGGATGTTGAGGTCTTCAGAGATTTGAATTTCAGTGTCGTTTGGGGGTGGGGAGAAGTGACATTTTCCTTTTTCAGCATTGTCTACCTCCCCAGCTATGTCAAAAATTCTTGAGTTAAAGCTTTTACTTCTAATTTGGTGCAGTGTAGTGACAGTGATGCATTGATAATGCTATTTTGATTCTAGTGTAGGCGATTTTGTTTTCTGTTCTCTATGCATTTTCACTTTTCACATATGGAAAAAGCCTTTTCTGCAGATCCTTCAAAAACGCACCAGGGTCTGAAAACTCAGTTAACTTAGATTTCTAATTTGCTAGCTAGGCTTGTGATTTGTCAGTATAATTCCTTATAGTGGACAATTTTCAGCCTTGAAAAGAGCAAGCTGAAGGATTTCTTCTTTACACAGGAGATGATGAAGCAGCTGACGGATTTATTTCACTTTGAACAGGAGGTAATTGAGGGCCGAGTGAGTAACAGGCAGAAAGCATCAGGGCGGAGACATAGGTATCCTGCATAATAAAAGAGAAATGACGTGAGGCGATTTTTTTTCCAGCCTATTAATGATTAATTTGTACTCTTCAGAATTTTGACTCTGACATCAGCAGCGTGGGGATAGATGGGTGCTGGCAGGCCGACAGCCAGCGGATCCTCAACGAGGTGATGGTGGAACACTTCTTCCGGCAGGGGATGTTGGATGTGGCCGAGGAGCTTTGTCAGGTAACTGTCATCTGGCATGTCGAATGTTATTAACCCTGTAAAATAAAGCTTTTTGTCTGTGTCCTTATTTGAATGTTCCAGGTGAATATTTAAAGTGTCAGTTTAATCGCATTGGGTTTATACTTTAACTAAAAACTGCCCTCGTTTTGTTTTGTTTTGTTTTTCAGGAATCTGGTCTATCAATAGACCAAAGTCAAAAAGAACCATTTGTGGAGTTAAATCGAATATTGGAAGCATTAAAAGTTAGAGTTTTGAGACCTGCGCTAGAGTGAGTCTGCTTCAGTGTTTTTTCTCCCTCCCTTCCCCCCTTTTTTTTTTGAATGCTTTTAACAAATCCTTAGTTTTTCACTTCAGATTTTGTCTTTAGTGTATTTAGATGTGTCCCTGTTTGTCCTTTGGGAGGTCTAGTTACTGAGCGAACCCCTTTCTTCCTTTGTCAATCCCCATGGGCACTGGATAACTAAGAGTCTTCTTTAGATTGAGGATTAACTTGAATCATTTGTGATGCCAATTTAAGATTTTGGGAAGAAACATCACGTGGAGAAGCAGTTGTCTGCCACGACTGTACTTAGCCTTATAGTGAATCATTAACAAACCTTATTTTAATGGGTCTGATTACATAGAATATGGGGGCTTATTAAAGATGTTGAGTGCCACCAAGTCTTGTTGGCATCACCCAGCCCTTGGGTGAGCAGAACTTGACTCGGGATTGACCTTCTCACTTTCCTTCAAGTGACTCTCCCTTTCCAGACAAGGGACCAGGGTGGGAAGAGGGAGGGAGAGGGCTGGTGAGTGCTGCTGAACGCTGGTGATGGGTGAGGTGCTGCTGGGAGCCCGGACTGATGGTGAGATCTGTTAGCGAGATTTCTTCTGAACAAAACAATTCTGTTAATGCAACTCGTAGAATCAGAGAATCATTCCAGTTGGAGGAGACCCACGGAATCATCGAGTCCAATCATTACCTAACCTAACTCTAGCACTAAACCATGTCCCTAAGAACATTGTCTAAATGCCTTTTAAACCCCTTCAGGGATGGTGACTCCACCACTTCCCTGGGCAGCCTCTTCCAATGCCTGACAACCCTTTCCAAAAAGAATTTTTTCCTAATATCCATTCTAAGCCTCCCCTGGTTCAACTTAAGGACATTTCCTCTTGTACTATCGCGTGTTACTTGGGAGAAGAGACCAACAGGAGATAATGCTGAACACTCAGATGAAGAACAGGTCTGGGAGTATCTGAGGTCTATCAGTCAACTCTAGACCAGGATATTTTTGTTGACCTTAGCAGACTTTACAACCATTAGACTTGTAATCCGGTGCTAAAAGTGACAGTGAGGAGGGACAGGTGACTAAATGTTTCATGGGCTGCTGTTTTCTGATTTACAGTGGTGGATACATAACTATGCAATGCCATTTCAGAGTAGCTTTTATTTTCCAAACAAGACAACCCCAAACAAACCCTCAATGTATGTGGGGTTTGTTTTTGTTTGTTTGTTTTTAAATTGGCCAGAGCTTTGGTAAGCCCAGGTTGATCTCAGAAGTGAGAAAAACAAAACCCCCAAACAAAAAACCCAAACCAACTTTGAAGTGACCTTTTAGAAATAGAAACAGTGAAACCAAAGTGAATTAAAAATTTGTGTTTCATTCCAGAGCATAATTCATATACTGAAGATACCATTTTTGCATGATTGTTACGTACATTTTCATATGAACAAACATTTTCTTTTCCCTTTAACACAAACCAGCACGGATCTGTCAATTCAGAGCTTATTGGCATCCAAACTAAGCGCAGGGATGCTCTGATACTCTGTGCTGTTCATAAACTAAATCCTGGATTATGCCTCTAGGTCATGCAAAGTTTGACCTAAATAGTTGGTCTTTAAATACAGATACACAGGTGGAAAGCTCAGGTGGTTTATTGCTATGGAATTGGCTAATTGAAGGGAAACAACACTGGTACAGCTGAAACAGGTTTTACTGTCAGCTACACCTTGTATTTCTTGTACTTCAAATAGTGACATGGCTGTTGTGAAGGATACTCTCTGAGGAACAGTAACTTGCTGTTACATCCATTCAATTAAAGTCACTAAATTCATTTTAGCTCCAGTCTCTTAGGCCATGTTCCTTACTCGTTGCCACTTAATCGTGTCTTGTAGTTCCTGCAATGTGTTAATTTTTTTTCAAATAAAGGGAAAGGCATTGTCGTTCTTCAAAGGAGCTCTTATTCCTGAGACAGCTGAATGGACAGAGAATAGGGGGTATTGTCAGCACATGCTGGTGTTCCTCCCCCACCATGTCTCATTTCTATTTATAATGTTTATTCTGTTTAAAGGTCTTCTGTGCAAAAGCTTCTCTTTGCCTGCTGCTGGGCACAGAGGCTCCTTATTTATAGTGATGCTCATGTAAAAAACATGGTGGTTAGTGAGAATGATCAAAATGTGACAAAACTACGCAGTTTAGGCGATAACCGGTGTCTTCAATGCCCGGTTATTCTGCAGAACTGTTGGTGCTACTGAAGGCATTTCCCATATTATTTCCCAGCAGATGTGAGTGTTCAAGAAGAGGGATACAAACCATTCCTGGAGGGACATTCTCTACATAAAAGGAGCTTGGAGATGTGGCATTGTGCTCTTTGGCCAAAAAGCTATCAAATGGCTAAAATTGATGTCAGTAAATAGAACTTTAGGAGTGCATAAGAGCAGCCCCAACCTGGCCCGTTCTAAGGTTGGGTTACTGACAGTGGTGGTGGAGCAGAAAGCAGGTGTTGCACAAGGAAAATTAATGACAATGTGATGAAGCAGGAAGGGCAGGACAGCAGGATTTACCTGTGCAAAGTTGTGGAAGCTTGGGATGAACAATAACCGGTCTCGCTGGCTCTGCCAGGGCTCTGCAGTTGGTGCTGGGCTTAACTCAGTGCTGGAAACACAGCGGGTGGCTCCTGGTCGCTGCCATCCAGAGGGAGTTGCCTTAGAATGGCTTCTCAAAAGGCTTTTCAAAGCCCTGCTGTGGTGATAGAGAGAAGTTTGTATTTATATCTCATTTTTATTTTATTAAAAAAAGACCCTAACTATAGTTTTGTTTTTGTTTTTT
This sequence comes from Patagioenas fasciata, assembly GCF_037038585.1. NCBI lineage: Eukaryota > Metazoa > Chordata > Aves > Columbiformes > Columbidae > Patagioenas > Patagioenas fasciata. The sequence goes on along the minus strand of NC_092523.1, from coordinate 6,792,015 downwards.
TTTTTTCCAGTTTTTCTTACTAATACGATTTCCAACACTTAAAACTACTACAGTTCAGAATTTAATACAAGTAGCCACAATGTTTTTTGTGAGGTGTGCAGCTTGACTTTGTAGATGCCCAGCCTGGCCCTGCTCCCTAAACCGTGTAATCTCTGTGCCTCTGCAGTATCCCATTAATTTCCAGCGACTTTTCTCTCTGTAATTTGGTGATGGGGGAGGGAAATCCATAGGTTCTCTGTGGGTGGATTCGGACTGTTCCGAGCCCTGACTTGCAGGTTTGAAGCTTTTGAGTGTCATCTCCTGGGTAAGAGATATTCTCTTCTGTCCATAAAGCAGCAAGGTGCACAGGTCCTGGTATTTGCTGGGACCTTTAGGGTATGGTTTCAACTTTAATTTAATCTCTGCAGGCTTTGTGAAATTCATTGTAACTAAATCCCACGTGGGAGTTAGAGGAGAGCTCTGTGTACCTGTGGTTTGAATAGTATCCTGTAAACTTTAAGAAACTCAGATGGCTTTGAGTTCTGGAAGTGAAAACACTGCAAGTATCATTTTGAGGGCAGGTAGGAAGGCACGTGTGATTACTAATGATTTTGGGCGGTGGTAGAGGCTACGTGGGTTGAATATTTTAAACCTCACTCGTTGTTTTTTGTCTTTCCATTAGAAATAGGAACAACGTGTCCTAGACACAACACCTCAGGCCTGGCTTCTGTGGCTGCTTCCTTCTGATACAAATCTGTGCTGCCACTCAACGAGCTAAAAATGGAAAGCCTGCCTAAAAGCTAATTTGGAACAACAGACTCGAGCTCAGCGAGATGAAGTGCTGTATCATGTGGCTGTGGATATTGGCAGGGAGAGGATGGAGGCTCTTTTGATGCCCCCTTTTGATGCAGTACAGATTAATATCTCATTAATGGGACTGTGGACTAGTCTTATGGTTTATTGAGAATAGTTTGTCGTCTTTGAGCTACTTGGTCTGTGGTTGTTAACTTCAGGCTCTTGTTTTCTTAGTTGGGAGTGAGCTTTGTTGCCACTGGTACTTTCACCACAACAAATTGAAAGTAGATACTTGCTCGCTAATGCTACATCTTAATGTAGAAGACTAAGTTGCATTGAAAGCTTGACCAGTACTGCAAGAGTGCTTAATTTTCTTATTTTAGGATTGGTTGAAAAGAGCAGAAGCCTCACGCCCCACTTCTTTTTAAGAGACTGAAACTACCTCACTTCCTTGCTGAAAAGTGAAAAGCTCTTTAGCTTAATGGGGCCCCCACAGTGTAAATGGTGTAACTAATTAGCACTAATGAGAAACAGATGTACATTGAAACTTAAAGTTCTTAAGAGAAAGATTGGATTGATTTAGGCCTGACTAAATTGAATTAAGGAAAAAACAAACCACACAAACCCAAGAAAGGGATGGGTAAAACCTAAGTAACAAAATAACATTTTATGAAATGCTTTGGAAAATCCACTTCATTTTACTTGGTGTGTGTTTAAGAATTCTTCCATGTTATTTGGGAGCCAAACATTAGTGTTGTCATGGTGAATGAGACCCAGAAAGTGAGACATGTTTTTATTGTCAAGTTGAAAATAACACAGACAGCAAAGTTTAAGCTGATTTCCATACCCCCTGTTGTAAGGCCTTGATAATATCTGTTTTCAAGGCCCCCACAGACACATGTCCCCTCTCCAGGGCAACACACACACACACAAACATAGTGGCTTAAAGGAAATATTCAGCGAATTAGGAAGTTGGAAGATACGTTCTTGAAAGGTTTGGTCAATCTTCTTCAACATAAAGCTGAAGATTATCTATAATTGGTAAGATTCAGAGTGGTATTAATCCAAACACAGTAGATTCTAGCAATTTCTGTGTTATATTTTGCCTAATTCAGCCTCGAATTCCAGCCCGTGAGTGTTGAATTTTGCAGGTTAACCCATCCAGCAGTTCCAGAGGTGACATCCCTGTGTGCCCTGTGTCACTTGGGAGGGGTCTTGCCATTTTCTGTGCCCTCTATAGACTCATACAAGTTCAGGGAACAGTCATATTCTCCTTGAAATGGGTGTTTGATCATTGTAATAATTTCATATGGTGTGGGCTGACACTTAATCACTCCTGTGCCGTGTCCCATTGTACCTCCTCGTTTCTTCCAGGTGGGCGGTATCCAACAGAGAAATGCTGATGGCACAGAATAGTTCGTTGGAATTTAAACTACACAGACTATATTTCATTAGTTTATTGATGGGTGGGACAGCAAATCAAAGAGAAGCACTTCAGTATGCGAAAAACTTCCAGCCATTCGCCCTAAATCATCAGAAGGGTGAGTTTTCCATCATATTAAAGGGATTTAAAGCATTTGGATGTGGCATCTCATACTAAAATAGAAATCAGGTTCAAAATGTGTTTTACTCCATGATTTTAATTTTGTTAGAGGTTTCTTATTTTTATATTTAACACGTATAACCTGAATGCTTACAATCTGAATTAACTCCTCTATTTTTTTTTAGAGAGGGCACAAAAATATATTTTGTCCGCACGTTTGTTTAAATTTAGGGTTTTTTGACTCTTCAAATAATATGTAGAGTAGACCTGCTGCCGGGGTGAAGTGTTAAAAATGCACATACACGTTCTTGGAATAGTCGTCTGCTCTTTTCTGCTGCATGGGGTAACACAAAGAGAAACAAAACTCATGGGAAATGGGGAATATCGTGTGAGTTAAGTGAACCATCTCAAGCTGAATCCAGTAAAGCTTAATTTGTAGGCTTCTGTGTGTGTCAGAAAGCTGACAAAAAGGTAGATCGGTTTGAAGCTAATTAATAGGCAGTGTGACGTACTTGTAGGAGGGCAGATGACCCCCAGTCTATCATCACAGAATCACAGAATGTCAGGGATTGGAAGGGACCTGGAAAGCTCATCCAGTGCAATCCCCCTGCTGGAGCAGGAACACCCAGCTGAGGTTCCACAGGAAGGTGTCCAGGCGGGTTTGAATGTCTGCAGAGAAGGAGACTCCACAACCCCCCTGGGCAGCCTGGGCCAGGCTCTGGCACCCTCACCGGGAAGAAGTTTCTTCTCAAATTTAAGTGGAATCTTCTGTGTTCCAGTTCATACCCATTACCCCTTATCCTATCATTGGTTGTCACCGAGAAGAGCCTGGCTCCATCCTCCTGACACTCACCCTTTATATATCTGTAAACATGAATGAAGTCACCCCTCAGTCTCCTCCAAGCTCCAGAGCCCCAGCTCCCTCAGCCTTTCCTCACAGGGGAGATGCTCCACTCCCTTCAGCATCTTTATAATCATCATAATGGTCTGGAGCTTTTGTAGCTGTAAACATCTGTTCTGTGATGGCTGTAATTGTGGCTTTTAGCTGTGAGGATGTGTGTTATTAATCTGTACCTGTTTTCCATGAAAAGCTAAAAGCCTAGCTGCTACCTTTTCTTTGCAGTGTAAAATAACTCTCTGTTCCCCATCCCTCACAGACATTCAGGTTTTGATGGGCAGCCTCGTGTACCTGCGGCAGGGGATCGAGAACTCCCCGTACGTTCACCTGTTGGACGCCAACCAGTGGGCCGACATCTGCGACATCTTCACCAGAGACGCCTGTGCCCTCCTGGGCCTCTCGGTGGAGTCACCTCTCAGTGTCAGGTACGACCCTTTCCACTTGCTTTTCACACCAGCTACGTAGTGGGTTAGGTTTCTATTTTTTGCCAAGGGCACATTTTGAGAGTAGTCTCGTCCAGCTTGTATTAAATAGCGTAGTTGCAAATCTCGTTGCTAATTGCAAAGATTAGAAGTCAGAGGTTTCCGTGTGCTGTGCTTTACCCTGCAGCTTGGCAGCTCGAGGGGAAACATTCGCGGATGGAATTTGGCTTCTGTAGTTGAGGCATCAGCACGAAGGACGAGGGTGGCGAGCGGCCAGTAACTCCCACAGCAAATGTGTGAAAACTGTCCCTGCTGTTTAACTGCAGAAAAACCCCAAACTGTGGCCGTGGCTCTGTCAGCATTTGGTCATTTGGGTTTTGAACCCCCTCATTATTTTACCCATCTTCTCCTTAGAAAAAATGCTCAAGAGTTACGTTGTGATTTCAGCTGCTAAAATTTCCAAATTGTTTGCTGGACCTCGTTTGCAAAGCAGAAAGAGGCACTTCCAAGCTCAGCAGCTGATCTGACAAAATGCAAATCTGTAGGAGGCTGCTGGAAATGTGAAGAAAAATCAATCTAATCTCCTCCTAGCTTCTCTGAAGATAAAACAGATTAGCCACTACTTAGCCTTTGGATGTCAGTTTCCCCAATACACTCACCTGATGTTCTCATTTTCATTTCAGGCATTAATAGAAAATAAATGATATGTGTCTTTCTGGGCTAGATGTGGTACTTAACAGAAGCTTCACTGTATTTTGGTTGTTTTTCTGTTTTGTTTTGTCTTTTTTTTTACTGTTTGAACGTAGCTGTTACTAGACTTCTGTGCTTAGTTTAGAACTCTTCAAATTGTCGACCCTTGTTTGTGCCTCTGTCACAAAATACAACAGAAACAACAAAGGGAGTGCTTTCAGATCAATTGTCTTTCTACAATAAATGCTACAGGTCTCATTTTGAGGGTTTTATAGATACCTAAAACTTCTACCTCTGTTTTTTGGCTTTCATCTTTTTCCTGTTTCAGTCAAATTAACAGCAATCTACATTTTAATTGCTCGTGTACTGATGCTGTAACACTGTTTTCAGTGCAAATGGCCAAGAGATTTTCAGTGAGGTGGAAAATCCCTGATATTGATGTTTGGACTGGTTGGACGCTCGTTTTGTGCCTCGTGTGAAATCGATTGCACTGAAATGTGTTTACTGTATAGGTGGTATCGATACTCTTGTCATAAACAAGACGATTCTAAACCGACGTGACCTTTGAGCGCTGCGAATCCTTTAGAAGTTAAACCAGCTTTAAGTTAAATCCCTGCTATAAAATATATTGCTTTCTAGAACATGAGTAGCGGCCGCTGCTTTAAAGACTGATTGGTTTCTCCAATATTTATCTAATCCTGTGCAAGCCTTGTGTTCCAAGTTACTCTGTGGAGTCGATGGGAAAACTCTTGATGTACAAAGGAGAACATGGTTCAGGGTCCAGAAGGACTATTGGAGACCATTTGAATTTACTATTTACTTGAGTTCTTACCTCTTGGAGAGCCCTTTAACAGTATGTTTTCATACAGAATCATTAAAGCAGTAATTCTTTTATTTCTACAAATGTTAATATTACTGTCTAGACTTCCCACAGGGAAACACAAGTTATGCTTAGGGCTGGAAAAAACAAAAGCGAAGTGTAGGGATTAAAACAACCAGTCAGAGGTGAAGGATATGGCTGCTGATTTTCCTCCTTCCACCCCTCCTAAATAAAGTAGCCAGAATGTTCCTGCAGAAACATAAAAAGTAGTATCTGGAGTTGCAGAGCAGAGAGGAAGGTCATGACTTCTGCAGACAATAAAACTTGCACAAATAGTAAAATAATCAGCCGAAGTAACAAAGCAGATTGATACCACAGTCAAATCCTGTTTCTGTTGCTTTCCATCAAAACATCTGTTAATTTATGTTGCGCTTTTCTTTTGTAACACAGTGAAATATTTCAAAGTAACGTGGTAAATTCTGGTAAGGGGTGACTCCCAGAGCCGGCTGAGCTGCTGGGACACTGATTTAGGGCGGTTGTGTGCTGCCATTCTCATTATGGGCTGTGGTTTCTTTCCTTCACTTGCTTTCCTATGGTTTTTTTCTACATTTGTTTTCGTGATTTAAGGAGAAGGTGGAAAGACACGTTTCTTTATATGTTAATCACATATAATTAAAGGATTACGTGTTGTGTGTACGTGCGGGTTATGCAGAAACTCTTAGGCTGCATCTCCTGTTGCATAGTTGAGAGCAAGTACCTATATAAGCTGACATGATGTCTTCCTCCTCTACAGCTCAAAATCGAAGTAGGTGATATAGAAAATCAATTCATTGTAAGACTTGGAGCAGGGGTGAATTTGTTTTCAGTCCAGAATGTAGTAAGTAACACACAGGGTACCTGATAACCTGTCCCAAAACTCTTGTTATACCTGAAGGGAGCTCAGAAGTGCAGACAATAATGAATGAAGTAGCACAAGCCTCTTGTGTTCCAGTTAACCTTTAAAGTAGAAATATGAAAAATGCTCATTTCTTAGCAGGCACTGTATATTAACACTTCCTTTTTCTCCAGTTTTTCAGCAGGTTGTGTAGCATTACCGGCTCTAATTAATATCAAGGCAGTTATTGAACAAAGGCAGTGCACTGGTGTTTGGAACCAGAAGGATGAGCTACCGGTGAGTTGATGCTGAGCTATCCCAGGGCACATTTCCAATATTTAATGCTGCTTTCAGGTTTCTTTTCTCCCGCACATTAAGAGATATTAAACACAGCCGCCACCTCCAGCAGCTTCAGGGATTGGGGCTTCCTAAGGAACAGAGACCTGGGGTGTCCATCCCAGGCTGGTGATGGACATGGCTGCTGTTTTGCTGTAGATTCAAGCCGTAGTGAAGCCGAGCAGGAATCGCAGCCACCACCCCCCTACACACAAAGGACACTGATCCGACCGGCTGCCGCAGACCAGGCGCTGCCTTCAGCGGCACCCACGTGCAGGACTTGCATAAAACATGAGTGTAGGCAGCCAAGATCTCTCTCTCCCGTTTGGCTGGTAAAGATGGAAATTTGCTGGTGAAAGCACACATGCACTGCTCTAGATTCACAAGAAGATGCTTGTTCAGAGACCCTCAAATATTGGCATGGCCCTTCTGGCCCTGTTTATGCCACTTTCTGTTCATTCTTCCCCAATCCCCTTCCCCTGCACGTTGCTCCTGCAGTTTGTATGGTTCCACTGACCCCTCTCCGGCAGGACCCTCAGATTTGTGTTCTTATCTGTTCCAAAGTCCAGGCTGGTTGCAGTTTCTTGATGATCTGTCAAGTTGTGTGACTGACAAAGTTGTTTCTTGTCTGTTATGTTTGTCTCTCAGGTTTGTATCTGTTTTCTTTGTTGCTTTGTTATCCCCTTTTGCATTGAAATGGTCTTTGATTAAATGACCTTAACAATACAGGCACTCTCACCTTCTACTTAGCTTTACACTGAACATATGAGATCTTTCCATATAAATGGAAGGAAGATGAATCTTGTTGAGAAGTGTTAACTTTTCCTAACAATGCTTGAGCTCTATCCATGAGTTATTTTGTGCTGACTCTTTACCAAGCAGCTGGGAGGTGAAAGGATTAGTGCCACATCACATGGAACCTGAACTGGGACCCAGGGCTTTATACTTCCAACACAACTCATTTACACCGGTTGAAATGAAGTTCAGTTGTTACGAAACCCCAGTTTCCCTTTATAGCTCTTAGCAGGTCTGTGCAGCTCTCCAGTGGCCTGCTCCTGATTTGGAAAGAAAACCTATTTAGTGCAAACTGGGCATGAACTGAGTGAGGCTCTTTGATTGTAGCTGGAAAAGATTCATTTATAGCGTGAAGTGTGTAACCTCCAAGTGCGACAGATTCATGCCCTGCCATCCAGACAGGAACGATTAGCTAGGGAGGATTTGGGAAAAGATCGCTGTCAGATACAGATCAGTTAATAATATTTATATGCCTCCTTGCAAATTCTGAACTTAGGGGTCTCTAGCATGTACTGCTAAGGCAGTATGGGGATGGGAAGCCTTATTTTTGTTGTGCGAGACAGAAGTGCGAAAAGGTTACGTTGTCAGATTTTGCTGAAGGTGAAACCTGTCAGAAGTGAGGGCTGATCAGAACCAGGAGCTTCAGGTACCATGGTTGTGATTTTTTTGCAGTTCTGAATCAATTCCTGAAGTCAGAGACTCGTTCTTCTCTGTGAATGTCACTTTCTGAAATCATTTGGTTCTGGGGGCAAGAATTGTGCTGAACCTGTGTATTCTGTGTCAGTACTGAAATTAAGCGATTCCTATACACTTCGTTATTCCCATGGCGTGTAGGTGTTGAGAGCCTTTCAAGAAGCTGTAGAACATTAACATAATCAATCCAAGGGGTTTTCTTTCTTTCCCTTTAAATGACATCTGTCATCTAAACCACTTTGGAAATCCCTGGCTAGGAAATACAGAAAGTCTTGTTGAGTTTTCAGCTCATTTTTCCTGCCAGGGCATAGATTTGCACTAAAATATGCACTTGTCCCTTGGCAGAATACTCTGCTTTGTTGCGAATGGGGAGAAGCAACATAAATCGTCATTTTAAGATCACGATTAAGTATTTTTGGCTGGGAAATTGTCGGGCGTGCACACAATGGATTTTTCTGCCTTCACAACTGAGTTGTGAAATCTCTTAAGTGAGAGGCCACAACCCAAAGGGAAAATCAGCTGTAAATGTAGTTTCCCACAATAAATTGTTCTATCAATTTCTTTCACAGATTGAAGTGGACCTCGGTAAAAAGTGCTGGTATCATTCAATATTTGCCTGTCCCATTCTTCGTCAGCAAACGACAGATAATAATCCGCCTATGAAATTAGTCTGTGGTCATATTATATCAAGAGATGCTTTGAATAAAATGTTTAATGGCAGCAAGTAAGTACCATTTTTTCATTCCATACTACATATAGACAAGATCAAGTCTTAGGACTAGAATACTGTATTTTGGGAAAACGCAGTCTGTCATTACCTAATTGGTGAAAGCTTGTTAATTTTAGAGAATGCCTTAGAAGCCAGATAAGCCAGGTTGAAAAGCATCATAAATCCTCTGATGTTGTAGAAAGTGGGATGACGTGAAGGGACGCAATGAACAGAGTAACTTTCCAAGTTGTAATTACTGTTGTGTTGTCTTAAATTCCAAACGGAGGCTTCTACACACACCATTTTTCATGGGGAGCAAGGTTACTAATGCATGAAACATCCCTTAAGAAATAAAATTAACCCTTGGGGGAAATATGGCTTAGGAATCGAGCAGGTAGTTGAATTATCGCTGTGGAAATACTGGTCCTTAGATATCAGTGGGGTGCCTGTGGGCTTTTGGGAAGGAGGAAATGGGAGTGAGAGAACTGTACAGATTTCCTCAAGGAACAACCAGTGGTGATTTGAATATGTGCAGCTTCTATGGAGGCTGTCACCTTCATTTAGAGCTGTAAGTTGTGTGAAATCCAGTGTGAAAATAAGCGAAACTATGAATGAAAATTTTGAGTGATGTTTGCGTTCTTTGCCCTGTTGGAAAACCCTGAAGATGCACCTTTGGGGGTGACTTGAACCATTTTAAGTCAGTAAACTTGTGTTATTCCTGTCCCAAATCACTCATTCCTGCTGATTGATCAGCTTTAGCGACAGCACAGCTCTGACAACATTAATTCAGGGGAGGGGAGTGAAAAATAGATCGATGTTAGAAGAAATACTGCGAGCAGGTGGAATTGTGTCAGCGGAGACCTCAGCAGGGAGCCCAGGCCGACCTCTTTAATCACGGTTTGCAGCTCATCTAAGTGGGTTGTAAAATCATGGCATTTTGGGAACCAGAGAGTAAAATGCACTGGATACTGAGGAAATTAAAGCGAAAGCTACCAGCCTCTTTAAAATGACTAAAATGCAACAAACTAATCCAGAAGTAGAAATAATAGTTTAATCATTGAGAGTGATTTCTTGGTATTTAATAATTCAGGGGTGTGTGGGTGAAAGATGAGAAAGAATCTAATTAGAAGAAGCAGCATGATAACGTCTCTCTCAGCTGAAGGTGTCTTTTAATGGAGCCAAGTAAAGCATTACAGCTTCAGGGAACATTTATTTCATGGTACAGGGGTAAAAAGAGGAAGGATTATCCCTGCAAACTCGATCCCTTTGTAATGGATGGAAAAGCTTAAAGCTCCGTTGTCATGTGTTGCCACAATACTAATAATTGTCTTTGTCCCCAGATTAAAATGCCCCTATTGTCCCATGGAACAGAGCCCCGGAGATGCCAAACAGATATTTTTCTGAAGAGAAGTTTCCTTATGCAGTTTGTAAGTGACACTCTGGATTTCAGGTGCATTTCAGGAGAATGAAAACCAACTCGTTCCATTTTATGCAGTAGACTGAGGACTCCTGTGTTTGCATAAGCTAATGCTACAGAAACTTTGCCAACATTTAGTATATACGTACCAAGTGGAAATGCTACAGAAATATTATTACCATAGGGCTTTACTGTACTCTTGGTCTCCATACCTGATCAAGTTACTACACCAGCAGTTGTCATTCAATGCAGGTTTTTGTACTTAATTATATGGTGACTTTTTACTTTTTAAAAGCAGAAATTGATCACCCCCATTTGTTTAATATTCTTCCTGCTATTATTCTCTCATTCTATTGATAACTGTCACCTTAGAGAATGTTTGTGGGGAAAAAGTTTTATTTCCTGTAATGTGTACATAATTAAAGGTAAATACTTCAAAACAAAAAGTTTGATAAATTGAATAGTGGTTATAAAACTAATTTGTATTTTTTTTTTTCCTGAAAAAGCGGTGATATATTCTGAGTTTTTCTTTTAAACATTTTTTCAACTTTTACATAGAATTCAAAGTAAATGTGCATATATATAAAGTATATAAAATATATAGCCCCAAGGGGCTACCTGTTAAAATCCATCACTAATTTATAAGGGTGGTGTGTGGCTAAATTGCTACTGGAGCAGAGAGGGCATAGGAAATCCTCTTCCTTTGGTTTTACGATCAAGAAGTGTTTGTGTAAGAGAACATTCAATAAACTCTGAAGTGGAAATGCTTTTAGTCAATGACATTTGCTCTCTGGCCTTTGTAGTCACGTTCTTTGAACTTTGTATTCAGGATTAGGCTCTAAATGTCATGTCGCTGTATAGTTTAATAGTCATGATAGTGTGCTATTTATAAACAGTTATCAAAACCAAATAAATTGTAGAAGTATTCATTGTGAAATGGGGGATAAGCATGTTCTGATGCAACCTACTGATCACGACTGTGCTTAGCAGAACCGGGCCCTACACCATATATTAGGAGGTAGCAAGTTTTCTGTAGCTTGAGAACACTTTGCTTCTAGCCTTGTTTTTGTAGTAGACTATTACTGCCATTGCCACTTTTTCTGCTAAATCTGTCATATTGTTGACTAGCTAAATTTGTACTCATAAACGAGACGTAGATCATGGCAGTGAGATCTTTTCTAGTGTGCATATATTTGTATTTATTGCACTGTCCTATAGTAGGGCAAGCGGCCATAAGGCATGCCAAGCTACATGTAAAATTATATTTCTGTATTGTGTAGTTAAAGGAAAGCCCAAGCTTACCTGGTTGAACACTGACACACTGGTTGGATGCATTAGCACCACGCACTACAGAGAAGACCGTCCTCAAAATCGCCACTCTTTGAATTTGTTCGTCACCTGGCTGGAGGGACTGAGTTGGACTCTGTTGGATCGGTGACAACGACCATCCCTAAAGAGACAATACGAGGAGCGAGTCAAGGCACACAGATTTTAAACCTTTCAATGTGTTTGATACATGTGAAACATACAGGTGTGTGATTCTTTTTCTGCAAAACTCCAATTGTATTCACAGAGTTCAAAACAGCCGCGTTACCAAGTGGTAAAATCAACAATAAACGGGTGAGGATGTTATTTTCCATGTAGGTTTCCTAGTCTTGCTGAAGTTGATTTTAATCTCTTCTTTTGAGCGAAATTACCTAATGCTTTGGGGTTATGACATGGCATATCAAGTATTTAAACAAAAAAACCAAAACCAAGCCTAACAAAATAACACCGATAATAACAAAAGTCCAGAAAAACACCCTGATGTGTAAGTGCTGCATCTCTTTCTCTGTTGCACTGCTGGTATTTTGGCGTTGATGTGAACACCATGTTGATGGTGCCTCTAATGCAATTGCTTAGGGTACAAAAATGATGAAGTTATTAAGTGGCAAGAGGCTACAAATTCAACTTAGATATGAGAATGTTTTTAACATAGCATGGTTCTGTTTTCCCTTTTAAATAGTGTATATTATAGATCCCTAGCTAATTCAAAAACTCAGCTGTTTTCAGCATGTAATTGCAATTATTTTTGCCTGTCTGTCTGCATTTTTTTTACTTGAAAATAATCCCTTGCAGTTGCGAAGCTCCACCAACAGATGCTGCTCGCAGTTTGATGCGCAGCGCTGTGCGTTTGTGAAACCCGTCTGTGTTTTGCTCCTTCGAGCTCTCCAGTTTGTGAGTTGTCTCCTACTACTGCCCGATATTCTTCTGGTAACCAGAGAAAGCGCTTGGCACGGGGAAAAGTGAATAATACACTGGGGCGTTCATATTTAAAATATAGTTAGCACCTGATACACATACTTATTTCTCTTAACAGCGTTTGGGAGTATCCATAGTAAGAAAGTATTGGATTTTAAAGCTACGGTGGTATCTGAAGTCTGTGTTTATGCACTTTTGGGCCAGGTTGTGAAGCCTTTAACTACTCCATTTGTGCCTTTTAATGAGAGTTCTGCATAAATAAGGTTTATATCTGTATCAGGATCACTGTGTCAGTTCATCCCACACTGGGTTTGCAGCTGGTGCTTCCCCCCTTTGCAAAATGTGTCAGAACAGCAGCTCGGCAGCAACAAATGCACCAGCTGGTGGAGGAGCCTCATGCTAAGAGGTTTTTGACCATGCTTATATAAAAGGTTTAGCTTATAGGTGCTCCAAAAAGAATGCCTGGTTGTCAATATGACTTCCATAGCTGTGGCTCATTAGTAGTGTTTATGTCTGTTAATAGACATATTACGTTAAATCCATCAATAGAGTTTGAGTTTTAGTAAATGTCTAAAATAGGAAATTGGTTGTGATATGTTCTTGCGAGGTTTCTAGTTGTGGTATCGAACGTAGTCACACCTTAATAACAGGTAGTAGGAAATGCAAATAGTCCGTAGCCTTTTTGATTTCAAAAGGTGTTGATTGTTTTGTAGTATTAATACTATGACTGTCATTAACACAAAGCTCGTGTCCTCACCCTCCGTTAGTACTCAGGATGATCAGCTGCTCTGTGGAGTATTTTTGAATTAGGTCAAGTCTTCTCCTGCAGTGACTTGAGCACATTGTGAGGAGATGTGGCTGAACAACCAATCTTCCCTGCTGAAAATCTGTGTCTCTCTACTGAACTACTGGGCTGGTTTCTGTAAATCAGGTTAATTAACGTGTGTGGAGCTGCAGTGAAGGTTGTGTGTTACAAGCCATGAGTCAGAGCTTCTGATCCCTGATAATTTACACCTGTCTCCATCCTGTTGCTATCATTCTTTCTTCTTAACACTTTACAGGACGGTTGCTTCTAGAATTTAAGGTTGAAGTTATTTGTGACCACTCAGACCAGCTCACCGGGTTTAACATGCTAAGTTTGGGTTAGACTTTGCTTTCAAGGTTTGTTTGCCGACTGCAAGATGCCATTGTCCTTTCTGTGCTTACCACTGCAGGGGTTGATTTGTCTTTAAAGGGGGAAAAATGCACCCTCCTTAATTCATCCCAGCTCTTGCACTTTTGTGAACAGGAGCCTGCAGTGTAGGGAAAGGCACTTTGAGAACAAGGGAAAAACAAGTGGCACCAATGATCTGTAGTGAGTAAAGCTGTGATGTGGTGTTATATTACTATTCTGAATTAAATTTGAACCTTCATATATATAAAGGAAGAGTGATTTACATTCTAGTGGGTTATCTTGACAGAGTCAGTGGCCTAGGCTGGAGTCAGCAAAGTGTTCCTGAATTCAGCCTTTGACATGGGGATCCCCTCTTCTCCTGCATCTCCTCTGCCTCCTGTTTATTTTCAGACTTAGTGACACTGCTGTTTGTTTCTTCATTCTTGCTAAGCCTGGCTTTTCCTTTGGATAAAGAAACAAAGAGAGGGCGAAGATGCAAATAGCACCACAGTTCAAGTCTTAAGCATCATTTGCATTGGCGTGGGGGGAGCTAAATATACAAACCCAGCTATTGTCTGACAGTTTTTTTTCTCTTCAGAACCAAGAGTAAATTCCCATATTTTCCAGGATTTCTAAATTACACAAGAGGTTTCCAGGAACGTGGAGCACAAGCAGATGTGATAGGTCTTCCCCAACAACAATCATACATATTCAATTCATCCAGCACAGCTCAGGATGAGAATCCAGTGACAGAGAGGTCATGCTGACCCTGCGTGTCAGATAAATTTGATTTTGGATGAATCAGAAGGAAGAAACCTCATTACGGGGGTTCATGTTTCACTACTTACTGTTCTCTCAGAGATTTCTGTAATTCCTTCCTCACCTTATTGTGCTTTTCTATCTTAGATGCTGCAGAAACAGCAGCAAGGGTTTGTTTTCTGTGGGGTGGCTTCCGAACGCTTGCCTAACGTGCAGCTCAGCGTTAGTCTGAGGAGGCTGGACTGAGCTTAAGTGCCTTTGCTGTGACGGGTCATCCGTCAAACAGGCTTGGACAGACAGACTGAATTTAACCGGACAGTAACTGGCTTTTCTGGGGTCATCTTGGCCATTGTATTTATCTGGAGCTTTTTTAACTCATCGAAATCCTTTATCAGAAAATCATAGAATCATTTCAGTTGCAAGAGACTCTAAGGATCATCGAGTCCAACCATAAGCTGACTCTAGCACTAAAATATTTCAAAGCAAAGTACTTCAGGAGGGAGAAGCAGGTGTCTAACAGATGCAACAAATTCTGGATGCTCTGTGTTGCCTCCCTTAGCTTCCCAGGGCTTTCCATGACCACCTTGTGCCCTTTATTAAAGTTGGGCTTAAACTGTAAATCAGTTCTTTCTACTGTTAACTCCCAGCTTTGTCTTTAGCCCATCAGCGCCAAGCTTCTCCACTATTAATTTTGACCAACTCCTATTAGATAACCCTCAACCTCTGAACAAATCTATTCCTTCTGCTTCTCTTTGAAAATCATCCAGTATCTCAGACTCTTGTTTGCTTCGTATTAACCCATAGCAGCTCCAGCCTTTGCCTTGGGCCCCAGTGCTTGGTTTGCTGGAGGCAGCTCCGTGCCTTCCATCTTGGTGCTGTGTTATTCCTTCAGCTGGGCTGGAATTGCTCTCAGCTCCTTCCCATCTCACTGCTGCACTGATATTTGCATCTGGTTATCAAGATTTTGCTGCAAAAGATGTGGTTTAGTTTTTACCTTCTAGCAGCATCTTAGTGGGGGTGCAAAGGTTTTGCAGAAAGTCTTTAAGGCTTTGCAATAGGTTGGTGCAAAAGTAATTGTGGTTTTGGACTGTGAGTTTTATATTGTTTTACCTAGGCTCATACACATCTTTATTAATCAAAATAGGAGCCGTTACAATCAACATATTTTTGCCTACCAGAAGCAAGTTTTATTCCTGCAGTGTAAAAATCTGTGCTTTGGGACTCAATGAACTCTTGGAAAACATTTTCTGCATCCTGCAGCTTGTGGAAGTGTTTTCCCTGCAAAAAGTTGTTGAGATGCTTGAGGAAAGGTGGTAGTTGGTTGTCAAGAGGTCTACCTGCAGCTGAGTCAACAGGAGACTCTGGGACAAACTAATAATAACAATAAAAACATAACTGATGCTTGTAGGAGAGAAAAGGGATGAGCTTTTCACCTGCATGGTCAGACCTGCCCATAGGCCGAGATCAGACTGGTTTAGGTAACCATAACTTATTAAGACAGAGCTAAAGCTGAAGTCTGCCCAGAGATGGGTTGGTGAGCAGATTTGCTTCGTGTGGCTGTGAAATGCAGCTGCAGGTTGGTGCTGGGGGCAATGGGGCAGAGTCTGGTGGGACCCTCATGTCTCCCCAGCTGAGCGCTGGGCTGCTCTTCATAGGTTGGATGCGTCTTGGTGCGTTTTAGTGTCTGTGAATTCATAGATATTTCAGTGCTAATGCTTTGCTGTTAAATTTTTCCTTATAGTGTGTGTAGATACACGTAGTTGTCACCATTTGCCAGCTATTGTTCAGACACAATTCCCTAATTTTTGTTTATTAACCTAAGTTTAGAAGAACTTTGTTATTCTCTGAATCTCTCTCTTTCCCAGCTCGTTTGCAGAGGAGGAGCCCAGCAAAGAGTTTCTTTCATTCTTTATTTTCCCAGGTTTTTATCAGCCCATTGGCACAGATACCTGAGCACATCAGTGTCTTTATCTCATCCAGCTTCACAGCACCCCCGGGATGGGGGAGTGTTACAGGGCCCCTATTGCAAGTCCCTGGGAAATACTTTTAGAGTTTTAGGCTGTGCTAAACTGTAAAACTGAATTTTGGCATCTTAAAGCTCTGGCTGGTACATAAATCACTGCCTTTTTTCCCTTACCCAGGACTTTCTCAAACCTTCATTTATTATCTTCTCAAAGGATTTTAGCTCTTCTGAAAAAAGAAATAAATGTCACCCAGTCTGACTAGAAACATGCTTTTATTAATTTTTCTTTATTCAGTTCTTGATTTGCAAGTGCAGTAAGGGAACATTTACGTCAAATACAGAGCTGTGAAAAACAGAACTCACTGTAGTCAATCAGCGTGTCCCAGGTTGCTGCTCAAAGTGCTGCTTAACCAAAGCAAGTGACAAATCCCACCTTCCTCGCTCAGGCACAACTGCAGCAGTGGGTGGAAGTGGGTGAGCAGCAGGACAGGGACAGCAAGAGGGAACAGTGAACTGTAGCCCCCAGGACTGTGAAGAACTAAAACATCAGGCTCTTTACTTTCTATCAACCTTCCCAGTGCAGCCTTGTGTTAAATAAAGCAGTAAAGCTCCTGGGAGATACGTGGCACCTCAGACAGGGTGGGTTACGTGAGGGTGTTTATTTCAAAGTAGTTTTGCAGCAAATTGCAATTTTTGCTGCATTTTAGAAAGAATTATTGCACACCCTTGGTCAGAGGGCTGTCTAATATCCTTCTTTCTCATCAGCTCATCACTGACACGTCGGCATCAGGTCTGAGCAGAACCGCAGAGCTCCATCACTGGGAACAGAGATGGCATTTGGCCTTGGGAATTAATTTGAAACCCTCAGGTTTTAGAAGGAGTTGTGATTTAACATGCAGTTTGTTGTCTGTGTGTCTCCTCCGTCTTGTCTTTTCAAATTTGTCAGGGCAGAGGGTGTGAGAAACAGTCGTGTTATAGATAACGGAGGTGATGGGCTTACTACACGGTGACAGCTCCCAGGAGATGATCCAGAAGCCACAGATGCTCATACGTGTCGCCTGGGAACGCTGGGTTTCACATTGGGCTTCCCGTTCACAGGTCTGGAGGGAAGAAAAGGTTTTCACAGAATTAAAGGATAGTTTGGGTTGTAAGGGACGTTCAAAGCTCATCCAGTGCCACCCCTGCCATGAGCAGGGACATCTTCACCAGATCAGGTTGCTCAGAGCCCCATCCAGCCTGGCCTGGGATGTCTCCAGGGATGGTTCATCCACCACCTCTCTGGGCAACCTGGGCCAGTGTCTCACCACCCTCATTATAGAAAATTTCTTCCTCATGTCTGGCCTGAATCTCCCCTTTTTTGGTTTAAAACCATCACCCCTTGTCACAACAGGCCCTGCTAAAATGTCTGTCCCCATCTTTCTTATTTGCCCCTGAAAGGCCACAATAAGGTCTCCCTGGAGCTTCTCTTCTCCAGGCTGAATACCCCAACTCTCTCAGCCTGTCCTCCCAGCAGAGGTGAAGGGTCTGCCAGCCTTCCACTAGTGACAGCCAGCAGCAGGACTTTAAGATACACTGCTAATGATTTGTTATAGTAATTAAAAAAAAAAGGGGGGGGCTTTTAAAAATTTGCCTCTGACTTCTGCGCACTCCTGTCCTCTCATCAAGTCCTTCTCTGCGTTCAGAAATGAAGATCTCAGGGCATTTTTGGAGTTGGGGAAGCTGTTAGCAATTCATAAGGACTTTTTCTTGTTGCAGAGCAGTTTCCTGCAGAGGAGTTTAAAAAGAGGTTTTCTAGACACCCAGCGTGTTCCCAAAGTGACAGATATTACTGGTCTCCAGCAACTGATAGTTTTATGCTGATTTAATGAGCTGGAGATTTGGCACCTGTTTTCACTGAAGATTAATTTGCAGTGGAAAAATGAATCCTACAGCTGCCAGCCGGGATCCCAGGCCAGACCCTGACGTGCTCTTTAATTGAGAGAATTGTGCTATTAACTTCCAAAGAGCTTCATTTCAGGGAGTGGGAACTGCTCAGAGCAGCAGGAGTTTCCTCTCTATATAGAAGTTTAAATATGCTATGGTTGCTTAAACCAGGACTCTGTCATGTTAATGCTGCTGAAGGAAAACTGTCCATAATAAGATGATTTCCTGAGGCGCTGCAAAACTGAAGGTCTCTGCGGTGCGTTTATTTTTGGGGGTTTTTTTGTTCTCTTTTTTTTAATCCCTTAGGGACACAACATCTTTGCACAGGGCTGGCAACAGGGATTGAGATAAGCGAAGAATGCAAGCATCCTCCAGAACAAGGCTGCAAGGAGAGCTCTTTGTTATCATTTAGCCCTTGGAAAGCCAGACGAGGGCCAGGAGACCATTTGGTGTAATAAATATCCATCATAAAAAATGACAGGCTCTTCCCTTTTTCAGACAGGTCAATGAACCTGCAGGTCTGCGAGTGCAGCCGTATTCTGATATGTCTGTGGGCAGGTTGCACCCCCAGGCCAGAAGCCATTGCCGCTCAGGCCCCTAAACACCATCATTATTCAGGCAATGAATTCTGACACATTTTTCCTTTAAAAAATAATTATAGGGATCTGTTCAATGTAAGGGGAGGTTCTTTCTGTGTCATTGCATTAATCTGAGCAACTAAAAAAACTATTAACTTTTTTACTATGAAACCCACAGATGTATAACAAGGAATACAATCTCCTTTTAAATAAAGATGCTTGATTTGCAAAGAGTAAAGCTCTGGAGATGTGACAATTCTGTTCCAGACTTTCTTGCAGCCCAGGTCTTTCCAGTCCTGGCCCAGCAGGAGCGGGGATTTTGGTGCTGAAGCCGCAAGCCCTGGGGTGCACTCGGAGCACGAGGTTTGCAGAACTGCCAAGCGCTTTTCTGCAGAGGCGAAGAAACCGTCCGCAGAGAGGTTCATTTGCAGAAGCAAAATGTGCGTGATGTGCTGGCAAAAGGGTTTCTCATTCTAAACTGGCAAATCGCAATTCTTACTCCAATAGAGTCTTTCCTGGTGACTCAGGATGATGCATGGGTTGGGGAGGCATTAAAAAAATAAAGGATTCCTATCTGCTGTATAAAATAGGTTATTTCTATAGCTGTATATATATGCATTGTTGTTTCTCAGGAAAGTCATCTAAGGCTGCGTCAGCTCCTCTGCTACAATTACTTAGTCCTGTTGGGCAAGTAGAGGCATCAAGCTGTGGGGGTGATGGTCCAAAACTGTGCAGAGGGGGATTCGGGATGCAATAACTTGCATGGGCGCAACCTGGAGGTCCAGCAATGAAATCAGATTAACGTTCTGGGGAGGGGAAGGGCTCAGGTTGGAGCAGTGCATTGGGAGCGCTCAAATGTGGTGGTAATTACGGGCATCAGGGGATGCACAGGGCTTTTAGGCTGCCACAAACACCTCCTGTCTTTCTGTTTAGTGCCTACTGCAGTGTCAGTGCTCAGTGACTTTAACTACTTAAACAAAGTAAACGCAAGAGAAGAGAATCTTAACTCTCTCGCCCTCAATTCATTACACAGTCCCCTCCGCTGTGTATCGGATAAAGCATTTTTCGGTTGTTTTTTGGCACCTGCCTGCTGCACCACTTGAAGGCGACATGCTGCCCACTTTAAGAGAACAATATCAACACCTGTCACTTACCTTTTACATCTGCATCTTCGCCTCCTGGTTCCTAAAAGAAGCAAGAAAACGTCTCAGTTCAAAGGTAGCAAGTCACAGCTCAGTACAAAAGCGCTGCAGCAAAGCAGGGCGGCATTCCCTCTCAGCTGCCTGTCTGTAAGACTAACCAAGATAAACCAAGCTCATTTTAGAGGAAAGCCAAGAAGCGAGCGGTACCGCAGCTCCCATCCTCCCAGCGCTCCATTGTTTTCATAAATTAAATCTTAGCATGAGTAACAGTAGTTACTTGGTAGTAGTTACCCTGACAGTGATTTATTTGTGTCTCCAGTGACTTTGGCATGTTGCATACGCAGCAATTAATTCTACAGCAGTCAAGCGGCAACGATGCCACACAGCGCGCAACCGAGTTGAACGATACTCTTCCCCGATTCAGCACCTATGTCATTACTTTGGGATGTATTTGGCAAAATATAATATGCAGCCATTAATTTTAGCATGAGGTTAAAAAAGCCCTGTCCTTGAGGGCTCGGGCTGCCTGCTGCAGAAATTAATTGCAGCTTATGGCTTTTCAGTGGTAATTCACAACAGCATAAAAAGACAGAAATAAATCACCGGTGGTGTTTGTAGGTTAATGATGTTGCAGGTCCCTGAGGAGTCCTGATGCACGTGGGGGAATCCTGGTGAATTCAGAGGGAATTTGGACCAACTTTGGGCTCTCATCAGCTATTTCGCTCGAGAAGAATGATTTTCTGACTGTGGCTCGTCAGTGTTTTTTCGTGTATTCCTATCGCTGCAGACCGTGGCGAGAAGGATTTGTCAGGGCTGAGGGATGCTGAAAAATTGTACTTTTTTTAAAGTGGGTCAGCTGGTAAATTCATGTCACATCAGCTCCAGGCTGTGCCATCAGTGAGGGTTTAGTTGGCTTCATTCAGCAGCAAAACATTTCGGTGTTCCGGGCAAACGAGCTGAGCTGGTTTAATGACATCGGTGTAACTTCTGGGGGTATCAGGGAACACCCCAAAGGAAGGTTAAACTGATTTCAGTGAGCATTAAATTGATTTAAATACATTTGCACTCACTGCTTGCTCAGGGTAATTTGAAGACATTTCAAACATGAAATTTCACCAAAGGACTTGTGCTTACCCAGAGGTTTTGCATTACTGCTTTAACCATAGCAGCCGCTGAACCTGTGTAATTAAGTTGCTCATTTGGTTACAGCTTGAGCTGCTAATGGGAGCCTCAGCATTTGTATTTGCAAACCCTGTGCTGGAGCACGTTTACCTTATTTTGTCGAAGTGTTTCAGGTTCTGGTAGTTCTACTCTCTGATAATACTGAATGACAGAGCCAATACAGTTCAATAGAGTAAGTTTTCTACATTCATAATCTGTTTTCCTTCCTTAAATTCCTTTTCCAACCTAAATGATTCTATGATTCTATGATTTGAAGCTGATAATTATTTCTCAGCCTAAACCTACTGATGGGGAAAATGCAGACATTGATTTAACAATGTCCTTATCTCGTATTGACTGTGTCCTGCTTATCTGCTGCTGGTGTAAAGGAAGATGTAGGACAGGGCAGAGGAACATCTGGGGGGGTTACGGGTGAGCCTTACGTTGACACAGCATGACGGTGACGGCCAGGGCGAGCAGGAGCAGGGCACAGGCGCCTGCCAAGGGAACCCAGATGAAGATGTCACAGAAGAAATCCGGCTCTTTCTTCTTGCTGGTGTCTGCAGGGTTACAGAAGAGGAAAGGTCCACCAGGTGCTCATGGGTGGTGTTATGACCAGTTCTGGTGGAGCCAAGGGACCTGCCTGGCATCCAATGGGGCTGGTGGTGAAGCAGAAGGTTCCCCTGAGGGAGAACACGTAGCCAAAAGTTTTTCACATCCCTGGTGTGCCCAGGCATGAGACGTGCTCATGCTTTTTATGTCATACTTAGCTTTTCCTTTGTGGGATGAAATGCTGGAGTTACAGAATCACAGAACCACAGAATCGACTGGGTTGGAAAAGACCTCAGAGATCATCCAGTCCAACCCTTGATCCAACTCCAGTCCATTGACCAGATCATGGCACTAAGTGCCATGGCCAATCTCAGTTTAAAAACCTCCAGGGCCGGTGAGTCCAGCACCTCCCTGGGCAGCCATTCCAATGCTGACCACTCTCTCTGCACAGAATTGCTTTCTAATATCCAGCCTAAATTTCCCCTGGCAGAGTTTAAGCCCATGCCCCCTTGTCCTATTGCTGACTGCCTGGGAGAAGAGACCAATCCCCACCTGGCTAGAACTGCCCTTCAGGTAGTTCTAGAGAGTGATGAGAGTTATATAGAGAGCTATAGAGAGTTCAACCCTTTCAGCTGCATGTACCCAGTTATCCAGCTCTGGTAGAGCTCTAAGGATTTTCCCTCTCCCCTCACCCCAAAATGCCTCCCCGAAGCCTCCCTGCAGCCAAGTTACCTGGATCTGGGGTCGTCGGGCTGGGTTCCTCTTTGGTGGCGCTACCCTGGGTGGTGGGTGCTGGTGTAGTGGTGACTATAAGTGGGGAGATATAATTTAAAAGTATAAAAAATTATATATAATAAAACAGCTTTCTACCACCTCTTTTGTCTCTCATGGCTGCACAAGGCTCAGCTCCAGGGGAATTTCATAAACCCCATTTTGGATGGTGAATCCCCCAAGGAGGGTCTCCCAAGACCCAATGAGGAGCTGCAGGCTCCTTATTTCTTGCTTTCTGCCACCACCCTCAGCAGGCGCGAGTGCCCTGAGGCTGGTAGGACTTTAGGGACATGTGTGGGGTGAGGAAGGAGGGGGTGGTGGTGGACTTTGCTTTAGTCTCACCCCTTCAAGAATTACAAATGGGATGGAGAAGTGGGGATGGGGAGGTGATGCTGGGTCTGCCTGTTCATCTTTACCTTTGGGTAGGGATGATACCATGAGAAGAAGGAGCAGGCAAGACGGGGGCATTGGTCACAAGAAGCCTTGGGCAAGTGAGCAGGAAAACGGGGGTTTGAAGGAGAGGTGACATTAAAAAAGGCACGGGCAAGGGGTGGTGGGCATTTTGGCAGAGCTAAGCGAGGTTGGGTGGAGGTGTAGCTGACCTGGGAGGAAGGCAGGCTTGCTGGGGCTGAAGTACAGCACTTGGTTGCTGTACATCAGGCAGAAATAGTTCCCCTCGTCCTGCAGTTCGAACGACTTCACAACCAGCCAGTAGAAACTTCTGTCCTTGGCCACTTCAAAGCGGGTGGAGGTCTTCTGGTTCCCCTCGAAGGTGATCCGGCCCAGTGATGAAATGTAGACGATGAAGTGAAGAGTCCTCGCTCTGTCCATACGGACCCAGAACACACCACTGTCCTCCTTGGCCGTCTGACACTCCAGCTCCAGCCGCTGTCCCAGCCGGGGGTGTCTGATGCTGCTGTCACGAAACTTGACCGTCATCCTGTACCCCTGGACCTGCATCCCGAGGCAGCCTGCGGGAGAGAAATCCTTGTGGGAACTGCCTCTCTGGGCAAACCTTGTTCCCTGACCATGGGGCACAAGGTGGAATGCAAAGGGGTGACCGTGCTGTCCGAATGACTTGAAGTTTTGTTGGAGTCCTTGATGGGATCATGCGTGCTCACCCATCAGCCACCTGGGCTTTAAAGGTGGGTGCTGCCCTTCAGAAAAACCTTTCAGCTGCCTTCTCAGGGACGTTCCCCCTTCCCAGCTTATCTGAAGTGACTCCCTAAAAACATTGACTGCTTCTTTCCCCCTCCTCCTTTCCTCCAGAACCACTTCTCTGACCCAGTTCCCAATGCATATGATGCTGCAGCCACCCCTACACTGGC
Organism: Patagioenas fasciata; assembly: GCF_037038585.1. Lineage (NCBI taxonomy): Eukaryota > Metazoa > Chordata > Aves > Columbiformes > Columbidae > Patagioenas > Patagioenas fasciata. Next base: position 6,768,473 of record NC_092523.1, on the reverse strand, counting down.
AGAGGTGATGCCACCTTTCCCTCTACAATTACTGAGCAAAACCAAAGTTAACCTCTTTCATTTGCTTTTTATTTTTCCTTTAATCATTTATCCCAATTTCTTGGATCCAGTGGAAGGTTTCACTTGCCCCTCCTGGTGAAGGTCATTCCCAACCCTGTGTCCATACTCACAGAGCCTCAGGGCGAGCAGAAGGAGCAGTGCAGGGGACCCGTCCATCTTCTGGGGGTGACTGTCCTTGGGGACGGTGCGGTGGAGCAGAGATGATCTTTCTCTCTTGACTTGGGAGGCTGCGTTGCTCTTTGGGGAGGATGTGATGTCATCAGGACCCTCTTGAGATGGTGTTCGGCATCTGCAGCAAAATGAAGGGGAAAAAAGTATTTCTGAAGAAATTAACTTCTAATCCAGAATTTGGGCTCATTTATCATTTTGGTTAACGGTGCCTCAAGGATTTTGCCTCATTGACTTCTCTGGAGATCCAGAGGGATGATGCTCAGCCACCACAGCCTGGTATCTCCAGCCGTCCAGGGCTTCACAGCAGCACCATCTCTGCAGAATCATAGAATCAGTTTGGTTGGAAGAGACCCTCAAGATCATGGACAAGCCTCGCACTCTGGTTTCAGGCTCCAAGTTGTGCTTTTGGCAGGGATTCTGCTGCCCCCACTTGCGTGCACTCAAGGAGCCTCATACAGATGGCAGAGCCAGCTGTATTTTATTACCCAGCAAGCAAGACAGGGTATTTCATGTCATCTATCCACATGTATTTGTTATCTCTGAACACACGCACTGCTGACACGCAGCTGAGTTCTTCAGGTGTTCTATTGTTCTCCACCCAGTTCTTCCTTGCAATTGCTCTGCAAAAGCTGCACTGTGCAAGACAGGTGGTCTGTGATCTGAAACCCACTGAGAAAGCCCCGTACCCCAGGGGCATGGCGGGTTTTTTGTTTGCTGTTTTGTGTAACACCATGTGGTTTTCTTCTCTCACCACAGAGGCTTCCGCCCTGCCAAGAAAACCCTTGTGTACTTCAACAGAAAGGGCTCTTGCCGCTGCCTCCAGGTGACCACTTGCACATGGTATGGGTGATGCTTCCTGCAGCTTTGCACACACCACAGCAACAGCTTCACCAGCCTGCGAGGCGGGGGGGCTGCTGTATTATTTACTTCTTCACTTGGCACTTGCTGGCTTTCCTGATGATTATTTTTCTGCTTTTTTTGTTAGTTAGTTAGTTTGTTTTTCTATTGCTCCTTTGCAAAGAAGGGACACGTCAGGAACCAGGTGTTGCTGACCCTGATGCTGTTGTGATTGTGACAGCGACTTAGAGATGGGTTATGGAAAATGGTTTAGGAATGGCATTTATTTAATTGGACATCAAAGCATGTTGGTGAGGGAGGGAAAGATGCTGGGATGTGTGAAATTTGTACTTTCACGATGCTATGACACTTGTGATGTCTACTTGAAATAGAGCAGATTTTGGCAAAATAAAGAGAAGATAGGTTTTGTTAATTAAACATTATGAGAATCTGGATCTCAAAATCCCACCAAGCAAATGTGAACTTGAGGTTGTTCCAAGGTTCTCCGGTCGTCTCCAGATGAGACACCAAGCGATGCTGCTTGTGCAGGCTCCTTCTGGTTTCAATGGGCAGTTCATTCTCCTTATCCTGCATGGAATTCATCCTCCCTTTTTAATGGGATCTGCTCTGGGGAAGCACCTGTCTTCACAGGTTGATGGAGGAACGTAGGCAAGGAACTGAAGCCATGGGTCTGCCTTGTAGATGGCTAAAGTTGAGTGTCATGTTTTCTGAGATGCTGATGAGATGTGGTCCATGCCATCCATCAGATTGTTGTGTGAGTGACCCCCCACTGCCATCACTATCACAACTCAGTGTCAGAAAATGAAATTTCAAAAGCATTTTCAGAAGCACAACCCCCCTGAGACCAAATTAGGAAAATTCCTGATTTCGGTTGTTCATCATGGTTTGAATGGAAATGAATGTTCTGGCAAATGAGGATGGGGGCACCAAAGTTTGTCAGGACTTGGTTCTCCCTCTAACATAGAGCGTGGTTGTTTATCTACAGCACGTGGTGGGTGTCCTCAGGGATGTGGTGGTGGAGGTGCTGGGAGAACCTATATAATTAAAGGACCATCCAGGAAGGCCACTGACTTTCTTAATAGGAATATCTTACTTCTCTCTTGTCTCTGCATAGCAGTAAATTTTATCATGAATCAGTCCTGGGTGCCAACCTGGAGCCCAGAGGTTCCTGTCCTGGATGTAGAGGTGTCCTTTCTCTTGGTTCTCATGACTTGCAGATTGAGCTGGTTTCCACGCGAGGCCACCATTTCCTGTGTCACGTTCAGACCCTGTATCACCATCCAGAGGTCTCCTGTTCCTCTTCATAATTTTATTTGCTAAAGCACTTTGTGACTCACCACTACATGAAAGAGACCACCAGCCCTTGTCTCTTCTGAGGCTGTTTCCTTGTGCCAGGCATGGGCAACGTTGGGAAGTCACAGGAGATGGCTTCAGGGGGAACTACTGCTTTCTGTTGTCTGCAATAAGCTGCTAATGAAGATATCCTTTTAAGGCAAGGCAAGAGCTGGAGGAGGTACTGAGTTTTGGATATGATTGATCTCTCAGTCATTTTGTGGAATGAATGATCTCATTAACTTTTGCATAGTGGTAAGAAACTCTTCAACCTCTTAGTATCAGTAGTATCAGACATCACATGGATGTCTTGCGATATTGCATGACTGACAGCAGGAACACGTCAGAGGACACTGTAGTTACCCTGTGATGGTTGGTAGACACAAAGCAAGCTGCAAAATGACCATGGTCTGCTTGGTCCATTGTTTTTGTTGCCCATGGTCTATTGGGTCCATTGTTTTAGTTGCCCATGGTGTCTCCTCACAGGACTTCAGGGCTTCCCATTTCCCATTAGGATCCGAGGGAATGGCAGAAAGATGTTCCAGAGGAGGTTTAGGTTGGACATGAGGAAAAGGTTCTTCACCCAGAGGGTGCTGGACACTGGAACAGGCTCCCCAGGGAGGTGTCACAGCCCCAAGCCTGACAGTGTTCAAGAAGAGACTGCACAACGTCCTCAGACACACGGTGTGAACTGTGGGGTTGTCACATGCAGGGACAGGAGTTGGACTCGATGATCCCTGTGGGTCCCTTCCAACTCAGGACATTCTGTGGTTCTGTGATTGCCAAGCAACGGTGCAAAGTTGCTGAAGATGAGCAGATGCTGCAGGTGATCAGTCAGTGGTAACTCATGGACAGACACTGGACTGTGTTCACTTCAGCGTTGCTGATTCTTCCTGTTGTTAACCTTTGAGGGATCTCTTTCATGAGGAGGAATGGAAAGTTTTAATGAAGATTTCAAAATTTAGTCACAAATCACAAACTTTTCTTTCAAACAGAGCGAAAAAAAAATAAATGCCGAGACCATAGCATACAACTTTTCCGGTGTGAAATGAAACTGTGGTTTGCAAACAACTTGCTGCCCCTCTTTTCTTTGCAAAGCTGCAGCACCAAAGGGGTTTGGAGAATGTCAAGTGCAACTGTCACGCACCAGATACACACACATTATCTGCTATCTTTCCATTGTAGCTTCATGTTTCCAATTCGCTGGCCACTCTCTGCTGGGTACTCTTGGTGTAAACATCACATGCCTTAAAATACAGTATGCAAACCACAAACACTGCTGTGCTCTCATCTCTCCATGACGTGGACATTCAACCTGATATCTGGATTGAAATATCTCCATAATCTCCATGCTTGTTGATACCTTGGTGGAGAGCCTGATAACAGAAAATCTGGATATGTTGAGGGTTTTCTTCCCACACACTTCCCACACCTGGTCTCTGGATGCTGCAGAGCTGCTTTGTGCAGACATTTGGTAAATCAGCAATCCGTGATGGCTTCTTTTGGGGACCAGTGACAGCTGGAATTGGCAGTAGACAAGTTGGGTTTTTTTTGCAAGTCCAGCCTCCTAAATATTACACCACAGAAATTCAGTCCAGCACTAGAGAAAACTTCATATTTTATAGCACTGAATGTGGGTTTCATTAGGAAAAAGAAAATAATCTGTATAGCTCCAGTGTATAATTTATTGTCTGGAGAGCAGTTCCAACCATCTTTAATTGGTCAGCTAGGCTCATTATCTCTCACTTCCAACTCCCGCCATCAAACTCCTGTTGGGTCCATTGCACCATGTGGCAGTTGTCCTCCTAGCTCAGCTCCCTTCTAGGGTGTCATACCCTGGAACCTGACTTCTGTCTCCATCAATGCAGAGTCTTGTCATGTCTGGCCTCCTTCCTTGGTGCACATAGACCTTCACCTACAGGTGAACCTGTTTTGTCAGGTGAGCTGCACTGGGGGATCTCCAGAGGTCACTTCCAACCCAAACCATTCTGTGTTTCTTCCCTCAAGACCTTGTGCAGGAGAGCCTGGTGGAGACACCTCAGGGGGGTTCTAGGCCCACCGTGCAGTGCAGGAGGACTTTCCCAGAACAGGGTCTTGCTGTGTCTCTATTTTACAGTTCAGGGCACCTTGGATACCTCTTGGAAGAGGGATAATGACCAGGAAAGATGTTTGGCCCTGGCCAGCTAGCTCAGCTTGTGTCCCAGCTTTGGGAAGGTGAGGAGAGACCCAGGTTTGGGGACAAGTGGAATTTGTGTGGTGGCAGCTACCTTCTCCTGGCATCTCCTTGGGTGCAGCAGCTCAGTCTCTGTGCAGCAGGATGTGACCCATGTTTCTATACTATATCAAAATTACCCTGGCTGTGGTAGCGATGGATAAGTCAGATTAAAATGAAATGACCTGAGGAAAGTAATTTATTTCAGTAATGGCCGTTCCACCTCTGCTCTGACTTGTTTCCTCTTGCATCGAGATGACTTGAGACATACATAGCTGAATAACACCATCGTCATTTGTAGCTCATTGCTCAGGGCAGGAATATACAATTCCAGCCCACAGGAATATTTTGTCTCAATGTTTTTGAAGAGACTGATAGGAAATATCCCAGCTAGAAATTTGCATTGGGTGTTGATGTTAACACATAATACATAATATTTTGAAGCCTTGTAGCTGGGTGTAAGCACAGCCAAGCATTTCTCCCTGTGACATCAGCCAGTGATTTTACCTTGCACTTGTGCCAGACACTGATTGTACCTTGAGCTTTGATGAGAAACATCAGCAGTTCTGCCTGTGACCCTGCCTGAGAGCCGGCTGCAGGGCCACCAGCATCTCCTCCCATGGTGGTAAATGAAGAGACACCAGATATCACAGAATCATAGAAATACAGAATGGTTTGGGTTGAAGGGACCTTCAAAGCTCATCCAGTGCCACCCCTGCCATGAGCAGGGACATCTTCACCAGCTCAGGTTGCTCAGAGCCCCACCCAGCCTGGTCTGCGATGTCTCCAGAGATGGGGCATCCACCACCTCTCTGGCCAACCTGGGCCAGTGTTTCATCACCCTCAGTTTAAAAAATTTCTTCCCCATGTCCAGCCTGAATCTCCCTTCCTTTAGTTTAAAACCATCACCCCTTGTCCTATCACAACAGGCCCTGCTGAAAAGTCTGTCCCCATCTTTTCTTACAGGCTCCTTTTAAGCACTGAAAGGCCACAATAAGGTCTCCCCAGAGCTTCTCTTCTCCAGGCTGAACAACCCAACTCTCAACCTGTCCTCATGTTCCATCCCTCTGATCATATGGTGGGACTCAGCTGTGGTTTCTGCCATAGGTTGTGGTGCAATGTGGAAGAGCAGCATGGACACAGCTCCTCTGAGGATGCCCCACCTGTCTCTGGAGGCAGCTGCCCGACACCTGGGTGTTGTGCTGCATCTCACGCCGCCTGCACGACCCGCAGCCCCAGCTCTCTGTGCTGGGAGGGAGCAACAGGAAACATGGTGGGCGAGATCACAGGCATAGCTCTGGGGACAGAGATGTCTGCTAAGCCACAGCCCTCCTCCCTGCCCAGCCTCGCAGGGAGGGAACTTGGTTGCACCCTGTATGTTGTTGCCCACCCTCCTGGCTGGATGTTTTAACCACAACCAGAGGAGAAGAGCAGAAAAAAACGACATGACTGGGTAAGGTTTGCTCCATCGTGCTCTCAGGGTGTGGGGTGGGACATGGGCTGACTGCAACAGGCAGGGTGCTGGTGGCTGTGGAGGCATCTGTTGCTCCCCATGCTCTGCATGGCGAAATCGGGCATTTTTTGGTGTTCTCCAGCATAGAATCATAAAATATGCTGAGTTGGAAGGGACCCACAAGGATCATCGAGTCCAACTCCTGTCCCTGCATAGGACAACCCAAAAATTCACACCAAGAACAGCTCAGGCGTCTGAAAAACTCGGCTTTGCAAGACTTCTCCCACCATTTCTGCAGTCGGATGTTCTGCTGCATGATGCAGAGACTCAGAGCACTTTGGGCAAGACAAAATTTAGTCCTTAATCATTGCCTGATCCCAAAAAAGCCAAGGAGATCATCTCATGGGCACCTGTGTCAGCCTTGCTGTGTTAGGGCTCCCAACCCCTCCAAGGATCTTTTTGGAGAGGATGGAGAGGCCTTTGCCATTTGAGCAGGTTCCCTTTTCATTTTGACCACCAGTTCCTTTCCATGAGTGACTCCTGTTAGAGTTTTGGGGTTTTTTATGTTAAATGAGCTAAACAAGTTGGTGGTGTGAGGTCCTCCTTGCAACAGCACATAGATATGTTGTACCTGGCAGAGATGAAGTTCTTTGCTGATGTCATCCTTGGGATTTTTTATGGAGCGTTTCACATCTGTTTTTAAGTTATTAACTAGATCAGAGCGTGCAAATAGTGATAACGATATTCCCCTAATTAAAAGTGCGATGCAGCCCCCCCTTCAAACACTTGGATACCTCAAAGGCTCACTGTAAAATCTAACTTTAACAGATAAAACACATGGCCATGGGAGGAATATTAAACCTCCTTCTCTTTTGCAAATATGTAAAGCCTGGGGAGAGCTTTATTTCATGTGTAAGAATCACTGATGTATTAACTCAAAGGAATCTTTCCCATAACAAGGCGGTAGAGAAGCAAAATACATCCCTTATACTGACATATATTTAACTTGGTCTGACACGTGTTCCAGTTAACCGGGTGTTGCAATAACAAATATTTGTATATAATTCCACAGAAGCTGTAGACCTCACCCTGAGTGCATGCAATATAGATATACTGATACACGCAAATATTTGTTATTTCAGCAAATAATATTTAATTAATGGCCAGGAATAATGCTAAATAAAAATTATAATAATATTAAATAAACCTTTTCTGCTTTATATAAACCAGGAATGTAATATATTACTATTTCTGGTTTATTGAATGAAATATGATGAAGTCCAGGAACATACAGGCAAGAAGTACTGAGGACACCTGAAGGTATCTTTTTGTTCCCCAATGATTTTTTCTATAGATATCTGTCAATCCATATAACTGTCAATCCGTATAACTGTCAATATGCATATAATAACACACATGTAGCTATATATATGTTATATATAACATAATACATAAAAATAGTATCTATAATTTGGCTATATGTAATATATTTAAATGCAGTATGTCATAGGTAAGTTATAACTATATTGAATATATTATAAAATAATGCATCTAACTGTAATATATAAATTCTAGTATAACTAGATATAATAATGCATAGTTAAAAAATTGTCAATATAAATAACTGCTATGTGATGCAGTATTTCTATATTGAAGGCTTCTGAAAGACGGGAAGAGACTTGCCCGTGTCCCTGATTGGGGGGTGTGTGTAGGGCTGTCTGTGCACCAATGGCATTCAGGAGCCGCAACTGAAAACTGGGATTTCTTTGCAGTTTCTGGGACATATCTGGTTTTATACAGTGGCAGAAAAAGGCATGCAGAAATGTTGATTTAACAAGTCTGCTCTGGATGCCTGGAAGTCCTGCTGTGAATCTATTCTTCCTGCCAGAAGGAGATATTTAATAAGCAGCTACCGTGCACGAAGCCGTTCTGGCCAAGGATAAATTGGAAGGAATTTAAACAACACCCCTGGATATCTGTCTCTCCCTTTGCACACATTCCAAGTTTAATAATTTAATAGATACGTTACTTGTCCTTTCCCCATTAGTGTGCTTGACTCATCTGTGTTTATCACTCTGAAAAAGTATTTATTATTTATGTATTTAGGAGCTTTAAAATCAGATATAACTCCCGATCTCGTGTCACTAGCCTGTTTTCAATTAAATGTTTTCAGCTGCACACGGTTTATATTTACTTGTTTGTATTACAAAATCACAGGTCCCCCACATAAACAACGACTGGGCAGGTTAAAAGAATAAGGAAAAACTGGGCACTGCCGTAGGAGATCAGCAACTGAGATGTTCTGGAAGGACTGCCAAATTTTTAGAAGTCCATTTAGAGAAGTTTTACAAAAGCATTAAGACTATTTACCGTGATACTGAAATACGTGTATTTCTGCTCTGCTCTCTGTTCCTTGAATATTCTAATGCTTTCAAGACATGCATGCACTGTTTATTGAAAGAACAACTGCAGTCTTTTTTCTAATACAGAATATATTCTACATGGAATACAGAATATAAATGGAGAATACAAAATAATATAAAAGAATATGAAATAATAAAATAATAACAGTAATAATAGATTATTGCAACATGTTATTTCTGGTCTCTTCGACAGTTTCTTGGGATGGGCACAACACAGATAACGCTTTGCACTTAAAGCCACAGGTCTGCATAAACCCCCTTGTCCTATTCAAAGGCCTTTTGTACCTGTTCAATTTTTAGTGGTGTCTCGTTTTGTTGTTTAAGGTGACATCATTTATTAACCACTGATTAAGTGCTTGGGGTTATATAAAAAAATCCCATTATTTTCCCTTCTGGGTATGGATGTTCCTTGCTGTGGGGAGGAAGGTGACAGTGGGAGGAGGTTGGTCCGTCCTTGGAAGGAAACAAGGAATAAATTAGGGACTCTCATTTGCCAGGAGACTGCGGCAGGGGTGACACTGCTACAGGTGACACCATGATGGGTGACAGCACTATGGGTGACACCATTATCCGTATCTGTCCCTCCATTGATCTGGACCCCCATGACTTCAGCAGAGATGCACAGAAACAATTGCCCATCAGGTTTCATGATGGAAACCTCCCTTTTCCCCCATGTGCCCCAACATGACATCCCTGACTCTTGGGTTGTGTCATCGGGGTCTCAGCACAGTGAAGAGATAGGAGAGAAAAAAATATATAATCAATAGCAAATGTCAGGGAACCTGGTTAGTTTTCTCAGACATAGAAGTATCTTTTTACTTGTGCTTCTGTTTCTTTCTCACATATGCTTTGGGGAAAAATCTGCGAAACAGGTGATCTTTTTTCCACTGTCTCTTGCAGCTGTGAAACCTGCTGCTAAAATCTCTTTGAGTTTCACTGTCTTAAAACATCCTATTGATGATTACAGGAATTACTACTTTTTTTTTGTTGTTTCCATTGCTAAACTGCCTAAACCTGTGTTTCAAAAGGACATGTAGCATCTTCGGCTTGCTGTCCTCTCCTGTTTTCATTGCAGGCAGATAGATGACATGGAGGTGTGGGTTGCTTTGTTTGTCTGTTTGTGTTCTTTCCAATGTACAAAGAAACAACGAAGCCAAATTGGGGAATTCAGGATCTGAGCAGATTCTTTGCTGCCTGCTACAATTATTCACAGGTGAGCAGAGAGCCAAGGGGTAAATCCCCATCCTTCGAACAGGTTTTACTGGAGCAGGGATAATCGGTGGCTGAAGTCTATCAAGGCAAGATGGTGTCATCCCAGGGGGGTTTCAGCGAGGGTCACACACACTGTGGGGATGGTGTGAGTGTGGGATGGAAGGAGGAGCAGACCAGGCAGGGTTATCCCCGAGGTTGCTCACCTTCCCGTGGGAGAGGAGATTGGGCTGTCACAGCCTTTTGCTGCCCAGACCCGTCCCCGGCTGCTCGGCGGTGGGAGGTCACCTCCTGTGCTGGGCGAGAGGTGGGAGAGGGGAGGCAGGGATGGATGTTCAGGTCAGGATGCCTAAAGTGTGGGAAACCCAGCTGGGATTTCAAAGGCAGCTGCAGGCAGAGGGAAACATTTTTTTTTTTAAATAAACCTTTGCCTATGGGAAGTTTCAAAGCTGGGTTTCCTTATAGCTGTCTTGTAAAAAAATACATATCATAAAAATCATCTGCTCCTAGGGCAAAGCCCTGCACACTGAGGGCTTGCAGGGTAGAAAAATGGTGGGTTTAGTTAATTTGGGGTTTCACAGAGGACGAAACATTCTGCTGGTTTGATGTGACGGAAGCAGAGATGCTCAGGGACCCCTCCCTGCATCGTCCATGGTGGGATGGGGTCTGGGGTCAGTGTCCTCTCTGGCCACCAGCTGGGAAAGCTTGGTTCAGTGTTGTCCACAGCAGCTTTATCGCTGCATCATTTAGGGGAAATATCCATGTCAAGGAGCAGGCATGGCCAGATTTGAGACCAAGTCCTTCAGGAATATCTCATATTGCAGTGGAGAGCAGCAGCTTCCTGTGGCTGGGAGGGGAAGGAGGGGAAGGGCAGAGGGATGCTGCTGTGCCACTGCGATGCTTCACACCCACACAGGTTCCTCTTATGCCTGCGTTTGTCCCAGCCCTGTGGACTCTGGAGCCACATCAGCCCTTGGCTTGTGGGCAGCTGTGAGGACACAGGCAATGTGCAGGACAGGAGATCCCTGCTGGACTTCCCACCCACACTGGCGACAGGAGGTGTCTGGAGCAGCTTCCCCTTGCACTCGCTGCTGCTGATACGGCCTTGCTCTGGTGCCTGTATTTTGGCAGAGATGTAGGGCTGGGGATGCACCTGAGAGTGACACCCACTGCCTGTGCTCAGCAAGGTGCCAGATTTCCAGCCCCACATCAGCCTTGCAGTTCTGGGCAGGGGCTGAGCCTTGTTAACCCGTGTTCAAGGTCCTGCACCTGGGCTGGAGCAACCACCAGTATCAATACAGGGGGAGGAGGAAGGGATGGAATGAAGCTCTGTGGAGAAGAACTTCGGGGTACTGGGGCATGAGAGATGGGACATGAGCTGGCAATGTGTGCTTGCAGACCAGAAGGCAAATCGTATCTTGGGCTGCATCAAAAGCAGCGTGGGCAGCAGGTGGAGGGAGGTGATTCTGCCCCTCTGCTCCGCTCTGGTGAGACCCCACCTGGAGTCCTCTGTCCAGATCTGGGGTCCTCAGCACAGGAGAGACATGAACCTGTTCGAGAGGGGCCAGAGGAGCCACAGAAATGATCCGAGACTGGAACAGCTCTGCTGGGAGGACAGGCTGAGAGAGTTGGGGTGTTCAGCTGAAGAAGAGAAGGCTCTGGGGAGACATTATTGTGGCCTTTCAGTGCTTAAAAAGGGGCAGATGGGAAAAATGAGAAGAGACTTTTTAGCAGGGCCTGTTACGATAGGGCAAGGGGTGATGGTTTTAAACTAAAAGAGGGGAGATTCAGGCCAGACATGAGGAAGAGATTTTTGACATGGAGGGTGGTGAAACACTGGCCCAGGTTGCCCAGAGAGGTGGTGGATGTCCCATCCCTGGAGACATCCCAGGCCAGGCTGGATGGGGCTCCGAGCAACCTGAGCTGGTGAAGATGTCCCTGCTCATGGCAGGGGTGGCACTGGATGAGCTTTGAAGGTCCCTTACAACCCAAACTGTTCTGTGATTCTATGAACATCCCCAGGGAGACCTGCCCTGCTCCTGGCATCGCTTGGGGCTCAGCAGAGACAGACATTGCTTAGGGCAATTCTCTCCAGGTCTGCTGAGCTGCCGGGCTCAGGGCCAGCTCCCGTCCGCCTCTGTTTGCTCTTAGCGGTGCTGTTGGCCTTCAGGCTGCTCCAGGTGTTTGGCCTTGGGTGTATGGCTTTGTCTGGCTTTCCTCTCCCACTCCTGGATGTTTTCAGTCTCCTGTGGGAGAAGATGCTCTCCCTGACCTGCTCCCCCCGCGCTGTTTTTCTGTTGTAACTCTTGCTTGGGCAGAAGCCGTGACTCCTCGCTCACCACTCAGCCATGTTGTGCACTAAGTGCAGGGGTAAGACACCAACCTACAGAGCAAAACAGCTGAGCGATATATTCACTATTTCTAATGAACGTGCCTGTACAGGGCAAGCTATACAGTGACCCACCCCTGCTGTCTGCTGGTTGCTTGCAGGGTGTTTGTTAGCGCAGTCTTATCAACCAGTGTCAGCAGAAGCAAAGGAAAAGCACCTTTGTGATGTCCCATGGGTAGAGAGGAGAACCAAGAGGCTCTCAAAGCATCTTTCCAGCCCATCTGAGCCCCCTCAGTACACCAGCCCCGGTGCAGAGCCAGCCGTGGTGTTCACCCTGCTCAGCACCCTCTGAAAAATGCTCCACATGCTGCAGGATCCAGTCCATTCCAATTACCAGCTGTCGTGTCAAGAAAAAAGTTAAAGTCATGGTCCATCACAGGAAAGAAATGTCTGTCTGCCCCCTGTAACATCCTTCCCAGGTCACATCCAGGCCGGGCTCAGCACCGTGCAGGGGAGGGTCTGTGGCTTCTCCCTGCATGCCCAAGGCAGGGGGAACTGGTGGGATTTACTGCCTGCGGATGCGAAGCCACAATCTCCGCCGCAAACCTGGGGAGAGATGGTGCCCATCAGCCTCAGGACCTTTTCTTAGCTCCCCATTCTGCTCCCAGGCTGTCCCGGGGCCTGACGCCCCGCATTGTCCCCCAGGGTTGGTGGGATGCTTACGGTAGAGGTGGTACGCGGTGGGGACCAGGCTCAGCAGGAGGACCAGGACACTGGTGGCCAGGGGGACCCAGACCAGGGGGCTGCAGGCACCTGGAGAGCAGGAGGGAACGTGGTTTGGAGCTTCACCCAGCTCAGCACCCAGCATCATCCTGCCCTGGCAGCTTTTAGGGATGAAGAGTGGGGTGAGAGGGGAGAAAAGCAAGGCAGGTCCTCAGGAGGGGTGGAGGATGTGACTGTCACCCTGGGTTCTATTGTACCCCAAAGGCATTACAGAGAACTTAGCTATGGGTCATGATGAGGAAGAAATATTTTACACTGAGGGTGGTGAAACCCTGGCCCAGGTTGCCCAGAGAGGTGGTGGATGAACCATCCCTGGAGACATCCCAGGCCAGGCTGGACGGAGCTCTGAGCAACCTGAGCTGGTGAAGATGTCCCTGCTCATGGCAGGGGTGGCACTGGGTGAGCTTTGAAGGTCCTTTCCAACCCGAACTGTTCTATGATTCTGTGATTCTATGATTCTATGAAATATGTCCTGGCCCCTAAATCCTTGCATATCCCAGCAGACTGCTCCTGAAGGCTGAGATCACCTCCAACTAGAGCAGTGGATCTAGGTGGGCCCAGATGCCCGCCCCAGCAGGGTCATGTTCTGGTTGCCCCCACCCCAGGACAAACTCCAGCTGAACCTTGGAGACCCCAGGAGCTCAGCAAACCCCTTTTGCAACCCAGCTCAGTGCCGTACCTTTCTTGCTGACAGCTTTGCTTTTGGTTACACTTCGCACAGGCTTTGTGGAGCGTGGTGCCTCAGTGGTCTTTGGAGGCAGAGGCAAAACATCAACTGGCAGAGAAGAGCATGGTCAATATGGCACTGAGTTCAGTGGAGGTCCCAAACAGCAGGCAAGAAAGGCTAGAAATTTTGGCTTGTAAAATCATCCTCATCCAGGGATCCCCCACAAAGAACTGGGTCACCTGAAGGGTCTGCGAGGTGAACCTGAACCTCTTGGTGGCCACAGAAGTTACCAAGAGCTTATAAAAGCATTAATAAAGCAACGTACCAGGCAAAGAAGGGTAGAAGGTTAAGAAGGGAGAAAGGAAGCTTTCTTGAGCTACATTTGCTGCCAGGTACCATCTCATCAGTATTGCATGAATTCAAGGGTAGCAGAAGATTTCTGTAGCACTGGAAGGTTTTAAGAGCTCTCTGGATCTTTTCCATCCTCAGATTGCTCTAACCTTTGCTCAAAATTGGATCTTCTTTTTCCTTATAAAATAAGGGCAGGATTTATTATTCTGTGAATTACAATGGAGTGCATTCAGTTTCACACTGGTCAGGAAAATACCCCAGTAATATAATTAAATAGCTGTATCTCTGCTCAGACTCCACTCATTCACATTTTTGGGTGATTCGAAACTGCTTTTGTCTGCTTTTATCCAGGACTAAAATTCCTATGGAAACTACCGTTCTTTTATGTGGAAATATGAGATATCAGGTACCGGGGATTTACCTGGACAACTTCTATCTTACATTATAATAGACTTAAAGAAAAGGAACTTAAAGACAATCTGTGCTATCGTGTGTACTGAAGCAAAGTCTGAGTCCTCCCAAAGCACCTGCTGGTGTTTAGTTCTAAACTGGAGTGTCCTTGATCATTCTGCTTTTCAGCCCTGTTCTTCATGCTTTGCTTTGCACAAAGATATGTGCCCAGTTGATAAAAACCAGTTGCCCTTTATCTCAAAGCAGTTTTTCTTCGAGCCGGCAAGAATTCAAAAGCAATTTCTCAGCCAGCTCAAGGTGCAGGGCATATTTGGGGAAAAAAAAAGAGCAAACAACAGAAAGATCAGGACAATGGGTATGGTTTAAAGTCAGCAGCCATAGCTGCATGTTGGTTAAATAAGTTATTTTTCTGTCTAAAAGCTTGCAAACTAATGGCTGAAAGCTACTTTAAACACATTAGCTTTTCTACACCACCTCCTGCTCAGTAGTCAAAGGGAAAATGGGCAAAAAAGAGCTACTGTATGACCCAGAGTCTGTAAAGCATCATCCCCCCAGTGACACCCACAGACAGCTCTGATTTCTGGCTGGAGCTCCCCAGTGATGGTGGGTTGTGAGACTTGAGGAAGAAATCACAATTCAACCCTTTATGCATAGGACAGGCTTGAAACCTGCGGCCAGAGCCACCCCAGCGATGTGAGGGGTGATGCCCTCCAGCCTGGAAGCTGCCACTCTGGTGACTTGGAGGAAGGGGAAGGAAGAAGCGGGGTGCAGAGGACCCAGGAGCTGACCAGGACATCCAGCTTCTCATCCAAAGTACCACGGGGGATGAAGAGAACATAGGGCAGGCTCCCTTCCCCTCTACTCTGCCCTGGTGAGGCCACATCTGGAGTTCCGCATCCAGTTCTGGGCTCCCCAGTTTAAGAAGGACAATGAATTACTGGGGGGAGTCCAGCGGAGGGCTGCAAAGATGCTGAGGGGTCTGTAGCATCTTTCTTATGAGGAGAGACTGAGAGAGCTGGGTCTGTTCAGCCTGGAGAAGAGAAGCTGAGAGGGGATCTCATCAATGTTCATAAATATCTCAAGGTGGGTGTCAAGAGGATGGACCAGACTCCTTTCAGTGGTGCCCAACAACAGGATGAGGGGCAACGGGCACAAATGGAAGCACAGGAGGTTCCATCTGACTGTGAGGAGAAACATCTTTCTTTTGAGGTGCCAGAGCCCTGGACCAGGCTGCCCAGAGAGGCTGTGGAGTCTCCTTCTCTGGAGACATTCAAACCCGCCTGGACACCTTCCTGTGTGATCTGCTCTGGTGAACCTGCTTTAGCAGGTGGGTTGGACTGGATGATCTCCAGAGGTCCCTTCCAACCCCAACCAGTCTGTGATTCTGTGATATAGAGCTTGAACACCTTCCCATGGAAATCCTAAAACACTAGGACCAACACAGTGCTCAGGGCATGACCACAGCAAAGCAAATGCTGGTAGCAAAAGGACTGTCACAAGCAGCTGACCTAAAATACAGCTTTTTTTTCTGGATTTTCTGACTTATCTGGTCTCATAGGCCCCTTCACAAAAACCCCAAGGCCCCAATATTACATCTTAAAATTGAGAAGCGTCCGCCAACACACATCAACCCCTTACCTAGTGGACCTCGTCACACATTTTGGAGCCCTGGCAGTGATGCTTACCCACACCGAGATGTGTCCCACTGCCCAGGAGGAGCTGGAAGGACTGGGAGACGGAGCAGTAGTAGGTGCCGTTGTCCGAGGCACGGAGCTGGCTGATGCGCAGGCTGTACGAGCTGTGGGAACTCCCCCCTTGGACACTAAATTTGTCCTGGTTGATGTTTGCGCCATATGTGGTTTTGCCCAACGGGTTGGAAAACACCAAGAACTCAAAATTTTGCCTCTCCTGGCTCCAGCGGTACCAGTACACCCCTGTGTGCTCCTTCTTCAGCTCACAGCGGATTTCTGTTTTATTGTTAGTTTGGGCTAAAATATGCCCAGGAGTCTGGGATAAAAGTAGATTTGTACAGAAACCTAAGAGAAAAGACAGTAAAACACAGTTACTATTTTATTTTCGTTACTTTTATTCCATGCTATGTACAGATTTTCTTTGTGGGCTTAATCACATCAAATAGTCACAGACCGGGGGATCACAGGAGCGAGAAACAGGAGCATCATTATCAGGATGGTCCCACATTCCCAAAGAGGCTTTTTTTGCGTTCCCCAACTATTTTTTGCTCAAGCCCAGTTATGGAGGTAGAGTTTGCCCTATAAGCACATCTAGAGAGGAGGCTCAGTGTCAGGGAGAGGGATGGAGGGATGATTTTGAGGATGTCCTTGTGCAGGGAAGGGCATCCCCACCTGTGCCTACGGGTGCCACTCTCCTGCTCTCCTTTTCTCTCATTATTTTGGAGAGGCTTCACCTCTATTTCAATAGAACTTTCTTGAGCCTCTTAACTTATTTACCAGATTTTTATTCTAATAGAAGCAGCACCAATAAACTTCAGATCACACCTCAGACGAAGAAAAAGACCAAAAACCATCCAAAACATCTCAAAATGAGCCACTTTGATGTTAGTTTTCAGACTATTATTTTTATATTAATTTTGAGACCTAGGGAATGAGAGGGAGTGAGGGGTAGCGGTGGGGTTGAAAGCTTCTGTCTGACATCGCATCGCCGTGTTTGGGCTTTGCAGCTTTTGTGGAAATTATCTGAGTCGTGTTCGGCCTGGGCAGATGTGAACAATGTCTGCGTGCGAGCGAGGATGCGTCCTTGCGGAAAGGACAACAGGTAACTTGTGATCCCTTTCGTTCAGCAAACACTCCTACAAAGTGGCAGATACTCCAAGACCAAGTGAAAAACAGCCCTTTGAAGATAAGGATGCTCTTGCTTCCCCCGTCTTCTTCCCAGACATTTTTACAGCCATGCAAACAGCTCAACAAAATACATTTTTGGGGGCTTTTTTTTTTTTTTTACCTTAGAATGTCCTTACTCCTTCAAAATCCCAAAGCTTCTGATGGTAGTTATTGCAAACAGCCTTGTGGAGCCCTGCAAACCCAGCAGTGCGGGAATGGGTTTGCATGACCACGAGAACACCTGAAGCCATCCCTGTGGCCCATGGCCCCCACATCCCCCATGTCCCCAATGGGGACAGAGGACTGACACAGATCCAGAACCCTCCTCTGTCTCACAGCAATGACCCCATCACTGCCAGGACCCTGCAGTGACGAGCAGCCTTCATTCAACCTGATATTGCAACGCTGAAATCCAGGTGTTGTACAGCAGCTGTAGCATTTTACCGCTTCTTCTGGCTCTATGATAATGTAAATGTCTCCTTATTACTAAAATACATAATTTTCAGGGTTTGGAATGCAATCCTCCTAAACTTTGCTCTGGCAAATGCCTGTATGTTTTTTTTAGGGGATGAAATGTGTGTGGTTGTGGGACACGGTGGCCTCAGGGTGCTCTTGGCTGTCCTGAGATCTGGCTCCGCTAGCTTTGGAAAGTTAACCCCTCCCATGAAAACCTTCTGTTCAAGCTGTTGGAAGTGAATCATAAGGGATGGGAGGGGATCCTGGGAAATGCTCAGCTCTGCTCTGAGCCAGAGATTGAGCTGCAGCTGGGGTGGAGCTGGAGCAGAAAAGCTCAATCTCCACTGCACCTTCATCCCCCAAAATGTCCCTGTTCCTTTTTCTGGTGCATATTTGCACAGGGGGACATGGGGAATCAGAGTGCGATGGCTTTGCTTCCACATGCTTGGCCAGACCGGCTTGCAGCAGCTCAAAACCAGTCTCTGCTCCCTTCGCATTTGTAAGGCAAACTCTTATTTATTCGTGTTTTTCTCAGCAGGGACCCTAACAAATAAATCTATAGGATATTATTACCTGTGTATAAGCATCGATAAAGTGCATCAGGCTGTTTGCTGCTGTGTTATGCCGTGGCTGGATCACCACCATGTGCCGCAAACAGAACTCCCTGCAGTCCTGACAGCATCTAGTGAGGATGCTGGGCGGCTGCGGACCCAGGCTGGGCAACATCTGGGGGGGTCATCTTGAGCTGTCACCCTAATATATACATTCAACAAGTATTTCATGCTCCAAACACTTTCTACATAAGAACCAATGGCACAATCTGTCCTGTAAAGTATAATTCTGCCATTTTACCATAACGACTGTATATGCTTGGTCCAGAACTCTTTCAACTTGCCTGCAATAGGCAGAAGGTAACACAGTTTTATAACACACTGATTCCAGCTGGGGCCCTTGGGAAACTTTCAGTCCTTGGGTAGATTTAGAAGAAAATTTGATGGATGTTTATCATCTTTGTGTTACACAGGCAGCAGAGATAGGTGCTACTTTAATTTCTCCACCAGCAGCTTCCCCCAGTCCGTTTGCATTAAGAGGGTGCAGCGAAAACAAACTCTGAGGGGTCTCTGCCACTGTATACATATATATTATACACATATATGTTTATGTATATACACACATCATTATATATTGCACTATAAAGGGAATAGAAGAAGAGAAGAATAGACTATTTCAGTTGGGACTTAAAATGATCAACTAGTCCAACCACCTGACCACTTCAGGGCTGGCCAAAAGCTAAATCATGTTATTAATGGCATGGTCCAAAATTATGTGGTGACATATCCTGTAGATCTATCCTGTGCCTGTACATTTAAAGTTTCCATGGTACAGATACCATGCGATGCATCCCACATGCTGGAGCAGGCTGGAGGAAAGGCTCCAACCTGATTTTAGCTGCCCTCAACCCTTGAGAGACGTGTCCCTCTTACCTGGGATCTGGAAGCAGATGCAGAGATGGAGCCAAAGCCGGGCCATGGAATCAACAATGGAGGGGTTTTGGTCCAGATCTTCCTTTCCACGCGTGGTGGTGGGGTCGGCTTCACCCCAGGAGGTTCTTCCCTGTCTCCATGCAGATGTCTCACCGACAGCTGCCAAAGAACATCTGCCGTGGCAGATTCTGCGCCGAGCCCTCAAACCAGGTGTGTGCCAGGGCAGCAGCCCCACACCAGATCCCCCAAAATCCCCTTTAGGAACTAAACCCCCCAAACTCATTGATCTTTAATAATGATTTCTTCATATCTCATCACCTCGCTTTTCTTCCTTCTTTTAATCTAGCTCCGTGCAATTAAAAAAAACCAGAAACGCAGGAGCTTGGCGTGAAAAATAAAAGCAAGAAAGGATGAATTTTGGCTGTTTCCTCCTCTATTGAAATCAAAACGCATTCAAAATAAGGAGAAGGTGCAATTTGAGCTGTGGGGTTAGGTTCTTTGGCAGAATCATTAGCAGGAGGTGTTTTTCTCCGGGCCTGGAAAATGCTGAACTCCAAACAAGCTCACCATAAAGAAGAGGCGTGAGGCATCACAGAAAGCTTTGAAGCCAAGAGCAAGAAACCTCAAACAAATTTCGTGGTTGAAAAACCACAAAAATAAGGAAATTCTGTTGGTGCTCCCCACCTCGGTGCTTTGGTAGCTGCAGCACTGCACAGCTCATACCCAGAAATATCAAAATGATAGATAAAATACCAGAGTGGCTTTGAAACGCCTTTGAGAAGGAGAGATTTGAAACACTTGGGGTTTAGGATTTGAAGAGCGAAATATGTGATGTGAAATTACAGGGTTGAACTGGTGTCAGAAGCTTCAATATTTCCATGTTTGGAAGAAAAAGAAGAAGTAAATTATTTATTACTTTTTAAAATTCACTGCCCCCTTGGCTGTCAAGAGGAGTTTGTGTTTCTTTTATGCCCTATTTCTGCAGATGCTTGCGGTCTTTACAAAGCCTCAGCATCTCCCCAGGGTTGGCTCCCTGGTGAGGGGGAAAATCCCTTGGGGGGATCTTATGTGGGGGCATCGAGAAACCTCCCCCGTGCTCTGAGTTGGTGGAGGAACAGGAAAAACGATTTTGCATCTTTTTGGTCCATTTTGTACCAGATTTTTCCATGCTGCTCTAACACATCCCCTCCCCATTTCTGTTGACAATAATTTCCTGCTCGGAGAGGGTTGCTAACCACCAAAGCTTTGCCACCAAGGGCTTGGCTGCTGAAATGTAGGGTCAGCTCCTTAACTCTTCCCTGGCAGAAAAAATCATCATTTTGGTGCTTTCAAACACATTTTGGTGCTTTGCAGGGCTTGTTTTCAGAGCTGATCCCCCAGCGTGGGGTGCAGCAACCCCTACTTCTCCCCTCCCTGCCTCCTGCTTGCCTTTCCCCTCACTCCCAAATTGGGACCTCTCCAGAATGGCTGTAGGTACCTCTTTTTTTGCTTAATATGAGAAATTCCACTGAAAATTAATTTTCCCTTTATCTTGCGGTGAAGTCAGTGAGCTGAGCCCAATGCCCCTGGCTTCTGCAATGGCTGCATCCCCCTTTTCTCACTGCTGCTGTCACCTGGAGCATCTTTGGCCTCCTGGCCAAGACCAAAGTGCTCCCAGAGGTGGCTTTTGTCACCATTACAACCTTGGACATAAGGCTTGTGACACTGGGCTGCTGCAGGGCTGGTGGCACTGGGTTGTCTAAGCGGATACATCGGGTTGTCTAAGCACGTATTTTGTCTTGGGAGGCTTCCCCAAGCCATTATAGCAGCTTCAGAGATGTTTCCCTGCAGAGCTTTTACATATAGGCCATCTCCTATAGAAAAAGCCCCATGTATTTGCAATGTAAAAGCGTAGTGTATGTGCTAGAACAGGGATTCATTTTCAATTTTTGTTGAAGCTGCTGTTTATACACAGTTGAGCTATTTAGCGGCAGCCAAGCTGTTCTCAGGACTGGGTGCTGCTCTGCCGAGAAAACATTTTGGAGGTGGGATGCCTTTGTCTGGCAGCCCAGCGCCAACAAACATAAAAGCGCCGTGGGAAGGTGCAGGAGAGCAGCTGCTGTTTACACCATCCCCACATTGTTTGGGGCTCCTGTCCTGGGAAGAAAGTAGGGAAGGGAAAAAGGGTGTAAATTGAACTAATCGGCTAACACAAACAAGATTCGTTGGTGACCTTGATGGGGTATGGCGTCTCCTAATCACGAGTGGCTCTGAATTTCGGGCTATTTGTGTCATTCAGCTGCACAGCTTCTAAGGAGAATTTATTCTTTTTTCTGAAATGAAAGACAGCCATCCCCAAACTGTTAGGGAAGTTTCTTTTCCCTAGGGCTTTAACAGCAAAATGAGAATAAAATAAGACATTGTATGGCCCTTCCCATTAAGGGTCTACTTTGGATTTCTCTGTAAATACCTCAATCAAAACTTCATCTCCAGGCTGTATGTCATGCACCTGTATTTCTAGTGGTGCTGACTGACACCACCGAGCATATTTTCTGTTATTTTTGAACCCTTCTGAAATATACAGTATGTAATGGGTTAACCGTTCATCTCCATCTAACAGGCTGGTCTTAGCTGGGATATAAGTCCCTGGTACAGCCTAAAGAGAATTTCTGCTGAGGCTGGTCTCATGGGTTGCCATGGTGCACTTCAAACACCTCGTAGAGCTCAGTTCAATGCCTCTGGCCACTTTAACCCACTGTCTGTCCATATATCTTTTCCCTTAATGCACTGTTCGCTATTTCTACCAGCCCAGCCAACTCTCTGCCCCACCTCAGTGCTTGCCCTGTGGGTCTCCTCCTTACCCATCTCAGGGCAGAAGAGTCTTGCTTTTCCCCAGCTCACATCCTTCACACCTCACCATGTCGATACTAATTCCCTGTCCTTTCACCAGCTTTCTTACATTTTTGGCTATTTTCTCCCTATGATGGGTTTCTTGCAGCGAAGAGTTTGCTCTTGGGGGTTTGGAGCAAAGCATTGGGATAGAATAATGTGGTCTACAGACAAGAAGCAGGACCTGGCTGGGGTTTCATCTCTGTTAAAGTTCCATTTTGCCACAGAGATATTTGTAGCTGGGGTGTAAACGCCGGGCTGGAGGAACAGTTGTCATAACAATACGAAAAAAATCCATTCCCTCTGTGGTTTTGGGGCTACAGGGGCTGATTTTTGGGAATGGGGAAGGCTACTCAGCCTCAAGCCTGGTCCAACATGACCAGTACCCCCGTACCTGGAAATAAGGGTTCACTGGGTATAAGAGGCTGCTGGATGGAAACACCCCAGGGCTCAAGCAGCCACGGGTGAACATTTATTTGCTTTTTAAATTAAAAAACCCCAATATTTTATTGCAGGGAATGGTGTAGCTTCTGGAGTATTTTATTACGGGGGAAAAGCAACAAAGAAAATTATAACATTTTCGTGGAGTAAAATGAGTACTACCTTTTTCCTAGTATAGTAGCAGAGAGGAAAAAAAATCAAGTGAGTCAAGTTTTCTTTTCTAAACTGCTCCGAGCTAAGATGTGGTTTGTAGGGTGATGCTGGGGGGGTCGGTCCGCCTTTGCAGGTGCAGCTTTACAGCTGCACTTCAGCTGATGCAACACCACGGCTGAGGCACCTGACACTTTGTGGGGTGTGCCCCAGGTAAAATGGAAATGGAAAAGTTCTGCTTTTTGAATTCCAGAGGACAAAGTGAATCTAAGCTACAAATTGTGTGACTTTTCCTGCCATCTCCCCCCACCCCCCTTCCCCCAGCGAGCAGGTCTGCACTCAGAGGTTGGGGTTTTTGGGGACGGTGGGTGTTACAGGTGTCAGATGTGAACCTCATGTGTGATCTCCCCCCAAAACCCAGGTGCTGACGGGGGTGTGCAGCAACCGAGGAGGCCATGGAGGGAATTGGAGTGGATGGATGCTGTGGGGAAAGGCTCCAGCTCTCCCTCTTCAGGGCATTTAGTGCAAGAAGAAGTTGGCATGAGTGAGTGATGACTGATCCTAACTCCCCCCCCCAAATAGATAAGGGGTAGAGCAGCTGCTCCCATGTGATTTCAGCTTCCCTAATCAGAAGAGGATAAGGAAAGACAACAAAAGCGTCCTTGGGAAGGCAGGAGGAGGGATGCAGCACCTGCAGGATGAGACGCCACCAAGAAAGTAAACAGAGGTGTTATCAGCCCCAAACAACAACCTGCCACCACTATATAAAGCCACCGGATTGAGACCTCGCGACCACCTTGTCCTTAAAGGTGCCGGATCCACCGGAGCTCTGCGGCGATTGTCTCCAGGCCTCGGGACTGCCAGGACACCCAGCCAAGGATTGGTGAGATCTTATTATTGGGACTCCTACTACTCCTCTGCTTTGCTTCACCCATTCCCGCACCCCTTCCCCATCCCCTTCCTGGGAGCCGGCGGGTCGCGCCAGCCGCCCGCTCGGCCGTGACCACCTCATCCCCATCTTCCCCTTCCCTCCCTGCCAGGTTCGGTATCCCCTCGTTGGGGCTTTTTGGAAGGGTAGGTCGCGGCCTTCCTCTGTGGGTGGGTCGGCGGTGCTGGTGTTATGGTAGCTTTGCCCTGAGACTGAGCCATCTCGAATCTCATTCCCCTCAACCATGATGTCCGACATCGTTAGCAACTGGAAGTTGGAGCAGTTTGTGCTCCAGAAGTGTCTCCCCCCAATTTGGTCTCCAGGGTCCTTCCAGGGTCCAGACGCATACCAGCAGCTCTGCCAGCAGTGGGAGAGCTGGTCAGAGGAGTCCAAAAAACCTAAACCCACAAATAAGTGCAAGAAGCGAGCGGCTTTGCAGGGTTTATTGATGGTGGGCAGGGAGTTGTCCAAATTGCTAAAGGAGGCTCTTGAGAGCGTGAAGACCTTGGAGGAGGCCAAGGGTGAGCTCAGAAGGCAGGTGGACAACCTGCAGGCAGAGGTGCAGGGTTTGCGCGGGGACTCTTTGCGGAATGCGGTGGAGATCAACCGGCTGGAGAACAAGCTGGGCTACGAGAAGCTGAAAACGGAGGAGCTGGAGAAGGAGGTTGGGAAGTGGATCGGGGAGACCCATGATGCGCAGAGCGCGGTGCGGGCGGTCCTGCAGGACGTCCAGCGGGACCGGGGCACTGGTCCTGATCACAAGGTGTGCCACGCCAAGATCCAGGAGCTGCAGGCAGAGCTGGGGGTGTCAAGGGGCATTGTGGCCGCCATCCAAGGCAAGAGGACCCGGTTCGGGAACAGTGAAGGGGAGGACTCCCTGGACTCACATCCACCCCATTATGACTATGAGGATGATGTCTGGGGTGCCAACGGCCCCACCAGGCCATCCCCGTACGCTCCTCTGCGGGAGGAGGTGTGCCAGCTGCAAGGAGGTGAAACGGAGGCTTCCAAAACTAAAAAGAGTCCCCCTGATGAGCCAGCCCACCACAGCCCGCTTCAGGCCATAGACACCAACAGGGCCATGCTCTGGTTTACCCCTGAGCAGCTCAAGACAGTGGGGAAGATGCTGGGGCCATTGACGAAGGACACAGCGGTCAACTGGCTGTCCAAAGCCCAGCGGCTGCCCAGGTGCCAGAGCGTCAACGCGGTGAGTGACCTGATAGATGTGGTGAGAAAGTGCATGAAACCGGATGATTTCGCGGCGCTGCCGGGGGATGTGCAGATGGGCAACGTGCAGAACATTGGGGATGTCCAGTCAGCCGTGCTGAAGGTGTTCTTCCCAGAGGTTAACCCCTTGGTGCTCTTCCACCAGGAGAGGCAAAGCCCAGAGGAGCGGCCGGATGCCTACGTTAACCGTAAGAAGATGCTCTACCAGATGGCCGGGCTGCCCGGCTCAAAGGATGCCCCCCTTGATTTTGACAGGCCTGAATTCAAGGAGCCACTAGTGATGGGGCTGACCCCCCCACTGCGGGTGATTGCTGGTGGGGATGCGGCCAGGAAGCCGCTGTCAGAGCTGGAGCAGATCCTGACCCAGAATTTCGAGTTGCAAAAGCAGGCATTCCCGGGGTACATGATGGGGGGGAAGAAAGGGAAACTCTTGGCTGCCTCCTTCCAAAATGCAGGCATGAGAAAAATGCAAGGAGACAACCGCAAAGATCCTGACAGCAAGGGTGGTGCGGGGAAGGAGAACCAGCCAGGGCTGAGGTTTCAAAAGTCCAACCCTTGGCGGGCTGAGCTGAGGAAGCGCTTGATTAAATATGAGAAGCAGGAGGATATTGATGGCTTGCCGGATGCTGAGCTCTTCCAAAAACTGGCCCTGCATGAGGCCAAAAAGCACAGCAGCTCCAACCCGATTGACCCGGGGTCTAAAGTTCAGCAATAGGGCTGCCAGGCACCCGCATCGCCCCTTTTTGTGGCACCGATTAAGACCGATTTGTGGGGGCGCCTGATAGTTGATATAACTATTGGAGGAGGGGTGCTTGGACAAGTGATGTTAATTGATACTGGTGCCTCTTATTCAATTCTGAATATGGTCCCTGGTGAAGCTGGGATCTTCCAAACTTGTGAAATTATTGAATGGACAGGGCCGAATGGTCAAAAATCATCAGTGCCGTTCACAGGGCCCATACCCTTTGTAATTGGGACTGCCAAAGGGTCTGAAAAATTTGGGAAAATGGAAATGAAGGGAAAGCCAGGGATTTTAGCCATCTCCACACTGACAAAGATGGGGGTGGTGGTGGACCTGGCAAACCAAGCGCTGTTACACTGTCCCCAAAGTGATGTGGCCGTCATCCCGGCAAGCCACAGGGTGATGTCCGTGAAAGCCCCTGAGCTCCTGGTCCATCCCGAGTGGGAGCCTCGGGTGAAACGGGTCACGGAGAGGTTCCCCCAGGTCTGGGCAAGGAGCAAGCTGGACTGCGGGCAGATTGATGCCATCGTGGCCATCAAAGGGCCAGATCCCCCTCCTCAACCACAGCCTCTGTACCCGGCAGAGGCTGAGGATGGATTGTGGGACACAGTCAAAACCTTGCTGGAGCAGGGGGTGCTGGTGGAGCAGCAGAGCACCAGCAATGCCCCAGTGTGGCCCCTGAGGAAAGCTGATGGGAAAACGTGGAGGCTGATGGTTGACTTCAGCGCCCTGAACCAAGTCACCCCGCTGAGGATCTCCGCAGTGGCCAAGTACCCAGACATCATGGCAGCCATCTCCCGGGGATCCGAGTGGTTCTCGGTGCTCAGCCTGACCAGCCCATGCTTCGCCATCCCCTTGCATCCTGAGTCCTGGTACAAGTTTACCTTCACCCTTCGAGGGCAACAATTTGCCTTCACCAGAGTCCCCTTGGGCTTCCATAACACCCCCGCCATCTGCCACGCACACGTGGCAAGGATGTGGGAGAAGCTCGGCCACCGGGACAGCGTGCTGTCCTGTGCTGGTGAGATCCTCATCCACACTCAGACAAGGGAGGAGAACCTGGAGGTGCTGGCAGAAGTGCTGGAGGCCATCCAGAAGACAGGCTTCAAGGTCAGCCCCACAAAGGCCCAGCTTTGCTGGAAGGAGGTCTCCTACCTAGGGGTGACCCTGGGGGAGGAAGGGCGCTCACTGGAGAAGCAGAGGGTTGAGCTAATACAGAAGGTGTCGGCGCCAGCTGATGCCACCACTCTGAGGTCCTTCCTGGCTCTCCTGAGGTTCTCCCGGGAGTTCATCGAGGGCTACGCAGAGAAAGCTGCCCCCCTTTGCCACCTCCTGAAGAAGGACACCCCTTGGGAATGGGGGCCAGAGCAGGATGAGGCGGTGAAGACCTTAAAGGAAAGTGTGGCACAAGCCCCCATGCTGGCACATCCCCAGGGTGACAGACCCTATGTCCTGCAGCTGGCTAGTGCAGGGAGGGGGCTGCAGGCCACCTTGGGCCAGCAGCATGGTGATCAACTCCTCCCCATTGCCCACGCCTCGCGTCTCCTGACGCCGGCTGAGCAGCAGTTCACCGACTATGAGAGGGAGGTTTTAGCCTTGACCTGGGCCCTGCAGCACTGGGAGTATCTGGTGGGGTCAGCCCCGGTGCTGCTGAGGACCTCCTGTTCCCCAGTGAGGTACCTCTTGTCGGGGACGGGGGACGAGGGTCCACTGCGCTGCCCCAGGATGGCCAACTGGGCGTTGGCGTTGGCCAACAAGGAGGTCCCCATGAAGGCGGGGGAGCCTTCACCTGGCATCTACAGGGTGGTACCCAGTGGAGGGAGGGATGGGGAGGAGCTGGGGGGTCCCCTGGCCGAACCCAAACTGTGGCGGCCGCCCCTGTTTGAGAGCAGCCTCAGCCTGGCACAGGCCAAGGAAAAAGGCTATGTCGTATGGTTCGTAGACGGGTCCAACTACCACAAGGAAGGGGTGCCCTACACAGGCTACGCTGCCGTCAATCGGGCCACCGGGGAGGTGGTGAAAGGGAGGTGCCTGCCCCACTCCATCCAGGCTGCCGAACTGGTGGCCGTGACGGTCGCCCTGGAAAACACGCCGGCAGACCAGCCCCTGGCCATCTTTTCAGACTCGGGTTGGGTGGTGCGGGTGGTGCTGGAGTGGCTGCCCCTCTGGAGGGAGAGGGACATGCAATCTGCTGATGGCAAACCTGTCGCTTACGCCAAAAAGCTGCTGTACCTGGCCAGGCTGGCGGAGCAGAGGGTGCGCCCGGCACAGATCATTAAGGTCAAGGCGCACAAAAAGGGAACGGAGGAGGCCAAGTGGAACAAGGAGGCGGATGCCAAGGCCAAGCAAGGTGCAAAAGAAGGGCCAATGTGGAAGGCCAGCAAGCCCTCAGAGAGTGGCCCCATGTTGGTGGCTCCCAGCAGACACTGGGAGAACGTGGACCTGGTGGGCTTGCAGGCGCAAGACCCCAGCATCCGGGAGTTAGTACAGGGCCGGGAGTATAAAGGGTGCAAGGTGTGGGAGGATGTCTCGGGGTTGGTCCTGGCACGGCGGGAGGGGGCGGATTTCCCGGTCTGGGTGGTGCCCGAACTTGTCCGGACAGAGCTGGTAGCCCTGGCTCATGAGCAGGGGCATTTAGGGACAGACAAGACCATGGTGAAGCTGCAGGGCACTGGGTGGTGGCCTGAAATGAGAGAGGACGTGGAGAGGTACGTCAGCAACTGCCTGACGTGTGTGGCCAACAATCCTGACGCCAAAACGGCCAAAACCCTCCTAGGCCACCAGAGGATTTCTGGGCCGTGGAGCAAGTTGCAGATGGAGTTTATCGGTCCCTTGCCCCAAACAGCCCAAGGGAACAGGTATTGCCTGGTGATCAGTGATAACTTCACCAAGTGGGTGGAAGCATTTCCAGCACGAAACAACATGGCCAGCACAACCGCAAAGATCCTGGTGGAGCACATCTTCTCCCGGTGGGGCATCCCAAAGGAGATCTACTCGGACCACGGCCAACACTTCATCGCAGAAGTCACGAAAGGGGTGTGCCAAGCCCTGGGTGTCAAGCAAAAGCTTCACATCATGGGGCATTTCCAGAAGGCCAGCTCAGCGGAGGGGCCCAACCAACCGCTGAAGATGGCACTGAGGAAGCTCATGAACCAGCAAAGGAAAGACTGGGATCAAAAGCTCCCACTGGTCCTGCTGGCATTACGGGGGGCCATGGCATCTCAAGCACCTTCTCCCCAAAAGCTGCCTCCTGCGAGAGACCCCAACCTGCTGGGACACTGGTGGCAAAGAGGGGAGCCACCAGACGAGCTGCAGCCCCGCGTGCTGATGGATAGGTGGGTCCAGGACATACTGAGGACGGTGTTGACTACGTACCACCAGCTCACCTCAGTGCAGGAGACCAACATCCCCAAGATTGATAAGCAGCTGGGAGCACTGCTGCGCCCTGTGGAGTGGAACACAGGCGACCTGGTAATGTATCGGGGGGTCACAGAGAAGAACCAGGTGCTGGGACCCCAATGGATGGGGCCTGTTAGGGTTGTGAACAAGGCCAGCCCCTCCATGTACCAGGTAGAAGTCAGAAACAGGGCGAAAAGGCAGGAAAAATGGCTCCATTCTTCACAATTAAAAGCATGGAAGGGAAATTAACGGGGCTGGAGAGCCCGTCTTGCTTATGTTTTGCAGATGAAGGAAAATGGAAGGCGATTGTGACCGGCGGGAAGGGCGAACTTCGTGGCATCACCAGCCCTGTTTGTGCTGCGGGGAAAATGCTTTCAAATTTCTGGTTGCAGGATTTGCTTTGCTCTCTGGTATGTGCATAGCGCTGAGCACCCAACACGCCCAACCAACCCATCAGCATCTCAGGCAGAAAGTCAGTCATTTCCACTTAGAAAGACACCCCAAATCATGGGCCACAGCCCAGCACAGGGTTAGGAGGTACACAAAAATGGGAACTGATTGGCCCTGGTCTCAAGCTCACATAAAATACACGGGAAGCATGGGTTTAAACTCTAACAAAGGCTTAAATTTGTCAACGGTGGTTATGCATGGGACAGAGGTGTACTTGGAAAATGAGTGGAGCTGGGATAGCACAAACAGACTGCCGCAGCTGCTGGGGAAGGTGGGACAAGAAATAAAGGTAGCATGCAGGGTAATTAATGGATCCACTCACCAGCGGGTAACTCAAATTTCTGTAACCGAAGTAAAAACAAAAAAGAATCAGAAAAAAACCTGTGCCGTAGAAAAATTGGACTGTTGGTGCAATTTTACTCTGGTCCAGCCAGTCTTTGTGGTTTGTCTCTGGACACAAAACAACGTGGGGCTGTCCTTTAAATTCAAGATTAGCACTCTGACGAGCACTTTTGCTGCCGTTAAGATCTCCAAGTGCCATTTTTTGGCCTGGCATGCAGCTCAATACCCTGAAGTTGGCAACAGGGTAAAACTGGAAATTAAATACTCCCAAGAAAGTATAACCGACCCGATGCAAATTGATGGCACCAGCGTGACTATCGCTGCCTCTGACAGCCGCACGTGGGTTGTGCCAGTAAACTGTCTCCGTGAGAGCAAAACTCTTAACAGATCTGAATTAGGTGCGGAGGCTTCATGGTACAATCAGGATTATGGACGCTGCCCACACCTGGTCATAAATCTCCAGGTATGGTGCCAGGGAAGCCTGAGTGTAGAAATGTCCCCTGAGCTTGGTGGAAAGTGGTGGATACTAGGTCCTGAAGGATTTAAAAAAGAGTTTTCCCTCATCGCTGTCTTGCGCCCCTTTGTTTCCAAAATAGGCCCTTATGTAGTCAAGCAAAATCACATCCAAGAGCTGTTGACTGGGCCTGTCCGGTCACTGAAGAAGGTGGTGTTGTCCCTGTCCACTGTTAATATTTCATCTGTGAGACCACACTGTACCCCCTTTTTGTCCACGCTCCACACTGGCTGGCTGGCGTGGCTCCACAGCCGCTCCATCCAGGGGACCCGGGCTAGAAGAGACCTGCTGGCCACGGCGCTGGGAGGAGGAGGCGCCGGGCTGGGAGTCCTCAACAGCATGAGCACCGAGGTCTTGGCCAACAAGCTGGAGGCTGTCACCTCGGGCATGCATGGCATTCTCAACCCCCTGAATTCATCCCTGGCCAGCCTGGGGATGGGGCAGTGGCTCGTGTCGGAGGTGTTGCCCACCTGGGAACAAATAAGTGAGAAAGACCACCAGATGCTGTTGCGAGCGCTGGGCATCGAACAGAATAACGTCTCCCTTGCTCTTAGCTGCATCCAGGCCCAGATGTGGGTGCAGAGTGTCGTTGCAGGTATCCTGAGAGATGGTGACAATGGCGTCCTCCCCACCGAGATCCGGAAGATCGTGTGGGACGCGGCCACGGAGAAGGAGCGGCAGCTCCAGGCCTGGTGGAGGCTTGTCAACTTCACCCACGACCAGGCCCTCAACGCGGTTGTTGCCCACGTCCTGACCGTGGCGGAGGCTCGCATCGAAAAGGTCTACCCCATCGTGGCCCTGGGGGTAAACACCAATGGGTCCGTGGTCTACCCCCTGGACCACCGCATGTGGGCGAGGGTGTCTCGTGGGAAGTGGCAATCGGTAGATTTGGAAGCCTGCATTTTGGAGAGGGGGCTGGGGTTTATCTGCGAAGATGATGCCCTTAGGGCGAGCGATGTTTGCTTTGACACCAAAGAAGGGGTGTGTCATTTTGAGATCGATCCCCAGAGCAGCAATGAAACTGTGTTGGTGTATGTAGGGAAAGGGTGTGTGTGTTTCAGAACGATGTGTAAATACGTCCAGATTAATGAAGTTTATAACCAGACAGTGTTTAATGACTCCAATATGTGTGCTTGCAATGTAGCTATTATTAGAGGGTGTGATTTTGTGTATAAACCACCCATGTTTACTAGCCAGTTGCTAATCAGAAACTATACCTTGTATCGTAGTATAACCCCAACCCCTATCGGGATGGATTTAGCGCTTGTAAAAGAAATGTTAGAGCATGAGCATTTACAGCAGCTGTTAGAAAACGCTAAAGCAGAAGCTAAAAAGATCCTAATAACTGTACATCATGATGGCAATGTGATAAAACAGGTAATGGAACGAATTAAGAGGGTGGGAGAACACCACTGGTGGGAAATTTTCCTCGGCTGGTCCCCCACGGCCACCGGCATCTTCAACACGCTCCTGCACCCCATCGTGTTTTTGCTGCTCCTGCAAATCTGCGTGTGCTTTGCCATGGTGGCGATTTGTTACCGGATGAGGCAGGTGAATCGGGACATTGAAAACCAGGTGAAAAGAGTGGGGGTGGCCAAGCTCCTCCTACCATAGTCAAGGGCAAGACTGGGTTGGCCTCTGTGTTTGCCACCAAGAAGAACTCCTGGCTCCGCTGCTGGCTGCAACCCAGCAGGCGTTGAGCGGTGGAGACACACGTCATACCAGACCTTGATGTGAGGGATGGCCTCCTCTGTTACAAGAGGGCCATCCAGGAGGGGAAGGCAGGCCAAGCAGCCTGCGGTTGGCATGAATCACAGAATGATTGAGGTTGGAAGGGACCTCTTGAGATGCTCTAGTCCAACCCCCCCTGCTCAAACAGTGTCACCTAGAGCAGATTCCCCAGGACTGTGTTTGGCTGGGTTTTGATTATCTCCACAGATGGAGACTCCATAACCTCTCTGGGCAAACTTGTTCCAGTGTTTCATCACCACCACTGTTAAAAAGCCAGAATTAGCATAAGTAACTTGTCTTTGAACCTCTCATCCCCAAATGCCATGTGAAGAAGCTTCTCTTGTGTGATTTAAGACTCATTAAGCAGAGAATGGGACAAGGGAAGCCAAGAATAGCGTCTTTGGAAGAAAAGAGAAGGGAATGTAATGCCTGAGTGTGGAAAAGCACCCACCTGATGATGGCAGAGGTGTTACCAGCCTCAAAGACTTGGAAAGATGATAAAAGATGAGCAGAGCAAAAGACCCTGTAATCACCTTGGACTTAAAGGAGCTGAATCCACATGGACCTTTGCAGCAAGTTTCTCTGGGCTCCCCAGACTCCCAAAACATCTGGCCAGGGGATTGGTGAGATCTTGTTTTCAGAGCCTGCATATCTCCGCTTTGCTTTGCCTAGTTGTGCATCTATTCAATAAAATCTATTTGTTAGTGGATAGGCTGTCTGTTTAATCACTACCTGCTCAGCTCCACTGGTAAAGAGAAATGCTGGTAAAAAGAAAATATGTGGTTTTTTTCCCCTTTTCCAGGCCAAAATCCTTCACTTGTCTGTAGAGTATTTGCTGAAACCTAGATTTTTGCCTTACACTGAAGAGTGGAGTTGATGCATAAACCTCCTCCCCTCTTCCATCCTGTTTCTTTCCTCCTGCATCACCCCCCTGCCCCTGAATCCAGAAGGAGCCTTAAAATATACATAAGGGGTCCCAAACAATTTAAAAACGCTGGCAATTTCAAAAAAATGAAGCAACCACCTAATTTCCAGCTCATGTGCCTCATCTCAGATGTTCTGCTTGCTCTGAGGATGGGGAGGTTTTACACACAAAAAAAGCCCTTTGCAATCCAGGGTGAAATAAAAAGATTAAAGAACTGGCCTTTAACTCAACGGGAACTGCTGGGCCAGCTCAAGAAATCAGTTAAAAAACTCACTTTTCACAATCACCAGGCTGGGAAGCACAAAGAAACAACACTTTACTACAGTATACTTTTTTTTTAAAGAAAAGCAAAACTACAATATATGGATTTGATAAAGACACTTCTCCTTAAGAAGCACACATTATAAATTACCTCATGAAAATGTGAATAAATAAATCACTGTCTAAAAACACAAAAATCCTTTTTCCCCCTCCAAGAACCACAAAACCAGCCCCTTCACCCCTGGGCAGGAGGTTGAACTCTCCCCCCAGCCCCCTGCTCCCCTCTACACTCTGCTGCTCCCTGTGTTTTACCCATAACAAAACCTCACAGAAAACACATGGTTATTTTGGTTAAAGCACTTTCCCGCCTTACATGCTTCATGAAAATTAATTTCCCTGTGAATAATCAGATTTTTATACAAAGCCTTTACCCCTCAAACCTGTTTTGGGAGCCTGTAGGGAGAAAAAGAAACCACAGAAAATTCACATTTTCCACTCTTCAGTCCCAGACTCACACGGGACACTGGGTGTTAGCCCCGGGATGATGGTACAGCCATAGGGAAAGGGGTTGCTACATCCACACACAGGTTTTAGCAGTCGGATGCAGCAGCAGCACCCTCTGCAGCTGCAAACAGCTGCTGCCCTCTGCGGAACCTGCACACCTGTGCACGTACCTTCAAAATGTTTACAAAACTATGAAGTTTCCCCTGCTTTTAGTGTCATTTGTTTATCACCACAAACCAAGGAGGGCTGTTTTCACAGTGACAGCAGCATTGCTGCGGTTGCGACGGGTTTTGGGTGCAGCCTGGGGCAAGACCTTGAGCCAGACTTTTTGTTTGCTTTTCCAGAGGTTTCAGTAGATGCCATAAAAGATTCTACCCAAGTGTACTTGCTTTTTTCAAGCCAACTGAGCAACACAGTCATATTCTTTTTCCTTTGTATTTTTGTTCCTGTCCCCCACGCTCTGGAATGGAGGGGAGAACAGGGCCTGTGGAAACCCCCAAACCATATGCAAAGCACAAGCTTTCCTTGATTCCAGCTACAATCATAGAATCATTTTGGTTGGAAGAGACCCTTAAGATCAAGTCTAACCACAACCTAACTCTGGTATTAACCCATGTCCCTAAGAACCTCACCTCTGCATCTGTTCAACCCCTCCAGGGATGGCGACTCCACCACTGCCCTGAGCAGCCTGTTCCGATGCCTGACAACCCTTTCTGTGAAGAATTTTTTCCCAATATCCAATCTAAACCTCCCCTGGCGCAACTTGAGGCCATTTCCTCTCGTCCTGTCACTTGTTACGTGGGAGAAGAGACCAACCCCCTCCATGCTACAACCTCCTTTCAGGCAGCTGCAGACAGCGATAAGGTCTCCCCTCAGCCTCCTTTTCTCCAGGATGAACCCTCAGTTCCCTCAGCTGCTCCTCATCACACTTGTGCTCCAGACCCCTCACCAGCTTCATCATGAATACATTTAAAGGAGCTTGGAATATTTTTTTGAGGTTCTGCCTCTGAAGACCTGAAAACTGACAAGTTCATTTCTTACCTCCTCGGGCAGGGTTAAGCTGGCAGATTTCTGTTTGTCCTCCTGAGCTCTCTGTCAGAGCTGTGTCCCCAAACCCTCTGCCAGTACTTTGACCAACATCACTATTCAGTATGAACTTTGTCTCTCAGACTCAAGGCTTGGCCATGGCTCTCCCTTTTCTACTCTGTCCCACCTCTAACCTATCGCCCTCCTCACCAAGTGCTCTCCACCTTCCACCACAACCAGGTTTTTACTTCTCGAGTGTGACTGTCACTCAAGATCTTCCTTCAGGGCTCTGTCTTTTGCACAAGACCTTACAAAGCTCTTTTCCTTCATCCAGTACCTAAAAGGTGCCTGCACATTCAGAGAGCGTTTTCAGCTGCTTTATATCCTCTCAGTGCCAACATCCTTCAAACCTCATGCATTTTGTAAGCCATGCTTATCAAAGAGTCCTATAAAAGCAAAAGTAGCAGCAGGTGGATTGATATCCCAGAGGGTTCAATCTCTGAGCAGCGCTGGGCTGTCTGCTGCAGCGCTCTGGTTGTGACCTCTCCATAAGACACCTTTACGGTCAAGACAAACATTTTACTCTGATCAGCCCTGCTTAGCAGCTGGGCAAGCTGCCCCCCAGTTCCTTTTGTTCCCAAGCATTTAACTCCACCCCAGAACAAGCCAGGCGATTCACAGAGCAGCTGGATACTGGCCCCAACTATTTACAATCTGTAAAATTTATCGTAGACACAACTCAGCGTAGCAGAGCAGTAAGAAGGGAAGAGTGAGAAAGCCCCAGGGACAGAGCAGTGCAACCAGATCATGATATATCACACTGTGCTATATTCTTGCTGATCACGATTTTTTAATGTATGGGCAGGATGGAAAAAATGAGTGAAAGGAGGCAGAATAAAGAAGAGCACCAGTGCTCCGAGGAGCAAAGAGGAGAGCTGAAAAGCTGGGTAATTCATCTGGGATGTGGGACAGATTCTGGCTTGCGTTGATTTTCTTTCTGCACTGTAGAGTCCCAGAGAAATTCTGTGATGTGCCAGCGCTCAGCGTGATGGGAGACACTTGATTTATTCCTCACAGCAGCCTCGAAAACCGATCAGATACACATCAGCCTGGCTGAGAAGGGATCATGAATAACTCAGTGGGAGTTAGTTTACTCTCAGGAGCAGTGAAATGGCTGACATTATATTCCCAGAGGGAAATGGAGGGAATGCTTATGGATTCACCCATTTTCCTGGAAAATACAACACAATAGAAACAACTTCAATTTTTAAGATCTATCATTAGCATGACTGTTGAGTTTGGTAAAGCTAAGGCAAGACAATGCAATTAAGAATCAGGTCTTCTATAGCAACCAGAAAACCATTGGTTCCTTCAGCTGCTCTCAGTTTCACCAGGAGATGAGAGTCACAGGTATCTGGAAAGAGCACAGAAAGACATGAGCTGGA
Source organism: Patagioenas fasciata (assembly GCF_037038585.1). Taxonomy (NCBI): domain Eukaryota; kingdom Metazoa; phylum Chordata; class Aves; order Columbiformes; family Columbidae; genus Patagioenas; species Patagioenas fasciata. The sequence goes on along the minus strand of NC_092523.1, from coordinate 6,732,463 downwards.
CACAGATTTCCAGGCCTGGCCCTGCCACCTCACCGGCCCAGGTGGGCCCTGTCCCCTGCACATCTGTCTATGCTGCACTGCTCCATGGGTGGTCACCTGCTGGTGTGTGGGGATATCAGTGGAGCCACCTATATCGTATGTACATCCCCCTTCCCAGCCCCAAAACAGATAAAGGCTTGTCCAGAAATAAAGGATCTTGTTGATACCAGCACAGAAAGAAAAGAAAAAGGAGTAAAAATTTCCTGTTGTTGGCAATATGTAACCAGTACTTTAATATAACCCTTTGTTTAGCTTTTTCATGCAATTCCAGCAAATTATTGTAGCATCGTCCTTCCAAACACAGGGACAGGGGACAGACATGGACCTTTACAGACCCCTGAGGGGGTCAACAAACAGTAAGTGTCACCAGATAGTTCAATGACTGTGGCATTTCCACAGCCACCCTTAAGCTGACTAAACATCAGGAGTTTCAAACATGGAGGTCTAACACAAAACACCCAGATCTCTTTCAAGAGAGTTTGTTGGACCATCTTTGATTTTTAGTGCTACTGAGCAGCACGTAGTCAGCTGTCCTCAAACCTAAACCACCTTTTGAGGTACCTACAAGAGGATATAGGTGCTTATTTATTACAATTTTTCAAGACTGCTTAGATGACAGTGACCTAGGCTTCTATTTGCTGATCTCTGAATTCTCTTGTATTTATCCAGTGCCACATGAGCACATTCTGTAGCATAAACACAACAAATCCACCTGTCTGGGGGGCTCCTGTTGCATTATCCTTGCCCCCTGCCTGCAAATGTTGCAGCACCGCTACAAAGATGCCTGGTTACCCATGTTTGCATTGGAGAACTCCAGAAAACATTACTGCTTAAAAGAACCAACCAAACAAAAACAACCAAAGACTTATTTGCCTCAATGGCACATCCACCAATGAACACAGAAGTACTGTCACTACGGTCGTGGTGTGTCTGTCTTAGAATCATAGAATAGTTTGGGTTGAGAGGACCTTCAAAACTCATCCAGCCCAACTCCTGTCATGAGCAGGGACATCTTCACCCAGATCAGGTCGCTCAGAGCCCCATCCAGCCTGGCCTGGCCTCACTTCCTTCATCCTTGTTCGTAAACCTGATGGATAATCTCAACCCAGTTAGTTGCCAGGGCCAACACGGAGCAGTAAAACCATAACGAAAGATACCATAGCTATGAGATGCACATTGGAGAGCAGATAAGGCTGCACAGTGGAGGTCGAGCTGAACAACAACTTGTGGGTTTTGCTTCAGCCTCCTTTTCTTCAATTTCTTCTTGCTGTTTTGAACATGGAGACAAAAGACAAGCCATATAGTAGCATAGGGACCCCATGCCTGGTGAACCCCCCCATTTGCAGCTGCAGGCAGGGTGCAGGAGCGTGCAGGCAGCGTGCAGGCTCTGCTCACCCCAGGCGACACAACAGCTTCACCGCAGCGCCGCGGCCGGCACGCCAGCGCTCCTGAACGAGCGCAGCTGCTGTGTGCGGTCTGATGTCTTCATTCGCCGAGCTAGAAAACCAGAAGAATAAAGAGAGCTGCAAACAAAACAGAAGGCATGTAGTGAAGCAGCTGGCATCACCTTCTCAGTCAGATTTGAGAGCTTTTCTTAAAAAAAAGCCTTTTCAATACAATCTTCTCATTTTGAGGGCAATTCTGAGGAAATGAGTACATCTGCTAGCTTAGGTTGTGAGTACAGATACCCTCCCAGAATAACGTGGAGTAACTCAGCAGGGAAGAGCCCCTCACCCTGAGAGCTCTGAGAAAATATCACAGATCTGTAAACGTTGGAACAGACACAAGCACCAGCAACACTGACTGCTGACCATTAACAGAGGGTTCCAAACTCCAGACTTGAAAAAACCTGATGTTTTATGTCTGATGTTGCTTTGCATGATGCAAAGCGTTTGATTTCACATCAGCTTCCCAGGCACCCTCTTCCACCCCAAGTACGACAGTGTGGAATCATATAATCGTTCTGGTTTGAAGAGACCCTCAGGATCATCGAGTCCAACCATAACCTAACCTAACTCTAGCACTAAACCATGTCCCTAAGAATCTCGTCTAAATGCCTTTTAAACCCCTCCAGAAATGGTGATTCCACCACTTCCATGGGCAGCCTGTTCCAATGCTTGACCACCCTTTCCATGAAGAATTTTTCCCAATATCCAATCTAAACCTCCCCTGACGCAACTTGAGGCCATTTCCTCTCGTCCTGTCACTTGTTACTTGGGAGAAGAGACCAACCCCCTCCATGCTCCAACCTCCTTTCAGGCAGTTGCAGACAGCGATAAGCTCTCCCCTCAGCCTCCTTTTCTCCAGGCTGAACAGCCCCAGTTCCCTCAGCCACTCCCATCAGACTTGTGCTCCAGACCCCTCACCAGCTTTGTTGCCCTTCTCTGAACTCTCTCAAGTACCTCACTGTCTTTCCTATAGCGAGCAGGGAAGGAGCTCACTGGTAAAGGAACTGCTGATGCACAAATTTGAACACTATAGGTGCAGAAGGTGCCTTCCCAAGGGGCGCTGAGGCCTCTGCATCATGGGCAGCACCAACATGAGGTATTTGGCCCAGAACCCCCAGTGCATGCACAGATGCTGCTGCTGAAGGCCAGACCAGGTTCTGAGAGCAACCCACACGAGCTGACCACTTCCTGCATGGTTGCTTGATCTTGGCTTGCATGAAACTACGGCACCAAAACTTCTACTGACCTCTGAGAAGCAAGTGAAAGATCCAAATGGTGTGAGCTGCTGAGAAGTCTCACATTTCAGTGGTCACATGCTACCTTGGCCGGGTTGACTCATTTGACCAGACAACAGTGCAACTGATCTGGTGTTGCAGCAACCTTGAGTACCGTTTGAATTTAAAGCTGAATCCCCATGGACCTCCGAGTTCAGGTTCCTGAGATTTCTGACTAGTGAATCGTTATTGGCACCCAAATGTTTCTGCTCAACATTTAGTTGTATCTAGTTCAGCTTGTCTGCCTAAGGGTGCTCTGAGTTACCTGATAGCTCAGATGCGAACTACTCAGATTTATAACTTTATCAGCAGCAGGAAAATCTAAACGCAAGATAGCAATCAACCCCAAAACACAAATCCTTAAAAAATAAAGCAGACTACATTATTTTCAGGGCTTTTCAACTTCTTATACCCACAAAACTAAGACAAAAATCAGGTAGAATTCAAGGCTTGAGAGCCCTGGTCTCAACTCCATCCCACCCAACAACCCACAGCAGAAAGTTTTGGTTGGACCGATTTATCGAGAGCAGCAGCTCAGCACAGGTGCCTCTACAGACAGACCAACCTGGTACAAATCAACAGTGTGATGGTTTTCACATCCCACATCAAGGCTCAGAAAAACAAACAAAAAAACCCTAACAACCCTTCTTGCAGCCTGAAGGCAAGAAGAGAGATACTAAATGTTGTCTTGCAACATTTCTTTTTAAATAATCACTTTCCAGAACTTGACAGTATGCCCTCAGTCCAGCAGCTTTCAGTAAGACGTCACACAGGCTCCAAATCATCTCCACAGGGTGGGTAGACAACACAATTCCCCTCTTTCTCTTACCCTGTCAAGACAGAGGCGTTTCCAGCCCCTGTGGCTTCCTGAAGGTCTCACCTGAGAGTCCTGAGAGCAACACAAGAGCTTGAACCCCATTATCTGAGTTTCTCAACTAACGTAGGACATCAGTGCTCAGGCCACAGTAGCATAAATCCACATTGCGAATGAAGGGCTGGTGACATTGCATTTAAAATGGAAATACAAATTTGTTATTGATTTTTCAGGGTATTGTTTGGATCACAAGTCTAACTTGATTCTAACATCCCTTCTGTACATTACTTCAAGTGAATGAAACAGAACATAGTGTCATGTTAGCAATTAAATCTGTGTTTCCTAAATTAAAAATCAGGATTGCAATGAGAAAAATCTGGTAGACAACATAAAACTGACAACCAATTGCATGTATAATAGAGCCATTTTCCACTCAGAACTGGGTGACAATAAAGACAAACAAAACCCAACCCAAGACCAACAGCAGATAAGATCTGGAATCAAAGGTCTTTGACATTCTCCTTTTACATCTGTTAGAGAACTGGTTACAGACAAAGCCAGGAATACTGTAGTATTTATGTACTTTCCTAGAAGAATAATAGAAACTTTAATGGTATTAATATTAGAAAGAACCCATACATTTTGGTGAAATTCCAAGAGTATCCTGTAAGCTAACGACTCATATTTGTGGTATATTCCAGTGGAGTTTACAGACTTCCAAACTCGCATCACTGCAATGGCTTCTCTATGTGCGAGATAATTAAAATCGATGCCTGCTACTGCCCAGAAACTTCAGAAGACAGACTTTGTCCTGCTTGCAGACTGGAACAAAAACTTTGCTTAAAAAGTCATAGTATAGTTCAAAGCAGCAAAGTGAGTCTACGAACAGAATCAACTTCTTAAAGCTAATCAAAACCTTTATCAGTTTCCTGAGACAGATTCATCCCAAAGCAGCTCCTCTTCTAACATCTGGCTGTGGCTTCTTTTTATCCTTTCTGTAATTTTTGCTCTCTTTCTCAGCAGGTTTTTCTTTAAGTCATATGTCTTTGTATGGTCTTGATTTATTCTTGTTTACCAAGTCTATTTCAAGTTTAATTCTCATTTTCTTTTCTGAAATCTCCACCTTCACTATTTTTCTTTCTTTTCAGCTGTGTGTCTTCCTTCTTAGATTTCAGCTCTTCACTGATGTGTTTTTCCTCCTTGCAAGGTTTTATGTGTAATTTCTGATCCTTTATGTAAAAGCCGGCAGAAGTTTTGGGAAGCATTTGTAGCAGTCTTTAGATTCTACAATCAATAGGCTGAAGCTCTTATCTCTGATGGTGGCCACCTCAGACACCTGCTCTTCCTTACAGTATCCCTTGTTGTAGTAACAGTTAAGTATCTTTTCTGGTGTATGCTCACCAGCTGATGGCCAGCTTGTCGATTTATTTCCCCCAGTATTTGTAGGCGGCTGGGTTTCTGAGAAAAGGCCAGAATTCTGACCTTGTTCGCACTTGAAGTGTGAAGATATAACCTCACCACGGTCCCCACTTCCTTTAGTGTTTTCATCTCAAACCTCTTCCTTCACTGCTTCTCCTAGACACCTGCTTGGCTCTAGACTTCTAGTATTCCTAAATTCAATGTAATCTGTAAAGTCATCTTCAGAGAAGTCATATGTTCTGTTTGATTTATTTGTCAGGTTGACAAGCTTGCTTTCTCTGCATAAATTGGACAGAAATTCTTAGTTATTAATACTGAACAATTTGCTTAGTACCTGTCAAGTTTTTTTTTAAAAGTCATATTTCCAGAGTTAGAAAAAGAACATACTCCAAGCGTGTTGTTCTGTGTAACAACGTGGACCCTGCTACACACAATCATATCTGTAAAGCTGAAGTTACAGGCCACAGATTCTTGTCTTTGTGAAAATTGAAAACACAGATTAACTTCATGAAGACCAATTGAGTTTCTTGTGATCCAGGATGCTGCCAGAATAAGATGATTTTTTAATGACTGCATGCATTTTTAATACTACTTTTAAAAAAGAAAATTTAAGATTCTCTCTTATTAACTTATCTCCAATTAGCTGCAGATAAGAAGAAATTACTTCACATACTGTCAAGTAATATAGTTACTAATTTCTTCATGAGAGTCATTCTATTGATCACTTAGAGTACAATTATTTCAGGCAAACTGTGTGATTCCACAGCAGAAACAACCAACCTGGATTTCTAAGAAACCCAAGCAAGATAAATGTGCTCCCAAGTCACAGCTACCTATTAGTTTAAATTCTACTTTCCCTTCCCTCAAGTTGGAAGATGAAGTGGTTAGATGACATATATACCCCGTGGGAAGTGCAGCTCCAAAGACCATCCCTTAAATGTATCTTGTTCTGCCTTGACTCACCAGCTCTACACATTTTGTTAAACTATAGACAGGACTTCAAAGTTCCTTACACTCTTGTTTTTGGGGACTCTAATTCTGTTGACTAAACAAGCATTTAAAATCACATCAATTCTACATTGGTCTCTTGTGGTTATTATTGTGCCTCCACTTAAAATATGTCCTATCAAAATGCCTAAAAGTATAAGTAATTTTGATATTTAGCTTACTTGCACAACAATCTCCAACGTACATCTTATATCACCACAATATCCATGCTGCTATTAACACAGTCTACAAGCCCTCTTCTGGATAAAAGGAAAACTACAAGACCTATCATCTATCCTGTAAGTGATGTCAAAAATAAGATGCATGTTAATAAATCCTAAAAGCAACAATATTGATAGAAACATGTCACTTTCCAGTATTCAGGTCTTCTTTGCCCTGTCGATAGGAATCTATAAATCAGATCACTTCCTTCTAGACTGAACACTGACGATGCTGTACCAAAATACGTGCTGTTGTCCCCAGACAGCAAAATAAGTTGGAAAACTCTCCAGGTTTCAGGACTTTCCTATGCATTGTCATTGAAGATGCAACTGTGAGAACTCCGAATTTCAGTCACAAGTATGATGCTTAAATGGACAGTGCTCCTTAAAACCAATAAACCAAACAACAACAACAAAAAACCCAAAACAAAAGAGAAAAATCCATGAAGTAGTAAAAGTCACTTAACAGCAGACAACAGGTCTAATGAAGAAGTTTAAAAGTACAAATTACAGAGGATAAGTAACAAAAGGCTCATTGACTTACTTAATCTGGTGTTCATCTCCTTGCGCATGGGACTGGTACGATTCCACAGAAGTGAGTACGATGTCACACATGGAGCACAGGTAGTGACCAACCCCAAGCGCTTGAAAGAAAGGAATCTGTAGGTTAGAGAGGCTGCAAGTGAAATGCAAAACTCAAAGCACATCATGATCCCATCCCATGCAAGAGTCCTAACATAATGATATAAACAGTGTTTATAGACAACTATAAAGTCTGCGTTGCAATTTTACACTAGAATAATATTTAGGAAGGGAGCTGGTAAGTTGTACAGTTGCAGTGTAACCATGATTTAAACATTAACAAAGAGCATTTCTGATGACTGAAGTGATCCAAGATAATTCCAGTAAGCTGCTGTCAAGTGCTGATGAGAACGAAATGTATTGAAAAACTAAACACTATCGTAAATACCTGACCAAAAGCAAGCAGCTGCAGATACCAATCCAGTCAGTCCAGACTTAAAGTAAGATCAGTTTAAACAGTACCTGCTCAAATGTTCATGTAGGTTCAAGCCTGCGAAGATACTGAGGAAAATTCCCAATACAGTACATTATGAATTTGTTACATGGAGGTAAATATAAGGTAAGGTCAGATGAGGAAAAACCTCATGTTTTCTAAGTTGGCATTTTCTCCTCTCCTACGGGCCGTGTCATCCATAGACCTACGTATTCCAAAATATTTTCCTTCAGTTTCAGCCAATTAAAGGGAATTTGAAGGTAAGGTTCCTTGGCTTCAGAGTTGCGCAGAGTAGTATCTTTGTTTATTCACCCAAGGAGTTACCATAAGACAGCTCCACAAAAGTAGAAAGGCACAGAGACATGGCAAGTGTAGGAAGATACTTCTCTATATTTGTTTCAGAGAGTGACAGGAAAACACATGCAAAACAAAGTATTTAGTTCTTACCAGAGACAGGCTGCATGCTTTGTGCTGGAGCATGGGCTTGGTCTCCTGATAATTGCTTCAGCGTTCTAGCGTGATGCTTTCCCAAGTAGCAATACAACACAGCACCTGGGGAATTGAAAAAAGCATTGCAGAGATTGCAGTGTCTGTTTTTGGACACGACTCTACTCCCATCCATCTGAAACCAGACAAGGGCAAGGTCAGTTTCAAGCATTCACTGGAATATATAAGGAAACATTTAGTGATGAAGAGGAATAGTCACCTGAAAACTCGTACAATCAGTTTTCTTCTGTTTGCCATGGTCCTGTCTCTCGTCTTTCTCACCATGCACTTGGATGTAAAGATGAACTTTCTGAGTGTGTTTTTTGCCTTGTGAAGGGAGTAGAATTATTCTTGTTTCAGTAACGGGGACCCAAGCAGTGATTTATCCAGTGACTGAGACTTCATTGATCAGAAACTCCTTTCAGTATTTGTCAAATTGTATTTGTACAAAGCAGAGACACAAGCGGACAAACACCAGCTCACGTAACAATACTGTACTTTAATCAGTAATATAGGATTTAGCATTACTCATAACATTTTGCCTCAGAGTCATCTACTCTCAACTCATTGGGCAATCAAAAATCCTGACATATCCCCTTACAGACAGGGATGCTAGAATAGGTAAGGAAAGGAATGCAGCCGTTAGAGCAAGTCTGCTCTGCTCCTTTACCACTAAGCCTGGACACTTGACATCGAGGCTGCCCCCTGTGCTGGCACAGAAAAATGACAGTCAGAACAACCCAACTTACCTTGCTAAATAAGAATTCTAGTCTCCATGTACAGTCAGCGGAGAGAAGCAGGTTTCCCTGGACACTGAGTTGAAGTATCTCCAGCTTGGAGTCAGTCTATGGACATTTCTACAACTTTCGACTGAGGATATAATAGTCCAGATTACTAAAATTGGCTCTCAACACATATTTCCCTCAGACGCAATTATTTTTGCATTCTTACGTGGTCTCTGAACCCATAACTCTTGCACTTGTAATTTACTTACCCATGTGCCACACCATACAGCGGTAACCTACAAAGCTAAATAAGTAACTTGTCTTCTCTGATCTGATGCTTTTCAGATGTCTTTTAAGGATTCTGAGGAGCAGTGCAGGATATTACAACAATATTAGCAAAGAGAAAAGGGTCCTATCATATTTGGCTAGATAACAGAACAGAGGAAAAATAAAAGAGTCAGTTATTTCCATCAATTTGATTTGTAATAGTGAAGTCAGGTAACTTTACAATCCTCAACTAGATTTGGATCCAAGACACAGAACATCAAACTGAGGGTCTGAATTCTGAAGTTCTAACTTCATCACAACTGCTGATTAAGTTAAATTGAATTAAATTGAATCTTGCAAGATCTGAATCTTAATGATGTGAATACCAAGAAATGCTTCTGACAGCAAATTAGCATTTTAACTTTTACAAGAAGGAAAAAACCAACAGAAATGGCTGTGCCATACACATGTTCTGGCTTAGGTGGTGCAGACCTGCTTCAATCCCATATACAGCACGGCCTGAACCTGCTCAGTTCCTTCTATATCATACTCCAATATGGAAGTGATCGTCCTTCACTATCACCGAACCCAAAGCTTTCACAACATCCATCTGGTTATTTTCTAAGCCTGGTTAGAGCCTTGAGAATCACACTGTAAAGAGTCTTTCATGTAGAAATTGCAAACAAACCAATCAAAGATCCAGTGCTTGCTAGAAGAAATTCTCCCAGCCCACCTTATATCGCGACGTCCTCTAAGATTCAGACTGCAGCACTGTCCCACAAACCTTGCAGAAACTGTCTGTGAAAAGGTCTTTCCTTGTTGTCTCATCCAAAATGTAATCTGAATGGAAAGAGCAAAAGACAAAAACAGCCATTAGTTCAAACAAGATATATTTGCACGTCTTGGCGTACATAAAACATCAACCACTTGAATATTCACATGCAGCACAGGACGAAGGAACCGATGTTCACTTGCTGAATCACAGTGTGAGACTCACTGTGGCTTCAAAGCCAGCTTATAAAGTCACCTAAACTTTCCTGCTTACGAGAGTATTGCTCCCATGGACTCAAAATATTACCATAAGAGTACATGGACTTTAAAAACAGAGACTCCTCATCGGGTTTTCAGTCCACTTTCAACAGGCCACAATGTCAGAAACACCTGGCTAACAACCTAAAAAGACGGATTTTAACTGGACTAGATCACACAATTAGCTAAATACAGGAACAGTCATTAAAGAAGACATTCAAAGAAAGTCTGGGTAGAGCTCAATACATGAGAAAGGCCAGGACGTCTTGGATGCTCAGGCAGGTTGTACCTGTGTCCCCTATAATAATTTAACTGCCCCAATGGCTAATTTTGATTTTCTTTGCCATTTTCCCAGCTAAATCATGACCTGTATACACCTTAATTCCACTAAAATTGGCCAGGGGTTGAAGCTATTCCTGAATAATTGTATGTGCAGGCACATTTGATCTGGGGAGGGCACCCTTTGACAGGCACTTAGAAGTGGTACCAGCATCACATCAATTAAGGGAATTAAACACATCCTGCAGAATAGGAGAGCTGCACTAGCAAAACCCTCACTAAGATAAAGCCACATCACCGCCTCCATTCTTTCTCCACTAATACACTTAAATTTATTAGAAAAACCAGTTTAAGTCATATTGTTTGAAATACTTCTCCAATACAGCGAGCAAGTTTACCCACACTGCTATACCGCCCAATCTTTTCCTGTGCTGACAAGCTCTAAGACTACCTGTTTCTTTTTCATCCCCAGCGGGTCACACTTTAATTCCATTTAAGCTAGAATTTCACTTTCTAGCATGCCAAAGCCAAGTTTAAAGCAAAAATAAAGGAGACCATATAACTAGACAGTTTATCTAAACAGTGCTCTTCAAATGGCGCTGGGGTTTAAAGGAAAATATTGGGGAAAGTATCGTGATGTATTAACTGAGCTTAAACCCTCTGAATTTACTCAACAATCCATCCTGAAGCACACGTCAAACAGCTGGTTTTCTGTGCTTTGCACAAAGCCTGATGAGGTTGTGGGCGAGGAGAACATTGTTCCTTGTGGTCTCAAGGCTCAGTGCCAAAAGGCATCTAGAAACCCATAGAGGCAATTGGCCTTTACCGTTATTTCTAAAGATTGCTCTCTTAGCCAAAGCAAAGTCTAACAGAACACAAAAAATCAGAATCAAATACTGTGTATTGCATCCTTAACTCTAAATAATGGTGCTAAGGTTTGTAATGATCAGTTCTCAAATGATTAAGGAAGGACTGGAGTCCATTCAGTCTCCAACATTTGCCCTGGAAATCACGACTGTCATCTTTTCACAATTTCCACACAAGCTATAGGAAAAATACATTAACTGAGCCAGTATCAACCCAGGAATGTGGGTCCAGTGGAAGCCCAAAACAAGGAATGGCCAAACTGCTTTGAGAAGCCAACATACAACCAGCTTAAAACCCATTGGCAGCTCGGTAGGACCGACCAAACCTGAGGAACAGCAGATGCTGAAATCTTTCTCAGACCGTGGGCACAGCTGACCAACCCCACCGCACCTCCAAAGTGGGACTCCTGAATCATTTAACATACAGAGCTTAGTAAAGCTGGCTCTGAGGAGGCTTTTGGCTGAGATTGCAACAATGACTGGGTGTCAAAATGCTACTACCTGGCATGGTTTGCCATTATTGCCCAATACAAGAATTCATTTTCTAATAAAAACTTCATTTTCATGAGGGACAATAGCCAGAGGCCTCATCCTTTCAGGCTTTTGTATTCTGCAGTATAAGTAATTCTGAAATGTTCAATATTCTGCAGCGATCGATTCACGTAGCTCAGCCCCTTCAAGCAGAGGAGTGAAAGATGGACACAATAACTTGAGCTGATCCACACAACAAAATCCAGTTACTTAGGAATGGGCATTAGATGAAAGCCCATCTTGCATGAATGCATGAATTGCAAATGTCTGTAGCAGACAAAAATGCGTAGAGCAGAAAATTACACTAGTTTGCTCAAGAGTATTGAACTGTAAAAACGGCTACCTAGAGAAAGATAAATGGAACGATATCCTCTGGTAAAAAAAAAAAAAGAAGAAGAAAATTGCAACTCAACTAGACACGAATCTGTGAAAAGCTGCTATGATGGGCAGTGTTCAGTCTGTTTCCATTTGCATAACTTCTCACTGGAAAACATACCTTTGTTTCAAAGGCAGACTTCTTTGTATTAGTTAAGGACAGTTTTCTATGCATATTTCCCTTGGTTCAGCAGTGAACGGCACAGCCTTCTTGGCAGACAAAACCCAACCAAGTGCATGCTACAAAAAAAAAATAATCCTAAAAACATTATAACATGAAAAATTAAACCCAGTACAATGTGAAATTAACCATGGGATTTTGTTAACCTTTTCCTTGGTTGGATTATAGGGAGAAGTCTGGTTGTCCAAGCAACTTCTATTGTGCCTCTTGGAGCCTTCCTGAACCCTGTTGTGCCCTTGTCCTCGATGGCATTATGCAGTAACTGATGAACTACACGAAATATATATTCTAGGGACAGTTTTAAATATTGCTCTTCATTGTTACAAGAGCTGTTTTCATTCTGCAATGTTGTAAAAAGGCTGACAGGACTTAAGGTTCTTTCTTCTCTATAAATTTATCACATCTCAGTTCCCTTTTCATAGCTTTGTCTTTTTATTTCTCATTGAGTCTTTCCATTTTTCACCTCCTACCACTGTTGTCCCTCTGTTTTGGCTCAATCTTTCCCTCAAGATCAGGTGATGCTACCACAGCTGAGTCAGCAGCAATGAATGCAGAGCTGCAATAACCTCAGTGAAGTCTCCTACCTCAGTCTAACACTTGTTGTGTTGTTAAGCACAAGAATTTGTTTCCCCCAAGAGAGAAATATCTACAAAAATAAGGACACAGAGTTCACAAATTCACCTTGAATTTTGGAACTTTAAACAGTTTCTCTCCATGGTCACAAGATGACTACTATTAACACATATCACATGAAACAGGCAGGCCTCCCAAACAACAACTTGGCTGGGGAATGCCAACCATGAGCACAGTAACGTAACCCGCCTTAATGCAGCATTTGGCATTCACCTGCTGTTTAATTAGCAATATAACAGGAGTTTAGCTCTGGCTTACTCTGTATACAGCCAAGCACACCATAATCTTGCCTGCTTTCCTTAGACCAACCAAGGCCAGAACATCCCGATCCACAAAAAGGGTGCAGGAGCTGCTACCCAAGTCGGTCAGAAGCACAGCGACCCAGCACTGCGGAAAATGTTGTTGTAAAAACCCAGATCTGATAATTACAGCCTCAAACCGCATGAAAACGTGTACATATAAACACAGCCTTTACCATATCGTTAGTGGATTTTTAAGCACCTATATATGTCTTGGATGATGTATTTTACATGGTTTTCTGGTGATCTGCACGGAGACAAATTCAGGAACAAACTGACATGTCTCTCTCTGAAATCCCAACCAGGTGATGATTTGTAAATGGTCTCTGGTCCAGTCTGGGCAACCTCAGGCTCCTTCCCAATGGCAACCACAGACACCAGCTGCCCTCTTTGTTAATGACACATCGCTGCTCACCTCCAGAGAACATCACAAACAAGTCCGCCCTTTCTCCTTTTATAATAACTGTGCCTCAAGACCATCTGTGACGCACAAAAATGTCAGAGCACAGGGGGATCTTTGCTACTGCTGCCTGTGTGCAAACAGTGCTATAAATACTGCGCTGAACTCGAGGTCTTCAGCTTTAATATTCACAAGACGTCTTTCCAAGCAAGTAAAATATATGTATATATATCTATATTAAAAAGAATAGCTTCCCTTACAGTTTGCAACCATGCCATCAGATTCAGAGAATCAATCAAAAGCCTTGCAGAACTGCCACAACGACCTTGCCATTTTTCTGCCTCCTACTGGTATAATGAATTTGGAGCAACTGTTCAGATTGGCTTTTTGTCATCAAGAAATGCTTCGTTGCAAAACAGACCAACTACTGTTTGTCACAAAGGGGCTGCTCCTTAATCAAAATATATAGATTAAAATGTTTTAGAAATATGAGATTAAGATGAAGCCAACCAGTAATTTTCAGTGAAGCTTTTCCTTTATTTTTTAGGCTGTTCCTAAGAAACTGTTTACACTTGTCAGCAGTGAGATCTCATGTCTTGTGAAGTCCACTGACATCCTCAGAAAAGACACACCATAGCTTTGCTTCTCTCTGCCCATTTAGTCCTTGCCCTCTTTGCAAGATACAGATGAAGGGAGCCCCTCACTGGTGCTAAATTCAGAATTATCTGGGTATTAAATACCTCTTCTTGTGCATGTCTCTAGAGAAAGGGATGCACCAGCTCTGGTCGCGTTTCAACTGAATGCCAAGATTCTGCTGTCCCTCTACTAATTCCCCAGCCTCCCAAATCACTGTTTTAGCAGTGTGGATTTATAAACATACATCATTATTAATACTTCTGTATGCCTGTGTTAAAATTGTTTTGCAGGACTGTGGTAAAAACAGGCCACTCAGGAACTAAGGATGAGATCAAGAAAGTTAACATCAAATATGCAGATACTCATGGAAAGGAGGACTTAACTGTTAATGTCATTTAGTTCTGTCCAAAAGTGGCTTAAAGGAAAACAAAATCAAAACCGTTCAGTGAGAGGGTCTGACTGGGAGACCCTGGGTCTACGCTCTGCCGCCAGCTTCTTAAACTTTGTCAACACCCTTAGACCCACATTCTCAAGTGTAGGTATGTTTGCGTTTAGGCATTTAAGCTTGAAAACTCTGGTTTTCATTTCTGTGCATCTTTGATTCTTGCAATACCACCGTGGGAGAAATCAGTTACCAACCACAAAGAGATGAGTTAAAACTGATTCTTACGCATGTAACTGTGCTGAGCTACCAACATGGATGGGCCCATTCAATATTATCCTAAACAGAACTGGCATGAACAGTCACTTGAAATCACTGCTTTTAGTTAGGATGTGAACAATCTTAGTTTAATTCTTTGGTGTTCTTAGAAAACAGGTGCTTTTGTAAGTGACTCCAGATACCAGCACCTTGGTATTTAAGTATGAAGTAAGTGGCCAAGAGGGCCAATGGCATCCTGGGTGTATTAGAAGGGCGGTGGTTAGTAGGTTGAGAGAGGTTCTCGTTCCTCTCTACTCTGGCCTGGTGAGACCACATCTGGAACATTGTGTCCAGTTCTGGGCTCCTCAACTCAAGAAGGACAGGGAACTGCTGGAGGGAGTCCAGCACAGGGCAACAAAGATGATGAAGGGAGTGGAGCATCTCCCATGTGAGGAAAGGCTGAGGGAGCTGGGGCTCTTTAGTTTGGAGAAGAGGAAACTGAGGGGTGACCTTATTAATGTTTATAAATATACAAAGGGTGAGTGTCAGGAGGATGGAACCAGGCTCTTCTTGGTGACAAACAATGGTAGGACAAGGGGTAATGGATTCAAACTGGAACACAGGAGGTTCAACTTAAACTTGAGAAGAAACTTCTTCTCAGTGAGGGTGCCAGAGCCTGGCCCAGGCTGTCCAGGGAGGTTGTGGAGTCTCCTTCTCTGCAGACATTCAAACCCGCCTGGACACCTTCCTGTGTAACCTCATCTGCGTGTTCCTGCTCCGGCAGGGGGATTGCACTGGATGATGTCTTGAGGTCCCTTCCAATCCATATGAAAAGGACACAATTCGTCCTTCCCACCTAAGCTGTGTTTTACGAGTTACCTTTTCAAAAGCGCTCAGTGAGCTGCTGCCAATAAAACACATCTCCGGTGTAACTTTTCTGCAGGAGGAAGGAAGCCACAGGGCAAACAATCATGTCTTTTACCCTTCTTTGAAGAAATTACATCAGCATATTTGCTTCATTACTGTTCCTTTTAAGTTTGTTCCATTTAAGTCACACTTGGACTTCCCCTTCACAATTTTACTTTTTATGGTGCCACTTCCAAAGCTTGAGATTGAGATGTAACCTAATTATATGATTCAAATCTAATGTTTTAGGGAGCTGGTCTCACTCTAAAAAGTCCTCTAAGTCAAGATGCAGATTACTAAAGATTTATTAATTATCGAAAACCACTAAAACTTTACAAAGACTGGTGTACGAAAAGTTTTCTAAACACATCCACTTTCACAAAAATTACCTATTTTTATCTCCAATGTGACTTATTAAAACATCCGAGTAAATAGAAAAATCTGTTATTAGAGCAGAAGTAGATCATAACAATAAATGTATGCTTAAAACACAGCGTATTTTTTTATTGATATAATTTTCTGACTGGTGTCTTCTGAGAGTGTTCAGAAGACACAGATGCTGAATGGTTTAGATGAAATAAAATTAAAAGCAGTTTGACATAACAGTGAAAACGGAGAACAAGTATCACCTGATATCTCAATGATATTCAATAGACTTACATTGTTGCTCATTCATTTAGCATTTATAAAAATACTTCTCCAGAAATGTGTTTTATACAACTTTTTTTTAATGTAGAGAATAAACCCAGTGTAAATCAATAGACAAGGAGGACCGATCAAGAGGCCCCAAAGAACACATTCTTAAAACTAGATCAACTTGATTGTTTTGATATTCAAACACTGAAATACGGGCACTGAGAAGGCGACTGCAGCTTCAGGCTCTCTTAACAAGAAAAATGAATCAATTTAAAGAATTTATTTTTTCTTTTTTAAAGGTGTATTTTAGAAATCTGGAACCAAAAAAGTTGCTTGATAATAATGAATCAGACTCTTACTGTTTGAATTGAAAGATAATGATTTGTTTCCTGTTTCTTGATTCTCAGTTACGATCTTAGAAGCACACTGGGCATTTTCATTTCTTTTAAATCTTCTTCAATGGCACAGCAATTCAATAAAGCAATTGAAACACTCATGTAACAAACCATAGGAATATTTTAACATTATAGTACTTACATATTCCACTACCTGAGAGAGGTTCAAGGATGTCTTTTCAACTTTAAACCTTTGCTATCTGTTTTCTTACTTTTGCTAGGTTAATTGTAGCAGAATCTTCGTGGCATGCCATGTAGGAAAAGTCTTCCCTCAGGGCAGTATAAATGTGGCAGGAAAAATACTAGCATTAATTAAAATATCAAAAAGCAGGTAATTTAAAAAAGCCTGTTCAGCCCAGGATTTTCTACCACTTTATTAAAAAGGAAATGCTCCTAGCTTTGGTCTATTATTAATTTTTCTTTCCCAGTTCTTGAGGGTAGAGAAGACAGAAAGCAGAATAATGTAATAAACAGAAACTCTGGGCTAGGTGAATCCCTGAAGGCAAAGTCATAAAGTTTCCAGTTCAAGGTACTAAACCCACAAAATGACACAGCCAAATTTTGCCCTCAGATGCCAACAGCAAACACAGTGTTTTAATGAGAAATAGATGGATGCACATGAATCAAGTGCCACAACTGAAGTCCTCGAGAGCAAATATTGACCTGCATATTTTCTTATTTTATGAGCCCTTTCACACGGCTGCCCCCCAGGCACATCTGAACCGGTACAAACAGTGGGTTTAACACATTTTACCCAGCTACTACCTGTCAGCTTGGCGGTAACAGAGTGCGCATGTTGGAGCCTGTCCTGGGTGCAAAGTAAAACAGGTTAATTGACATCACGCGCACTACGTTAATTTGCTTTATTCTGCAAGAAAGGCAGGAGCCCGCACGCAGTCAGTAATCTCAGCTGTAACTTCACATGATGCGCAAACTCTACTGCTTGTAATTAGGAAATCATATTCCTGCTCCGTAACAGGATGAAAGATGAACAAAAGCTTGAATGCCCGGAGTATCAGCTGAAACTGCAGGTCAACAGCAGCACTGGAATCCAGTCGCTTTTGGCTGCGGTGCAGCCGATGATCATGGCCACTGCACAGTGAGAGCCAGAAAGAAATCAAAGAATTAACTCACATATCCAACTTAGAAAGGGCAATGTTAACAAACTTTAAAACCCTTATCAAACACACTGAACTGCGGTATCACAGCACTGTGCTCCTACATGAAGGAGGCTGAAGCAGATTTCAGGTTCTCCAGTAAGACATTTCTCTGAGGAAACAATGCTGCCGTAGCACCGAATTTTAATTTTCCCAGTGAATTTAGTCACTGAATATTCTTATGAATTATTTTTTGATTTTGTCTTGACTGCAAAGCTCCAGAAATTGTTAAAAAAAAAAAAAAAAATAAAGAAATGCCAAGCTGGACTCTTGTTTAGAAACAAATGCTGTTAATGCCACCTCTGCATGCTTCCATAAACTAGTTTCGTCACCCAAACTATAACATTTTGTCCCCGTGGAATAGCATAACTAGTTAACTTACAAGCATTTATATGCATCTTTGAACGCTACGTGTTATCACAGATTTGACTAAGACACACAGCTAAGTCTGTACACATGCACAAGGTCTATGTAATGTATAGCTACTCTCCCAAAACAGGAGTTAAACTTTGTACAAACCTTCTCAAATGCACAAACCAAACCAAAACAGTGTGAAAAGCCTTGATGGCCAGAGGGGTCTGCGATCTACCCTGACACAAGCGGCTTGGAATTGACGCGAAACACAACGCTCCAGTTTTTGCCCAGGGTGAACAGTAACAAGATGCTTTGTCTGCTCTTGTAGTGCTCTGAACACAGGAAATATTGTAAAGCATTAAGATTGAAGTACAATACATCAATCACTACTATTAAAATTAAGGTGTCCACTTCCTTCTCCTCACGTCCCATCGCACCCACAAGAGCTGGACCAGCCTGGAACTGGCTATTCTGCTATTTTGAAAGTGTTCCAAATGATTTTTATTGCAATAAACTTCTCAGGACTTCAGAAAAAAGTATTTGATTTTTTTTTTAAAATTTCTGTGAGCGTAGTTTGATGCAGCTGTGCTTTTTCTTGAAACACACCGTCAAAATGTGAATAGGATGCAACAGAAGGCTGATGAGGTCTATACCAAGTGGTTGGTTCCTTCTGAGGAATAATTTAATGCATTAGGCTTCTTAAACATTGCAGGATAAGCTGTTAGTTTCCTTGCAGGCATTAAATTATTTCCTTAGGATAACAGATCCTTTTCCTTAGGATAATGGACCCTTTCCAGTCCATTGTGGTTTAACCCTCCTTGGTCTTTAACAACACATAAGAACTACACCTCCCAAGCCCCACTTTGTAAACTCTCCGAGGTGGGTTAAGACAAGTTACTGACCCTTTTGCCCAGCTCTCTTCTGACATATAAGTGCTCCCATAACATTGTATGATAGTGGTTTGTGCAATGTTATTTCTCAGTGCTATTTAAGACAGGCTCGTGTAACATTGGGTTAGAAACATATAATCAATGAATTGGTACCCAACTCTTTATTTCCCCCTCCAGTAAGTGAAGAAGATACATGGAGAATGAGGGATGGGGAAAAGTAGTCATTTATAAAATAAGAGCTTTATACCAAGTCATGAAAAGGGATGCATGGTTTTCACTACAGATTAAACTACGTTCTTACAGGTACCAAGGGTTTTTATCCTGTTGCCACTGAATCAAAGGAAACACCTTCGGCTAAAACAAAAAACCCAAGAGAGCGCGTGTTGCTACAGAAAGTTTCAGGTTACTGCTTATTTTGTGTTTAAGAAAATACTACCTTCCCTCAACAGGCTATCAAACAATAAATTACCCATAATATCCAGTTCCATAGCTCTGTTTGGCACAGGTATGAATTGAGAGAATAACCAGCAATTCTTGCTGTGCCTTGGTCACAACAAAACCAGCTGTGCACTAAAATTAAAGGTGTGAGTTACCTGTAAACACAAAGAACTTAAGAAGCACAACCTTCAAACCCTTAAAATCCCTTGAAATTCCCAGGATGTCAAAGTGCTTTAAAAGGCTTCATTGCTAATGCATGAAAACACATTTTGGAGTGCAGGAACATGTCAATTCAGTTCAAAAAATACATGTGAAAACCAAAATTTAAACCTAAAGATAGTAAGACTGCATTCCTAACTTTCTCCAAGTATTTTCCTTTGGAGAGAATAGATACATTTTTCCTCCATAAAGCTGACTGCTTAGAATAGCTGTCAGCTCTTCAAACAGCAATTAATTCCACCAGAGCTATTTCTGTTCATGAGCACTACTAAATTGAACTGACAATGGGGAAATCTGCTGCTAATGGATGTTCCACATATTTAACAAAAGCTCATGTTTTTGCGTTGCTAAGCATGCGGCCTGGTCTTTTTTAACTTAATTTTCATTGTACGGCTGAAGAGTTAATGCTTATAAAACCACTGACTGAATCCTTTCGACACACAAGTGTTTTATACCCATTATGAGTGATTTGCTGTTCCTGGAAACTCAACACTTTTATTTTTGGGTGCTATCTGCCAGATTTCAGCAGAATAACATCTCTCAGGACAGGTTACCTGGGAAGGAGAGGACACGAAGTTCCCATCACTTCCCAGCCACAACCTTAAAATTCAGTTCCAGGGCTCACTATCACAGGTGTGGTGTATAAAAGTAACATGTTTATCATTTGGCATCCCAGAAGCATGAGATCAGCTTATGAAGCTAGAAAAAAAACCTCTTTGCCCTGAAAAATTAAATATAAGACTACCTTTTAGAAGCCACTTATCAATATCTGGACCTATTGCAAATGCCTGACCTGCCTCTTCCACACACACACAACAGAGGCAAGACTCCCCCTGCATTTCACTAATCAATTTCTGCCTTAGGCATCGAACACCTACTACTTTTCCACAGGGACATCATGGGAACGTACTTTATTTCACAGAGGGAGCCGCACCACCACATTTCTACCCGGCCCCTGTGCCCACTTTTCCCCCTCACGGCCCCACTCACCTTCGCGAAGGGCGACGACTGTGGGGCCGCGTTCCTGCCACGTTCTCCCGCCATGGCTGCTGCCCTGAAAGCCCCACTAGGGCACCGTGGCAGGAATTTCAGGGCTGGGATGCCCTTAAGAGGCTCCAGCTGCTGCCTGCTCTGCTAACGAGCTTCGAGCTGCTTCTGCTCGTCCCTCTCAGATCTGCTTTACCCACCCCGTGGGTCCACCATAACCCCCAGCCCGCTCTCATTGCCCCCTCAGGGCTCACAGCCCTCCGGGCTAACCGGGGACTGCTTGTAACTGCCTAGTAACTACTGGTAACTACTAGTAACTGCCTCATAGCTGCCCAATAACTACTAATAAGTGCCTAATTACTAATAAGAACCTACTAGTAGCTACCTGGTAACTATTAGTAGCAGCTGAGTGTTTGCTTAGTAACTTCCTTATAACGACATAGTATCTACTTAGAAACTGAATAGTAACTGCAAGGCTTCTCCCCTCACCTTGGGCGGCTCCTCTCTGCCCCTGACACCCCAAAACACCCTCAAAATCACCCATATTACTGCCAATACATCATCCAGCCCTCTCTCCCTCTTAAGTGCCAAATTCTCCCCAGTCCACACTACAACCACCCCCAGGAGAACAGTCAGTCTAATTTCTCCCAAATTTTCCCCACTGTTTCCCCAGAAGGGGTTTCATTGGGCTACGGGGCCCGCCCTCACCCCACAGGTGGTGACATTTAACATTTAAAGCTGAATTATAATGACAGATGAACCTGTCTGATGAGCACTCACCCAGGACAGTTGGTTCTTTCTCTTTGTCCCCTCTCTCCCCCTTTTTTTTTCCTCTCTAATTTATGACTTGTTGAGTACTGCTCGCTACAGTCCAAAGCTGCAGCAATTAAATTTCATAAAATTGTGCTTTGGATAATTTTTCAGAGGGCAATAGAGGGTGCTGTTTGTGCTCCTGTTGGGATGGTGCCGCTCACCCCTCCAGCCCAATATCCAGACAGATCAGAGGTGCAGAATAACCTCAGCCCAAAATCTAAGTGCCCTTCTGGCTTGCTTTGAAATTCATCGTGTTTTCAAGGGGTTGATAGTAGGGTCACTGCTCCAAGTGGGTATTTAAAAGGCAGGAATCCCTGTTACCAGCCTCTTTTGGCCCTCTCCAACTTTTCTTTTATTTTTATTTCACAGTTTTACCACCATATTTTTGCACACAGATGGGTCTGAAACTATGGTCCAGTGGAACCAAGGGTGCGATGTGCGACCAGGTGGTTGATCTCCTCCTGTATGATCCATCATGGCATTCACCAGGCTGGAAAGGGAGAAATGAGACTTCTGTTATGCTTTCTCTCAGCCAGATTTTTTTTTATTATTATTATTAATCATTGGAAGAGGTGAGAGGTGCATTGTACTGGGTACACCATGAATTCCTATGAAGAGACCTGCTCTGTTGTAACTCTTTCCTAGAAAGACTTTGATCTGCTGGTTTTAGTTGGCTACTTTGAAAAGATATAATTATATTATTTGTTGTAGTTCTATTTTTTTAATAGTTCTATTCTATTCTGTATTTTTTGTTATCTGGGAATCAAAACCAGTATTTAGTGTGGTTAATGTCTGTCTTTAATATAGCCACACTCCGAATTGAGTTTTTTCGAGGAAAAAAAATCAGCACCTATTTTTGATGTGCTAAAGTACTGCTGAATATATGTATATGTATATATGTAAATATGTATCTAAAAGGCACTTACACCCTGGGTGAATTAAACATTGGTAGCAGGTGAGACCAAAGCATCCTGACATCAGGTATCACATCTATAGAGCATTGCAATTAAAAATGTAATTACTTGTAGGGGCTAGTTGCCTGTAGTGACTTTTCCATGCCGTGCAGTGTAGATGCTGGAGGTTTGTGCTGATGGCTCTGAGCCTCCTCAGCACAAGTGTTGATTGTTTGGGGAACATTGTTCATAATCACATGAAGTCCCGCATCACCGGGAATTGATAGAGTTGTGGATTGACATCGTTTAACGCTTGGCACACTCGAGCAAACTGTAAGACGGGATATTTGTGATACTGTATTTCATTCGCAGGCAAGGAAAATTGCCGGGAGCTCTCAGCAGAAGATGCTGAGCAGTTCCTTGACTGTCTTGAAGAGTATGATGATACTTCCCACTGCTTTGACAAAATAAAGCATTTCTTTTACAGCCTAGGGATGTGCAGGAATGGCCCTCTTTATTTCTCTGCTCCTCACTTTCCCTGTTAAATCAGACAGGTTTTTCTGTGCAGCACGGAGATGTGGGAAGAGGTTTGCAAACACTGTTATCTTTGAGTTGCTTAGAGATGTGGGAGGAAATAGCATCAGGTTCCCTGGGGGTGGAAGGGTCAGGTTAGCAGGAACCAGACCCGTGAAGTGCTATTAAATGATAAAAAAGTGCTGAACGCTAATCTGGGTTGGGTTCAATTTCTGCAGTGAGGTTCGCTCTTGTACCTGGAGGCTTTCCGTCCCCTCAAACTTGTATGCGCTGCTGGGGGCAGGGAGCAAAGCAAGGCCTTGGCTTCCCAGGGATTTGATGTCACTGATGCACCCTCCTTTTCCACTCAAGTGGCTCAGATTCCCCTGTCTCTTCCATGGCTGAGCATCAGAGGGGAGGGAAGCCCTTAAATGCGAGATGATTTCAAAGAGGTTTAGTGCATCCAAAACTGTGTATCAAAGGTGTCCTGGTTGTTTTTGCAGCCCATGCTGAACTGTTGCAGCCCTTCTTTACTGGGAAGTGCCAGAGCCCTGGACCAGGCTGCCCAGAGAGGTTGTGGAGTCTCCTTCTCTGGAGACATTCAAACCTGCCTGGACACCTTCCTGTGTGATCTGCTCTGGTGAACCTGCTTTAGCAGGTGGGTTGGACTGGATGATCTCCAGAGGTCCCTTCCAGCCCCAGCCGGTCTGTGATTTTGTGATTCCAGCTCCTTTCATGCTTTTCCCCCTGCCACCAGTGTTTGGGAAGTGACTCCCCTTTTCCAGGCTCTGGTGGTGACAGAGGATGCTGAGAATTTCAGGGTGTGTGTGTTTCGCTCTTATCCCTGCCTCTAAACACACCATCCATCTCCTGGAGGGTAAAAATAAAGCAGCATTGTTTAATTTCTGGAAAAAGCCAGATGACAGTGGAAGGGGTTGGAAATATGCAGACCAGCCCACCCTGTCCCACTGTCTCAGCTGTTGCTTCCTGAGAGACAGAAGCATGTGGTTGCTAAAAATACCCTGCAAAGAGAATACATTCCCTCTCCAATGGGAGACTATAAATTAATATGAGTCGTAACATATACAACCGCTTGTGGCTGGGAGAAACAATTCCAAACGTGGTTTTCGGAGGGGGTTTTCCTAACGAAGCAGTGTTCCCAGCCCTGTGCCTCCCCTGCGTAATTTGGTGATATTGCGTGGAGGATCTTCCCCTCTCCTGCTCCCACCCCCTCGCTCTCCTATGGGAAATGGTGTGGCCGGGGGGTGGGGGTGGACCAGTCCTTTTATAAGCCTGATCTTGCAGCAAGTTGAAGTTGACAGGAGTGACGGGAGACTTGGCTGGCTCTGAGATACCCACCTCCCAAACCTTGGGGTCCCTTGGGATGACCAGAGGGGGAATGGAGTCAGTCGAAGTGTTCACAACTGAAGGCAAAGGCAGGGGCTTGAAAGCGCAGAAGGAATTCTTGCCCGGGGATGTCATCTTTGCGGAGCCAGCCTATGCAGCCGTGGTTTTTGATAGGTAAGAGAAAAGTGCTTGTAAAACTCAGGCTGAAAGTTGTCTCAATGCAAAATTTCATCTGGCTGGGCGGGTGAAAGTTTGAAAGCGTCTGGACAGCATCACAGGAGGCTGCAAGGGGAAGTCTTCTGTAAAGACACATTTACAGTTTACAGGGAATGTCCTTCCCTGGGCTCAGATCAGCTTTTTTACTTTTAATACAGTGCAATCTGTTTCCAGGATGTGATCTTGCAAGGTGCTCGGTGCCCTCAACTTTTACCAAATGCGGTGAAAGTTGCGTGTATTCAGTGCCTCACAAAACTGGACCCACGTTACACTCTGGTGAGCTGCCAGGACTTAGTGTAACTCAGGTACGGCAATCTAGGATGGATTTTGCTGGAGCCTCCTGTGTATAATGTGTGATAAAAGTGAGTTTTGTTGTGCTCTGCTTATGTGTTACCAGCTCCCAGCTGCACACGCAGCTTCACTGCCAACTGCCTTCAAACTTGAAGCTGGTGGGGATCTGCAAATGATCTTGTTCCTGTTAAAGTGATTTTATATTTATAGCTGGCTGAGTTAACTGGAGACAAGTTTTTGCTTTCACTCTTGCATGAGACTGGTTTTAAATTTTTATACACACTGATGTAGCCAGAAACTGAATCCTGGTGCAAATGCATTTTTCTGCTCCTTGTTTCAAGGACAAACAACAGTCAATGAACCTGCACTGCTGATGTGTCTGGTACATGCCCACTTCTACCCTTCAAATCAGTGCAAGATTCACTTAAATACACTGAAAGCTAAAAGACACAGAGAACCCATTTCCATGTTAATCTCTTACAGGATAAATCTAGAATAAAGCCTCAGACATGAATGGAATTTGTTCAGCCTTGTAACAGAGCTTAGTTAAAACTTTTAGACCAAGGAGCTAGATGTCAGCTGAAGGTTTCGTTCTGGGCTTCGGAAATTTGTGAGCATTCTTCAAGGGTGTCATGGTGAGTCCTGAAACTGAGTTATCGGCCCCAAACTACCAGTGACTTCAGTGAATGTTCTGCACACTAAATAGGGTGATGAGTGATTCTGCCGCGCTGAGCTTTCCCTGATGGATTCAGCTCTGAGAACGAAGTCTGGGATGCAAGCAGAGCTCATGCTGTTGTTTTAATCTGGATCATCTTGTAGCTGAAGCTAATTCGTGATACTGTGTGACCTGGCAATAGCAGAGAATTGGAGATTCAATGGACAGAACAGGAAATAAGGACGTCTTGTGGTTTTCATTCACTTTTTCCTTACCTTTGTACTATCAGTGGGTAAACATGGTCATGAGTCTCTACAATAGCAGCAATGACACTTTCTAGTTGTTTTCTAATACATCATTGGAAGAACCTATATTAAAAATGTTACTTTTTATTTTAAAATGTTAAGTTCTTCAATTCTTAACCCCGAGCCCAATTACAGTAGTTAATGATGAAACCATCTCCTTGACATGCCCTTTTAGCTCTTGTGCTTTAGTTTCACCTCTGTCACTAGCTGGAATCTGGCCATGATACAATGTTTGCTTCAGAAGTGCTTATGGACAATGTTTTCTCCCATATGCTTTATTAAAAACACTAACTGTCCTTTAAACCATTGAAAACATTTTACCTTTTGATTACTGGTTGAGAATTTATTTTCTTGTATGTGAGACGTTGCGAGCATCAGGCCCAGAGCAGAGCTGCCCGTGGCCAAGAGCTACAACCTCACTGCATTTTCAAATGTCACTGTGTAATGTGAGATAAGGGGAGAAACTGTCACCCCATCGGCTCTCAGGCTGCAGACTTGTGTCTTAGGCTTAGGTTTCTAACAGCAAACCTCAAACAGGGAGAGATGTGCTCCACTCCCTCCGCAGGCTGGGTTTGTTTGGCAGGTCCAGG
This sequence comes from Patagioenas fasciata, assembly GCF_037038585.1. Taxonomy (NCBI): domain Eukaryota; kingdom Metazoa; phylum Chordata; class Aves; order Columbiformes; family Columbidae; genus Patagioenas; species Patagioenas fasciata. The sequence continues at coordinate 6,706,294 of NC_092523.1, read as the reverse complement.
CACTGAGCAGCACGGTAGTAAAGTAAACACATCCCTGCCCTCGACCGCAGAGGATGGGGATGGCTTCCGTCATTTTCTCTCTGCCTCTTTATGCTGCTGTGCAGTAACACACTCTTACCCACAGCACATTTCATCCAAAAGCACTTTATATAAGTGGTGAAATGTATTCCCAAAATCTCTCAAGCAGGTGGTGCCAACTAAATGCTCATTGACAGGTGATATCCTGGGCCTGAGATATAGTGGGAACATACATTTTTTGTGTGAAAACTGCTCTGATGCTTTTCACACACACACAGAGCTTTGTTTTTGAAGGTACCTTCTGCTGTTGCAGGGTATTTAATTAATTGCATAAACGCTCATTGAACTGATTGCTATCAAAGAAGGGTAGCCGGGATCTTTGTAGGACTTGCAAGAATAAATCCACACTAAGCCATGGTGGCTGGTTTTGCACTGAAGGATCTGCTGTTGCCTCTGCATGGAGGAAGAGTCCAGTCAATCACAGAATCATAGAATAGTTTGTGTTCAAAGGGACCTTCAAAGCTCATCCAGTGCCACCCCTGCCATGAGCAGGGACATCTTCACCAGATCAGGTTGCTCAGAGCCCCGTCCAGCCTGGCCTGGGATGTCTCCAGGGATGGTTCATCCACCACCTCTCTGGCCAACCTGGGCCAGTGTTTCACCACCCTCACTGTAAAAAATTTCTTCCTCATGTCCAGCCTGAATCTCCCCTCTTTTAGTTTAAAACCATCACCCCTTGCCCTATCGCAACAGGCCCTGCTAAAACATCTGTCTCTATCTTTCTTATCAGCCACTTCTAAGTGTAGAAAGGCCACAATAAGGTCTCCCCAGAGCTTCTCTTCTCCAGACTGAACACCTCAGTGTAAAGAGTCGTGTTTTTCCCTGCCCACCAACAGACCTGTATAGGTCCTAAAACCAGTGCTGACCCTACATGGTTAAAAAGTGCCTCACCCTGCATTAGGAAACCCTAATTCCAGAGTCCTTCACCCTAATTCCATTCAGCGTCTTTGTCTCTTGCTGAAAACAGTGTGTATGTGTACTGTGGAAAGGCAATTCAAATATGAGTGACTGGTGGGTTTAATTTCTCAGCTCAGGTCCTGGTGACCAGATTTTCCACAGAGCTCAGCTTTCTTTGTGTACAAAGGCCACCACAGAAGCACCAGCATGCAGAGCCGGTCTGTACTTCACAGCCCTTTGAAGAGCTCAGTCCTTTGGGAAGCTGGGTCCCAGTGTGGGTGCTGAGCCCCTGAAATCCTGCCCCTGATTTTACTGTGGAAATCAAGTGATGGAATCAGATGGCAGTTGTGCCATAGTGGCCACACTTTGATGTGCTACATGACTGCATGTGATGTGGCAACACAGCAGGCAAAGGGAAGGTCTTTTCTTCAGATTAGTAGGAGCTGATCATCAGAGATACAGTTGTTTTCTTGGGTTGGCTGTACTGCAGGATGGGAAGTGAGTTGTGTTTGTGCCCGATCACAAAGGTGCCAAAAAATGTGAGTTGTTACTTTTTCAGAAACAGGAGCCCCATAAAAACTGATCATTATTTGACCTCGTGAAGAACATAGCTATGAAATGAAAAATTTGCATTACTTGCTATACGTGTTTAACTTTAGGTGTGTAAGTGAGAAACCCCTCCACAGGGCTGTTGGATAGCAGAAACCTCCCCTTCATACTCTGAGGAACTATCTGAAGAACAAACCTATTTGCCCCGACTGTACAGAGATCCAAGGAGCCTGAACAAGTAATCTCGGCACCCAGTGACAGGGGCTCACAGTAGAAAGGGGGGATCCACCACACTTTGGGCTGAAATGGTGCCAAGGCCCTTCTCTGTGTATTGATGTGAGGAGCTACTAAAGTAATTTGGACCTGAGGCTGCCACCCCACTGCACTGTATGAATGTCTGTATGAATGTCTGTATGAATGTCTGTCTTTCAGCGGGAGGCTGAGCTTGAGGTGTTGAGAGTTTCATTTTGCCAGGAAAAAGAGAAACGTTTTCTTTGACAAAATGCTATAATCAGCCATTATACTCTAAACAAGTAAGACCCCTTGATTTAACTGGACAAGATGATGTGATGGCTTGTCCAGCAGCATGCTTTGGGACTCAGACTGTGAATTAAGACACCCAAAACGAAGGTCTGTTATAAGTGTCTGTGTAGTGGTAAGTGCAGGACTCAGTGCCGTTGGCATTCAGTGTCATTTGAGATGCCCCAGGGTGTCTCAGACATCCTCTTAGGGCTGACAGGTACAAAACAGGATTTATGAGAATGAGGCCTCCTCTCAGGCCAGATGGGTGTCCCTGCAGAGCCTAAAATAACACTAAACCCCTGTGTCCAAGCAAGTGAAACCACCCTTAAGTGCCCGTCATAATGAATGGAGCACTATAATGTGCACCAAACACATACCTACTTTTGAGCTGAACATCTTTCCAGACCCCACTAAGTGTTTTGATGGGAACTCGGACACTGAGGGTACAGATGAGCACATCTAGGTGTCTAAATTTGCAGACTGCATCCCACCCTGGAAGCTCCTGAAGGTCACAGAGGCCCTGAAGGTCACTGAAGATTCCTGAAGTCATTAAGGCTGGTGAGGGCTTGTACTCTTCAACCCAATGATGGTCACCTGAGCAATGGTTTCTTACCTGGTGCCATAGATATTGAGTCGAGAAGTTCATAAAACTCAAAGTGAAGCTAAAGAAAGTTCCTATAGACATCAGCCAGCTCACAGTTTCTTAGATTTCAAGGCCAGGGTATGACTCACCAGGCTAACCCTGCTCACTGCAGGGAGTTGGACAGGGTGACCTTTAAAGGTCCTTTCCATCCCAAACCATTCCACGATTCTATGATTCTAGAACCTTCTGCTTAACACATGGTCACTTGGTGTGTTGACTCCTGCATCAAGCCTGTTACTTCTACCTGAACTAGAGTAGGTTGTTTGGAGAGACAGTGAATATTGATTGCAAGAGGGTGCAGAACTCAGTGTGATCTCCAGAATTTGTTGTTTGGATAAAGTGCAGACACACTGTCTGATCTGCATTTCAATCAGCCTCACTGTTATCAGCTGAAATAGCTCTCGGAAAACACCAGTGTCAGGCCTGCTTTGCCCTAAAATAGACACAGAATGTTGGAAATATCTCTTTTCAAGGGATTCTTTGCCTTTGTTGGGGTGATTTTTGGATTAGCAGAGCCCCTGTGCATTCCTCGCTTACATTACTTCTCAGTGAAACTTTCCCTAGTGCTCTGCTCATGTGCTGGGGTTTAATCTTTTCCTCCTTCTTGTTCACTTTCTCTTTGAAGATCCCAGGTCTCCTTTCCTCTCTGTCACCTTCAGGCATTCCCGTCGCCTGGGCTCCATGTACAGTATGTGACCTTCTCCTCTGCCGTGTCGCTTGGCTCTGGAGCCCGTAGGAGTTTACATTTGCTACTGGCATGGGGATGTCTGATATAAATCTCTGCCAGCCTTCATCAGGAGAAGGTTTGCTCTTTAACCAGCAAGGTTTGAGAGGCAGCAGTGAAGGCAAACAGTGTCATGTGGTAGAAAGCCACGATCACTTGAAGATCTGCTTGATGAGTGATCTGCAAATTGCTTAAAAAACAGAAATCATGCAATTTTTGCTCTCCTTTCTGATGTATGAAGCAGGTCTAAAACATTTTCCAAGGAAAACGTGGGGAGCTCAATGATTGGAGCTGGGATGACTCATGGATACAAGAAATGTAAAATTTTCCATAACAGTAAGACTCTGAAAAAATGATGGAAGCAAATTCTTTTATACCAATAAAAGCTGAGAGCTAATGTGATCATATTCACATTGTTTACATTTTTCTGGATCTGATTTTTTATTATTGTTTCATTTGCTCAAAAGCTTAAATAAAACCTGGGAGAGAACCAAGCTTTTTTAAAGGAAACCACATCCACACCTCTTTAAAAAGAGGCTGAGAAAGCCTGTAATTAAAGACTAAAATTAAAATAGTCTAAAATTATTCCAAAGTAAATCCGCTACTCAAATCGAACAAACTGAGATGTGCCATCCCTGACATTTTAGAGATAAATGTACTAAGTTTCAACCCCCTTTTTTAAAGGAGCAAAACTATTCTCATGCTGATAATTCACCATTACAGGTATCCTCAGCAGAAGCCAGCTATTGACTCCTTTTCCTTTCCTTGCTGAAAGGGAAGGTGCATTTTCTTAGGCTGTTGTGTTTAATGAAGTGTTTCAGCCTCTCCTTTGAAAGCCAAGTGGACTTTACTTTCATCTTAGGCTATTCTTATGTTGTCCTCTGTAGGACATCGAGGAGAGAGATTCCTAGTCAGCCAATAATAAATATGAAGCAGGTGGACTTAGATGTAAGTTAGGTCATCTGTGTGTGTCATCTGTCATGTACAGAATATAATAAGTTCACGTTAAATAGTTTGGCAGCTTATCAGCTGTCCATTAGCTATTCAATGAAATCCTCCTTTTATTCCTTTTCACTACAGCCATCTCACCTTGCTCTTCTAAGTCAGCAGAAGACCCTGCTTGACAGGGCTTTGTTACTGAAATGGTTTTCTCTCTGGGACTTTGACTCTCATGCATGCTTGGGTATTTTACATTGGCTCTTGAATTTCAAACCATATCTCCAGAATCCATGCATGATCGAAAAAGCCTCCGTCTAATGAATGAAGAAGGAACTTTGAACATAAATTCATCTTTGAATCTTTCATCCTCTCCTATGAGGACAGGCTGAGAGAGTTGGATTGTTCAGCTGGAGAAGAGAAGGCTCCAAGAAGACCTTATTGCGGTCTTTCAGTACTTAAAAGGGGACAATAAGAAAGATGGGGACAGACTTTTTAGCAGGACCTGTTGTCATAGGACAAGGGGTGATGGTTTTAAACTGAAAGAGGGGAGATTCAGGCTGGACATAGGGAAGAAATTTTTTACACTGAGGGTGGTGGAACACTGGCCCAGTTTGGCCAGAGAGGTGGTGGATGAACCATCCCTGGAGACATCCCAGGCCAGGCTGGATAGGGCTCTGAGCAACCTGATCTGGTGAAGATGTCCCTGCTCATGGCAGGGGTGGCACTGGATGAGCTTTGAAGGTCCCTTTGAACACAAACTATTCTATGATTCTACAATCCCAGATCAGTGAATGAGACGCTATGAGTGCTGGATGGGAGATGACTGGCAGATGTTTGGGTTGTGCATGTCTCAGAGATGAGGTTAATATATTTCCTGTGACGGTGCTCAGGCCTCTGTCCTGGCAGGTCCAGCAGATCTTAATCCGTCTGAATCCGATCCAAGCAGTCACAAGAGCTATTTGTTTCTTCTACTTTCACCAAGAGCTGTGCTTGCAGGAGCCATGGTTTAGCTGACAGTGCTGTTACCTCTTGCATGTGCTGGCTAGCACACTGAATCATTGCTTTTGTGACTGTAGCTACGTCCAGAATTAGTTGTAGTTGTGCATCTCATCCACGTAACATCAGAGCTCGTGAGCCCCTCAGAGTTCAGCTGGGTTGACACTTGGATGAGAGGCCAAGGAAACCTGAGGCTCCCCAGAAAGTCATTTAGTGAGTCAGTCAGTGGCATCTGCCCTCCAAGTCAGCCCTAGATCCCTGACCTGGCAAGGTTTTGAGGGGCTGGACACATCACTGTGCTAGTGACAATCCTGCTTGTGGGCAGGGTGAAAAAGAGAAGTTCTCACTATGTGTGGAAGATGTCAATGAATGAGTGGCTGCAGATCACCCCAGAGGCCATAGTGTACATGGACACAGCAGAAAGCTGTTGTATTATCCTTGTGTTAAAGCAAGGGAAACTGATTTGCAAGTGTCTAAGGGTTCAAACCTTCAGAGCTCCTGTGGAGGTCCCACAAATCTCTCCAGAAAACTTCAGTGCCTCCTGGCCATCCATCATCCTGGCCACATGGGCACGGGCTGCTCTCTTTACAGGGGCAGAAAACTCCATCTGCGCTACCTGGAGCCATTTTGGGTTGTGATGAACACTTTCTAGGCCAGACAGAGATTAATGATTTCCACAAGCTGAGAGACTTGGTGACCTCAGGCTGCTCCCCCCATCCTTGGGAGACTTTAACCATTGCAGAGGGGATGACGGGGACGCTATGGACCACTGCAAGCCTTTGCTGTCCTTGGTGTTGTCTGCCTCTAGAACAGATGATATCAGAGCCTGTCAGAAGATCCAACCCTGGGACCAAGGGAGAGACCCACTTTGCCATCCCATTTGGGGCATCTGGCTCTGAGCACCTCCAGGACTGCAGGAGTTTGCATGGCCAAACAGTGCTTGAACAATGTTTGGTGAAGATTTAGGCAACAGATCTCAAATACCTGTGTCTCTTGACTTTTGTACCGTGCCAGGAGTTGAGCAAAAGCCTCTGGAATAATGCACATTATCAATAAACCCAGTCTTCTTTTGTGAGAGATGAGGTATTTCTTATACCTGCTGTATTACCCTGTGAGTAATTGTGTCTACAGTATCGATACCACATGAACTGTTCCTTCACCTCCTCAGGAAGCCCCATATAACTTTTTTGGATTTTTTTGTGCATTTCTCCCTCTCCTCAGAAACAAGAGCTTTCCAGGGCTGGTGGTGAGTTCTGCCAGCTGGGTTTCCTTTGGGAGCTCTGGGCACCCTATACGATAAACAGCAAAATGCAGACCTCACATTTCAGTATTTTTCCGTTCTCAGAGAGAGGACTGAGCGGGGACAAGCCCCTGTTTGAGGACCTGGTTTTGCTGCACCATGTTCACCTCTGACCTGTCATTCCTCTTTACAGGAAAACTTGTTTAATTGCCTTTTCTCTTTCTGACCACCCTCAAAACACGCAGGCAGCAAGAGGGACCCCCATCCCCTGCCCGAGATATCTCCCTGTGCTTCCTGGTGCAACGTATCCACGCAAGTTTTATCGTCCCTCAGCAATCCTTTTCCTTACAAGGAGTGTCATCTCTGCCCCTCTGACTTGACAGCTGACAGAGCACAGCCTCACATTTCTCACCACCTCCCAGCTCTTTCATTTGACTTAATGGAGTTGGCTGCGTCCCCTTTCTCGGACACGTGCCCTCCTCGCCCCCTTTCCAGATGCTGACCTGGCATTGTGCTCCCTCCCCTGCACAGACACTGCTCTCTGTCACCTTCCAAACCTCATTTTCACACGTGGCTTTGTCTGCTCTGGGTCTGTCCCTGTTCTACATCAATGGCCCTCTGCTTTACATCAGTGGAGCTCTTTACTCTGCAAGAGCCAAGGCACAGGGTGGGTTGTGTCAGAAGCTCACGCAACGTTGCCAGAGGAATGAAAGTGCATTTTGAGTGTACTGTGACAGATATAAATATGCATATGTATTTTTATATATATATGTAGTGGAGAGGCAGGACAGTTTTGTGGCTGGGGACTCTGGAGCTGTGGGTCTGATTCCCACCTGTGGCACAGCATCTTCATGTGATTATCAATAATATTTTTATTTATTTGTGCCTCAGTTTCCCCACTATGGGCTGTGTGTGATGATAATGTTCCCTTGGTAGTGAAGCCTCTGTGGTCAGAGAGCTTTTTGCAATGAGGAGAACCTCCTTCCTCGGGCCAGTAGTGTCTAAGTGGTGGGAATTTAAATTCTCCTGTACTGTTGAGCCTGGCTGGAGGCAGAGATAAAGTGAGCAGTTGCATGGAGAAGCAGACAGCTGGGGATACCAAATCAGGCAGCGAAAAGCCTTCTCTAGCAGCAAGGGGAGACTCCCAAAGTTGTTTGGGTAGGAGACCAAAGTGTCTCCCCCTCCTTTCCAATGAATTAAGTCCTGGGAGCAAACAGCTGGACATGTGAAAGGGGTTTCCTCTCGGTCTGGGGCCCTGGAAACTCTGGGAGGAAGGCCATGAGGTTAGACTTCTTCATCAGTGTCCTCTGATGTGTTCCTCCCCGAGCCTTGGTTATACTTACACACATACAATCATTGGGTGCTTCTTGGAAATCCTGTTTTGAACCCCCAAACAAGAAACCTGCTCCTTTTGAAAAGTATTTCCCAGTTATCCCATGACTGTCTAACTCACAATTAACCTCTCAGCCAGTTAAACCGCAGAGCCAGGAGCAGGAATAGCTGGTTAGCAGCACTCACGGCTGCTGGCACCAAAGGAAGACACGTCAGGCTTTTGAATCTGGAGGAGAAATCTGCACTGCTAGTCTGTCTGCAGGAAGGTTTTAAGTGCCCTGAAGAACACAGTGCTAAAGCTGACTCTGGACTAACCAGGGAGGACTTCATGCCCTGATATCAGAGAACATCAGGCACTGTGCTCATTATCTTTAATGATTAACAACACCCCCATGAGTGGCATATTCTGGGCCACTGACCAGCAGTGCATCAGTGATGTTCTCCGCTCAGCAACACACCAGCCTTGTGAAGATCAAAGATCCCCTAGTTTTATTAATAAAATCTTATGATGCTCATAAATGCAAGTACTGGTCCCTGAGCTTGGCATTACTGCCAGCTCACCGCATGTCCTACTCCAGCCAGTGCCCCCTAGGGCTCTTGAAAGTTCATCTTTCCTCTGTCTTCAGCTGTCTGGTGTTCCTTCGAAGTCCATTCATGCCTTGGTGTTCATACTTGGGGGTCTGCTGGACAGCTGGGAGCCTGCCCTGGTCCCTCAGACCTTCACTAATCCATGATAAGTATCTGTCTGGAGTTCCTGGGACCAGAAGAGCCCCAAGCCCACCTGGTCTGGGGCTCTGTGCTGCTGTGTCCTGATGATGGACAGCCAGGAGACTTGTACCATGACCAAAGGAAGGAGAAGACATAAACCACTCTGTGATGAGAAGATCTACCTTGAAGGTGGCAGTTTTTTCTGTTTCCTCATGTGACTTCCAACAGAATGCCGCAAATGCCAAGTGCAATGCGTCCAGTACAGCTACACCTTCGGCCCAGTGACAAAAAGAAGTGACAAAGCTGCTTTGTAATCTGTGGAAGCAGATTTTGGTTTCAAGCAGTACAAGCACAGGGTTTCCCTATGCAAGCACTTTGATCTATCAGTTTTCTTCCTTGTGCTACTCCTCTGGCCTGCTCTCTAGCAGAGCATTTCTGATGTATATTTTTATCCCCACACTGTGCCTAAGGAAAGCTGAGGACAGCAGTTAGGATGGCTCAGAGCTGTGCTCCATCTCACCCGCTGTTTTGCTAAGTCTCAGGCATGGTGGTGGCCACTGCTCCGTTTTGTGAGCTGGTCCATGTGAGGCCCAGGACAGCATTGGTGCTCAGAGGGGTTCACTTCAGCCGAATTCAGAGGCTTTGTGGGCAGGTGGAGCTCTCAGGCTGGCTCTTTGCCTTTGTGTTCTTCTTCATGCTCGCCTGAGCCACAGGCTCATTTGGCATCTGCTTTCTGCTCAGCAAAAAGGTGGCTGGTGCTTCAGCATGGGCCAGACAGAAAATAAAAACAGACTGAAGGTCCTGTTAATTGTAGCAGTGCTGAGGAGGAGCAGATGGGCTGCAGACAGCAGGGCTGGGAGCCGGGGAATGCGTTACTGCTGTCCTGCTTTAGAGAAAATATTTGCCTCTTTGGTGTAGCCAAACAGAAAAACAGCAGCAGGCAAGTGCCAGAGGATTAAGTTGGATGGGAGGATTCTCCATCCTCCCAAAAACTCTCAGAGGGTCCATCCTCAGTGGGTGTGGGAAGACCAGGGATGCAAAGCTGGCAAGACCCTCACTGGGTGGAACTGGCTCTTCACTGAGGCATGAGCCAGCACGTCCTTCTGTCCTTCCAGCCTGACGCACGTCATCTGTCACACCTGCTTCAAACGACAAGAGAGGCTCCACCGCTGCGGCCAGTGCAAGTTTGCCTACTACTGTGACCGGACCTGCCAGCGAGCGGCTTGGCTGAACCACAAAAATGAGTGTTCTGCTATCAAAAGGCATGGCAAGGCACCCACCGAAAACATCAGGTGAGAGCTAGCCCCAGGTCCTGGCTCATTTTCAGGCCTGATGATGGTGGGAGAGGACAGGACATCCCTCCAGAGTGTGGCAAGGAACAGCTGGGTGACCTGATTTGGATGGGGTGGCGGTGGGAGGTGGTTTGGGAAAAGCCAGGAGCATCCCTGAGCTGATGTGATGCGGACCTGGAGAAGCATCTGGCATGTGAGAAGGTTGTGATCCTCCTATTTTGTTGGTGCTGGGCCCCAGAAACTCCTGCAGATGAATGTGGTGAGGAAAAATCTGCCTGAGGTTGTTTAGGTATGGAAAAGTGGGGAGTAGGTGGAAAAGTGGAACAGGAGATGGACTCTTCCTGAATTCGTCTACAGGGTAGATTGATTTGGATTCACATCCTGATTTCATCATAAGCAAATGACTGAAATCCCCAAGGCAATGAGAGCTGCCATGGAGGGCTGGGGATCTGTAGCACTTCTCCAGATGAGAACATAGATGCCAGAGCAAATCCCTATGTCTCCCTTTCCTTCAAAAGCCCCTGGACGGTGACCAGCTATCAACCACACAATGTTGAGCCCGTCTCTGTCTGTCTGCACACAATTTTCCGCCCATGATATGAATTTTTATGGCCATTTTGTTTTTTATCCTTGCACTGGGTGGTGGTTCTAACTCTGGTGCTCTCTCCTGGCCAGGCTGGCTGCCCGCATCATGTGGAAGATCGAGAGGGAAGGCAGCGGGCTGTCGGAGGGCTGCCTGGTCTCCATTGATGACCTGCAGAACCACGTGGACAGCTTCGACGAGGAGGAGAAGAAGGAGCTCCGTGCCGATGTGGAGAGCTTCCTCGAGTTTTGGCCGCCCCACAGCCAGCAGTTCGGCATGCAGTACATCTCCCACATATTTGGGGTGGTATGTCGGAGGGGTGGGAGAGCAAATCGTTGAGTCATAGAAAAGTCTGGGTTGGAAAAGACCTTTAAGGGTCATCTAGTCCAACCCCCCTGCCATGAGCAGGGACATCTTCACCAGCTCAGGTTGCTCAGAGCCCCGTCCAGCCTGATCTGGGATGTCTCCAGGGATGGGGCATCCACCACCTCTCTGGGCAACCTGGGACAGTGTTTCACCACCCTCACTGTAAACAATTTCTCCCTCATGTCCAGCCTGAATCTCCTCTCTTTCAGTTTAAAACCATCACCCCTTGTCCTATCGTAACAGGTTCTGCTAAAAAGTCTGTCCCCGTCTTTCTTATTGTCCCCTTTTAAGTATGAAAAGGCCGCAATAAGGTGTCCCTGGAGCCTTCTCTTCTCCAGGCTGAACACCCCAACTCTCTGGGGCTGCTTTTAATTCCAGTTTCCCAGAGAAAGTCTCCAGCTGGCCTGAGTTGTGGACGGCTCAGTTCATCCCTCTCTTGCCCTTAAGAGGCCAGAGCAATTTGGATAGTTAAGACTGGCATTTGCTGCAGGCAGTTTGAATTCTGCTGCATTCCCCATCTGCATCCCTTCCGCACTGACACTGAGAAACTGAGGCACATCAAGAGCAAGGTCTGGAACTTTTTATCGGTCAAACCTTGCAGGGAAGTGGCTCACTCAACCCTGGGTACTGCATGGTCATCACAAGTCCCACTGAACATCTTTCTGCACCTGGAAGACTTGAGAAAATACATTTACATGTATTTTTTGTAAATATACAGGGTGTTTCCGAAAGATAGACCCAATTTGAGATCACTATATCTCTGCAACCATGAACTGCCCATGAATGAAACTCTTACAGTCCGTACAGCAGGTGGAGGGAACACAGAGTATTTATAGAAAGGCTGCTACAACTCGATAACTCATTTAACTGTTTGTAAATTTTTGTGTAATTGTAACATGTTTGGGCCATCTTTTCGAAACACCATGTACTTAGGTTATAATTGAATATTGGAGATCTGGTTTAGTATATATATTAATCCTTTGGTACCCACACCACAAAGAAGATCCAGTTCACTGGGCACAGGGACACCCAGGTACTGGTGACCGACATAACTTGCCTGTGCAGAAGTAATGAAGTACAAATAAAGTACAGGATCAGTTAAGAAAGGAAATGAAACTGTTAACAGAGTGAAATAATCAACAACTGAATGAATTATTTCCTTTGGTACATCCCATTGTATTTTCTCTTTGGTCATGTTTGTGACTAAAAACTATTCCACTCCTATGTGATAATAATGTGCCATATAGAAAAGTATAATAATTCTTGGTATATATGTCGTGCAAAACTAGTAATTCTGAAAACTATTTGGGACTCATTAGCAAACAGTAGTAATCGTTTTTTATAAGCTCTGTGAGCCACCCAGGAAATGTGTCCAGGTTGAATGCAGCTCACAAGGTTAATTTCTACCTGATACCTGTTTTAATAAGTGTGAACTTTGCTTTCTGCCACCGGTCTGCTTGAATTGCCTCAAATTCATTTTCTGTGACCTTTTTCTGAATTATTTGCAGGAGGCAAATATTAATATACGGAAACCAATGTATGGTCAAACCAAATTCACCTTAGACATCCCAAATGAATATTAGCAGCAATATTCTGCAGCATTTACTCAGCCCAGCTCTGAGTTGGTCCATCTGAGTGAGTCCTGCATCGCTTCTCTTCTGATCTTTTATCCCACCTAAAGATGTGGTTTCTGCAAATACTTTCTGCATTAACTTTGTAGGCACCCCTCCTTTCTCCATAAAGTTTGGAGGTGGGGTGCTCGAGCTACACCTCTTCTAAAGCATCAGTGGGAATTGAAAAATCATGAATGAGGCTGAGTTCAGCTTTTTCTCTTTTAACATTTCATCCCACCTGTGTTTTGGGACTAGATCAACTGCAACGGCTTTACCCTCAGTGACCAAAGAGGACTGCAGGCTGTTGGTGTGGGCATCTTCCCCAACCTCTGCCAGGCCAACCATGACTGCTGGCCCAACTGCACCGTCATCTTCAACAATGGCAAGTGAGTGGGTCTCCTTCCTCAGGCGCAGTGGGGACATGTCCTAACGGGTAACTCAGCAGCCTCTGCTCACCTCGGTGTCAGCTCCCTGCCCCAGAAAAGCTGCACATTCTTGTTTCCTTCTCTAGCTCAGAAAAACCAAACTAAACCAAACTAAACCAAACCAAACTAAACCAAACCAAACCAAACCAAACCAAGCAGGATTTTCTTTCTAAAGAGGATCTGTTTTCTCTCTCATTATTGTTATTTTTAAACTCATTGTCTGATGCACTAAAGAATGCACAAGGTTTGATCCCAAAGCCAGTGAACCAGCAAAGAATTTTTCCCTCGTTTCTGCAAGTTTTGAAACCAGGCTCGAAATAGAAAGATAAAGTCCTAAGTAGCTGCCTAGATCACTCCCTATATTGAAGCTTTATATGTAAATAATCAAGGAAAAATTACAGTTAATAAGTCACTAAAGATTATACCAAGTCCACAATCCAAGAGCTTCTCGTAATCAAAGTTTGTGACCAGCTGTGTATCACTCTCTGCTGATGTGTTTATAACCATTGCTAACACAATCCTCATCTTTGTGAGAGCGTACCATCTCTGTTAATCACTGATTAACTCTTTAGCAGTGGGATCTTAGCGACAATTGTGATTGTTACCTGCAAACTGAGTCACATGCAAGTACAGGATGCCCTGAGCCGCTGGCCATTCCCCAGTCCCACCCAAAACCTGTAAGAAAACTTCTGTGGGATGTGTGAGATGTAAAGATAAAGTGGGAAATAGCGGGATGTTCCAGCAGAGCTGGGAGTGGGAGCAGCTCCTGGGAGGGATGCTCTGCCCTTCCCAGCCTCTGGGCCACAACAGATACAAACCACTGCTGATCCAGCAAGTTGCATCATGTAAAAGACATTAACTGTGGGAAACTGCTTTCCAGAAACTGCACAGCCACATTATTTCATCCAAATTTTCCTCTAGGTCTTAAGATTTTACAAATTCACCATATTTATGTGCTATAAGTTAACACCTCCCACCCCAGCCTCCCCTTCTTTAACTAACACGTTGCTTGTGCACTCCAGTTCTTGCTGCTGGTTTTGCCCCATAAAATTATACCAGGGTTTCTCAATAACCTGGTAAAGGAGCAAAGAGAAACCAAAACTGCCTGAGAATGAAACTTGTCCCAAACTCATTGGGAAATAGGTTCTGATCCAAAGTCAGGTTGCAGTCTGTGCTCTGCTATCCAGTTGCTCCGGATCAGATCCATAGTGGGATGATGGAGAGAGGCTCCAGCCAGCCTGGGAAGTGGAGGAGGTCTCTAGCAGTGATAGCAACCTTGAAGTCTGAGTTTCTGGGCGGTAAGTAGAAGAATGGCGTTTTGTTTGCCAGGGAGCTTGCTGAAGCTCCCACGTGTACCCTGGTAAACTCGACCATCTGGTAACTGGCCAGGTAAATTATAGAGTTTATTCATCTTTGTGTGGAAAGCTGTTGATAAGCCACTGTTGTATGAGCTGAACTCTCTATTAGTGTTCAAGGCATAATATTAGACTTGAGGGCCCACTAAACTCCTCATGCAGAGCACAGTCCTTGTTGTTGATATGCCAGTCTGATTTCCACTTCAGTCTGTATTTCGAAGGGCACAACTACTGGTGTCAGTGGAGACATTTCTGTGCAGCAGAACTATCCCCTTCATCCCTGCCAAATGTCAGAAGTGTGTTTTGCACACCCCCTGGCCGAGACCATTCCTAAAATCACAGTGCCAGGACGGTTCTCTGACAAATCCTCCACATCCCAGTGACGGGAAATTCGGTTATAGCAGCTGCGGGGCAAAAGCGAAGCTCTCATGCAGTGAATCCTGAGCCAGGCACAGGGAACCCCTTTGTCTCCTGTCAGGATGATGTCCCAATGCCCTGCGTGTGTACCCTTTTTTTGTTGTTGTTGTACTTGTACCTGTGCAAACTGCAGATGTTTGTTTTGTCTTTCAGTCATGAGGCTGTAAGATCAATGTTCCACACACAGATGAGGTGGGTCAGTCTTGAAAGCATCATCCTCCCCCCTTCCCTGAACCCTCATGCCCCGTGTTTAATGGAGAAGCTGCGACCAACCCGAGGCTCTCCCTCTGTTTGCAGGAAATTTCACTTTCCCCATTTTCTGAATTGTAAAACCCCACTAAACCCAAACCTCACTTAACTCTGCATTTTGTAGTAAATTAAAATTATAGTGATAATACTGCAAATTTCCTCTTTGTCTTCCCACACTCTGCCTTGCCTTCCTCCCTGTCAGTATTTCCCCTCTTCACTTCTCATTTCTCCTCCCCTGCCTATGGCAAGAGCATGAAAGTCAGAACAAGGTCTCGCTAATCTTGTACAGCCCAAAATAAAACCTTGCGTATTAGGAATGAGAAATGATTGCATTACTGACATACTAAATAGTCCACGTATCTTCTGCAGCAAACGGTGCCCGTTGAATGTGTTGACTACAATAGTGATACCATGAGATGGAGGCTTCATCCTTTTTTATCATACTACTTGATTAATGTTTTACCTTTTAATGATGCCACTGTTACCTGACCTAGACTAAAGAAATCATGAAAATATATGAAAATAGAAAGTTCTCTGCTTAGCTCACTGCACTTGGTATATTGTAGTCAGTCCTGTTAAAGGGACATTGTTGTCTTTAAACTTTAATTTGAGGCAAACTTGCAATTTCATCAAATAAGATGTGAAATAATTTTGAAGTGCTCTTTTTCACCATTGACAATGCATTATAGATAGGACCATAAAAACAGGCAAATGAGTGTCTTTTCTGATTAGAGTTGCTATTTTAGAGCAATTTGAGCTTGGAGCTATCGGGCACTCGCTGTGCCTATGTGTGCGTCTTTCAAAGTCCTTGGTGCTTGGGGCAGACGCTGGGAAAAAGCACTGGGAGAGCTCAGTGTGCTGCTCTGGGCTGACAGTGTCTCTTTAACTGTAGCTTTTAAAATACGCCATGTGTTTCCAGTCTTATCTGGGATGCTGTCAATCCCCTCGACACAAGGGATGGCTGCTTAAAATACACCAACAGTGCCTGGGCTATCAGGGGCATCATAAAAGTCAGAGGCTTTGATTTTGCTTCTCTGGTTGCATGACTCCCTTTAACGAGGATCCTGTTAAGTGTGAACAGGAATGTTTATACGTGTAAACTTTTCTGATGGGAATTTCTCTTTGTTTCATGCACTTTCTCCTGGAATAGCAGGTTGCACCTTTCTCTGTCTGGCATTATCCTGTTGTTGCGACATAACTAATAGCTGCCCTTCGTGATGATGGCATGTTTAGTGAAAAAATTTGTGTTAAATATGCTGTTGATATCATCTGACACCCAGAGAAGATCAAGACCAGCCTCAGAGAGTAGGTCTCACAGCAGCTTTTGTACAGCTGAAAGGCTGAGATGTACTGAAAGCTTCTAACGGGAATTACAAGGGAATTACAATCCCTTTGCAGAAATATGCTTATGCAGAAAAAGTCTTGCCCTCCCCAAAAGACTTATTTTTGATGCACCTGGTGAGATCTTTGGGTCCTACGTCACCACCTGGCCTTTGGTGAGACCTTCACTGGGTCCCATCTAAGCCTTTTGTGTTCAGGTGGGAGCCAGCAGGTCTCCCCATGTCCATCTTGTAGCAGGAACAGTTCTGAGTGTCCACGTTATTCAAGACCTTTTGCAAAGAACGACCTGAGAGCAAGGCAGGTGCCAAGACCTGGCTTTCCAAAAGCCTGACATTAAGGACTTGCTGTAGATTTTGGTTTAGTAACGTAGACTGTTGATTTCCTTGGGTTTAATATTAGCAATATCAGGTCAAATGGGTTATATATAAAAAATAGATTATTTCCAAAAACGGTTTCTAAACCTTTATGTAGAGATGCATGGACAGGGTGAGGGAATCTCTCACCAAGGACCCAGAGAGAATGTCCCATAACTTTTCCAAGTGAAAACGATACTGAAAGCAGCCCAGCTTGGGTTCTGGGAGTCTAGCCAGGGATGTGTGGGTATCATGCAAAGCAGTACTTAAAATAAGACCTAAAGTCCAAACTCAGCATTTTACAGGGTTCGTTGTGTATTTCTGATCTCAGGGTTTTCTTCTGGTGAGATCTTCTGCAGCATAATAAAACTTTATGCCTAGGTTCAGCCCCCACTCAGATCAAATAATGGGGCTGTAATCTGTTTATAGCTCAGACCCTTACGTGTCCCTGCCAGGGACTTGCAGAGGGACAGGACGAACTGGTGTGACTGTAGTTTTGCTCTGTGTTCAGTTAACCCATCTCTGCATTTGCCTCTCTGAAGAGTAAGGGCTCACCCCTGCAAGGCAGGGGCCGGTCGCAGGATTTGTCCCCGCTGGCTCTGCAGTTGCATCTTCCCTTCTGTTGCTTCTCCAAGATCATATATCGTCTCCTTTACACCCAGGATTGAGCTGCGGGCACTGACCAAGATCTCTCCAGGGGACGAGCTGACCGTTTCCTACGTGGATTTCCTCAACCTGAGCGAGGAGCGGCGGAAGCAGCTGAAGAAGCAATATTATTTCGACTGCACCTGCGAGCACTGCAAAAAGCAGATCAAGGATGACCTGATGCTGGCGGTGAAGGAGGGGGAAGGCAAGGTATGGTTTGTCCTGCTGTGTCCAAACCCAGAGGCAGCTCGGTCTCCTCAACCGAAGGCATCTTTGTGTTTCTGTGACTGTGGTTCCTTAGCCAGGGGACGCTCTCAATAGCAACAGAGTCAGATCTCGGCAGAAACCTAACCAGTAACCATGTAAAAAATAAGAACAAAACTGAACCTTGATTGATCACATCAATTCGAGCCCACCACACAAGGCCAGTTTAAACCCTATTATGCAACATATGTGCGTTTTTTAGTTTTAAAAAACTCCACAAAATTTGCCTTTAGCTCTAACCTGATAGTCCATCAACAGGCCGAATGCTAAAATATTGGAAAATTAGGTCTAGAGCTGAGAAAAATGCTGTCATTTAGATTAATTTTTGGGGGGGAGGAATGGAAAAGAAGTAAAAGTTTTGAACAGCAGAACAGAAAATGCACTGCAGGTAGTTCATGGTGACGGGACTCAGCAGGGTCTGCTGAAGCTGTGTGGTTTGTAAAGTGTGTACCATGTGCCATCACACGGGCTCTTGGCAGGTGGGAAGCCTGAAATTCCAGTCCCTCCTTACGAAGGCCTGTCACAGGGAGTTTCATAGAATCATAGAACAGTTTGGGTTGGAAGGGACCTTCAAAGCTCATCCAGTGCAACCCCTGCCATGAGCAGGGACATCTTCACCAGCTCAGGTTGCTCAGAGCCCCGTCCAGCCTGGCCTGGGATGTCTCCAGGGATGGGGCATCCACCACCTCTCTGGGCAACCTGGGCCAGGGTTTCACCACCCTCAGTGTCAAAAATGTCTTCCTCATGTCCAGCCTGAATCTCCCCTCTTTTAGTTGAAAACCACCACCCCTTGTCCTATAGCAAAAAGCCCTGCTAAAAAGTCTGTCCCTATCTTGTACCATTGCTTGAAATTTCTCTGTGTGTTGCTGCTGTGGGCAGACTGACTGTAAAGATTTAACATGTTGGACCTTTCATTTTTAAGTAATTTGTGTTTTCCTTGGAGGTCTCACAAGTCATCGGGTGGGGGGATGTAAGTCTATGTCCTGCTGTTGGCAGTGAGATGTGTTGCTTGGCCAGTGGCTCCAGTTTATGAGCATGCTGGTAGCTCTAAGAGTTTCTTTTTGGTTCCTCTGCCCAAGGATATAATTGCTTCTTTTTTTTTTTTTTCTCTCTATGACAGTGTTAGCTTAGGAGGTTTCTACCCCTGCAAGCTTTACAAAGTGTACAAGGGAAGACAAGAACATTTTAATGTATTATCAGGTCATTGAGTTGCACAGTTACCAGAAAACCCAGCTCAGTCTTGTGACTCTTTTTTCATATGGGTGGCAGTCAGGAAAGGCTGGATATTGCAGAGCAAAAGTCTGTCCTTGAGAAATGTTTGGAGGAATAGGATCAAACTGGTATCAGGGAGCTCCCATGGGAAGTAGAACACAGGGCTATATGAAACCCTTTGCTTTTTGGGTTCCCCACTAGTGCAAAAGACTCTGTCAGACAATCCCATTACTAAATTGCCAAAACTTCATCTTAAAGCTAAACCTTGAAGTCCCTACTTCTAATGTAAACTATCCCAACGTTCAGTCCTCTGATGTAGAATAATTTTCATCTGATTTTCTGTACAAGGATTTTTGCATAGCTTCTCCAGTGGGTGGCATAAAAATATCTCAGCTCTCATTCAGCACCTGCTATCAAGCCTTGACCAAGCAGTGAGATGCACCATCCCCTTTCCAGAGGGTTAGAGGTGCCCCGCAGCACGCAGAGGGACTTTTGGATAAATGTCCTCCACAATCTGAAGTGCTTGTCTAGAAAAAGCCTGTAACTATGCAAGGTACATGATTTCAGCTATTAAAAATACACTCCTTCCGCAGACAATAAGTATCCAGACTGACCTCATTCACAGAGCACGTTTTCTGGACACTGGCTGTATCGCATTTTTGGAATTCAGGCAGCGCTCACAGCTGCGTGGAAAAAGTGCTATGAATATATGCAAGATTGACAGCTTACATCCTCAACAGCCGCTCTGACCTCCTGTCCTCCACCCCTTCCAAATAGCAGCAAAGTTCCTATTGTTTATAATGGCAACAGGCTTAGGGAATACAAGAGAGGGTTTTTGGTAGACAAAGCTGCTGCAGAGATGCTAGACAAAGTACCTATTCTAGGAGTCTTTACTCAGCCAGCATAGCAATATGATTTGCCCTGACGTCAACTTTGCCTTTGAATGTGCTTTGTGCACTAGGACACCCTGCATGCTGCTCCAACAGCTGCCAAAATCTGATTAGCTCTGATAGCTTTGGCCTAATAATATAGAATAATAAATCATAACACATACATATGTATCCATAAATAGATTGGGGGTATTGCTCTGAAAAGCTACTGATTTTGCTTCCATACTAAACTTTCAAGAGCTGTTCACAACTAGCTGAATTTCACAGATTCCTCAGAAATCTGATTGACCAGCTGTGGGAAAAAACATCACAAGTCCATGGACCGGACTCCAAATCTGTGGTTCCTTCATTGCAACGTTGGGTCTCTGCTTTTGATCAACACCCAGAGGTCCCTGTGCTCCGGCTCCACCGTGTGTCTCCAGACCAGGCTCTTCTGCAGGCTCCTGGAGTCACACAATTGGGAGCCAACTGCAGACTTCCCATTTACCTAAAGGAAGGCTGCGATGCTAGAATAGTTTGAAAATGCAAATTTGAAAGGCTCAGAAAAATGGAAGATAAATGATGGTGCTGGAAATAATAATACTATATTTCAGCACTAAATTGAGGGAGAGGAGGCAGCTAATTAGGAGCTGGTTAACGTTTTGCCAGGCATGACTAGATGTACGTCATGCTTTCAAACACATGGTGAAATCCAAACTTCTTTCAGGGGTGTGGAAAAACTCATCTCACTCTCTGGATGTGGCTGAAATCTGAGGTCAACCATCTTGTGGTGTTTGGACCTAATGACAGCATTTCTCGGAGTGGGTGACACTTAATGATCTCTCCTGTCCTTTTTCACCCAGCTGTCATTCAGGAGCCTCATTTCATAGAAGTCATAGAATAGTTTGGGTTGGAAAGGACCTTCAAAGCTCATCCAGTGCCACCCCTGCCATGAGCAGGGACATCTTCACCAGCTCAGGTTGCTCAGAGCTCCGTCCAGCCTGGCCTGGGATGTCTCCAGGGATGGGGCATCCACCATCTCTCTGGGCAACCTGGGACAGGGTTTCACCACCCTCAGTGTCAAAAATTTCTTCCTCATGTCTAGCCTGACAGGGGCTAGACATTCCCTTCAAGCAACTGCACTGAGAGTACCTGATACACACTGTGATGTGTCTCTTGAGACCTTTGGTGTCTTGAGATTTTTTGGTGTCTCTTGAGACCTCCCAGTTGCAGGGTCAATTCTATCACTTTTCCAGAGGAGAAAAGTGGAGGGAAGAGTCGAGGAACCTGGTTAGTTATGCGTGCCAGATGTACATGGTCACTACTCTGATGAGCAACATCCTTGCTGAAGTCAGCAGCACCTCTCAACTTGGTAGCGGGACCATCTCAGCCCAGCCTCGGGCAGGTCTGAGGGCACACTGGGATATACAGCCAGTGGTAAGAAGGCTGCAGGTAATGTGAGAGGCATCTCATTGAGCTGATTTGGGTTCCCAGACTGCAGAACAAGCATCTCTTCAACCAAGTTATTTTGGCAAGCGTCGGGCAGTGCGTTTTCCTCACTGGTTTTCCTAATGTTGTTCCCAGCCTTCTGCAGAGACGGTGAAGGAGGTCATCCAGTTCTCCAAGGACACACTGGAGAAGATCAGCAAGGCCCGCATGGAAGGACTTTACCATGAAGTGAGTCCTGTTGCTTTCGCTCTCTTGCTGTGTACGCATGGCCAGGGAAAGCTTGTCCTGTCCCTCCCTGCATCAATTATTTAAGGATGATACAAACCCCCATTGCTGTAACCTGACTATCCCCACGTGCTTCCAGCCCTCTTAGCAGCTCAAAATGCAAAAGCTGACACTGGTTTCTGTCCTATGTAAACCACAACTGTGTCTGAGACATCGCAGACTGGTTTCTTTCATAGTGAGGATACAAGGAGATTGCAGTGACTTCCAGCACCTCCAATTGACACCAGTGTTGAACCAAGGGTCTTCTGGACAAAATCCATGAATTACTGGGAAGTGTAACGAGTCAGATCTGCCAGGTAGCCTCATAAAAAGGAGGACAGTGGGTTTGGGAGAGGGACAAAACAGTCAGGAGAGTTGCTACGTTGAGCCATGGGTTGTGTTTGCCTGTGTTGGTCTCCTCTTCACCTCCTGGCTTTTGCATGATGTTCGTTTGCTGACTGCCGAGGCTGGGTGTGTGGTGTGGGAGACCTGTATCCCACCCAGAGCGCAGATCAAAGTGGTGAGAGAGCTCAAGTCAATTCTTCCTTTCTCCCTATTTTGCTGACTCAGGAAATATTTAATTGTTCTCTTCAGAGTGTAACAGCTCCAGGAAAACACTCCAGGTTGAGCAACAGCCTCTGGGTTTGAACTTACTTGTGAAAAGGTTGAAGTCCTCCAGAGCAGAGATCTGGATGTTGTGTCAGGGGTCAGACAGAGCAGTAAAGCACGGGATAGTACAGCTTCATGTCTCCAGCCCCATGGGGTCGTTAAGAGCATTTATTGCATCAAGTGCTCGTAGCAGGTTGAGTGAATGGTATTGAGGCATAAGAGTCCTGTAGACTCTCTGACAAAACCCAACCTCCTGGGATCTTTCTTCTCCTGAACAGTAGACATCTCTTTTTCCCCACCAGTTTTATGAAGGCAACCCTGGGAGAAAAAGCTCTGAGCATGAAACATTTTACTATGCTGATGTTTCCCGACACATAAAAGCATATTCTATCGTCTCCAACCCTCATGGAGGTTGACTTGGCCTCTGGGACTGGTATGGACCATGCAACCCACAGGGCTTTGGTGTGACAGCTTCAGGGCCAAAGTTGCTCTGACTTTCCCTTCCTCTGCCTCCTTCCCCTGGGTGCAGGTTGTGAAGCTGTGCCGTGAGTGCCTGAAGAAACAGGAGCCTGTGCTGGGGGACACCAACATCTACCTCCTGAGGATCCTCAGCATTGCCTCCGAGGTGCTCTCCTACCTCCAGATGTTTGAGGAAGCAGCTGACTATGCCAAGAGGATGGTGGACGGTTACCTGTATGTCTGTGCTCTGTTTTGGGCAGCTCTCTCTGGTTATACAATGTTAGGCAGTGTGTTACAGGAATAATTTTCTTAGTCTGCTCCCACCAGGACATTCAGATTGGGACCTGATTATATCACTAGAACCTTCCTAAATGCACAAGAGCTCCTAAACACCGTGATATACTGAACTGTAACCAGAAAATGGCTTGGGTACCTCTTTCACTGACCTCTTTGTTTTGTCTCAGAAGCATCTCAGGGCTGTCCTGGTAGCAAGACACAGAACCTGGGTGTAGGACAGAAAGGCTGTAGCTGCAGGAGATGGTCTGTTCTCCTGCACCCTGCGAGAAGGGGGATCTGCAGAGAAAAGAGAAGCTGTTGTCAAATCGCTGTCACTCAAGACAACCCTTCACTCCTGAATAATACACAGATTTTTGTCTTGGCTAATTAGTATGCACAAAGTATCACAGTATCACAGTATGTTTGGGATTGGAAGGGACCTCAAAAGATCATCTAGTCCAATCCCCCTGCTGGAGCGGGAACGCCTAGGTGAGGTCGCACAGGAATGTGTCCAGGCGGGCTTTGAATGTCTCCAGGGAAGGAGACTCCACAACCTCCCTGGGCAGCCTGTTCCAGTGCTCTGTTACCCTCACTGAGAAGTTGTTCTTTCTCAAATTTAAGTGGAACCTCTTGTGTTCCAGCTTGATCCCATTGCCCCTTGTCCTATCATTGTTTGCCACTGAGAAGAGCCTGACTCCATCCTCGTGGCACTCACCCTTTATATATTTATAGACATTAGTAAGGTCACCCCTCAGTCTCCTCTTCTCCAAACTAAAGAGCCCCAGCTCCCTCAGCCTTTCTTCATAAGGGAGATGCTCCACTCCCTTCATCATCTTTGTTGCCCTACGCTGGACTCTCTCCAGCAGTTCCCTGTCCTTCTTGAACTGAGGGGCCCAGAACTGGACACAATATTCCAGATGGGGTCTCACCAGGGCGGAGTAGAGGGGAAGGAGAACCTCTCTCGATCTACTGACCACCCCCCTTGTAATACACCCGAGGATGCCATTTGCCTTCCTGGCCACAAGGGCACAGTGCTGGCTCATGGTCATCCTGTTGTCCTGTTGTCCTACACTGCTCTCTAATAGGTCATTCCCCAACCTATACTGGAACTTGGGATTGTTCCTGCCCAGATGCAGGACTCTACACTTTCCCTTGTTAAATTCCATCAGGTTATTCCCCGCCCAACTCTCCAGCCTGTCCAGGTCCCGCTGGATGGCAGCACAGCCTTCTGGCGTGTCAGCCACTCCTCCCAGCTTAGTGTCATCAGCAAACTTGCTGATAGTACACTCAATTCACTCGTCTAAATCGTTAATGAATATATTGAATAATATTGGCCCCAGTACTGACCCCTGAGGCACTCCACTAGATACTGGCCTCCAACTGGACTCCGCACCATTGACCACCACTCTCTGGCTTCTCTCTTTAAGCCAGTTTGCAACCCACCTCACTACTCTATTGTCTAGACCACACACAAGTCTGTGGTAAAGGCTTAGTTCATATAGATCCAGGGCTAACCTCACAGTAAAAATTATATACTTTATTATTACGGAGGTTTTACTACAGGACTGATGAGTATTATTTAGACAAAAAAAAAAAAAAAAAAGGTAATTGAAACCATAGAGAACAGAAGAGAAATGCCTATTTTGTCATTTCATTCACCCTCCTGGTGAGACCATCTCATTCTCATCACCTACCTTTTTGGTCAGTTCTATCCCCAAAGGCCTGTGATATTTTTTTCTTGTTCAAAGGGGTGACAGAGTCTAGAGTGAACCCTCCTGACAGGCCACTTCGTGTCCCAGGCCTGGCACTGAGCTCATTCAGTGACACAGAAGAAATTGCTTCCCCTCCCCATTTCTCAGGTTCTCAGTCCAGAGTATGGACAGCAGTAATTTCCTTGAAGATCTGCCAATTCAGTATGCCAAATGCACCCTTTAAGGCAGATTTTCAGGTAAATCAGCTTCTAATTTTGCCTGAGTTTCTGAAGTTGGATGTATAGACCAGGATTCGTCCTGTCCACCTGGGATACTGACTGTAGGGGAGAGATCTGACAGTCCCTAGGGGCAGTGACACATCTCCAGAGGGTGAGAGAAACATTTCTGGAGTTTCTGGAACCACTCATTTCTCTCCCCACTTTGAATGAGAAGCTGCTGGTTGTTACGTTATCAACTTAGGCACTTTATTAAGTGTCTGAAGTCAAGCCAATGCCATCTGGGCTGTCGGGTCAAATCTGGGTTGTGTTTGTTTCAAAATAATGTGGAATGACAGAGCTTGTCTTTGTCCCACCCAGGTGTCCAGCATTCTGCATTAACAGGTTGTTCATCCTCTTTCACAACAACTCAGGTCCTCAGATAACCTGTGCGCTCGTGTCACTCTTGGCCCTTTCTCAGCAGGGCTGCATGTTTGTGTGGCACTGAATGCGACAGGCTCTTCACTTCAGTAAACAATCCACTCTTTGGCAAACATATCACATCACTGACAAACATTTGGGAGCCCAAATCTTTCCTGAACTAAAATTACTCAATGTTGTTTGTTTGCTTGTTTGTTTGTTTGTTTTTCTAGGAAAATATACCATCCCAACAACGCACAGCTAGGGATGGCTGTGATGCGGGCAGGAGTGACCCACTGGCACGCTGGTCTCATCGAAGCTGGGCATGGCTTGATCTGTAAAGCCTATGCCATTCTCCTGATAACCCACGGACCTTCCCACCCAATTACCAAAGACCTGGAGGTAGGTGTCATCTCCCGTGTTGGTTCTGCTGTCTGTCTGGGCAAAATTACATCCAAGCTGTAGAAACAACCCATATGTAAGAGCTGAGAGATGTATCAGGTACTCACTGCTTATTAGTGGTGCTGTGGTTTTCTCTAGATTATGTTACAGTCTGCTGAAAAACATGTCCCTTCCTAGGGGGAATTTTAATCCCTGAAAAATAGCTTTTATCCCGCACCAGGACATACATTACAAATGGCCACTAAGCTCCCAAGGATGGAGCCTCCCATTTTTCCAGCAGCCTGATTTTGCTTCACTCAGGTGGAGATGGCGTTACAATTTGACTATATCAAATTGTGTGTGGTGGATGTTCCCATCTTACCAACCCCTTTCCTTTGTCGGTATCAGTTTTTCTTTATTTACCACTTCCCAGTCCCTCTGAGCTGCGATGTATTTTCTTCTCAAATGGCTGACAGGTGTATTTCCCACCTTACAGTCCAGAGCTGCAGGTCCCAGGGAATTACATCTGCTCAGCTATGATGAACTATTTACAATGGCATCTACGGATCTATAATTTCTTTAGCCTTTATCTCACCTGATGTGACCTGTTGGCTTTACAGCATTCTCCTTCATTAGCCAAAAAAATTACATGGTACCAAATGAAATCCTTTATTGATGTCTAGTCCCTGGTATAGCAGAGCTATAACCTTTACAAGTGCAAATTTATATTATCAGAAAAATGAGTACCTAGCACCTAAAGCAAACCTGTCTGTTGACCGTTTGCCTATATATAGAAGAGGCCGAGACTCCAGCACCTCCATTTCTGTATTTTGTTTCCCACTTACTTCAGGAGGAAAATAGCAGATATATGGGACATGTTTATCTCTGTTCTCCTAAACTGAGGGTTGAATAAACTCACAGACAGGTATAGAAAGTTTTCCTAGAATCCCTCCTGAGCCTCTGCTGTAATGCAGCACTAGGAATGACTCTGCTCACGGTGAATCCTGGGATGCAGGGGATGCAGCTGTGACACGGCCCAAGAGGTGCTGAGCATCCCCCTGCTCCTCTCCCGCCTCCTCCCATGTGAGGTGACCCCCACCCCAGGGATGGATCACACCACAGGTCAGGCCCAGCATCGGAATGGAAGGCAGAGTCACTCAGCGTCACCTCTGGGTCCCGCATCAAGTTTGGGCGTATGAGACATCCCAGCAGCCCATGGAAGAGCTGGGTGCAGAAAAGGCCAATGTCTTCTTCACCTTCATTGTACACAAGCAACCAGGTTTGAGGAAGTAATCTGGTGTCTGTGTCCAGTCGGCTTTGGACTAGACGATCTTTCGAGGTCCCTTCCCTAACATTCTGTGATTCTGCGGTCTTGCTGGTGGGACACTTAGGTTAAGTTGCATCAGTCATTACACGGCCTAGGACATCCCTGAAGGACGGTCCCCATTTTTAGGCAGTGCTTTTATTCCCTTGTTTTGAGATCTCCTGTGTCACAAGTTTTGTAACCTGTTGTGTCCCTCAGGTCATGCGTGTCCAGACAGAGATGGAGCTGCGCATGTTCCAGCAGAACGAGTTCATGTATTACAAGATGAGGGAAGCCGCCCTCAAAAACCAAAAGATTCAAGTCATGCCTGAACCCAGCAATGAGACCTCACCAGGCCTCTTCCACAAGAAGGAATGAACCATGAGCTTGACACAAACTCGTGCCTGTGGGATAACGTCACCTGTGGCACCTCAAGACGTGGAGAATGGCATATAGGAGTGTGATATATCCATAAAGATTATTTCCAGTGGCACCAGTCCGAGAGCATGGACCTACTGGGGGAGAGTCCTGAAGAATGTTCTGAGGACTCAAAACAGAAGAGATCTTGGCAGAAACAATGTCCTTTTTCTACCACTAGTATTAAAAATCAAATCAAAACCCTGTTATAAAATTATTTACATTCTGATTGGGAGCCTGTTTCTCTCTTTACAAGTCCTGATGCTGAAGTCCTCCCCCATCACTTCCTTGTGATTACATCGTTTTTTCCCAGTGGTGTCCATGGGTGGTTGACCAAGGGATGGTAGAAGCGGGAAGCCTAATCTATGCTTGTGCACACTGAGAGCAAACTGAATAAGACTCGCAGACAGTGTTCTGTGTAAAGTGGTGTTTTTCTGATGAAAAACTGCTGAAAAACGATTCTGCAGCTGACATGGGTGCAACATCAAACTGCAGGCACTTTGCAAGTGGAATTCCTACATCAGGATAAAATAATTAGGGCAAATTAGTCTTCCTAATTAAATATTAGAAAACATCTGCAGTGATGGCAGCCGATGGACATGAGACAAGTCCATGCTAGGAGCAGGTTCCACTGGTGGGGTGCTCTGGCTGTGCACGCAGTTCTAATTGCACAAGCCTTTTCCAGGGAGGGGATCCAGCTTTACTCATCTTCAGGGTGAGCTGAGGGCTCTGATGCCTTTCAGCACCTGCCTTTCAGCTTAGAAAGGTGCTTAATCCATTCTGCACTGAGCAAAAAAAAGAATAGGCTGCAGTTCAGCTGTCAGTGGGCGGCCAACGGAGCTTTTTAAAGGCAATGGTTGGATTTCTAGATAAAAAAGATCTTAGTTGTCTGCCCACCTGCCTCAAAATCTAATGGGCTTGCTCCAGGCCTTCAGTGGCAGCCAGGAGATGAAAAGGGGTGGTCTGTTCAAGAGTCCCCTACCTGCTCTTCGGCAAAATAGCAAGAAAACAAATCCAGGGCTTTTCCTCTTTGACATTTATTGGTCTTTTTGCTGATGTTTCTCCAGATCTAAGATGACTTCACTGAAGACCAACAACTGCTCTTTAGGTGCTGTTGAGCTAAGCCATTCAATTTGTCCATGGGCTGCCCAACTGATGCCCAGTATGATGATACACGTTGGCTCAGTTCTCAGCCAGAGGATCAATGTCAACCTGTAACATGAAAATCTTCCCTGCGGAGAGAGGAGTCATGGGAGACATGCACGTGAGGACAAATTGGTCCTTTAGTGACACATTTTGGGGTTGCAGGAGGAATTGAGTAAGTGCTTGTGGTATTTTCCTAATATCCTGATGAGCTTTGAGTGGTTCTAAGAACATCATCCCAGCTAAGTATGTCACACCAGCCATATATCCACTTGACAGTGATGATTCCCAACGACCATCCAAGCACAGGGCTTGGAAAAGGCATCAAAGAAGGAAGAGTTACCTCTCCTGTGTGTGTCAGAAAACCACGTCTCCATCCAGACTTCAGCACCAAGTGGGTGTGTGGGAGATGACTTTGGTGGTCTTTCTGTGTCTACACTGTGAACAAACAGCGTTTATCTCCTGCCAGGAGAGAAAACCTGTATTTCACTCTGGAGGGGAAGTTCAACTCCAGTTCAACTCAAGTTATCAGGTGTGGTTTGGGGTGAAACACACACTGGACACCGTCAGGCTGTCTGGGACCCTCCTGCTGGTGGGAAGGGATGGGGAGGAGGTGGCAATGGGGTGGCCCAACCTGTAGAGCTGGATCCTGCTGCAGAGGTGGGAGGACAGGTATGGCGGTTGTGACATTCGAACTGTCCCCATGCTAGTTGCTTCCCCAAAGCAGCTTCCTCGGCGGGATGACTGCCATCTCCTTGATCCCACCTGAACCTCCCCATGCTTTGGCCCTGCCAGCCACCTTGTGGTGACTTGCATGTGTTTGTAAGGAAAGGACCTGTTGCCCAATTTCTACGTGAGCTTGTGTGGGTTTTGGAGACTCACACCTCTTTATAGCAACAGCGAAGACACCGATGATAATGATGAAAAGGCCTTTAATACTTTAATGAACACATTTAACACAGTAAAATGATGGGCATGCTCAGGGTCTCTAGATTCTCTTGCTGATTCTCTTGCAAGTGATGTCTCCTGTGGTCGTGGCCTGAAAAACAAATGGAAAACATTAGGTCTTCACGGTGCTTAGCTCCAAACTCTACTTGGAAAGGATCTGGTCCTGCAAAACTTAACAGGACTGATCCCCAGTCTATCTCCTATAAACTGATTTATTAAAGCTTTAGATTTCATCATGAATACCCCAAATCAGATAAGGATAATCTGACATTGCTCAGCTGGGATTAGTCTGCTGCACCTCTCTGTGAAAGTGCCAGGCCCAACCACAAACATGTATATCTGGTTGGGTGAGAACATGCCTTCATTGCATGAAACTTTGATCAGAAATGCCTACTGGGGTTTCAAAGAATGCTTTTTGGGTCAGACTATAAGGAAGAACTGCCTTCGGTGCCTGCCCACTGACCAGCTTTGGCTGCAGAGGCCAAGTGCAAGTACATGCGTGTCTCCAGTATCTCTCTGAGGCACCCAGCATCTCAGTAGGCTTTGTAGGGCCAGAACCCTGGAGGTAGCTGTAGACAACGTTATTTCAGCCATTGCTCCTCTCTTTCACACTTACATGGGTGATGATGTCGCCGTTGAGTTCGGTGACAAATCGCAACCCTTTCATGGTTCCAACCAGTTTGTTGTCACCTTCCATCTGAATAACAGCCTGGTAGAGAGGGGAGACAGAGACATTCATGTTATTACTGCAGATCATATCAGCCCCTGCGTTTTGTCCTTCGCCTTCTGTACTCAGCTGCCACTGTCCCCTCTGCAAGCTGTTTGGAGCATGCTGCTTCCTCAGAGCTTTCCTGGGAGGAGTTGGAAAGAGGGATGTGCTGGTGGTGACTACAACACAGCAAGGGTGTGGATGTTCACTTTAGGGTCTACAGGGGTGCGGTTTTGCTGCCATACCTACCTGTCTCCCCTCCAACCAAAGGATCCCTCATGGTTTCTTGCACTGCTAGATGCCAGAGCAGGGATCCCTGGCATCACACCAACATGAGTTTTGGGGGAGAAGACGGACAGCTTTTCACCCTGACAGTTCTGGTGCCTCTGCGCAGCCCAGCTGCTCCTTGGGGCAACTCCTCATGCAGCACCAAGACCAAGACGACCTGCACGCCTCCAAGGAGGGGACTGCTGAGTGTGCCAGGTTGTCTCCTCTCCACCACCCATCCAGTGCACGTTGCAGCAGCAGCCTCTCTTGGTTTGGGCTGATGGGGAGCTAGGCAATAGTGTGAAGCTGGGAGGAGTCTCTGTCAAGGTGGGAGATGATTAAAGGAGATTTCAGAAATACAGTGGTGGCTGGAAAGCTCTCAGGAGCACGGGCACACCTGCTGAGTCTCTGAACCTCTAAGGAGCTGCACATCTAAAAAGGCTACAGACAGCACCGACACCCCCAGGGTAGCTCTCACTGGTCATTGAAATGACTCAAATAAATAACTCAGCAAAAAATGTTTCTGTTCATCTGTCTGCCCAGCTGTAAGACACATTCGTCTGCCCTTGAGTTGCTGATTTATAGAGGGTGAAGCTTTTCTAATAGCTGTTTCCCTCTGTTTTTTTGTACAAGGGACATTGGTGATGCTGGAAACTGTGATACAGTCAGTACAGCTATCAGAGCCTGACTCATGGGGGCATTTCTTTGGTGATCATTGCTCCTCCTTTCAAAAGTCCCTATATCATCATCTTCTCTTGAAGGTGAGAGGCAATATTTGGCAGTAGTGCTGTCTTGACATTTTATGAACCATTGGAAACTAATGTTCAGGAACAGGAGCTGACCCAATTTCAAGGGTGATAAACCCTCACCTTGCCGAATCATCTCACCTGGTGTAAACTGAAGCAGTGGAAAAGGCTAGCAGAGAGCCAAACAACTCCTGGGACTTAAAAGAATTTATTGTTTTATAATTCATTAGCTGACCTTCCTGCACTACCTTTAAGTCAACAAAATGAAGGTGGGGGTATGCTTTGTGTTGCAACATGACAGAAATTCAACCCTTTTCCAACCCGCATCTTTCAGACTTTTTGCTGTCAGAAGGATTTACCAAAGCATCTCTACTCCCTTTTTCCAAACTGGCCATTAAAACAGCTTTAGGAATGCAAGGCTTTGTCAGCAGAAGTGCTGGCTGGGGAGTTTGCATGGTGTTTTGTAAAAGTGAAGAGGGGAGGTGGGAACTTCAGAGACTTGGGCTCTGAGTTTCTCAGGAAGGTGGCTCTGAAACGCACTGTCATTTTCTGAAATGTGTCCCTAGGATCCCTGCTGAGGACATGCAGGGAGCAGGGCAGTGGGTGTCACATCTGTAGGCTTGGTTACAGCGATTAACCCCTTCCTGTTATATTCAATTATGTGTGAAAACTGGGAGAGACAGAACTGGGCTGCGGGATTATCCAGGTCTTTGCCCTGTGTCAGCTTTAACACCCATGGTCTGGTAATTCCCTTTGGCTCAAGTGCAGAGGGAATGTCTGGAAAGGAAACTTAATGTCCCTGAGCCCCTGTAGCCATGGCAGAAGAGGAGCTGGTCACTCACCTTGACCTTTTCTCCTGTTATCAACTCCATATCGCACTCCTGCCCGATGGTGAACTCGTTGTGAATTACTTTGGAGCCAGCGGTCATGGTAACCTTGAAATGTTTCCCATCCTGCACTATTTCCGTGATACTCTTGAGGTCTTTTGCCTTCTGGATCTGTTCATCGGGAAGCCCTGCCCAGGAACAAGAGATATTAGGTATATCTTGGAGCCATCGGTGAGCAGATTCCTGCTGCCAAATGAATGTGGCGGGACTTGGGGACACACAACTGTGAGGATTTCTATTCTAGTGTGGAAAACTTTGCAGTGATGATGGTTCCCTAGGGACCACAAGGCCCTGAGTCTACTGGGGAGGAAGAATAGCAAATACTGTCATCCTGGGTTTTGTAGGGGAATGAGACATCTCTCTTGTCTCACCAGCCTGGCTGTGAGCAGAACAGCTACCTTCCTGGGTAATTATCACATGGAAAGAAAAAATCCTGTTTTCCTTTCTTTGCTGGGAGACAAGCAGAAAAAAATGGAATAAATTGAGGCAGAATGACAGAATCAAGTGAGTTTTTTAAACGAGAATCAGGGTCCCTAAGAACCAGTTCATTAAACTCTTCTCCCAAAGCCTGAAGCTGCTCTGACAGGTAAAGCACATCTGGCACATAACTGTGCAGAAGTGCTGCAAAGCCTCCTGAATCCCTGCAGGACCATACCATGTTCCCTGTCATGGACACTGGTGGAAATTCGGCTAGCCACATTCACCATTAAGCATTTAAACAACCCCCGCTATTTTTCTGATGAATGGTGGAATCTGGGGCTTTGCAGCATCACCGAGCAGCAGCACTGTGGACTGAGCGATGTCCTGCTCACCCTCAAATTTCACAGCCTGATGGAGCAGATCTGCAGCCATCCTAAGCCACCAAGGTCCTGCTGGCTTGCCACGTGTCTGCTACACTTTGCTGTGCTGGCCCGTGGCTGCAGAGACTGCTGGGACCATTCTTCTGCAAGTCACAAAATTTCACCCAGCATCTCTTGACCTCCAGCCACCATCCAGAGAGATGCGCTCTCTTCTGAGATCACATCTCCATGCTCGTGCATTAAAAAAAACCAAACCAAATCCCAAACCAACAATTGCAAGACCATAGACAGAAACAGGAATTCTGAGAGAAGCTTTTCATCTACATCATCAACACATTTGGAGTCCCAAATGCCAGTGGGACTGCGGAGGCAAAGCAGCACATCCAGGCACTTACCAAGGGCTTTCATAAAAGGCTCAAAATTTTCCAGGGACTGGAGTTGGTATTTTCCAGTGAAGCTCATGATGGAAAGGCTCTCTGTGCTCCCAACACAAGAGAAGGTGCCTTGCTGGTGAGCAGAGCTTGGTTTTATAAGGTCCTTTTGCTCAAAAGGCTGGTCAGAGGTAAGATGATGTAATTTTATGGTTATGTTCAAACATTAACATAAAACTGGGCAATGGTCAGTGATAAATTGCTTTGCATTTTACGGACAACGCGGGGGCAGGGAAAATCCCATAAACCCATTTTATGGAGGTAGCAACGTGGCATCCATAAAGAAGTTATTAAAAAAATAATAGTACAAAGAGATTGTTATCAGAGGACAAGCCAAATCATCTGATCAGTCTGGAAGTGCTCATCTGGAAGATCATAGTCTCCTCTGGAGATGACAAGCGGGGATGTTTCTCCTGGTTGATGTGTGCAGGCTGGGTCTTGAGCATGAGTGTATGGGGATATAGCGGAAGATTTGGCGAGGAGGTTAGTTAAATGTAAATACGCTCAAGTGACTTGCACCTGTCTGTAGAAAAAGCACACACATCACACTAATTGTCTTACTGACCCTGTGTGCTTGATGAGTAGAAGCTCTGTGTTAGATAACACAGGCCTGGGAGAAACTCTGGGCACCTTATCACTGTGTCTGAGATTCCTGCTTTGTTGTGAGAAAGAGCGGGAGGCTGCGCCTGCCTGAAGCCTTGAAATACAGGCGAGCTCAGCAGGCCCAGCGATCTTCCAGCAGGGCTGAACTGACCAGCGCCTGCGTCCCTGTTTGTGTCACCTCTGCCTGGGAGCTTAGGTGTGACTTCGGAGATCCCCCAGTAGAGAGGTAACTAAAATAAAACTTGCTCTTTGCAAATGCATCCGTGGCCTCTGGCTCTTCTTGCGATGTGCCTGCGTATGTGCACACAATGAGCATGAAGAATAGTGGCCACACACTAGCTGGACTTGCTCGTGGCTCCAGATACCTCTTGGTCCTCTGTAACAGTGGGTTTTGGTGTAGCAGTAGGCCCCAAATCATCACCATCCCCTAAGGAAAAAAGCATAACTCAAAACCAAATCCTGGGACTGAACTGGCCCATGCTGAAGGCTGTGGTTTAGTTCAGACTCCATCACTATGGCCTTGCCTCCAGAAAAGGGTTTTGTGTGGAGAGATGGACCAGTGATGCTAGAGATCAACCCAGGTTACAGCCAGGAGCCACCACTGAAAACCCCCTTTCCTCTCCATTCCCCAGAGGAACCACAGTCACTCATTCACCGAAGGAGCATCCCAGCCCTTGGAGCTGCATTTCTCCCAAACGCTACATCAGCAGCCTCCAAGCCGACCCATATTTCTCACTCCAAGGCACTGTTTGCCTGGTCCCCAGGAGCCACCACCCTCCAGCTGGGTCTGTCCCCATCCCAAGTTGCCCCTCTCTATCTTGCCGTGTGAAGGCACTGCGGCTGCAGATAAAATCCTCCAGCCAACACACACCCACAGCTCTCTGGGCAGGCAGCAGGAAGGATGGTGTGTGCAGGAGCGTGGTTTGTCCCCTCCAGTGGCAATGTGGTCTGAGGATGGTGACATTCACAGAATCACAGAATGTCAGGGATTGGAAGGGACCTGGAAAGCTCATCCAGTCCAATCCCCCCGCTGGAGCAGGAACACCCAGGTGAGGTTACACAGGAAGGTGTCCAGGCGGGTTTGAATGTCTGCAGAGAAGGAGATTCCACAACCTCCCTGGGCAGCCTGGGCCAGGCTCTGGCACCCTCACTGGGAAGAAGTTTCTTCTCAAATTTAAGTGGAACCTCTTGTGTTCCAGTTTGAACCCATTACCCCTTGTCCTATCACTGGTTGTCACCGAGAAGAGCCTGGCTCCATCCTCCTGACACTCACCCTTTCCATATTGATCCCCATGAATGAGTCAGATCCAGGCTCCTCTCCCATTGTGGTCCCCTTGGCCAAGTGGCCTGCGTTGCTGCATGGCATCTGAGCATCCATCCTCTGCCCCAATGAATTCCCCCTCCTTCCCAAAGTTACCAGCTCAGGGAATTTCCCCCTTTTGCCTCGCATGACTTCTCCTCTTTGCAATTCTTCCATTCTGCCTTCTCATAGCATCATAATCTGTCTCCTTCCAACTTGGAGATGCTGCCAGAGCCCTCTGCAGCCACTTGTATCTGCTCTCTG
Source organism: Patagioenas fasciata (assembly GCF_037038585.1). Taxonomy (NCBI): domain Eukaryota; kingdom Metazoa; phylum Chordata; class Aves; order Columbiformes; family Columbidae; genus Patagioenas; species Patagioenas fasciata. Next base: position 6,671,100 of record NC_092523.1, on the reverse strand, counting down.
TGGAGCACAGTGATACTGCCTGGGCCAGATTGAGCCTCAATTTCTGGTTCATTAGTACAGGCAGAGTCTGCCTGATGAGGCAGTAGAGGGAAAACCTCTGCTGGCAGGGCAGATGAAGTTGGCTGGGGTGGCATTCATGGGGTAGATCAGATCATCCCTCTGGGCAGGTTCGGAGAGCCCTCATGGTGGGGTGGATTCAGCAATTTCTCTAAACAGCTTTTCAACTTTTTTCCCTTTTATCCTGGGCTTCCCAACAGGTACAACGTCACCTTAGGAATTGCATTTCATTTTTTCCCCTGCCCTGGCTGAATACCCCGGGGTGACGCAGGGCTGTGCTGCTACATGTCTCTTTTCAGTGTCTTCTTCATGGAGACAGTGGTGACTGACCCCTCCAGCCATGTCCCATGCAGCCATGCCCTGGACCTTTGGCTGCTCCTACAGGCAATTCACATCCCCTCATATTGCATAAGGAGGAAAGAGATCCAGACTTGTAAAAACACCTGAATATTGTTTTATCATCTGACTCATTTTGGAGCCCAGTGCTCCTGATACACTGTGGAGTGGTCACCACAGGAAAGGTCCTGCTCTGCATGGCTCATTTTCCCCACTGTCATCAACCAGAGCTTCCTGAAATTACAGTTATCATTGATTTTTAAAGTGACATGCACTCTCAGACTGGTCATGCCTGACCATGTTAGATTGGATATGAGGAAAAATTTCTTCCTGGAAAGGGTTGTGAGGCATTGGAACATGCTGCCTAGGGTAGTGGATGAGTCACCATCCCTGGAGGTGAATGGACTTGATGATCTTGAGGATCTTTTCCAACCAAAATGATTTTACGATTATATGACTATATCCTGCTGCTGGTGCAGATGCCCACTCCTCACCCATTTCCACATGAGGGCTGGGGATAGCGGGTGGTCACTGTGTCAGTGGGGAAAGACCTTTCTCAGGTAACTCCAGCCACATCCAATGCAATTATGACCTTTAAGCTGATGTCTAGATGAGCCAAAGGAGAGAAATAGGAGAAACACCTCATGACTAGTGTCCCAGGGGTGCCTATCCTCTCTGGCCTCCCCAAAAGAAGCCCACATTTCATATTAGCCAAGATTAATCCAATCTTAAGTGCCTGAAGTGCCATCTTGTTCTTCCCAGCCCCCAAGAAAGCTGAACATCTCAGCCACCACAGACTTCCCGGGCCCACACTCTGCCTGGGAGACCCATGTCAGCTTGAAATGAGATACAACCACCAAGCTAATGAACTCTGATATGGGGAAAGGATTAGATAAAACCCACTAGGTATTGTCCCACAAGCTCTTAAACAGTTATCATGCCTAATCTGGGCAGTTGAACCACTTAAAAAACCACCAGAAGTTGGGTGAGAACTCCCACTGGGCAAGCCAGGCTCCTAAGGTCTGAATGTGACCCACCAAACGTTAAAAGAGAATAGAATTGTTCAAGGCTCTCTTAGAAAGTCGGCATAAATGGGCAACTCATGAGACAATTTACCCCACTTGGGACCAAACTTGTTTTCCGCAGATATCCTCTCCTATTCTCACTTACTGTGGATAGATATAATGCACTTATGCTCACAGCTTCGGCGTGTTGGATAAATGTGGGCTATGGATCACTGTGGTTCGGAAATGCAACCAACTGATTTTTGATCAATGATCAAAAATAAAACTTGTTGTTTTGTTTTTGTCTGCAAGTGTTCCATTGGACTCATGTTCTTTTATTTCCCGGAGCAAAGAAATGCAAAAGTTTTTATAGAAAAAGAAGAAACATTTACTGAATTAAATTTATCCGGGGTAATTATTATCTAGCCAGGCCTGCTGAGCAAACATCAGGTGAGATAAACTTAATCTCAATAGCAAAGTTCAGAATTCTTGTACATCTCCTCATCAGAATACACGGCCTTTTAAAACATGACATCACTTTAACTTTCCAGGGCCAAGAAAATACACCTGATTACATTAACATAAAGACTGAGTCAGCTGACCATTTGATTAAAATTAAATACATACCATAAAACCTGGACCTGGTTTGTAGAAAGAGAAAAGGCATAGATCATTTTCAAAAATCATTGAGGAGGGTATATCTTGTGGGAAGACAGCAGGTACTTCCATGTTTAAGCTGCTTTGAAAATAAAGCGTAGAATCTTAGAAGGTTGTTGGAAAAAAGGACACAAGTGTCCCATTTCTGCTTTTTGCACCTGAATCAAAGATGTGGATATGCAAAACTTCTCAGCTTCCTATGAGCCATGAAAGTATCTTGTGTCCCAAGGTGATGAATCAGTGAAAAACCAGTTGGAAGTGACCTCTGAAAGTCTTTGTTTCAACCTCCTACTCAAAGCAAGAAAATCACCAACAGCAGAGCAGCTCAGCCATGGCCTTACTCAAACCTCAAAAGCCACCCCTCTGGCTCTCTGGGTACCATCCCGGTGCTGCACCACCCACCTCTCAAAGAAGAGGTGCTCAACCCAAACCTCCCAAAGGGCAATCTGTGGCTGGTGCCTTCAGTTATAACAACTGCTATAACCAAAAAGAATCCCCTCGCCTGGGATTCCCCATACTGGCTCCCATTAACTAAACACTTTCACTCAGTGTCTGCCAGGGCACTGGAAACCCCGCTCCTATGTGCACTGCTCCTTGATAATTTGGATGTTTGCTCCTTGACAATTTGGATGTTGTGGTGGGAAACAGGATTTTGAGTCTCAGGGCTCCTGCAGCGAAAATCATAGAATCATAGAAACATTTTCGTTGGAAGAGACCCTCAGGATTATTAACCTAATACTGTCACTAAACCGTGCCCCTAAGAACCTCATCTATGCATCTTTTAAACACCTCTAGGGATGGTGACTCCACCACCGCCCTGGGCAGCCTGTTCTAATGTCCGACAACCTTTTTCATGAATATTTTTTTTCTAATATCCAATCTAAGCCTCTCCTGGCACAACTTGAGGCCATTTCCTCTCATCCTATCACTTGTTACTCGGAAGAAGAGACCAACAACCTCCATGCTACAACCTCCTTTCAGGCAGTTGCAGACAGCAATAAGGTCTCTCCTCAGCCTCCTTTTCTCCAGGCTGAACATCCCCAGGTCCCTCAGCCTCTCCCCATCACACTTGTGCTCCAGACCCCTCACCAGCTTCATTGCCCTTCTCTGAACTACCTCCAGCACCTCAATGTCTCTATTGTCATGAGGGGTCCAAAACTGAACACAGGATTCAAGGTTTGGTCTCACCAGTGCTGTGTACAGGAAGACGATCACTGCTCTAGTCCTGCTAGCCACACTATTTCTGATACAAGCCAGGATGCTGTTGGCCTTTTTGGCCACCTGGGCACACTGCTGGCTCACGTTCAGACTGTTCTGCCTTCTCCAGTTTGAACCAAAACTTTGATTTAAGCTCTGAGCTCTGAAAAGGACTTTACAGCTGGATCCCTATGGGGGGAGAGGCACTTTGCTGTAGCCCGGGATGGGGTACCTGGCAGCCTTGTGGAGGTCTGGCAATGTCTTCATGCATCTCTGCCTCTTCTCTTACTCTTCTTATCTATCCCACCAGTGACTCCCCAGGCTTTGTGAGGCCTTTGGTTTCACCTCAGTGCTTTGGGAAGCTGGGACTGAACTCTACAGTAGGATTTTCTTTGCCAAAATGTGAAAGGCTACAAGCCAGGTCTTTTGCTAATTCAGTCATGGATTTCTCCAATGCAGGTGCAGTGGAAGACCCCAAAACCCCTAGCCACTTTTCGAAGACCTTGATCACAAGCTTGCCAATCACAAATCCCCACATGGCTTTCCCTCTGCCTCAACTCATATTATTACTTGGATCATCCCTTTTCCTCCTGTGCTTGTACCTGAGAACCTGGTCCGCTGCCCAGTTTTCACATCTTTGTTCTGATTATTTTTAACCTTGAGGAACAAAGGTTTCTTCTGCAGACCACATGGCTGCATTGCTTCAAAAGGTTGGATGGGATGGGAAAAGATGCTGCTGTTTCCAAGAACTTTCTCTCCCTCTCAGTTTCCACCAACCTTTCATTGTACTGCGTTGCCAAGACAGCACTGGGATTAAATAGAGCACCTTTCCCAGCTTTTTCTCTTTTCAAAATGTCTGTGGCAGTCCGCTGGAGGCTGGCTGCCTCCAAGCTGTAACTTCCAAGCTGTAGACATCCAAGCGCCGGTTCATATTGGTTTAGATTAGATATGCCATTATCAGAGCCTCGATAAGACTGCCGAAAGCGTCAGCTTGTACAGAACACGGCCACTTGATAAGTCTTTCCATTAAGGGTGAAATTCAGTGAAGTGCAGCTCTCAACCTATGTCATCTTATCACAAAGGTCCCAAAGGGAGTAAAGGCTCAGTATTGCTTATCCAGTGTCAAGACAGTTGTTTCCTCGTAGGAAGACACCTGTCACTGCCTTGGTTTGCTTGCCAATGATCACCTGAGGAACAGAGCTTGCAGAAGAGCTGGCCTTTGGCTTTGGGGTCTTGCCTTACAGCAGGACCAAAGCTGCTGGCTGCGACACTCATACTCCCCTCTCTTACCTCAAACATCTTCAGTACTGTGCTGTGACCTCTCTCTGGGCACATGGACCCCTGTTCATGCCCTCAGAGGGCAGGTATTCCCCTTGCAGGTTGGCCTGTGGTGGGATGAGGCTGTCCTCCAACCCACCACTCATGTTACGGACTGAAAACAGTGCCCGTTAGTTATGGGGCTAGTTTGTGCCAACGCAGGGAAAGAAGAAGTTGGGGAAGAAATGGAACCATTAGCAGTTAGTGTTCTTGAGTAAGGAAGATCTGGAAGAGCTCTCCAAAAGAGAGCCAGCAAACAGTTAACCAGTGCAGATGTTTTTCATCTCAAACCACCACACATCTGCAGTGCAGATGTCTCTACCTGATCCAGGGGCATGAAGAGCCCCTGAGTGGGGATAAGCAAAGCCTCAACGGACCACAGGGAGACGTGCATGTTGGGATGCAAAGAGCAGCATCCTCCGAGTGTCTACAGGTTGTCAGAAGATCTTCAGTCCTGGAGGGACACATGGCTGTCACTCTGGGCCTGTGCTCACCTCTCCAGTTGGCCTGAGCTCTCCTCAAACGTGATTTATGAAGCACAGCGGCTCACTTAATGACTGCTCACAGTGGGTTGCAGCTAATTAGTCAAGAAGAACTTCTCAGGCCTATACAGGCATGAGGAGAAGCCTGTGCATCTGCATGCATGCCCTGCTGTTTGCACATGAGTCCTGATGTGCATCTCACCACACACGTGCACTATATGAACGTCTCATGTCCCAAAATGGCTTTTTATAAATGTAATATCATTGTCAAAGCAATTGACTTGGTGTCCTACACCCATGACATCTGGCAGAGCCTCGCACTCTGGGATGATCATCACCCTGGTAGCTTGACAGCTCCAGAGCGAATGTGCAGATGCGCTGTGCCAAAGACCACTGTTCCTGTCTCTCTCTGAGCCAAATATGTAACCACAGTTTGCATTTAATTTAAGGAAAGTCCAAACAAAATCCCCAGAGACCTTCCCTAGCAGATGGTGCTCCTTGACTGGGGAAAACAATGACACAAGAGACCAGAGACCGAGTGCTGAGGTAGAACGCTGCTGCAAGGAGGGCAGAGAGATTTCAGGAGGTCTGAGAGCAACTGAGTTTTCATCAGGTTCAGAGCCAGGGAGCTGCTCCATGGGAAACGACCATGGTTTCAGCAAGGCCAGAACTGTGCACAAAGCCCAGGATTGCCACTGCACATGTCCTGCTTGGCGATGCTGCCATATTTGCTACAAATCATCTCCCTGAGCACAGGTATCCCTGTTTTGCACATAATGGAGCACAGAGACTGAGTGGCTTTCCAAAGTCACCTGGAGAAGCTGATAAAGCAAACATGCTGTAACTGCTCAGCCACCACAGCATCTTCCTTGTCGAGTCCCTAGTGGGTGGTCATAGACCCCATATTCTTTGGGACTGCAGATTTTGAGATAAAATTTGTCCCTGTGGTTTAATGTAGACTTTGACACACTAGCACCAGATTGCACAAGCTTTTCCAGGTTACAGCATCTCCAGCGTCCCACCAGGGGAGCCAGCATTGCACAATCCCATCCTCGTGCTCTTTTTCTCCTCTACCTTTATGAGCAGGTCTTGCACTTTGGCCTACACGACCCAAACTACAACACAGATGTCCATGACCTTGTGAAACACCTCACAGTAAGGAAAGAGAATTGCACCCGGCTATTGGGAAAGGGCCAGAGTGTTGGCAGCTTCTTGCCCTGCAAAATCACCAGAGGTAGAGGTGGAAAAGTGTGTGTGTGCACATTTGTAGGTGAGGAGTGGTGTTGTCAATGTGGAAATCCTACTTCATGTCAGCTGAGATACTGATGACCTATATCAGACTTAGAAAGAGGATAAAAGAGCCGCATTTGCTGTAACAAAGGGACAGCTTCCTTTCTGCCTAACAGCTCCCTGACATGAGGCTCGAACAAATCATTCTGGGCGTGTATTTGCCTATGCAGCTGCAGACTCTCTCTGCAAACTTCCATGACCACCTTCCTGCTATGGGTCCCCAAACCTCACCAAGTCATGGATCTGCCACTGAGAAAGGCAGAACTGAAATAATAGTTTGATTTCTGGCCAAAAATTCACAGTTTTTACCTGAAATCTCCCGTTTTCTCTGTGAAAACTCATGCTTCTGCACATGAGAAGGGAAGGGGACACACAACTTCTTCGTTCACCCCCAGTGACAGCCTTGGGTATTTTTCCTCAGACAACATAACACGCTTTCTACTGGGACTACTCTGTACAGGGTAGTAAATGACATTGAAAAACCTCGAACATCCTCGTCACCCGCTTACTGGACCTGCCTGGAGTTGCTTGGGTCACTCATCGATCTGAAAGCTTTTGTTTGTCTATGGTTTGCAGACACTGGTCAGCTCGTGGACAGAGACAAGACTGGGAGATACAGGGAGATTTTCATGCTGGTCAGGCTTATGTGATGCTTTTCTATTAAATTTGGAGCATTCTGGTCCTGGTTGCAAGTTGGGGTCTTTCCACGTGCTCCTTTCTGAATCTTTCCAGGGGATCCAGCGACTCTTCAGGGAGGAGGGACCAGGCTGGATGAATGCTGATAAAACCTCAGGATGGACCTCAGGGAGAAGATGGGGTGAATGTGAACAACCTCTTTTCTCCCTCAACGAGCCCTTGTGTTGGCTCAGGCCACCCACCTTGATAGCCTGACATCCCACTGCAGGACACTGCCCCTGCCTCCTCTTCCTCAGGTCCACAATGGGGCTCTTTGGAGAGGTGTTTCATGGCTGTTGCTTGAAATCCCAGTGGGATGGCTGAGTGTACGTGGCCCAAAACTGGGAGGAACCTGTGGAAGGGTGGGAAAGGCTGGTTGCAAGCAGGACAAGGCTGCCCAGAGGCTGGGGTTGTGCATCTGTTCCATGGATGTGAGGCATTGCCGCCATCTAGTGACACAGGATCATAGAATTATAGTTCGAGTTGGAAGGGACCTTCAAAGCTCATCCAGTGCCACCCCTGCCATGAGCAGGGACATCTTCACCAGCTCAGGTTGCTCAGAGCCCCGTCCAGCCTGGCCTGGGATGTCTCCAGGGATGGTTCAGCCACCACCTCTCTGGGGAACCTGGGCCAGGGTTTCACCCCCCTCAGCATCAAAAATTTCTTCCTCATGTCTGGCCTGAATCTCCCCTCCTTTAGTTTAAAACAATCACCCCTTGTCCTATCGCAACAGGCCCTGCTAAAATGTCTGTCTCCGTTTTTCTTACTGGCCCCTTTTAAGTATGGAAAGGCCACAATAAGGTCTCCCCGGAGCTTCTCTTCTCCAGGCTGAACGCCAGCTCTGGTGGCTCTGGCAAAGCCTCTGGTCCCCAGTGCTCCTGGACCTGGGGATGCTCTGTTTGGGTTATCAAAAGGGGACCCAAACCCAGTGCCTTGCTTGTTCTTGAGACGTACAGAGAGGCCCATTGGTGGAGAGGACAGAAATCTGCTCAGCAAACACAAAGCTGAGGGTGTTGCAGTGCTTTCCTTCAGGTGCCGCAACGCTCTGGGGTGAGACCTGAGATTTTGGGGGAACTTGTGGAGGAAAAAAAACTGGTTTCTCACTGCTGTATGTGCTCTTCTGCTTCCTTGGTCCTCAGCACACTTTGGGATGCTTTTGGTAGGTGGAGAGGCTGAGGAAATCATGTCTGGAGGGATGAAAGCTGTTGCAGTGGGAAAAAACCCAACAAAGTTGTAGAAGTCTGACAGCTGCCATATCTCGGGTTTGCAAATACAGCTGATTTCTGACAGGTGAGTCCAAAGAGCATGAACCGCTCAGAACAGACAAGGTCCAAAGTGGAAATGCAAATCCTGGCAGGAATACAGAGGCAAGACTGGGTTAATGAAAACCCGTTGTGTTTTCCAACTCTTGATCTGTTGCTGCAGCGGGTAAGCCCTGGTGGGCTGGTGTGCAGCAGCATGGGCATGCTGTTCCCCTCCTTTCTTTTAAAATTCAAAACAACACTAAAAAAATGGTGCTCTAAACATCAGTGTGTGGAAATGGCAAGGCTGGGTATGAGAAAATAAATGGCACTGTGTTCCTGATGCATGTCCCTAGTGTTTCCCCTGCGCTCTGCACTCACCTGTGGCTGCCACAGAAGCCGCCTGTGCCATCACAGCATTAACCAATGAACTCATTAGTGAGGGCTACCACTGCCGAGAGGCCCAGGCCATAGATAAACCTGTGGCAACACCCTTGCTGCTATTTCTGTCTGTGAACACAGAGCAGCAAGTGTCCTGGTATAACCCTTTTTCTTTTCTTGCAGAGTTCCTGCGTGCACCCCGGAGGGATGAGAGGCTGAAGGGATCATTGATCTCACCGTAAGCACTTGAACAATTAAAGGTATTTTTAGACGAATCAGTGCAGCTATCTCACACAGCTAATGCACACATTGGAAGTATTAGATGTACAGTGAGTAAATGCCCAGAGGCGTCAAGTCCCATGGTCCTGGGAGTAGGTAAGGTCCCATTGGGATGTGCCAGGTGTCCCTTGTGGAGATGCTCAGATGCACATTGGTGATAGTTTTTATTACCGGTGTAATAATTCAATGTCAGCTTGTGCAGCTTTTCCCAGGGATTTGATCCTTTCCTCATTCTGGCCTAAATTTGAGCTAGGTTCAAAGTGTGCTGTACCTCTGCAGGGGCAGAGATTGCTGCAAGGAAGGAAGATCCTGACTTTACCTGGGCATGTTGTCATGGGAGAGGTTGGAGTAGAGGAGATAAATCATGTATCCCACAGCTTTTAGTATTTATTTCTATTACTTCACTGTTTTCTTCAGAAACATTTCTTGAATGTTTTTTATGTCACCTACCACCGGATCGCAATGGGGAAAAAACCCTTCCAGAGATGATAGATGAGGAAGGGACTAATAACTAGCCCAGCTGGGTATTAAAGGGTCATTTACCTTCTAAAAACACTCAGTCCCATCTCACATGGGACTGAGAACATCATCTCTTTACACCACTTTGTCAAGGTGGGATTTGCTCTGCATGTTGGGGGTCATGATTCTACGACTCTAAGCTGAGGCGAGCGGACGATGTCCCCGAAACGGAGCTAAAGCTCCGTTTCGGGGACATCGTCCGCTCGCCTCAGCTCACCAGGTGACCCTGGAGAGTTTTGGTGACCCTAGGGATGGCCCTGCAAAAGTTTCATCATTGGTTTAACCATCAGCTGTCCCTGAAGAATGAGGTCCATCCCTGCTCCCTGTTTTTTCCAGCGCCTTGTGAAAGCACTTGGATGCCACTTTGGGATGGGGATGAATCCCCATTCTGGGGTCAGCACCCCTATGTGCTGTGAGGAGCTGGTGGCTGCAGGTACAAGGAGGACCCCAGGGATACAGCGGGTTTGGGTGGCTCATAGTTCAACTTTGGAACATGATGAGCAGAGATCTCCTTACAGTGGGAAGATGCAGGCTGGTTGGGTGATATAATTGATATAATTGTAGATAATTAGATCCCTAGAAGTTCCTAGAGGTGGTCAGAAAATAGAGACTATTAACACTGCTCTGACCTACTGGATAAGCTCAGATATGTTATTAAAAAGCTGCTGTTTGCTTCCTGCTCTGCTACCGCTGCTCTGTTCAACCTTGAGCAACACCATCAGGGGCAACTCTCGCGTCAGAGCCTGAAATTTAGCTTCTGTCTCCTGCTGAGGAGCTTGTAGTAACAAGCTGGAGTTTGTTGCTGGAGCTTGTAGTAACAAGCTAGATGTTGGGTGTAGAAGAGGTGTTTTTCATGTTGGTGCTGAGGGCAAGGTCTGGACCACTGTCCGTGGAGACTTTTCTCTTGGCTCTGGTTACTCTCCTGAGTAAGAGAGGCAACACATGCTGGGTTAGACTCTGATGCCTCGGCAGGCGATGTGTCCCCTACTGCAGACATGGGCTTCCTTGCTCATGGCTGGCTTTTATCAGCCATCCTTTGTACCTCTGCCCCTTGCCCTCCTGGGCTGAAGTCCCTGCACATGAAGTCCCTGCACAGGCTCCAGGGGCGCACGCTGTGCTGCACCCCAGCTCTGTGCAGCCACCAGTTCTGAGCTGACCTCGCCATTCAAAAAACGCTATTTATTAAACTAAAAAGTAAGGAAAGTGATGCATATTGCTTCCCTACAAAGATGAGCTGAGGCTTTTTGCACAGCCCTGCACACGTCCCCTCTCTCTCCCGTGCCTCAGTTTCCCCATCAGTGGGGTGGAGCTGTTATGACATCCCAGTCTCACAGGCTGCAGTGGCTTTGCACAGCTGATTTACAGATTGATTTTGTTTGAAAGGGACTTTTGGAGATATCTAAACCTAAACCCTGCTTTAAGCAGGTTCAACCTCAACTTTAAATCCAATTTCATACTTAAACCAGGTGGCTCAGTCTTTTCCCAGTTGAGTTTGCAGTTTCTCTGGTGTTATACTGGAGACAACAAGCTTTCTATGCCCCATGCTTGATCATCCTCGTGGAAGAAACTATCATCTCCTAATATCTAACCAGATTTCTCCCCAGCCCATGCCTGCTGCCCCTTGCCCCAGTGCTTAGCACCACCAGCAGCATCTCAGCTCCCTCTTCCCCACGTTCCCAATTCCCAAGCTGGGCGGCCGGTTGCGCCGCAGCGAGCGGAACATCAGCGGCGTGCAACGGGGAGAAGTTTTCCATGAGCACAAGCGCAAAGGGCGGCCGGGTTGCAAGCGGCGGTGGCGAGTTGCTCAGCTGCTTTGTTGCCTCTGCGTGGGGTCAGGCTTCCTGTGGCCATTCAGAGGGGCTGCACAATCAAGCCCAGTGCCCGAGGTGAGAATGGCTGTGTGGGTTCACGGGATCGGGACAAGTGGGGGGCCTCTCCCAGCAATACTGGTGGCTGCTTGGTGGGATTTGCATGAATCCGGGGTAATTAGCTCAGCGTTTCCCACACTGAGTTAAATCCTGTCCTTAGTTTAACCCCTTTGGACCGAATCAGCCTGATCTAAACACATACTTATCTCCTTTTATTTATTTATTAATTCTATTTTTAACACTCCAGCTTTTGCAAGCAGCCTGTAGGGGACATGACGTGCTTCTGCAGCGACTCCTGCGCCGGCAGGGCTTTAGCTCAGGCCGGGAAGTGTCTCCGGGGCAGGGTGGGAAGGACGTGGGGAAAGCGGGACCAGGAGTCTCCAGCCACCTTGGGAAGAATCCCGGGCAGTGTTTCCACCCCCTGCAAAATTCTGTGCACCCTTCCCAAGCCCCGGCTGCTCCTACTCCCCACGGCGTTGTTTTGGGAGGGAGTGGTTTCCTCCCTGAGGAGCTCTGCCCATCCACATGGGAAGTCTTGGGGGGAGTCAGCCTGGGATGTGGGGATGTCCCCAGTGAGGGGATGCTTGGGGGTCCCAGCAGTGACCGTGGTGCCTCCCCAGCGCCCATGGAGTACATCAGCACACGGGGAGGTGTGGGGGCTGTTGACTTCGAGGGAGCCCTCTTCTCCGGCTACGCGCCCGATGGGGGCCTCTTCATGCCCCAGTCCATCCCCACGCTGGACCGGGACACACTGCAGAGATGGAGCCGCCTCTCCTACCGGGAGCTGGTGAAGGAGCTCTGCTCCCTCTTCATCACGGCCGAGCTGGTCCCGCGGGACACGCTCAACGGTGAGCCACAGCCACGTGGGGAGCTGCTTGTGGCAATGTGTGCGAGGATTTTGGGGTGTTCAGATGCACCTGTCTGCCTTCACCCCTTCACAGCCCCCAGAGAATGGAGTGCTGCACCATCGCGTGCTCCTTTCTCTATCCTCTTCTCTCTCATCTTGCTGGGGCTTGTTACCTTCTGGAAAAGGCATCCCCTGTGCAATAGGGATGGCTGATGCTGTGGTCCCGCTCACTGCTGGGGGACTCTGCTGCTCTGATGGGCTCCAGACCTGTCCTGACGCCACAGCTCTCTGCTGCTCCACACTCTCATTGAGATGAAATTTTTAATGCTTTTAATGTTTAACAGCTATCACTTCCACCAGAGGGCAGCTGCAACCTCTGTCTAAACAGCACACTATCATAACATTCCAGTTTCCTGTATTTTAAGTTGTAACACAGGCTGCTCTGATTGTGTCAGGTGTCCCCTGGGGTCTCTTGCCATAGAGCTGTTGAAGATAATAAATCTGAGATGTTTTACTCCTAATAACTAAGAATAACTTGCTGGATATCTGTCAACTCTCCAGCAACTGAGTCTTTGGTTGTGCAGAAATATTCCCAAGAGCATGAAGATACAGCAATCATAGAATAGTTTGGGTTGGAAGGGACCTTCAAAGATCATCTAGTCCAACCCCCTGCCATGAGCAGGGACATGTTCAGCTAGAATAGGTTGCTCAGAAAAAGAATACTCCTCTACCTAACAGCCTCTTTAATCATTTTCCCTCTAGACCTGATCGACAGGGCCTTCAGCAGGTTCAGGCACAAGGACGTTGTCCATCTGTCCAGGTTGAAGGACGGGCTGAATGTGTTGGAGCTCTGGCATGGGGTTACATACGCATTTAAGGATCTGTCCTTGTCCTGTACGGGACAGTTTTTACAGTACTTCTTGGAGAAAAAGCAGAAGCATGTCACTATTCTGGTGGGTGAGTATGCCTCTTTGTAGGGGGTAGAATTTCTGAGCAGGTCTTTACCTTGAGAGACGTTATTCCACTGCCCTCCCTATGCCACAGGATGGTATTGCCTCGTGGGTATTGGGTGAGTGGTCTCTGGGTGAAGCCAGGGTGGCAGATCTAGCCAAAAACATCTCACGGAGCATCTCTGCAGTGATACGGGTTTGACTGAAGAATCAGTTTTTGCTTTTCTTGGCTCCTCCTCACTTTGAAACAGGGACTTCAGGGGACACGGGGAGCTCGGCCATCGAGAGTGTGAGAGGGCAAAAGAACATGGACATCTTTGTTCTGCTGCCCAAGGGCCTCTGTACTCAGATACAGGAACTTCAGATGACCACTGTCGTTGAAGACAACGTCCACGTCTTTGCTGGTTGGTATTGCTGTTGCACTGTCTACTTTATGGCCATGCTGTGACAAAACTGTGCCCCTAAAAGTCTCAGGGGGCTGCTGCTTTAGCAGCTGCAGCCAGCTGGGCCATTGCTATCACGACCACTGTGCCCAGATATCTGGCTAACAGGAACCTATATCAGATCACAGTATCACAGTATCACAGTATGTTTGGGATTGGAAGGGACCTCAAAAGATCATCTAGTCCAATCCCCCTGCTGGAGCAGGAACGCCTAGGTGAGGTGGCACAGGAATGTGTCCAGGCGGGCTTTGATGTCCCCGCTTGGATGAAAAGTGGTTCAAGGCTTATTGTTCTCCTGACCACAGATCAGAGCTGTCTCCATGCAGGTCCTTGATGTTTAGTTGCACTGAATTCAACACCATTTCTTGACACTAAAAGGATGGAGAGTCACCCCTTCCCTCTGTCACCTCACCTTCACGGGTGGTCCATCCCCTCCCATCTCACCAACCTCATGGTGGGGATCACCATGGGGTGCTTGAGCTGTCCCATGGACTCCCCTGCTCAAACAGGTCTCACCTTGGCCTATCCTGGCAAATATATATTCTTGGCATAACCAAGATCCCAGAGTGCAACGTTTGTAGTAACCACCCGGCATCCACATGGTGCTACTCAACCCCTGGCTCCTACAGATCAGGACACCCCAGAAAACCCCATGGCTTGAAACTGGCCCTATTTCTGAGCAGAAATACTTTATGCCTGATGCGCTGATGTTGGCAGATCTAATCTTTCCTTTCTCCTTTCGCCAGCTCATGGGAACAGTGATGAAATCGATGAGCCGATCAAGGAACTGTTTGCTGATGTCGATTTTGCCAGAAAATACAATCTGATGAGCCTGAATTCAGTCAATTGGTCTAGGATTATGGTCCAGATCGCTCACCACTTCTACGCTTACTTTCAGTGTGCCCCGTCCCTCGATACTACCCCGCTGCCAGTGGTGGAAATTGTTGTGCCAACAGGAGGAGGAGGAAATATCACAGGTGAAGGGAAAAAAGACAGGTTAGATAGGGAAGAGAGTGCTGTGACCTATGGACTGAAAGCACTTTGCAGATGCTGGGTATTGTTATTTATCAAAACACCCACTGTCTGGTAGGATTTCTTCAGAACCACTTCTATTTTATTACTCATGCATGGTTATTACTAATTTAGGTGTCACTGATGCAAGGTGCAGAAAATCCCAAACCACCTTCTGATGATGACTGTAGCTATCTTGGGGATGGTCACTTTAGAAGAGGACAGAATGTGTTTGATCCAGGAAAGAGGGAAAATACTGTGGCTCTTATTTCCCAAGTGAGACATTAACAGAGGTGTGGAGTCCTTCCTGGTCCTACTCTGTTTTGCGTGGTAGTGCGCAGCCAAGAGAACCACTTTTAATTGCATAGTCTGGCCTTCTAAATGTGAGTCCTTGATTGCCTCCATCCCAAAACAGGCGTAAAACTGTCTCATGAAAGCAATAAAGGATTCCATGCACCCAACTGCATGCACTGTATTTCCAGGCTGCCCATCTGAGGCAGCATTAATAAGCTGCAAGAGCCCAAAAGCTTCACCTCCTGTGCTTGAACGGCAGCTGCCTGACCACTTGGTCCCCTGCCCACCCATCTTCAAATGTGGAGGTGCCCAAGCGTCAGCATTTGATGGCAGGTGGAGCATTGCATCCCTAGTGCTCTACCAAAACGTTAAAGACAGATATCTCAGCATCTGCTGGGGACTGCAATTTGTGTCTGCTTCTGAGCTATATGCTCAATCAGCTTGTACAGTGACTTCTCTACTAAATCTCCTTTGAATGTTTCTTCATCAAGCACACGCGTATTTTTTCACATTTTTTCTAGCTGGCTGTATTGCCCAGAAAATGGGTCTCCCAGTTCGGCTTGTTGCCGTTGTTAACAGCAATGACATAATTCACAGAACTGTTCAACATGGAGATCTGTCAGTGTCAGAGAGTGTGAAGGCTACGTTAGCATCAGCCATGGACATTCAGGTATGTAATGAATTGATCAAAATGCAAGAATACCAAATATTATATATTTTTTGTAACTTTTTTTCCTCGTACTTTGTTTTACCTGGTTTGTGAGAGCATAATTCTGCCACTGGCAATGCCTTTCAGCGATGCATTAAAAGGTGTGACTCATGTTCAGCATTTATGCTGCAGACTGCTGAGCTGAGGTAGATCAAACACCTTCTTCCTCACTTTTCAGGGCTTGACTTAGTAATTTTCGTTGTTAAATGCTGGGTTTCTGGGGTTTCATTATGTGCAGAGTTAGCAAGAGAGGGATGTTTTTTCTGAAAATGTGAGACTTAGAAAATTATAAAGCCCATCACATCTCAAGGGGCTTTTTTGGTGGTTCTGAAAGTCTCCACCAGGAGCAGAAGAAGAAACCAGGAAGAAGGAAGGGAAGCCCAGAAGAAGTGCCTCATCTATGGCCATCTGCAGTTTGCTCAGAGCAAAACAAGTCTCAGCAGGCAGGCAGAGGCCTCAGAAATGAAAAGTCATGAAGGTGCAGAAACCAAACACCTGGAAGCAAATACCTCCCATTTCATACCTACCCTGTGATCCACAGGAATTGAATCTACTTACAAACAAATGACCAAAATGTGAAACACTTGGGGTTGTATCACTGTGGCCTTAAGATACCTGGATTTCCCAAAAGCTGTTCAAACACAGTGGGAGGATCTGGGAGCCTGGAGGAACTGCCATACTTTGCAGAAGTCCTTATGCCCCTGTCACCAGGCTGTTGTGGTCTGCAGCTTGACTTTCCTCCTGTGATGTGAATTCATGGGGCTCCTCAGAGCTCAAAGAGTAGTTGGGCTCCTGTGTCCCTTCAGTAGCGCTGGTCTGCTGAGACACGTAAGCTTGTGCCAGACTTTGTGGTCATGAGGGAACGCAGCCGGGTGAGGTGATGTCCAAAGATTCCCAAGGAGCTGGATGGGTGTATCCTTCTCCATGGCTGTGTGGGACATCATCATTCAGCTCACATCTATAGCATCCATGCAAATATTTCCACAGCTCAACAGATCATTCATGCTGGAGGCGACTTCAGGAGGTCTCCAGTTGGGAGCTGCTCAAAGCAAGGTCAGCCCAGATTCCTCAGGGCTAGTCCTGTCAGGTGTTGGAAATCTTCAAGAATGGAGAGTGCACAACCTCTTCAGGTTGCCTCTACTGCAGTCAAGCCAAACCAGAGAAAAATTTCCAGTTAGACACTAACTGAGAAGTTGAAGATGAAGCAGAAAGTCTAGTGTGAATGAGCCTTGCAATTCCAGGAGCAATTCCAGGAGCATCACAGCAGACACTGTGTCCTTGTGGTACCTGAAACCAACCAGGAGCTGTTCTCTGGCCCTGAGGTCAGGAAGCATCATGTAACTTAGGTCCACGTGGCAAAACTTTCCTTGGGAACAGTCTCCAGCATGATCTGCCCTCTGAGTTGGGCCACAGTGTTCTTCTGGACAACTCTAGTGGCACTGGGCAAAATCAACAGCAAGGCCAGTGCTCACATCAGTGTCCTGGCCCAGTTCATCTTACTGGTGTCAGTGTAGTAATCTGTAGTGGAAATGGTAAGGCTGGTACAAATGGATGGTGAAGGGGAAGATCTGGATGTGGAAAGGAAGGACAGGAGAAGGGGTGTCAGGAGGATGGTACTGGAGGCACCTCTGGTAGCAGGTCACCGAAGTCCAGACTTGATGACATGTAGCTTCTCAGGACAGCCAGGCCGGGAAGCAGAGGACAACCTAAATTGGTGAACAACCTAAAGCAAAGGGCAAGCTGTGCCCAGACTAGACTGAAGATTACAGGCTGGAGGCCCTTGGAAATGATGGTGGGAAGATGAAGAACAGGACTGGGGTCATAAGCCACCTAAATAAGGACACAAAAATCTGAGTAACTCCTGATGACTCTCTGAGGTGCGACAAGATGGAGAGATAAAAGGTCATGGATACTGTCAGCTGCTAAAAGATACAAAGAGCTTATCCAAAACCAGCACTGGAACCCAGGAGATGTGATGAGGACTCAGCAGTTGGTGCCACTTCTCCTGTCTGTCCCTACAAAGTGTCCTGGCCAAACCACCTGGATAAACGTTTCTTGGCACTTGTGAGCGCGCAGGAATGAGGCAGCGAGCACTGAAATCGGTTTGGGACCCTCCTGCATGGTCTTGCACGGAGTTGCAGTGTTGCAACACTGATTGCTACATGGCCATACAGGCCAGTCAGGCCCTATATGTACATTATATGTTCATAAAGCTTATCGGTCAGCCCCGCAGGGAGCTGGGTGTCTCATTAAGTCACGCGGAAGCTGGGTGACTCACAGCAGCATCTGCAACACTGAGTAAACAGCTGGATATTTCTGGTTCTCAAATACATAGTGTGTTATTAGCCCGGGTTCCTCAGGGTGATTGTACAGATGTGGTCATGCCATTGATTCATCAGTTGTCCTTTCATTAAGTTTTTTTTTAATCTGATGGTCACTGCCAGACTGCTCTGACAGGTCAGAGGTCTGAAGGATGCTGGGTTCCCAAAGGCTTGTCTTGCACGCCTTGTCTTGTAGGTGTGCAAGGAGAAGACACAAAGCCCACCTCAGACTCCAAAAAAAAAAAAAAGGTGGCAATAGGACCTCAACCCTAATTAGACATCAGAGCATCCCCACAGGTGCTATTCCTCCGAGATATACACTTGAATTTCTGCTACTTACCTGTTGCATTGTTATCCCAGGAGCCTTACAATATGGAGAGGATCTTCTGGCTGCTCTCAGGCTCCGACAGCCACCTGACGAAAATGTTGATGGAGCAATTCAGCGCGTCGAAAAGCCTGAAACTACCAGAGGATTTGCACAGGAAGGTCAGTTCCTCATGCATGTGGCACCATGTGTGTGTGGGGGGTGTGCGTGTGCAAGGAGATTTACCACCACCAGTTGTTTTCAACTCATATTCAGAATAAAATATCATAGTGGAGACTTTCCAACCAAAAATTTTAGCATGAGGCCAGAGAAGCTATATATCAACATGTGTGCATAGAGATCTTAAAAGACCATTTTAAATTATGTTTTTTGAAAGAAAACTCTTTCTTCTTTGCAAAAATATTTTTAAAAATGCCTACGATTATTTGAGTAGGATATGAAACCTCTCCTTCCTTGACCACTCCAGCTCTGGCATTGGCCATGCACCAGGGCATCACTTTGTGTGTGCTGGCTTGAACCTGATGGGGCACTTGGGAGTGGGTCTGCTGGGTTTGGTGCTGCAATTCAGCCTCTGTGTTGTGATAAATGGGAGCACAAACACAAAGCAGAGAGAAATACAAGAGGAAACTGAACATTTGAATTGTGAGGCTCTTTGGGCCAGATGCAAAGTCCTGCCTCTTCCCACTCAAGGTGTGCTGTCCCCTGCTGTGCATCCTTTGCCTGTCATGCACTCCTGCTTGCACAGGGGCAAAATAAGTACTTAAAAATACATTATTCCAAGAAAGAAGAGCTATTACACTGAGGTGCGTTTTACAAACCCTCAGAAACTCCCTTGGAGCATGCAAATAGCAGTGTGGAGCTGAGCAGCTGAGTTTTGGCTCCTCTCCACCCACGCTCCCAGCACCTGGGGATGGAAACCCCTCACTCCTGCCCTCACCCCGTGGTGGTTTCCGTCAGTGCCTCATCCCCTGACTGCATCACTAACCCCTTCTCCTTCAGTCTCTGGCAAGTCTCATGCCCCAGCCTCCCTATTTCAAACTGCTTTGCTGAGTGCCCCTGCTGGGAACGCCTGGGGTGGTGATGTCCTGAGCAAAGCTCCCCTTTTCCCCCGGGGCTGCAGCTCTCCAAGACCCTGCAGTCGTGCTCGGCTTCCGACGAGGACATCGTGCGAGCCATGCAACGCTGCTGGGAGGACAACCGCTACCTGCTGTGTCCCCACTCCGCCGTGGCTGCTCACTACCACTACTCACAGCTGGACAGGTAAGGACAGACATGGTCCAGGAGCACTGGGGAGCGGCGCATCACTTCTCCTCTTGCTCCTGCCACATCTCCAGGTTGGGTTTTACTTCCATCAAAAGTTTTCTTGCTTTTCTTTTCCTTTCCAGCACGCCCCGGTGTTGCTTAGCTCCAGCCTCTGCAGCCAAATTTCAGGACGCCGTGCTCCGAGCCGGGCTGGCTCCCCAGCTCCCCCCCGAAATCGCCACCTTAACGTCTATGGAGACCAGGTCCATCCCCTTGGAGCAGGGGCAGGACTGGGCACAGGCGCTTCGGGAGCGGATTAAAGCCATGGCACAGCGGTGGGAGACACAGGGGGGTCAGTCAGCCCCCCCAGGACAAGGGGAGATCACCAGACAGGGAGTCACCCAGACCTGAGCTACCAGGGCACGGCTGGTCAGTGCCTCCCAGGGCTCATTTTCCATTCCCAGGAGAGCCCCGTGTTACACTGGAGAGGAGCCTACAGTCTCCATGCAATGAATTATTAGCAGCAACACACTTCGCCATTGAATTATGTAGAATATTTCATAATGTTTCCAGTGAAGAGCTCTGCAATTGTATCCTCTTTTTCCTACATATTCATAAAAACTGATTGAAACTCTGAATAAAGCCGCCTGTTTCATCATTACATGCTGTTATGGAAAGTTCTCCTAGCATTACCCAGTTACCACCTTCCTGAGCATTTTCCAGTGATTCTGGCTCCGTGCTGGGATGTTCAGCAGCTCCTAACATGCTAAACAGGAAAATTATGCAGGGCTGGAGTGGATTTGCTTTCCCCATCCCTATAAATTCAGCAGTGCCAGGGGTCATTCCTGGGCATCGAAACTTGTCCAGCGATAGTGTTAGAAAGCAGTAGTTTTCCATGGATGTGTTTATTTTAAGGAGTTATTTTCCAGTGCCATATTTCACAGCTTTTGGTCCTCGTCCTGCTGCAGACTCTTCCACTGAAACAAATAGGAAATGGGAAATTCCCCTTCAGCCCGAAACTTCAGGTCTTTCAATACTACGTTCTCACCATACACATATAAATATATAAATACCTCATGTGGGAGCTGCCTCCACAAGTCATGCATCTGGCAGGGATCTCTTGTGCCTAAAAAGAGGGGGAAAAAAATAGGAATAATTACACCAGGGGGGAAAAATCCCCCTTTGCCATTAAAAAAAAAAAATTCCCCCTTTGACATCAAAAGAAGTCCCGTAATGGGAGGATTAATTTGAATGTTTAGTGGCATTTAGCGGGGTAAAGTAAATTCTGTGAAGTGCATGGGCATGGGATGTTGCAGAATGTGCGGGAAGAGTGGGAAGCTTTGCCTGGGTTGCGAGCCGCCTTGCTGGCACCTGGGCAGCCTTTTCCTTGGTTCCCCCTCACGCCGCCTCCTTCCATCCCACCGAAACTCTGCAGGAGAAAAGAGACCCATATCTCCACCGAGACAGGGGCTGAGGCTGCCCCATCCCGATTCACAGGGGTAAGGGAAGCAGCTTAGTTGAATATAAATCAAAAAACCCACGGTGCTTGGATGCTGAATATTTTTAATGCTGACAGCTCTACCTGTTGCATGGATGGAGCAGTTGAGAGTAAAATGGTGGTGAGGTCTGGGGAAGGTCTGTTTTGTGAGGCCATCATTCACCCTTTTTTACAAGCCAAAGCAACCAGAAAATGTGTCTTATTTAAGGAATAATGCAGTCTTATCCTCAGGAATAACCTTGCCCTAAAGGATGGCTTTGTGCTGGGGGCTGATGCGAGTCACCGGTGATGTTGATGAGAAACCCCCTGATCCCGTTTGATCCCCATGTTCCGCTGCCCCTTTCATTGATGCACACGATGTACTCATTGGACTCCACCACCTTAATAACAAACTGCCTCCCCAAATCTTGCGGTTCTCAGCCAGGGACGGCTGCCCGGTTGTAATTTAGCTCTTAATCATAGCTTAAGACACCCTGCAAGGGGGAGAGGCCTGAAATTGCACCCAGCTCCACATCCAAGTGAGAGATTGCAAATCCAGCTTGTTGGTGGGAACCGGAGCAGGAGGGGGAGGCGAGAGGGTGAGGGGCTGGACATGGACCCTGTTCGGAGAGCATGGGGATGGACTGGGTGAGGGGTGCTGGGCTCGTGGCCTGCCAAACCATAGAATCATCGAATAGTTTGTGTTGGAAGGCTCATCCAGTGCCACCCCTGCCATGAGCAGGGACATCTTCACCAGCTCAGGTTGCTCAGAGCCCTGTCCAGCCTGGCCTGGGATGTCTCCAGGGATGGGGCATCCACCACCTCTCTGGGCAATCTGAGCCAGGATTTCACCACCCTCACTGTAAAAAATTTCTTCCCTATGTCCAGCTTGAATCTCCCCTCTTTTAGTTTAAAACCATCACCCCTTGTCCTATCGCAACAGACCCTGCTAAAAAAGTCTGTCCCCATCCTTCTTATCGGCCCCTTTTAAGTACAAAAAGGCCACAATAAGGTCTCCCTGGAGCCTTCTCTTCTCCAGGCTGAACACACCAACTCTCTCAGCCTGTCTGTTTTGCAAGCAGCAAATTTGGCAAGTACAAACCCACGTTCTGGGGGTATATTCCATCCAGTAAGCAGCCGGATGGAAAAGGTTCCAGCCTCACTGAGGGAAGGCATCAGACAATGCCCATGTGGGGTGAAAAGGGGTTTAATTCTCAGCCATCCCTGAGGGTACCCCTATGGGGTGAGGATGTTGCTTCTCCCCCAATCAAAACCAGATTTTGTTGGGGCAGGACAATACAAAACTTCTCTCTGAGATTTCCAGGACAGAAGCGTAGCAGGAAAAGCCTGTTTCACACCTGGAGCAGAGTCGGAGGGAGCACAGGCAGGCTCAGCTTGCAGGGCGGTTATGCTTCTGCAGAGGGCAATGCATGGTTGCCCGTGGCAGCCTGAGTGTGGGGATGTGGGGATGGACCTGGGTAAGAACAACCCTTGCTTCCGTTATAAATTGGGAAATGACCTATTAGAATGCAATGCAGGGGAAAGGGACCTGGGGGTCCTGGTGGACAGCCGGGTGACCATGAGCCAGCATTGGGCCCTTGTGGCCAGGAAGGCCAATGGTACCTGGGGTGGATTAGAAGGGGGTGGTCAGTAGGTCGAGAGAGGTTCTCCTGCCCCTCTACTCTGCCCTGGTGAGACCACACCTGGAATATTGTGTCCAGTTCTGGGCCCCTCAGTTCCAGAAGGACAGGGAACTGCTGGAGAGAGTCCAGCGCAGGGCAACAAAGATGCTGAAGGGAGTGGAGCATCTCCCGTGTGAGGAAAGGCTGAGGGAGCTGGGGCTCTGGAGCTTGGAGAAGAGGAGACTGAGGGGTGACCTCATTAATGTTTACAAATATACAAAGGGTGAGTGTCAGGAGGATGGAGCCAGGCTCTTCTCAGTGACAATCAGTGATAGGACAAGAGGTAATGGGTTCAAATTGGAACACAAGAGGTTCCACTTAAATTTGAGAAGAAACTTCTTCTCAGTGAGGGTGCCAGAGCCTGGCCCAGGCTGCCCAGGGAGGTTGTAGAGTCTCCTCTGCAGACATTCAAACCCGCCTGGACACCTTCCTGTGTAACCTCATCTGGGTGTTCCTGCTCCAGCAGGGGGATTGGACTGGATGATCTCTTGAGGTCCCTTCCAATCCCTGACATTCTGTGATTCTGTGATTCTGTGTGAGCTGTCCTCACGAACTTGCTGTGTCCCACCACCTTGCTCAGGGACCATGGCATCCCTGGCAGCTCCCACAGCAGGAGCTCCCACTTCTGCCCCTAAATGTGTGCCCAGGGCTCTGCTTGCTCCTCTTCGGGTTTCTGATTGAGAGGGAAGGTCAGCTTTGTTTGATGGAAAGATGGAAAACACGAAGAGGAATGTCATGCAGAAAAGCGGTACCTCCTTGCTCAGCATTTCGATAGGCTCTGCAAGCTCTGACAGCTTGACATGTTCCCATGTTAGCAGTAGGTTACTTCTGCACCTTTTAGAGCTGTTCAGATCAGATTTGTGAAATAATTAATCTCATACATCAACTGCTCACATTTTTCCCCAGGAAAAATTCCAGTTTCAGGCGCCTCACCCTGAGCAAACCTGACCCACACATCCTAGAAGACAGCGTTGCCCACTGGCCAGTGACCATCGTCTGCAGAGACCTCATGTCTTGCCAGGGACGTTTCCCTGGAGGTTGGGACACCCTTCACACTACGGGACAAGGCTGGAATGTGGTCCTAGCCCCTAAGTACCTCAAGTAGGAAGTATTGTATTAGGATGGAGATGCAAGGTATCGGGATGGAAATGCAATGTATTGGGATAGAGGAATAGGGTTCCTTATGGTTCAGCTGAAGGTTTCCAAGGAACAGCTTAGACATACCAAAGCATCTTGCTGTCCTGTAGCCATTTGCTGGTGTGTTCAACAAGGGATTAGGGTGTTTGTCCCAGCATGGGTTAGGATCTGTCTGGCTACACGTGGGGTCTACCCTTTAAATCATCTGTCTCAGCTAGCGGTCATCACCTGGTGTTGCTCCCCATGGAGACATCAGCAGCAGGGCCACACTGTGGTTCATCACTCCAGACACTAACAGTGCTGTTAAGAGTGCTATTAATTAAAGGAGGACATGGTATGACTGGCTGCCTGCAGTGTTGGTTGAGCTAAAACTGGGGGGATAATACAAATCCCCAGTGAGCTGCGGATGAGGATGCTGCTTTCCATGAGCAGAGCAGTCCAGCCTTCTCCTGTGCTATGTCGTGGTGCCCGTCCCCATCTTCCGACTTGTGGCCACCCCAGCCCTCCCACGGAAGGAACTGATTTTGGGGCATTTCCTCCACTGATCGGGGTGTCACGTCCTGCTCCAGCGTCACCTTTATGGGTTGGGAGGAGGAGTTTGCAGTAAATTCTGAGCCAATTCTTTAAAATAGTATTCTGAACGTTTGGGAGTTGAATTATTATTTATAATGCCCTGAGGGCACCGTGTAATTTATGGACAGGTATGAAGACAAGCAGGCGCTCAGACAGGGGGATGAGCCCAGTGTAAATGCCAAGATAGAAAGATAGATAGATGGATAGAGGAAGATAAGCTTCTTGGCCAAGAGAGCTGGAGATTGAAAAGCCTGTTCTCATAGATCTCTGCTGTCCTAGGGTAATATCTACTATCCCAGTACTCCCACTCCATCGAAAGACATCTCAAATCTGGTGCAAATGGTTTGTTTACTCTTTTTTAGAATTAATTTATCCCAAGTGCTAGGGAAAAAAAAAAAAGAAAAAAGGAATTGCTTTGTTGTTGCAATTTGCTGCTAGGCATTCCTATGTGTGCTAATGATAAGTATTAATTAAATAGCTTGCTGTTGTCTTTTAAATGCAGTTCTTTCAGGCTGTAATTAAAGACAGACACCCAGCCCTTTCTGTCTGCATAGAAAGAGGCAGGCAGGCCTCTGGAGCTCTGCACTTCTTTCCTTGTAACAGAAGTGGAAAATGAGGCAAAACCAGTTTCCATTGAAAACTCACCACTCTGTGCATGTCCTTCACGGGGAAAGCAACCAGCTCAAGGAAATTAAAGGAATACGTCTTCCAAGATCTCAGCCCTGCAATCAAAGTAAGTTGATATGCCCTTAAGATTTTGCTGCTTCATACATTTTAAAGGCAGAGGAGATCGCTTTGTTGGATCTCCGGTGCAACACAGGCTGTTGAACATCACTCTGCCACGTTCATCAAGCCCAGAAAAAACTAGTTGGCTTATGAACATCTCAATCTGAAGATCTGGAGATAAGAGTCCATCCCTCCCACTTGCTTTTTGGTTTCCTCATTTTTTTTTTTCACCCTTGCTGTGAAAAAAGCAGGCACTGCTGTAAATCCCTGTGCTGCTTCCGTGGGCAAAATCAACCTCCCAACCCAGGGTGGGCTTCCCGGGGAAACCTCAGCTCCCACCAGCCCTGCTGCCCTCTCGCCTCCCTGGCTTTGAATAGAAACTCAGCACTAGAGCCCTCTAGAAATTGAAATAAAAAGGTCAGATGCTCACGTGGTGGAAGGCAACCCCCAAACAAAATTTGCCATATGCCTGTGATGCTGAATGGCAGCTGCTTCCAACGTTATTCCTGCCCTCAAAGGCAACTGGGCTTTGCTTATCCAAACTGCTGCTGTCAATCAATAAATACATGAAGTGACATTGGCCATCAGCTGTATCACTTATAAGAGCAGTGGGGGAAGATACAGCTCACCCGGAGGATGCCCTGGTTGGTGCTGGACTATGAAAGACAAATTTCTGTTCCATAGCCACAGCATGGAGCAGGGGAGGGAGGAGAGGAGGTGCAGGGGGAACAGAACCAGCTGCTGCTGGTCACCCCAAATCAACAACAGCAGCAAAGAGCTTCACCATGGTGAAGATAGTGGGGAACCCGTTCAGCAGCTGCACACATACTGCTTTTTTTAATAAAAACATTTAAAGATATATATGTCTAATTCATAAACTGAGATCTGTAGAGTATGTGTAATAAATATACAGAGAATATAAGACAGTTACATTGCCTGCCTGAGAAGCGGTCCCTGATTTGGGGCAGGACAGCCCTTCAGGCCCCTGAAGTGATGTTCCTCCACCTTAACAACTCCCTACGCACTCCAGAAAACAGCCATGGTGCTTTCGGGGTCATTCCAACCCAAGATTGGATTGATCATGGGATTTTGTGTCCCCTCATCGCTGTGGACGGGTCTGTCCCATGGTTTTGATGCAGCCTGACAGGTACCCACAGGGAGCGAGGAAAGGGGGTCTGGTACCCTCTGCAGAGGGGACCAGCAGGCTGGGAGCATCACTGGGAATGTCGCTGTTAGCAGCAGCAGAAGTGGCTCAGAAGAGGATTTTTCCCAACTGTTTGCATCCCGTATTCAGAATTTAAATATTTAATTGAAAAGGAAGTTGAATTTGTTTGGATCGTAACAAAAGACTTTGTTCTACCAAAAAAAAATGAGCTGATTTTGAGCACAAACTTTTAAAAATTATTTAAAGCTGAATAAGAATAATATTTGGAAGCTAAACTGACTCAGTTTTATTCCAAATGGTTAAAATTGTGTTTGAGTTTTACAAAAGGAAGCAAATGTAGGAACTTTGGAAATTCTAGAAATCTTTAAAACACTGTATCACGGAAAAAAAGGTTGTATGGAGGAGAGGAAAAGTGTTGCCTTTCTTGAGCAAGAGGGTGGGAAAAGAGAGGAGCCAGCAGATGCCCTGCATGGCTCTGTCCTTGCCCTGACACCCCTGAGATCACCCCGAGCAGTTTAAGATCACGAGATACTGAGAACAAAGAGTTTGTGTTCTCCTTTTCGCTCCCTAGCTTCCTCGCCTTTTGGGGCTCCCAAAGCTGTTCAGTATTTTTAGGGTAGGCTAGAAACCACTTCTTAAAGAAAGTAGAGTGGAAAATCACATGTAAATTGGCTCCAGGAGGGTGATACTTTGAGAAAAATAGAAAAAAAATATGATTCCTGGAAAATATGTAATTAAGAAATGATGAGTACAGGAGGACAGTGATATTTCATGCAGTTCTTTGCTATCCATCTTGTTGCTTTTGCTTTGGGACTCCTTGAGCAGAGAGTATTGTGGATGTTTGCACAGCCTTTTGCCGATGAATATGAAACGGCAGCGGGATGCTGCAGCACAGCACGGGGAAGGCAGAGGGGGCTGTATATAAACAACATTATTTTGGCACCGGCCACACGAGGCAGAGCAGGACTTGCTGTGTTAGATCCTGGACCAATATGGAGAAAGAAAAGTGACATTCTTTTCTGCCATTGAAGTTTACAATCAGAGCTTTAAGCAAAAACTCCAGCTTTTGGTGACGGGGTCTTTTCTGCCACTGGCTTTCTACATAACCCTGGGGAGCATCGAGATGGGGTGAGGATTGGGGGGACCCTCCCACAGCCCATCCAGCCAGGGTGCTGGCACATGGGCAACTCTTGGGGTCCCACACTGGTGGGGACCGGGGTGCTACCGCCTCCTCACCCTGAGCTTGGGCCTCTGCAGCTCCACTTGGTCCCTACCTGCCCCACAAAGCACCAGCATCCAACCCCTGGGAGCTCCTTGCTTCCACTGTGCTGGGATGCTTGTGGGGATTAGCCGGGCTGTGCTCCCTAAACACATCACATGCGTTTCAATAGTTTTAATTGTTGTCTTTAAGATAATTACAGGCTGGAGAGAGAGCGGACAGGAAGAGCCCTGTGGATTCACACCAGGGCTTGGGCAAACCGTTGTGTACGGGATGGGTGATTTGCTGCTCGGCTGTGTTTTTCCTGCTTGAGAGAGTGGTTTGTACCCTGCAAGGAGGGAAGGACCACAGGTTCCCGCTCTCCATGGCTGGACAGCTGGAGTAAGGGGTTTTCCTGGCACCCCCCTCCACCTGCTCCATCCTCCAGGACTGGGATCGGCAGATGATGATTCTTCTTCATTCAAACCACGGCTTTTTCCTCCCTCCCAAGCCCGTTCAGAAGGGAACTCACACCTGAAGTGAGCAGGATGCCAAAAATAGGACTCAGTGGTGCCCAGAGATGAAGTGTCAACTTCACCCAGCCCCAGCACTCTCCTTGGCTCTTAGTGAGGCAAACCATAGAATGGTTGGGGTTGGAAGGGACCTCTGGAGATCATCCAGTCCAACCCACCTGCTAAAGCAGGTTCACCAGAGCAGATCACACAGGAAGGTGTCCAGGCGGGTTTGAATGTCTCCAGAGAAGGAGACTCCACAACCTCTCTGGGCAGCCTGGTCCAGGGCTCTGGCACCCTCAGATGTTTCTCCTTATACTCAGATGGAACCTCCTGTGTTTCAGTCTGTGCCCATTGCCCCTCATCCTGTCATTGGGCACTACTGAAAGGAGTCTGATCCATCCTCTTGACATTCACCCTGGAGATATTTATAAACGTTGATGAGATCCCCTCTTGGTTTCTCTTCTCCAGGCTGAACAGACCCAGCTCTCTCAGTCTCCCTTCATAAGGTTTTTTTGGGGATATTATGGTTTGTGCTGGTCCCTTGCTCTGTGCACATCCTCCATGGCCAGAGAATACATTTTTCTGATGATAAAGAGAGATATCTCAGTCCCTCCCATAGCCTGGAGTAATCCAATATCGCATGAAACGAGCACAGTGCCTCCTTTTTCACTATTTGCACCTTTCCTGCAATGATTTTGTTAGAGCTCCCCACCAGCCGTAGGGATAACACAACTTCCCAGGTGCTGCATGGCTGCAGAGGAGCCCGGACAGCGCTGAGGAACCCTTTTTGAGGAACAGGCCTTCCCCCAAGTTCACTGTGTACACAGAGTTTCTCTTCTAAAAATGCTGCAGTCTCTTGCACTCCCCTAACGAAGTGCGGCTTGAGCGCCCAACCTCAGAGCATCCGAGTTAATCCGTACAGACTCACATGTCCGAGGGCACCAGGGTGATTTGCCAGCCAGGCCGTTGTTTTGCCATGGTTTGAGGTGCTGCTGCTGCTGTTCACATCCCTCTGACGGATGGGACCAGCTGAGCAGCAGTGGTGAAGCATGATGGTGAGCCTGGATGGCTTCGCTCTCATCCGTCTGACTTTGTGCTGAAGAGGATGAGGAGCGCTCCCTGCCCTGTTCTGCCATCCTCCCCAGGAGATGGGAAACTCCCCATCTCTCAAATATTTCCTCCCCAAGTGCAAAAAAAATAGCCCAAACCCCATTTTTTTCTTGAGATCTTCTCTAGCCTGATGTGTCAGCATGAAATTCAGCAATGGTTTCTTGCCCTTGCTTTTGTAGTAACCTCTTAACCACTGATGCATTTTTAAATGAAGAGGAGATTTCATCCAAACACAAGAAATTGCTTTAGTTCATCCTGCTGGTTGAGGGACATCTCATGGCTGGTGTGGTTCAGAGGATCAGGCTGGCCGCTTACAGACGTCGAACCCAGCACTTAGTGAAGGGACAACATGGGGCACAGCATACTGAAGATGTGATTTGGTTTAATCCATAGAAGTCCATGTAATAGCACTTCCCCTAAATTTCTGCCCCATTTTCCACTCATGTCAGCAGGAATAAAAAGGAAAATGTCTCAAATATTTAAAAAGTGGTGAAGGTGAGCAGGGTCCTGAGTGCAGGCAGTGACAGGAATGGGTCCCATCGCTGCTGCCAAGGTGATTTTTGGGGGCCTGTTATGCCCTCCTTGTGGGGTTTGGACCTAGTTCTGCAGGTGATGGGTCAAGTCCACCGCAAATCCCAGCTGAGCATCCCAAAGGGCTCCTTGAGGATGGGATATTCCCCTTCAGGAGCTCCTGACTTTGCACCAGCCGTCCCTCACATCCCAGCCCCCTTCTTCCTCTCCCTTCACCCCTCCCTGCCCTGTGATATGATGCATTGGCAGAGAAATACAACAATCAGCTATTGCTTGATTACTTTCCACCCGTACTTCCCTCACAGGCACCTGTATTTCTGTAAATGTTTTTAATATTTGTTAATAAAAGCAGCTCCGGTAATGACATGCTTGCTTCCCAAGACAAAATTGTCGGGACTGGCGTTATCTAACAAACTAGTTTTGGCACAAGCGCCATTTCTGCCCATTCACGGGATTATCAGCCATCTCTGCAGCCAGCCCCAGCCCTCCTCTCTCATTCCTAGTTAATTGGTGTGAAATTGGAGCAAGTTCTCAGGTGATAATGTGTTTGCATTTACTGCTTCACTGAACCACCCTAGCCACTCAATCCCAGCTTCATTAAAGCCTCAATCTCAGCTTTTGCTCCTGGCTGTGAGCTTCAAACCCTATTTCCTGCGTGGCAAGACATACAGCCTAACACATGTCAGGAAGACAGCTTGAGCAGAGCTGCTGGGAACAAGCAAAGCGACTGCCCGGGCGCCGCTCTGGGAAAATCACGTTCGCGGCGGGAGAGATGCTCGGAGTCCCCGCGATGGCTTCACGCTGCATTGGTTGGCTGCCCGCACTTGGAAAAAAAAGAAGCATATTTATGCCCTTTAATTATCTTTGATTAATGAATTATTATTTTTTTTTTCTTGCAGCACTTTGAAGATAAAAAGCCTTCGCCTGAATTCTGTGATTAGTATTTAAAGACACAAGAGAAATATTTGTAGGCAGAAAAACCTAACCGAGGAATGCCTGTGTTCAAACATTCAATAGGGCCTATTCACAGGATCGGATTCCAGGGTTATTATTAGCAATAAGGTTATCTTTGGCATAATCTTTCTATGCACAACATGCTATTGGATTCCACCCTCCCATTTCGCTCGGGCCCTGGGGCAGACAGTATACAAATTCGATCTGGTTCAAGACTTGCAAGTGTTTTTCATATGAGAAGAGCTGAAGCCTGATGAAGTCTGCTGTGGTTAAGTTTAGGACGATCTGTAAGGTTTTTCAGTGCTAAATGCACTCCCGGGGATGCACCCGCTTTGGGGAGATGTGTGTTGCCCCCTGAGGTAGCTCCGGTCCTGTCAGCATATGTTGCTGTGAACCCACCGTGTATTGGGGACTTATGTGACACCCCATGGGCTGGCCCTTCAAAAAAGGGATGGGTCAGGCTGGTTCTACGCCTGCAGGTTGCGGAGGCGGCTCTGAGCATCTCCCCAGAGTGTGAGATTTCACAGGTCCAGAGACAAGTGTGGGCTCAGACATGTCTGGACACAACCAGGTAGAGCAGAGCCCTGCCGGCTGCCCTGCTGGGTCAATCTCAGTTTTTGGGGAGCCCAAAGCTCCTCTCTGGAGGGGTGGATATTCCCAGGGGTCCTGCCTGACCGCAGCTCCAGCTGGAAGAGCTGGGACATGAGCAGGGCTGGCTGTGGGCTCGTGGGGATGGGTTGATCTGGGCACGAAAGCAGAGAGCGGCTGCCACCCACCTCTTAATTTGGTTGTGTTTCCAGCTCTCGGTGAGTGGCTTAAAGCTAAAAGTAGGAGTTGGGGTTTTGTTGTTGTAGTTGGGTTTTTTTGGTGTGTTTTTTTTTTCTTTTTTTTTTTAATGGATGGTGGGTGTGATTTTTTCAAACGTGCTCCCCTTTGGCACGTCTCTGCCGGCAACGTCAGCGAGAGCCCCAGGACGTCTCTGCCTGAGCCCAGAAACACTTTCCTTTGAAACCCGCCTCGCGCGTCTCCCCAAATCCAACCCCCGAGCATCGCGGGTGGGAGGAGGCGAGGCCACATTCGGCGCCAGTCCTCCACTCCAAACAGCTTGGCCACTGTGCAAGGTCCCCAGATCACCCCAAAACCTGCTCTGAAAATCCATCAGGTCTTCTCATCCGTGGCCAGGGTCGCCAGCAGAGTAGGGCAGAGCTGAAATACATAGAGGCACATTAAAGGCTGGCTGCTGTGGCTTTGGAATGGCACAGCAATCCCCTGTAGCCTAGTTTTTAGAGAAAGTATTTTGTAGCTGGTTTTTCTCTTGGTGACTAAACAGGGTTATTAGGCCCCGAGTGCATCATTAAACCTGTTATTAAAAGTAAACATGTTGAGGAGAATATACTGGTGTGCAGCAAGCTCATCCAAGGCGCTGGATCCTCTGGAAAAGTCATTAACATTTGTATTTAAAGTGAACGTTGTTAAGTACATATTGGACTAATTCAGGGCCTTAGAGCTATTAAAATGACTACCATTAAAAATAAATATGTTAGGCAGAATATGTTGCATAATTAGAATTATTGCAGTGTTTACTCTGTTTTTTATACTGGCCTCTCATTTAAAAGGTTACTTGTATGTGTATATAATATACATGTGTTTTTTATATATGCACACGCATGGTAATGTTTCTAACTATATGTATTTGGTTATCTGTTATGTTAAAATGACTATGTAAGACAAATTTGACTTCCTTGTTGCAGGATGAGGCAGAGCCCTGGTGGAATGAAGTCTTGGATAAAACCATGGGGAAAAATAATAAATAAATCTTGGCTGTGTGTAAGTGTCGTGGCCATGGTCCAGTGTCCGTTGAGTTCAGTGGGAACCTTTCCTTGACTTTGGCGTGCTGGGTCAGACCTCAGGAATGTGCCTCCTGCTTTGATGATTTCCCTATTGGTAGGTCAGCTCCAAAAATCAGCAGCTTCGCTTTCCACAGGCTGTTCCGAGGCCAAGTTCCATCAAGCTTCGGAAACACGTCGCAGCTCATGCCATCTTGTTTCAGCCCAGTCTCCTGCAACTTGCATCTCCCTGTAGAGGTGGTGGGTTGGGATCACCTCACCAACACAGGGCTCTCCTCACACAGGGTCCTTGGTGTCTCCCTGCATGGGAAGGCATGAACCCACAAAGGGGTTTCTCCCAGCAGTTTTGGCCGTGAGCAGTGACTTTGGCCTCACTAACATCTGACACTGGTGGTGTCTTCTGCCATGGTACCTGCGTGAGAAGATGGCCTCAGCGCCAGACCAAAAGAGTGGGGCTGGTCTATCTTATAAATACAATCTATATAGTGTGTATATATATATATATATATGTAAAATAGAATCATAGAATAGTTTGGGTTCAAAGGGACCTTCAAATCTCATCCAGTCCAACCCCTGCCATGAGCAGGGACATCTTCACCAACTCAGGTTGCTCAGAGCCCCGTTCAGCCTGGCCTGGGATGTCTCCAGAGATGAGGCATCCACCACCTCTCTGGGCAACCTGGGTCAGTGTTTCACCAGTTTCAGCATAAAAAATTTCTTCCTTATATCTAGCCTGAAACTTCTATAGGGATCGTTGTGCTGAATGGAGCTACCTCCTGGGGACTTGGATGGGAGCTGAGGCTTTCATGCATCTGGGAAGGACCATTCAACAAAAATCTCAGCCATTACCATAGTGGCAAAGGGATTTTGTCCGGTAATTCCTCCAGGAACCCCAGTAACTCTAGCACCTCACAGGACCAGAGAAGACAGGACCACAGATCAGGGAGGAAAAAGCTGGACTATGGAATTGTATGGGATGGGAGATAACCCTTGAAGAACAGCCTGTTGGAGGGGTTTAGTTTTGATAATTAATTACAATGAGGGGAATAAGAAGTTGATTTCCTCTCCAGCCCTTCTCCTGGGTCTACTCGGGGCCTGCATCCCAGGTGCCAAGACCACCCCAACCACAGGGTCACCCTGGATGTCTGTGGTGGTCTTGGGCTGCCTGTGCACCCCAACCATTCACGTAGGTCACTTGTGGGGTTACCCCACCGGTATGGCCCAGTGTGTGTATTTTTTGGACTGGCATGACCCCAAATACCCATCAGCATAAAGGAGATAAACATCTGCCCCTCGCTTTCTAGGAAAAGAATTCTTCATGTCAGTAGATGGCACTATTTATTCTGTGATAAATGCAGGTGGTTCCCACCACTGCTCTAAACCACGAGGTGGACCTGGCAGAAGAAGCACCAGACAGAGGGCAAGCTGCTTCCCAAGAGCCCTATTGGTCCCAGGAGCCAGCCATGGGGTCCATGGGGGACTGTGGCTAACCGATGCCAGGAGCTGGGCAGAGGGTCTCCAAGGTCTCTGTGGAGTCCTGTCCTTCTGGAGGTTGCCTTCCTCTTGGGTTCAGCGCCCAAAGATGAGTTTAACGATCATCAGCCCAAACCTCAGGCAATGCTGCCAAACCACAGTGCTGCTTGTTTTGTATAGGCTCTTTCTTTGGGGTTGAAATTTGGTGTTTTTTGCTGATTTTCCAGGTGGAAAGGGAGGAGAAGACAGCTTTTGTGCCCCTGTCTTCTCCTCTTTGCCTGCACTCAGCTCTAGATGACACTACTGTGACCGCTGTCCCCTGATGTTCATATCTGGAGAGATGCCTACAGCCAGGGGTCTCATTCGGACAAGTCCCACGGAGGGGATTCACCACTTTTATAGGCCCTACAAGCTTCTAATATCAGTTGGAAAAACCCTTGCCCAGCCCTGCCCCAGCCCTTGGGGAACCGTAAGGCCCTGGGGCTGCTGGCTCCTGCTCCACCCTTGCTTTCACCAGCACAGAGACATGTGCCGAAGGGCTCCTGGCTGACCCTAGCTGCAATGGTGGTTGCCAGTGACCAACCAGGGGGTCATTCTCCACCTTGCCGAAGCAAACTGCATCTTCGAGAGGTGCTACTGAGCGTAACTGAATATCTAAATAATAAAACAAAACCCTGCTGGTGGGAGTACAGCTGCTATTACACTTATTATTTAATTGTGGCGGTGTTTCAGAGCCCTAGGCGTGCACCTGGACCCCTCGTGCTAGGTGCTGTACAAACAGGATGGAGGAGAAGACTTTGGCGTTTAAAGGCATTGAGTCATTCCTTCGCCCTCTCATCTGAAACCTCAGCTTTGTCTAAAACCTTTAGGATTTTGTTTAATGGGTGCAGCTAATGGTGAGGTAATCAGGGAGCCTTTTGACACAAAACTGAGCCATCAGTGGGCTGGATGCCTTTTGATCTCACTGCGGAGCAAAGGCGTTGAGAGGAGAAGCCGCATGGTGGGGTACCAGGAGATATTCCGCGAGTGGGCGGCTGAGCCAGGCCCGGGGCCACGTTTCCCACACTGAGCCCCTTGTGTCAGGACCCGGCCAGGGACCATCACCCTCATGCCATGTCCTAGCGAACTCTGGGGACCTGTGGGCATGTTCTCAACACCACTCAGATGTTGCCCAAGAGGAGATGGGGACCACTGTGGTGACCATCCTTCTTCACTTCCTGCAGAAAGGGGATGTCTGTGCGAGGCTTTCTGCTGACAGGACACTGATTTCCTCCACGAAGGCACCCAAACTGGGAAGTGGATGCAAGCGGTGTCCTCCCTGGGCTCCTGGATGTTCTGTTTCTGTCTGGCCAGCTCCATAGCTTTGCTTCCCAGAGGAAAACCATGGAAAGAGGAAAAGGTTCCTGGCAGGTTCCTGCAGCAGAATGGGGTCTGATGGATGCCCTGGGGCATGGATGGTCTCTGCTGGGTGGTTAGTTGAGGAGCCCAGGTTGTCCCTCCCATGGCCATGTGCACAGTGAACAGCCAGGCCAGAGCAGAAGTCCTCTTGGCTTCTCCTCTCAAAAATGACTTCACCCAAAACATTTGCTGTGTGGCAACTTTTGGTCAGGGCGTGAGCTGAGGCGATAGTTCTGCAATGACAGAGGCCCTGAGGTCAATTCGTGAAGTTATACTTGTAGGTACATTCTTTTGCACTGATCTTCTGCCTGGCAAGCTGGTACAAGCTACACCTGTAGGACTCCTTTCCCTTCCTGCTGGTGTGAGCTGGGTCTACCTCAGGAGATCAGTGCCGGCACGAGGGGAGTTGATGGGGGGACTCCAGGGTGGTGCTGCTCCTCTCCCATCATCCAGCACGGATGTTGTATGGGCTCATGGGCCATGTTCATGGCCTGCTGAGGTCTCAACCTTGTAGGAGCAGCCCTTTTCAGGTCAGCAGAAGAGCTGAGATCAAACCCTGCCATGCTACTGTTCAGCTGGGTGGGCCACTGTGTGATCACAAGGAAGGGGACCAGGGACATACAGATATGGCAGGAGACAGACTTGGATTGAGAACACAACCTTCTTCTCAAGGCTTATGCTAAGGTAATTACAAGAGTATGTTTAGAGTTGCTCCATTAGAAGCAGTAGCGTTGAGGGGTGTCCCCCCTCCTTTTCAGTGGTGGCTACCTCACTGGAAGGGGGAAAAGGGACTGATGGAAGTAGATCTGCTCCTGCTGGTGTCACATTACTTGGCATCAATGTCTTTGGGAGGTATAATGTAAAGAATAACCTCCCCTACAGCCATCACACCTGACTGACAATCAAACATAAATGAT
Organism: Patagioenas fasciata; assembly: GCF_037038585.1. Taxonomy (NCBI): domain Eukaryota; kingdom Metazoa; phylum Chordata; class Aves; order Columbiformes; family Columbidae; genus Patagioenas; species Patagioenas fasciata. Next base: position 6,634,952 of record NC_092523.1, on the reverse strand, counting down.
AAAATACATACATGATAATTTTATCATAAGGAAATAGAATAACAGGATAACAGCAGGAGTAATCCAACAGGTTATCAGCAACAGCCAAGTGCAAGAGCACCCTTTTCATCACCAAGAACGAAGATTTGCTGCTCTGCTTCACATTATACGTCATGTGTCTACAACAGATTGATGTCAGCCTGGAAGACCAAGCTACTCACAAAGATGCTTCTAGAGCAAATGTCGAATAGTCCTGAAAAATGACATCTCCCTTGGGCTGCCACCAGCATGATGGGTTGAGTTGGTGTGCTGGTAGGTTAGATAGGTAAAGCTAATACCACAAGGTGATCTGTCTTGCTGCGTCACCGCATGGCAGTGCTGAGAGCCCAGGGACATGCCACTAACCCTACAGGTTGTCTTTAGATGGAGCGAGGACCTGAGACTAAACGTCTACCCTGTTCTGGGAGCTGGCATCCGCCGCTGAGGTCATCTCTGCCCTGAACAGTCGTCAGCACAGATCCCAACCAAGTAGGGACATGCCTGTGAGGTAGATAATTTTTTTCACTCCTAAACCCACTTTGCTGATCTTTCTCCTTGTTCCAGCCATGGAGGTGTCACACACCCTGTTTTTTCCTCCATTAATGCAAATTATTATTGTATCTCACTCAGCTTCAGTCACCAAGGGGGAGAACCATATGACTATATGCAGACAGGTAAAAGACCTACAGGTCTCATTACGCTCCCTTTATAGTTGATGGAGATCTAATCTGTACATCCAGGGGAATTTAGGGTGCACTTCATCTTGTTTGAAAACAGTCGTGAGCAGGCTGGGCAAATTGCACCTCCAGAGGGTGCTGAGGTACCCGCTCATCTCCAGAAGTCAACACTGCAGAGGCTGACTGGTGAATAATGGGACCAGACTCCTTTTAGTGGTGCCCAACGATAGGATGAGGGGCATGGACACAGACTGAAGCACGGGAGGTTCCATCTGAGTATGAGGAGAAACTTCTTTACTCTGAGGGTGCCAGAGCACTGGAACAGGCTTCCCAGAGAGGTTGTGGAGTCTCCTTCTCTGGAGACATTCAAACCTGCCTGGACACATTCCTGTGTGATCTGCTCTGGTGAACCTGCTTTAGCAGGTGGGTTGGACTGGATGATCTCCAGAGGTCCCTTCCAACCCCAACCATTACGTGCTTCTGTAATGTGAATGCTACCCTGGTCCCACCTGGCTGCCTGGGCCTGGGTAGTGAGTGGAGCAAAATAAACACACCCACAAGGCAACTGCTCCAAACATGTATCAGAAGATGGAGCAGGATGGTCCTCTGAGGCATCTTGTCTCTTGCTGTGGACTGTAGATATGCCATGGGTAGCTTCTAGGAGGTGTTAGCAGATGAGCATCCTCCCCCAGCTAAGCCTAAGCTCATTGCCTCCCACCAAGCTGCTGGAGAGCTCGTCAATATAGGCCCACCACTGTGGCTGCAAGAAGATGACTGCCGGGCAGAGCAGCCCAGGGCTGTGTGTTGGCTTCTCCACTGCAGGACATTCTTGTGCCCCACCAGCACGGCCAGGGTGTCCCGAACAGGGCTGTGGTTGCGGACCATGGGAGAGCCCACCTGCAGAGATGGAGCTTGTGGCTCAGAGCAGGGTGTGAATGTGGATGGAAATGTTAACTTTTTGGGACACAGCCTATCAGGGTCCAACATCTCCAACAGAGAAACCTTGGGGACCAGAGCATGTTTGTAGAGGATGGCATCTTGTACCTGTTTCTCCCTTGTGTTTGCTTTTCCTGGATCCAACCAGGTGAGAGTTGGGGAGTTTCTGGGAGCAGCCGTTACCCTCTAATTCCATGCTGGTATGGCCAGGGTGTTGGTGTCCATGCTTGGGGCCTGCCAGACCACCGAACTCATCCTTGGCTTTCACTGACATCTGTGGGCTTTGGGCCAGTCCTCAATAACAGGACAAAAAAGAGACCTGCAGAGAATCCCATCAAGGGAGAAGAACAAGTGGCACAAATGACTGGAGCTGGGTGGTTGGATGCTTCTCCCAACATCCCATTGTCTCTCCTGGTCTTAGCATCTCCTGCCAGGAGCTGAGGGCTTGGTGTCATGCAAGTGTCCCAGCGCCAGTGCACCTCTTTCCTTCCTTTTATCTGCAGATCGTGCTATGCTAACGAGGCACACGTACAATGTTTGTGTGTGCATGTGAGAGACAGAGCACTGATTCCTGGCCAAGGGAGAAAAATCATTAGTTACAGGCTCTGCAGGACTGAACTTGATGAGGAACTTGGGGCTTTGCCCCGACAATGCTGGGCGCTGGTGCATTATTCAGTTTGTGGCTATGTTGATTTGCAGATCTAATCGCTCCAACAACACATACAGAAAATTAATTTGGACGTAGGCCCGGTTTCTAGAGAAAGTTGGACCTAAAGGCGGGAGGTTGGTTGTGTGGCTGAGGCAAAGACCCAGGCTGGGGAGTATCTCCTTCCCAGCTCTTGAGCCTCATGGAGGAGATGTGATGGGGATGGAGCGGCAAGGAGCCATGGAGGTTAGTGGTACTGAAACATGTGATAAATGGGACTCTGTCCTCATTGTGTCTTCCTAAACCAAAGCCCTAATCCCTCAAGTGTGGCTGTGTTCATATGTCTTGCACTGGTGGGAGATGAGTTGGGTGAGGGAAAGGATACTGTCCTCTCCCCAACAAAGGGATGGCCCACAAGGGATGCCAATTCAACAGATTGCTTGTATAAAAGGTATCTGATCAGAAAAACATGGCTGTTGAGAGTCTAACCAGTCTCATTATTCCTGGACTACCAGAGCCTTCGTCCCCTCTCCTCCTCCTTGCCTCCCTGATGGCTCCTGCCCCCATCAGAAATCAGCATCTCCTCTCAGTGGAGAAGAAAAGAGCTCCCAGCACCCAAGATTCCTCCAAGTAGGAGGAGGTACGGGTTTGGGGTGCCCCCAGCCATGGGGGGATGCTGCCTGCCCTCCTGCCCAGCCTGTGTGAGCCGATGCCATGAGAGCCAGTGGTAACCACTAGGCACCCGAGTTGTCTTGAATCACCTGGTGAGAATTCTCCCTCCTTTTGATCACAGACTCCTTAATGTTGCCTTCAGCCCTGGATGTGCTGAATGGCTCCCTTTTAAAATTGGATTTAAAAGGGAATTAGGGACTAATTAGGTCTAATCAACAGCAGTGGCTGTTTTAGACCTGGTGCCTCCAGTTGACATCAAAGGGTGGAGGGGATGGGATGAAGCCGGAGGAAGCGTTATCAGCAGCAGGAAAGATTTAGACCCTGCAAAATCCACCCCCCTGGCAGGGAGTTTTGTGTCCCTAATCCCTCTGCTCCCTGCGGGCAGAGAGGCAGCGGGATCCTCTCTCACTGGAGACAGGCGGGCTGGAGAAGTCCTGATGGGAGCTCGGCATCACCGTGTCTGTCTCCTGGGGTCCACCTCCTCTGCCACCCCCCACCGCGAGCGACTGCTGATGGATTTGGGGCATCTAGGGGCATTCCAAGATGTGGACACCTGTTGGAACGATAAAGGACTCAGCACTCCGATTCAATGTGAATCATGCAAAAGCCATTTATTACAGAAACATGTCTCCTTATATACGCAACTATTCTCTAATCACGAATCCACGCTCCAAGCATGGATTCGCTAAATGAGTATCATGGGCAGTCCACATGCTGGAGCCCCACCGATGATAGGTCCGACGCCTCACGCCATGCTGAGGCCCTGTTAATGAAGAAACGCCCCTCTTTCTCACAGCAGATTCTGTTCTCAGCTTCTCGAAGTGGCCTTGAGATTCCTTTGGGCCTGACTAATTCAACAACATATCTCCTTCTAACGAAACCCCTTCATAGACACCAAGGTGGGGCTCCCAAGTGAAGGAGGTGAGGAATGAGAGGGAACAAGAGCAGTAGCAGAGGGAGGAGGTGGAAGGGGACATGGGGACGCATTCAGAGCTGGGGGAAGAAGGGAGGCAGCTATTTGCCTTCCCTGGAGGCTTCCTCAGATGTAGACAGGGTGAGTCAGGGCTGTTCATGCACGAAACTGCTCATTAGCAATATGAAGTGTGTCTGATGCAGGACCCCGAGCCAGGTTGGGTTTGTTTGCCCAGAGTGCAGCAATAGCAGCTGATTCACGCACAACTTATCCAAAACATAGAAGTTTCTCACCATTTTCTGCATGTCAGAAGGACCTGTATCATAAAGATCTGTATTGCCCAAATCACATAGTGTGATCTGAGGGCACGGGTGTTGTACAAACCTGGAGGTACCTGCTTCCCATTCAAAACACTGCCAGTTATCTCTCTTATGGGTGCTGTGATGATTTGGGCTGTTTCGCCACTGCTGGGAAGTCAGGGGTCAGGCTCAGCACCACGGGAGCTGTTTTCTGCCCTCTGCCCAAGCTGACGGTCCAGGATGAGAAAGAAAGAGTTTGCTGACAGCAATCGTCCCCATGATTCAGTTTACACGGCAGTATCGAGCAGTGGTTTAGTCCAGGGTGGGGGGGATGTTACGGATATCAAATCCTTTTAATGGAAAGTCAGATCTCGGCAGACAGCATTTTGGAGAGTGCACGGAAAACAACAACTATTTACAGGGTTACGGACGCAAATGCCCTTGAATGATACAAACCATCTTAAGGGGAATTTTTGCGGCTGATTAAGCGTAACCACAAAGCTTCAAGAAAACATGTGTTTATTTTAAGTAAGTAATGTTGATTACTAATGAGAATACTTAGTAGATATGATCAAAGGTAGCTGTAGTGCCGTCATGATATCAAAGACTGGGATGGAACGCTTAATTTAGATGTTGAAAAGCCAATCTAAGGTGAGCGTCTTGAAAGTAAATATCATTAACAGTATCTAGATTAGACCAAGGTATAAAAAGAGTTGGAGGTAACAGCTTTCAAATCTCCCGTATAAACAGGCAGGTGATGCTGTAGCTGGGGGAGGCGAGTCGGACAGGGAGTCTCAGGTAGGGGATGGAGCGTGGACCTGGCACACGCAGCCCCTGGCCGGGTTCCCAGCTCTGCCCATCCACATCTTGAGGGAGCTGGCTCTGTAGAGCCAGGGTGGCTCCTTTCTGCTCAAGTTAACCCAGAGGAAAGTGGCAGAAATGGGTACCCTCACCCCAAGCATCTCAAAGTAGTGGAGGGACATCTTGTGCTGGTAATCTGGGCTGGGAAGAGGGTGTCTTCCCTGCCAGATCAACCCAAGATGGTCACCACTGTCAGGAGGTCAGGCAGAAAGACAGACAGATGGGGCCAGCAATGTGGCTCGATGCTTCAGTGCTCATCTGTCTTGCCCTACTAACTGGGAGGCACCTGAGGAAAGGGCTCCACATGTCCTCCATGCCACCAGCCCCACTCCTGGCTGTAACGTCCCTTCAGTGAAGCACTGATGGGATTTGGGGTAAACAGGAGCTTATGTCCTCTCCTCTTGCTGACTTCGCAATGCAAGAAAATGTATGTTATTAATTTACTCTGTATTCGTCCCAAACACCCGGGCTAGAAAAACAAACAATGTTAATTGGAAAAAAATTGTGATGTGGCCCATGCTGTCCTTTACTAAAAGCCTGTGCCAGGTCCTTGGTCTGGCCACCTTCCTGGTGGCTCCAGGAGAACTCTGTCTCCATTGCTCTTTCCCCAGGACCATTGCAATCAATCCCTTCTCCATCCCTGCTCCTGCCACCAAGGAAGACAAAGCTCATCCCTGCCCAATGTTAGCAGGGACCCTCACAGCCAAAACACCCTGCTGATGGCCAGCACTCCCTGTTTCACTCCCACGCTCTCCAAGAGCCACTTTGGGACTACACTCCGCTCCGCACGTTTCCCTGGACCTTTGATCAAGCGCTGTGGGGCAGTGAACGGGTGCCAGTTTTTTGCCCTGCCTTGCGTAGGTTGGGAGAGCTTTGCCTTCTTGTTTGGAGCCTGGGAAGGACAGAGGGAGGCTGGAGCTGCTGCCTGCACCCCTGGGTCTGCCAGACACCCTGGCCAGCCAGCTGCGGGTCCAACAGGCTCATGAATCATCACCACTTCTGCAGCTGCACTGGTGCTCCCGTGTAGCGCTGGGAATGCCGGAGCCATGGGGAGGTGTTTCCCAGGGATGTGTCTCAGGAGGGTTAAATGAGGGTGGCTTTGGAGGCAGGAATGCCTGCTGGTGAGGGCAGATACCGTTTGAGGAGCTGGGAGGGCTGGGTGCTGGTTCCACATGGGCTGATGCTTTGCTGCATTGTTAAAAAAGAATTTTAAAAGGTGCTTTCCAGAACAATAAACTTAAAACCTTTGAGTGCTACTTTTAAACACGGACTCAAAACCCAGCCTTGCAGAGGCGCCAAAGGAGAGGGACACCGAAAGCTTTTCAAAGCCCTGGTGTCCCCATGCCCTGGGTGTATACCCCACACAGCACACGTGTGGCTTGGGTACCACTGGGTTCAGCAGCTCCAACATCTCAGCCAGGGCTGGAGCATCTCAGCTCCGCCGAGCAGTGATGGTGCCATGCCGAGGTCTTAGCAGAAGTCTCTTTGCTCCCAAGTGTGTTTCAGGCTCTTGAACTGTAACAACAACAACAGAAAGGTACAAAAGACAGCGATTTAAGTAGCTTGAGAACAAATCACTTCCCTGTTTGCTCAAGTGTCACCTGCTCAGTATCTGCTCCATCATATGGATGTACTGTTTTCTCTTGAGCAATGAAGATCTGCATTTCTAATACCTTAGAAGAAGAAAAAAAAATCTAACATGAACAAAGTGATTTCTGGCCCTCTTTACATATTACAAAGGAGCAAGATGGGCACAGACCCAATTCCTTTGTTCTTTTCAGATCTCTGCTACTGCGAGCAATATTTGTCAAGAGATTTGAGGCTGCAGATGAAAAGTGCTACCTACGGACTGAGTATTATTACTGCTTTAAACTCGCACCCTTCAAGCCACCTGGCTGTCCTTGTTTAAAGGGAGGTGTGTGGCCAAACAGGTAGGACAGACACCAGCTGCCAGGATGCCCTGGGTCCTCAGCTCATCTTCTCTGACTGCTTGATGGCCATGGACACGCTCCACATGCCATCCAGCACGAACCATCACCTCTATTAGCACCGGCATGGCAGTAAGAAGCACAAACCTGGGGCAGGGAGTTGCCAGAGAGCGTATTTTTGAGAGCCAGATCATGAGCTGGAGCTTAACAAGCTACTCCAATGCTGGCCCTGGTGGGTTGAACACCAGCAGGTCACTGCACGGTATGCAACTGGGGTTTGGTGGCACGGTGGGAGGTCTTGAGCAGCACAACCCCAGGGGGACACGCGAGGAGGCAGGATCTCTCCTGTCACACCATAATTTATTGAATAACCCTGGGTTGAGCTTACTGTAGCTCGCCATGACTGAAGTGCAAGTGCACGAGGAGGAGGGATTTAATTTTATTGTTTGGATGATACAGCTATACTGACAAAGCCCTAACACACGAAAGCAACAGGGAGAGGCCCCACCATGTCCTGCTGTCACACAGGGCTGCAGCCCATGAGCGGGGAGCTGTCCTGGTGTCCCAGCACTAACAAAGAGAAACCCATCCATGACATTATGTTCTGCACAACAGCAGCTCGGATTAAGAAAGAGTTTTCTTGTGCTGGAAACTCCATGAATAAGAATGTTAGGAATTGGCTCAAGCCACCAGTGACATAATTAGAAGGCTTTTGATATGCCAATTTGGCTGATCTCAGTTACTTCCCCCTGGTGCTGGGGAGTGTCAGCAGAGGGATTAGCCTCCAGTCACTTCCTGACACTCTGCTAAATCTTCTCCCTCTTTGTTCTTCATCCAAGACAGGGGAAAAAAGGAAAAACAGGGAAGCAGCTCAGGAGATACTGAAGCAAAGCAATGTGTGCTGAATCCCTGACCTGCCTTCGGTTTACACTATAGGCTCTCCTTAGGGGTGTAATGCAATTACGGCTATAACTGGGTGCTATACATTTTAATCCCATTAGAAACAGCCCTTTAACAGCTCCTGACTGACTATAATATGTAATCTCATTAGAGACACTAACTTTATACCTTGTACAAGAACATCCAAGCAGAAATCAAAGGCTGGGATGAGGCTAACATGGTTTTCTTCTTTTGAAACACCATCTGCTTTCTTGCTTGTGTTTGGGGTGCTGGTGAAAAAAGAGTGCACAGAGGGTTTGGTGGGGCCAAGCTGGATGGGGTTTTTGGGCCATGCCTGGTTTCTGTCTCATGCCTCCCCCAGCACCCATCCTGCCCTGCCACGGATGGGATACAGCTGCATTTCGGGGAGGTGTACAGCCTTTGTGCCTGTCCAGGTCTCCTGGCCAGCCGTGCATGGGGACATGAAGTTGTCCTCACCAACCTTGGAGCTGTCTCTGTGCAAACTCAGGACAAATATTGACCGAGGCTGGGCCAACGCTGCAAGGATTTCTCCTGCTGGAGCGTGTTTTCCCTGCTCTGCCTCCCACGATAACACACGCTACACTGACCAAAACCCTTGTGTGAGGGTACAGCTGTGTCTACACCACGTCTGCTTGTGTTGCTCTGCCAAAGTGGGGAAGGAGAAAGGGAGGGGTGATTTTTTTTTTTTCTAGCTATTTCCCTCAAGGATCTATCAACTCTCAACCCTCTCCATTCGCAGCAACCTTTGAAGTTTTGGACCAACTTCAGGTAAATTTTCATGGGGGAAAGCAGACTTGAGGACATTCAGTTCCTACATCTTATATGAAAATAAACTGGGCAGTTTCCAGGTAGATTTGACCTTGGTAGAAAACAGCAAGCACCCAGATGGGAGAGAGACAGCATGAATGTCCCAACTGTGGGCCAAGCTTGGTGGGACTGTGCTGCCTATCAGACATCTGAGAATCCAACCTCTCATCCAAGTGTCTAACCATGGCTGGATGGGAGTCTGAATGTCATTCCAGTCCCAATTCAGCTCAGATGATGTTGAAATGGCAGTTCATACTAAAAAGTTGAGAGGGAGAGCTCAAGACTCAGACAGGGCTGCAAAGGTCAGGGAGGGAGGACAGGAGGACAGGACAGACCTGTTGTGTGGGACTGCAGAATGGTCCCCTCCCCATTGCTGAAAAACCAAGATACTGCAGCTGAGGACAGGCAGGACCCAGCCCTGGTTTCTTGCTGAAGGGAGATCAGCTGTCCCTGGCTTTGTCTGAACCATGGTATGAGTCGACATGGATCAGGATGTCCCCAACTGTTTGGGGACAAATGTATTAAAAAGAGCAGGAAAAGGGTGCCATTGAGCTGAGCTGTGCATCAGCTTGATGTTTGGATGTCACCATGCTTGTCTTTCTGATGGGACTTGAGAGATCTTGATCTTTGGGATCTTTAAAGACTGCAGAGGGACTTATTTTTGCAGTGGGGGGATGTTAATCCCAGGAGATTCAAAGGGGTGATAAAGCACTTTGTTTCTTGCTCTACAGTAATTGCGACTTCTGGCAACTCTGATAAACTAAAATGAGGTTCTCGAAAGCATCCACCCAAGGCTTTGTGGGGCTGCAGTCAGGGTTGTATTTAAATGCCCCTAATGAGTACCTACAGCAAATGGGAAAGACATGCAAATCAGATGTCTAATTGAATGGGCCTTTGAAGGAATATCCCAAGCCGCTGGGTAATTGATGGGTTATCTTTCCACTGGCTTGCCTTGATTTCATCTTCTTCCGTATTAGTCTTTCCTAGGAGTCTGGTTTAACAGGAGAACTTGTGCACCGGGATTAAATGCAGATCTTCTTCACAGACTGAATGAGGACATTTGCTGCCCAACAGTATGACCCTTTTGCAAGGCAGTCATTACTAAAATCTCCTTGACAGGTATTTCTTCCAGACATGGAAGTGCGTCATCATACTGCATCTGAACATTGCACTCAATAAACTGCCTCATGACCTGCTTTGCAAAGTGGAGTCGTGGTGAACGAAATTGCTTTTCCTATTAAGTTCCTCAAGTCCACTTCTCCAGCAGGTGTAAACTGATGTGACTGCCTTGATTTGAACGCAGCAAAGCTGATTTACACCATATGGAAATGTGACCTGTCTCACCCATCAAGTCCGTTGTTGTCTCATGAGGATTTATCAGTGTTGCATGTATAAATTTTGTTTTGTTTAAAAGTCTTGTGTCTTGCTTGTGCAAGAACCAGTTGGTAGCAGCCACCGTTACAGCCAGGAGAGCTTGCGGCTCAGTAAGGAGCAGGAGAAAGTTTCCCCAGCTGGAGTGTGAACCTGTTTGGGCTCAGAATTAAGGCATAAATCCCTAAATTTGGGAACATTTCTATTATAGAGTTGTCTAGGCCTTGTGAGTTCTCTCCAGCATCTCTACTGACTCCGAGGGCCAAATTTTTGTTCAACAACATGTGGGCACCTGAGGCCATTTGAGGGGTGCTGGGGTGTCTGAGGCATCCTCAAGGGCTGGCTTATGTGTCCATGGGAGACTGGTGCTCTTCTGGAGCAGCTTCTAGGGGCTGAGGGTGATACTCAAGCGCATTTCAACGCTGAGCCAGGACTGTCCCTGACACCATTCAGTTATCTGCAGTCCTTGCAGGCACAGAAAGCCCCAGTTCAACACCCTCACACCCCAACACCACCCTCAAACTCCCCACAGAAAACCAGCACCAGGATCCCAGCTGTGGGTTGATGCAATTGAAGGGCACAAAGATATTTGCAAGTATGCTGGCTCAGCCTTGGCTTTATTTCCCATTCCTCCTTCTGCTGCTCAGTCCCAGACCCATGGCTTTCTCCTGCCTTCAGCCACCTTTGTCTTTGTCACAGTAAATCACCCAGTTCTTCGTTACGTTCTTGCCTATTAATTACTGTTCTTTTCTAACCCTTGCCTAAATACTGTGCTTTACTGTTCATCTTTAGTTTTCCAGCCTAAACCAAAGTATTAATACCAATAACCTCACAATTTCCCAGATCCAGACTGTGCATTAGCAGCTCTGCCTCTCTGCCTTCCCGCTCCCAGCACTTTCATAAAGGCTTCACTCCCCAGCCACCCCCAGGATGGGGCTGTGTGTGGGGGTGAGGCTGATTTGCAAAGCCCCGCGGAGGCAACAAAGCACATCCCTGCTCTTGCTACTGTCTGGATGCTGCGACTGTCTTGCCCGCTGTTGGATTTGTCACAGAATAGCTTGGGCTGTAAGGGACCTTCAAAGCTCATCCAGTGCCACCCCTGCCATGAGCAGGGGCATCTTCACCAGCTCAGGTTGCTCAGAGCCCCGTCCAGCCTGGCCTGGGATGTCTCCAGGGATGGTTTATCCACCACCTCTCTGGGCAACCTGGGCCAGTGTTTCACTACCCTCAGTGTCAAAAATTTCTTCCTCATGCCGAGCCTGAGTCTCCCTCCTGTAGTTTAAAACCGTCACCCTTTGTCCTATCACAACTGGCTCTGCTAAAAAGTCTGTCCCCATCTTTCTTATAGGCCCCTTTTAAGCACTGAAAGGCCACAATAAGGTCTCCCCCGAGCCTTCTCTTCTCCAGGCTGAACACCTCAACTCTCTCAGCCTGTCCTCCCAGCAGAGCTGTTCCAGCCCTTGGATCATTTTTTAGGTCTCATCTGGACCTTCTCCAATAGGTCCATGTCTTTCCTATGCTGAGGACTCCAATGCCATGGGCTGGCGTTGCCAAAGCACTGCATCCAGGAGGGGTGGAAGACGAGGACTTGGCTGGAGTGTGTTTCCTCACAACCATCCTCATGAATGATCTTGGTCCTGGTTCCTGCCAACCATCCCCACTCACAGGTGCTGGACCACTTTTGCTCTTGTCAGTTCACTTGCCAACATTTGCCACCTGGCGACACTGCAGCCTTCACACCGCTGGCCCCTTTCCCGAGGAGCACACTTCCCACGCAGCTTTGACTTCACCCAGACTGTCCACACATGAGGCCTGAGAGCCAGGGTTAATGCAAGGTGTGAACCTGGCTGTGTGCCTGCCTGGGCATATAGGTTACAGCCTGGGTTTCGTTTCAAAGCAGGCTTTGACCTGTCTACTGTACTGCAAGGATGGAGTTAAAACCTGGTTTAGGTAGCTTGCCAATGATAGCCATAGTTCACTGGGGTTGTATTTCTGACCTCTGCATCTATTTCCTTGCTTCCCAGACGTCAGAAATTTGCTGTTTGCTGTTGTTCACAGAATCACAGAATGTTACGGATTGGAAGTGACCTCAAAAGATCATCTAGTCCAATCCCCCTGCTGGAGCAGGAACACCCAGATGAGGTTAGCGCAGGCATCTCTTTGTTGATAGCTCTCACAGCACGGACAAACACATGTGGTGGGCACCAAACTGCAGTGGTACCTCCCAGCATCTTCTGGTCTAATTAGGTGGCATCTCCAGCCTGGCAGTACCAGGTCAGAAGCAAGGTGATCCTGCTCCAGATGCGTTGAGATGGCCTTCGTTTCACCCAGGGGGATGGGCGAGAAATGTCATACTTCAGCAATTGACGGTGTTGAAATCGTTCCTGGCTGGGATGGATGGAGTGTGAGCTACAGTACTACATGGGGTGCAGAGGCCTTGGAAGAGTCATTCCCTCTTCCAGATTTGGCAGGAAATAAATGCTCCTCAGACATTACAGAAGTACTGGTAGGAGGATGAATCATAGAATCATAGAATGTCCTGAGTTGTAAGGGACCCAAAAGAATCATTGAGTCCAACTCCTTTCCATGCATAGGACAACCCCCAAATTCACACCATGTGAGGGCATTGTCCAGTCTCTTCTTGAACACTCTCAGGACTGGGGCCATGACCACCTCCCTGGGGAGCCTGTTCCAGTGTCCAGCAGCCTCTGGGGTGGATTATCACTGCTCTGCCCCAACTAGACTTGATGATAAAACTCAGAATCACCACTGCCATGAGCTGGGGACATGCCATCAGCCATCTAGATACCAGTTAGCCATTTCTGCAGCCACCTGGGGTAGCCAGCTCCTCACTGTATTCCTGTGATCTCCTGCACTTACATGTTCCAGTGCTGCTGAGCACTGTTGTGTGACCATCTCTTCCTAAAGTGCATGTTGCAGAGATGCTGGCAATGTCCTTGGGGCTCTATGTTGTTGTGATTGCACCATGACATGTGCCCTGTACTGCATTGTCTGTGCCCCTCCATAGGGAAAATCACGTATTAGAGCAAGCATCAGGTTTTTTTCTTCTACGCTGGCTTGCATGATGCTCTTATACATGGTGTATGTATCACAGAATCACAGAATGTCAGGGACTGGAAGGGACCTTGAAAGCTCATCCAGTCCAATCCCCCTGCCGGAGCAGGAACACCCAGCTGAGGTTCCACAGGAAGGTGTCCAGGCGGGTTTGAATGTCTGCAGAGAAGGAGACTCCACAATCTCCCTGGGCAGTCTGGGCCAGGCTCTGACACCCTCACGGAGAAGAAGTTTCTTCTCAAATTTAAGTGGAACCTTTTGTGTTCCAATTTGAACCCACTACCCCTTGTCCTATCATTGGTTGTCACCGAGAAGAGCCTGGCTCCATCCTCCTGACACTCACCCTTTACACATTTATAAACATCAATGAGGTCACCCCTCAGTCTCCTCCAAGCTCAAGAGCCCCAGCTCCCTCAGCCTTTCCTCATATGGGAGATGCTCCACTCCCTTGATCATCTCCATGGCTCTGAGCTGGACTCTCTCCAGAAGTTCCCAAGTTATTATTGCTGCATCCTGCTGGAGGGCTTAACTTCTACTTTCAATTTCAGACACAGGAAAGTCAGACACACATCCAGGTGGAGAAAACTAACCTCAGACCTGCCTTTGTCTCTGCGCTGGCTACAGAGTGTCATTGGACTACTTTCAGACAATTGAGGCAAGGCCAGATGAATGTCACATTAGATGTGTCAGCTTGCCTTCTATGCTCTTCGTTGCCATCCCACTTCTGCTGTCCTTGTCCTTGAAGCTCGACAGTGTTTCTGGACTGCTATTCATGCTCTTTTCCAGCCCGGTTATGCCTTTTCTTCTTCCCCAATTTTTTTGACATCAGCTGATTTATCAACATGCAGCTGATTTTTGTGCTGAAGCCACCAGGTAGGATGTGAGATGATTCCACTGCTGACCCTCAGAGACCCCCATTAGTGATCTCTCTTTCCTTCAGCTGATCTTCTCCTGCACTGCTCACTTTCCCTCGGCTGGCTGGGCAGCACGCACCTCCTCCAGAGGAACTTGCCATGCCCTGTGTGCCACTCCAAAGTCTTACAGCATTTTTCAAGTTTTTCTTGATGCTTGAGAGATGTTCTGGCACTTGCTGTACTGTTGATCCCAGGCCAGAGGGCTGAGCTGAACAGACCATTTCCTTCCCTTCTCAAGTACAGGGAGCCTGGGCTGGTCTTCAGTTGGAGGTGGTCTTCACCTGTGCCTTCTCCACCTTGCCAGCTTTTGCAGGATGAGACAATCTACTTCCCTGGACCTGGGCACCTCACCCGCTTCCCCAGCCATGGTCACTGTCTTCTTCAGATTCCCTTTTCCTCCTCGACGAACATCTGCTCCCTTCAGGGACCTGGAGCAGAGAATCACTGGATGCTTCAGGATGACTTGAATAAACTCTCCTTTACTTGTCCCTCCCTTCAGCCCTTCTTTTCCCTTTTCTTTTTATTTAAATGGGTAAACCCCCCTCCAGAATGGTTAGTGCTTGTTACCTTTCCAGCACCTCTCATTTTTGGGGGCTGATTGCTTCCTTTTGTTCCTTTAAGTTCTGCTTTTCTTTGTTGACCTCTCTCCTTTTTCTTTCTCCTCTTCCTTCCTGTCTCCACTTAATATCCCATTTCTCCTAACATACCTGACACCTGCCCATGGGTTCCTGCAGTAACCGGGGAAGAACAGTATCGAGCCTGCTTTTGTTTGAAGGCAAAATGAAGCACCGTTTCACCAATAAAAAGTTCTGACTGTCAAGCAGTGTGTTATTCAGGGCTGATGAATAACTTAGAGGAGATCAAAAGATATTAAGCTAAAAGAATTATTATACAGGAGCCTACGGGACCACACAGATCTCCTGTTCCAGCTAAAAAAGTCCCAAATTAACCCCCAACACCTCTCCCCCTGAAAAAAAAAAAAAGAAAAAAAAGCGTGTGTGGTCTTGAACAGCCGAAGAAGCAAGCCATTATTTGTAAGTCTGCTATATAAAGCATAATTATTATCCTTTTTATCATTCAAGTTATGGGGCAGGCTTTTCCATCTTTACTCACGCCAAGTAGCACCTCGTGTCAGAAATAGCCTCACTGGTTTGAAGGGGATGAGTCATCCCGCAATCAGGTAGGAGGAGAACAAAGATAGACACGACTTCCCAGACTGGATCACCCCACCACTCTCTCCGATGCACGATCATCTCGCTCCACGGCACCTATCAAAGCATAACCACCGGGAGCGTTGGTGCAGGCGTGTCTTCTCCATGGCCTGCAGGCTGGAGACGGCCCACCAGAGCAATGCATCTGGTCCTCAGCTCCCTCCTTCTCACTTGCCTTCCCGGCAGCTCCTCAGATGTGGGCAGGAGCACGCTGTGGGCTGTGTGAACTGTTCTGGCAGCCGGTGGCCCCACTCCTACTCGCCTCCTTTCTCATAGCCACACAACCATCATGTGACTGTCACATACCAGGAGGACTCCAGTTGGGGTATTTGACAAGGAGGCTCCTTTCCAGTCATCAAGGGGGCCCTGATGCCATCCTACCATGGATGGGAGGGCAGGCACCACTGCCTTGGAGAAAGGTGAAAATAAACAGCAATGCCACAGCTCAAAAAATGCATATACTGAAAAAAAATCCACCTTCCTGATCATCATCAGTTGGTCAGGAGATGCCCAGGATGGAGATCCTGTTTCTGTCAAGGAACTCATTTTGCTTTCCCTGAGCACTTGCACACACCCTCTGGAAACAGAATTTAGACTTTCACCACTCTTTTGTCTTTTTTTTAATGAACAAAGGAATTCCAAGTGGGAAAAGAGCTGGTTGTTTCCTCTTGCTTGCCCTTGTCGGTACGATTTGAAACCCGCATCTGGCATTTGAAGCATTGAGAACAACTCAGAGCGAATGGATTGGGCTGAAGAACCACCCTGGGTTTTGGGGGAATTAGCTGTTTGCCCAGATGCTCTGGGGTAGCTCTTTAATATCCCAGTGGGAATAACACTGCTAAAAAAGGAAAACCCATTAGTACACGTCTGCTCTTGCAGAGGCTCCTCTGCTTCTGTGAGGCTGAGACCTTACAGAAGGCTCCTGCGTTTTTACAGGTATCGCCTTGGATGGCTCTGACAATGAGCAATTTTAAGGCAGTTTCATTCCCAGCTACCCCAAAGCATCTCCCCAGCCCTCACAGTTGCTACCATTGACGATTAGAAGAAGTCACTCCACTTTAATCAACCGGTCTGTTCACTGTGGTGAGCGCTGTGCTTTGAAGATGCTTTAGAGCAGATGTAGGGAAGCACTGAGTAATGTAGGAAGATAAGCAGCTGTGTTTGAAGCTGAGGATCCAAGGAGCCACGAAGGAGAGCAGAAGGCACATGAAAACAGTGGCGTCATTCTGGCTCCCTGCAGAACAACCCAGGGCTCAGATATTCACCCTTGGGTGGACTGGTTGCTTCATGCTCAGCATCCAGCCCTGAGTCCCAACATTACACGCAGCGGCTTCTGTCCCTGTCTCCAGCCCTCTTCTCTTTTGACGGGCCTCTGCTCCGTGGTGGAGACCAAAGGTGGTAGCCACCATGTTGTCTCATGGACAGTTTGCGTGGAGGAATGAGTGAGAGCAAACAGATCTGGTTCCTTTGCTTACATGGTCACTGTCTCTTCTTGCTTGTTCTCTCAAGCTCATTTCTTACCAGTAATAACTTTACTAACGCAAGAACAACAGCAGAGTGAGGTCACCTCAGGCTGGCTCCATGTGGAGAACAGCTGAGCACCAAACGCTCGGCTCCTGCAGGTGGAAGCTCAGACACTCATCAGAGACACTTGGGCTCTACAGGGATGTACATCTGTGCAAGAAGCCGGACAGACTATCCAAAAGTCATATCATAACCCAATGATTAGGACATGGGGCCAAAAATGGGAACAGTTCTATAGACCCACCTATAAAAGGGGTCACCAGCATATGATCTTCAGAAATTACGTGATCCTTGGCCTTCCTCCATGGCCGCCAGTGCCCATGGGTAGCTGCTGCAACTGGGAACCAGACTAGCAAGGAAGACAGAGCTTAGTTTTGAGCACATCTTGTTGCTCAGTCCCTATTTTAGGGCAAGAAAAACAGCAAAGCTTGGAAATCCTGTATCTAAGGATGGGCAGGGTTCTCAGCTCCTTTCCATAAGCTCATTTTACCAGCTGTGAACCAGCACCAAACCACCCCACAAAATAAATTATGAAGATCATCTTCATCTGGAAAAGTTCATGTACTGGTTTGTCTTGCAGCATGTCCCAGAGCTCACATAGGACCAAGGGGCAGTTGTCCCAAAGCTGGCAGCCAGGACATTCCTGAGAAGCTCCATGATGGAATAAACATCCCAAAACTCATCAAAGGTAAATCGCCTCCTCTAATACCCGGGTGCTTTTTCCATGAGAGCAGGTGCAGATGTTTTCTGGCTTGTGCCTGCCACCGGGCGTAGGTTCTGCAGGGCTGTTATCTCTCGCATCAGATGATACAAGTTCGCAGGCTCATCTCCTTCCAAGAATGCAACTGACTTAAAAAGAGTTCAAAAGAAGATTAGGTTTCAAGGTAACTGGAAGCTATTCAGTCAAAGCCAAGCTGCATAAAGTGAGGGGAATCCTCCTTCTACCTCCATGACTGTGCGAGGCAAGTGTGAACATGAGAAGGGAGCTGAGAAAGTGTGTGTCTTCTTCACAGACACAAACAGGACTGCAAATTGGAGACAACCGCTACAAATTTAGCTAAAGATGCTTCAGAAATTGCAGCTTGCCAATGTTTTGCTTATCAAGCTGCAGTGTTTGCCGGCAATTATCTTGGCAAAGCTGGCACAAATAAAAACTTACGGGATCTGGTCGTTGGTGCCCCCTTGTCAGTGGGGAAGGCAGCACTGAGCGTGGCACTGGGGGTCACAGAGGCCTCAGAAATGGGACCAGTTGGGTACTCAGTCAGTGAAAAAACCCTGGCCCATGCTGTTGTGCTGATTACAGGTGGGAGCTGTGGGATGGGGATCCCCCCATTTGTAGATCTCTCTGCCTATGTCCATGCCTGTCATCCATCCAGAAATAGCATGAACATCCACCTCCACTCCCCAAGCCGTATTGCCATCAGACTGCCCTGTCTCTCCTCTTCCCATAGCAGGAACACACAGTCCGACCCATCTCATTCCCTGGCCAGTTTTGGTTGCCCAGCTGAGATATTGTGAATCAGCCCCATGACAGAAATGGTTTGGGGCAAGAACCAGCGAGTTAGGTGACACCAGATGAGGTGGAAATAAACACCTAAAAGTGGGGATGGCAGTGGCTGAAGCCTGGTTTGGAGGCCTAGTACTGCATGGACAGGCTCCAGAGAGACCTGCATGGTGTCCTCCTGGCCTCCTACCCTCAGGAGGTAGCGGGACCAGGTTCTTACACCTGGAGACACAACAGTGCCAGATTCCTGTTGAAGTCCCATCTGCAGACCTGCGCATTAACTCCCCCATACCTCCATCACGTAACATTTTTTTATGACAGGACCCTGATGCACTGGCTGGGACAGCAGTGTCATTATATTAAGAGACTGTATGACCCAAGTCCTGTCCAGAGGAATATTGGGTACAGCTTCGTTACCATGCACCACATGATGTGCATCTAGCTGTTCTCGCAGGCATAGGGAAATTCCTCGGATCATGGGAGAATTCAGGTGGAAAGGGATCTCTGGAGGTCATCTAGTCCAACCTCAGCTTTCCAAGGCTTGGCAGCAAAACCTGGAGCAGCCTGACCTAAGGTTTTGCTATTTGGAGACATGCAAAGGATGGCTTTACCGTCCACCACTGCATTGGTCTTTCACAAGCCTCCAAGGCTTGGCCACCATGAGGGCACCTGTAGATGACTCCACCAACACTGAGGCACCCACCGTCAAGGGCTAAGGACACACATGTTTGGGTAAGCCAGACCCTTTTATAGCGTGACTAGCAGAGAGGTGTCCATACCTTAGGTTATTTTAAAGCTCTCTCACCCTCCACCACTCAGCCTCTCCGAGCCCTGCCCCAACCACAGAGCACCTGGCAGAGGAAAATTTAATCCCACGGGGCTGGACAGGAGGAGAAAGTACATTTAGTGGCCAAAAGCCAAGTGGTGCTTCAAAGCTGCTGGTCCAGCTGCTGGACTCCACAGAGATGCTCTGCACCTTGCTCAGGCACACAGCTCTGATGGCTGCTGTGCACCCCTGAAGGCCTCATGCTGTTTCACAGCCAGGTGTGCTCCACATCCCTCCTCCAAGGCCTGATAACAGGGTGCTCGGTGGCCAAGCCCAATGGACTGGTAGGTTTGAAAGCCCCAAGAAATGTTACAGAACTGTCCCGTGGCTGTAAAGGTCACCCACTGGAGAACCTCTACACACCCCTGCTGAGCTCATGGTGCTCCTGTCCTTGCTTTCTCACCCACTGGGAGCTCAGGGCACTGGGTGGGCACCCATTTGCCTTCTCTGGGGATGGATGCTGCTCTGCTCCGCTCCATGTTAGAGACCTTCTCACTCTCTACAACTGCCTGAAAGGAGGTTGTAGCATGGAGCGTGTTGGTCTCTTCTCCCAAGAAACAACCAATAGGATGAGAGGAAATGGCCTCAAGTTGCACCACAGGAGGTTTAGATCGGAGATTAGGAAAAAATTCTTCACAGAAAGGGTTGTCAAGTATTGGAACAGGCTGTCCAGGGAAGTGGCTGAGCCACCATCCCTGGAGGTGTTTAAAAGATGCATAGATGAGGTTCTCAGGGACATGGTTTAGTGCCAGAGCTGGGTTAATGGTTGGACTCTATGATCTTGAGGGTCTCTTCCAACGAAAATGATTCTATGATTCTATGTTCCCCATCACTAAGACATGGCATTTTTCTTCCCTTCCTTCCTCCTCTCCCCACCCAACATGGGGAAAACCTTTTCTCCTTCCCCAACACAGCTCGCTCAGGGCTGTTTTTTGGGGTCCTGTCTGCAGAAGCCCCGGCAGCCTGAGTAAGAGCTGCAGCCTGGTACCTGCAGCAGGAGCTCTCACACTCACTAAACCTGTCATCCCAGTCTGGACTTTCTTTTAATAATCAGACAGAAGTAAATGATTCACTTGTTGCTCATCTGAAGTTTGTTTTTTTTCTCTCCTGGAAACCAGTGCTTTGGGAGGGACAAATGGTGCCAGCTGGCCCCAAATTGACCTGTTTCCCAGTGCTCCCAGCGCTGACCATGCTGGTGGAGGAGCTGGATGTGCCTGGGCACAGGACGGTCGGACCAAATCCACCATCACCTTTGTGTGCCTCCTCTGAAAACATGATGTTTAAAATGAGGTCCTGCTATTTTCCTGTTTCCACCTTACTTGGCCCATTTTTCCTCAGGTTATTATTTATTTCAGAGGACTCCTTCTACCACCTCATGCAAAAACAAACAAACAAACAGAAACGGATTTTGCTGCTGCTGCGCTCAGGCACGGCACCTCTGAAGCCGCCTTTCTTCCTCTGAGGATCGGAGGGTGAAGAAAAGGATTGCACCCACTACTTGTGTCTGTTTATTTACAGTGTAAACAGCTTTGTGCTGGAGCTTTGAAGAGGCACCGCATGTTTGTACGCTGAGATCCCTTCACAATCTGTGCGGTTTTCCCACGTGATTCGAACGCTTTGGAGAGTGAGGTTTGCTATTTTGCCTCCATCCCAGAGAGGATGGGGAGGCCCAGAGCGATGCTGAGCTCCAGTGAGGGGTAAAGCCTTCAGCGAGGAAGATTTGGGCTGAATTACCCTGTTTATGGTAACCTGATGCAGCTCTGCTAATGAGTGGCAATTTGGTAAATCCCCATTAGGCTGTTGACCACAAGCTCTAAAGTGACTCTTGGGAAGTCATGGCTCCCATCAAACTCAGCTAAACTACGGCTGCAGAAATAGCTGCCTGCTTGGACCAAGTGCTGATTTTAGATAAAATAGGTAAAAATAGATAGATAATAGATAAAAAGGTGAACAAGACAGATAATAGACAAAAATAGTTAAATAACTTCCAGAATTGTCTCCCAAAATAGTTGTGCGACAGTTATTTCAGATGTTGTCCCTGTTTGCAGGGAATTATCGCCACTGCAAAGTCAACCTTTGCTAAAATCTCTTTGCTAATCTCAAGAAAGCCTTTTAGCAAAGTGAAACCACGACAACTTCTTATCATGCTCACAACCTCTCAGGTTTGACAGAAGTGATGATGGATGTCAGAAATCTTATCTTAGCAAAACAGCTCTTAACAATACCCTACCCCCTGAACGTGATTGTTATCCACTAAGCTGCGTGACTTACCTATTTACTGTAAGCTCTCAGTATGACCGTGTGCCTCATAATAAACTTAGGCTACTTCATTCTATTGGTTCAATATTAGATTTCTATCGTTTCAAAATTAGCAACGGGATTTAGGTTACCCATTGCACAGTTACCAAGATTTGGTCTCGTGTCTTGCAATATGTGGCATCAACGCAATTGTGCTGCAAAGAGCCCTGGTGCTCAGGTGTTTTTTACCTTGCTAGGTGCTCAGTACACCAGTGGCACTGCTTCATTTTTCCTCCTAAAATGGTCCAGGGGTCCACTGTCCTGTGCTGCTTCATACAACCTCAAACATCTCCTCTCTACCCACCTTCTCAAGGGCTGAGCTGCTTTTTCTGCCGTGTAAAAGGCTTTAAGAAAGACAGTGGCTCTTTGCCAGCTGGTGAAGAAGAAAAATGGGGATATTCCCAAATCCCAGGCCTGCTGGTGTCCTTGCATCGATTTCCTTCTCTCCCTCATGCATCCACTGTCACTCATGAGGCTTTCGCTGTATCTGGGGTAGCCGCAGCCTCCCAGAACAGCTGAGGCCTGCTAAGCAGGACCCCATCCCAACTGAGCCCACCTGCCCCATGGAGCGCTGGGCACGAAGGGGTGGGAGCACCAGTGGGCATCACTGGGAGCTTGGCATCAGAGGAACATGTCTGAGGCAAACCATCCTTCTCCTTTAACCTTGCCTGCCCCAAGGCATCATCTTTTCCTCCCAGTTTCTCAGTTACATCCCGATTCAAGTCCATTGCGGTGTCTTTTGGAACAATCCTGCTGGTGGGCCTCTAAGGACCTCTCCTGGATCCCCACATGCGACCTCCACAGGGTACCCAAGGCCTCCTGAGTGTCTCTTGTCTCGCTGGTGGTTGTGCCTGGTTTTGGTAACAGTGACAAGAGACCTGCCTGGGGGCGCACAGTGATGCAGGTGGCACTGGCAGAGACTTGTGCCTTGCAGTTTGCTATTAAGCTGATGCATGGGGCGGGCAGAGGGACACAGGGCACCAAGCACCCATTGGTCTCCCTTAGGGCTTAGTGTTTCTTTGCAGCCATATGTGAGGTGTGAATATTCAGGCTGGACATGAGGAAGAAATTTTTTATGCTGAAGATGGTGAGAGCCTGGCCCAGGTTGCCCAGAGAGGTGGTGGATGAACCATCCCTGAAGACATCCCAGGCCAGGCTGGACGGGGCTCTGAGCAACCTGAGCTGGTGAAGATGTCCCTGGCATGGCAGGAGTGGCACTGGATGAGCTTTGAAGGTCCCTTACAGCCCAAGCTATTCCATGATTCCATGAATATTACAGAAAATAGTTATGCTGATGTACCCCAGCATCACTTATGACCCAATAGTTTCTCTGCTCAGAGGAGAAATCTGGCAGGGAAGGAGGCTGAAGCAGAGGCACGTTTGCACATCAGCCTTGCAGATCCCCGACCCTTAATGCCAAGCCCTGGCTGCCCTAGCAAAGCAGCCCCCTCCCGACCTTGACCAAATCCCCACTGTCCCCACTGTCCCCATCGACCCCATCCCTGCCATGCTCGTGGGATGGTGCAGGGTGTGCAGAGCTTTGGGGATCAAGGGTGATATTTGCTGTGTGTGGGGGAGGCTGCTTCAGCCTGGAGACCGAGCAGTTAATTTGTTTGTTTCCTTTCTGTATAGGATATTGTTACCAAAAAAAGAAAAAGGGCGGGGGGAGATGGGGGGAGGAAAGAAATAAGAAAAAGTCTGAGGCTAAATGATGAAAAGCCCTCTCTCCTGCAGCTATGAAATCTCGCCCAGAAGGCGGTGAGGGGAAGTGTCTTCCAGCGGGGTACAAAGTCAGCAGCAGAGCTTTGAACTTGGGGGAACTCCGCATCGGCGCAGAGCCCTGCCAGCTGTGCATACCTTCACCACAGCTGGAGGCGCCAGGGGCCACATCCTGCATCCCTGCACCGCACTGGGATAAGCCCAGAACCGGGATAAGCCCAGCACCAGGATGAACCCAGCACTGGGTTTCAGACCTGCTGCTGGAAAATGGGGAATTTGCTGGACAGGCAAGAGAAGGGCATGTTTCCTCAGCCAAAAACTGATCCATCTCATTTTGGGGTACCCTGATCTACTGCTGATGGGGAGGGAGGGTGGTCCTGGAGGGTGGTGCATGGACAACACTTTCCTCCGGCTCTGCTGTCCCCTCGCCTGTTCCCTGGCAGCTCACAGGTCCCCGCTCTGTGCTCCCATCCTTGCCATCGAACTCTGAATGCACCCAGTTCCCTTCACCACAGGTGCTCGAAATACACCAAACAGGGGAAGGTTTTACTCAAATATGGTAACCAGAAATCCAGGGTTTGGAAAGGATCCCAAACTACTTGGGGGAATTTGGGCAACTATCCCACCATGCCTTTTTAAAAAAATTTAATTTCACTCTAATGATTTCAGAGGTACCTTTCCCCACCTCATTTCCAAGTGAAATGCTGACTTAGTGAACTGAGGAAGGAGTTTAAAAATGGATTTATTTGCCTCAAAATGAAAGTAAACTTTGGGATGAGCAACATGCTCTGGGTGGAGCTGGAAGCCAGGTCGAGGTGCCTCTTCTGGGCTTTGCTTTTGTCTGAAGTCAATCCCTCACCCTGTTGTCAGGCCTGGTTGCTTCTCTAGGGGAAACACATGAATGTACGTCCCCATTTTTTGGGGTGGATCACAACTGGACCAAGCAGGAAGAAAGCAATGTTGTGAGCACCAGTGAGGTGCAAAGCAGCACAGCATCAGGCTTGGAGCCTCTTCTTCTCCAAATTACTCCCAATACCCTCAGCAGCAGCCTTTGCTGCAAGGACCTGCTGACTGCAATGCTTCTCTTCCCTTATCGGACCTAATCCCACAAACAGCCATTTGAAGATTTTTGCTGTATTTGCCCATGAAACAATTCCCAAATTTGCTGTTTTCTCAATGACTTACAGCCACTGGTCCCAGGGATCCGGCGACAGGCACACCTCCACCCCTGAGTAAACACTGTCCAGCCCAAAACAGATGAGATGCTGAAAATTAAATCTCCATGTCGTAGGTATTCCTTACGGTTGTAATCCCCAAACATCCTGCCACTTGAATCTGTGGTGCTTTGCATGGTGGTCACCATCACCAGCAAATTTGCTGCGGTGAGCTGCCACCGGTCCAGGGATGGGGCAGGATGATGGAGGTGATGAGCAGGGCTTTTTGGCTATTTTGGTGTGGATGGTTTGGCTGGGGTTGAGTCTGTTCCAGTGTCAAGGACTAGTGCCATCAGGTTGGGGAGTTTGGGGAAGCAGTGCCATGATTTCTGGGCTGCTTATATCCATCCTGTGAACAGTTTTATTCTGTGCATTGAGGAATGAAGCCTGGAGAGCCTGCAAAGGATGAGCAGAGGGACCTCCCCATCCTTGCACCACCAAGGTGCTGCAAACTGTTGTGCCCTGATTGCTCGTCCCAGTGCTGACTGGTGCAAACCCCAACCCCATGCACAGCCACTGGAGAGCATCTGCCTTACAGCATCAGCGCAGGGACACCGTGGACCACTCTTGAACCGTCTGGGGATGGAGGGGGTGTCCCAGGAACACAAACCCTGCTGGAGCAGGAGCACTGCGTGGCCGAGGGTTTTCAGCTTCTCTCTTGCATTGGCAGCCAAACAATGCCATCATTTGAGCAGGGTGGTGTTTAATTAGTTTTTACTTGAAGGAAAAGGGGGCAGTGGTGGGTGGAAGGGTGTGTAGGGGAGAGTGAAGCAAAAGACCAAGAGAAAATCCCCTTTTCTCGGTGCGGAGAGGGACGTTGCCTGGGTGCTGTGGACCGAAACACCTGCTGCCCGGAGGGAAAGCGAGTTCCCAGGAAATGCAAGAAAGGCACTTTCCAATGTAGAATATGTTGAAAAGCAAAGAGGAGGAGAAGCGGGGGGAGGGCGAAATGGCTGCGGAGACACATGAATATTAAAATGATTATAGCGCTTAATAAAGTGCCGTGCAGGGGAGGAACAATAACAGGTATTGTTGGCAAGCCTGACGCTCAGCTTCCCCTTGATTTGATGGGGTGATAACCATCGCAGTATCTCTTTCATGATCCCTGGCTCCGTATCTCTCGCAGCCCGGCAGAGCCACACACATTCCAGGAGAGACTTTGATGTCTCTCGCAAGGCGCAGAGCTGCCAGCTCCTGGGCAGGATCCGCCGTGCGGCGGCTCCCCCGGCGAAGGGACGTGGGTGGGGGACGTGGGGAGGGGGCTGCAGAGGGCAGGGGGTGTTGGGGAGAAGCAGCTGGTGGCAATTCCCCCGATGGGTTTGCCACGCCCGTCCCCCAAGGTGGGCTGAAATACACAGTCCCCTCTTCAGGGTCACCCTCAAGACCTGAAATCCCAAGGGGATGGGATGTTGGACACCATGGTCCTGTGAGTGTCCGATGATAATTATCAATGGGGGTCAGCCAGGAGGGAGAAGGGCAATTCCTGCTCCTCCCTCTCACAAGACAGGCCAAGATTTGGGATGGACAAAAGGGTTGAACAGCACAGCTTGCATGGCATCAGGTGATAGTTGGGGTGGGTGAGTAAGGCTGGCCTCAGGGACAGGCTGTGCAGTTTGATCCCCTGGGAGAAGGTCTGGAGCCCAGCGAAGCATTTTGGGGGCTGGTAGAGCAAGTCCCTCTGTCTACCACCCTCAGGAGGACACAGACGTGCTTTGTGTGACACGGGAGCTCACTGACACCAAAGGGATGAGCTGGTGGCTGCAGCACAGCGAGACAGGTCTGAATGTTGGTGGGACTCTTGGTTTGGGTTGACTTAGTGGCCAGGACCAAAAAGGCACTGAAGTTTCCCCAAAATATGAGGAGGTGAGATGGGCAGAAATGGGAAGGGATAGTGGGATTTCCTCCACGAAGCAGCATTTCCCCCCAAAAGATGGTCAGAGGGGACAGGTGGTGCAATCACGCTTGTGAATGAAGTATCTCCCGTGCCTTTCTCCCTGCTCCTCTGGGTCTGAATGCTCCCTGATTTTGGGGCAAGATTGTCTTATTTTGGGTGAGATTTTGAGCAGACTATGTGTGCTGCAGATGGTGGAGCAGAGCTAGTGTCACTCAACCACCACTGCCTGGATGCTGCTTTGTTGCAAATCAAGAGGGGCAAAGTGTGGCCATAACCCACACCCCAGCTCCAGAGGGTCCTGTGCCATCTGTGGGTCATATCCCATGTTAGCCATGGTTTCTCACCCGTTTTCCGTCTCTCCATCTCCCTCTGTGTCTCTCTGACCATATGGATGAGACAAACCATCAGGGCTCCTAACCAGAAGTGCTTGCTTTGCTGTTTTCAAATCAAACCTCTGCTGGTAGCTTAGACCTCACACTTAATTTGCTTTAATTGTTGTTGGGTTATGTTTTGAATTTAATTATTGGTTTCGGAATGTGAGAGAAAAAAAAATCAGCCCTATTTTTTTTTTTTCACATACGCGTGTTTTCTTTCTTGTAGGAGGCAGCCACAGTAGGTTCACCCCTCTGTGAGTCTGGCTGGAAAAAAGGGGTGCTGGGAGCTGGGGCGAGCCTGGGTGAACCTCCCGTGCGCCTCCATCCTCCTCAGCATGGCGTCCTGGGGCTGCAGCACAGCCAGATTCGGCAGAAAAGGCTGCAATGCCTTTGATGCTTGCTCTTTCCCCCATGAGACCGTGCCGATAGGTGTGCGTGTCTCGCGCCTTGGCTCTGCCTTTGAGATTTGCCCCTGGTCATTTCTGCTGGGAGGGAGCTCAGGTTGATGCTCTGATGTGGGTGGCCGGGAGTTTGTTACCCGAGGACAACCGGCTTACCTCTGAACTCCTGCCTTCCCAACGGTTGTTTCTCTGCTTGTGCCTGCTTGTATTTTTTGCCGTGTGTCTTGCTCGTACACCTTGACCAAGCTAAAGCGAGCTGCTCCCCAGGAATGGGCTCTGGTCAGGATGCCGAGATGGTGGTAGGAGCATCTCCCTCCCCAAAGCTTGCACCCTTCAGGCACATGTAGTTTTAATTTGGATGAAACCAGCACCCAAAGGGATTTGGAATTGAAAAGGCAGGACCTCAAGTAAGAAAACTCCTACTGTGCCATACAAGGAGAGCAGGAGATCAGAGGGGGGCAGTTGAAAATCCCAAGAGAAAAGTCAGTCTGATGCTGGTGCATGTCCAAGGGCCCAAGGTCCAGCAGAGCTGTGAGCAGGTCCCCCAGCCCCACTCACTGTGGATGCAAACCTTCCTTGGGGACCCCATAAGTCCCTCTTGTTCCCTCTGCAATTTTTCACAGGTATGCAACATGGCAAAAAAAAAAAAAATAAAAATGGGAAGAGTTATAAGAACAAGAGAGGTTTTTGGAGTGAGGCTCAAGCTGTGCTGATGCTGAGGAGGAACCTCTGAGCCCAGGAGGAGAGGGAGGGTGAAATTCCTCCTTGACCCTGCAGGCAAACCAGCTTATGCCTTGGAGCAGAAGATTTGATTGCCTTTTACCATTAGCTCTGCTTGCCTTGGTACAAAGAGTTATAAAAATGATCCCCCCCGCCACCTCCCAAAGCAGAAAGGCAGAAAAGCGGCAGCACACAGCCCTCCTGACAGCCCGGGTGGTGACCTGTGGTGGGGGGAGGATGGGGACGGGGGGCAGGGGGGAACACAGTGAAACAGAAAAAAAAAGATTGACCCAGTATCACCCAAGCTGGAGAGCCGTCGTTATTCCATTTAAACCCGCTGAACAGTGCCACAGCGGGGAATCTGTCTGTCTTGGTTAAAGGTCTCGCTTGCCAGCCCAGCTTTGGAAATGCCAACATTAATCTGCAAATTGTTGCAAACACCGAAAGAACCGTGGAGCTGGGAACCTTCCTCCAGCCCAGACTCCTATGGACCGGGATGCCCTTCCCCATTAACGTCCCGCTCCCCGCCACCGCCAGGCAGGCTCGGTCAGGCACCGCTCGCGCCCGATGGGATGTAGGAAAACTCATGGGCATTAAAATACCAGCTGCTGCCGGCAGCCCTGTTGCGGTGGGAATGGGATGTTTGCCACCAATGGAGGTTCGATTCAGCCCAGGGAAAAACTCTTGTGTGTTCCGGGCTGAATTTGTGCACGTCTTTCTGATTACTATCTTCCCGCAGGTCCCCAAATAGACGATGATTCCCTTGTCCTCCTCTGACCCCACGGATCACACTCAAAGCCCATAGTTTTTTCTGAAATGCCTAGTTTATGGCCTGGAAATCTCTAGTGCAACCTCTGGTGTTGGCCAGGAAGAGGGTTGTCACATGTGCTCTTAGACTAACAAACAACACTGTTCTTCTAAGACCATGGGTAGCAATAATTCAGGGTCAGTGAAAAGGGCATATCTAATAAGAGGGCCTGGTCTAGAGGATAAAAAAAATCACAGCTAAAAAAACCTGGCTAGCGTGATGGAAGGAGACGGATGTGGAAACCTGGCAACATGCAGCATTGGGGAAAACAAAGTGATCCACGGAGAGGGACTGGGGTGGGGGAAGCCTGTGCTCAGCCGTGTAAATCACGGCACCTCCGAGATGCCAACACCAGGGCTGGCACATTCTCAGGACACCAGATAACTTGCTGGAAGGGGCCCCACAAAGTCTTTATACAGTGCTTATTTTTGTTCGAGACAAACAATTAACCCAAGGATGAGATCTGAGTCTAAATAAAAGATTGGAGCTGACAGAGGTGGTAAAAAGCTATTCTTAGTAAGTGTATATATTATTAAAAATATCAGCTGAAACAAGAAAAGTGAACAGCAAATTCAGAGGAGCATGAATTCCTTTTGGCAGGAGCTTTAGAAGCAGCCAGAGCTTTAGTCAGGTTTTTTGAGGTATGTAATAAGATGCCAAAAAAAGCACAAACATTCTTCAGAACATTAAAAAAAAACACAACAAAAAACAAACCTGAACAAAACCTCCAGTCAATCACAAAAGAGGAAAAAACAACATTACTATGAAAAAATTGCACAAAGCAAAAAAGAAGTCTCCTAGAGCATTATTCTTAAGTCATGTAAAAATCAAAAAACCACTATGCAAAAAATAACCTGTCTGCGCAGAGACTTGCTTATGCATATGACTGTAGCGTGTGCCTTTGCTTGTAGTAAACATGCCCTTTGCCTTCCGCTGATGACATGACACTGGCATGTCACAGCTGATTTATAAACACAATTGGATTTTCAATCTTCAGGTCTAAATTCATTGCAGCAGACCCCAGCAGGCAATGTATCTCTGTTTATCTATAAATACTGGTTACTGCGCTTTCCTGGATAGAGGTAGCTACAGTAGGATGTTGTTTATTTTTACTTGCTTGCAATAAGAGGAAATGGTGTTTGGTATCAGTCGTCATCACGAGCTAAGTGGCTGCAGGGCTCTTTCGAGGGCTCCTGAACTGCATAATCAAAAATGCAGCAATGTTCTGCAGTGGATTCTTCAGCTGTCACTGGGGACTTAGCTTGCAGCTCAGCAACATCGAGGAAGAGGAGGAGCGAGAAAGGCTTAGAAAACACAGCGACGACCAAGGCTGGGATGTGGGCTGTAGATATCCCCAAGCTGTGGGCAAGCTGGATTCAGTAGGAGCTGGTGTGCCCATGCACTGAGGCTCTCAAACAGAAGTGGTTCATATTGTGTGGATTGAGTGAGGGTCTCAGACTCAGCTCCTGGAGGTTCCTGCCAGAGTGGACACTGCGGGGTGCACGTAGGAGATCCAGGTTAATTTGGTTCCTCCAGCCGCCAGCTCAGGATCACAACGGCCGCAGCCACAGGACACTGCAAGTGGAGCACTGTAGAAACATGCCAAATTGCTCACCCTCAGTTATGCCCTCTGCGAGGAAGATCTGGGCTTCAGCAAGCCTTCATGGACCAGAAGCAGAGGTCTAGGCATGTAGGTTGAAGGTGGAGAAGTAAACCTACCTCTAGGCTTTCAGCCTCTCTGTTGCAAGACAATAGCCAAAAAGCCC
Source organism: Patagioenas fasciata (assembly GCF_037038585.1). NCBI lineage: Eukaryota > Metazoa > Chordata > Aves > Columbiformes > Columbidae > Patagioenas > Patagioenas fasciata. The sequence goes on along the minus strand of NC_092523.1, from coordinate 6,604,655 downwards.
TAGGACACCCTTCTCTCACCCCACAAGGTTAGTTCCCTGGGAAGCTACCTAGCCACCAGCTCCAGGCTCAGGCCCAAGAGCCAGACATCCTGGGATGGGCTCTTAGGATCCTGCATAACCTGATGTGGGTTTGAGAAACCTTGGACACCTGGGTCCAGCAGCTTCCCCTGGGCTTGAGACATCTTCTGGTCTTTCCCAGGAAAGAACTAGCTCACCTCACAACCTACAAGCCCTGAAATCTCCAGTCCACATGGAAAGCTGGGTGCTGCTCAAGAAAATGGTCATCCTTGCTGGAACTCCTTCAACCAAAGGTGATGGAGCATCATGTTCATGTAGTAGCCACCAGGGACCTCCTTGGTCTGCAGAGGTGCCCATCAGGGTCAAGAGGAGCTGCACTTTTGCTGTAGGCACTACGCTGGCTACTTGATAAAACCAGAAAGGGTAGAAACATATGGGGATTTGAAGGTGTTTGAAAGAGGGAGAAACAAAGCTGGGAAACAGCCCTTGATGTTTCCTGAGCTATTTAAAAGGAGCTTAAAGGGATTTGGTAAAAAAAAATAAATAATTACAACAAATTAGAAATAAAATTAAATAATGACAGCTATGTGTAGCCCTGTGTGGGTGAATGCTTTGATTTTGGCAGATGAAGGAGGGAAACAGGAGACAGGGGAAGAGGTGTTACCAGGTTTGGTTATCAGGTTGATATGGGGAGCTGACTGATTCCACAACATGGGTAAGTGCATGGCCAGCACATCCAGGTCCAGAGCAGAGGCTTAGGTTAGACAGAGCTTATGCTTCCATGTGTTCCTGGAGGGATTCAAGGTATCCCTAGAGTTCGTCTCGCTGGTAGACCTGTCCCTCCTCAATTCTGCAATGTAATAGACAAGACCAATTGTAAATTGAACCTGCAATTTACCTGTGACACACCTCTGTCCTTATTTTTGCAAATCTGACTGGTTCTCATTGCCCGCAGAACTGCATCGAGCGGTGAGGCCCCCACATTTCTCCTGGCAGTGATAACGAACATGAACAGCGTAGGCTCCAGCCATGGAAACAAGGGCACAAAAGGCAACTTGTCCCAACTTTCCTCTTCTGCCTGTGAAGCAGAGCCTTCACAGACTCCTTGACACACCAGCCTATGAGGGGGAGGACACCAAACCACTGTTTAGATAAGGAAAGCCCTTATCAAACAGAAAGGAATTTTTAATGAGAGCTCCCACTGGTGGCTCCATGTTAACAAGATTTTCCCATAAGCAGTGGCGTTTTATGTCTAAATGTTTTCTAATATGGTAACATTCCCATAAAACATATTTGCAAACAGCCATAGGTCCTCAAAGTCTTGCCAGATGGAAAATAACAGCAGTAACTGCCTCGGTCTGAGAAAACATCAAAGCCTTGGTGTCTTCTTGTCCCATGCCAAATTGAGAATGTGCATGCAGGAGAGTGTGAAAACACAGTATGGATCAGACTATAACGGAGCTTGGTCTCTTCCTGAGGAATTTCTTATGTGGTTTGGCACAGACATAGGGGGGCTGTTCCTCTCTCTTTCCCTGTTTTATTAAGTGATACTGGACACGTGGTTGGTGTCACATTTCTTGAGATGATCTGTCCGGATCATCCAATGGATGCAGCTTTCAGAGTACAATCTTAAGTGTCTCCTGGGATGGATTCAGTATCAAAAGACTTTCCTGATGATTTCCATGTGGATTTAGGTCTTTTTAGGCAACATCCATAAGCAGGTCAGTGTAATGAAGTACCTCCACTCACTGTGTGCTGATGCCATTAGACCTTCTCCTGCTGCCACCTTTATTGTTTCAAGGTTTAATGATCCGGTTTACAGCTTGTAGAGAAGCTCTCTGGCAGCTGGGTTGAGGTGCAGGGGGAGATCAGGATGCTCCAAGACCATCACCGTAACCCACAGTGGTCTTGGTCATGCTGGATGCTTGCTCATGTGCTGAGCAGTGGAGGCCAGGAGAGCTGAGCAGCTTCTACAGGCTTGCAATCAAGCGAGACAATATCCAAGAGCAGAGCAGGCCAGCCCACGTACTGAATGCAGGCAGAGAAAAGCTCAGCAGGCAAGCTGCACACAAACAGCGCACACGGCAAACAAACAAACAAGTCGAGCAAAGGCCGTGCGTGCAAGCCAGAAATCACCGCTCCACGCAAAGGGTGCTTGGCCCAATGGCTTGAAGATGTGGGAGAAGCGCGTCTGCCTTGTCTGCGGGGAAAAGCAACTGCAGCTGGACTGAAATGGGGTGTAGACAGATGCATGGACAACCGCATGTGGACACATCTAGATGGGTGTGCGAGGCAGCTTGGGTGTGCAAACATGTTTGTGCAAGCTACAGGCATCCTGAGCAGAGCACCCTTGGCATGAGTCTCCTTCCAAGCCTGCTGTACCCAGCACTGCTCCATGGAAAGAGGGAAAACGATTTGGCCATTGGGTGGAAGAGTGGAGAGCATGAAGCTGCCATGGAGCAGCTGAGCTCCAAGTCAAAGCCCTGCATGCGGCAGGTTTAGTCTTGGAGAAAGGTTAGGCTCAATGGCTTTAACTGCATTGGAGAAGGAAGCCACTATCGTTAGCCAGATCCCAAGGTGTCCACCCAGTGGTAAAGGTGGGTTTGACTCAGTTGGGGTAAACCTTGAGGAACTCCCTTGGGTTGTTGTGCCCTTCGTACTATTTATCCCTTGGGGAAGCCCAGGTTTGGGGTGAGGACCACGCAGCAATGGGTGAGACATGCCTCTTGATCACATCGCAAGGGCAGGAAGCCTGAAAGAGGAGGGCTCTGAGATCACAAAAGCCTTTTTTTCCAACACTGAGAGAGGGGAATTTTCAAAAAAACACCCCGAGCAGAGGGAACGTGTGCTGTTTGGGTGTAGGACTGGATCTCCAGCACGTTCACCTCTGGTGTTTGTTTTGGGCCCATCTCTTCTCCTTGGGGCCTTGGAGCAAGCAAGACTGCCATAACACGGAGCTGTGGAGAGAGCAGAGCCAGCCAGCGGCAAGGATTTTGTTAGCGTTTGGAGGAGAAAACAGGGAATTTCCACATATGGAAAAATGTTCCTTTAAACTGTGATTATGTAAAAATACAAAGCCACAACTGATAATATCTCTCACTCTGGGGAATGATGGAGAGTGTTTGTTTCTTTAATTGCATTTAATACTCATAAAAGTTACCTGCTTGCCACCACTGCAGGGGAAGCTCGTTTGGTGGATTGCAGCAGGCACCACACCAGCTTCCTTTCCATGCTCCTTCAGCATCGCATTTCATCTTCATTATTAAAAGTCAGCTCCTAATTTGCCACATATATTTGATCACTGGTGTTTTGCCTGCAAATTGCCTGTAGAGGTGTGAACTGAAATTAGGTGTGTGATGAGTTTCTGAATGAGGACCCTTGACTAGTCGAAGGTGGGATGACTCCTGTTAGGTGGGAGCAGAGCAATGGGCCAGGGCAAGCATCCCATGTCTTAAATGGCTGCAGATGTCCTCATTTTCCCTCTGAACGGTGGTCATCTTCTTGAATCTCACCCATTTTTTTTGGTCTCAAATTTAACAACTAAACAATTTAACCAAGACCTGGGTGGAAAAGTATTTCCCCCCATTGGTTTTGGATGTGCCACCTCAGGATTTTGCTTTGATTCCTGTTCAGAAGAGCCCCATCCTCCTTCCCTTGGTATGCTTTTATCCTATCCTCTCCTGTGTGCCTCCTCGCTAAGGTAAAAAATTTGGGCTAAGAGATAAAGGGATGCAGAGGAAATTCATAATGCAGAGAGAGCTGATACAGTCTACGCTCCTGTCGCTGCTTTAATTCATCAGCATTTGAGCATGTAAAACCAGGACAGTCGCCGAAGCTGCAGCGCAGGAATCACCCTTTGAAAGAAACGTGTCTCTGCGTGCTCCGACAAGCCCTTCTTTTCAAAGTGCCACTGACAAACCTGGCTTGCTAACAGAGTGGATTTAAAAAGTTCTCACTGCAAAGGTAAATTATATACTGATCCCTGCCTGGAGTTTGGTGCCATGCCAAATAGGTGCCGAAACCTCCCAGAGAGTCATATAAATCACAGACCAAAACCCCGAGGGGGTTGGATTAATACCGGATCAATGTGAATGCGCCACAAAGTTATTTGATCGCTACAATGCTGGTATTGACTGTTATGCACCTGTTATATCATTAGGGATTACATCTGTTGTAAACACGCTGTTTGATGTTGCAGGCTGTGCTAACCACAAGCACCATAATCATGGCGTGTAGCTGCTGTGGTGGCCTCAACATGCCCGAATGATGCTAATTTTCTTGTTGTGCGGGGTGGCCTGACAAAGGAGGTTTGTTCAGGGTGAGCCTGTGCAGAGGGAGTCTGAGTTTGTTGGGTGGGGGGAGATGGGAGAAGGGATGGGACAATAGACTGCGTTGCAATGGAAATGACTGGGGAGGAAGGTGGGAATAAAAATAATACCAGACTAAACCATACACCAGGTGAATCATAGAATCATAGAATAGTTTGAGTTCAAAGTGACCTTCAAAGCTCATCTAGTCCAATCCCCTGCCATGAGCAGCGACATCTTCACCCAGATCAGGTTGCTCAGAGCCCTGTCCAGCCTAGCCTGGGATGTCCTGGTTCTGTCTGGAGTTTATGACCAGGGTAAGGTCAGGAAAGGATGAAAAAAATAAAACAAGGATGGCTGTTCATCTGGGGTTTCACACCACAGTAGGGAGGTGAAGCAGACTCGCTGATGATCCACTGACACCGACAGCAACAGCAGCCTCACAATCCCTCCTGCAGTAATGTGAGCCTGTGATTTTGGACCTTAATGGAGAAATTTTGAATTCACACTCGTGGTTCCCAAGACAGTATCAAACCTTTCCTTGCTGGGTGTATTTCTGTGATCTCTGTTTTGGCAACTTAACACTTTCTTAAGCCTGAGAGATGAGTTACCTCATGCTGACAACCTTCCTAATCCTTGTTTTTCCCATCTCAGATGCCAGATTTCTCCTCCTTACACCTCTGCTTCCTCACTTCAGAGAGGAGACAGGCTTTCTGCAGAAACCATCTCCTCAGCGTCCTGTGCTGGACATGCCAACAGCAAGACTGGGAACCAACATCATCATGTGGTACTGATCTTCCAGTTGAGCATCCAACACAGGCAGGTGACCCGACCTAAACCTCTGCATTTATATTAGCCATTTCGTGACTTTAGGGTAATGAATGATCTGTCCCTCCCAGATGCTGAAGTAGGTTAAGAAGATCCAGATGCTGGAGCAGCACAGGACTCTCTTCCACCTCCTGTATTTGGGTGAGGACACAAGCTGAAGGGCATGTGTTTCTTTTATTCCCACATGGGGACTTGTCCTCCTTGGTCTCCTGGGACCACAGTGCCATTGCAGTAACAGAGGTCAGAAACATTTAGAATTAGAAGTGGCATCTAAAAACAAACAAACAAACACCCCCAAAACAGCAACCACAGCAACAACAAAATGATTTCCGTGAAATGTTATTTCCTTCTATGTTTGCCATGGGCTGAAGGTCCAGCCAATATCTATAATTTCCCAAATTCAACCCTTTCTCTCCCTTTCCATCTTACCTGTCTTATTTGTTTGTTTGTTTATTAGCAACACGCCAGGGCTAACGCAGCATCATCTGGGAAACTCATAAAGACTTGGGGAAGAAGACAATGTAGGAGGTATTCCTCAAATACTTCAAAAGTTTTAGGCTGCTATTTTTAACCAGTCTCAAAATGTTATTTGCCTGAAGCTGGAGAAGAAAGGTGATGCCAAGACTTTTGAGCTTGGGGGGAGAGAAAGTCAGTATCATTCTTCAGTCCCCTCCTGGCGGTACCTGGTGAAGAGTCCAGTTGGCTGTCTGACACATGTGGACACTTCAAAGCGGTGCTGCAAACAGGGTGTTGGAGACCTTCTGCCCAGCGCTGCTCCACTTTGACCCTGCCCTGGGCTGGTGCTGACAGAAATAGCCTCTGGGTCACATTCTGGTCCTTTGCATCCAGAGGTCAGTTCAGTGATGTAACTTACTGAAGGCTAGAAAGAGGGAGAACAAAAGTGATATTTTGGCAGATGCAGGTTAAGAAGGAAAAGGACCCTTGAACAGGGTCTGAACGAGGAAAAGGTCCTGGGCTGGCAGCAGCCTGGGGCTCAGGGTAAGCCCTGCCTATAAGATTTGAAATACTATGTTCAGGGTGGGAGGAATGATGGATGAAGAGGATGAAATTCCTTCTCTTGCCCCAACACCTCCAGGTGTCTCAATGGTGGAGCAAAAAGGGGTCTGATTAGGTGGAGAACATCAAGAAACCCCACCAGCCATGAAGAAGAGCACCCCAACCTTCATGCCACCTTAAGTAAGTATGACCAGGGATGGGGACAGCTCCAAGAGCTGTGGTGTGCAGGCCAGGGTGTCAGCATGTGGAGCTGTGTCTTGTTTGGATTACTTCCACCACTCCATCCAACTCCTCCTGGAGTCTTCTCCGGTGTCAAGGGTATATGCACAAGTCCAGGTTGTCTTTTCTGAACTTTACTTGGCAATTCCTGGTGAAAAAAAAATCCTGTACAAGTGTTGTGATGCCCTGGAAGTACAACCAGAGCCCTTCAAACTCTGACAAGGTTTTCCACTGGACTTTGTTCCCCCCAAAAACCAGACAGATGAAGCTCGTATGTTTTGTCTTTTACCCAGCATCAAACCAGTGGGTACAATACCTAAAGGCTGCATTGAACTTGCCTTGCTGTTGTCAAGAGGAAAGAAGGGAGCAGCGCATCCTGAACTTTGGTTTGGAAAACAAGGCTTGGAGTTAGTATCACCCCAGTGAGGCTGGTGACACCCATGCTGCTGCCCTTGTCCTGAGTTGCTCACTCAAGACAGATACTTGGGGCATGTCCAGCTCAACGCTGTGCGTTACTAAGGCAGTGTGGAGGCTGTTGGTGTGGGCAGTGACGGCAAAGCATTGCAAAGGGATCTGTGGTGGCAGAACCGTCCACACTTTGGTGGTCACCTACATCTCTCCTGAACCGGGCTCTGGGCTCACCCTGTTCCTTCCCAGATCACCAGCCAAGTGCAATACTGGGGGAGTTGTCACAACCAGGGATTGTGAAAGTGATGGTAGGACAAGAGGAAATGGCCTCAAGTTGTGCCAGGGCAGGTTTAGACTGAATATTAGGAAAAATGTCTTCACAGAAAGGATTGATAGGCATTGGAACAGGCTGTCCAGGGCAGTGGTGGAGTCGCCATCCCTGGAGGTGTTTAAAAGATCTACACATGAGGTTCTTAGGGACCTGGTTTAGTGCCAGAGTCAGGTTATGATTGGACTTGATGATCTTGAGAGTCTCTTCCAAACAAAATGGTTCTTTGATTCCATGATGATCATGACAATCAGTTTACACTGACACAGCTGCACCAGCGAGACATCCAGCCTTCATCACACAGCGGTGTATTTCCCAAAGAAAATCTGATCTACTGGCCAGCTTCTGGGGCCTTTTCTTCTTCTCCAGGCAGTGTAGAAATACTCTGAAACACAGTCTCATTGTGTCCCGGGCTCTTCCTTGCACCAAGTCCTGACACACAGGCACAAGCCTTGTAAGCTGGGTTGCCCCATGGACAGGGGTGTCAACCTGCCCTTGTAAAGCAGATGTACAGTTTAACTGCTTCATGCCAGATAGGACACAGATGGGCTTTCACTTTCCGGGAGCATGGGCTCACAATTTGGGGCAGCAGCATCCTTCTTCCATGCTGAGACCTTACCACAGAGCTTCACATCCACCCTGGCATCCCAGCAGCTTTTCCCCATCCTTATTTCCACCCTTTGGCTACCTGGGCTCTCCATGTGCTGCAAATACGACCGTGGCCCCCCAAAAAAACACATTCCCATTTCTCCTGTCCTCCCTCTCCCCTGTGTCTCACCACCCTCCCCCCACCTGGGGATGAATGAGATGCTCTCTGTGGCTGCAATATATCATTCTTACTATTTGTTATGAGGTTTTAATGAGTGCGGAAGATTAGGATGTTTGCAACAGTGTAACAATAAAATACATATCTAGCTCATTCCTTGCCAAAAAGTACTTACAAATAATAAAAGTGAGGCTAGCTGAATGCATAAATCTCCTTTCACAAGCCCCCACCCACTGTGCAATAATTAGTACAAAGTGCAGTGCTAATAGATCATCTTACTTGTGTGGGAAACTTGACATTATGCTTTGTTTATATTATCCCTTTGGCAAGAATCTGCATGGCAGATCCTGGCAGCCAGCAAACAAGAGGCTCTCAAGGAAGGTTTCCAGACTGTCGTGCAGAAAAGCAAAGCCACAGGATTGCGTGCTGGTCAGGATGCCGAAACCAGCTGGGGAGCTGAAGCGTTAGATCCAGCTTTTATGGAGTTGAGCTACCAAGTTTCCAGCTGACTAGGAGCAACATCCTGCGACTGATTTGCAAAGGCCTGTTCCCACCCCAGCCACAACAAATCAGTGTGAACCTTGGCTTCAGGATGGTGCCCTTTGCTTAATTATATATTCAGGGCCCAATTTACCGCCTGGGCCTCCTAATGGGAACAGACGGGGTCGCCCAGACTTGAGACAGGCGCCGAATACGGCCCCTGCGGTCTCTGGCACTGTAAGTAGAGGGTTTTCAGCCTGTGCCCAAATAGCTCCAGCTCCCAAGACCCTGCTCCTCCACTCAGCCCCTGTAGAGACCTTGGCTGATGTGGGAATCACCTCTACTAGGACATCTGGCTCTGTCCCATGGTCCAGGATTGCTGCAGTACGACTTGCCCAGGGCATGAGGGGTCTCAAAATGCTGCTGGTATGTGCGAAGGCTGTCACCAGCTCTCTGATAACCAAAACGAGCAGTAGGTCAACATGAGGGGTGGAAAGCCCTCACTCACCATCCTTGCTGCTATTCGTCCCATAACTCCTCGCTCTCTGGTTGTGTTCAGGTCCCTTCCATTTCCTTGTTTCTCCCTTCCAGGGAGCGGTGGAGAAAACAGAGCCCAGAGCTTGGATGTAGAGATGCATTCCTGCCCAGTGAATCAAACACCATTAGCACCACAGGTCCAGTTATATTCACAGGAGGACACATTGCTAGGGAGGTAAAAAAAGGTATCTCGCAAAACTTGGGAAAATGTGGAGGGGAAGCTTTCCTTTCTTTCCTTCAGAAACTTTGTGAGTTCAACGAGGGATGCTACCAGACTGGACCTTGTCTTAGGACACATCCCAAGAGTGACAGTTTGTGTTTGCAAAGACCTTACAGTCCGCCACCCAGCATCTTCCTCTGCTAAAGATCTCACCAAATTTGTCCTATTGCATTCCCCAAGAGGCTTTTTCCCCCACATGCTCTGGGTCTGGGCAATAACAGAAAGCCAACAATGACAAGCTATATGCTTCCATGTGGGTCTTTTCTCTATTCTCTCATGAAGCACCTGTACAACATGTTCTACCAGGTGCATCTGTGCTGCCATGTGTGGTCCTGGAGCATCTACATCCGACTTGAGCTAGCGTTGGAGTATGCTGAGCACCGTGTCCTCAATACCTTCCCTCCCCTTTCTTCTGAAGGGCATTTGGAAGGACTATCGTGAAAGATGACCTGATCTGCTAGACAAGCCCCAGCAGCCTCCTCATCATCAGGTGTGGCTCAGACTCCACCTTCAAACAGGCTTTAGTTGTACGTGTCCAGATTCACTCCTCCTCTGGCAAAGTCTTGGTGTGTGCTTGATTCCCCATTTCCCTGCTGGACCCCTCCTCTTTGCATCCCACCCACTCTTCTTGCTCAGGACTGGCCTTCCAAATACACCGAGGTTGTCCTGCTTTGTGGCTGGGGAATGGAGACAAGGTGTCTTATCCAAGATGGAGAAGTGACTCATCCTCCTGGGAAACATGCAGTGGAGTTGCCCAGTGCAGTCTGTCCTCTGGACTTCTCCTCCAGCTCTGTGAAATCATCAGGAAGGGGAGAAGGTTTTTGCCTGTAGGCCAAGTGGACATGTTCATTTGCAAATTTACACCCTGCTTGTTTGTTTTAATTTTAGCGTGCACTTTCCCATGGGTTCACGTGGAGAAGGCTCCAAGGAGACCTTATTGTGGCCTTTCAGTACTTAAAAGGGGTTGATAAGAAAGATCACAGTATCACAGTATCGCAGTATGTTTGGGATTGGAAGGGACCTCAAAAGATCACCTGGTCCAATCCCCCTGCTGGAGCAGGGCTTGTTACAACAGGACAAGAGTTAATGGTTTTAAACTAAAAGAGGGGAGATTCAGGCTAGAAATGAGTAAGAAATTTTTGACACTGAGGGTGGTGAAACACTGGCCCAGGTTGCTCAGAGAGGTTGTGGATGAACCATCCCTGGAGACATCCCAGGCCAGGCTGGACGGGGCTCTGAGCGACCTGAGCTGGTGAAGATGTCCCTGCTCATGACAGGGGTGAGACTGCATGACCTTTGAAGGTCCCTTCCAACCTACGATTCCATGATTCACAGTAGTGTATTTTGTTACTGGAAGAAACCTGGAACCAACTCCCTGGCTTTGCATGGCATTTTTAAAGTTTTAAAATAAGAGTTGGCAACTGTGGTCCCACATGGGTGTGACAAAGAGCTCAAGGTGTTGGTCAGCTGGGAAGGATATTGCAAACACATGTTCTTCCACGCCAGACCCAGCTTGCTAAAACCACTTCAGATATATTTATTTTCTTTATGCCAGCAGGCTCAGGGAATTCCGGTAACGTGCGAGTAATGCTGAGCAAAGTGTGAAGTGCAGAGGCAGCATCGCTGTGCTGACGAAGCTGGTTCAGGCAGGAAGAACTGGGCAGAGCCCTGACATTTCGGTGACTGGCGAGGTTATTTGAGGGGAAAGCATTGGGAGCCCCGTGTCCGGCAGCCAGCAGCCTCCCTCACTGCCCGTGTTGACTCCACTGGCTCAGGACAATGGCAAATGGGCTGACACATTGACAGTTTCCCCACCGACTCTTCCCAGAGTTACTAAAATTAACCTTTTTATTCCCCCCCACTGGAGAAATATAAAGCTTTTACTTCCCTTAACCTCTCTTTCCCACTTAGTGGGTAAAGACTTTGTTAGATCTACAGTTAAAATAATATATTAAGGATTTTCAACAGTGCAAGTCAAACTCCACATTTCCTAATGATTCCAGATGCCTTTTTTGTCCTCAGACATTTCAAGTTAAACCTCTATGAAACTGACCTTTTGGCTTGTCAGTCCCTGTAAGGACCCCAGAGATGAAACACTTCTTTCAGTCTGTCACTACTGTCCGTAGACCGCCCCCCCCCTTATCCGCCTCCTCTATTTTATCAGCAAGAACCCATAATTGAGCCCCTTGACAATAGCAGGACTGTGCATTTCTTTGTCAACAACAATGGGCCGTCCAAGTTCATTACTGGAGATTGTTTAAAAATTGATTCATGCGCCAGTAGTAGTAGCTTATTATACAGCATAAGTGACAGTGTGATCTGGATGGAGGCCGAGTCATTCTTGACCAGTCATGTCCAATTAGAAAGAACATTGCACACATTCCTGTTGGAGCCACATTAATGAATTAGTCCTACCACAAACTGAGAGAAGCTTGCAGGACCCTAATACCTTTTGTTCCTAAGGATAATTCAGTAATTTATAAAGAGAACAGCGCGGAGCACATTAGCAAAAGAATAGTAATCGCAGGATTCAGACAGTCCTTACATTTGTCCTTCCTTTCAGGTTTCTGGTGAGCTCCATTCCCTTCCAGCTCTGTGTTGCTCCATAGAGCACAGACCTCTGACAGTCACCTCCACATCTCCTAGGGTTGTGGCTGCAGTGACCAGAACTCTGTGGACCTGTGTGCACCTGAACTTGGGCCAACATCTGGTACCCAACTTTTTCTTCTCAGGAGAACAGAACAGCCCAGGCACGCGATACGTCATGGAATCATAAAATCATTTTAGTTGTAAGAGACCCTCAAGATCATCGAGTTCAACCATTACGCTAACACTGGCACTAAACTGTGTCCCTAAGAACCTCACCTACGCATCATCATTGTCATGTAAAAGTCACATCCAAGTGCATTAATGTGTTGTGGTGCTCCCTCCTCACTCTGCTAATAGGCACTGGTGTAACTCTGCTGTGTTGGCAGTTATGTCTGACCAACACCTGGTAAAAAAGAAGAGAGGACCATTCAAGGCAGAATTTTCAAGCTTAGAAGTCTAGAATAGGTGTTTAAGCTCTTTAATCACAAAGCTGATTTTTAGGCATGTCAAAACCAGTTTAACTTGCAGGGAGCGTCTCCCTGGGACTGGGAGACTTCAGTGGATTTGGGATGTAAGACACCCAGTGCTGGGGATAGTCTGTGTGTGTAAAGTCTTAGCAGAGGCTGTGTTACAGGGAAATATCAAAAGGAATGTATGTATACACCTTGCCAGGTACTGATGGACTCCATAAGTGGAAGGTAGGAATGTCAGCTGATATCTGAAGGATGGTGAGGAATTTCTTGTGTAGCTATAAGTTAATGCAATTAATAGATTGGATTATTTCAGCGTAAAACACTTGTACTTTGCTATGGGAACTCTCAAGAGAGAGAAGGCTCACAGTCTTCTGTATTACAGAGTTGACTCCCAAGAGGAGTCCCCCTCCCCAGGGAGTTTTAGAAGTTAACTTTATCAGTGGATGTGATCACAAGCAGTTATTACCACCACCATCTTCTAATACATAACCATTTTTGATTTCAAGAAGATTCTGCCTATTGCTTAGTAAATGTCCTTCTTTAGGGACCATAGAAACCCATTCTTAGTTGGCCCACATGCCCTGAAGTAGCATCAGTGGTAATATAAGTAGTAGCAGTATAGTAATGTCTTCTTCCTATGCACAAAATAATATTCGGACTTCTAAAATCCACCTGAGCAGATGAAAGATAAGGAATTTGCTGACAGCGATACCAAGCTATGATATTTTAATAAGAATTGTTATTTGTCATCAAGCTGTCCTTGTTGTGGTTGCAATGTTCATATACTGTCACTCAACAGCCCATGAAATTTTAATGTTTTCAACTTCAAAAGATGTGTGAATGTTTGTAGCTAGTAATCACTGATCTGCATTCTCTTTGTTTATGGAAAGATTCAAAAATATGCAGTTCACTGTATATTCTACATTGTACATGTCTGGGTCATGCAGTTTTGAGTTTATGTAAACAGAAATGTAGTGAATGTAGATATGTAAATGATTGCTAAATTTGCCAGTATCTCAAAAAACAGAAGAAATAGCATAGAATTTGTTTCTAATCCTAACACAGTCACAATTAAAAATGTATACAGTTATAAGTTCGGTGATGAGTCATGCTCCTGAAACGTGTTTATACATCTATTCTGAACGGAGCCTCCATCAGTCTGAGTATGGTTAAATAAGCATTCACTTTTACATGAAAACAAACATTTTGTTGGAAAACAGAGATTCTACTCAGTGTTCAGTACTACACTATTACCACCAGTAAAAAAAAAGTTTGGAAATGGGGTAGTATATAAGCACACAGACGTTCACAGTAGCAGACTAAGTACATACATGCTCAAGGCTTACTGAACCGCAGGATTATATTCTTATTCACAATTTTGATATAACAAGGACTTAATGGAGGACTTCAGATCCTCTTCAGATGCAGGAACTCTGGGTATTATATTGTGATTTTATAAATTATGTCTTTGATATCCTGGTCTGGTAAACTCTGGTGCACAGGTAATGCTAATGCTATTAGTTGGCTTATCGTCTGACTAAAATTGTCAACCCAAGGCCATGAATTCCATCATTTCTCATTTAAAAATTATAGGAAGAAAAAAAGCAGAGATACTAGAAGTCCAGTTCTCTAACCAGTGCCTCAGGTTTTGGAATCATCATTGGATTGGAAAGGACCCGAAAAAGTCCATCTCTGCATCCCAAGGCTGTTCCACAGGTTGGGTACACTTTCTGAAGGTGTCCAGTGATGCACGCATCCTTGTCTGCACAGCAAAACTACCCCACTGCTCTCTGGCCTTACTGCTGGAAAGGTTTCCTAATGGCTAAAATTAATTCAGATATCGTTAGTGCTTGTGCTGCTCTATGAACATGGAGATCAGACCATTCCCTTCTTCTTCACAGCAGACTTTTGCATATTGGAAGGCCATCAGACTCTTCCAACCCTGTCTTCTCCTCCTTAGGCTAAGAAATCCCAGTTTGTCCAGTCTGTCCATGTAGGTTATGACTGATATAGATTTGTTTTTGTGTTAAAAACTTCTAGCCTCTCTCCAGTGACCCACATCTTCTTTGGATGGTTATACTGAGAAACTGAAACCCTATTCCAGCAAAGCCCCACTGACGTTGAAGGGGCTGAAGGATTGCTTCAAGAGGTTGATGGTTACACATCCCAGGATGGTATTTGGTGCTTTCACAATGTGCTGACTTCCATTCAACTCTTCATAGAATCATGGTTGGAAGAAACTCTCAAGATCATTGAATCCAACTGTTAACCTAACACTGGCACTAAACCATGTCCGTAAGAACCTCATCTTTGCATCTTTTAAACACCTCCAGGGATCGTGACTCCATCACTTCCCTGGGCAGCCTATTTCAATGCCCGACAACCAGCCCCATCCCCAGGTCCTGTCACAAAGACAACTACCCAGACATGCATCATATATCTGTGCAACTGAAGTAACAACGTTTTGTTTTCACAGTCCTGGATCTTTGACTTGGCAAGGTCATTCTAAATCTCTTTCCTCCAATGTGCTGGTAGTCTCTCATATCTGATCCTCAGTGGTGGTTCTCCACAACTATTGCTTGACACATCATCCACTCTGTTAAAAGGAGAGCAGACCCTTATGAAAACCTGGAGGTGAGTCTTTTCATATTCCAACTCTTACAGTTGAGATTCACTACTCTGTTCTTTGTAAAAGCTGCAAAAAGCAGCAAGGGGCCTGAAGTGGGATCAGTTGATGAGAGAAATAAGTAGTTATTGAGTAGAAATCGGTAGCTATTGAATAGAGCGTAGCGTCTGCAAGTCATTAGACAGTAACCATAATGACTCTTCATCCACAGTTAATTGTCACCTGCATATAGATTTTACCTTGCTCTCCCTATTGATTTCCACTGTACACTTTGTACTGAGTCATTACCAAAATTGTGAGGAGTAGGATGAGCAGAGTAACTCTTTCCACATATGTCAAGTTGTATGTGAAATAATATCTGTAGGGTTTACTAGAATTGTAGGCAAAGTCATCTTACTGTCTCAGAGAAGCTTTGGGGAAGGGAAGCTGTTTCTCAAGAGCAGCTATCAACTGTCTCTTGTGTGTATTGAGCATACATGAGATCCTGTCTTGTACAGAAGATTAACCTCCTCTTCTATGTGTAGGGGCTTTCTCACTCTGGAGAACTGGTCATCACCACGGGTGGCCACATTTCCCTGCCTTGTGCCCAGCACTGAAAAAATATTTCGATCTTTAGCAATCCAATGTATTTGAATAATGAAGACATGAAACAGAAGTGTATTTCTCGGCTGGTCAGAAGCTCCATCTCACAGAAGAAGCACCTGTTGTAGGCATTCACTTCCCAAAACTAAAATGCTGGCTTATGGTCTTTGGACCGTGTCTTAAGGAGCGCACAGTTTTTATCATCACGTTGCAGAGGAGCCCATCCGCTGGGCTGTAAGGACTGCTGTGGAGGGGAAAAGGGGCGCAGCAATGGCCACAGGGGCTGACCAGTGTCAGAGTCCTCCCCACAATTACTCTGCAACCAAGGACCATCCTCACAGAGATCTTCGTGGACAAGCACAGGAGACAATCAACAGGAATAAGAAAGTATCAGCCTCTTCATTTTCTAGATGGGAAGCTGGCTCACAGGCATGTAGGTATCTTTTCCAAAGCCAAGACTTAATTTTCTGCTTACTATCCCAGTGCTCTGACCATGAAATTGCTTTGGGTGTGAAACTTCCCATAGTGGTGAAGCAGCAGATAAATGGAGTCAAAGTCCCATTTGCCTGATAAAAAAGTTAGGAAAGCAGCTGTGGGACTTCTAGAGCTACTTTTGCAGTAAAAGGTATTGAAACGTCTGGTCACTTATAGCAACACACACATTTTTCATCACACGCTGCCTGTCCTTCCTATGACCACCCCTTTCTACACCAGCTCCAGTGACAGCTGTCAGTTTGCAAGATCACTCCCATACAAAGCCAAAGGGGGACACAGTGACAAGGCTGATGCTTAGTCACAATGCAGAAATCCATGCTGATGGCAAGACAAATTTCTTGAGCTTCTAATTGTGAAACCGAATGACAGAAATCCTATTCTTCACCACAACGGATGAGACAATTCTGTAGTTCATCTCAAAAAAATGTTGCATGTTGCAGGCTGTTCAGGTGTGGCATGATCACAACCAATTAAATTAGTTTTATAGGACCAGGTATGAAAAAATGACCACAGGTAAGCGAATGACAGGAAGTGTTGGACCTGTAAGAAGGAGATGCCTTCAGAAGATACTAGTGCAGAATATCAGCTGTGTGCTGACATTTACTGGGCATGTTTTGGAGTCTCACCTCTATATTTTCATGTTCTGTGCACTAATCATTGGGGGAATTCTGAACATGAACAGGAAAATATAGTAAGGGCATCTAGTCCATTTTGTGCACA
The DNA here is from genome assembly GCF_037038585.1 of Patagioenas fasciata. Classification (NCBI taxonomy): domain Eukaryota; kingdom Metazoa; phylum Chordata; class Aves; order Columbiformes; family Columbidae; genus Patagioenas; species Patagioenas fasciata. The sequence goes on along the minus strand of NC_092523.1, from coordinate 6,588,042 downwards.
CATAAAGAGTACATCCCCAAGCAAATACCTTTAAATACATGACCCCACATCTTGCTCTCAAATCAAGAACTCACCTGAAGGCACCCTGCTCTGCCAACACACCACAAGGCCTTTGCAGGTGATGTGCTACATGCCAAGCTGGGATGGACAGACGAATGAAAGTATGCTTGGAAAAGAAGGGAAAGGAAACTGAAGTGATCTGGAAACTGCAGGGAATTTTGAACACCCTAATTTCTGCATGAGCTGATTTCCATATTTAATCTGCAGAAGATTTACACTCCCTCAACAGCCAAATACACATAGAGAAGGCAGAAATCTCTGTGGGAAGAGACTTGAATGACTACAGGTATTTTTAAATATCTTGGGGTTCCAGCAACTGCAAATACAGAGAAGTTACACATCGCCATAGATGCAGAGTCCATCTCAGCTATGGGTGCACTAGCTATCACGACTGCACACAACCCGTGTTGGAGGTAAGCATGCACAGGAGAGACATCCTGACTGTCCTATCTGACAGCGAGCAGTCCTCCTGAATGATGAATGCATGATCTGCATATATATCCTATTAAGGAAATGTTTTAAGGAGTGGGAATTACAGTGTTACTCCCTGGGAAGGGAGGTAGGCAATGCAGAGCTGGAGGCAGGAGCTTCTTCGTTCAGAAAGGTGAATCCAGGAGAGATGTTCCCAGCCTTGGAGCAGAGTGTGAATCTCAGGCAAGATCAGGAGCAATGTTATCTAAGGTACCTTGCTGCCAAAGCCTCTTTTCCCTTTCTGCTCAGAGAGGTCTCTCCTTACCCTCTGCATTGGGTACTGTGAGTACTCACATACTGCAAACAGTGAGTTTCCTCTGAGCTGATTGAGGCTTTGCCAAACGGGGTTTTGTTCCCTTTTGGCTAGTTTTCTGTTAGCGTTACAGCAAAGGTGTCACATCTTTTCTTTAGCTGGGTGTGTTACATTTGATTGTATTCAGGAATATCTGATGGCACTGACATACAGGAAGATTCAAAGTCACGCAACATGTTCTGGCACAGACAGCATTATGAATTTACACATAGCGCTGTTTAGATCTCATATCGAATATCCTCTGGCATCAGATCTGAAATGAATTGTATACGGTAACCAAAGAAACACTCTACCTGTCTGAAAAACAACAAAAAAAGAAAGAGCTTTGCTGTATCACCAGCTCTAATCTGGACAAATGGCAAGCAGCCCAGCAAGTAGCAGACAGGCAGCCCCGTGGCTGCAGGTCTTGCCTTGTGCTGCTGCCACAGCCTCCTCTGTCCCTCCACACATTCTTTTCCTATCTCCTGCCTGTATCCCCTTCCTGCCATGAATGTCTTTCCAGCCGTCCTGGAGCTCCTTTCCATCTTCTTGCAGCTGAACTATGGTCTTGTCCATCGCCTTCCCTGGTTTGGATGGTGACCTCTCTGGGCATGTGCATGAAGTTCAACAAGGCCAAGTTCAATGTCCTAAACCTGGGTCGGGGCAACCCCTGGTATCAACACAGGATGGGGGGTGAAGGGATGGAGATCAATCCTGCAGAGAAGGACTTACGGGTACCGGTGGGTGAAAGATGGGACATGAGCGGGCAATGTGTGCTTGTAGCCCAGAAGGCAAATCGTATTTTGGGCTGCATCCCCAACAGCGTGGGCAGCAGGTGGAGGGAGGTGATTCTGCCCCTCTGTTCCACTCTGGTGTCCAGCTCTGGGGTCCTCAGCACAGGACACACATGGACCTGTTGGAGAGGGGCCAGAGGAGCCACAGAAATGATCTGAGGCTGGAACAGCTCTGCTGGGAGGACAGGCTGAGAGAGTTGGGGTGTTCACCTGGAGAAGAGAAGGCTCTGGGGAGACATTATCATGGCCTTTCAGTGTTTGAAAGGGGGTGAGTAGAAAGATGAGGACAGACATTTTAGCAGGGCCTGTTGCGATAGGACAAGGGGTGACGGTTTTAAATTAAAGGGGAGATTCAGGCCAGACATGAGGAAAAAATTTTTGACACTGAGGGTGGTGAGAAACACTGTCCCAGGTTGCCCAGAGAGGTGGTGGATGCCCCATCCCATGAGACATCCCGGGCGAGTCTCAGACGGGGCTCTGAGCAGCCTGATCTCGGTGAAGATGTCCCTGCTCATTGCAGGGGTTGGTCTAGATGACCTTTGAAGGTCCCTTTCAACACAAACTGTTCTATGATCCTATGATCTACAAGTGTCATCTGTAAGGACTTCTACGCCATGGTACCTGGAGCCAAACAGTTCTGCCACACCAACTAACTGGGGAGCTTTAAAAAACTTGATCCTGCCTCTCACAGCAACGAAACCAGGACATAGGGCATGAGGAACTGAACTTGCGTTGAATCTCATGGCTCTTCATCTCTTGTCTGATCTTGTCCAACCCCACACCAAACTGCATGGGAGCTGAGGGGAAGAATATCCTTCTGAACTCTTCTTGCACTCTGACATGGGCCTCATACGTCACCTTGAGAAAGTCACTTAAGTCCCAATAGAAATTGATTTCAAGGGAAATTAGGTGCTTCAATAGAATTGAGACACTGATATATTTTCAGAGATTATAATATCTGATTCTTCCGTTCTCAGTGGATAGAAAGGAAAGAAAAAACTGTGAAGATCTTGAATACCCTTTCTAGAAGTCCCTATGAACACGTAAAGGCGCATTTCAGTAGTGTTGTCTGTGTCTGTTCACATGTGAGCAACATTTACCTTCCCCACCTTCAGTCATCTGAAGGTCAAGGCTCTGCTGCCAAGCAGTTTCTTTGCTCTTCTCTGAGGGCGAAGGAGACAAGTGGGAGCCCGAGGAAGGTGTGAGGTCTCACCAGGGTGAATGGGATTCCTGTGTCTTCACCTTACTCACTGGTCCTATAGGGAGAGCACTAGCTTCAGCACAGACAATAAATTGGGTGCATTCAAAGTCCTCTGTGTATTCATAGTGGGTGAAATCATACCCTCCCCATTAGAACTTTTCCAACTTTGGAAGGAGGTCAGGACTTCATTGAGCACTTGTATGTACGTTTTACATAATGCTATTAGTCCCCAAAATTCCTTGAACTCACTCCAGACCTTATAAATGGGAGTCTCTGGTGTGGCAGGTAACGTGTAAATGTTAAACACCATCATTGGCCTGTCTGTAATGATACAACAGAACATAAAAATTTTGTGTTAAAGTTTCTGAACATAATTTTAGACAGCGTGTTAAAGAAGCTGGGTCATTGCTTTGATAGCTCTGACTGTGAATTGCTCGGGTCTGCTCAAGCATGCAACCCCTTCGTGAGCCACTCTGTTTGTGACAGTGCCACAAACCGCTGGTTTCACATTGCAGCTTCTCCAGTTAGACCTCTCACCGACCAGCATGCCCCATGCGGCTGTTTTTATGACAGAGGAGACCCAGGTGCCTGCTGTTTGCTGAGACTTTGCAGGCTTGTTGTCCTCTGGTTCTGCCAGGAGGGTCACAGAATCACAGAATGTTAGGGATCAGAAGGGACCTAGAAAGATCATCTAATCCAATCACCCTGCTGGAGCAGGAACACCTAGACAAGATTACACAGGAGCGTGTCCAGGCAGATTTGAATGTCTCCAGAGCAGGAGACTCCACAATCCCTCTGGGCAGCCTGTTCCAGTGTCTGTCACCCCCACTGGGAAGAAGTTTCTTCTCATATTTAAATGGAACCTTTTGTGTTCCAGTTTGTACCTGTTGCCCCATGTACTGTCATTGGTTGTCACTGAGAAGAGCCTGGCTCCATCCTCCTGACACTCACCCTTTGTATATTTATAAACATTAATAAGGTCATCCGTCAGTTTCCTCTTCTCCGAGCTAAAGAGCCCCAGCTCCCTCAGCCTTTCCTCACACAGGAGATGCTCCACTCCCTTCATCATCTTTGTTGCCCTGTGCTGAACTCTCTCCAGCAGTTCCCTGTCCTTCTGGAACTGAGGGGCCCAAAACTGGACACAATATTCCAAATGTGGTCTCACCAGGGCAGAGTAGAGGGTCCCAGCCATTCTTCTCAATGTGGGGGCCTGGTTCATGACCACCCACCTTGGATGGTTGCTGTTCTCTCCATCCCAGTAAACCATGCAGCTTCAGGATAAACTTAAGCCAGGTGAGCATTTGAGTGTCTACCAGTGTTCAGCTCTGCCTGAGCCAAGAGCAGTTCTCCTTCCACCATCACAGAGGGCTGTGAGGAGGACAAAAGGAGAGATGCATGCACAGCCAGAGCTTTCTGACGGTCACTTTCAGTGCAAATTAACTCCGTCTTCACTCCCTTCCTGACTCCCAGCACCTTGGATGGTTCCCCTTGTCTTCAGACTGTTTGGAACTGCTCGTTGTGGAGAAGACCAGAAACCACGTGGCCTCGCTGAGACAGGAATTATATCCATGGATCAGGACCTCGACCAAGCCTGCCCGGGCATTGCTGCGGGCAGCGCTGTGTCTAGGAGAGCTGGATAAACCAGAAAGTTTGGAGAACCCCAAGAGCAGGTAAAAGAAAGCCCTGTTAAATCATTGCTTTTCAAAGAATATAACCTGGAGCTAGCTAACTGATCCTGTTAGATCTCTCCTAAGTCAGATAAGAAAAATAACCTGGCAGTAGTCATCAAAGGCAGAACGATGCATTAGAAGTCCATTGTGTGGAGAGCCTGGAATCAAAGGTAAAGGGCTTGCAGACAAGACTGGTGGGACTCATGAGCACCAACTGCATGGAAATTTCCACTCCCTTCCTGGTTGTAGGAAACAGGGTTTACCCCACTGCCTTTGACTGAGAGCTACTATTCCCATTGATAGAAAATGTCACATGGTGACTCATTTCCAGGGAGCTGGGCATGGAAAAAGTAAGGGAATGGCAGTTAAGAGAATAATCAATCCTTTATTATTGTTTTAACATAGCAGGAAGCAACTGGAGGCTGTGTGAAGACAAGGGTCTTGCCTTACCCTGATACCCCATTCCTGAGCTCCTGCTCTTGGTCCTGTTGACAAAGAGATGACTGGTCCAGGCAGAGGGGTCAGCTGAGTCAGACTGGCTGCTCTTATGTTCTTCTTTTTCCTGATAATAACAAAAATACCCAACAAGGAGATGTGCTTTAATACACTATCTGGCCCTCACACTGCCCTTTGAGGCGGATAAAAGAGCTAAGTGTCACTATGTCTATTTACAGCCTGGGAAAATGGGACATAAATGTTCTTTTACATGTCTTTTTCCCTTGAATAGCTTGAAGCAGTGTGGCTCAGCTGTAGGCATGTGTCTAAGTATTGCCTAAGCCACAACCGGCCAAGCAAGACTGGGGTCCTCTCATTGAATACCTACAGATAAGAGATAAAATAAATAGCAGGACAGAGCTGCTGAAATGGGAGTTCCATAGGATCTGTCTTGTGTCTTGCCAAAACGCCCATAAGCCCGAGATCTAGTCTGATGTTGCCATATGTCACATGCTGTACATAAATCAGTGTGGGTTTGGCTGCTTGTTATTCTCCTAGTTATAATACCTTGTGTGTCTTTCAATGTCTAATTAAGAGTTAAGACTGTGGAGGAGAGGGAAAGTCATTAAATGACCTGCTGACATTTCTTCTGAACAGTAAGTGCATCTGCCACTTGAGATGCTGGAGAAACTAATGGAAAAAAGAGAAATAGAAATAAGGTGGAGAAAATACACCTCCAGGTTAAAATCCAAATTTAAGGAAGCAGTTACCCTTTGTCTCCATTCCCTGCTTGTTTGGGACTCAGCCGAAAAAAATTGCACAATAAACCACCATCGGTGACGAGGACAGCAAGGATGTCCAGGAGGAAGAGGTTAGGAGTAATTGTCTATCCTTTCCTTCCCTAGGTAGATGTCAGTGTTGTCTTGGCCACTGAGTAATCTGCAGATGACAATGGGACTCCATTCCTGCTCGGTAGTTATGCTGGGACATCAGAGTTGTCCACCCCCAGACTGAGGACAGGGTTTCTGGACGTGACCTGTGTAGGGTTGCTGGTCATTCTGTGAGGGGTCGCTGATATTCCCCAAGGCTGTGGTATACACATGAGGCTGAATAATGGAGGTTATATAATTCAAACCCATAAAAAGATATGTTATTGATGGCCTCTATAGGATTTAGCCAGATTGCTCCTTTGCTTGAGCTTGAGTTGTGTCCACACCAGAGTTCCTATATCTTTGCTATTACAGAGGTTGGGTCCTCACTTCAGTTCCACACTGAAAGGGAAAAAGTTGAGGAAAGGCAGCTCACGGTGCTGATGTACCAGATGTTGAAGAGGGTAAATGTGATGGGCAGTGCCTGAGGAGCTTTACCGCTCCAACCAGCCTGGTTGGCTGGTGTTTCAGTGGTTTTCCAAGGAAAACTAAGAGAAATAGCCAAATCAGTTGTGGATAGATAGGCAGGACTCATCTTGCCTAATTGCAGATGACTGTGTCGTAGATATCTACTTCTGAGCTGTCCATCACACCTTTATACCTTCATAGTCAACGAAGAAAAGTCAGGCATGGTTCATCAGCCTGATGTGGAGATTGAATTAAAGAGCAATGGAGTCAGGCTCTGAGAAATCCAGTTTCTCTCCCCTGATGAGAAAGGAAGCCCAGGAGCTGGTTTAGATGGAGAAACTGACTGGGCGGACACTTGCCTTTGATCAGATCAGCTTCACCCATTGGATCCCTAAGCGTGTTGCACCTCAGCAGGAATTCCAGTGGCAGAAATATTCTTTGGAAAAAAAAATTAGTCTCCAGATGTAGCAAGCAATTATTTTTTTCTAAGGAAAAAAACCCCATCAAAATCAAAATGAAATATTTCAGCTAGACTGAGATTTTTGAAGAAAATATTGAAAAGAAATCCACACATTGACATTTTCAATTTATGAACATTTTACATAGTGTTATTTCCAGGTAAATGACAGTATTTTGGCTTTTAACTGAAGTGTTAGAAATAAATGATGTAAATAAGATAATTTCCTGCAAGTGGGAAATTCTGGTTTTCTGAAGAGGTATATTCATGACTGAACAAAATGTTGTACAGGAAGCCATAGTCTGATTATTGTAATGACCTTCACAAATACTATCAAGAGTTCTAGTGTACTGACACATAATTAGAATCAAATAGTGACTACTATCCATCATTTATAACATGGGTTTCATTATGCTTTCAAAAGAGCTCGTAGCTTCTGTTAAACTAAGGTGTTCTCACTCTCCATTCCTTTTATTAGTATTTGAACCTATTTAAAACTCCCGAGGAAAGGGATTGAAATTATTGACAGAAAAAAAGAATTATTTTTTAAAGAAAACTATTATTCTGATGACTGCTGTTCATAATAATCAAGAATAGTTTATGAGTTGAGTTTATGTTTACCCAACTTGCTTTTCCTGGGTCTGTGGTAGTTATGAGGATTTGGAGGTATTTGGAGGTTTTGTTTGATTGTTTGTTTCCAAACAAGGTTAAAGTATCTTTTAGAACATTTGATAATGGAAAATTACCTACACACTGCCTTACCTGGAGTCACTGACACCTCTTTGTAATGTGCCCTACTTTATTGCTCATTTCCAATTAACATGTCCCAGAGAATAGACTACAACCCAAACAAAGATTACAACCCGGTCAAAGCATTAGCCAATGCTTTTATAGCATTTTATCTTCAAAGACCCTAAAGCCCAGCTTGAAGATATTAAAATATCAGCGGTTTAGAGGTTTATTGTGATGTATAATTACTTTTGCTCCATACTCAGGGTAGGACTATACCAGCATTATTTTAAATGAGCACATGGGGGAAAATCATCCTGGAACTGTCTTAATGCTCACAAGAGGAACAGGCTTTTTCCATCCTGATATACAATTATCAGGGAAAACTTCAACCTTGAAAAGAGTCAGGTAGAGATTTTCCTTAATCTGGTTTTATATTCTGTGATGCTTAGCAGGGCATTTCTAGATCTTCCCTCAGGAGCATTACTTGCAACAAACACAATCAGTTTATAGCATCCTTATTAAGACAGAATTTTTACATTTATCAGTAAAAGCTTTGCTGAATTAAAGGATTGTTCCCAGGTCTTCCCATAAAACAATACTGACTTGGCACAGGACCCAGAAAGGATTTAGAGGATAGAGCCAGCGAAATTCATTGAACCACAGGAAGTGCGAACAGAAACTTGAAGTTTCAGCATCATCTTTGTGTTGTGGTGGATCTTACCTCTTCCAGGCAATGGTTGACTTCAGTTGACTTCAAAGGAGTTCATATTAGCTAACAGTGTGAACTGAGAATTCCCACACAGGTGAGATTGTGACTTTCTAGGAGTTCCAAAGAGAATGATTCCTGCGCAGATGTTGGGGTTCTGTGTGCAGAAGCTGAGCATTCAGCTTTCCCTTGCAACTTTTCCTGGCTTCCTGCAGGAAAATGCTGTATGAGTGCTCCTTCTTTGCTTTTTGGGCTTGCACCGTGACCTGGCTGGGGTTCAGCACAGGCTGGCAAGGGAGGTCACACTTGCTGCAATTCAATTTCCCTTAGTGTTGCCACCCAAATCAGAGAAGGAAGAACAGCTACTAAAACTGCAGAGAGGTACAATAGCATGTTGCTCTGCCTCCTATCCTCTCGTAGAGCAGCAAGATACAAGCTCTCAGTCTCATGTGTCTGTTGAGGATTCCTGAGAACATGGGACCACGGGACATCTCTGGTCCAACATTCTGCTCCAACCAGTCTCAATAACTACCCTGCAGTTAGGATCTAGTTCAGCTTTCTCCGAGGGCACCTCTTCTTCCTTCCAAGAAGTTACAGTTTTTATTAAAGAGGTGGCCTGGTTCCAGCAGCATGCTCTGTGCGTTAGCACCCTGAGGGTGCCAGGATCACCGTGAACAGAACTTATTCTGGGACTGAGGTCTGGGCTTGTGCTGCTTTCCTGCTCTTTCAGCACAGGTAACTCCTCTCTGCATCTTCCCTTGGAGATCAGCAAAGAGCAGGAGAAAATGCAGCAGTCTGGTATTTTCACACAGCTCAGAAAAGCCCATGCATGGCAAAAAGTTAGCTGGAAAAGTCTGGTTTTGCTCCTGGGGTGATGTTCTTGGGATCTGGTTGAGGGAAAGAGAAAAGCAACTTTGTGCATGTGTAAATCTTACAGTGGAGGACCCCGTTGCCCAAAAGGGTTAATACAACCTCTCTTTTCCCCCAATAGCTTCATGGCCCTAACAGCTTTCATTGTGAAATGGGTGCAGGTGTGGGCTATGCTTTGTTGATCACAATCCCTTTTGCAGAGGAAGCTTTGAATATGTTTGACATAATCAGCTCACAGCCTTTGCCCGCACTCTTTCATAAACAGGCCATTTTCACATCCTTTTCATGGGATCCGACAAGCGGAAAAATAATTAATGTTACCTCAGCCTAACAGTGACCCAGCTTTGATTCAAAAAGACGGCATGTTGCATAAACTAACCATTTAATTGAGTGATAGAAAAAGCCCACATGTATCAATTCTGCCTCTGCGTATTATGATTACTGGGGCTTTGCAAGGATTGTGCTCCCTTGGTCATAAAGCAGAGCTTAAATTCAAGCCCATGAGGTGCTTTCGGAAGGACTGAGTGAACATGAGCTGGGGATTATCTGTGTTTACAGGGGCAGGACATGGGATCAGGGGAATATGTGGGTACCCAGACATCATGGCGCATGTTCAGGTTATGTCCAGGTTATGTCACATGTCCCTCTATGAATTGACAGTGGCCAGAAATTATCCAACCACAGGACATTTTGAATGCTGATGGGACTACACTGCCACCTTGCCATGACCTCGGGGCCAAAGTAAAATAATATATACCGCAGTTAGGACTGTTCCTAAATGAACAGGACAGAGTCATCCTTGAGGTGACCCACCAAAAAGAAATGTTCAAGATGAATCTCAGTTGAATTCAGATAGGGTCTTGAGGACACAGTGGCTCCTCTGCTGAATCGTCTCCTCTTGTTGTTGCAGAAAAGCAGCCTTTTTAGTAGGAAGTGAACCAAACCAGGAGAATCTATGACTAACCAGCAGGACGGACCAGGAGTGCAGTGTGGAGGTGTCATGCACCGGTGGAGCAGTGTCCCCCTGGAGTGGCTCAACACAAGCTCATCACTGGCTCACTCAGACACAGTGCTAGTGGAGTCACTCTTATTGTCCAGAGCAAGGGGGCTCTGCAGACCATCAGGCAACCCTTCCTCACCACAGCACGCTATAGGAGCAAGCGAAACATCTTGAAATGGCTCTGGTTCCTCTTCTCAGGCCAACCATAGGCACAGAGCATATGTTCTTGTGCTGTTAAATGGAAGGGCTTTCATAAAAGCAGCCATGCAAGTTGTTAAAACCAAGTAAGCTGGTATCTCACCAACTCTTACAATGCAGGGACAGAGGAGAGTTATCAGAAATTCAAAGGGAAGACCTTTGAACCCAAGGGAAGGAAAAGTCTTCCCACACAGGTGCAGCTGGGTTATCAGACCCCACTGTATTAGATGTCACTCTTGTCCGAAGCTTAGAGGATTTTAAAAGGGTATTGGCTATTTCTGTGCTCACAAGAACAGTCCAGATTAAAATAGATTAGGAATAGGATGAAGGACCAAAATCCTCCTTCTCAAAAAGGAGCAGATAATAAACACAAGCTGGACCTTGGTTTGATTCCAGGGAGGCAATGACTATGTTCCTAACACATCCTACGTGTGGGGATCTCAGGGTGCTCGGAGTCCTTCCTCTGGCTATTTGGCATCTGTACAACCTTGCTGGGTTGGCAGTCACCTACACCAGGCCCAGGTCCAAATTTCTGAGACTTGCAAGCACAGCATCACTGGCCAAGCTGCAGTGAGCTCCTCCTGGCACCATCAGTGCTTTGAAGGTTTGCTGAGAAGTTTGCCTTTCCTAGATCCACTTCAAGGACAATATTCACCCTGCAGCATGCAGTCAGCATGAAGCCTTGGGGTTGTCTGGAGAGCCTCCAGGAAAGGTCCAGGTCAGTGGCAAGGCACCCAACTTTTACTGCAGCTAGACAAAGATGAGGCTGTGGCATTAAAGTGGAATGACATCCAGGTTCCATACCGTATTTCAGAAGGAGGTGCCTTCCCTTTTGATGTCCAGCATTGGGGAGGCAGAGGGAATATCATCCCATTTGAGCCAGCAAGAGGAAAAAAATTCAGAATAACACCACCTTCACAACCAGCTGTTGAACACATCACCTTACATGGCCCCCCAGCAGTAATTTAGATTTAAGACCTTCTTGCTTACACAAGAATTTCCCCCTGTGATGCAGGAGGGGAAAAGACTGTACCTTCCCACAGTCTGAAAAGCCCCCTTGCAGCAGGCCAGAAAAGCACTTTGTGAGACAAACAGATCGATATTCGTGAAGTACATTACCGGGGCTTTAGAAGACATGCTGACTTGCTGGTGTAGGGACTCCTGTGCTCTGTGTGGGTGCAGCAGGGGTGGGGGAAATGAAAGCAGTGTGTCTTTACAGCTATGGACCCTCAGAAACCTGCTGGAGAGACATCTCAGGCTGTTTGTCTTTGAGGTGATGTCAAGTACCTTCATGATGAGGTCAGCTAGGAGCAGGTACAGACACCGCTGCTCCTCAGAGACCTTTAGGGTTCTCCCAATGAGCCATTTTGTGTCTCCAGCAAATGTGGTCTTTAAAATTATCATAAATACTGGAGATAGAGGAGCTGGGGAGCAACCACTGTCTTTCAGCTGATGTCATTTAGTTTCATACCCACTAACACAATCCTCTGTATTTCTTCCCTGTCCTTTGACTCTTCATACCTTCAGTTATTGGCCATATTTCTGGCTTGTCTGCCATGCTATTCACACTCAATCACTCTTTCTGTTTCTCACTCATTCTCTTATCTTTTTTGTTGGTCTTCTCTGATTTTTTTCACAACTGTCTGTGTCTTTTCCATGTCCAAATGTCCAAGTCCAACCTGCTGGGGCAGGAGGGCCTGAAAAAGCAGCACTGACCTCTGAGTATTCACTAATGATGATGGTGGTACCACAGGAGCCAAAATATGGTTCCTCCACTGACCAGTGTACAACCCTTGAAGCACCATGGAAGGTTGGTGGCACTTCAGGAACCATATCTAGGACTGGTTTCTCCAGCTCAGCTGGGGCTGGGTGACCTCTCCATGTCTTGGGGACAGACATGACTCTTCCTGCCTTCCCTGCTATGCATGCTGCCTTTAACGTGATCCTGCACAGGCTGGGGCTTTTACTTCTCTGCTCTTTGGCTTAGAATCATCCTCAGCGTGGTCATGTCATATAGCAAGTTTCCCAAACTTTGCTCCTTAATGCTCGCAGCCTGCCCTTCTCCCAGCTGCTCCCTTCCCTCATCATAGGGACATTGCGCAGGAGTCCTGTGGGTGACCCGACTGCAAGACAGTTGTGCTTTCCCTGCAATGGGACAGTTTGCCTGGGTGGGCTGGGGTGTCGCTGCGAGCTCCCAGAGCTCAGGGCACTAAAATGACCAGGTTTTGCCCAGAGCGCCGAGGTGGGCTGCAGAAAACAGGGTCTGAAGTGCTGCTTCCATGTAGTGGTGTTCAAAACATTTTGGGAGGAAACTCTTCAGTGTTTGTAACACAAAAGCTATACAGTGACACAAAGGAAGGGCTTGTTTAAATCCCAGTAAGTGCACCAGAGAGAATCCTGCAGCTTCCCTGACAGCTCGGGGAACACATCCTCCTTGCACCTGATTCATCCTTATCATGCCCTAACACATACACCGTTTACAAGTACTTCTCTATTTTATATAATCACTCACTGTGTAATTCCCATTCATTTGTACCTGGGGAGTCAGAAGGCTACAAGCTGGGATGCTCTTAAGTACCTAATTCTGCCCTCAGAGAAATAAAGCAGGGACAACACAGGCAGCTCTGAGATATTTTTGGAGGGAGGTGCAGGCAAAATCCTGGCCCTGGTGAAGTTTTATCCTCAACTGGAACCAGAACATGCTTTGAGGCATGAACTGCACGAGCTGTCTAAAAGCAGTGCCATCAGGTTCACCTTCGTTTTGGAGGAGGCTACAGATTTTATAGCCTGTGGGGATGGCAGCTTGCTCGAGGACCGAT